>NC_081198.1:6298491-7568491 GCF_902713425.1 Acipenser ruthenus | reverse complement strand
AATGCTCCTTGTAGCCCCTTTTCATATTTCAACGTTTATCCCATACGTCAGTATATTAATCCATGAATCATGATAATAATTCACAATTAACAGATTTGTTTCCATGTGACCACAGTCTTTGCAGACAATAATTCAATTTTCCATTTGCCAGAGATGAAATATACTATACCACTACAAATAGAGATGAATTAAATAGCCATTTTAAATTAATTTGTTTTACAAATGTCTTTCATCTTGTCTTTTTAAGGAAATAAATATAACATAAAAAGTGTTTATCTTAGCACCAGTATCTTAAAAATGTTATGCTGGTGAAGATAAGCTGTGCAGTAATAGCACTCTCCCCTGATTCCTAATAAAACAAACGTGTTGCTCTGCAAAATGTTCTATAATCAAAATGCTAAATTGCAGGTATTTTAAATTATGTTATTTATGTATTTTAAGCTTTCTATCTAAATATTTAACAATGTAATAATAATAATAATAATAATAATAATAATAATAATAATAATAATAATAATAATAATAATAATAATAATAATAAAAGATGCGTGTTAGAATATTGTAATTGATTAATTAAAATATATATTACACACCTGACCTATTTAACTGTTTAAAACAGAAGCCAACGTGGCAGAAATGCAACATTGTGCGTAATTATGCCACTGTAACATTTTATAGCATGATAAAAATCATGGTATCACCCACTATGAAAAAAAAAAAATACAAATAAGTATGTCAGAAAAGCAATGCAATTAAAAAAGTCTTGAATTAAAGAAATGTTAAAAAAAATATATGATACACAAGTTTTATTCGCTCCGGTTTTTTTTTTTTATAGGCAATGCATTCCAATAAATTTACGCAATACTGTAGTGTTTTAGGACAAAGATTACGCATAGAATAAAATTGTAGTTTACTAATTTAAAAAAAATAGAAAACGGGTAAGTTAATGTCATTCTATAACAAAAATAACATACATTTAAAAAAAATGCGCTTCAACTAGACCCCGTTTAATGTGAGCAGTCTATACAAATAAAAACTGACGTGTTTTACAATAATTTCAAATTAAACTCCGTCCAGGAATCAGAGGATAAAGTTGCATAGAGACTACGGCAGTGAACTTTGACAAACCCGTGTTATATTTAAGTTAAATTTACAGGACACACGGAAAGGTGGGATATTATTGTCATACTGGACCAGAGTTAACCGGTGACTTGATTTAAATGCCTCTCGTAAAAAGTGGGCAAATAGCTAAGTATCTGATAAACGATAAATAGTTTGCTTGAAAAATGTAATAATCGTTGTTGTTTCATTATCTGATGTCATTTTTTGTACAAGAGTTGTTTTTTTTTTGTGGTTTTTATGCTGCACGGTAAATCTATTAAGACTTTCCACGCCACGTCATTTTGTTTTAATTGAATTTGAACTTTTCCGTGTTAAGCGGAAGCATTCCAAATATTAAATAAATGCTCGTTTGAAGCAGGATGCTATATTGCACGAGAACCCGGTAAACAGGTGTTTCCCTTTACATGAAGCAACAATTGTGTTCCACATTGTACTTATGAAATAAAGAAAATTAAAAAACTGACACCTGCTTGAGATAGCTCAGACACGCACGTAAAATTGCTTTCGCATTTTAAATTTCCAGCCTAAAACAACAAAAAGGTAGCAAATTATATATATATATATATAGATATAGATATAGATATAAATATATATAAATTTCTTTTTTTATGTTATTTATTATGCCTTATTTCCAAAATACCTTTTGACATTAATGGACAGCGTTTGGTTTTCCCCAGTGCATTACTGTTAGTTATATGGTAGACTACAACGTTACATAGACTAGCCTATATTATCGCGTTAATTAATAATGTTATAATACTTTTCTTTACCTTATTATTGCTGTTTCTATATGTGGCAAATTACTTACAACAAACTGTTAATGTTAAACAAAGCGGAAAATATATCGTCAGTGTTTTAAACTAACATTCCGATAACATGTTTCACAGTAGAAATGTGTGTGACATGTAACACACCAGAACATCAAATAATACAACATTTGAATAGAGATTTCCTCAGAAACATTACATAGTATAACATATCATTATACAAATTGTTATGATATCAACAATGTTATGTTTTACAGTTAGAAAAACAAAATATAAATGTATATGTAACTATTGAACATCGACCGAACCAGCATCACTTTGTAAAATAATTGCGTGGCGACTGGAACATTAACTGTTTAGAATAGTTTAGAAAAGTAGACTACTGTTAAAGAAATTAAGTACAGTACCTACTGCAAGCAAAGCAAGGTGTTAAGAATGTGCAAGGGGATCTGTAACTACAAAAGTAGTTTCACATCATCAAATCCATGGCAACTGAAATACACACACGCTCTCGGTAAAGTTCTAAACACAAACTTTAAAAGCGCATCGAGATACATATAACCCAAAGCTTCGCTGCTTACCGGATATCCATAACAGACATACTCACTCAGGACGCAAAGTGCGTTTCACGGTTTTAAAAAGCAAGCAAAATAGCACCTTAATATTGAAACAACAATGCTGATACGGTAATTACATCAACGTTATTAAAAAAAAAAAAAAAAAACTGTCGGCAAAACTAAAACAAAATGCAAGTAGAGAAAGAAAGCGTCATTTTCGTTAACATTTAACACAATACAGGCAAGAAACACTTTAAATGAAAGTTAGCCGATAAAAAAAAAAAAAAAAAAAAACATCCCCCTGCTTCAAGTGCAGATGAAGAGCAGCCCCTCTTAAGGCTTTCGGAGTACTTACAATGTTTAAAACAATCCCTTTGGAGATTCAAGACGCCTTTTTTATCCTCACAACAGACACTTTTCTGAAGAAGGACTGGGTGCCGGTGGCAGTGAAGGAGCGTGGAGAGTACTGTTGTATAGGAGCACTAGGCTGGAGCAGGTTGCCGTGGAGGAGGTTGTCCTCTGCTTGTGTTTGGAGGATGGTGTCGGTTGCATGTACAGAAGGAATTTGTGTTGAGAATCAAAAGGAGATCGTATCGGGGGTTGAAGTGCTGTCTACCAGTATAGAAGGTGCAGTGCTGCCTCTCAGCGCCAGTTCTGCTCATTGACTGACATTCTCTCTCTCTCTCTCTCTCTCTCTCTCTCTCTCTCTCTCTCTCTCTCTCTCTCTCTCTCTCTCTCTCTCTCTCTCTCTCTCTCTCCCTTGGGAATCTCAGTGTCGCTTTGTGAACGTTGAATATATTATCTTCTCACTGCACAGGAGTGTAGACCATGAGAAATGAAGTCCACCACCAAGGCAAAACGCAAAACTACCCCTTTTTAAAGAAAGGAACAACAACATCATCTGGGTTTGCAGTCCTTAGCGTTACCCCCAGTTCACTCTAAAATCCCTTTCTGTAGTTCTGTATTGCATGCAATGCTGGAATAAATAAGATGCCCTCACACATCGAGTATAATAGGCAACAATTATACCACAGCATAACAGCTCAGAAATATTCAAAGTTCTATAACTTGCTTTAGAATGAATTGAAACCAAGCTCTGAAAACCACAAAATATATATGGACATTTCTACGTGTGGTCCAGTGCAGCTACTTATCAACGGAGCTCATCCTGGAAAGATCCTGTACAGACATTCTGTAAGACCCCACAATTAAATTAGCAGTAATGTCATTTTTAAAAAAAAAATCTTATAATGTATTCAATGTCCAGCATTGGGATTCATATAGAATACAGGAGTATTGTGCTCTTCATCCCATACTTACTGATGTCAACATCTCTTATTCCCCGGGGGATATCAGATACATTACACCCACCTGCTGGATAGTAAAGGCATTGCACCTGTTGGGCATGGGAGGTGAAAAGGACTCCGAAACTTTAGATGTAATACCAAACTACATGCACCCTACCCTCTAAAAAATAAAATCCCAACAATATGTTTTAAAGAAAACACTGTTCTTGATCAAATGTTTGGTTTGGATTGTTTTGGCTGTAATGTGAGCCCCAAAAACAGTGTCCATATCCTCTGTGCTGACCTATGGTTCGTGTCTGTTTATGAAGATTGCACTGAAATCAATAGCTATTTTCGATCAACACAAAGCCCTGCATTTGAGAGCCAGGGTTAGGGTTAGACTAAGGAACAGTTTGTGACTGTGCATGAGGATTGGCAGCTAAAGCCTCTAAACAGACTGAGTTTGGGTGATTACTACTGTATGTCAGGCGTACTGGGTCAAATTTACTAATCTACTAATTCCCAATGTACAAAGTTTACACCATTTTTTTCTGAAAGGAAAACATATCTATCTGTGTTTAAAACTAGAAATGAAAGCACTGAATACTAATGATTATGATCGAAAACTTGGTTTTAGTTCACTTTATCTGAAGGTTATTATTATTATTATTATTATTATTATTATTATTATTAGTATTATTATTTGTTCACATGCACATGCCATGTTGTCTCTGTGATATTCAGAAAAAACAACAACTGTCAACCAAATGTTAGGTCAAAAATGGCATACTTAAAACAATTCAACTACATTTCTTTTAAATCGTTCTTTGTTGTAAGTGGTGGACTGTATCACACTGAGCTCAGTGCCATCTGATCACAGCTAACTAAGTAAAAACAGTAAGCAGTGCAATCAGTATTCATATTGACATCCCCCTTATTGATAATGAATTGAGTTTGTGTGTCAGTGAAGTGTGGAGGTAAACTGTCAATTTCCAATAGGCCTGGGGTCCCAAAAAATCATTTAAAATAAGATACACTGTAACAGCATTAAAAAAAAATGACCATGAATCTTACTGGCCAGCAACTTTATATTTGTTTATTTACAGCACTGCTTTTTAAAATTAAAAAAATTACTTTCATAAAATACATACATACCATGTTATTTGCCTGTTTTATGGTGACATTGAATCAAACTCCCCAGAGCTACGGTACAGTGTTTTAAATTAAAAAAATAATGAAATGTTAGCATCTGTTCAGATGTTTGTATGAATAGCTCATCAAACCATGGTGACAATGCAGGTCATCAAGTGGCTCTGTATATTTCAACTGAATGCACTCCCAAGCCAGGACAGGCCATAACTGACCACCAAAAGCCTGAAATAAGACAAAAATGGCAGCGTCTTTACAGATACTGAAGCACTATAGTGCCTTTGAATAGACAAATGTTCACTCAATTTAGGTCCAAGTTAAGAAACAGGAACCAATTTCACCCAACCCACCCAAAGTGATCTATGTAGCTTTTGCCTCGCTGGGCCATGTTCCACACGACTGGAAACAGTTTGTGTGGAATTGCCTCATAAATGGCTTGGATGGCCTTCTGCAGAGGGGGCTGTATGGTAATGAGGGGAACCTCCTCTCTAAATAGAAGCAAATGGGGAGTGCTGTGCCCAGAGGGGAATGGGGGATTCGAACGAGCAAAGATGATTCTGGCATCCCACAATAAACTCCAACTCATGGGCGGTGAAGTGATGGGTTTAATTATTTTTATTTCTGGTGTTTTATTATTGCTTTTGTTCTCCATGAACACAGGCACTAACAAGAAACATATACCATGTCATGTCATGAGAGAGCCTAGAGCAGCTAGTTTCAGGGGTTAAGAGTTTAAAAAGGGACATAATAATGGGTGCCTGACAAGTCAGAATATCCTGGAAAATCAAGGAGAAATGTGTCCTAGGGAAGTCCCAAAAGACAACGACTGAAGCTGTTGTTAGAAGCGACTAACAGGGGAAAACAAGGCTGCTGAGATTTTGACAATTAAAATGCATCAAATGTTAACCCACATTCTGACACTGCATCACCCATAACAGTGGTCATGTTGCCACTAGATGGTAATGCAAGTTTTAAAACTATGGTAAATGTCAATCCCTAAGTTTCGCTGTGAGTCAACTGACCCTTATATTTAGTGAAGTTTACAGTAGACGGATTATAGCTCCACAGTAAAACTGTGCTATGTTTTATAAACTAACTGGGTCACTAAACAGTAAGGAAAGCTTACAAATACTGTAAATAGGCAAGTCAGCCTCATATATTACCAGTTTGCTGCTTATTATCTTTCATACCCTGATAAGACGCTATGCAGTCGTGAGAATGATCATCTTGTTGCTCGTGTTTGCTGCTCGTTAAGTGGCAACAGTGGCTGCTGTTGTTTTGATACATTAGAGTTGGTTATAGTCCATCATCTTTTATGATATACATGGACTACAATAATTGTGTGGTTTAACTAGGGACGATAACCATTGGAAATGCCAACAGTTTTATCATAAACCTGTAGGACACTAATTAACTTCCTCCCGCTCCTCAATGTACTGCATGTGTCACTTATGAAAAGCCCACAATAAAAACATAAACTGCAGTTAAACAGTGAAAGCTCAGTACAAACAGAAGCTTATCCTGCAGTCTAGTTAGAATGTTACTGTATTGCAGTTACTGCAGATACGTGGCAGCTGTTTGTACCAATGAATTGCTCTTTTACTATTTAAATAATCCTCCATTTACCCTTTAGAAGAGAAGCAAAAGCTTAGCAAATCTGACCCTCACTGAATTGAGTTTTCTCTCCTATCGTCTCTGAGTGATCAACAGACATATTAAACAACAGCATAAATGTACCTGATTGGCAATAGACTTTAGACCGGTTTATAATGTGTACTGTATACTGGGTATCTTAAATGTGCAGCAGCTAAAGTCCTACTCTAAATTTGTACTGTTTTTACAACCTAGTTATTTCTGAAGTGAAAATGATGGTACTGAAGCTGCAAATACTACTATACCTTATTACTGTGTGCATCTCTCTTTGTTGTTATTTTTTCTAAACTCACTGTTTCTGCTGTCAGTTCTGTTGCATCCCACAGGGCCACCCTGTAGAAACACTAAAATAAAAACTAAACACATATACATCTCCAAAGGAAATTCCACAGGCTATTTCCCTTGGCCAGCTGTACTCCAACGCTGCAGTATTTTCAATTCTGTACTGTTGCAAAGCTCAAGGAAACCCATACCTCATACTCTTACTTGATGTACACAGCATTCTGCAAAGAGAACTGACTGCTGTGTGACCAAGCTGCATCTGTGCATCCCCAGCTTTGCTGAAAAAACTGTCTGTGTGGTAAGAGGAATGTGTAAACCTGACTTTGAAATGACTTTGAATGCCCTAGGCTAAGACTTGCACAAAACTCCTCACTAAAATGTGTCTAGAGATGAAGTGTGGTCTATGGTTAAAGCAAAGGATGTTTTGTTTAATAAATATTCTGCTGACTAATTATAGTTACTGAATAAATATAGTTAGAGATGCATCTGGTCTTATTTAACATTGGACCAGATAGTTCAGGGCCTGCAAAAGCAGACAGTTAGTTTAGCTCCTT
This sequence comes from Acipenser ruthenus, assembly GCF_902713425.1. Lineage (NCBI taxonomy): Eukaryota > Metazoa > Chordata > Actinopteri > Acipenseriformes > Acipenseridae > Acipenser > Acipenser ruthenus. The sequence continues at coordinate 7,561,121 of NC_081198.1, read as the reverse complement.
GTGCACATAGAGCAATGCCTTGACAGAAAATAAATTGCCATTAAAATAATATAGGATAAGACCACTCTCTACTGTCACACACTAAACACACTTGCGAACAGCACAACAAAAACAGGCACAATTTACAAAGGAGCTGGGGGGGAAGGAGGGTAATGTCTTCATTATTCACCAGGCCCAGATTAGAACAAGATCTATTCACCAATTCATGTGTTACATTTATCTCTCTTAGCAAAAGGAGCTTTGTAGTGGGCAATCCATAACTAGCAGCACATAAAACAATTTATTGGGCAAAGTAAAAGAATAACTGTAAATGAATACAGTTAATTTATAGGATTCGGGTGCTCGCCTCAATTCCTTTTCTGTGTAGCAAGCAGAATTGGGTTGATTCTGAATATGTTGTAATCAACGCGGACTAGGCTAATTTGAAAAAAAATTTAACCACATAAGAGCTAATGCCAATTGCCATGTAATAAAGTAATTTAAAGTGTTTAGGATATGGCACACCCTGCTTTCCTCTTGTTGATGTGTTAAATTTTAATTGTGTAGCACATCATCTTGTACCATTAAATTATTTATTTAAAATGACATCTTGTTTACATGGATTATCATGCATTACGTACTTTACAGTTACGATATTGCAAGAACATCAGCATTCACATTTCAGAAGCACTATGTGATTTCAAATAAAAGTGAGTTTGTTGTTAGAGGTTGTTTTTTTTTTTGTATTATTAAATCTACCCCTAGAAATCACATCAATACAGGCAGATGTCCTATTCCCCTCACTTCCATTATGACAAGAGCAATCGAAAGAAAGTGAAAGTTGAAATTAGTATTCTGAACCTCGACAGCAGGAAGACCCGAGAAGCAGAGGAAGGAGAAACTAATGAGCGACCGGGTAGCGCGGTGTGTGGATATTCACTCATTACTCTCACCCCAGCTGCCATCTGCCTTTGGTAATAGTCCACTTTAGAGGCTGCACTACATTAAAGTAGCTTGGACCCAGCATGGTTTCAGGATAAGTCACAAAGAAATTAAATTTACTGTAGTGCTCATCTTAATCTCAATACAAACACCCTATCACACCACAGCCCACCGGCACCGGCATTTCTTTCTGCCTGGGATCGCACTGAGAACATTGAAGACGTCGCAGCGAGATGTGGCTGGTGATCAAAGGCAAAGAAAAGGGGGTGGAACCTGTTCTATAAAACCCAGATCATGAACTGATTGATTTTGAGCTCATACACAGAGCCCATGTGACTCCATATAGACGCTTTCAAATTGAACTCATACCATTCCCTACATCCATTAAATGCCAACAGCAGATGGGTATCTGTGCGAACTGACAGAGGTCTATATTGCTGGGACCTGTGATGCGTACTCCCCATACCATCTGAATTAATGGTGGCTCTTCTTCTATAGCGCCTCTGCACAAATGTATTAGATTGGATATGGTCTTGGTTAAAAAAAAAACATGGTAAAATGCATGGTGAACTGGTACATGACTGCCAAAATACTAAGATACAGCTTTATATGGGTGCATTCAGTGAACTTTACACTGAACAGAACAGCCACAGGACTGCTTTTCTCTGAAACACCAGGACTGCAGCAGTCTTTAGATCAAGCTACCCCTATCAAAGAGGGGAATGGCATCAAAAAGTCAGCGCTATTTGTCACAATCTCAGTGGGAGCCAATTATTTTGTGGTTTAGAACTTGGTGGATGTTATAATGCAGAAGATTTTTTAGTAGACTTAATTGAGTCTGATTCCCCAGGAGACAGGGATGGAATACTAGTGTCTGTCTGGATTTATATAGAAATGGGGGTGTATTTAATAAAGTGTTCTTCTTGTTCATTTTACCTCCAGAAATGCATTTATGCGATGGTCACTGTGTGCCACATTGAAGGTCTTAACAGTCTTGGTAGTCACTTATCTTTCATACTGAACAGTATACAAGAAACATAAAACACTTATGTTTTATAACATTTTCTAAAGGGTCTTATAAAAGATTAGGCTTCATTCATTCTTTTTAAAGAGGTGTTAGGGTTATTATCATGCTTAATACTATTTTATAACTTTAAAATATTTTTTGCATGGAACTTGGAAGTATGTCGACCATAGACTGAACACTGGGCTTGATGATCTTGGCTGAGCACAAAAGACAACCCTAAAAATGAACTAACTTGGTACTCACAAATAGGGCACAGTGGCAGTTAAAGTAAATACCGTACTTAAATACTGCACTAGAGGAATATGTCTAATTAATGTAAGTTTGTGTATATCAACTTATTATATTATTATTACAAATACAGTAACTACAATACGTACCAGATCAGATCTGTTTTACTTTTCTCCAAGACTCCACTTCCCACAAACGCTAGCTGAGAGGATTTTAACCTGACACATGGGACAACACAATAACTTTTGTTTTGAATTTGATTGGCTCCAATTGACAAGCCTTACTTTCGATTGGCTTGTCTAGCCTGTCAATCATCACCGGTTTCAGGAAGTGGTTAGGCTGCGAGGTGAGTGCCCACGCTGGATTTTTTTTTGTTCTGCACCCATCTAAACTGTTCTCAGCTACAGAAAGTGGGCAATATAGCAGCAGTGTTGGGTGTATACTTACTGTAGTTAATGTGTAGTGTAGAGGACGAGAAGTGTGAGCGCCTGTCTTTTTTTTTGTTGCAACGCGTTGTTGCTGCTGTAGTCTACATTGTACCGTGATGCACTACTAGTAAGCATTGAGCGCTTTCTCTTAGGACAGAACGCCGAAACGAGAACTTAAAATTTAAATCCTTGTTGATACAGTATCATGTAATTTTAAATAGCTGCTTTGTTTCATACCTTACAGTATACGGCACTGCATACAGTATGGTGGTCCCAAAAGCTAGCTTAACGTGTAAAAATAATAACTCGTAGTGCATTTGTTTATCTGGAAATTAAACCAAAATTGACAATTTAAGACAAATGAGAATGTAGGTTCACTCTCACTTTCTCAGCAATATTAGAGGTACTGTATAACACGGCCAACAGAAGGCCACAGCTTGAGAGAGGAAACTGTAATTGAACTATGACGAACTGTAGAACTAATATATTCAATGAATAATTGAAAGGAAAGGGCAACATCTCTAGAATGATGCAACCATTGCCAGTGTGTAGCATCATCAGAAGGAAATTCTGAACTGTAAACAGGATAATTGTGCAAAGAATAATTACTGCACTTCAGGGCTATCAGTGGATTCAAAGCAATGCTCATTTCAAAATCAAATTAATTAATCAGGTCAGAACAGAAACATACTACAGTGCTCTAGTAAAATTGTATTTTACATTTCGTGTTTGCACTGTAAGTATATAAATGTAGATCACTCGTAAGGAAAGGTTTGGAAATAGAAGAATAGGCAGGCGGAGAATTAAACCTACCTGCATAGTATACGTAATGTGCTATTTTTCCTGGTTTTACAGAAGGCCAATGAGGTTACTGCAAAGGTGTGTTCAGATCCTTCTGCCTCCTCAGAGAACCGTCTTCTCCACAGAGAGTTTGTGTGGACTCTGCAAAGGTAGTGCCAGGCCCAGGCTGTACAGCAATAGCTTACTACGAGCATCAGTGGCAGGCATGGCGTCTCTCCCCCAACAGAGATACCAGTATTTTTTAGTTTTGGATTTTGAAGCTACGTGTGACACAACACCCATTCAACCCCAAGTAAGTATTGTACACTCTACTAATATTTCAAAAGATCTAGCTTGAGATCACAATATCAATGCAGAACAGTTAAACTGTAGTTTAAATATGCTTTTAGTGTTTGTGCCATTTTACTTCATCACATTTTTCCCTATAATGCAGACAAACAAACTCCAGTATAGGACAGGGCCTCTTTGAAAACATGCATACAATAACAACACATTTGCATTTATAAACTTTTCACAATGGGCAACATTTCAATGCTATTGTGGAAAAGTACAGTAGATTACCATGACTAGCATCCACAGTATGTGCATGTAAAAAAAAGAAACCGTGACAGGCACCATAATCTACATCCCTAGATTCTTATGTTCTCAATAATTTATTCTAAGAATGCCCTTACCAAGTTTCATCACAAATGAAAGAGTGGGGCTCCCCAGTGGCGCATCCAGTAAAAGAACTCCGCGTGGAGTGCAGGATGCGCCCTATAGCCTGGAGATCGCAGGTTCGAATCCAGGCTCTGTCATTGCCGACCGTGACCAGGGGGTTCCAAGGGGGCGGCGCACAATTGGCCAAGCGCCGCCCTGGTAGGGAGGGCTTAGGTCGGCAGGGGAATCCACGGTTCACCGCGCATCAGCGACCCCTGTGGCCAATAGGGCGCCTGTGGTTCTGCAGTGGAGCCTTTCAGATCTGTGTTGTCCTCCGGCACTGTAGGTCTGGTGGCCTCGCTGTGGATCCGCAGTGTGAAAAATGACGGATTGGCAGGAGCACGTTTTGGAGGGTGCGTGTTCCAGCCTCCGTTTCCCAAGTTGGCGGGGGGGGGGTTGCGAGCGGTGAGCCGAGAATGTAGATAATAATTGGGCATACAAAATTGGGGAGAAAAACCATGGTGAAAAATTGGCGACAACTACATTTATATTAAAAAAATTTTTAATTAAAATTAAAACAAGAGTTTCTCTTGATAAGTAAAAGTGTGGAATACTCAGTATTGCATTGTCTGCTTAGGAAAGCTACAGTAATGTTACATTAAAAAAAAATTATGGATGCTAAAAAGGGAAATGACCTCTCTGATAGTCATTGTGATATTGTTACTATCGGTAGGAACATCTGATTAAACAAAGTGTGACTGCCAGAGGTTGATCTATGGAAAGTAGGGAAGGTTCATGTGTCTGCATCCCTGAAACTGAGAGTTTGTTAATCTGCTCTTGGTGGCAAAAAGAACTGGCTCTAGTTTCTGCTCTTACCTTGACTAGATTATGCTCCAAAGTCATACTTACAGGTCAGGACTGAAACTGTAGTCAGTCCTTTTTGTGACCAGGATCCAGTGGAGATTAGAAGTGCATGCTGAGTACTGTGCTGCAAAATACCTTCCTGCCACAGACCTAACCCGCAGGTTGCCAAGTGCAGGTGGCGTTCTGTACTGTACAGCCCTGTCTGCAGCTCTGTGTTTTGTCCGCAGCCAGCTTTGGAATTTGAAGTGCGCCCTGATGAATCTGTTTCTGATCTCTGAGCGTGACCCTGTAATCTGGCAGCCAGGGCAGTCGTCGGGATCCTTGGCTGCCAATTTAGTGGTTTCAGTCCTCTCTTTAGTACTGTTTAATAAAACGTCAAAAAGCAGCAGCTGTTAACCAGTGGCTGTGATAACCCCACCCCAATTCTGCACCTTCTGGTTTACATCTCCAGGCCTGGCAGTCCAGGTTGTTTGTGTTTTCACTGGCACCCATATTTAATTTACCTCTGAACTGCTTTTCAGCACACTTGTCAAAATGTTTTGTGTGTCCCTATCAAAATCCTGCATTCTTCTGTTTTCAGTGATGGAAATCATCTTTGAAATGAAAGCAGTTCAGTTCCTGTGCCTCCACTTACCCATCCTACTAGGTTTAATTAGTGCCGTTTTGCTTTTCTTTCTTCTTCAGAATCTTTCTATGAGATTTATTTTAATTTGCCTGTCTTTGTTTTTCTCGCGCAAGCTGGTCTTTTCCAGTAAATCAATTTAAACAAATAATGGCAGGGCTTGTGTTTCATGGATTTTTACTTTAAAACCAATTCAGACAATGCTGATGTGCAGTGAACCTTAACATGGCATTCCTGCCTTCGGCTGGTTGGTATTGTATATTTTTGTTCAAAGGGTTTTATGAAATAACTAATAGAGCTCTGTACATTAGGCAAGGTTAAGTCACTGGCATCACACACTGTAACATTTAAAAAAAAAATCATATTCTTTACAATGAAACGTATGTTGGCTAAACTCAAAAGTACAGGCCGGCACATAAGGGGGAAATAGTTCATTCCAATAGGCAGGTCCAGAGCCAGGGGCAGCCTTATGAAGTAAGGAGCCAAATTATTATTTTTTTTTAAATAGTGAAAACTTTAACCTTTTGACATACAGAAGTTGTATGTGTAGGGGAAAAAACAACAGCATAGCAACTTCAAAGATTACTAATGGAATACTTTGGTTAAGATGTTTTGAAGACACAAGCATTGGGCAGTACTGGTAAGGATTCCTGATGCTGGGAGTCACACTGGAGGAATCACAAATACATTATTCAGTCAGTAAGAAAGATCTGGAAAACTGTTGAGAATTGTAGCAGCTTTGGGAAATGAAGTACAGTTCCAGGAGTTGACTCTGATTCCAAGCTAGCAGTATTTGTATATATTTTTGTATAAATAGCCCAGATAACCACTTCGAAGACCCCATCCACCACACACCCCTCCATGTAACATCAGGCATCAAGACTCATCTGTCTAAGTGTAACTCAGCAATTAAAAGACAAACAGGCAAATGCCACAGATGACCTGAAGCACAAGGCAACTGACAAACAGGTCCAGACAAATCAGCAGATAATTTATAAGCTCTGCACTAAAATCTAATTATTTGGCAATTCGAATTTTGCAGCTAGCCCAGGCAGGGCAATAAATTCATCTAGCCATAAATTATTAAAGGAACGGCCCCTGGTGTAAATCAAAAACAGCACTATTTGTTTAAAGAATTAACTTCACCCCCCCCCCCCCCCCCCCACACACTTTTTTTTTTTTTGTAAACTGTCAAGCCCTGGCGTTGTATTTTACATCTCTTCTTATTTCATTCACTGTGAAGCTCAAAGACAGACTGGGATCATATTTAGTGCCTTTTCTTAAGTTAATAAAAGCGATTGGAGTGTTAGCTTTATCTGATAAGATATTTTGAACGCTCCTCTGTTTAAATTTATATATTCAGCTGCAAATCAACTGAGGAATTTAACACCTTAACTCCCATTTGTGGCATATTTGGCAGTTAACGACAATAAAAAGTCATAAAAAGGTTTTAGGATCTCTACATCTACATTCTGCGACAGGTCTTGTACATGTTAATGAGGCTATGAATCGGTTACAGTAGGACTAGTTACTCCTTTTCAATTCTGATCTAATCGGGTTAAAACAAGTCAAAAATCCTTGATTGACCTTGCATGTGAGGAAGTTCCTCCAAACATTCCTTTCAACCAGTTAAGTTTAGCAAATAGGAACAGAAGTACTTTGAAGTTTAATGGATAGAAGTTTGAATATGGCTTGGATAGCTGGTCATTCACGACAAACAAATTCTTTGAAAGAGGGTTAATACAGTATTGTAACCAGACAATTCCTGACACACTCGGGATATCGAAAAAGACAAGAGGCACAAGGAGCCACCAGGTGACCTGGGTTTGATAGACACCTCAGCACCTTGCTATCCTTTATTTACAGCCCCATTGCGAGTTGTGTGCCGTCTGCAATGCCTAAAACAGGTTAGAACATGAGGGCTTTTACAGCCATGGCTGCTGGTACTCGGAAATAAACCACCCCAAGCTACAAAAAATGGTCTACTTCACAATTATATTGCTGTGTGTAACCATTGTGTATGATTTGATGCAATGTCTACTATATGGCTTTTTTAGTGGCTGCTTAAATGACACATTTGCCTTTGTAAGTTGTTTGCTTTATTATTATTATTATTATTATTATTATTATTATTATTATTATTATTATTATTATTAATAAAGAAATACAGCACTAAAGTAGTAGATTCTGAGAAAATGTGGTCTGTGGTGATTAGATGACGGCAAGCTGAATTGTATGAAACATCTGTTGTTGCTGAGCAGTGAAATTGAATCTTTTTAATGGCGAGTAGTGACTTGGACTAACTCCTATTTTTTTAAAAGAGAACATTTCATGTTAATGTTACAAAAATAGAAACAGAAAACTTGAGAATGCTTAAAATGCGCTTTGGTTTACTTTATAATATATATACAGACGTGCTCAAATTTGTTGGTACCCCTCCACAAAAAACGAAGAATGCACAATTTTCTCTGAAATAACTTGAAACTGACAAAAGTAATTGGCATCCACCATTGTTTATTCCATATTTAATAGAAATCAGACTTTGCTTTTGATTTTTTATTCAACATAATATTGTAAATAAGAAAACAAATGAAAATGGCATGGACAAAAATGATGGGACCGCTAACCTAATATTTTGTTGTACAACCTTTAGAGGCAATCACTGCAACCAAACATTTTCTGTAGCTCTCAATGAGACTTCTGCACCTGTTAACAGGTAGTTTGGCCCACTCTTCCTGAGCAAACTGCTCCAGCTGTCTCAGGTTTGATGGGTGCCTTCTCCAGACTGCAAGTTTCAGCTCTTTCCATAGATGTTCGATAGGATTCAGATCAGGACTCATAGAAGGCCACTTTAGAATTGTCCAATGTTTTGTTCTTAACCATTCTTGGGTGCTTTTAGCTGTGTGTTTTGGGTCATTATCCTGTTGGAGGACCCATGACCTGCGACTGAGACAGAGCTTTCTGACACTGGGCAGTACGTTTCGCTCCAGAATGCCTTGATAGTCTTGAGATTTCATTGTGCCCTGCACAGATTCAAGGCACCCTGTGCCAGGCGCAGCAAAGCAGCCCCAAAACATAACCGAGCCTCCTCCATGTTTCACTGTAGGTATGGTGTTCTTTTCTTTGAAAGCTTCATTTTTTCGTCTGTGAACATAGAGCTGATGTGCCAAAAAGCTCCAGTTTTGACTCATCTGTCCAAAGGACATTCTCCCAGAAGGATTGTGGCTTGTCAATATGCATTTTAGCAGATTCCAGTCTGGCTTTTTTATGTTTTTCTTTCAAAAGTGGAGTCCTCCTGGGTCTTCTTCCATGGAGCCCACTTTCGCTCAAAAAGCGACGGATGGTGCGATCAGAAACTGACATACCTTCACCTTGGAGTTCAGCTTGTATCTCTTTGGCAGTTATCCTTGGTTCTTTTTCTACCATTCGCACTATCCTTCTGTTCAATCTGGGGTCGATTTTCCTCTTGCGGCCGCGCCCAGGGAGGCTGGCTACAGTTCCATGGACCTTAAACTTCTTAATAATATTTGCAACTGTTGTCACAGGAACATCAAGCTGCTTGGAGATGGTCTTGTAGCCTTTACCTTTACCATGCTTGTCTATTATTTTCTTTCTGATCCCCTCAGACAACTCTCTCCTTTGCTTTCTCTGGTCCATGTTCAGTGTGGTGCACACAATGATACCAAACAGCACAGTGACTACTTTTCTCCATTTAAATAGGCTGAATGACTGATTACAAGATTGGAGACATGTGTGATACTAATTAAAGAAACAAATTAGTTTGAAATATCACTATAATCCAATTATAGTGAATTATAAGCAATAATTCATCTCTTTTCACAGCTTCTTTGCTTTATTCTATGACATACCAAAGGCATGCAAGTATACATGATAAAATAGCTTTTAATTTCATCACTTTTCAGGAGGAATGAAGCATTATTTCAATGAGCTGTAAGGGTACCAACAAATTTGGTCACGTCTGTGTATATATATATATATATATATATATATATATATATATATATATATATATTAGATATGCATACATTTATAGATATGCATAGAAATTATTCTTGCAAGTAATAAAAAATGCTAAATTACTCATAAAAGCTGCTGCAGCCGTGTGTTTGATTATGTTCTACAAAACGAATTGGAACAATAAAAACGCAATAAGAACTTCAGGTGGTGTTTTCCTATCCTCTGCCTCTTTAGTCCTCGACTGCTCTATTTGCATAACTACCATGATTTGAATTTTGGAATAAAATATAAAGGACTGGAAAAAAATGTTTTATAATGCCGACGAGGTTGGAGCCACACAACATTTAAACAATTCAAAGGCAGGGCATCCCGATATCCTGTGCATGAGTTTCAAAATACATTTCAGAACCCAAATTGATTAGCAGTTTGAGTCACTCCAGGTTTTACTAGGACTCTTCATTTATTGTTCCCTTTTGTCTTCTCTTTTCCCCTTTTTTATGCTTTGTTTACTAAGGTTATGGACGCCAAAAAGCCTAAAAGTACATGTGGGTCTCTTCAATGTATTTGTGAAGTTGGTAGATGTATGCCATCTAAATGCTTTTTCTTTTTTTTACACAGCATATTTATTTCGATACCCTGATGTTCAGATGTCTCATTTAACAAAGGTTTAGGGGGAAGAACCATCTGATGATACATATTGTGACGAAGACATTCTCCCTGTCTCTCTCTCTATTAGGAAATTATTGAATTCCCAATCTTAAAGCTGAATGGACAGACTATGGAGATCGAGTCAATATTTCATACCTACGTGCAGCCAGTCTATAACCCTCAGCTCACACCCTTCTGTACACAGGTAAGGCAGATTTACGTGCGCCTGTTCCTTCTGTCTGTATATTTATATGCTGGGGTACACTTTAGCCTATTTCAAACTGTCCAAGTGATTTTCTTCACCTAGATTGGGTTGCAAGTGACCACACCTGCATGTGAATTTTCAGCGTTATCCACAGACTTTACTGAGATACTTTTTGCAGAAATCCATGCAGAGTTATTTTATGTTCATTTTTGCAATATTTCTGGGGTTCTATCTACTTTGTTTGTGTTTTTCCATGTTTCTCCATGGAGATGCACATTCTCACCCAGAGGTAATGTGGAAATTTGAGGTTTAGCCAAGTCCCCTCATGAGTGGATGGAATTTAGTCTGCATCACAGAAAATATGTACAAATTAGCACAACTTGACCTAATTGTTGGCAGTTTCTGCAGTGATTAGCAAAGGGGGATGGGGTGCGTTAGGTCAGGGTTTTTGAGATACATTGGCAGAGCTCAATTAAATCCTGAATCCCCATACACCCCCCATCCTGGCTCTGTCTCACATAACAGGCAGGTTTATTGGTCCCCTTTGTTGAGTTCTGAAAGCAGGGCATGATTATCTGCCTGCCCAGTGCTGGAGCGCACTCCTCTTATCAGCATACTGTCATTGTGTAGCAGAGCGATGGTGTCCAGATAAGGCCCACTGAAAAAGAGAAAGAGCCTCGATGTTGACAGAGAACTTATTAGTCACCATTCAGGCCAAACAAATTTGATCGTCTGAGGAGGAGGTTTTGAGTTTGCTTTTCATTTTGTTTTTAAAGCGCTTGTCTAATCGTGGGGGCCAGTAGACATCATAGGAGCTGAGTCGTCAGTTTCAGTTAGTCCTCAGCTCCACACAGTGGGGGTGCGGGGAGTATTTTAAAGGGGTCCGGCAGGTTAATATGCTCGCACCTTTTGCTCTGAAGGTTGGGGTTCAAATCCAGTCCCGTGTCTACCGAAAATAAATATATTTCGAGTCTTATACATTCTAATGTGCTTTAAATTAAGCAACAATTATGAACATGGTGGATTTCTGAATGTTTACCTGCTCTAGACAATTTGTACTCCATTTACAAAGCATATTGCAAACATGATTTTAGGCTCCTTGTAAATAACTGGTGTTCTGTTTGTATTAGGTTATCTAGAACAATAAATACGTTAATTGGAAATGAATTAATTGATAATATTAAAGTGGATAAGAAATTGATTAGCATGTACAAACATGAAGAGTAAATACATTAGATCAATATTGAAGTGCAGTTGAACGAAACACATACCAGTAAAAATACTAAGTCTGTGTGCTGCGCATAGAAAATTAAAACACAGTTTAATATTGGCTTTTAGAGAGTGTAAAACAGTGCCAGAGATTATAAGAGTAGTCCTTAATACCTACACTCGCTAATTAGACTCGCCTAAATTAGAAAAAGTGAATAACACAAACACCTTAAGGTAGATTAACTGTCTGAAAAGAGAATTTCTTCCTAAAAGGTATATTATCTTATTACAGGAGAGGGGAAATCATTTTGGTGGCCAACTGAAAACTAAATTCCAGAGAGTCATTAGGGATAATCAGAGTTTAATTGCAAATTTTAATCACTTCGAGAGCAATGGTGCCTGGTAATTGGTTTTGTGCATGGCCATTAGCGACCTCTTTGGACAGACGTGGTATTTTCATCAGACGGCATGGGCGTTTTTGACTGAGGGGAAAAGAAAATAAATCCAATTAGTTGCCTAATTTTCCTAGACAAAAAAATTACAAATATTAAGATTTTAGTTTTCCAAGTATATTTAATTGCATAAGCAAAAAGTTAGATGGCATAACTAAACAAATGTTAAAGGAAACATTTTGAAACTAAACAGATAAATTAAATAAACTTGTCTGGTTATTTATAAGGCGAATATCAAAGGTGCCAGATTTGCAATGGCCAAGACAAGGACTATACTGCAGCATGATGGCAAGCAGTACTAACACTTCATGCAGAAGCACTCAGCTTGAGTAACGGAACTTTGTTTTAACTTACACAATTAAACTTTAAACTCTGAATTTTAAAACTTAGGATATGTGTGGATCATTTTGATGCCACTGTATTACGTGTGTCTGTGCTAGGTAATGATTCTTTATGTAGTGTCAGTGTCAGGTGCCAGATTGACAGCCTAAAGTCCTCTGTTTGTGTTACGCCACCCTTGTTCCTAATTTGATATTGTTTAATGGCCTAATGTTATTGGTCTTTGTTTTCAACAGCTGACCGGAATCATTCAGTCCATGGTTGAAGGGCAGCCCACGCTCCAACAAGCCCTGCAGGTAAACGGTCAGTGGTGTGTGACCCCTGACACCTGCCCTTTGACCTCAACTGCCCCCAGCACCTGACAGACCATTGATGTGACCTGAGTGATGTCTCTGTGATTACCGCTTAATTAGAATAACATTTCCCAACACTGCCTTGACACATGGCAGAGTGTATTGAACAATTGATTTTGTATTCTTGGTTCGTGCTGGGGGACTGAGACAAGGGAGCGATCGTGACATTTGAACTATCCCCAAGCTTAGTCCTGTCTGAGGCTTGTTACTGGCATTACAAATCTGGGTAACACTTTATAATACGTGTCATCGTTTTAAATGTAATCACAGTATGTCTAAACTGACACACATTTTCCTTTTGTATTCATCTGAAGTAAGGATCTACTATGTCACATTCTAAACATATTCATAAGTAACACTCAGCATTAATAATTAATGAACAGCACTTCTTTAAAGTGCCATCCAAATCTCAGAGAAATAAAGAAATAGGTTAGCTGGATATTTATACCACTGTATATAATATCTTCTTTAATTTTTTGCTGAAACATTTTCAGGGGTTGAATATGTATAAATATGAAACAATTGAGAGCAGGAAATTAACAAGTCTGCATTTATTAAAAATCTGCATGCATGCCACAAAGATAGCGTGATTACTGCATTGAGTTTATATACAGTATAGGTATACTTTATGTACGCAAACATTTGTTGCTGTAAATCTGTCCATAGTGGGACATCCAGTATGCAATAATACACTCCCATAGTATTGTAGTCCTAAAAACACTGAACATTACAATTCCTTGTTCTTGTAAAAGTTATTAATTGGAGGAATTAGAATTGTTTTATATCCTTATTATTTTATTTCAATCAGATGGTGGCTGAATGGATGGATAAGGAAAATCTGCTGAATCCAGATGTCAGCTCAGTTTTTGTAACCTGCGGAGACTGGGATCTCAAAACAATGTAAGTATGGGCACAGGGTATGGATACAGGTACCCAGGATAGCTTAGGCAAGATGAGACAGTGGGATAGGGTTGTTCGATTTGTATCTGATTTCAGCATTTCTGTATAAAGTTGATTTGATTCAAAGAACCAAACCTGCATGAATTCCGCATATGAATAAATCATGACATCATACAATCGTAATTCATATTTGAAACACACTATACTTGGTTGGGGCCCAAGGTTACTGCAGGCTGATTCAAATATTTCCATTCCCCTTAAATCCTATTCTTCCTACTGGTAAGGGTTCTTTCTCCTGTACTAAGATTGTCCCGTTGCAACAGATGAATTGCTGGATATGTTTTGCATTTAAAACTCAATAGAGGTGTGGACTTGTGTTACCTGCATTCTCAGCACTAAATCTCTTATACTCCCATCCCCGCTGCTAGCTCCTGGGGCGCTAGGCTTTGTTTGATTTGGTCAAACGTTGACACCAGTGAGAAAAAATGTCGCTTTGAAAAGCATCCAGAGGGATCACACACAATATTATACTATTCCAATCAAAAGTAGCAAACCAACCATACTTGTTTCAAAGTCAACAGCTACAAACCCCACTCCCAACAATACAAAAAAAGCACTGTATTTATAACAGAAAGAAAGAGAGTAGAAAGAGGGACAGAGAGGTGGCCAATTAAGGCAGAGTAGTCAGAGATAAAGAGTTGAGCGAGACACACTTCAAGAGAGAGTAGAAGAGTAGTACGAGTGTAGTAATAAGACACTAGGAGAGTGTAGTAAGAGGGAGGCCGGGGAGACAGCTAGAAGGTGGAATAGCAGTGTCTGTCGGTGACAGTGTGTGACAGTCCCTAAAGCAGCTGGGAGCTTGGGAGTGTGACAAGGAATACAGAAAGCAGCATTATTGTTTAAATCATTGATTGCTTCCTGCCTTTGGCCCTGACGCAATCCTCCAAAAAAGAAAAAAAAAGGAACTAGAAAAAACAGAACTCTTTTTCTCTCTTTGTTGTTATTTATTCCATATGTCCGTGCTCATTTTAAAAAAAATATATATATATTTATCACTGTAAATCACATTTGAAATTTAAAAATGAAACTGTAGCTACAAATATGAATACCGGTAACTAGAACACCAAAATTGTGTATGGATTGATTAGCACTAATTAATTATTCCCACAAATCCATAACGTCTGCAGGTGCTCTCAGCTCAGTCCTCTGTGGCTGGCATTCTTCTGTGAACGACTGTGCAGTAGTCCTCACATTACAGAGAACAGATTTAAATGGGGCGAATTACAGACAGAGACATAGTTTTGTCCCCTAATGTCTCTCTATTTTTCAAGACATACTGTAGTATTTCTACAGGTAGGCAGTAGCATTGTGAAAAATAACCCAGACACACAGAGCCACTAGTGGTCAAATGTTATAATTGCATTTTTGTTTGGCTGTAATTTTAAACTTGGCCTTAGTGCCACCACATGGTCACATCTGACATGTTGTAAAAGAGAAAGGATCAAATACATGGGTGAATCAGTAAGTAATGTATTATTATTTAGAAATGTATTATTATTTAGAACCAAGAGTGCATGTGATTAAGCGATTTTAAAGAGATAGCGAATGGGCTGTACGAGCAATATTCTAGTGTTACTGTGCAGCAGCAGAAAAGAGACATGGCTTTTGATGGAAGAGAAGAAAAAAAAAGTCCTCCCCTTTAGCAGCAAAGTGGCTAACAGTGAGATGTAGTGACAGACAGAGAGCTGCATTCACTGGAAGCGTCTCCACTCCCCTGCAGGCAGCCTGTCTCTTTGTTAGCAGAGAGGGTGACAGTGACATGACACTCTTAAAATAATTATTAACAAAACGCACTGCTGACTGCAAACAGCCTGCTCTCCTCAATGATGTGTCACCAGTGATTAGCATGGGTCCTGCCATCTCCCGGCGAGAGGGAGAGGGGGAGATACGAGAGGGAGGGAGGGAGGGAGAGAGCCAGCCAAGCCCCCCGGACAGGGAGAAGTAAACACAGGAAAGTGACACCTGGCTCTGTTGGCTGCTGTAAACAGACATCTCTGGCCCCCCGGACCTCTCCCTCTGTCCTTAAACCCGCTGTTCCTGAGGAAACAAGTGGCTCTCAGAACTGGAGATGCGGAATGGAAATGGGAGTGGAATCCACTTTCTAGCCATTTATTTATACAGAAAGTGTGTGAAAGATGTTAAACTTACAGTGACCCTTGGCTGTTCAAAACCGAATAGCCTGACAGTGCTTTTTCCTCTAAATCTTAGGAAAAATAATAAAAAAACAAACAAACAAAAAAAACTGGTAGATTGAATTTTTTTTTTCAGTGACTTTGGTAAATGTCTGATACGAAACGGAGTTATATTACCAAATGCAAAATGGATTTATTTTATTGCCAAATTTAACCTTGTTAGTTATTCACTTACTTAATTTTCGTTACCGACCGATTTCAAATAACATAAAATATTGATAATAAAATCACAAGTTTGTAATAATTACCACGACTGATTATTAATATCTGTGATTACATTAAAAATAACAATTTGAAATGCTCTCTGGTTGGTGGTAAACAGAAAATGCTGTAAATTGATGGCATCCGATTGCATCACAGAGTAGCCTGCACACTGCGTGGAGAGTGGCTGATGTGCTGTGTGGCTGTGCTGGGTAGCTGGTGGGTGGGATTGGATGACAGGGTGACAGAACTGCTTTGATGGGCTCATACAATATTTATGGAGGAGCGGAGAGTCACTGGCTTGACCTCAGGGGGTCAGCCAATTAACTGGGACACTCTTACATTTTCATAGCAGGAATTGGCCAGGGCTCTGGAGAGCTTTGACTGCAGAGGGAAGCTGCGTCTTTACTGTCGGCATGAATGGCTTTCTTTTCTTTTTCTGTTTCTTTTAAATGTGTAGTTTTCCCACGCAAATATGTGGGGGAAAAGGGCTTGGCTGTTACAGTATGTATATACTGCAACAGCCAAGCCCATATATATATATATATATATATATATATATATATATATATATATATATATATATATACATACACACACACATATATATATTAAGAGGCTGTGTGGTCCAGTGGTTAAAGAAAAGGGCTTGTAACCAGGAGGTCCCCGGTTCAAATCCCACCTCAGCCACTGACTCATTGTGTGACCCTGAGCAAGTCACTTAACCTCCTTGTGCTCCGTCTTTCGGGTGAGACGTAATTGTAAGTGACTCAGCAGCTGATGCATAGTTCATACACCTGAGTCTCTGTAAGTCGCCTTGGATAAAGGCGTCTGCTAAATAAACAAATAATAATATATATACAGTATACGTATGCAATGATACAGTACTTCTAACAATACACAGGTCTTCATACAATACATATTACAATACAATACAAATGGCTGTCCTGACAAACGGATTTATTCACAACATAATTACAGATAATAGAGAACTTTTAATGAGACATTGTAAACATGCACTTCTACCAGTAACACTGTAACTCACATTCGTTGTTCCGGAGCCTCTGGCTGGACTGCACAGTATCTTTCATGTTGTTTCACAATGCATTAAGTTTAATGTAGTATCACGATACATTGAATCGTGAACTTTGGACAGGTAATCAAGAGGTCCCGTGTTCAAAATGGCTGTTACAGTACACTAAGTGACTAGACAGCTGTGTCTCAGTCATATTTCAAGCTATGCTTTTATACTGCATCTTTGAGTCTTGTTGAAGTATTTCAATAAATTAAATATTTTCATAGAAATTGGATATTTCTTCTGTTTAATGTATCGTGGTTTGAGGTTAAAGCAGCCTGAGGTAAAATCCAGGCAAAATGATTCAGACCAGTTTCAGTGCTTGAGGGTACAGTGGTGCTGTGTCAGCAGGCTCAGGTGTGTTTGAGGTAGATTTCAACCTCTGAGATGGTGGTGTTCCGTGTGTGAGTGCTTGTTGTGTCTCATTAGCCCAGCACTGACTGACACGCTGCGTATTTCCAGCTAGCACACACACACACACACACACACACACACACGCACACACACGCACACACACTGCTGATATTTCTAACTGTTCGCTGCTGATGCACTTATTTAGCTGCACAGACGGGAGTTAGTAACTTGTTATAACACTGCGTCAGTCCAGTCTCTTTGATAGGTTATAAATTCACTGGTTATTATTGTATTTATAGTTCACATGGATTTGTTTGTTTAGTTCTGGGGTTGTACAAGCAGGTGTTGTTTTCAGGTTGCTGCAGTAGTGGTTGTCAAAGTAGAATGACGTACACTGTTTTTGACATTATTGGATTTTTTTTTTCTTTCTTTCAAATTCTGTTTCGTTTACCTGCTTCTGTAATACTGATAAATGATGATAAATCTTTTCTTTAAATGGCTTGAAATTTGATGAATGACTGCAAAAAGTGCACAAATTTCAGAAAGTCCCCCTATGACCCCCTTAGTTAATGGGCGATTGGACAGAGATTTTGCTGGGAAGAATGCTATTGAACATGTTTGTCTTGCTAAGTTTTTCATTACAAATAGGTTTTTAAACGTTTCTGAAGGTACGCACAGTAGAGCAAGCCTCTGTACTCCGTGCTAGTTCACAAGTATTAGGGTCTCCAAAAGCGCTCTCATACTGGCAAGTGACTCTGCCAAGACAAGAAGACATAATTTACGAAGCTTATGAAGGGTAGGGAAAGAGACCTGGAAATCTTGAAGGTGTTAAAGGAAACACTGTGGTTGTTGCTGGGGTCGATTGAGGTGGTATGCTGGTGTTGAATTGAGTGGAAGGCCCTAATCTTTTCACTGCATCGTCCTAGCAGTCACCGCTCACTCTGAAAGCAGCTTTAATAAAACAGAGGGTTTTGTATTGTCAGGAGTGGTGCTAATAGAATCAACCTGCTTTATTTCTCTCCTCTTAGGCTGCCAGGACAATGCCAGCATTTAGGACTGCAGGCTCCTGATTACTTCAAGCAGTGGATTAATCTCAAAAAGGTACTTTTGTTAGCAGCAACAAAAAGGAGAATCGCTGTTTTTGAGATGCTATAAGAGCCCGATCCTATTTGCATTGAAATGAGTTATTATTTTCTGTCTCTCTCCCCCCCCCCTCCTATTCAAGCCTGTTGCAAATCTTCCATCTATTTTCTTTTTTGTAAGGATCTTCCCTTTGTGTCGCTGGTAGATAGCATACACTAACTTAACCAATGGAACAAATGTCACTTCCTTATCTAGAAAGAAAGAGCCTTGAAAGTGAGCTGTACATGAGAGAGAAGGCTGCTGTTGGGTTTCTAAGGTCATTTGGGGCCAATGCAGGATCACAAGGCAGACACAGATAAGGTCACTGTACAGTTTATCACTCTGCTGAGTCAGAGACACAAAGGGGGTCAGCCCACTTTTCAAATAGGGTCTGGTGTGTCCAGTGATGATGGTGTCTCAGCAGGAAAATGTACTCTGTGATAGATTTATTTTCTTGATAGAAGTCAAAGACAAACTTTGCAGATTTGTACTTGTGTGTATATCACACCCATCCTGCCTCGCTATACGAACAATTGGGTATTCTTTCACTACACAGTACTAGTTCATAAATGTGTGATGAAGCATCTCACAGAATTATCACTAAATATTGAGTTTACCTTTTTAGCACAGACTTTATATAAAAACAAAACAAACGCTCAAATTTAAAGATAAATATACTAGGGTTTTAATTGTGACATTTTCTACAATAAATTACACACACCTGTTTGCTAGTGATATGAAATTGTATTGAAAGACAATTCCAAGTAATACAAACTATTACCATAATGCTATTTACTGCATATGTTTCATAATGCCAGCTAATGTTTAACATACATATATTTATTTGCATGTCATTTTACAGTTTGAAAATATTTGCTTACATGTAATTGGAGGTTAGCCAAGATCTTTAAAGTACCCTCTGCCATTGTTTGATTTCTTTTTTTTTTCACCATTTTTTGATGCCTCAGGTAGACTAGATTAATCGATCTATTATTTTTTAAAAACCCTAGAATATACACGTTCATCACAATAAACACTTGATCATAAATACTGATGTAAAAATAAGAAACCAATCAAGTGGACTAGACGAACGCCTCTATCATATAAGGAAGCATGTTATAGTTCAAGTCACTGATTAAGACTTTAGGAGAAACGTTTACCTCGAAATTTGAAAAGGAGGCAGACTTTTGTGGTGGTTTTGTTTTACTCATAACATTTTTTATTGGATACACAGTGCTAATATTTTCAACATGGGCTCATTTACTATGTAAAATTCTGATACATTACACATCTAAGTGTCCAGCAGGTGACATCGGGGTAGCGATCAATGTGTGGCAATCATTGGCAGCATAAAATGTAAAGTACCGGTATGGGTATATGGTAATATCATTATGAAGACGGCAGGTTGAGAGAAAAAAAAAAAGCCGTGGGGTCACTAAAAGCCCTGCACCTTGTGCTGAGTCTTGAAGGCTCAGCAGAAAGTGTTTAAGGGAACACAATTCTCTGTCAGACAGGGGCAGTAAGTCCCTTGAAGCTTTTGAAACTTTAAGCCAGTTTACTTCTCACCTGGACGGTAAGCCAATTTATTCCTGTAGCATTGATCTGTTAACACTGTGCTGATCCACACCTCGACAGCAGACAATCCACTTAACAAGCAAACTACTGTCCACATACAGCACCTCCACAGCGAAATACAGCACTGAGAGGATACAGAACAGAGTGTAGCAATTTAAAATCATCCAGATCACTTACATCACAACTAGCACAGGATGTCCCCAGGTGTTTTATGTTAAAAGTTCTCTGTTTATTTTCTATACTTTCTGACTGTCTCCTATCACTTAAACATTTCATATGTACTTATCTGACATCCTACACTGTAGCAACAACAAAAAGGTCCCTTCAGATACCTTCAGCATGTGCCCTTGAAATTGTTCATTTTGGACACACAGGTTATCTTTTAGACAAATTATTATTATTATTATTATTATTATTATTATTATTATTATTATTATTATTATTATTACAGTGAATCCCTCTATTCCAACCTTAAAAGTGAGTGCAATTGTCTTAATTGAGAGCTTTTCCTGTTAGACAGAGATCTTCAGGTGTTTTTTTGTTTTATTGTTAATTAAAGATTTAAGGCATTTAATTTCCCCCAGTGATCCGTAAGATATATATTTTTTAATATTCATTTGATAATTTACATGCCCTCACAATACCGTGTGTATTTATTTATAACATATAGTGACATTGATAAAGACTTCTTGTTGAAACTGTTGTCTAAACCGATTCCTAAATTCCTTGATACTTTCTGTATTTAGTAACAGTTTGTCAAACTGCATTTATCTTCGTGGTTATAAAAGCATGTAAGTCATCTCACCAGAATATACATTAATTAGCTAAAGCTGTAATTAAATAAACAGTAGACAAGCTTTCTATTACCCTAGCCACACTACCTAAACCATGTGATTACCGTTCACTTCATTCGCAGTCACATTGTGTCTACATAGTTTGTTTGAATGTGTCTCAATTTTCTAATCTTTTTTGCCGTTTTGTTCCATCAGTTTCACAGTTTACCTGCATGGTAATAAGAATGTATTACCATGCAGGTAAAAAAGTGTATGTCTAACACATACACTTTGTTATTCTTTGTTATTTTTTTTGTCTTATAAAAATGTTTGATTCGACTGGAATGCATATGACAGTATTCTATGGCTGAGGTGAACATAGTTGTGCGAATACAGCCCTTAAAGCAGCTGATAACCGACCACATACATGTGTTCTATTATTTTTCATGGGGAGGGGCACTATTTAGTTGAAATCCCTCTCTGACTGTCCCCCTTTGAAATGTCTGTCCCCCCCCCTACCACCTCTACCCCCACACGGTACTGTCCCTAACATCTGAACCTTACTGCTCACTCCTTTCTTCCCCTGTCGTGTTAACATGTGTTGCCTTTGGGGTAATCAGAGAAAAAGAAAACGTCCTTTTACAATTACCAGCTTTCTGAATATTAAAATGTCTCGCTGCATCGCCAGGGTTATTTTGATTGGTATTTTAACCTTTGACTACCCTATAAAGCAGGCGGCTCTCTGAGCCAATATTAGAGGGCTGAAATTTAATTCCGAAATGATTCCACATAATAAGGAAGATGGATAATGTATGCATGAAGGATATTATGTTTGGGCTAAAAGCAGTTGGGGCCAGGGCTTTGGAGTTGAATAATCACAGCGAGTGAGTTATAATCTGTGGGATAGAAATACCTTACTGTCAGAGCTGAGAGAAGAACTCTTAAATCAAGCCGGAATAAAAGGGGGAAGGAGGGAATTGAGAGCACGGAGGGCCAAAGGTGCCAAGCGATGTTCTTTAACAAACTTTCATTAGTTACTGATGTCCTTTGGTTCTCAGTTTAGCCCTTTCCTTTTCTTTCACTTTTTTTTTTTTTTGTCTTGTCCTATTCTTCGTGGTCCCTCATTGCAAGATAAGCATCTTTTGAATCTTAGCAGCAGGCTGTGAACCATGTGTGAAATACACAAACATTATATAACCCGAGCCCTTGCCTTTTGTCTTGTTTACTGTTGTTCTGGTGGAATTAATGCAGTTTTTACTAATTTTTTTTTTTCATGTGTGTTTCATTTTCATAATTGCTTCTTCGTTTTTTTTTACCTTGTGAAATGTTATTAGACCGATAGAACAAGATAGTAAATCCTCCTTGAAAGCGTGTTGGTTTAGTTTAATCCTACTGAACCGCTAAACTCAAATACAAAGCATCGTGATCAAATTACAGAAGATGTAGTTTTATTTAACTGTTAAGTGTAGCACATAACATTTACATAATTACAAAACCGTAACAACAGCGGGGGAAAAAAGGGCTCCCTCTGTTTAGAAATATAACAAGCTTGTGTTAAAAAAGCATTTTGTGAACCTTCAAAACCGTGAAACTTAATCAAGATGCTATTAAGATTCTGAATATGTAACTTCATTTTTTACCCCCAGAAGATTTGGCAAAAAAGACAAAACAAAAGGAAAAGAAACAGAGAAATTGTTGTACAGTACATTAATCTCTTGTACTGTAGTCTGCGACACCAGGAAGGCCTAGCTTCCTCTTCCTGAAGTTCCTCACTCAAGTCTCTTTATAACTCTCACTTTCCCCACTCTCTCTCTTTCTCTCTCTCTCTCGCTCTCCTTTTGTTCTCCCCTTGCCTATTTATCACAGTGTGAAGGTTGAAAGAGATATTATTAATCCTGGCGAATGAAGGCAGGGTTAGTGGTATGGATCGCATTGTGAGAGGTGTAATGATAGGAGTCCTCGCTTGGCCAGTGGCCTGTGCCTCTTTGATGAATGGGGAGCAGGGCGAAGTGACTGGCGCTGGCTGGCAGGCTGCTGGGGCGTTCACTCCCCTACCCGCCACCGCTTTCAGAACCCCTCACCCTGCGCGGCCCAGTCACAGAGCCAAAGGGACAGCGGAGAGAGACACACAAACATTCTCTCTCTCTCTCTCTCTTTCTCTCTCTCTCAAATTCACTTTTAAAGGGTTTGTTTTTTACTTTCATTGCTTTTCTGAGTCCTTTCTTATAAAGTATATCTATCTATCTATCTGTCTGTCTCTCTTCATAATACTCTATTTCATTCTGACTCATTCTTTTATATCTTTGTAGCTCTCAGCAGCTTCGTCACAATTGTATTTCTTTCTGTCTTGCTTTCACTTTCTCCTCTTTCTTCTTTTCTGTTGTCCTCTCATTTTTTGCGTCCCTCTTTCTCTCTGAACGTGTTGTGCTCTCATCTCACCTTCTCTCTTTTATTTGTTTATTCTTCCTTTTTCACTTTCATTGTTCTTTTACTGATTCTATTATTTCTCTCATTGTCTTTCCTTTCTTTACCTCGTCTCTGCTTTCCTCTTTCTATTTCTTCCTGTTTTTCTGTCATTCCTCATTTTTCATTTTCTATATCTTGTCTTTCTTTGCTTTCCTTCATAGTAACTCTTCGTTTTTGTCATTACTGCTAGGAAAATGTAGAATGTCATACTGAAGACTGCAATCCGAACCAACAATGTTCAACCGAGAATTCTCCAGTTTGTTCACCTGTATCCGGAATCTCTTTCCTGATACTAAATGACTGTATGTGATGTCAGCTGTCTGAGGCAGGAGGCTTTACAGATTAATCATATTGCTGTTGCTTGGTTCTTTTCTTAGCATGGTTGGAAAATGGTTGGGGCATTAAAGTGTTAAGTCCATAGCCCCATAGATTTAGCCACAGGCTTCAACGTATTGAACAAATACAATTTTACACTTTGGAACACAAACCAGAATGGGTTTTTACATCACTGCGTTAAAATATGCCAGTTTAGAAGCTGCTAGATAACACATTAATTTTAGCGCGAACAACCTAATAGAAACCAAGCCAACCTATTAAAACAAGTGTCAGCTTTTGGAAGAAGAGCTCCGAGTATACAGTGTCACTGTGGACTAAGACAGGGAACAGCGTGAGTTTGACTAGCCAGGATCTCTGAAGCACAGAGAACCAGTTTGACACACTCTAGGATTCAGCACCCAGCCGAGAAGGTGTTTTCAGGAATCAGGGATGTTTTCAAATTACATTTTTTTGCGCATCAGAATCTTTGTGTTTTTTTTTTTTTTCCAGGCTTTTCATGTGTCAAGTGTATTGCTTAAGAGCTTCATGTCCTATCCTGTACAACTTGCAAACCTACTCAAAACATAGACTATATTATGATGTTAGAAAGAGTAAAGAGTAAAATCCACTGCTGGATATACATATACATATATGTCTGTTGAGAGAGATTTTTAACAGAGTCAAACTCTCTGTTGCTGGCTAACAAAGTCATATGGACACACATTGCTTCTTTTCAAAGTCTTGTTAACCCTAACCCTAACCAAGTGCTCTAGATTATTGGTCTAAAAAGATTGTTATTTAAATTAAACTAACATTAGCTAATAAAAAACGCTCATGGGATCTGAGGGTATTAACAAATTAAAACATGGCACCCATATCCATGCAGCATATACGTTAACAGTTTGTCATAATAAAGAGTATTTTTCTCATGCATATTTACTAACATTCAGGCGAACGGGGTACTTGTTGTTTACCAGTGGATCTTAATTACCTGCACTTTCTTGTAGCAATAACAATCTTACTTTAACACAAGATTTGAAGCCAAAAATCCCCCGCTCCCTGTTCCAAAACAGAAAATAATAATAATAATGCAATATGATTAGCATAGATTTAATATCACACGATAGATCATTATATTATTATCCGATGACAGATTGTAATTGAAATACACTTATTGGAGCGCAGAGTTGTGTTTCATTCAATCAGAGCTCCCTCTAGGGGGGGAGCGAGGGGCTAAAAATAATCAGCGGCAGAGGAAATTGCAGGGAACACAAAGAATCGTGCTGGCTGCCAATATCCTGAACAACTGAGAGCAACAGCAGCCGCCCCCTCAGCTCTTTGTGCCTCGGAGAGAGGGAGGGGGGAGAAAAGGAGAAAGAGGGACAAACTCCTGCATTTCTAGCCCTTGTTTCTAATTAATTCAATTTTAAGTGCTTGAAAAAGTCTGGGAGATCTGTGTCACCCTCAAAAATGATTTCTACAATTTAACCAGAGATAATTCAGGATATATCCACTGAAAAATAATACAGCACTATTTATGAAACATGTTATTTCCCTGGTTTGTGATGCTATTGACTCCCAGGCAAATAAGAATACCCCCTGAACACAAAACTACATTAGTAGAAGTGTCCAAACTTGGTTGAGTGCTTGAAGCTATGAGTAGGCTAAGTTGATTTCCAGGCAATACTTTATAATTTGTAATAGTAATAAAGTAAATGTATTCTTATTTCATACAATTTCAGTATGTTTTGTTCATGTACAGTACAATGAGATTTTGG
This sequence comes from Acipenser ruthenus, assembly GCF_902713425.1. Classification (NCBI taxonomy): domain Eukaryota; kingdom Metazoa; phylum Chordata; class Actinopteri; order Acipenseriformes; family Acipenseridae; genus Acipenser; species Acipenser ruthenus. Next base: position 7,535,596 of record NC_081198.1, on the reverse strand, counting down.
AATCATGAACTCCGATTTCAGAGAAAAGAAGCAACACAGTTTCTGCTATCTATATAATCACATTCTTACAAAAACTAAACCTAAACAGACAATAATTGGAAAAACAGGTATTTTTGTCCTATTCTAATCTTTCTAATCCTATTCGAGTGAGGTCTTGGAGGATCTAAGCATTGGAAAAGGCCATACCTACATGACAACACTAGCATAGGGACACACACACACACACATACTGTAGGCAAAGCAAGTGACACACTCAGACGCTAAGCCCCCTGTGCACGCCAGCTTTGGTATGTATTTGTGACAGGACTGACAGTGCATGGCACACTCTGATTATGCTGCTGCAGTTTCTTCCATTCTGCCACCCAGCGATGTAATTTCCAGCCGGTGATCAGTGTATGAATGTAATAGCGGGCTGTGTTAGGTGTCAGAATATTAGACGTGCTAATGGAAAAGCTCCTCGATTCACATGGGAACACCATTACTGGAGACTGTCACAGCGCGCTGGTCACTAGACTAATGGGGCAGAGGGGAGATGAGAGAGAAGAGAGAGGAAAAGGGAAAGACAGAACAAGTAAGGGTGTGAGGGAGAACAACTGGGTGAGAAGGGGGTTAGAGAGAGTTGGGAGGGAGGAGGCAAGAAACCATAGCAGTTCCTCACTGAAAGGTGATCTGGAATATCACGCTGTCATTTTGGCGAAAAAAAGTCAGAAATAGATTCAACATATCTTGCTGTTCTGCCGCCTCATTCAAAATTAGTTTTCTGTATTTGATGTACTAATATCTTAGCATGTCAGCAAAGTTCTTCTGAATTTGAACTGAGAGATAGGGAAGTGAGAGGATTAGAATGTAGCGTATGAGAGAAAGGTATAGAAAAAGGGAGCATATATGGTTTGATGGAAGGTGTAAAAATGGTGAATGCAAGAGAAAGGACGTTACTTAGGCAATATTGAGATTAAACATTTTTATCTGTTAATCTTGGTTTTAATCACATATAATTGATAAAATTACTGCATCAATCTCATTCAAATTTGTTTTATTACTGATATTATTATTATTATTATTATTATTATTATTATTATTATTATTATTATTGTTAACAGCTAATCATAAAAAATATTTTTTCTTATTTCTGGATTCATAATGTTGGCCCCGCTTTATGGTTTTGTATTTATTTACACAGAATTATACAAAATAACTCCAACATTTGCTGTTCAATTGTTTTGAAAAATCAATTTCTCATAAACTGTTTTTCATTGCTGTTTAAATATATATATATATATATATATATATATATATATATATATATATATATATATATACATTTTTAAATATTTAATTTAAATAAAAATAAAAGTCGGTAGCTATCCACGTTGTAACAGCATTGGTAATACAGGGTGTCCCACTGAAGGTAGCCCAGTAAGTATTACAACGTACAAATAAATAATAAATCAATAATCACATGATGGAGCAGCACAGGCATGTACAAGAATCCTCGTTATTACAAATACAGAAATGTCGCTCCCAACGTGGACATGGACTGAATGCCAACATCTAACTGAAATACTTACGGGTTGCTTTCAAGTGGGACACCCTGTATCGTACTTACATGATGTAGCTTGATCCACAGGTTTGCAGAGACCCTGAATTTCAAAAAAAAAAAAAAAAAAAGTACTGTGTTGAAACTGACGAGTTTCATTTGTTGTTCTGTAGCTGAATAACTGCTAGAAATTGTATTTTGAGAAGTGAAGGTTGTACAGCAGACTAGATGCATTCTGTGATACTGAAACTAACAGATACAAGTAACAGTCTATCCAATGAACTGTTAAAAAAAACTTCCTATTCATAAGTCCTTCACTTTGTGCTTTGCTCCATAATGCAGTTCTGTGTGTAACTTTCTATTCAAACAACAACTGCACTTATTGCATTGCATGCACTCGAGCATATTAACGGCCGCAGGTATAGGTATAAGGTATAAGGGTTTAAAAACTATTAAGAAATGGGAGAGAAGATAAGAAGAGAGTGTAAAAGTGGAAATTTGATGGAGAGAGGAAAGAATTGTGAGAAGAGGACTGATAAATGGGTAGAAAACAGTTGAAAACTTGTCATTGTGGATTGAGTTGTTAGGACAGAGAACACGGTCACAACACACTTGTAAAGGGCAGAAGCTTTCAAAGTAGGTGTGAACCATCAACTTTCACTGTGGTTCTCGCAAAAGCAAAACTTGGCACTCTATTTATGAATTTAAAAACCAGAACGGACTGTCCCTGCAGGTCAGAGTTGAAACGCAGCTTGTCATGCTACTTCCAGCAGTAATCTTGACATTTTATATAACAAACTGGAGGTTTGTTCTGGGGTGCCATAGGATGACCCATGATCATTGCCAATTATGAACTAACACAGTCTGCAGGAGGGCTCGAGCTATCTCTCCCACCCTTCAGTGATTTCTTAATACAACGTCACATATCCATTTTGAAACTTTATATGATCGGTTGCTATGTTCTCTGCAGGTGTAAAGTGCCCTCTTGCACTAAAAAGATTTTAAAAGGTGTGCATTGTATATATTATTATAGTATAGTAAAATTAAAGTATTAAAGCCTTCAAATTAAATGATATATTTTAATACATATTATCTTGTTATTGCCTTTTGCTATGTAGATCTCACATTCTATGGTTTGAAAGAGCATACATCATGGCAATTGTGTATTTATCGCTTGTAGTTTCTGGGGTCAGCTGCATCATCATTTCTTCTTCCAGGTTGAAACCGGTTGTACAGCCATTTCAATGTACATGCCAACAAGACATTAAACTGGCCATGAAGGTAGTTAACATTACCATATTGTTTGGAAGATAAGAACATGTGAAACTGGGATAGTAAAAAAATTATTATAAACCAGTGCAAGGATGTATGCCATTTTGTATCCATCTAGCACCATCCTCCAGTTTAGCTCAAAAGAGGCCTAGGATTGTATAGGCATGGAAACTAAACTGCTTCCTGTCGCCCAAAAAGGATGGTCTCCAGGACGGGCTGTGCAAACTGGGATATCACTTGAAACAGAATAGTTTAGGCTCTACTGCTACCAGCCCTGCACCTTTCATGAGCCCCACAATTCATCCTAATTTGCTCCTACCCCCTCCTGTCCTAGTTGGGAGACTACCCAGGCTCCTCAGCCTGGAACATTCTCCATGTCAGGATCCGTGCTGGGGGAAAGGGAGAATATTACCAGGAGAAGCTACACACCGGTGTCTGCTGGGCAGTTGCTTTATCGCACCTTACCTAGGAATATGAAACTGTATTGAATGACATCTCACAGCAGGCTGAATAGATATGCCAATTCATTTTGCAGCCTGTGATTTGACAAGCTAGACTGCCTCAGTTGAAAGGCATCAGTCAAACACTGCGCTGCTGTTGCTGTGCCTTTTTTTCGTCTTTCTTTCTTGGTTCTCCCTATTCCTTCTCTGCGCAATCTCTAAGCCTTGCCTCTTAAAATTGAAAACCCTGACGAGCGACAAAAAGAAAGCAAGAATGACTGAAATAAAGGAATAGAAAAAAAACTAATACCGTTTTAAGTATTGAAAATAAAATGATAAGAGGGTATATGGAGGTTTCTAGAGATAACATTGTGGATATTACAACAGGGATGGAAGAGAGAACAGAAAAAAAAATCCAGAAGAGATTGGCACTGTAAGTTCCTGGCGAGGAGATGACACCGCGCCTAATACGAGTGTTTAAATATTTGATGCACTGGGATAAAGGAGGATCTCCTTTGAATCGAATTGAGTGTCTGGAGGAGAATCTATTACCGAAAATCTTGTGTGATTTGACAGCAAAAGCAGCTCGGTGTTATTCTTCAGTAGTTCCTGCAATCTCCCTTCCCCACTTCACTTAAATGTTTTTTTGCTGTGCTTGAGTAAACGCTGATTATCCCTTTTTTAGCAAAGAAGGCAGGGAAAGAGAAAAGAGCCAGAGAGAGGAAATAAAGAAAAACTAAAACTCCTCAACTACTTGCAGTTTGTGTGGACTGTCGCTGTCGAGACAAGAATGTGGGTTTTTGTATTGTGATATGGTTGCGGAAATGCCTGGTTTTGTTGTTGTTTTTATTTTATTTTATTTATTTGAACTCAATTTTACTGCTCGTTCAAGTTGAGGGACAAGTATGGTGTAGTCCACAACAAACCTCAGCCAATAATCCTGACATGACTTTGCCATTTAGCCCTGGAACCTTCTTAAAATAACAATCAATCAAGCTAAATTGCAGAGTGGTTTTGTGATGTGGACCATTGCTTACTAAAGGCTAGGTTTAGACTATCATACTAATTTCACTTGTGATTCAAGCTCCAGAAATAAAAGACTAGACTGTCAATCCACTGCAGGAGGAATTTAGTACCCAGGACTGGAAGTTCAAATGTAAAGGTCTTGGTGATGAAGTTGACTCATTTACTAGGTTTTGACCTGGGTTTGAATCATATGTCTGCATCACAAAAACACTGCACAGTTTGGTAGTTGCCAGTCTCAACTGTGGAGAGGGTTGGAGGGCTCTGAAATTCAAGCTGGACTCAGTCATCATACAGGAAACAAGAAAAAAAGCTGATCTGGCTTCTCTTTTAAGCTTTTGCTCTCCTGAAAAATGTAGTATATGATGGCAAATATTGATTAAAAAAAAAATGCTTAAAAGCACAAAAAACCTACGATTTACTGATGGCTAAGCTGAGACCACCAAACTTGAAAGCCGATTTGAACCCAGGCCCCTTGAGGTGTAGGGATTGTGCATTAAGCAATCATGCCACCTTGCAATGAACGTGAGACAGCAGCCTGGGCCCCTGTCCCGCACTGCAGTGTGTAAGCAGGCCTGGCATGCGAGCAGCGAGACCCTGATTGACACTGATGTTGTGTTTGGTGTCGGCACCTTGTCTTGTCACATTCCCCCTGTCTGCAGAGTGTCGAGCGACGGCCTCTCAGCCTGATGTGTAAGTGGCCTCATCTCCAGCAGATCAATAGCCCCTGGCACTTCCTTCCAGGACCCAGGAAAAACAATTAAAACCAATCGATCCCGGACGAGTCCCATGAATATGCATGAGCCTCTCCTTGACCTTCAAAACTAGAGGGGCCAGGTGACTCCTTAGTGGCGTCTCTCTCTCTCTCGCTCTCAGTGGCAGGTGTTTACAAGAACTAAAGGGCCTTGTTGACAGGCATTATAATTTTTCTAGATGTTCAATCTGATTCTCCGAATATAAAATAGCATCTTGTTTATATTCAAAACCTGTGTAACCCCTATGGCTAGTTGAAGTTCATACAATGCGAATACTTGTACTGCAAGGAGTATAAAATTGGTATTTAAAATTAATGAAAGCAGAAATACCATGTAAATATCTGATATATGTATTCACAAAATTATGTTTGCTATTTATGTACAGTGTATATGTATGTATTTATTTATTTATTTGAATGTATATTGTCAACACAATACTGTATTGGGATTTTGGAAAGCATAGTCTTGTCTCATCTATTATAGTCTTGTCTCATCTATTATAGTCTTGAACTAGTGAATGAAGAGACACTGTTGTGTAAACAATACACCTATTGTCAGATTGATTTGCACTATATCCAATGAGACAACCTGTTCAATTAGATGCAGTTAGGCCACGCCACAAAAATAAGTCACTAAACAGAAGTTGTCAAGCTATTGAAGTGCTTCACAATGGTGCTACACAGTCAGTGGTGGCAAAAAACTGTTGTGAGCAGACTTTAGTATACTAGATACACTGAGACAGGAACAGTGAGTGACAGGATTAACATAGGGCATCCACAAGCCTCTCCAGAAGGTGAAGATCCTGACCTAAGGAACCTATTCCTTTGTAATTAGGCCCAAGTCATGGTCCTATAGCATGACAGTAAGCCCTTTTATTCCTCTAACTTGTGACCCACCCATTCTCTCCTTTTCATACCATCCAAATGCCACAGCCTCAAATGTTTAATCCCTGAGAACTAGTTCATTTTGTTTCACTGTGTTCATCTGGAATATCCCCAGATGTTATTAAAGCATTAAGGAACAAGAGTTAGGGTTGGGGTTATAAAATGGATTTACTAAAGTAAATATAAATAAATACAAGAGAAATAGGTAGATTTATTAAGAAATTTGAAGGGTAACCTTCCACAACAGAAAATAGTTCCTATGATCTTACTCGGGTAAGATTTTTCTTTATTTGTGTTCATAGACATTAATTTGAATGTTGCCGTTAACTGTACAGTTCTTAAAGTGACTGTCAGTTGTTGCAGAAGGGGGAATTGGAGTGCAGGAAGGGGGTTTGCTTTCATCTGATCTTATTTTTTGGTTTGGCGATGCTGTGGAGTATTCCTCCGTCAACCAGCGCTTTTGATTTCTAACGACAGTTCCCAATGATGATGCGGATGTAATGTTTGGTGTATATTTGTGTGGTGCCCGCCTTTCTGCATATTCTAGGCAATATTGTTGCTAGGTAATTCACTCCCATTGGCTCTAGCCTATACCATACACCGCGATAATTAAACGTGTTTTGTTCTCCTTTGTTAAGGTGAAGATAAAAGACAGACGGATTTGCTGGAAGTTTTGACAAGTACTTCTCTAGTGATGCTCCTGCACACATGCGATTTCCGGGCTCCTCAAACATGAATCCGCGGTGACATTCTTTGTTCCATTCGTAGGGATTTTTGTGATTTTTTGTACTTTCGTTAAAGGTCATGGTGGCATACTTAATTCCGTTTTCATCTGTTTTTATAACAAAAGAATCTGCCAGTAGTTGTTTGTTTCCTTCTTTTCCCCTGTGTCCAAAATGTAACTGGACGTCAAACTAAACTTTACTCACAAGACCAACAGCTGTGTCAGGGTTCAGGGCGTCAGAATGTTTGATTATTTGAAAATCTCTTTCAGTTATTGCATAATGACATTTTTGTGTTTTAACCCGGCCTTCTCGTCTAAGTTTTTTAATTGTACCCACAAACACGTTGTTTGAACTTGTGAATTCTGTGTCGCTCATTAGACACCAGGATAAACTTAACGGGGGGTCATTTAAATGTCTGTTCAGTCCAGCATGGAGCCCAACATAGCTGCTGATTCCATATTGATCGCCTTTACAGTTTCGGACTGTCCCATAAAAATCTCTAAGGATATTATTTAGCTCTTCTTTTGTTAGTTGTGTGATTGCAATATATAATTTTTTGACAGCCAGTCATTAAAGCGTTTAACAACCCAACTGTTTTGTTTGGTGGTATTCATTTCATTTCTAGTTTTTTCTAGCACATCAATGTTAGAGTTCTGTACCTCAGCGTGACGGTTTAACTTTTTCTTTTCTTTGCTTCGGGAGACTTGCAAATATGAGCCGATGCAGCTTCTATTTCTACCCATTTATTGATTATCATCGGTGCAAACAGCTATACAGTGGTATATTCCATGACTGCCAGGTATTTTGACAGTTTTTTCTATTTTTTTTTATTACCATTATTTCCATAGGCACAGTGATACAATAGTGCCACGAGTCTAGTGATTTACCCAACAGTTACTATACCGGGGATTATATCACAGTTTAGAACCACTGATTGGCCAATCAGTATGCAGCATTATAACAATCTGTTTTATAATGACTAATAATTAACACTGTGTGGTCAGAACTGATAATCACTGAGCTAAAGTCAACCCAGGTGCCAGAGAATGTGAGCATAAAGGTGGTAGAGCCCCCCTCCTCCCACCTATCCACAGACAGCAGAAACAAGCTCATCCGACAGTATTCACCCTTGGGAGAGAGCTTTAGACCTTTTCCAAAGGTCAGCTAACATGTTTCACTGGAGGATTGGCTTTTTTCTTAATCTGAATCCTCTTAAGCATACCGTTTTGTGGCCGTCTATGGATGTTACCGTTTGTTTTTCCTCTGTCCTCAGAGATGAGGAAAGCAGTTGCCCCCAAGGCAAATGTATTCTGAAACTTCCGAATTGATGCCATAAAGTTCAGATTGATAGGTACCACAGTTAGGACCGTGCAGGCCCGTGCTACCAAATGCCTTGATCAATACACAGATTGGACTTTGATACCAAATACTAGCCGCAGTAAACATATAGTTTTAACTGTGCTACAAAAAGCCACAGTAAGGATCCAGTCTGGACTGTGTAATAGTTCCTTGCTTTGCAGAATTGTTAAGACATACGTAAGACATACGTAAGTGAGACCAATATTGTGTCATATCATGTGGTTCAGCCGTTGTAAACAATTGAAATCAGCTTGGCAGTTTTGGTCACTGCTGTATCACGTCCTTTGTTACTTCTCAACCCAAGTTAAAGCCAGTGTGGCAGCATCCCGATCCTGCATTGTGAGCTTCCACTGCTGCCATGGCAAGGGGGAGCAGGGCTGTCTTAAGCTAAAGTGACAGGGTTTCTGTCAGCCAGCTCGGCAGCTCCAAGTCGACACGGTACAGCTGTGCACTGCACGAGGCACAAGCTGCCATTTATCACGTTTTCTTAACATCTCTTCAGCTTCATTGCTCCTTTTCTCTGAGCCATTCCATTGTATCGGGGCTGCCTGTGCCAGTGTGCACTTCTGGGATGATGGAAGAGTTATAGCGACAGGCCTCTGACACGTCTGGGTGTGTGTGAGAGTGTTAATGTGTGTTCACGTGGGCTTGTCTGCCACTCATGTCGAGGCCCTCGAAGATTTCACTTTGATAGGAAGGAATGATTAATGAAACCCCATACTGAGAGAATAGTGTGTGCCAGGCACCTCATGTGATGGGTGCACAAACGTGTGTGCTATGAGAATCACAGTTATTATACCACCAGCATCAGATAGTGTATTGTATTCATCTGATTATATATAACCTGCACCCAGTGGTATACTTGATTGTATTACTCTTGGTTGCCAAGTTTGTACCATTTTAGAATGAAGAATGTCTGAAAAAAAATGTTGCTTTTAAAGGTCCTTCAGATACATATAATTCTTTATTTCCCCCAATATACACTTGTAATCTTCCTGTAATCCTGTTTAAACATAGTGTAATTGTATTACTTGTAATTATGGTATTTACTGGCTTGTCTGTCTGTCATTCAGTGAGTTGTCTAGACAAGATGGCTCACAGTGTGTTTGTGTGTTAGGATAGGGGTCGTTATTGTTCTGATTGTCTCTATTTGGCTTTCTGAACGACAAAAGTGAGCTGGTAGACTGGAGAATTTCTCCTATAGCAGTTCAAGTTGTTTGGTATTGTAGTCGTTTTGGGGGGCAATCCCATCACTGATCAATAACCAAGGGCAAACATTCAGTTCTTATTAAGATGCATGTGTAGAAGGCACTATATTGAATTGGAATGTCAGTAACGGGTGGTTAAGACTTCTAAACTCTATTCAGCCTCCCATTGGTAACAGTAACCAATCAAGTTTAATAAACATGTATTGTACTTTAAACAAAGGTGAGTCAAATGAGGGCACATCAAACCCAATCTACAAAGACAGTCATACAGACCATTCAACTTGTTTAAATGAGACTTTGGAGTGCCACAGTAAACACTATCAGCATAATCAATGCTAGTCAACAGCCGCTGTGAACCAGTCCTTTCTCCAGTGGCAGAGGTCAGGCAATTCTTATTCCAGAGGAGTAACCCAAGACTGAAGTGCTGAACCTTCAATATTAGCACATGTATCTGTGTGAATATTGAACAGAAAGTCAGAGAGAGATACTTTGATTAAAATGCATTCTCCAGGACTGACCCATCTCACAAGAATTTCTTTAATTTTTTATTTATTTTTTTGTACCATGTCTAACCATACATGCTTGCCATGCTTCTGTGCATGTATCCTGTATGTACGCTTTTATAAGTGGAGCCACATTGACACAATGGGGTTCTTTCAGCTGATCTGAACAGTTGTTTAACAAGCACTGTCACTGTTTAAACCTTTGGCATTTTCCATATTGTACTTTTACGCTAGGGACTCCTGCATATGCTCTTTGAGGTGCTGGTTTTGATAACATTGGTCGACAAAAGATTCTGTTCTAATGATCTAAATAGTGTCAGTACTGACATCAGACGTGATTTAGATCAGGGACAATTCTAGTGAAGGATTACGAAGAGAAGTCTAACAAGGTATTTGCGAATGGTTAGCTGTGAACAGAATTAAGATACAGTGAAGCCCTGAAGCCGAGGTGCTTAACAGATAGTGTTAATCAGGAAATCCAATATCCCTGATGTTTATCAGATTCATCTTTAAAATTTCAGTTCAAAGTTGTTCCAAGTACAAAAGATCAGTGGATTAACCTTCTAACAACCTATGTTAAGTGATGTGGTAAATTGAGTGTAGTTGAATTCTCAGATTGTGAAAAAAATAACATTAATCATTTTGATTTTCTCCCCTTGCCCTGTTTTGCTGTTTCAGGCGTACAGCTTTGCAATGGGGAGCTGGCCGAAGAGTGGGCTGCCTGCCATGCAGGAGGGACTGAGCCTGAAACAGGAGGGGAGGCTACACAGTGGGATCGGTGAGTGAACTCATCTTACTGAAAATAGGCAGGTTGATACAGGAAAAGGCGTGTGTATAAAGGAAGGGCAGCAGTGTGGAGTAGTGGTTAGGGCTCTGGACTCTTGACCGGAGGGTTGTGGGTTCAATCCCCAGTGGGGACACTGCTGCTGTACCCTTGAGCAAGGTACTTTACCTAGATTGCTCCAGTAAAAACCCAACTGTATAAATGGGCAATTGTATGTAAAAATAATGTGATATCTTGTAACAATTGTAAGTCGCCCTGGATAAGGGCGTCAGCTAAGAAATAAGTAATAATAATAATAAGTTTATGTCCGTAAGTATGTAAGTCACACATTTTATCAATTTTTCTGGAGAACCGCTAACAAATAGTCATGAAACGTATTATTAACATTATTTATAAATGATTGAAATATCAGTTTCGGAAGGTATGTCGGGGTGTCTGTCTGTCTGTAACACATCCATCCTTCTACAGTATATGTCACACTTGCATTTCTGAATTTATTTGGAGAATCACTTCTTATCATTCTTTACTGTTCTGTACATACTGTTGATGTATGTCATGGTCATGAACTGCTCTAATTATGAATTTGCATCTGTGGCGGGGGATGCATGTAACTGACATTCTTGTTTAAATGTCCAGGATGCAGGTGTTTTATAGATCACCTTCTTTAAAGCGCAGTACAAGTGTCATTCACTGTTTCTATTTTTGAGTGGTGTGACGAGTGACAGGACTGGGTCCTTTTTTTTTTCTCTGTTTGTGTTTGAGCGCTAGCTCTCTTCCCAGTGACTGAAAAGCCACAGGACTCTCTTAATTTCCACACTTAACATCTCTGACAGCTTAACTGCTCATTTATCCATCACGCCGTTGAAGTGGAGGCACAGAAGGTCTCAAAATGCTGGTTCATATTTATTCATATTTATTATTAGCCCCAGACCACCAGACTTTGCAGCTCAACAGCAGTCTGATGCACCAGCTGGGCATAAGGAGTTGGAGTGGTCTCAGCTCTTCCCCTAGTGGACAATTCTCTATCTCTCAGTGTCTTAATCTGAAAAAGTGGTACCCTACACACATGTATAGGGATCATCATGTATGTATGTATGTATGTATGTATGTATGTATGTATGTACAGTACCCTGTGTCTATACTACAGAGGCATTTTTCTGTGACATCTTACTTCCAATGAACCAGACGGTTGAGGGCTGTCACATTTCAATGGGCGCCTAGCAACACATAATTTCTCCTTACACTGTTGTCTCACGTCAGCCATTCAGTTGTTTTCTAATTTTTGCTCCTAGCAATTTTAGTTCCACTAGTTGAAAACATACAAATGTATGTAGTGAACCGAATAAAGACTCTTGGTTGTGTATTTCTCTTTCTTTCTTTCTTTCTTTCTTTCTTTCTTTCTTTCTTTCTTTCTTTCTTTCTTTCAGTTTTTATTGTGCAGTGCTTTTCTGTGGTTTCCCATTAAATGTTATTCACTATGCAATGTGTAAAGAAGCCAGAAGGAGCACAGGGACAAATTCAGAAAAATAAAGACTGGGATATTAACTATGGAGAATTCAGCACTGGCATGTGGGGAACTGTAGATCTGAGAGACAACAAATTCAATAGAGAGAGTTCAGAACTCTGGAGATCTTAAAAACTGCATATTTATAGTAGTTGTAGTGAATAACTTAGCACCAGCAAATTTAATACAGAAAAGTCAGTACTTGGGATCTGATCTTGCATATAAAAAAAGAAAATGTAATCCAGAGAACTTTAGTTATATTACTGTATTGCACAATGGTAAACCTCATAGCCTTCATATATGATGTCCATCCATTTGTACTCTGCTTAAATTACAGAGTTGACAAAATAATTCATGTGCATCTTACCTAATATGTATTCTCATCATTTGGTAGCTCTTCACATTTTCCTATAGAAGAAACACATTGTGGTAAATGTGTATTTAAGTTAAGTATAATTCACCTCCTGGAAAGAGTGACTGATAAATTTTGTTCATAGTAGCTTCTAGCAAATACCATTAAAACATCAAATATATAGAACAATCTACAAAAAGATCTACAAAATGATAGCAATTAACGTCAGGTAGGATTTACTGGAATTAACTTTAAGTTAAGTGTGTACGAGTGCCCGTACTCCACCTGCAAAAGGAGGATGGTGGAATGAGGGATAAGACCAAAGGTTGAGTTACAATACACAACAGCCATTCTCAGTTTGCCAATACAGCACATTTACAAGTACATAATTACTATTCGATTATGGTACTCATTTATTTTGTAACTAAGTTGTTGTTTTTTTAGTTACCTTTTTGCTGTTGAAATTTCCGTTCTTTTATTAACTGCTGTCAGCTTGGTCATTTCACCGTAACATAGACAGTGGGTCATGTTCACAAAGCATGTGTCCCATTGCTAAGTTTGTGTCATATTTTTGGAAAAGAAAAAGAATAGACTGATGTTGCAAAACTAGTAATAAAAAGAAGAAGAAAAAGTAACTAAGCTGCATTTGAGCTTTGTAACATCCATTTGTTTGTTTTTCTAAGACATGAAAATTGTGTAAACTTAGCACTATGTGATGTGCAGTACAGCTATAGCTGTCAGCAAACATGAAGCGTGATGAGTTAACTGAGAAAATCTATGTGTGCGTGTGAGCAGTGTCTGTTTGAAGCTGTTTCATTTTAAAGCATTACTCTCTTACCACCAAACTGTCAAATCAATACAAGTTAAGGAGATAAATTATTTAAAACCACCTTTTAATTAGTTAGCTATTCCTGAACTGTGGATTCTGTTACAATATTGATGGAGTCTTGCTTTATCTGTGGGATGGAGGCAGTTTTATTTGTTTAGTTTTGTTTTGTTTTCAACCACAGAACTTTATGATTCTTTCAGACAAAAGGGGCCGGCCGTTACTGAACCACAGACAGGAGCAATCATACACATTTCTTAATTGTTTTAGAATTTTAATTTGTGGGTTTTTTTTCCCTTCAGAATTTTTTTTAGAATTTAGCTATTTTGTACTATTTAACGTGATTATCAATACACTATTGATATGTTCTTGTTTCTTAGTGTCTTTAAGGTTTGTTCATATGGTCTTCACTTTTTGTTCGCCCCCATTGAACATTTATTTTGAAGTAATAGTAGAAGGGTAACCAGCCTTAACAGTCCTTGATTTTAGTTCAATTGATCTAGAATCATGGACTCTAAAAGCAACTAAGTTTAAAGTGTTAAGCCTTTGCCTTTAAAAAATATAAAAGTTGAGAGCGTATCTCTGAAGTGTGCCCTAGGCTTGCTCCTGTATTTATTTATTTATATACTGAGGGAGTGTTTATCAGGCTCAGTTGGACTATTGATCATCTCTTGTAATTACTAAAAGCACACAGAAGGGGGTAAATTAGCTTGCCTGCTCTTCACTTACACTGATGAATATTAAAGAAGGAAGAGGCTGTTTGTTTTTGCCCTCTTCCAACCACCTCCTCCATCTCTAGAAACATCTATTTGAAAAACAGAACAAAAATTGCCTAAAGGATGACATGATACAGTGAAATTAGTAAATCTGAGAGAGAGAGAGACAGACAGTGATAGAATGTATACATTTGCTCATAATGTGTTGTGGCATTCAGTTACACTTTGTTCTTTTTTAAACACTGTTATGAATTATTAGTCAACTGGGACACTCATCCTGAACCAGTATTTGTAGTTGTTTGTAGGTATTGGAGCCTGTTATGTTACAAATACGCATTCCTACATTCCCATATTCATGTATGCTTTTATAAAAAAAAACACCTGCCAGTTACAAGGAGATCTCTAAGCAAATTTGTGCACAGTTACCAGGGGTCTCTCTTCCCTCTGAGCCAGAGCGCAACCAGGGCCCCGGCACAGTGTAAATACTAGAGCACTAAGCTGTATTCCCCAGGTCATCACTGGTACGAGAACCTGTTTTCTGCGGGTCCTACCTAGCTAAATAAAGAAGTCTGTAGCAGGGTATGACCCTGTGCCATTGGAGTCTTTCAGACGTATATATTGGGGGATCGCTGATATAGGCGTGCCAAGGCTGAATTTAGTGCAGTATGCGCTGTAGTGCTACAGCCTGAATGTGATCGCTCTGAGCGTTTGTCACTGTGCTGCAACCCAATGTGGAGACGGACAGTCTGCCCCTCCACACACAGCGACTGGAGAGCAAACACTTGCAACCCTGGGGTTCCTCCGTATGTTGGGGAGAAAGACGGCCACTCAAACTAGAAGGAAAATGCTCTTAATTATATCATGTTTTATATACAGTGCCGTGTTTGGCACTCGATTCTTGAATTTACAAGGTTGGATTTGGTGGTTTGGCTCGGGACAGTTGCTGGAAGGAGAGGACTCAGACTTGGCTGGAATTAGCAGGCTGTGGAAGTGCTCTTCTTTCTGCTGCTCTGAAGCAAAGTGTTTACAGTTATTTGATGCCCGGAGTAAGACTTTACCCTTAATTACAGCATTACCGGGGACATCTGCATGTCAGTCTACATGAGCTATTGTAAGATTAAGGGTCTCGGCTGATTGTTTCCCCATGGCCACTGGTGAGCAGCGGCAAGGACAGCTTGATCAGATGTCAGCCTCGATTAGGAGCCGCTCTGTGATGGCACTCCCGGGGTAACTGCCGAGCCTTCGCTACATCTGATTCCTGGTCTGCCCAGGTCACCCCATATCAGCCTGCTCTTTACCCTAGCTTCCCACAACCAGATGCTCAAAACCAGGTCCAGCTGGACATATCTGAACATAATTAAGATATTTAACATCATGTAATCAACTACAAAATGATATCGCAAAAGTCTACCGGAAGCCATAATAGTGGTACAGTATTTAATGTTAGATTTAAAAATGTCACATTTTTACATTTTTGGCAGTTTTTCATTAAGTATATGGAAAACTACAAAGCGGTATGTAATTCAATTTGTTAACGTATGATGCAAAACCTTTGGCTATAGCTGTATGTGTGTAAGACAGTGCTCCCCCTTTATAACGATGTAGTCGAGAGCCATTGTTAGAGACGGTGCTGTTTGTGTTCCGCCTTATAACAAGAATACTAATGTTAGTGTAATGGCACTGTGGGGCAAATGGGATCCAATGACCGTACCGCCTTATAACCTGTTCCACAGCATAAAGGGCTGCCTTATAAAGGGGGAGCACTGTACTATGATTGGAAAAAAGTTCTGGTGTCTTAGTGACTGTGATCAAGAAGGTTCTGCTCTAAGAGACGGGGTGGCTATAACTGCCCACCACAGGAAATTAACTGAAGAAGATGAGAAGGACGAAGAGATCTAAATAGAGAAAACTGTCTGTGACTAGTTAATAGAAACTGAAACGTAAAAGTAGAACACTTCTAGTAAGAGCAAGTCAGTCAGTCAGTCAGTCAGTCAGTCAGTCAGTGCATTATTCTGCTGCACTAGCTGGCCTCTCCCGATCTGGATAATTTAAATGAGTATCAGGTCAGCGCGCGATGAAGTCCGCTGCTGTTAAAAGGGTGGCTGCCGCACCGAATGTTTGATGTTGATTGTCTCCCAGTCCTGTGACAGGACCGAGTGCCTGTCACTCCCCGGTCACAATGCATTTACTTAGTGACACAATTCTAATTAGCTTCTAGAGTGGTGTCAGGGCTAGAGAGGGAAGGAGAGAGACAGGAGCACAGGGACACCACTGTCAGGCTTTCTCTTTCTCTCTGGAACAAAAAAAACAGGAAACACTGGAAGGGTATTCCAGTTTAGAGCTAACCAATGGTAAAGTATTAGGTATTTCCTAGATACAAACCTCACTTTCTAAATCCATCACTTTTCTTCCCAGTTATGGGAAGGTCTGACTATGTTTTCTGGTTTTGTTTTCTTTTTTACAGACTGTAGCCAAGGTTTTCTTTACAAATTCACTTCCATCTGATGAAAAACCCTTTTACTGTTTTGTTACTCAACTGTTTTTTTTTTTTTTTTAAAGGGATATACACTTAGAATTATTTTTAAACCAAAAACAAACAGTAAATACAAATTAAGTTTGCTGGGGCTATAAGACATTTAATCCGTTTCCATACATGTCAACCCCTAAGTGTTCATACCAGTGAGACCCCTGCTGAAAAACCTTGGGAGTGATGAAAAACCGTAACCAGAGCACTAGATTTAGTTTTGGACGGAGTGGGGGGGCGGGGGTTGGGGTGTTGGTGATGGAGCAATGTTTTTGCACATGGCTGACAGTTATGCCACTGACCTAGGCTTAAGGGCTATGCACACCGGGAGCAAAGCAAACGACACGAATAAAGCACGAGTACATAAAAAAAAAAACACACAACTGTAGCTAGTCATGAAAAGAAAATACTGTCTGCTTTTCCTCCTTCTGTGAAGACAAAATAAAATAAATAAAACAAAGAAATAGTCTGGGTACACCACACACTAAAAAAACATGTAAATCATTAAAAAAGAATACATCTACACTTATTGCTTTGTAGATACTGAGAATTAGTTTAATATACTTTTTTTTTTTTATTGATTTTCAGTTTTGATAAAATCTTCAGTTAGTGTGTGAATGTGATTATTAGTATTGGTCAACATTATTTAAACAGAGAAGCGTCACTTTACAGAAATACGAAACCAGTGTGTGGCACTCCCCGTCACTGACTAAAATCAAGTTGAAGTAAAGAGATAGACATACCATCAATTGCCAATTGTTCTGTTATTTCTTACCATATGGCGTCTTTATCTTTGTCTTTAGAACCACTGACACTGTCATCATAAAGAACATTATATTTTTCGACTTTAATAATTACATTCTCATCGATGTTCATTTCTCTTATTTCTGTTGTAATTTCTGCGTGAACGAGACAGTGACAGTCTGACAGCCTCTCCTTCGACTCTGTCCAAGTAATGACGTGCTGTGTACAGAAACAAAGAAGGCTCGCGCAGATAAACCATCAGTTTGAGACAACAGGCAATTCTATCTTTGGAGTAAGGGGGGGAGTTTGCATAGCAGCTACAGAAATATAGAATGGTTATTTAGACCTCTTCATGGTGATCCCCCCACCCAGCCCCCACCCACTCCCCCAAAATGAAATAATAAGCTTGCACAGTTGTATTTGATTTACCGCTGTATCATGTATACAGGGTTTCACAGCCTCGCAAACAATAACAAACTTATGCAAAATGTGAGAATCCATTGCACGGCCTTGAGACTCTCACAATTGTGAAAAACGGTGAGTTTCACGGGTAAACCTTGAGATTTGACATGCATGAGTTTCGTCTCACTTATCTGAGGAGTGGAACCTCCAGCTCAGTGCTGAGGAGGAAGTGACCCATGTCTTGCATTACCGCTTCCTACACTGCAGAAGCTGGTTTTCCTTGTACAGTAGGCCTGGGCTCTGGCTCCTGTTATAAGCCTAGAAGTAAAAAACATCAATGTACTGCTACTCTGGTCTCTCACTGGTGTAAAAACCTGAAGAAAGAGGCTTTTAAGCCACTTAAAGAGTTCATCTAGGCCCCTTTAGCGAGCCCTGAAAGTGGGACGTCAGCACCTTGAATTGGCTTTCCACCCCCCCTGCTCCAGGCGAGACTGGAGTGCCCTTGATGAGACAGAGAGCAGTGCTCTTCACCAACTCTCCTGTGCTGTCAGGATGGAACTCTCAGAATGAGCCTGTCGAGGGTCCCCAACAACCACTGCCTGACCAACTACCCCCCCCCGGGAGTTAAAAGGGTCAGGCACAGAGATTGTTCCAGCCTGTTGGTCTAGTGTGAGGAGAGCATGTCTGTCACAGTCCCGGTCAGAGCACATTTACCTTGTGACACAATCCTAATTAAACACCTGAGCTGTGTCACTCCAACAGAGAGGCAGGGGCACAGCAGAGACCAGCTTTAGAAATCATAAATATTGGCAGGCCCTTTTTTTTTAATATATATAGCTGTACCTGAATTTGTACTCAGTGCCTCGTCTCTGTGTGGGAGTTCATGAGAACTGAGATCATTAGGATGTCTGGGTGCAGTGACCTTTAGGCAGACGAATACAGGTTGGTCCTATGAGATGCCAGCACCTTTGTCTTTTCAACAACATGTTACAAAACGAAGAGTGCTACCTTACAGCCATACTTGTGTGGCTGAAAATACATTGCAGAAGAAGGACAATAAGCACTGGGTTATAACCAGCAGAAAATAACCCCTGGTATCTGCTGATTTCATATCACACAATTGATTACTCTTTAATAATATAAGATGTAATGTCAAATCAAATAACTATACATTTAAAGTACCTACTGTACGATATTTGCAGAATGCACTAGTTTCTACCTACGCCAGAAGCAATGGCTTGTGACGAGATCAATAGTCACTGTTTCTGTTTAGAGACAGATCTACTTCTCTATCCTGTAGTCACAGTAATGGTGTTTGCATTATCTGGCAGGGCTAAAAGACAAATAGAATAGAAACAAACAGGCTGAAACATGAAAAGGGGCAAGAAGCAGAAACATTTTTGGTGACTTTTGAAGTATGTTTTTTGTCCTGTTCCGCCTCGTCTCTGTAAGGCGCTCTCGCTCTCTACACTGGATAAGGTAACCCGAGTTATTGACGTCACGTTTTTGATGCCAATCCTGTATGAATATCTTCCAAATGACTTTTGTGTGCACCGATTTTCATGCCTTTGTTATGACAGAGGCTTTTGCTTGAGTAGATGAAAGGGCACATGTTTTTGTAACCCAGCATAGCTTTGCATAGCTGGATTCCTCATTAGAACACAGCAGCCACAAACACAGTAATCAAAAGGCGTGGACCTGGAGCTCAGCTACAGACATTATCTCCTGCGCCATTATTAGCCAGTAGCCAGCTTTTTTGTGGCTTTTCTGTATGAAGTTAATGGGCATCATTAACTTCATAAAGAATGCCACTATGAAATCATGATGTTTTACACTTCTAAAAAAACAAAACAAAAAAAAAAAACTTTAAAGCACAGTAGTTTAAAGTGCTTTCCCTCTCTAGGTGTCAGGGTAGACCCAACACCACACAAATCTTGGGCTTTCTGATATCAATTAATCAAACAGCCTTACATTTAAATCCTGTAATGGTAACCTTAAGCACAATCTCTTTGAAATCTCCAGTCCATCTGGAACACATTGCATTATTTGCAGTTGCAAATAAAGACCTATGTGATTACACTGTATCAACTTTTTTTTTCTTTTTACTACACATGTACATCTACTAATATTCTGTCTTTCTTTTTTTCAGTTCATTTAGCTGATCTGTGTGTCATCAGGTTTGAACCTTTGTAGACTTGGACCCGCTCACTCTTTCTTTCAACTTGTAGCCTTGGCCTAGTTTTTCAAAAAGGGGATATGGCAGGGTTATTAGTTGGTGACAAGGATCCCCCTCCCCTTGCTGAGTGGAGGAGTTCATAAGAATAAGATAATTAGGATGTCTTAGTGTCATGACCTGTTGCCAGTGTTTTTGAATTAGTTTTTACTTAAAGCCATCTGCATGTGCAATCTCAATTCAGCCCCCCATATGACCTGAACACTTTCCTTTCTCCCATCAAAAGCGCAGCCAACATAATGACAAGGAAATCAGAGGCGAGATCAACGTGGGTCGAATTAACACTCACAGCAATGGCAGTTCGAAGCCTGACCCTGCTTGATCCGTACCAAGCACTTGTGCCGGCAACATTATGCAAATGACTTGCCGCCCAAAGACATGAGCGGATGGGATAATGGTGTGTGCGTGTGTCTGTGCGCAAGTGTGTAAAGGGGGGCAATCTGATAGACATGGAAGATAAGGTGATGGACCGGGATTGTGCTTCTGCAGAAGGATTAAGAGGAGAAAGGCTAGAGATGGGAGATAATTGAACCTCATTTAAAGGGTTTCTCTTGTATTCTCTCTCCCTCTCTCCATCTCTCTCTCTCTCTTTTAATTTGCACGTGTAATCACCCCCCACCCCCCCTTCGTTCGTCAATACACGCAAGTCATTAGCAGACCGACGGCTGGTTCAAGGTTAGAAACAAAGTCGCCGGAGAGAGAGATAAAGGCAATAAGAGAATAATGGAAAACGCAAATTAAAATATCAGTTAAATTGAAACAAAATGAGAGATGTTTTTTTTTTCTAATGAGGAGAATATGGCTGATAGTTAGTGAAGGGGAGGGATGTCTTTCCTTTTTTATTGCACTATACTTTTGAAAAGCATGCATCGCTCAGGTCTACAACCCAAGGATGAAAGCCGAGGTGAAAGTTTAAATATGGTTGGCAAAAAAGAGGGGCGCTGTTAGAATATTAATCATCTCAGTCATTGTGGTCTTGTGCTTTTTTTAAACAGTGATGGATTCCAATAGCAGTTGCCCTATGCTCAGTTTACACTTGACTCTTGAAATAAAAGCATTTTACTAAAAGTCATTTTCAACATTTCTTAGATACATTCTCTGTTCATACTTCTGTGAACTTCACAGACCTTGTGAATTAGATCAATCTCACTTTGCATATTATAAATGTCATTCAGCTGTATTGCGGAAACTCTCCAGCAGGTGGCAGTGGTGTATATATGTAAAGATTGCTACTAAGCCACCTAGTTTAAGCAGAATGGGGAGCGAGCAAGGGCCTCTTCACTGATTTAACATGAAATCTATTTAAAAAAAGCTATTTGTTCAAGTATAGACGGTGAGTAGGGCTGCAGAGAGCTACAGTACTTTAACAAGAAGTGTCTAGTAAAGTAGGTCTAGCTCATTAACATGCCCTCTGCAACAGAGTCTGCCAATTGAGTTAGATCTCAGGAGTGCTTATTCTGTACATCCCATAGCAATATCCAGTGTTTGAAAAAGTGAGCCCCTCTTTACCTCGTTTCTATACAATACCTCCAGTGCGCCAGTAATCATCTGTCTAGAACTGCATTTTAGCTGTAAGTAAATTAAACTGTCAGGAAATTGATCCAAACTGATATAATTCATTGATAGAACTGATCAAATGAAACTGATGTTGAACTCAGATTTCAGCACTCTGGACAGAGCACTTGGAGTTTTACACAGTGACTTTGCACCACACTATATACCCACGCTTCTCTATCTGACTCCTGCTATTCACTGGACTGAGCTGCAATTCGCTCAGCATTTACTGGGATATACAATTGAAAAAATGGTTTTATCCCAAATTCCAATACAGGTGTTGTTTAATTTCCCCTGCCCTGACTAACTGAATAATGTTACACCAGATAACTATTTGTGTTTTGTGCTTTCTGCCCCCCTCCCCCCTTTCCAAATCAAAACTGCAGACCTCAGGTTCTCAAAACCGCACATGTTCCAGTAACAGATGTGGTTGTTTTTCTTGTCTTGGATTTCTAATGAGAAGTTGGTGGCAGTGCAAGCTAGTTAGTGGAGGGGAGTGTTCCCTGCGTTTGGAGGAGACGAGTAAATGATGCTGATTTGAGGTGAGGTTGAAAGGTCAGCATAATTCTGTCCAGGGAGCGTCCGCCTCTCTGCTCTTTGATACCCAGGTTCTAAGCCCGAGCTTGTGTCAGGGCTGAGGGAGACAGCGCACACATTAAGGGGATGTTAATGGTAGCATGTTGTTTGTGTAGGGAGGAGATCTATCCAGGCAATTTCCTTAATTGTTATGAATACATTACTTGTGTAATTGCTGGATTTCGGTTGGGTTTTTAAGATCTCTGTAGTTTGTTGCATTGCATATGGTCCAGGTACTTACTGCAAAAGGCCAAACTGAATATTGCTTTTGTCTTTTTAATGAACACGTCTGTCAATTATGTGTGAATTCCCTTGAAATTTACGTTTTACATTTATCAGGGAACATGCACAAGAATTTTTTTTAAAGGCAAACATGTCCTTGCATCATATAGCTAAGATCATACCACAGTCCTTGTGCAGGCATGCCAAAGTATGATACAGGCCCGTCCTGTATCCCAGCATGAGACATTCCCTGTGGCAGTTTATCTCTTGCGGAGAGACACCCATGCATGACAAGAAAGAGACAAGAACGGAGACAAATGTTAGCTCATTTCTTAAGTAATTAGTTGCCTCCCCGCACGGCCGCAGTGATTCTGAACGAGCTGTAATGTTTAATTACTGGCTAAACGAAGAGCCAGACTTACTAACGGCTGGAGTGACGGTGGCAAGGTAGCGGCAACAGAGAGGCATTGAGGGCAGCGAGATGGAGCTGTCCACCTATCAGGCGACTGTCTCTGAGGGGGGGGGGGGATTGAACATGTTGAACAAAACTCCAGAGAGGTGTTATAGACAAAATCTGAAAGCCGTGACCCACAGCAGGTTGATTAAGTACAAGGTTCACATCTTAAGGGTTTATGGGTTTATTTGATTATTATTTTTTTTTTAATCGTGAAAGAAAAACATGAAACAAGAGAATTATTTCTCCAGATAGGGTTTGTGCTGTAATTTAAATGTTGTACTTGATGACAGTTACATAGAAAGCAACCATCATTGTTTTATGCTTGCCACAAGAACCTTGGAACAAGTTATTTGAGCACCTGAACAGTGTG
The DNA here is from genome assembly GCF_902713425.1 of Acipenser ruthenus. Lineage (NCBI taxonomy): Eukaryota > Metazoa > Chordata > Actinopteri > Acipenseriformes > Acipenseridae > Acipenser > Acipenser ruthenus. The sequence continues at coordinate 7,512,626 of NC_081198.1, read as the reverse complement.
AAAGATAAGCCGGGGAGCGATAGTGTGTGAGGGAGAGTGATACATTTTCTGCTATTACTTATTCAGTTGCTTATAGAGCATTTCAATTCAGACTAGTTCGTCATTGCCAACTTCTGTTTTCATATTCATTTTAATGTTTTATTTTATTATTATTATTTTTTTATGCTGAGCATTATAAATTGAATTGCCGCCAGAGAGCGTTGTGGGAGAGACCTATTGTGTTTCCCATTGGGGAGCTGTAAATACCAGCCACTGAAAATGTAAATCTCAATTCCATGTGTGGCTGCTTATAGAGCTTCACATTTATACAAATGATTACCTCTCCTGCGTATCATTCTTCTAAATGCAGAATCCGTTTTCTTTCTTATTTTTTGTTAAAGTGATATTGTAGAATACATATTTTGCACCCGACATGGGCAGCATGCAGCAGGGCAGAATTAAACTCAGAAACAGAGTGGTCACTATTTATTAACTTAGCTAGGTATAAAATATATTTTATTTACTTGAAACACACAAACACACTAAAGAAACAGACAGGACAGGAATGTCCCATCTTCATTTTTGGGTAAATTGATTTTTGCATTTGAATGTCTCACACAATAGATTGAGCCCCTACAAGCAGTTTTCTGTCCCAGAGATAAGATTCTTACTATTATTTATGTTATTATTTACATCATTATTTATTTATGTATTTATTTCAGATCTGAGATCATTCTAGTAAATTATCCAACTGCCTCAAAAGTGGATGAACTCGAGCAGATCAGAAACACAGTTACTAAAAAAGAAAAGTAAAAAAGAAGAATGGGATGTGTCCAGAAATCAATAGTGAATTAGCCAGCGCTGTGGCTCAGCAGCTCGGTTCACTGGTGCGTTGATCCTCGCATGGGGAAGGTCACTGGATTACATCACGGCTCAGCCAGCCAGGGACAGGCTACACTGCCTGGAGACACTCCTGACTGTCTGCAGCTCACATCAGGCTTCCCAGTTCAGGTGGGCTGGGGTCCTTTTTGCTCTGAGTTCTTCAGCAACAGTAGATTGCACTTATATAAGTTTAATGGTTATGTTTGCTTGTCTAATTAGCCGCAGTTCCAAGGTTGCACCTCTGTTTTGTTTTTTGTCAAAAAAAAAAAAAATACTGTTACATGTAAAAGCTACCTTGATATTTATGTGATAAATATAGTTTGCACTGGAGAAATGCACAGACACATCTACTATACTACCCAGTCAGTGATTGCATATCATTGGAATCAATTAATTGAAGTTCATCTATAATAACACAAATATTTTTAGCACTGACTTGATAGGCAAACTTCTTCCACATGACAGCTTTCCAAATTGGTTTCCCACTTTACAAAAAAAAAAAAATTAAAAAAGAAATGCTGTACGTGACAGTATTAAATAATACCATAATCTATCAGATTCAATAGGTGTCAATGTTCTTACTAGAACTGATGCTGTATCACTACTTTGTCGTCTATCAAAACCTCATCTCACAAAGAGAAGTACTTGTTGAGGGAAATTTATTTATTTCTTTTTTTTTTCATGAGCGGTCCGCTGAACGATTCACATTGTTCATCACAGCTCTGTGATCTATGAGCTGAGCAGCCTGATGGATGTATCAATTCAGCGGGCCGACATGATGATGAACACAAGGCCTAAAGACACCCAGCGAGCTGGCAGCTCCCAGAGAGCCGTGTTCCCTTTCTCACAACCCAGCTCCCAACTGCACACCTCAGCCTCTGTGAATTTCTTTATTCATTATTATTATTATTTATTTATTTATTTGCATATTTGTTAAATTATTTTAACCAGCATACACACACAAACCGTCAAGATGATGTATCTCGTTTGAAATGGTATAGTGTCAAAAATGGCAATATAAGTTGAATCACATTATGCTTATACATTATACATCTAAGAAGAATGAATAAACAAACTATTTATTATTAATACTATTTAATACGAATGAACCGCTTGAGAAATTTCTATGTGACCAAAACTGATTAGCCTGTTTGTCTGACGAGGATCGAGATCCAAAAGATTGTAATTTTGGTTCTAGAGCTATTTTAAGATTTCAAAAAATAAATTAAAAATAAACACTGGGCAAGAATTATTGCAATAGTTATTACTAAATAAGTATGCATTAGTTCACAGGTGCATTTTTTATCCTGGATAAAGCAAAAATGCCCCAAAATATAAATAATCATCAAATAATGGAATTTATGGGGTGAAAATATAAGATATTTTTGTAAGTACACAGTTTCTGTTATAAATGAGGAGGAAATGGAATGGATCGCGTCAAATTGAGAATTCCAGTAATTGAACCTGATGTGACAGAAGCAGGGAGCAACACTTGCATGAGAACAGGAATTTAGTCATATAATAGTGTATTCCTTCTGTGCAAGAAGTCCTGATTCCCCAGTCTGTATGTCATAATGCAGAGAGCGATTGCAGAGTGGACTGTACTCTGGGTTCAAAAATGCTACAAGTGAAACTCTGTAAAGGGGATCTGTCGTTGTGACAAATGTGGAGTGGGTGTGCTTATTTATAAAGGACTATGTTAAACAGCATGGGGTTGTTTTGTACAGTTTTCCTTAAAAAATGACTTCAGTAAATCTTGTACGCAGGGGGTGATAAATGAGGCACCCGGAGCTCCTGCTGCTTGTTTTATTTATTTATTTATTTTACACTTCAGCTCAAACAGTGGAAGTCCGTAAGTCTCTTTGAAATACCGAGCACGAGAGAGAGAGAGAGAGGCCAGCTTTCTCTCCAGCTCCTAGAACAACAAATATTTTTCCTCATTATTAATTAAACACAGAGGAATAAGGGGCAGAGAGAAAGCAAGGTTAATCGACAACATCTTAGAAACAAGGCCTCGAATGATTTACAGCCCTGGTTGCAGGCAGGCCCCAGCAATGCGCACCCGGCTTCTCTAGCTGTTAGCTACGAATAAACAAAGCTGCTAAATAATGAATAGCCTTGCTATACAGCTGCTTAGGCTCTGTTTAAATTAATAGGAATTAGGAATGTAACCCTGTAGAGAGCATGTGGGGATTTTTCATTTATTTATTTATTTATTTGTCGTATTGCTAAAATATTTACTAGGAAAGTTTGTTCCGTGAAGCTAGTGTAGTGTATGCAGTGCAGCAGAAGAAGTGGCTGTTGCTATTCACCAAGCCCGGGTAGTGTGATTAAATGCCAGCTCTGGTCAACACCACATTTAAAGAGACACAGGCTGTATTTGAACTCTGCCGAGTGGAAGAAAGTTCAATAGAGTGCTAGGGTAGCCCTCAGGCCAGTCCCTGGTGCAATAGGGGAAAGACCCCTGTGTTATTTATTATCCACATCGTGTTTCTGTTCACTTCTGGGGTGCGTACCCTGGCTGGGCAAGAGAGCTTCACCACTTTCTCACATTGTGAGGGGCTGTCACTCTTTTGAGTCCAATACAAGAGGAACAGAAAATAATATTAAAGCATAGTCTCACAAACTGAGAAAACTGAGTTTAAATCTTCACTCTGAACTTTCCAGTGCTCGCTTGCACACCGTGTTAGCCTAAAAGATTAACATTACAACATTAGCATAACTAATTGGCCTTCGGTCATAATCTAGCAGCACCACCTTGCATCATCTTCCGTTACCAAACAATATTCTAGAAAGGAATCTGATTTATAAATTGCTCCAATTAGCCTCCAACTGCTTTTGGCCAAGCCAAATAAATGTACTACAGCATATTCTGTACTGATTGAGGCAGTAACAGTGAAAGGGTAAAAGGGCTGAGACTGCTAATACTCACTTCCTGAGTAAAATCCTCCTCTACTGGTTGACTACATCGCACAGCTCAGTCTCCCCCTTAAACCAACCTGCCCAGATTCTTCAGCACACCCTGTATGTCCTTTCCTTTGGGCTGCCCCTCCCAGAATGCAGTAGATTGCAAAATATCCCCTGCAGTCACAAAGTAAAGACAGTCTAACTGACCAGCTCTTTACTATCCGTGCTGCGCTCGCTGTCACTTGTGATTGTGATGGCCAGGGATGAATATTGTGCCCCGGGTGTTCCCTTCACCTCCACTGACATTTAACTAAAAACGCAGTACATCTCAGCTGTCTACATGAGACATACTTTTCTACAGGAGGGGGGGATTTCGAAAAAGGGGGCGGGAGACTTTGTAGTGAGAAAAGGGTCAAGGACCTGCTTACCAGTCCATCATCATCTCCATCTTATCAGCACAGTAATAATTTAACGATAAAATAAAATAAATTATAGAAAAGAAAAAAAAAGAAAATCATAATCCCGGGTCCTGGAATTGGAAACGTGTATGAGGGTTAAGAGATTGGATGTAGGTGGATTGTGCCCTAGGGCCTTTGTTGTGTGTGTGTGTGTGAGAGAGAGAGTCCTTCTGTTTGACATATTGCACAGCATGTCGCTTCTCTTTTTTACGGTTCTATAATCTTTAGCATTTTACAGAAGGGTCTTCGAGTGCAGGTTAACTAGTAGCCAGGGGCTAAAAGAACTCAGTGTGACAAATGGGAGACTCAATTGGAAAGGGGAAGGGGGGTGAGAGTGGAATGGAATGGGTTGATCAGCAGTGTGCTCAGTAGCCCTCTCCCTAGATGTAGCTACTGTATGGTTGTAGATTGACATAGTCTACACCCAAATGACAGTCGCATGCAGCACTATCACTAACATCTGACCTGACCAGGAACTCTTCTTTTGTTTGTATTCCTGTTTTTTACTAAAACAAACTTTTGAGACCAAGACAACAGACCCCAGTGTACTCAATACAACTATACCATTTTTATGATATAATCGTGTTGCATGGGAGAGACTGAACCCCCTAACCTCATAATATTTGAACATAGTTGACCACTCAGAAACAAGTAGCAACAGTAAAATTATGTCAGATTCTTAGCTGTCTGCGTCTGTCACAAAGGCATGGTGATTTGAGTGTTTTTATTATGCAGGGTAGCAATCTGGAGGCATTGGACGTTTTGTTGTTGGTTTTTCTGGCTGTTGGATGTGTTTAGGGTCCTGTTTGCATCCAGCTATCCAGCTGTGTAGGATTAGGACACAGGAAGGTCAAGCAAATTATTCCCCCTCCTCCCACCCCCCAGGGCTACGCCTGATCTCCTGGCCTCCAACAAAACAAACATCTCAGAATGTTAAACATGTTAAACTCCTTCATAATTAACTATTGCTTTCCTCAATAAGATCAATACCCAGTAGCTATTCCACTGCCATCAGATTGCATTTCAAATGCATTCTTTGCAATGCTTGAGGTGCTCAGGCTAGGATTGTAAAACTGTTTTTTCTAAGTCTAGGTTGGTGGCTGATCATATTATTGCATGACTGTTGATTTCTGCTGTGCCAAATTATGTAATTCCACTGGGGCATCTTAAACGCCAATCAAATAAGACTTGAAGGGTATTTTGTATACTGTGTGTTCACAGTATTTGTGTTTAATGTATTGTTAATTATTAACATTTGGCTTGTGTCTGCGTGTGGCATTCAGTGCCTGTCTATGATTCATATTTAGTTCAGGTGTCAGTCACTCCATCCATACACTGCCCATGTCACTCATGAAGTTTTCTAAAATTCTTTCGCTCTTTTTTTTAATCCGCCCCCTCCTAGACAGAGGTGGGCTTGTTTCACACTTGCATTAGTTCAATACCTTCAGCAAACAGATTAGAGGGGGCCTTATCAGAGAAAGGGAGTACGTGATAATGGTTTTCACCAAATCCCCTTGCTGTCACAGATTAAAACGCTGCGGCTGGAGAGTATTAGCAATCTCTTTTTTTTGTCTCATCGTGCCATCGGATTTCTCAGCCAATCTATTGTAGCAGGCCTGCTAAAGATACAAGGAGAAGTCAGTTCCAATCTGATAGGCGATTGTTTTTTTTCTCTCCATCGCTGATCCCTGTTCCCGTCATCGATCGCTGTTTCGCCTGGCCGCTTGTCACCTTGCTCTGCAGTCCTGGTTCTCTATATCTGTGTGTTGGGGGTGGGAGGGGGGGGTCACCGCTGCTCAAGCACAGAGTTCCTTTAAAGCGATTGATCTCTTGGTCTCAGAGAACAAAGGGAGACAAGCAGACTTGAAGAGAGGCACAATCCACTTGGAAGGAGCTACAAAGGTTCAATTACAGGGGTTACTTTTTTGTTATTTTATCTCCTTTCATGCTTCTTATGAATGGCAGATTCTTAAGTCAACAATTTAACGGGGCTCTGAGCACAATGCAATTAGAACTGGTCATCACTTAAAGCTGGGAATTCCCAATGACTATCGACATTAGTGCTGGCAATCTCATACTGACTACTCAAGGGTTTAAAGGGGTCTCTATAGACAGTGGCCTTTATACCAGTTAATTTGCAGTATGGTGTGATTCGTAACTTGCGCAACATTGTCGGAACATTGTGAAAACTGGAGGGTACATGAAGGAAAAATGTCTATGACACATAAACTCTGTTATGGAACATATATATATATATATATATTTTATGGCTGCATTTAGGCCTTTGAAGGTTCGGTTCGAACCTTCGATGGTACTAATTTGCAATATTTACTGGTGACGTCACCATAGCTACTAGTTTATATTTTATTGAAAATCCTATTCTTTTACATGTAACCCATATAAATGGAAGAAAACGTTCACATGTAGTTTAAAAATATGTTTTATAGAACAGTAATCATCTTTTTATAATTTTAATAAAAAAACACGTTGTATATGTACACGTAATTGATGCTGCTTGCGATATATACAGTAAGCTTGCATTGCAGCAGCACCAACTGCAGCAGACTGAGGCACAACAAAGCTTTATTTAACAGTCACCATTCCAAGCAGGTTATCAGTCACATTTTACTACTACTAAAAATATTAATAATAATACTAATAATAATGTGACCTTACGCTTGTCAATACAACGCTTTGCTGTCGAGATGACGAATGAAGAAATTAAAGGTTTGCCTCTGGATAACATGAGCTGGAGGGGGAGGGTCAGACAGTGCTCAGTTTTCTAAATTAAAATTGTTAGTGTTAGCATATATTCTGTATGTTTCAAAAATATTCTACCATAGCACTTCTCTTACACTGTCTTGTACACTAGGTATTCAGTACATATTTTACTGAAGCACTACAACCGCTATAGGTACCGCCCCAGTGTTTTGGCATACTATACCCTGCTCCATACACGACAGCGGCGCCACATAGAGTTGCTATGATTTGGTACAATGCTAGTGGATTTTAATACAACAACTTTTGTTTACGTAATATGCATTATACAAATCAAAAGATCGACTTTTGCATGTGAGTGACATTTAATGTGTAATTTATTGTATTCACACATTGTCAAACGGTTTCTGTTAACAGAAAAAAAAACAAACATACAATGCGTGAATGCAACTTGATGAATCTTCGAAGGTTTGAAACTACCTTTGAATTCCTGGCTAGCGAACGAACCTTCGACATATATATATATAACCACTTGACCACACTGCCTCCTTGTCCCTCAGCTCTGACCACTAAACTGCACTCCCTCACAGTCCCTAAATTCTGCTACTCCACAGACTCCTAGTCTCTCATCTCTAGCCACAAGGCCACATTAACAACTCACTAATCTCAATCACAGGTCTGGCTGGTAAATCAAGCAAGAAGACTCCAAGCATTCTTGGTTTTCTTCAAACTTTCCAGAAACTCTCACTCATTTTGTGTTGTTTGCGCTAAGGAAGGTAAAACACAAGGAAACACTGTAATCTGGAGGATTTAACCTTCTACCCCAGGTCGTGCCGGCAGCTGCTCGCCGCTTTCAGTAAATTAAACCTGAGATTTATTTGAAAGCTGGCAAGGTATGCATATAGGAGCGCAGCAGCGCTTTGATAGCTTGATTGGAGTTTGACATTAGGTGACATTACGTCGCTTCCCAGACACACATACACCTTCAGACTGGCTCGTAGGTAGGCAGATCAGAGCGTGACGAAGTAAGGCAGTCTCGTCTGTTTTTTTTTTTTTTTTTTTTTTATGTGCCTGGCTAGTTAATGAGTCCTTCTCATCTTCAGATGAATATATTGGCCTTGTCGCTCCAAGGAATTTATTGTCAGTAAATAGGACTCAATATTCGAAGAAGCCATGTAATAAGATATACATATTTAATGAGCTGAAATAAAGCTTTGAGATTTCTTCTGTCCTCATTTGCTGGTTTTATAGACTATTTCTCACCAAAGCTCCAAATGTCAGAGCTGTTGTTAATCCCTGTACAGCAGAACTAATGAAGCTGAAGCAGTGGCAGCACTTGCGACAGGACACAGGAACTCTTTCCACTGAGAAGTGCTGTGTGAAGAAGTCTGCAGGTCCCTGAAGAGTCGTTAGCCAGCTTGTTTTTATCTGTTGTGAAGATTATTATACTGGTTAGCCGTTTAGCAATACATGTCCTTCCTAATGAAGCTTGGTCCCCTGGCTAGGGTAGTGTAGGCTAGTGAAGATACTTATATTTATACAGAGTATTGCTATAATCAGGCTTTCACATTCACAAAGACGCCCCATTTCCATGCTTGGTTGAGGGAAGTGAAGATATTATACATGATAACCTGGGCCATGTTCACAGAGTTAAAATCATATTTAAAATAAAACCATATAAGTCAGTAAGGAACTCCTATGTGTTTCTTGCTAGTTTCTAACTGTATAACAATTCTAAAAAACCTTCTTCAGTGCTGGCCTGGGGGAGTAAAGTTGTTTTTGAAGAATTTAGCCTTGTCATGCTGTTCTTCATTCATATTTAATACACATTCTGAACTTCATTCTTAACTATAAACTACTAGCAGTAGTTCTACTACTGAAAGAAACTTTCTAAATTCAATGACAACTTTGAGAAAAACTTTCTATTCGAAACTGCATTTCAGTCTTGGACCGACAATATTAAGTTATGTTCAAGTAATATTGTTTGGACTATATCACTATCAAAAGTCTTTCTATTTTGAGATGGCTTTAAGTTTTAGAATAGCTTAAAGCTTTTATACCCAGATATGTTTGTAACCATAATTGTCCTCAAAGAATCAAAGGAAAAACGTATAGTGTGACCCTGTTACATTGCTTTATTGAATGTCTTACTTCGGATCCTTTGATAGACTTGCTATGTGACCTGTAGAAAGGCTCCTCTGTGAACTTGAAAGCTTGTGGACCTCTTCTGTTTCGCACTGGGTCTAATAAAAGCTATCACACCACCCATTTTTCTTGTCGATTTATAAAGTAGGAAATGGCCAGATGCCTCGACATGGATGTACATTTGTCAATTGTCAGCGCAGCAGTTATAGGCCATGATTGATAGATAAGGACTTGTTTGGTTGTTCCGAAAATAAAAAATAAATACATTCACAAATGATGTTTGTTCAGCTCAGGACTTAACTACAGTCAGCACTCGGATATCCGTTACCCAGATACACATCAGTCGCGTTTCATCGCCCTTGTATTAAGAATAAAATCAATCCCCATTATATATATATGTAACAAATTAATGCACTTACCCGTCACACGTGATTTCCGACTCCGTCACCAGTTTTCTGATACAAAGCACATCTCTTCAATGTTACAATTTATCTGAATGTCTGTCATAGCCCGCTTTTTTTTTTAAATTCTCTCTGTCTTATTTTGTGCAGTTACACAGCATTTCCTCCAGTTTCAACTGACGAAAATACAAAAACAAAGCGAAAACAGTTTTAGATACTGTGATGTATTTTATTTTTGATCTGTGGTCTTTTGTTGCTTTTGTGGATTTGCATTTGCAGGTTAACGGTGACATTTGGGCATTATCGAGCACTATATTCTGCAATTTTTAATACTGACTTGGGATACTGTTTTAATTCTGGAAACTGTTGTTGTGTTGTTTTGTTTTTTTTTGCTTTTGCTAAATTGCATTGCCTTTTATGTTTTACGCAGTTCTGTGCATGGATAACATTTAGATTTCATTATGCTGCTAGGTCGTTAGTGGGAAATTTTACATACCACTACAATACGTATGGATTTAAGTCTGTACTGTATTACAGTTAACGTGACATCTCTTTAGTTTTGGTAAGTGATATTTTCAGAATCATATTGTTCTGCATTAAAATATTACTTCTGTTGAAAATATAGTACTGTACCAACAAAACCAATACAGTACATCTACATGGAAGCCTACTTATTTTAAAACAAAGTCCTTTCAGCTATGTATTTTTGCACTATTCGAACGCAGCAGCAATGGCTCTCTCTGTCATTTCACCATTATTATGAATAGTGAGCATAATGCATTGGCGTATGAATAGGATTGCCCGCCTGATTGTGATGTATAGGTTTTCATTACCGCTCCCCTAACCCTGCCATTCGGCATGTGGAAAATTCTATTTATCCCCTAATTTGTAAAAATTCCCTCCCTATCTGATACCAATCAGGGGGCTGTAATTGTCTGTTCAGACCTGCCGGCAGAGCGCTGATGAAGAGCTATGTGTGAGTGTGTCCGATCTGGCTGTCCAGGCCAACTGCCCCGCTATCCCATGCACGGTAAATTCCAGTCCGCAATTAATAACCATTTGCAAATGGCAGACGAATCATAATCCAGGTCTGTATTCCACAAGCCCCGGTCACCTTCCATTACAAACAAAGAAGGTGGGAGGGAGGGGGGTGTGTGTGACATAAATCCCAGCCAGGAAAACGAGAAGAAAAGAATTAAAGACAGCCAATGTCACGAATTGCTAAATTAAGTAAATGAGTTCTTCACACTCTGTTGCGTCATTGTAAGGATTTTAAGTTGAAAATAACCACCTTAATATACCAACCGTCATTATCAGTAGGGAGTGTGGGAAGAGAAGGTGCATACAGTATCTATACACATAAATACTGTTAAAGAAAATAAGAGAAAATCAAATTCAAAAACAAGGATCAAAATGAATAATTGCTAAATTAGTGGTAAATTAGTTATTCACATGTTAATGAATCATTTTAGGGTTTTAAGGTTAAAGAAAAATTAACAAATGAAAGAATCACTATATTATATCATACTATTGCCCTCTCGTTCTTTTTTTCTATTCCACCCTTACCTCATTTGAGTTTTAATATGCAGATGCCTAATTTAAGGGAATATTGAGGAATCCGTTTTACATGTTAACTCGATTATATTGATTTATGATGCAACCTTATGCAGATATTGCTAAATCATTTCTAGATCCCCCCCTCCCCCTCCTCCTCAAACATATTGCACTTCTTTTTAGTGGTCTTTGTTGTTAACTAGTTTAGTATTTTATTAGCTGCTTTTAAGTGGACGGCTTTCTTGACAAACACGCTATGCAGATCAGCCTCCACTTGTTTCCAAGCGCAGGGGATAATGGATGTCTAATTGACTCATTTCGATGCTTTTTGCCTACAGGAGGGCCTTGCATTAAATGTTTGATTGCCTTAATTTCCAAACACATCATTAGGTCCATCTCGGCCCACTCTTAATAAGGACTTTATGAGGCTTTTTTTAAAAGTCTCTGGCTCTTGTCTCCCCGATTCGTAAGCATAATTAAGTCAAATATTTAAAAATATGGTAATGTGGACTTGTTTGAATAAGTGTTCTCTATTTCCATAATTTCATTATTACGTAAAACACACTAATTATTTGAAAGTCTGCACATTACTGGGGAGAAATCTTCAGCTAATAAAGATGAAATTGGCCTTTAGTGATGGGCTGGCTTGAGCACTCCTTCAGTTCTAAGTCAGAAGTTAGTCAGTGATACTAATAGACAGAATGGCTCCTTAAAACCCGCATTCAGCCCTTTATAAGGTCACAAACACACCTTGGGAATGCACCCCATGCTGTATTGTCACAAAGTGGACCCTGTTTGTGCTACATTTACTTTGGTGGGGGGTATATATTGCTACCATAAGACTCCAACAACAGAGCTACAATAGTTTCGTTCAGTAGAATTCACTTACCTTCCTAACAAGTTTCAATAGCATGGGCTGGAGTTCTAGGCCACCTCAAGTTTACATTTTGTTCAATACAATACAATAAACCAGTGTGTAGGGGCCTGGAAAGCTGTATCATGAACACTCCTGCCCACCCTCCTATTAGAAATCAGCTGAGTGATTCCTAACTTAGTCCTTTAGGCCACCTGCAATTACTCAGAAGTTTCCAATCCAAAAACTGACCAACCCAGCTGACTAGATCACAATCTTATGCAGTGCTTCAATCTCATGGTAACCTACTTATCCTATGAGTGTTGCCTAAACGTTTTCAAGTTACTAAATGGGGATGATACAGAGCCACTCCACTCTGGATAAGGTCAATCCTTTGACTTGTAATTCCTCTTTTTTAATTTCAAACTGTTATTGTCCTCAATAAATACAAAAAGAGCAAAGAATGTTTCCATAAACCCTGTTCATTTTTACTAGTCCACACAAATTAGCAGTCATTACCCAAGTTTGTTAGCAACTGTGTGCCAGAGGGGTTAAAAAAAGCAATAACCATACACTCTATTAAGCAGCAGTGTTGTTTCGAGTTTCTGTTTAATTAAGGTTCCATAGATATTACTGTGAGGATTAGCTGGTTGGAACTCAACTGCATTTAGCAGCATGGTTTCGGAAATTCATAACAATGCTCACCTCACATCCTGTGAATTCAACTGATCCATAAAAAGGAGGCAGTTCCTGTAAGTGTTTCAGCAGTGTTTTAGGAAGCAAGAACACAAAAAACAAACAAGCACATTTTTCAAGACTGTGTCATATTTTGATGTTTGATCTACATACTAACGGGACAGTGTCTGGCCCACAGTTAACCAACACTGAAAATCATATTTCCCTTTAATAAGTAAGGGCCTAATTAAGCTTTAGGTGAGCCAAGACCTAAATGTTTAGTCATTTCCAACTGTAAGATCATACCAGCGCATTATAACCAGGCAGATAGATGCCGTGCTGTTCCATTTCAGGTTGAATTAGTATAATAAATGATTAAGAGCTTTAGGACCTGGTCATGGGGTTATTTGGTTCAATTTAATAACGAAGGACTTGGTTGGATCAAATAGCTGGACTGTGGCGATGTTGCAGACCCTGGCAGTACATCATCATCTTTTGTTTCATATGAAATCCCACTACAGTTCAGCAGTTCAGTACAGACACATATTTCTGTTTGGGTTTGACTGCAGTGGAAACAGAAGGAGCTGGTCTCAGCTATCTGTGAACAGCACAGCCTCTTCTCCCATTCCACGCTGGGGTGTTTTCGATGTACAGTAATGGGATCAAAAAATATGCCAGTGCATTGCCTAAGCTGAAACCAACACCTTTAAGTAAGAGCCAGCTAGCACACTTTGTAACACACTAGGCTAGCAGACCAGGCCACTGGAATGCATGATTAAAGGAAGCCACCTTTCCTCTTTACTGGAATAAAGCTGGAACAAAAGAATGTTGCGAAGGAAGCAGGTGCGAGCTGGGTTCCGGGATCTGCACAGGGCGATTCCCAAATTACTAATCAGCTGCTAATCAGGCAGATGTATCCTGCTCCATCGCCAGACTGGGCAGTCAATCCATTAGACACTAGGACACAAGTTCTGGATTCAGAACACCGGGATGGAGGTAGGTACTATTGCCAAGGGGATTACAAACTTAATGATCAGCTAAGTGATCCAGCAGAGGCAAAACTTTACTGTTTACAAAACACATTTGTTTATACCTTGGCCACATGTTTCATATTTTCCTGTAGTAAGTTATTTGTGCATTATGTGTAAAAATAAAATAAATAAAAATAAATAAACATACCTATTAAAGAGGTTAAGATAGTTGGTAATAAGGGCGTCTGCTAAGAAATAAATAATAATAATAATAAGTCCAGCGAAAGAGATCGATGAATCTCTCTGTATGCTGATTGGCTGGCAGTTGTCTCAAGCCCTCTATTCAGATATCAGAAATCGGGTTCTGGCTTTGTGCACACTCCCAAGTATATGGCACATTTTTGTGTCATTCCTTTAATGTTATTTGGAAAATGATCACTTGTACTGTATATAGCAAGCTGTGAAAGGATGGCTTTGCAGGGGTGACCTCAGACCAGGAAACACAAGCCAAAACAAGGAATGGCTCTGAAACTGAGATGCTACGGCGCTCAGTACTTTATTAAATAAAAAGTTTCAACAAAATAAAACACAGTAAACGGCTTGAGAGCTGAAATAAACAAACACAAACAAACCGCGGATACGATTACCTTCAGGATGGTTCACAGTAAGTAGCAATCGTTTTGGTTCTTTTACAGTTTACATGCCCTCATCTCTCTCTCCAACTCAGCACCCCACACTCTGAGAGCGAGAGCTTATATAGCAGCTAATCAGAAGCTAATGAGACAATTGGCGATCATTTATCTCCTGACTACCTGCATTCCACATGTGAAGGCAGGGAGAGGAAGTTAACCCTTTCCCTGCTGAATCAACACAATATTAAATAGCGGACGGTTTTCGTCCGCCCACATACATTTAAACAAAAGGGCTTTTCATCGTTCTATTTACATAAATCATAATGATACTATTAAATCATAACAAAATATACACAGAGGCGGGACACTCCTCAACACAAGCCCAGAAAAGGAGTATACAAAGTGAGATTAAATCATCATGTTTCTTGGAAAGGCGACCCAGTAGCCAGAAGAAACAATAAAACATACTGCAAAGTCAACATAATTACAGAGGAGTACCAATTACACAATTACATACAGTGACATACTGGAGCTATGTTATCCCGTAAAATAGACTTAAAAGCACTTTAGTTCTGGAGGTGCATCAATTCTCTCTAGTTGGTAGTGCTCATTGAGTACAGCATTCAGATGTGAGCATATCTGCGTGATTTACCAGTATGGGTGGACTGTTTTATTAAGCTGCATGGGCAGCTGTATTATAGAGCTTTCCCTTGTACTCACTGCTGATGTTCTTCAGTCCAGTGTTCTGAATTGTAATATATGAGTCCTGGCAGATGGGGAATTACCTGAGACCCACCAGAACTCATTACAAGTTACACACAAACAACCACCTGGTGGACATTATTATTTATTTCTTAGACATTAATGGGTGTCACTGCTCTCGCTACTAAAAAAAACCACAAATAAAACAAGTGTTTACGGTCACCAGAGCTAAGCGGTCACCTGATCTTAATAGCTTGTAAAGCCAGAAAGGACTGTGTGTTCCCCTTTAAGGACTTGTTGATGTATTGTTCAGCACTATCCTGTGGAAAAAAATGAAACTGTTTTTAAAAGGCAACATTTGGTATTCTCTGCACACCCTTAACAACCACCAGCTTGACTACAAATGAGCCAGTGACCTGGAAGGAAAAGGTATTCGATCCAATTGCCAACACCCTGAGCTCCCCTCCCTGACCCACAGGGTGTCCACAGCATGGTCACAGTAAATAAATAACTCTTTGCACTAGGGATCTGTTTAGTCACGTGTAATGAGCCAGAAAGTCTTGACCTGGCCTTAATCCTCACCACCTAGCCAGCCCAGTGGTGAAGCTAGCACTGACATGGAGTAGTCAATAATACATTTTGTTTTCATGAGGAAATTATCTGTAAGCAGCATTAACGCAATTCTGGATAATGATGTAACTTACTCTTCATATTGCGCCCGAGTGTTGTCACTTCGTATAGATCGGCCTGCCCCTGCATCCCCGGCTCTGGGAAACATTAAATAAAGAGCACCCCTGAGGAGGCTGGGTGTGCTGCTGGATTGATGGGCTGCCAAAAGGTGCCCCGGGCCTTTTGCCTGCTCATAGGAGGATGGGGAAGAAAGCAGCGCTGAAAACCAGCACCCTCTGCTGCAGGCTTTTTAATAACACTGCTGAGGACTGAGGTTCTTTTGCTGTTGTTGATGAAGCCTAATGTTTCCATCCGGGGAATGAAGAAAATATAACCTATTCCCTTAAGAGTCTTTCTGTAGTTGTGATGACATTTTACCACCTGATGGCACTGTTTTCATAGCTAAAATCCCAAACAAAGAAACAGCAGTTACAACTTGTGGACACCAGACAGATTCAAACCACAGGGAGAATGCCTGTCTCCCAGCTAAGGACATTTCCAATTCGCTACCCAAACTCAATATGCAGGTATTTTCATACAGAATAGAAACCTCTGAAACTGGAACGTTATACACAATATGAATACACAGACAGGACATTTAAGGACTGAATGTAGTTTGAGTTTTCTTTTAAAAGAACAGATAGAGATAAATCTTTTTATTAGATAAGAGCTTTTGGAAGGAGTTACTGTTGCTGAAGACTTACAAGCCAAAATGAGTATAAGCCCATATTCTTTAAAAACTGCTATCACTCGTGTTCACGTTATAATACTGCTGATCCTGTAAGGCAAAGCGACCGTTGGGGTATGAAGAACAGTTAAACACCCTGAACTAAATGAAATTTCCTTTTCAAATATAAAAAATATAAAAAGTGGTGAAGGAGAAAATAGCAGAGGAGAGAGAGGCACAGACGAAAAACGAAATAGAGAGAGACAGTGTGAGAAAAAGAGAGAGAAAGGTATTTTTGTGGTTATCCCTTCTGTCCGACATACACAGTGAACACAAATATTATTCATTAACAGTAATCTGCCGTTTTAACAGTGATATATGGCCCCCAGGCACCCAGCCGCTGGTTCATGTCCTCGGCTATAAAACACAGGGACAGTTTAAATATGGACCTGCTGGGCTGGGGCCTGGCAGTGATCTGTCTTCCCCTCCCTCCCCCTCCCTCCCCCCAGAGCGCAGGTGCCACGCCACGCTCCGCAAATGAACATATTTGTAGCGGCCCCACTGCTTTGATGGCTCTATGATTCCTGACGGGTCGATAGAAAGAAGCCTGATCTGCCGGGAGTGTGTCAGCGAGGAGATAATGGAACATCTCCCTGTATGGAAAAGAACCACAGAGCAGAACTCTGCCTGACTGGGTGCCTCAGTTCAAGTGTGTGATATATATATAGATATATATAGATAGATATATATCTCTATCTCTCTCTATATATATATGTATCTATATATATATATATATATATATATATATATATATATATATATATATATATATAGTTGAGTTTCTGTAATGTACCTGTCAGTTGTTCTTTAGCTTGGTGAATTGTTTGTTGAATATTCTATTATCTAGTGGTTGTGTGGATTTCTAAACTGTAACTGAATGAGCGGATCATAGTGAGGTCCTCATACTGGAGATCTCACTTTGACAGTAATGCCAACATGCCTTGGTTATTGGTAAGTCCTGCAACCTCAGAGTATCCCTTAAATCCGAAGCTGGTAATTATTACCACAGCGATAAGCAATTTTCCAGGGATATGAGGATTGATGGCATAGTCTGACCACATTGCAGCCTCATTTTAATATGAGGGTTCTGTTTCATACAGTGAAAATCCATAGTTCTTCATAAGGTAGTTTGTTCTCATTAGAGCCCTATTGAATATAAAGTAACATGTTTGTGTTGGACACTGGTGTAATCTGATAACCCAGCCATGTAGACGAAAATCAATCTACTTAACATGTCAACTTGACAAGAAAAATGTGCATAGAAAACACATCAGCTTTTCAGGATAGCCTCTCTCTGCGTAAAGACAAGACGACCCTCCCAGCTATACCAGGCTATCGGTGGCACCTCAATAATTAAACAGAATCTACCAGCACCTCTGCATGCTGTTGTCTCTTATTGCAATGTTCATTTCTTCAAGGGATTTGACACTGAATGTATTGGTGACTTTCATGAAATCTAGAAATCTTATTGCACGTAGGCCAAATAAAATGATATTCTTTTAGTGTGGTCTGTTCTGTTTATTTTTTTATTTTGCATGCCAGCAAAGAGTTTTTCACCGCATGCATGACATCCATGCTTTCATTTGATGGGGTTCATTAATCAGTTTGCAGGGTTTATAATTGTAACAAAAAAGAGAAGCACAAGATGGCAGGTCAGCAAAGTTCATAATTATCCAAATTATATATTTGTTTTTGGCTAAATGATGTTGATTAAACTCTTCTGATGGTATTGTTTGCACGAAGGGATTTTGGGATTTATTCTTTATATTATATTATTCTTTATACACACCCAAACCTAAGGGAACGTTTTCAAACACTCTTTATATTAAATGCAAGTTCCGTGACTTGTGCCCAATGCCAATCATCTCTTTCTTTCAAAGAGGTTTTATTTTTGACATGTAATGGTATGTTATCTTGATAAAGAAAATAAAAAGTTCCGCTGGAAAATGTCAGTGTAACCACTTTATATTACTGTAGTGAGTGCAGATCACATATAACTTGCTGGAACTCTCTGTGCTAGTACAGTCAGCTGTACAGTAAGTCTGTTTAATTTACCTGGCTGTGTGTTTAGTTGTTTTTACTGGGTCTTTGTGTTATTCAGGACTGAGTGTAAATACCACTCGACTATATTAAAATGACCAAAACATTTTAAAAAACTGGGATACGGTCTCTCTGTTGAACTCTTTTCACACTGTAACAGCAGTCAAGGAGAAAGGTTTCTCAACCGTGATTACTTCAATTTAGCCCCCATCGGAGAGTCCTTTGTGAGCTTCAGGCTCTGTCTTGGATTATGCTCTCCAGCACCATCCATAGCAATCCAACACTGCATTGTCACTGCCTGCTCAATGAGCATGCTGTTCCTTGGCAACAATCAGGTTACAGTTCAAGGTGGTGTGGCTCCAAATGTAAAAGCTGTGGGGGAGCCAGTAACCGCACAAGAGTCTCTCTCCTACGTGAAGAGGAGGACTGGGTACACAAAACACCCCCCGCTGTGCGTTAGCGCAGAATTGAAGGAGCTGCAGCCGCCTGTATAAAGCTGCTCTCTGACGAGGTGGGGACAGCTTGATTTAGTGGCCCTCCGTTGTTAATAGTCCCCTAAACAGAGATCGCATGATGCCTTTAAAAAAAAAAAGAAAAAAAAATGGAGCTGTTCGGTTATCTTTGAAATTTATGAAATCTATGTTCCTAATATCCCACGAGCCTGCCTGTATCAGCGTTATTAAATCAATAGGGGATGATTACATTGAAAAATCAATGCCAGGCTGTAGTTGCATATTAAGAAGTTATTTTCTGTATTGATAATGATAATACACGTGTTTACATTTCAGATGATTAAAATCAATGTTATAAAGTGAGTTATGACAACAGCCCCTGACCAGACATCTTTATGGAGCACGTTTAATAGGATTGTTGATGCTTTGCAGGGAGTGCCTTCATTTATCTAGTAGTAAGGCAGGCCTGTTTGTTACTGCAGCTCTTGGGCTCTGCCTGCCTATGGCTTGCATTCAGACAGAACAGCCTTTCACGGGCTCCCGGGTGGCGCATCCAGTAAAAGCACTCGCTAGAGGGCAGGATGCGCTCTATAGCCTGGACATTGCGAGTTCGAGTCCAGGCTATTCCACAGCCGATCGTGGACGGGAGCTTCCAGGGGGTGGCGCTCAATTGGCCGAGCGTCGCCCGGGGGGAGGGAGGTTTAGGTCGACCAGGGTGTCCTCGGCTCACCGTGCACCAGCGATCCTTGTAGTCTGGCCGGGCGCCTGCGGGCTTGCCTGTAAACTGCCCAGAGCTGCGTTGTCCTCCGACGCTGTAGCTCTGAGGCGGCTGCACGATGAGTTCGCAGTGTGTAAAGAAGCGGGCAGCTGACGGCACACGCTTCGGAGGACAGCGTGTGTTCATCTTCGCCCCTCCCGAGTCAGCGCAAGGGTGGTAGCGGTGAGCTGAGCCTAAAAAATAATTGGGCATTTCAAATTGGGGAGAAAATAATAAAAACTAATTGGCAACGACTAAATTTTTAGGAAAAAAAAAAAAAAAAAAAAAAAAAAAAAAAACAGCCTTTCACAACCTGCCTGAACTTTTCAATAGGACTTTAAATGTTGAAAGGTTAGAGACATAGAGCTTTCCCAGTGAGGTCACTGGCTTCCATACCCAACACTCTGAGGCATGCATAGGCTCTGTAGGGAAATGAACTGCATTAGAAGAAAAATGCAGCAAATTACATTCATTAGCTTGCTAGTACATTTAACAGTCTTTATCAATCAAATGGATAACATTTCTCAAATTGTTTTTGTTATACAAAACTGACCATCGTCCTGTGTTTACCAGCTCGAATCTTTTTTTTTGCAACCACTTATTTTGCTTGGTCGCTGACATGCTGTTTGGGAATATGTGGAGCTATATATGTATCTCTTTAATACATAATACAGTTAATGTGTTAATGCGAGTTGTAGTATCTTTCCCTGTTCGTGAGTTTAGTTCAGACGTGTGACTTTGGCAGTGGGGAGCAGACTGCCTGCTGGCTCTAGTAGCGTACTATTGTCTCCTTTTTATGATCAATGATATATTATAGATCCAGTCAATGAGGAAGTACCTGATTTTTTATTTTGGATTCAAGGATTTATTTTCTGGTAAAAATTGTAACTGACATTTTTAGAAAGTTGTATTTTTTGATATTGCATTGTGAGTATGTCAGTGATTTTCACAAGATTTGTTGTTGTATATTTTAATGGTTAAAAAAAAATATATATATATATATATATATATATATAATATACAGTACTGTGCAAAAGTTTTAGGCAGGTGTGAAAAAATGCTGTAAAGTAAGAATGCTTTCAAAAATAGACATGTTAATAGATTATATTTATCAATTAACTAAATGCAAAGTGAGTGAACAGAAGAAAAATCTAAATCAAATCCATATTTGGTGTGACCACCCTTTGCATTCAAAACAGCATCAATTCTTCTAGGTACACTTGCACAAAGTCAGGAATTTTGTAGGCACATAGTCAGGTGTATGATTAAACAATTATACCAAACAGGTGCTAATGATCATCAATTCAATATGTAGGTTGAAACACAATCATTAACTGAAACTGAAACAGAAACAGCTGTGTAGGAGGAATAAAACTGGGTGAGGAACAGCCAAACTCAGCTAACAAGGTGAGGTTGCTGAAGACAGTTTACTGTCAAGAGTCATACACCATGGCAAGACTGAGCACAGCAACAAGACACAAGGTAGTTATACTGCATCAGCAAGGTCTCTCCCAGGCAGAAATTTCAAGGCAGACAGGGGTTTCCAGATGTGCTGTCCAAGCTCTTTTGAAGAAGCACAAAGAAACGGGCAACGTTGAGGACCGTAGACACAGTGGTCAGCCAAGGAAACTTACTGCAGCAGATGAAAGACACATCATGCTTACTTCCCTTCGCAATCGGAAGATGTCCAGCAGTGCCATCAGCTCAGAATTGGCAGAAAACAGTGTGGGACCCTGGTACACCCATCTACTGTCCGGATAAGTCTGGTCAGAAGTGGCCTTCATGGAAGACATGCAGCCAAAAAGTCATACCTCCGACGTGGAAACAAGGCCAAGCGACTCAACTATGCACGAAAACACAGGAACTGGGGTGCAGAAAAATGGCAGCAGGTGCTCTGGACTGATGAGTCAAAATTTGAAATATTTGGCTGTAGCAGAAGGCAGTTTGTTCGCCGAAGAGCTGGAGAGCGGTACACGAATGAGTGTCTGCAGGCAACAGTGAAGCATGGTGGAGGTTCCTTGCAAGTTTGGGGCTGCATTTCTGCAAATGGAGTTGGGGATTTGGTCAGAATTAATGGTCTCCTCAATGCTGAGAAGTACAGGCAGATACTTATCCATCATGCAATACCATCAGGGAGGCATCTGATTGGCCCCAAATTTATTCTGCTGCATGACAACGACCCCAAACATACAGCGAAAGTCATTAAGAACTATCTTCAGCGTAAAGAAGAACAAGGAGTCCTGGAAGTGATGGTATGGCCCCCACAGAGCCCTGATCTCAACATCATCGAGTCTGTCTGGCATTACATGAAGAGAGAGAAGCAACTGAGGCTGCCTAAATCCACAGAAGAACTGTGGTTAGTTCTCCAAGATGTTTGGGCCAACCTACCTGCCGAGTTCCTTCAAAAACTGTGTGCAAGTGTACCTAGAAGAATTGATGCTGTTTTGAAGGCAAAGGGTGGTCACACCAAATATTGATTTGATGTAGATTTTTCTTCTGTTCACTCACTTTGCATTTTGTTAATTGATAAATATAAACTATTAACATGTCTATTTTTGAAAGCATTCTTACTTGACAGCATTTTTTCACACCTGCCTAAAACTTTTGCACAGTATAAGGATGATGCAACTACTGTGCAGTTTGTTTTTTGGAGTTGAAGAAATTACTATTAAACCAAACAGGTTCCTCGCAGTGAGGAAGTGGGCAGCTCAGTAGCCACATTTAGTATCAGATCTCAAGGGGCATGGGCTTCGGGGAGCAGGTTTCAATCCATCGATGGTTATTGGGGACATAACCTTGTCCATTAGCTGAAATGTACAGAAATGACTTCCTTCTCGTACCTGCTTGGGGGTGGTTGGAGCGGGTTCTCAGGGACACAGGCTCTCGGAATTCCTCTAACCTCCCCGCACAGGGCCAGTGGGTTCCAGGCGACTCGGAAAGCTTGAAGTTTTATTAAGTTTTTCCTTCTAGGTGACCAATTTTTTTCAGCCAGGAAAGAGAGAAGCAGTTTGAAAGACAGTCCTGATTACCGGCAAGGAAATAAAAAGCAGCATGATCTTTGAAAGAATGGGGAGTAGATTCCTGCAGCAGAGTTGGGCTTGTTTTCATGTGGAAATGAGCCCCAGCTCACTATTCTTCTTCATTAAGTTATTATAGCAGAGCTGCTACAGAGGACCAGCACTCCAGTGATTCATTCTGCCTGCAGAGTACCAGGGGGGCCTTGTTACTGTTTAATAGGAATAGGAGCTGTGGACGCAATGGAGACTTACACAGAACTAAATTACTGTACTGAACCGCCCAGGACAGAGAAAAAACAAATGCAAAGATTGTAATGTAGAAGATCAGATTAAAATTAAGTACACCTAAGTAGTAAATATAGCAAACCATTAATATCTTTAATTGAGTTTACTTTTTTCCTGGGTAGATATTTGTGGTGTTTCTTTCTGTGCACATGGAATAGCTTTTGCTTTGTTAATAAAATTAAATTGAACAGCTGACAATAATAATTGCTCACTTTAGGTGTCATTTAATAGTTTAATTCAGGCTAAATAAGATATTTGCTATTTAAAACTATTAATGGCATGCGATCAATAATTTATAACAGTTGCTAGTTCACATTACTCGTGCTTTATTAATGATTAATACATTCCGTAATGTTTATTAATAAATCTTACACATCTCAGGGTTCCAAAGCTAAATTATTTCCCTTAAATTGATGGCCGGCTCCTGCAAAGAAAAGCATGTCAAAGACACGAGTCAGCCTTGCAGATTTCAATAGGAAATGCGAATAAAAATGTGTTCATTTTCAAGTCAAGCTGTTCATAAACATTACGTATACTGGGTTAAGAAGACCATTGTATTTACTGAGTTAAAATAAAGTAATATAACAATACCTTTAGGAAATAAAAGGAAATGTGCAGCGCTGTAAACAAAAAGGAACAACTGGGTTAAAAAAGCTGTCAGTTGTACCAATAAAATACACTTTTGCTTGACAATTCCCTACCTTTTTAATTGTAATTCCAAAGGAGTTGTCAGTCATTAGTTGTACTGTTAACATAACAATTTAAGCTGTAATGTTAACATTTTTCTTGTAGTAATTTTTGGTCTCCTTTTTTAACCATGAAATGTAAATGTGGAACACCCATGGGGTAAAGAGCAGACATTTTAGTTTCTCAGGCCTTAACACTGATTTCAGGTCGTTTGGAATACAAGCAGCCACTGGAAATGTTAGTAACATTTTAAATAATGACCGCACTTTTATATGGCTATGAAATATGATAGGAATAACATCTTAATATCTGTTTTAAATCTATTATGTATAGGATATACAGAACTTGTGTATATGTGTCAGTTAGTTAACTTTTAAATAAGTTCCATTAAAATAAATTAATTTCTGAATGCAGTTGTTTCACTGGAATTCATTTAGAGTTACCACCAAAGAGCGATCAGATTAGGAATGGACAACTGGACATTTCAGTACCTGGGCTCAGAATGAAATGCCATCTAAGGGAACAGTGAAAGAGAGAGTTCCACAGAGCACACAGCAAGCATGTCTCCAGCTACCCC
Source organism: Acipenser ruthenus (assembly GCF_902713425.1). Lineage (NCBI taxonomy): Eukaryota > Metazoa > Chordata > Actinopteri > Acipenseriformes > Acipenseridae > Acipenser > Acipenser ruthenus. Next base: position 7,488,538 of record NC_081198.1, on the reverse strand, counting down.
CAGCTGAGATTGAACTAAGGAGGAATCCATACTATTTAGCAGAGAGATCGAAAGCCCCTCTGTATCACTTAGTACCTGTCTCCTTCCACCTCCCAGCAGAGACATCCTCTGTCTTAACTTTATCTCCGTTTAATCAAACCGCCGCTCCAGCAACCCGCATCCGTCGCCGGGCGTCTCCCGGACAGTGAATTATGGCTACAATTAGCCCGGATACAGTTCAATTATGATAAACAGCATTCACACCCTTTAAACCATGATTAAAAGGCCTCCCTTCCCTGCCTTTGATAGAGAGAACTAATTTCACATTATTATCGCCACCTCTTGATTATAAAACGTTCTCCCATTTTTTCTCCTCTTTTTTTCTTTATACTGTAGCTGTAGATAGATGTTGGGGCATCTTTATCATTTACACATCAGTAGCAATGCAATGCTCCCCTGGCCGGCCCATTTATTTTGACTTTCTTTTTTTTATTAATACCTAAGCAGCGATTTTTTTTTTTTTGACCCTGCCTGCATGCAACCCCACTCTTTTCCCCCTCCCCCCTCTCAAATGAAAACCCTAAAAGTGTGGTACAGAGAGTCCACCCCAAAAAACTGCGTATGGGCAAAGTCACCCTTACAGTAACAGGTTGATAAATGGGTGTGCCGTAATGAAATGGAGACATCAAGGAGCATGAAAAGAAAGAGGGGGGGGTTAGTAATCCGACAAGAACGAAGCTGTCCGCAGAACAGGCAAGAAGAGAGAGGGAGAGATACAGAGTGAAAGTGAGAGAGGAATAAGAAGGATCGCCTTTCGCCTGTGTTCCGTCAAGGGAGAAATTACACATTTACTAAGGTTTTTTCTTAAGACGACGGCCCTCATAGATCAAAAACATTGGATTTACGAGCCAATTTTCAACATGAAATATAGACACCGGGAATCAATTTTACCTGTTTTTTTTTTTTTTTACTTTTTACAGAACAGAGCTTTTATAGGCTGCATTGTCCCTTTTCTTACAATGGCCAATTTTTTGTCTTTTTTGTTTCATTTTAGAGCCACAGCGTGCTACAGCAATTGAAACACTTATTATAGGTTTGATTACTTTCATGCCTGCTTCCAGTGTTTATAAAAGTATTTACCACTTTCCTAATCATTACATAGTTAAAGGTTTCAGTTGTGTCTTAATGTTTCTGAAACGTGCTGCTGGCACACTTTCCTAACAGTCTCCCTCTGCTCCACTTCCTTAAGCTAACAAGAAAGGGTATGACCTGAAATAAAGTTATATGTTAATATCACAATAATTACATGTCACCATCATGAAGAAATGATTTAAACAAACCTTTAAAAAGTAAAAATAGAAAAATCATGTTTGTTACTAAAATCACTACCGGAGGACACTGGGATCGTATTGTACTTTTCAGCCACTCTCTTTTTCTCGACAGATGATTGCAGAAACATCGCTAACATCATGAAGGAGATGGCCCGACGAGGCTTTGTTTTCAAGCAGACTTCACCCAGGATTGAGACCTAAAGGAATCCGGTCAGAGAAGACAAGTCCATTTGCAATTATTGTTATAATGATGGTAAAAAAAAAAAAAAAAAAAGTGTGTCATTTTTTAGGGCAAGTTTTATTTTTACATATTTAATGTTACAGTGGGATGAAAACGCAGTAAAATTCAGGTTAAACTAACTAAAGTCTTGTTTTTTTTTTATATATTCTTTTAACTTTTTTACTGCCAACTATCAGCTTTGGTGTAAAGCCGTTACAGTCACATTGAAGGTACAGTATTTATGCTGTGCGAGTGTTTTCATTGCGCAGTGCAGGAAACTTTAACAGTGATATGAAGACAAGGCTGTAGCTTCTAAGACAGAAGAGAACAGATTAAGAAATAAAGAGAAGGGGGTACAGTGGACTTGAAGCCCCAGAGCTAGAGGTGTTCATAAAAGTCCAATTTGAGTTTCAGCGCCTTCATACACGTACAATATTAGCCACTTGGTGGCAATGTGTGCTATTTAAAAATAATCCTATTTGAAGTGCATGCAGATAAATAAATAGATTTATTCTAAAGACTGTTGAGAGGTAAAAGTATTATGGGCATACAAAAATATATACATTTGATTTCTTTCAGATCTATTTTAGCATTTGGTCAACTGCTGGGCCCCTAATCAATAGGTATATTAGTCATTTTGGGAGGGGGGAGGAGGAGTCTGACAAACCAATTATTAATCTGCCCTGTCAAACCCAATACAGTAATGCATTTACTAAAAATTGTCTTAACTTCATCCATTCATTAACTGCTGATGGGTGGCAGACTTCACAATGTCAGTAGATTTTCTCCGTTATTGATGCCGGCGCTGGCAGCTAATTTAAAACCCGGCTTCTTTAGCACTGCTCTGCTGTGCGCTAATAAAATGGAGCTTGATAATCATTAAGGATCTGATGGTAGGAAAACAAGCTTTGCTATCTATATCCCTCTCGCTCTTAGACTTTTTGTTTTAAATCTTCTTCAGGGGTTGATGGCTGAGGGGGGAAGCTTGAGCGTTTCCAGCACAAATTGGCCTGACTGTCCTTTATGAGAAATAACATGGAATAGAAAGAAATGCAATTGGTATAAAATATTTAAGGAAAAATAAATAAATTTGCCTCTATTTAACAGTTTCTTAAGAAGGGGTTATTTTATTGATTGCTCAAGCAGCCAAATGCTATTAAATCTTACTTAGAGATGGCAATTTCTGGCCTATCCCAGAGACTGCTCCAAGAGGAAAATCTGTTTTTTTGTTTAACACATTTATTTCAGGAACTATATTTATTTATTTTTTAAAAAGAGATTTGTTTAAGAATTATACAGGATTGAATGAGCCACTTATTTTCATAGTCTGTAAATGGGGTATATCTATGTTTAGACTTTAATAAGATGAAGCAGTGATTGGTATGAATTTGCATACAAGCCATGTCATTTAAGCCTATTTATTTTGTGGGTCAACTGAGCTGTGGGATCCCATTTGGACCACTGCCGCGTGAGTAAAAGGGATGTACACAATGCAGACTTGGTTCAGTTCAGTATTGTGCTGTGCTTAAACCTTATTTCATTAGGTGGAAAATATGGCATATTTTAATAAGTAAAATGAATGTATTGATAATTATGTATTTTATCATATGCTTCACTTTCAGTGCATTAGTAATTCTGACACTTTATGAAATAAATTGTAAAGACATTGATGTTTGTGAATTGTACTGACCACTGTGACAAGAATGGGTTGGGTCAAAGGTGAGACAGCAGAGAAGGACCCTGCTTTGTCTTGGAGGCCTTCAGGAGACAGCCGGGTGGAAACCTGAGGCAGTGTGTTGAAGGAGTGATCTTCAGGTCCAGACGGCACGGGGGCCTGCTGACGCACGTCGTTTCACAGCTTGTTTTGGCCAGTTTATCAGGATTTCCAATAGCCTGGAGGAAAGGAGGTGGCTCTGGCATGAAAACGACCCTTGGAACAGCCTCGATGGCAGCACAAAAAACCAACCAGGAACAATGGCTTGGAATAGCAGAACGAACAGCTGTGCTCTGTATTGTTGAAATCCTGGCCTTGAATACTTGAATGGCCTCTTACATACCAACCTGTGAATTTGCATTGTAAACTAAATACATACTCAAAAGCACTTACTAAATTTTAAAATATATGCTGATATATGAAAGTCTTAAATGTATTCCTGACAGGTCACCTTTTTTTTTTTAAATAAGCAAGGACAACATCGGTAGTACTTTGTGGATATAATTGCCATTTTAAATGTATTACTTGAATTAAGTTGAAGGTAGGTACATTTAACTTTTTCATTCATATTATTATATTACCACTTGTACTGATGCATAGCAGTTTGAGCCATTCTGGGTTTTACTGTTGCCTTAATAAGAGTGAATCTTGGAATAGGTTAAACTGCTACCCTGTTCAGTTTTAAACTGTTACTACAATATCGATACCTCTTTGTTACTACGTATTTATGGGCTGCTAAATCAGCGGTATACTGGTAAAAGTTTCTTAAAAAAAACTTCAAAACAAGTACCAGTCCTACTGTAAACAAGTGGTGCGCTGTACCTGTACAACTCTCCCACAAGGTATCTTGCACCCAAATGTGTGTTTTTTTTTTCATTCAAATATTATTTAACTGGCTTTATACATAATATTAAAGTGGAGAGTAGTACTTCATGCCAGATTTGTTTTGGCCTATATAAAATGGAATACAAGCTAAAATGATTAATGCAAAAATTGTACTTTATCAAAATTAGTACTTTTTAATCTGGATCACTGAAAATGTTGAAAATCAATGGCATTGCAGATTATTATTTATTTTCCCTATTGTACAGTGAAAGGTGCTCATGACTAACTGGTATAATGCATATTGCAGTCAGAAATTGAATTGACTTTCAACAAATACAAATTACAGATTGTTATCAGAATAAGAGTATAAAATCGATTGCATCAATAGTTTTATACTGTACTATGATTGGATATCAATATAACCAGAGACTGTAAAATTCTTAAGTCAAAATCAGGCCTTATGTTTAATATAACTGATTAAGAATGATAACAATCATTTCCATGCAGTGCCCATTAACATAGAAATGAATATCAAAATGGGCTCAATGGCATAGTTTGCTTGCAATTAGAAATTGGCCAAAAAGAATGCAGATGGGGAAAAAAAAAACCTGCCCAGCATTTTAATGAAGCATAATGACAGGAGTCCAGCAAGATGCTGTGTCCCCTTATGTACTGCCAGAGCTGGTGCCATGATTCATTGCTATGGCCTCATACCCTACGTCGTAGCCTATATGAAGATACAGTAGCTCATGTTATTCAAAACAGTATTTAGTCTTTTTTTTTTTTTTTTACAATATCTACCCATTTTAAAAACTTTAGTTGTATCCCTTGAAATACAGTCTCATTTCTACAGATACAGAATAGATAGGATCCTCCATGTCCAGTCTCCAGGCACCATCTAATCATTGGCATGCTTCAGAGACAGGGCTGACCCTCAACAGAACTCACTTCACAATATACTCCAGTTAGCAGATGAAGATAAATGACATGACTAGTAACAAGTGCTGGAATCAAACTGCCTTCTGGAGATGAAAACTTCTATATAGCATTGCATACCAGTTTTGGCCATGCCATGCTTTACTCCTAGCTGACTAGTCAAACCAGAACCCAGGGGCATCTAATTGTATGGCTTAAACTGAATTACTGAACTAAATTAGAAGTCTAATTTACATACTTTCTTTTTTAAACAGTGAAACCGGGAACAAAAAAAAAAAAAAGAAAATCACATAAAACAGTCTTGATTTGTAAGCTCCCATGTACAGTAGTTACCAAGCTAACAATTCCTCACCCTTTCAAATCAACGCGCAGCAGTTCTTCCCTCGCACTGGTGTTAACGATAATGTCCCCTGGATGTTTTATCACCGGGGCGGGTTTAGTGCAGCTCCACGCGCCGCCGTGCCGTAAACAACGGCCCCAAACGAAGTAATTCACAGAGCTCATTAACATCATCTCCGTCACTCACCGAGCCGTTAGTGTCAGCCCCCTCGCAGTGCGCCGCGCAATCAGCATTAACCATGTCAGGCTGCAGGCAGTAAAAACACTGACAGCAAGAGCATCGGCACCACTGGGACATGACAAACTGTGCGCTCCCCCCTCCAGCTCTCCCTCTATCTTTTTAACCCCAAGTGGCAGATAGTAAGGAGATAAACCCAGATAACATCCAATTAATCAGCACATTTTAGTTTTCTGTATACGCTAGTACATCGCTCAATGTATTTTTTGGGTATTTTGAAATACACACAAAAAAAATGAGGTACAAAAGTAAACATTACGGCTGAAATGTATTTCTGCATAGCACATACTTCCTCTAGGGTGCCAAACTTCAGTCAAAATATAATTTTCAGCACACCACTGAAGAGCAGACTTCACACAAGGGCATATTGTACAGGAAACCAGAAGAGTTCAATACACATAATGAAAAACATTTTCTTTTGCTTTCCGTAAATATATTTGTCCCCCAGGTTTTAAAAACTTACAGTATGAACTAGTGTACACCAGGCTTTTGTTATTGAGTATAGCAAATTCCAGATAGGTCACAATCTATATTCTCTGAATATAGGGAAGCAATATGCTTGGCACGGGACATTATGCACGAAAACCATTCCAGTTACTTATTTCCTGTCTATGGAGAAAGTGTCTTGAATTACGCAGATTCTGCAAGTTCTTGGTGACCTCTCATGTATAAACCTATATTTACTAGCTCAAAAAACTCCAGTAAGAAAAATAATGTTGATTCAAATTCCAGCCATTTTAAATAAAAACAACCTTAAATACAGCCATGCACATTTAATTAGATATGTTTTTTTTTGTTTGTTTCCAACAGCAAAGATTAAGAATGCCTTCACATGATAGTTCCTCCAACAACAGAGCTGGAGAAAGAATGAACACATTAATATGCAAAATCTTTTATCATACTTTTACAATGGTAAAGGGAAGGGGTGTAAAAAAACAAGTAAATGTGTAGATTATTTAACAGGAAGTAATTTTGTCTGGACACAAAGGAGCAGACTGAATCCTACATAAACCACACACTTGCATACTGAGAAAGTCACATCCTGGTCTCAACAATAGTTGTGAAACTAGTTTATGGTTAAATAATGCGTACATCATCCAAATATTATCCTAAATCTAGAACCAACAGATTGTGGTAAACCCATAGCTGCTCCAGGAGGGTATGCGGAATGCTGTAATAGAAGGTGGGCCCATGTAAATAGCTACAAATATCTGTATCACCTGCAAACTTGACCATTTAGTTATCTACCCAATTTGCTGTTTTAAAAAAGAAAAAAGGGATGTTGCAATAGGCTTCCAAGTTGTCTACTGTTCATCCAGACGCTTGTGTGAATGGAAAAAAAATAGACAGCTGTGTCAGTCAGTGCACATCTGGCTTCGGAGTCTCTTGGCTGCTGCTCTCCTGGTTTGATCGGTTCAGGAAGTGCAGACAGTGTCCGTTTCAGCAGAGTCATGAGTCCTGGTCAGCTCTTCCTCTCAGACTGGAGGCAGGCGGGCGGGTGGGGCAGCAGCTGGCTCCCCAGTGGGGTATCACTGTGTTCCTCACCTTGCCCTCTTCTTGGTGGATGGGGTGCCCCGACACAGCTGCAAGAAGACTGGGGGTCACAGGTTTCAATGCTTGAGCCACAACCTGTCTGGTTCCTGCCCCTGGATCCGCCTGATCCTCCCCAAATAAAACTCTGAATCACAGTTTCTTGGCTTTCTTTATGGAGGAGGAACTGGAAGCTGATTCTCTTCTTTTCCGCTGAGAAAAAAAAGAATAGATTTAGTTTATCTTTTCTTATCAATTTCCCTGATTTCACAAAACTATTTATATATATAAAAAAGCATATTAATAATTGTGCACCGATGTGTTATTAAATTATACAATACCCTTTTAGCAAAACTGACTATCCAGACATCTTTCACTCAATAATAATAACACAAAATTATATATATATATATATATATATATATATATATATATATATATATATATATATATATAAATATATACTTTTTTTTTTTTTTTTTAAACACACAATGCACAATAAACACTTGTAAGATTTAAAAAGCATAGAAAAACATGCTCACACATCTTGCCCTTTTGAGGTCCCATTTGGTACAAAAGAAGCAGTCGTGGACTGAAAAGCTAACTCATTCCCCTCCCTCACCCAAAGGGGAATTTAGGATGCGTTTCTAAATAATCTTTCCAGGTAGAGTAAAATGGTCACAACTGTGAATGCGCTTGACCTTTCTTCTCTGGACTAATCCAATTGTATCGTCTTTGTGTAATCAGCCAGTAAAGGTCAGTGCGGTACTTAACATAGGAACCCTTTAGCTATGGAATTTGCCTTGCAGTATACCTTTATTATGTTTCATTCACATGTCACCCGTGCAAAGACTTGGCTTTTAATCCTTGGATGTCACTGAGCCTGGCTGTGAAGCCAAGAACCCCAGGTGGTTCATTTCGCAAAAGGAATGTATTAGAGGCATCTCAAACCTACTGGCATTTGACTTCTTTGGAAGCAATTGGAAAGTGGGATCAGGTCTCTTGATTTCGTCTTTCAGCTACAGAAACAAAGAACTTCCAGCCTGTATGGCATGAAGACAGAACATCCCCAGTACACTGTTCCCTTCTAAAAATGAGCTAGTTCTGAATATACCATCTTCAAAAAAACAGCACTTTAATAAAATCATCTCATACTGCAATACAAGACTGAAATATTGCCACTGAAGTAAATAAAATGTATTTATATAAAACCCTTTTTTTTATAGTTGGTATAAAATGAAAGCAAATTTATGACCAACACACAAAAGGGTTTGTTATGAAAAGCTGAGTGAAAGCATAATCCATTTTGTCCTCCAGATTGCACTTACTAGGAAAACATTTGGATTTTTTGTTTTATTTAAGTGCCTTACCAGCAGCTTCATTCACTGTTACTATAGATGTAAGGTTTCTCTAAACCTACGCACATTAATCCAGTAAAAATGTGACGATTTCAAGGGTTTAGTCCATTTCAGAACAGTTTTTAAAACCGATACAGATGACCTGGTTACACAATTGATAACCATTCCAAACTTGAAAGTGTTACATCACCACAGGGCATTCTACAAATTGGCTGTCAGCTGCTATTCACCATTAACTTTCAACATGATTTATGACAGGTTTCTTTCCAAGGTTGATTTTCAGTAAAATAGAAAATGAGAAAGAAACATTTATCATTGAAGTTTACTTTAGTATTTCTAAATTTAGCACTATTAAGTATTTTATACTTATGGTTAATTTTCATTAAAGACTAAAAAAGCAGCACCATAAAATCATACAGTACTTTACAACAACAGGTCTGTAAGAAGGAAGTGAAGTCAATACTTTCCTAGTGAATTGTGCCTAATTATGTCTGATCTACGTATATATGTAATACATATTCAGCAACAGGGTTCCTGCCTTCTGAAGCAGGTATTTGGAGGTATTTTTACACACTCACCGAATTTGGAGTCAGCGGCGCCCCCACCACATCGATGATTTGATCTTTACCCTCCCCCTTGATGTCATCAGGCCCCACCCCCAGCTGTCCATCAGCCCCAAGGCTATCCCCGGTTGCTGTGCTGGCCCCGCCCGCCTTGACCAGTGCATCGTAACGGTGCCTCAGCATCTGTTGCTCGTACTCGCAGTTGGCATGGGCCTGCTTTAGCTCGTAAACCAGCACCAGGTCGCTGCGCAGCTCGTTGAACATCTGCACAATCTCCTCTGTTGGCATCGGGTTCAGATCTACAGGGGGACAGAGGGAAAGAATCATGCAAATTAGAAAAAAATAAATAGCTACCTGCAAACATCCCCTTATATATATATATATATATATTATATATAAAATATTTTCAACAACATCAAATGGCTGAAGATCAGAGACAAGCAATGGAGACATTTTCAAAGAAAAAAATGTATATTATATATTAATTATATGCAAGTGATGGTACAAGATATATGAACACAAACAACAGACAATTAAAAGCCACCAAGAGACCTCTCCATTCATCCTTCGGAATAGTTTCCTAAAATAATTACAATAACCATTTAAAAGAAATAACCTGTTGAAGGTTCCCCAGTTTGAGAAAAATCCTACCCTGCAGAGATCAGTGACCATTAGGGATCTCCATCTTGGAGGGAAAAATGAAAGCCTAAGCCTCTTGACACAAATGTGTTTTGCAACAATGATAGCCCCTTTCACCGAAGCTTGTTCTCTGTCTCTCCGCGAGTCAGTTTTGCATTTGTATTGGATTTAATTGATGTGGTACATGCACAAGATCCCTGAGGGGCCCTGTTGTGCTGATGAACTTTGCGTTGTATAGAAATAAAATAATTTAGAAACAAAGCTGCCACCTTCTCCATTATTCCTTAATCTCCCCCCTACTTATTTTTTTAACAAGACTTTACCGTTCTGGTGTTAATTAATTTGACACAGGGACTATAAAAAATATCTGGCTTGCAGGCAATGAAACAGAGGAGGGGGTGAATATTAAAGCAGATCTTTTTTGACATTTTTTTTTTCTTTCACAAGGTACTAGTCAGCCTTTCCTGAGTAATGGTGGTCATTTCCAAATGGCACAAAGGGGTTTAAAAAGTGAATATTCTTGAAGGAAATGCACAACAGGGAACTAGAGGTTAATACACCTGCTCTGTCAACATGCACCTTGCAGCAATGTACTCCCTTTGGGGTAGACTGCAAGAACCAATAGCAGTAACTGTAAAGGACCAGCTCATTTACAAACTGGGTACTTCTTTAGATAACACTAACATTCAACACATAATGGTAATTACAATAAGGCAATAAACACATAAGAGTAAGAGGGTTTTTCATTTTGTAAAAAACAGTATATTTTATCAGTAGCCACAAATAAAAAAATTACAGCTTTTAAGATTTAAAAAAATGGGTTTTAAACTGGAGGTTAGATGATTCAGCAACTATGGAAACCAATAAGCAAACAAAACAGTAAAGAATAATTTTTGGATTGATTAAATTGGAATAACATGGAGATCAGTCTGTAAAACTATTTTTAGGCCATATATGTTTTTGCCAAAATAATTTACAGATAGTTCATATATTATAAATTTCAGTAGTTTTACTTCATGTTTATTATTTAAATGATATTCTTAGCATTTAGAAATGTGCACTGGCAGCGACCAACGCCAGAAAAAGATGATTTAGTGTAATGGAAGGAACGGGGCTTCATTACTGCGAATTTCCTTTTGTCTGCTGAAGCAATCTTGCTCAGTGTACACTACACCGGAGAAACCTACTGGCAACAGTACAGGTAGCAAATGACTTGGAGGCTGGGATTAAGTGAAGTGTGGTATGTAATGTATTACCTCTGAATAGCAGCCTCAGTCATAACGTTTGAAATATTTTGCTCTCTGTTTCTATACTTTACCTTGATGGAACACCCATGTTTAATTTATGCACTCATGTTTAATTCAATCCAGAAATTAGTTTTAGTCCATTAATTAGCAATGGTGGTTCTTGAAAATAAGATCTGCATAGCAAGGGTCACATATTTGTGCAGCTTTTCTCTGTGTATATCCAGTTAATTCACTCTCTGGCATTCACTGCAGGCTCATGGAGTTTTCAACACCTATTGTAGATTATTAGGGGTTGTTGTTGCCCTGACTAGCAACAATATGGCACACGCCAGTGACAGATCAGACCAAACAAACATGTTAGTGTCACTCTTACCCTGACATTTATTATAAATCAATAAATAAAATTGCGGAAGGGGAAACAGCCCTGGCAGGGAGATATGTTTCCATTTACATTGTATTTAAATCCTTGGGCCTTATGAAGGACATTGGAAACAAATCCAGTCCAAACAGCACAAACAATTTTATCCTTCATAGTAACATGTTCTTTGCAGGTGTAAAATAATTTCTTATAGGTCAGGTGTGACGTAATTTAGTTTGAGTGTAAAGAGGCCCAAGGAAAAAAGGGGCAATGTGTTGAAAAAAAATAAAATAAAAGAGGGCAGGGCACCAGAAAAAGGCAGAGGGGAGCGGCCTCCTAACTGATATACAGAGAAACCAGACAATGTTTATTAATTCTTGTCAGAATTACCGGGTCTAATTTTATTTTTGAAATATTCAGTAGTAAATATTAATACAATTTTGACCAGTAATAGTATAGTACAAGAACTGGCATTGCTTTAACTAATTTGAATACTTGTATGACTTTAGGAAGGATAATGTAGCAGGTAAATTTAGAGAACAGGAATCACACAGAACAATTCAAAATGTTAAGCTGACAGTTCAAATGGCAAAAAAATGGAATCTGCACATGCTGTACTTCACCATGAATACAGCAGCAGCCCCCCACACTGACAACAGGGTTTATTTTTTAATGTACAGCTAGGAAAGGTGCACTGCAGCTAATTATTTAGGTACTTATTTTAAATCAAATAAAATCGAAAAATCTTACTTCACGGAAAAAAAGTATATTACTTTCAATTTAGTCTATAGTTTTTTTTCACTACTAATTAGTAAAGACAATCTACCACTATCGTATTATTTTTATTTCCCAAAAATAATGAATTGGATATAGTGTCTTACTGAATTGACATTATTAGTGGATGAAGACAGAACTGATTCATTTTTCAAATTCAAATGAGAGCAAGCTTGCTTGTGCCAGCGGTTTAAAAATCAAAACCCTAATTATGTTATTTTAGGGTCTGTGTCCCACAACCCCCCCCTCCCCCTTAACCTCTTTCAATTAAACAACAAAAAGGAGGAACATCTTCTCTCAGACGCGGGATGACATCCCTGGTGATTAATCAAAGCCAGGACTCGTTCTTTGTAACACGCCCGAGTGACATCTCGCTGTGTTCAACAGCACACAGTGAGAGTCAAGCAGAAAAGGTTCGAAAATGTCTACAAAGCAAAAGTGCCCGTCTGTGCCTCAGTCTCTTACACACTCTCTCTCTCTCTCACCCTCGCTGTCTATACTCACCGACTGCCTGTTCTGTTAGAATCTGCTCGATGGCTTTAATCTTCTTCTGTCCCACAGAGCTTGGCAGTTTCATCTACATCACACAAGAGCAAAAAAAAAAATAATTATATAGATATATAGATAGATTAACAAACAGTGTACATACATTTACCCTAGGTAGTGGATATGGACACAAAGGTGATATTTCAAGTATCTCTCAGTTTTAAGTTAGTATTGCATTACTTCCCCTATTTAAGCAGAATATATATAGCTGGGTTCCAGTGTTGGAAAGCAGACAGCAAACAACTACCATACCATAAAATACTGCTGCTCCTTCATTCAGCCTAAAATAAATAAAATGAACTTGCAATGTACAGTCTTTTTCCAGCCGACCACTCTGACAGCATTATTTTATACATAAACCGTCAATTACCCCTACCTGTTTTTATTGTTGTGCTACTAAATATAATTTTGCTGTAAATATAGAAGTCCTCCAATATAATTATTTGACTGTGTAGGCAAACAAACCAGACATTTGTTACAAATTTTATAAATAAAATGTTAACAAATACAAAAATAAATTATTTTTTATTGTTTCACGTCCAGCCTTATTTTTCTTTAGAGCTAAATAAAGCTGATATGAATTTAAATGTGCTAACCAGTTTTCAACTGACATGACTTCCATGTTTTACAAATTAAAAACAAAAAATTAATTAGCTTTATTTTTCTTAAAGGAAAAACACCATTTACAGAGAAAGAGTTGAAACAAATACCAGCCTATTTGAATTCATGTCTTTGCAAAGGAAGATGAACACAAAACAACATGCACACAAGAATAAGTAAAAGAGGCATAGGGTAATAAAAGCTGGATTGAAAGCAAATGCAAATTCATTCTATGAAAGAGCTGGTCTTAAAATTAGAAGAATGTTAGGAAAAACGTAGAAAAAAACCCACAAAACACTTATCAAAGTTAATTCCGATGTAATGCACTTCAGAGATGAGGTTGTCACTATAGTGACACATCTAAATCTGTTTAGTTAGTGGAGTCTAGCTAACGGATTATCAGCCATATTTGAGTAATAGACTCCTCATTTAGCTTTAATGCGTTTTGCATAGAGAGCAATCTCCTCTCATCAGTCTTAAAGATAAATCGGCTTCCTTGGCTAAATTTTAAAGATATTAGTCTGGCGGCAGCTGCATAAATCATAACATTTTACTAATGAGAGTAAAGTAAAACACACCGCTTCTTAAGCATCTAGCAATTATTTCCTGATTCTTTTGTTTTCACAGTAAAGGCCAGATCGTTTTAAACCTCTTTAACTGTACAGGATGTGTAATCATTAGAATGTAATTAACCAAGTCAGCTGTCATTTTTTTATTAAGTCTTTTGACTTTTTTTTTTTTTTTTTTTTTTTAAAGGTAGAGATAAGAAGCAGTGTATAGACCTCTTTAGGAATAACCAACCCCAAACCTCAACCCCCAACCCCCCCCCCCCATCCTTCAACTAAAAATAACCAAGGAAGTAGGAAACACAGAAATGAATTCATCTATAAAAAGAGATTTGTTGAAGAATTTGAAAACACTCCATCTGAAATTCAGCTGGAGTGAAATTTAGACTCTAAATGCACTCAACCACCTTCCCTTGCTTGTGTATGACACTAAATTAATAAGTAACAAACTGAACTGCAGCATAGTGATAATGCCAACTGCTGTCTGTTAGTTACCGCATTCAATGTAAATCAATTTCAAAACAGTTCTGGAATTTGCTGTAACACAACAAGGTTTAAACCTATTAAAAAAAAAATTAAAAAATTAAATTAAATATAATATTCAAGAAAACTAGTCACCCCTACCCTTTGGCTTCGCAAAGTGACACCTGCCGATTTGAAGTCTGGGAACTTGATGCCTGCGGTCTCAGGAACAGACTGTAAGAGGAGAGAGGGCACAGGAAGTTAGAACACAAACAGCACAATGCAAGGCTTCATTTCAATCAGCGGTGACATCTCCGTTCTTGGAAGCTACCCAAAAACAGTGTTTTGGATTGCTGATACAGGCTTCTGATTAACTACAAACAGTGGCTGCTCCTTCGAGTATGCAATAATGGTCAGTGATAAGTGGCCTGATTTATCTTTTCTTAGGGCAGCTTTTTTGTGAAATGAACAAATTAAGTCACCTTGACATTCAAAAGGGTGAGAAATTAAATTGTCTACCATCACAATTACAAATACATGTTTATCTGAATCATATTGTAATGTAATAGAAACAACTTTAAATCAGATGCAGATTTCTATGCTTAGATTTAAAGATAATCCACATGACATTTATAGAATGATGTATGGTTGTCACTTGTCATTTAGAAGCAAAGTGTTAAATCAGGCTTCAGGAAGAAACTCGAGTCTTCAATACAAGTGCCTGCATTACCATCAGAAAAAAATCAGAGCTTAAAAATAAAAAGGAGCTCAGACGCCTCTTGTATCAAAAGCAGCCTCCTCAATTCTGCCGCATGCATCATAGCGGGAATGTGTTTCACAAAACCTTTAACTGACAGATACCCTACCACATACCACCCTCATTAGAAGGGCTCTCTTTCATAATGCCACTGTTCATGCAAAGCTACAGCACCTTGGCTCCCAACAAGATTAAACACTTAATCAAAAATGGTGTGGGTATACAAATATCACACTGCTGTAGCTGTGACATGCAGTGTTTGTTTTGTACATCGTATGGTCCTGCTAATTTGTAGAACTTGTCAGGATCCCACTGTGCCAGATGCGACTCCTCAGCTGGGATGAATATATTTATTTGAAGATATTTATACAGGGTGGCTCTTTGAACATGCTGGCTTCTTAAGAGGTCCTGTTCACATGCAGAGAGTTTTTTTCCTTTCTTTTCTTTGGGGTGGGGAAAGAACACAAGGGTCTAATATTCTATTCTATTCTTTAGTCAAAAAGTTTCAAATCTTTTAGTGTTATAGAAAATAAAACTGTGTTCGAAAGACAGGGTGTTTTGGGTGTTGCTATATTATTCACATGCACATTTCACACAGTGCTTTTATATTTATTTATATTGTATATATATATATATATATATATATATATATATATATATATATATATATATATATATATATATTAGTGCCTTGCAAAAGTATTCAGACCCCTGACCAATTCTCTCATATTACTGAATTACAAATGGTACATTGAAATTTCGTTCTGTTTGATATTTTATTCTAAAACACTGAAACTCAAAATCAATTATTGTAAGGTGACATTGGTTTTATGTTGGGAAATATTTTTAAGAAAAATAAAAAATTGAAATATCTTGCTTGCATAAGTATTCAACCCCTGTGCTGTGGAAGCTCCCAGTTTACACCGATGAAAGAAATTGCCCTAACGAGGACACAATTACCTTACAATTGGCCACCACCTGTGAACCATTAAAGTTGCTGTCACATTTTCTGGATAAAAACCCCACTGTTGAAGGATCATTGGTCAGGCTGTGAATCTGACCAAAGAGCATTCTACAGAAGTTAGAGATAAAGTAATACAAATGTAGCGCAAACCTAACACTGCCCATGCCTCAAGACACACCATCCCTACAGTGAAGTATGGTGGTGGCAGCATCATGCTGTGGGGATGCTTCTCATCAGCAGGGACTGGGCATCTTGTTAAAATTGGCTAATGCTTTTCAAAGATGTTTGATAACTTGACTTCCTCAGAATGTATGATAGAGGTTTCAGTTATGGACAATCATAATCTAGGCAACCAGTCTGGAGCTACAAAAAGCCAAAAATATGTGTTGACTGGAAACAATGCTAAATCAGCTCCACCATATGCATGACCTTTGATTTCATGTTTTTGGCCTTTCGTACGTCTAATACAAAAACAAACCAGAAACTGTAATGTTAATATGCAGGATGATCTCTTTGACAAATGCAAGTTGCAATAATATGCAAGACTTCTTTTTCTTATTTATGTCTTTTTTTTTTGTCAGGGCACTGTAGCAGCTCCAGCCTATTTATTGAACAGCAGATGTCACTTTTGAGTGGTGTTTGTAGAGACACAGTGGGAGAGGAATACAGCCCTAACTAAATATATACAGAGCTGGTAACTTCTGTTTATATGCTTAACCGCAGCAAGAATATTACAATCACCATGGTTGGATGGTAAGGTACTGTCATCTCCAAGAGGACTCACCGGTTTTTCAGTTTCTCGTTTTTGTGGAAGTTTCTTCTTGGTGGCTTTGCGTTCTGCCCGACGCATCTCAGTGGTGCTGTCAGCGGCTGTGATGAGTTTCTGCAGATCCTGAGCTTTCTTCTCCCTCTCCTTCTTCCTGGTTTCAATCTTCCGCAACTCCTGTATCAGATACTCCTCTTCTGTCACCTGCAGAACAGGGCAAGGAATAGCAACACCATGGTGAGGCCATACGAACAGCAAAGACACACTAGAATAAATGTGACGAACAGCTAGCAGTATTACGGTAATGCAGAGGCCCCCCCCCCCCCCAAAAAAAAAACATGTACTGGAATACCTGATGAAGTAGACAGCTTGTTAAACAGCGCTTTACATGTCAAAAATAGAATACATTTTTTAATGTAAACCTTTGGTGTCAAGTCAAATCAGTGAAGACCCAAGATTATTATTATACACCAGATTCTCCCTGCTTAACCACATAAATAATTTACTGATGTTTCCCTTCAGGACAAATCTGAAATATTGGAGAATACACCCCTTTGTCACCTCACCCTCTCTTCTACCACATTAAAAGATATCAATCCAAAGGTAATTTCACTAAATAAGTGGCAACGACTGGATATTAAAATGTCAATTACTAAACAAAGCCGAATACATTGAAATCAATAGAAAATAAGTTACCACAGATTTTGGAATGTTTTGTAGGTTCCCTTAATCCACTAAGGGAACAAGAAGTATTTTACCATGTCTTAATTGTTTTTTTTTGTGAAATGGTCTTGAACAAATTAAGCATTTATTATTATTATTTATTTATTAGCTGACACCCTTATCCAGGGCGACTTACAATTGTTACAAGATATCACATTATTTTTATATACAATTACCCATTTATACAGTTGTGTTTTTACTGGAGCAATCTAGGTAAAGTACCTTGCTCAAGGGTACGCAGCAGTGTCCCCACCGGGGATTGAACCCACGACCCTCCGGTCAAGAGGCCAGAGCCCTAACCACTACTCCACACTGCTGCCCTGACAAATTTCTCAGGCTACTGACTGAAAATAATCCTTATAGAACTAGACTGCATCTGGCTCCCCCAAAATCCCTGCCAACATCCAGCATTGGGTTAATTTTAATATCTCTTGTTCTAGAGTTTAACTGACGTAGAAAATCTAAAAAGGAAAATAGGTTAGCGGTTGACGTGTAGCTCTCTTCAAGAGCCAAGAAACAAGAACGCACATGATTACAAAATTAAGTTGGGACTATGATCTCATAGCTCCTCTCATTCTCATTACAAGTCCTACATCCAGGCTGGGGATTGAGCTGAGCGGAGGTAAAACTAGCTGGTTTAATATTGCAAGTGTTGGAAATGATAAGGAAAAGGTGCCATCTGGTGGTCTGAGGGCAAAGGCAACTCACAGAAGACAGAATATTTCTTTGCTTTTATACCTGTGAAGTGTTCTGACTTGTGTTAAGTCATTACTTACCTGTTCAGGTGTGCGGTTGTACAGTCTTTCCAACTGATCTTTCCTCCGTCTCTCATGGCCAGCGTCGAACACGTAGATTTTGGGGTCAGTTCCGGAAGGAGCACGTATCTTGGTGAGTTTGGCACAGATATTGTAGTAGCGTTCCTTCAGGTCTTCAACTGAGCGTTTCTAAATAGATTGAGCAAAAAAAAAAAAAAAATAAGCAGACTTTTTAGATGTTACCTAATTATTGCAAAGGTAGTATACAGTGTACTAATTATGTGGAAAATGATCTACTGAAACAGATTAATGTAACAGACACCAGGAGACATGTACTTTGACCACAACTAATTGTGCTCTTTATAGATGCCATTTTTGTAGGTTTATTAAGAATTTAAGCTGCAGATATGCTGATGGAACTTTATACAACCACAACAAGAAAGCTAAACTAGATAGCAAACACTCTTGATAAGCAACCTTCAAAAGAGGACTGAGGATCATGTATACCTTAAGATTACAATGAATAGCAAACTGAAAGATTCAAGTCAAATCAAGCTACTTATTTCAAATAACACCAACAGAAGAGGAGCAGCTCAGAAAACGAATGAATTTCACAAAAATATACTTTTCCACTTACATTACTTAGCATAACGTAACATAAGGAACTAAATAGAAAGATCATTTACAATATAAAATATATTTAAATAAAAAAATACAAAGATTATTAGAAGTGAGTAAATTGGATCTTGAATGACGCCACTTAACAAGCTGAGACTAATAAATAGAAGGGAGAAGAAAACTTAAAGACTCAAATGCGTTTATAGTGCATCATGGACACACAAAATGTGACGCTATTGGATGGGGGGGGGGGGGGGGGGGGGCTGTTTTGATACTGCTCCTAACACATATCCTGGTGAACTGCAGCATGTTGGTAATGATGCAGACACTAATCTCATCTCTTCCCCTCTGCTCACCCTGAACTGCTGGTGGTCATAGCGGTCATGGATGACAATGAACCGCAGATCAAAACGCTTGCAGAGGTCAAAGAGGTGATCCGTTTCAGCTTTAGTCCATCCTTCATCAGGAAGGTACATCTGATACTCCTGCTCAGAGTACACAGGCACCTGCACTGTCTAAAAATAATAAATAGTATTATTAACATGTGAAGACAAGAATGAAAATGCTGAACAATGTATTATTTAATACTGCTTTAGCTTACATAACCTGTTAAACTACAACCATTGACATAGTTGCATGTCCAACAAGAAGGCAACAATAAAATATTGACAATCAGCAAAATCATACAAACAGGTGCACTAGTTATAGTTTTGAAATGAACACAATTCTGCATGAAGGGCACACACATTGGAAATATCATAAAAAACAGACTATTCCAGTTGAACATAGGACAACATGCAACTGTGCCCATACAAATTACCTTATTAAACCTGGCAAAGGGATAATCCTTGCCTTCCTCTGCCATGCGCCTCCAGTGGTAAAATATGGCTCCATCCCTCCTGGCCGGGTTTGTGAAAGGCATCCATTTCCAGGGGCGCACCTTCTTACAGCCCAGCTTGGCTTTGACTGTCCGATAACCCTGAGTCGTGTCACTGGGCAGTAATGGGGGGGCATCTCTGAAATGAGAACATAAATAAATAAAGAAGAACATATTCTAATTGTGTGTGTTTAAATCAATAGTCATTTAATTATGTATAATCCTTCTGTGGGGTTTAATTGAAGATTGGCAACACAGTGTCACATTTTACTGCTCATGTTGTAAACAGAGCCAACTAAAAGAATTTTGAATCTCTAAAAGAATCCTCGGAAATGTGCACAATGCTAGTCACATTGTTCCAGGATGAGAGATTGTGTAATGCATCTGTTTCTAAAAAAAAAAAAAAAAAAAGCTCAACTTTTTGGTGTCAGCATTTTCCCTGTGGTTTCCCCAGTGAAACAGGACACTCCGATTAGTTATTGGTGTCTACTGCACTCAGCAGTTAAACATATACTCTCTGCCTAGTTGTTAACACAGCCGCACTTGGGGTATATTAGTAACATGAGGTTTTTGCTTTAAAATTATTATTTGTTTCCTCTTTGAAATGTGCCTGATCATTTTGTTTCTCTTTTTTTTACCATCGGCTGGGATTGATTACACCTTGTTTTTCCCAAAAGACAACCAAATAAATTCACCAAACTAACAGATTACAAAATCAAGTTACTTACCAAAAAAACAATATTTATTTAGAAGTAAAAATGTAAATGTTGGGCTGTCCTGTTTTAACGAAAACATACTTTTTGTCAGAGTAGAGTAGTGCGTAGACCTCTCTGTGCATCCCCTCAGGTCTTTTAAACGTCAAAGTTTCTGCAGATTTCTTGGACTTTTTCTAAGGAGCAGAAAACAAAAACAAAACAAAACCTTATAAGTATGATAGTGATTTCAATGAAAGAACACGAACGATTTGCTCAGCCATTGTTCAAGAAAATAATCTCATTATCATTCTATAGCGCTAACCTTTTAAAATAGCAAGACTGTGACTCTTTTAGACAAGGGATGTGCAGTTAAAGGCTCATGATTTTTTTTACTTTTCTTTTAAAATAAAAAGAAAGGGTCACAGCGTGGGAATGAACATCCAAGATGTCACAAACAACAGGCAGACCGTCTCACAACAAGTGCTTCAGTGACTGGCAGAAGAAGAATTTCAAAAGCTCTCCAAACACTACCATCTCCTGAGGCGGAAGGAATCTAAGAGTAACGTCAGCATCATAATGTGATTACTGTGCAGAAAAAAAAAAAAACATATATATTGTTAATAAAAATATTGATTAAATGGTAGTTATAAGGAAAATCTTCATTAGAGGGTCTGGATAATTTGTTTTCTGAACAGTTGGCTTTTAAAAACAGGTGTGGAACAAGAGTGACACCAAGTGGCCATTTAGGATGCAGCTCAGAATCTTAAGCGTTTATTATTGGTGGAAGTTTGTTAAATAGTATTTGTACCTAGGTCACCAAGTTGTTTCTCTTTGTGTTTGTTTGTTTTGTTTACTTGGGTTATTTGTGTCTATGTACAGTACATCACAGAAATCAAAGGTTGTTCTCAAATATGGTCCAACATCTACATGCTTATAGGTGTGGTTCTGTTAAACAGCCTAGGCCTGCCAGTTCTGGACCATACTTGAATACCCTGGAGTGTGTTATTGCATTTATAAAATCCCACCCCTCCAAAAGTGAATTGGTTGTCAAGTAAGTGGTCCTAAAAAAGTTCCAAACTGTGCTGGTACTGGGGCCTATCTGCACAGGTAGGAACTGCTGTTGTACCCTTGAGCAAGGTACTTTACCTAGATTGCTCCAGTAAAAACCCAACTGTATAAATGGGTAATTGTATGTAAAAATAATGTGATATCTGTATAATGTGAAATAATGTATAATGTGATATCTTCTAACAATTGTAAGTCGCCCTGGATAAGGGCGTCTGCTAAGAAATAAATAATAATAATAATAATAGGGGTGAGACCGAATAGTCGAACATTCGAACATTCGATAACGATGGCACCTATCGACAAGTGAATCCAACATTCGAAAGCTAAAAAAAAAAAAATGTATATATTGATTTTATTTTAAAGGCTGTACTGCTGATTGGCTCTCTATGTAGCGGTAATGAAGATTGACTGGAGGGTGGGATTTGTTATTTCTTGTCTGTGATTGGCTAAACTAGAACGTACCTCGGCTAACGATGGCTTACTCACAGAAAAGTTCTGCATAGAAATACTCCTGACAAAGTAAATGAAAACACTGTTAAGTGTAAAATATGTGCAGTGCAATTAAACTACCACAAATCTACAACTGGTATGTTAACCCACCTAAAAGCCAAACACCGTTCTGTGACGCTAGCAACGACAGAAAAGAGGACCGCAACAAACCGCCATTGCATCCTTTGCGGTGAGGCCTTGTCAGTGTGACAACGTCGTACGTGCTGAAAAACATCAGCCCTTATTGCTAATATGGTGGCAAAGGACATGCTTCCCAGAAGCATACAGCAGAGAATCTCGCAAATGTGTTAAACACCGCTGTAGACCATTCGGGTTTAACTAGGGGGGGGATCACTGCCTGTGTTCACGACAATGCCAGCAACATCACCTTCGGAGTTTGCTGAATGGGACTCGAATTTGTGCTTTGCACACTCTGCAGCTCGCCTTCAACGATGGCTTTAAACTTGGTGCCATACATAATGTAGTCGGTGCGGCCAGCCGTCTTGTGTCGCATTTTCATCACAGTGCAATAGCTACTGAGGCTCTGAAGTTGAAACAAAAACAACAAACTCTGCCTGAGCACCGTCTGCTGCAGTATTGCCGGACCTGATGGACATGCTGATTAAACAAGAATAAGTGAACATGATGATAATAATGGACATTGCTAGCCTAACTATTCCTAAAGTTTTAGTTAGGATTTTTTTTTTGCTTCCATGGAAGGCTAGTGCGTTAATGCCACTCAGGCCTTTTTGTTCATTCATTTATTTATTAATATTATTAAGCTAGCTACATACATAGCAAGCTATTGCCTATACAGGCTATTTATTTTTTATTCACTGGAACTCGAACGCACAGGTATGTTGCCGATTTGATTTAACGTAGACCGGTAGTCTATATGTTGTGTGTGGTTTAGTTAAGTGGATTGTATAAATTAGCTAGCTAGATAGTCTAATGCATTTTGTATTTCGCTGTTATGACCAGAAAACATTATTGCCACAAGGATGCTAATGTTAAGGCATTTGCCTCGCAGCTCACATTGCTAAACTATTATTGAATGAAAATTAAATTAATAATTGAATAAAAATTATACTCTTTTTTTTTTTTTTTTAATTGTCACAACCTTTATAGTTCATTTGAAATTGTAATTAACGGAAAAGCTTGTGACAATATCGGTAAAAAAAATAACACTTGCTTGCAAAATACGAGAGTCTCACACGAGAGTTGACGGTATGCTTATGTTATTGCTGCTGTTATGGCATTTCTGTATGTTTCCTAATAGGAAGGTATTTTTTACATAGCCTAATGTTTATTTAACAAAGTTAGCTAAGTATTTTAAAATAAAGTTCAGAATTTATTGCAATTGCAATAATTGTCACTTTGCATTATTTCGCATTTAATGTACGTCTCATTTTGAATGGGAGGCGGGGCGGGGGGGGGGCGACTATTCGATTAGTCGACCTCAACAGCTGTGGAATTATCGATAGTCAAAATATTTGTCGTGCACATCCCTAGTAGGAACACATGTTAGGCAATGAGATTGCTCCCTCTATTCTTGCCATTTTAAAATACCAAATATATATTTGGCAGAACACTAAACTTTAATTCAAGTGGCTCCAGAAAAGTTACCCTGATCCCAAGGACGTTCAATTAAGTTACATAAAAATGTGCATACATACATACATACATACATACATACATAATTAGCTGTAATTCCCAGCCGACTGATTTTATTTTGTTATAGCTGTTAAGTTCCAACATATTTGAGTAGCAGTACCCAGAATTCTGACAGCAATTCAGACCCCTCAATAAAAAAGCAGTGAATGCAAGCAGATAATGTGCAGTCTGATAAGCTGCCTATATACATTTATATTTTTTTCTTCTCTAAAGGGAGTCTCTGTAAATGATATATGAAGTACCAGACACAAATGCTCCCTAATGTCAAATGTGAGTCTAAGAGACATTTACTAAGCAGCTTTCCTTTTAGCTCTTAACAATTTCAAGCCCTGCTGCCCACACAGTGCCTGTCTCTAGGAGAAGGTAAAGGCTTCATTTGTCTGCCCAGAGGTGAAATTTCAGCCCAACAGGCAGAAAGGTAGTGAGGATGAGGATAATTCGATATTTGCTGGCAACAGTATGGTAACAAGAATACAGTATTAATCCATAATTGACATCCTAAAGCTGTTTTGACAAGCATTTAACTTACTGTACCCACCTCTACAATTTTGTAAAACCAAACAAAGCGGGTTGCTGGTGACAGATCAAGATTTTTGCACATGGCTGACAGCTACGCCACTGCCCTAGATTTAAGGGCTATGCACACTGGGAGCGAAGCAAACGACACAAATACAGCACGAGTACATTTATTTTTATATATATATATATATATATATATATATATATATATAAACACAACTGTAACTAGTCAGGAAAAGAAAATACTGTCTGCTTTTGCTCCTTTTAAATAAATAAAATAGAAATAGTTAAATTGACATTTAACAGTGAATGTGCACTGCTGTGAGACTCAATTGTGAAAAACCATGAGTTTCACAGGTAAACCTTGAGACTTGTCTTACCTTATCTGAGTTGATAATGTCTTTTTTACTGATTGGTCCAGCATCCACTTCTCCACCCCCCAGCTCCAGTATATCTCGAACATCTGCCCCTGTCGTCATTTTCACCTGTAAAAAAGTAACATTAAGATCTGAGTTTAGTCGTTTGGATAGAAAAAAACATTACTCTTTTAGTACAAAGCAGGGCTGAGATGTTCTGTATTTAAATTCGGTGAACGTGAGGCGGTCCCCCCTAACAGCAGTTATTGTAACTTGAATAAATTATTACAGCATATACTCACTTCAGAACAGAAATCTGATTTTGTGTGGAACACGCGAATCAGAAAGGATGTATGTCACTTTCCACTCTGCTGAATGTAATGCTGCGACAGTTCTAAAAACGTAATCCCAAGAGAGTGTAGTGTGTGCTGCGCTTTGTATAAACTGCGACTACTATTTACTTTTCAATTAAATTGAACGGTTTTTCAACAGAGACACCAGTTTGCACTAATGATATAATTGACCGTACCTGATGCCCAACCCGGTCACCAAATGAAAAAAACACATCGACAGTGGAATCTGCAAAATTCATTTTTTACAAAACACAAAATAAATAAGACATATAATAATAAACTGAATTACAAATTATGCGCAATTATACAACTCTTAACAGTAGCTTGAAATTACTTTCAATAAAAACAACACGATGATCAGTCATCACACTTAAGAGACAATACCAAAAAATATGGGAAGAATACTCTTACACCGGTAGAAAAAAAAAAAAAAACGTTTCTCTCACTCATCATTATGTTTCCATGTGGAAAATATTTTGCTCAACACGTTAATTAAAAATGAAACCTGATATAAATATATATTATAAGACAGTTACTACGTACTGTCTACAGCTAACTAATGGTGTACTGTAACTCAATGTAAACACATCAAGGATTATAAAATGCACAGGCCTCAGAACGGCGCGCGCACTTAAAATGAATTATTGAACATTTTAAATGTCTAAAAATATATCTATGAGACACTACACTTACTTCTCACACCTGTCCTCGGGTCACGCTTTTTTATTTAATTAAAAAGTAATAATATAATCATAAATCTTTCCAAATACCGCTCTCATACGATACAGTCTTCCCAAAAATCAATGAGGTAGCAACAATACCGATAGGGATTCTGGGAGTCGTAGTTGTTAATTAACATCGCCTCCCTCGAATCCTTTAGTTATTTCAGAACAGCACACGGGTGAACTCTGGGAATTGTAGTTCTTAATATTTCACTTTAAAATCAGCGTGGCACATGTTCTTCATTATGCGATTGAGTTTATTTAACAATACTGGAAATTACGGTCCATTTTGTAACTGGAAATTTCTGATGTGAAGCATACTGTTTCTAATATGTGTGAACATATAGCACTTTATTGTGGATTTTATATCTGGCTGTAGAAAAATAGTTCCCTTAAGTCATTGAATGTCGTACCCCGTTATAATTGGATAACATCTGGAACACCACTGCACTTGTAGGGTGTATGTAACAAAAAAGGGGTTGGTTGTCTATTTAGGGATACCAAGATATTTAGAAGGTATTAATGGGGTAAAATAAAAATATGCATATTACACCCCAAATACCATAAACAGCGGGGAGGATAACGCAGACACCTGGTATACTTCCAAAAGGTACAATGACTTGATAACAAATAAAATACACACAAATTACATAGCACACCTGAAGGAAGGAATATTGAGTATTTTGTTTATTTATGTGTGTTATGACACATTTGTTGTACACAGCATCTACATTTACTTAGGTATTACATTCTCACACCAAAAATGCACACGCTCAAAATAAATTATTCAATTATTTTAATTGTGTAAGTTTCTAGTTTGTTCATAATGCCTTTGGTTAATCAGTTAAAAACATAAAAAAAACGTTAGTAAAGTTAAAAAAAATAAAATGATACTGAATTTAATAAGTATTAATCAGTATTAGTCAGGTGAGACAAATTGCATGTTGTGTTTTATTGTTTCTTTGGTAGGGTTGTAAATGCACAAAGCACAAAACTGGAGGCGTTCAAAACACTTAGCAGAAGCAGGCTTGTTTGAAGCATTCACCTTGGAACAAGTCCCTTCCAGATGCACATTACCAAGTACAGACCAACACAGACAAGCAAGGTTATAAGTTTGCCTTGTTAGAAAAGACTCAACAATGCTCAAAGCCACACAATAAATAATTATTTCTTGCACATAAATGATATGGTTGCCCTATCATTGTCTTTCATTTGTTGCAGCAGCATTCACTTCTTTATTAAAGTCATATTGCAATAAAGTTGTTTTTTTAAAACACACTTTTATTTATTCATTTATTTTACTACATAGAAACATGCTTCCTCTTTATCCCAGTAGAGTTTTTCAGGCAATACTCCAAGAAAGTAACACACCTGACAGAGTATTCCTCCGGGAACAGCCGGTTGTGGCTGACGTGGTCGGAGTTGATGAAGTCCACACTTTCCACCCGCACCCCCCGCTGCTTTCTAGCTCTGACCATCAGCTCCACATCCCTGTGGGCAATCACTTTGTCAGCTCTGGAATACAGGTACAGCTGTGGCCAGCTAGTGGGGTCATCAAGCATGGCATCATAGTGATTTTTGTGGATATACTTGGTCAAGGAGTAAAGCAACACCCGTAACAGAAAGACCATGCAGGTAAAAACCGCTAGGATTGGGTATCGCAGCACAGTGTGAGTCTCTGGTCCCAAAGTGGCATTAAGCGCCCGTACTGAACCGATCACATTCTGGTTCCCTGGTGCGCTGTCCAAGATCGTGCCTACCACCCCCAAGGCACGGAGCTGTTCCTCTCTTTGTAAGTGCTCAATTATATAACGGTACAGCATGAAGCCCCCGTTGCTGAACATGTGGAACAATATAGGGTTGCTCTCCACTTCATAATCATAGAGAAGATCCAGCAGCTTCCGAGCTATTTCAAGCAGCTCCTTGCTGCCAAAAGCCTCAGAGAAGAACACTGCCTTCCATGGGGCGGTGTATCGAATGGTGATACATCCCTAAAAGTGGGAAGGTGCAAAAAAAGCAAAGAGTTAGCAGATGCAATCTAAATTTCCCCTTGCCAATGCTATGACATCTTTCCTTGTTTTGAGCCATGTGTGATCTCACTCAGCCTGACCTAAGACTGCTTTTAGAAACACTTTGCTAAGGCCTGAGCATACCTGCTTGCAGAGACAGAGAGGGGAGTATTATTATTATTATTATTTATTTCTTAGCAGACGCCCTTATCCAGGGCGACTTACAATTGTTACAAGATATCACATTATACATTATTTCACATTATACAGATATCACATTATTTTTACATACAATTACCCATTTATACAGTTGGGTTTTTACTGGAGCAATCTAGGTAAAGTACCTTGCTCAAGGGTACAACAGCAGTGTACCCCACTGGGGACTGAACCCACAACCCTCCGGTCAAGAGTCCAGAGCCCTAACCACTACTCCACACTGAGTAATCACTGGATTGTGTGTTCATCGAGAAAGGTGTTTCAGAATGAGGTTTGTGGCAGTTAAAAACACAGCTTGTTCAAGGCTGAATGTAGTAAATTGTGGCACTCTTACTTTTACTTTCACTTTTCACTCATCTTCCTGGGGAACCATCTTTGCACTAACCTGCTCATTATAAATCGAACTGTATTTGGCTAGATGCTTGTCCTTACAGCCAGCCCAGCCCAAGAGAATCACCACCGGTTCCTTCTGCCCATGCCAGTGGCTTTCTGAAATGAAAAGAGAATACTCTTAGTGAAATATTGGTAATAGCAAGCAGTTGCAAAGGGGAAAGCTTGTTTTCCAGCAACTAAAACTAGTTGTACATAACATAAACATGATTGTCAACACCAAGCCTTCTGATATCGAAAAGTAAGTGAAGTGGATATAAGGTTAAATTGTGGAAGGCTGCAGTAAACAGAAACAACAAGGAATAAGAATATTTTGATGTAAAGCTGCTGCAGCTGTTTGTCTTCTGTGCCTGACAGTTTAAAAATATCATTAACTTTTCTATGAGCCAATTGCAAACATATGTGTGACACACACACATTTCCCGGTACTGGGCAGTAGCATTCTTGTGTGATGTGGTTCTATAGCACAAAAAAAAAAAAAAAAAAAAAAAAAAACAACTTCGAAACAAAAGTCTCATCTCTGGAGTTATAGCGAGCAATGCATCAGAAGTTTAACATTGTCATTGCGTTTACAACGTTAATGACAGTTTGGGATTTTTACAAAACACTTAATATTAGTATTATTTATTACATTTAGAACCAATGGCCTATACCGTAATCAAAATCTGTTTGGACTCACCAGCGAGATGAGGTTCGGGAAACACAATGTTGTAATCCAAGTCGGCATCTCCCATGCTGTTTTATTTTTGTATTTATTTATTAGCTTGTTAAATATTAATCGTGTTAAATGAACGTCACGCAATCAGAAAAATTAAACTGCATCTGAAATTGCAAATGCACTTTTCACTCTAGTAGACTTCTACCACCCTGACCTACGTAACTGACACCGGAAGCCCTGATCAACCAAACGCTGTTAAGCAGACACACGTCTTTACGTAAATACCTAGCAACCGAGAGCTCCCTTAGCAACCGTCAAAATGTACAAACAATTGCATAGGTTCCACCCTTTTCAGTCACTCAGGCCTCCTATTGGTTACTTGGTCAACTTACTGGGCCGGTATTGGAAAGAAACACTGTCAATCAAAATACGGGGCGTGTCAGCAATAGAAGTAAGTAAGTTTATGAATAAGCTTCGTTTTATGTTGGTTTTTTTTTTTTTTTTTTTGCATTTTTTTAACAGTTCAATTAATTCAAATAATCTTTTAGGAGGGGGTTTTAGGTCATTCTGTTTATTTGTGTTATCTTACTCTGTGGTGTATTCTATTTTGTACCATACGGTGTGATCATTTGTATGAGTTACGTTGAATGAGGGTTTGCTTTTTTGTCTCAGTTATTTAGGAGTTAACGTAAAGCCTAATTGTTTGCTAGTTTATAATTTGTCTCAGTTTGCATCTGTATACGAAGCTGCAATATATTGGTCAGGCACATTCGCAGTCAATTCTGTTCATAGAAATGTGTTATGTGGCAGTAAAATAAAAAAAAAAACAAAAAAAAAAATGACTAGCCTACTGTTTTAATGATACACTAAGGTTTTTTTTTGTTTGTTTTATAAGGTAATTGATACAGTCCACATTAAAAGTAAGGGGTCCAGAAATACTGGGTGGTTTAAAGGGGAATTCTTGTAGTTTTAATATTCCATCATGTTTGGTTTGCTGTGCCAGGGGCTGTGGTGTGAGTAGAACAAAGAGTTGAAGATGTCTTTCTGCAAAGAGCAGGCAGCTATCAGCAGGGTGATGGCTTTCCTCCAGGACTGGGACCAGGGGAGCAAGGCGGTCCGCAGCCGGATGCTGTCCGATTTTATAAACCAGCACAGCGGTAAAACCGGCCCAGAGTTGGAGCTGGAATTTGCACAGGCTGCCAGCCTGTTTTTGGCCAGACTGACATCCTGGCTAAGACTAACGTATCCTTTCATAGACAAGCAGCAGAAATTTGGTTCTGTAAAAACAGAGATTTCGATTTGTTAACATTAACCTTCTTCTGGTGGCTTTAGTAAATCCATTAACTGGTTTGCTTGAGCTGACACAGTGAGAGTCAGTTCCTTGGTCCTCGTATTTACATCGTGCAGTTACGATGATACAAAGTCAAAGTTGTATTATATCTTCATTGTCATTGATATTTTCTTAACTTGTAATATTCCAGATACTTGACAGGTACATATTTAGACCAGCAATTACAGGCTATAGGTGTTTTTCTTTCTGCAGCAAGCAAGTAAGTATACCGTTTTAGCAGTGTACTAGTAATAGCATAAACTGAGTACCTTGTGTAGAAATTGCTGGATGAAAAGGCTCTTGTTGAGTTTCATGTGGTAATGCCATGCACATAATCTTTTTCAGCCATCACTTCCTGATTGAGTTTTTGGAAGTCGGAGGTGTTTTAACCCTTTTAGAGATCCTAGGACAGAAGCAGTCAAGGGAAGAGATACAAGTGGAAACTTTAAAGTTACTTCAGACTGTTGCCAACGCTGGGAGGAAGTACAAAGAGCTCATTTGTGAAAGCTATGGTAGGTGGCATTTTTAGCATTTCACCTTGAGTGGACCAATCAGCTACTCTAGTAGTGTGTTTCCTAACTTACATAACAGAATGGTAAAAGGAACACAGCAGGGGTACACAATAAGACATTTTATACTGGGCTAGTTGTGTACCATGTGGTTAAGGTGCCTTACAAAATCATGCAGATTCTATTGAAAAGACATTTCCTGGACTCTTAAATGTGGATTTGCAAAGGCTGTTTTAAAATGAAAATTAAACAGCTAATACTGCAAAACTTGTTTTCTATCAACCTCTGATAGCTTTATCATTGCATGGTGTGATTGAGCTCTTGCTGCAGTACCATAGCATGTGATGCTGTAACTGTAATGTTGGAATAAAGAACTGGTTAACTGTATGAATTTTCAACTCACAATCAATAGGTCCAGAGCAACAAACTGTACTCGCATATCTACATGATCATAGTCCATACTGTTCTGTTACGTGCCAAAGAAAGTGTTAGAACAACAAAGTAAAAAACAATGTGTAAACTCATATTATATTTCTAAATTCGTTGTCCATTGAAGGTGTGCGAGTCATCGCTGAATGCTTAGCCCTGTCGAAGACTGAGGAGTCCCAGGACCAGGCCCGCTTCCTTCTGGAGTCACTGGCCCACGGAAACCCCAAGTACCAGAACCAGGTGTACAAGGGGCTAATAGCACTGCTACCTTGCACCTCCCCCAAAGCACAGCAGCTGGCCTTGCAAACACTCCGGATTGCACAGGTAGCAAGGCATTTCTCCCAGAATTCTTGTGTTTAAGTCTAACACAGTAATGTTGTTATTTTAATATGTTTTTTCTATGGTGATAAGTATTGTGTTTGAGTAGGGTCCTACAAACATGACGGTTGATTATGGCAGGAATCTGCATAATATTTGCTTATTTTATTTACCAGGTAATTGTAAAGACAGCCCATCCAAGTATTGTGGAACCTCTTCTGAATTTGCTGAGATCATTGCACCTTGAAGTGCAATATGAAGGTAACTATGAATTCTTGATAGCACATCCTAACTATTTCTGTAATTCCATGATGTAAAGTATTTAACATAAAGTGATATAAAGCATGTTGCCTTTGGACACTGTGAGGATGAGAACCTCACTATATTATTCAGATGCATGTTATTGTGTTTATATAATATAATTATTGTTCCTAAGTGCTTATGGAGTTATTGTTTTGTTAAAATATGTTTTGTCTTTTAACATTTGTTTAGCACCCTGCCACTGTTGGCCATTATGATTGTGTTTTATTTGATAAGGATTGTAACCTTGCTGACCAGGTGGTCTAATGTTTTCATTCACGTTTCTGTGTTAATTGTTTGTTGCAGCAATTGAGCTGATCAGAGAGCTGATGCAATATGAAGTAAGACCAGCATTGCTAAAAGGCCTTGTTGCTTTGCTCAAGCCATCCAGAGAGGGAATTAACAAACCTCAAATTTTGAACGGTAGGCAGGACTCATCTGCTTTTTTCTGTGTCAAAAATATATTTTTTCTATGTAGTTTCAGCTTAATGTTTAGAATTCACAGCTACAGATGGTTGGTACCCCACATTTCTTGAGACAACCTAAAATTAGTTGAGATTAAAAATTAATATCAGAAGCTTTTCACAAATACTGAAAATACAACACTGAAATATTTTTTCTGGATTAATCAAAAACACTAGTCAATGTTGCATATAATTTTATACCCATATAATCATGTATAGTAAAATGTAATTTATGGTAAATTAATATTTAGAATGTAATTTATTAACTAACTCCATTATTTCATAATGTATTCACACCGTATTCATTTGAAGGCAACATCTATTCAGGTTTTTAAATAATCTGATCCCAGTGTGAGATTTCATTGGATGCCTCTAATGTCCATCTGCTATTATGCATTCTCTCCCAGTTGATTTCATAGTAAATGAGAGGCAATCCAAGCTGACAAGGATAGCATTCACCACATGACCTTATGTTTGAACCCCTGCTTTAAATGTTATTACAACTTAAAACCACAAGATGTCAGTAAAACCCCAAAGATAGCATGAAACCCCCCACTGTGCTTCTAGTATACATTATTTAGCATGTGGTTATGCTGGAAAGAAGCAAGCTCTAAAAGTAGGGTCACCCCCAGGTGCTGTGACCACAATCATTGGCATCCTACTGAAAGACAGCTGGTCTGCCTAAAATAGAGCGGTTTTAATAAAATTCACTGCTTGTGCCTGTTAGTGCGTGGCCTGTTAATTATGTCTTCTTTTCTATTCGGAACACAAACTTGTTTGTTCGTCACAGTTGAAACTAATTTGCATGTTTTAATGATATTCATCTCTTGGTTTTATCCTTGTAAGTAATGCATACTGTAGCTTTGTTTTGGAGGTCCACTTGCATTGTTAAACCAGCTGTAGTTCAGGAACATATTGCACCTCCAGAGGCAGACCAACACATGTCGATCGGTATATCTCTATGTAGCAGCAGTTTGATCTGGGTTGAAATATCAACGAGAAAATACACATTTAAAAATGACATGAACCTTTTGTGTTCTATAATACTTCATGATGCATGAGAGCAGTCAGAGTATTATATTCTAAAAGTATAATAATTGTGTTTAAAGGTGTGATTAAGACTTTGAGGTCACTAGGCTGCTGACTGAGTTTTGTTTTTGTGTTTTGTTCAATCAGTTCCAGTAATGCAGAAACTAAATGAATCCCTGCCAGTGTTTGTTCAGCAAGCTGCTGCAGCGAAGGCCATTGGGTAAGTCAAGAAACTGTAACATAAAGAGCAGCACAGTCTTCCAAGTCCGTACCAGCTCCTGCATTATAATGCATTCATTGAATCCATATCCTGGTCAGCTATATGTAATATATTGCTATACTGTGTATACATTGATTGTTTAACAAATATTATCTATATATTGTATTAACTGATCATGTAGCGTTACAAACTGTGTTCACTGGAATTGAGGCATCCCCCTCATGATCCCCTGTAGGATCTTGGCGAGGGAGTCGCCTGAGTTCATGGAGGAGCTAATCAACCTGAGAGTAGTGCACCACCTGCTATGTGCCATGGGCAACCAGGACCACGCAGACAGCCAGCGCGAAGCCAGCCTGGCCCTGGAGGTCAGCATAATCTATTTTATACATGGACTGAGGGTCAGACAAGAGACAATGGGTTATACTTCTCAAAGCCAGATGCTTGCATCTGTTTTATGCTGAAAGGAAAGGTTAAATGAAGTTAGTGACTGAAACAGATAGGGAGGGACTGCAGTTTTTTAGTTAGATTCCAGAATTCAGACATAACCAAGAGAAAGTTCAAATTCTCAAAGCCAAAGTGGTGTAGTTTTATACTTTAGCCTGAATGATAGCTGATATCTGCTTTATTTTACCCTTTATCTACCCTTCTTTTCCATCGAAGTTAGGTTAAGTCATCAATTAACTTTAGCATGCCCGCTACTGTATATAATTAATTAAATAAATTGGCGTCTATAGAGTTTATATTAAAAAAAAAAACATTGAGAGATAATGAGTTGTAATCTTGTTTATAAAACTAAGCAAAAACATATAGCTTTTTTAAATATTATATATCAGTTTCAACATTATTGTAATTATTTCTGTGTCCTGTTTTAGTATTTTGTCCGTATCTTCCCTGTTGTGGAAGAGCATGTGAAGAAAGCAATGGGAGAAAGCCTTTTTGAGCTCTTCCTGGTAAGTTCCTCCTCTGGGCTCATTTTGACTATTTCCAATTTGGAGGCTAAGTACTACTTAAAGATCAGCTGGATATGACAGCATGCTATTCTCCATGTACTGTGTCCCAATGACTATTGTGTGAGTTTCACATGGAGTGCTTCTAAGCAGGTTTTTATGACAGTCTCTAAAGGGAAGGGTAGCCTTGAGTAGTTCTGAAGCGGAGGTATAGTAACAGAGTTGCTTGGCCTTACTAATGTTTACATAAACAGTATAAGGTCCAGGTAAATCTGTTACAATAAATCACATTAATACAACCTATGAAAAACTCCTGTAGTAAGAACAGGTTACAGCATGCAACATTGGTATACAAAATAAAAATAAAACAATGCAGAAGGAAACGTGATTTCTGGTATAATATTCTGATCTTTTGCATGTGCCTTATACATATCGTAATACGCTCGGATTTCAGAAATAAAAAGCATAAACTGAAAAACAGAATAATTTAACCTGCCACGATTTACATTGTATTTAAATTTACAGGACAATTCTGAGGTTTTATATATGAAGATGGATGTAATTCAAGCAGATATTCTGGCTTCAAACAAAATCAACATTGCTGGAGGTAAGAGCACATTGCTTCCCAAAGATATGTCCTGGCAGCACAACAATTAAACTACCTTGGTGATTTCCACACTGACAAACTAGTGGGTCCCTGCAGCTACAACAGTCTGTTTTTACACCGTTCAAGTCAATGTTAAAGAGAAGAAATTGAACATTTTGTCCCTGTACTTATAATATGCACCCTATTTTGTCCTCTCAATAATGTGTCTTTGTCAGTGTTTATCCATAATGTTAATCTTTTGTCTAAATATGGTGTGTTTTTTTCTTTCAGTTCATGAAGTCTCTGAATGACATCACTGTCAATGCAGTGGAAGAGTATACAAATTTAAAAGTATTTATTGTTAAGTTTGTCAAAGATGTACTGTTTTGAATGGTTTTGGTTTGATGTTTAACCATATATTTTTTTAAAAAATGTTGCTTATTTTTTGTTGTTGTAATATGACTATAAATTAAATTCAAGAACCAACATTTGAAACATATTACAGTAAAAACAAAGCATTATTGTATTAATTGCTTGAAAACAGCATTTGCCAACACATGGTTAAAATATAGTTATTCAAGTGTACAAGCTTGTAGAACTTTGGTTTCTCAATATTTATCAGATAGTTAGTGTATGGACTTACCATACAGTACTTCTTCAATTAAGCTTTAAAATTGTATTTCAACAAAAAAAGACAGTAAAAGCTCACTGAATGCATTCTTGAACTGTCCCAAAACTGAACCGGTGAGCCTGGCACTGATATGTTCAACCTGCTCACAGTGATCTCACAGATACCCTTACAGAATTATTTTCTTGGTACAGTAATTAACTGCTGCCCATCTATTATTTGATACCATGTAAAAAACATGTATGAGTTTGATATTGGAAGCACACCATATAAAATCCTTGTTAAAATAAAGGAATTCTAGTCGTTGTAAGGGACAGTATTCAGTAAATCTGCTGCAGTCATGGTTGTTTTGGTGTATTTCTGTTTCCCTGATTGCAGCAGCAGAAATCCTGAAACATATTCCAGATGTAGCTTAATCAACATAACTGTTGTTACAGGCTTGGATTAACTACGGCCAATGGTATTAAAGTAATGTGTGGTTCAAGGTGTGAAACTCAAGTTGATCCTACATTGTGCTTGCATGTTTCAATCTACTTTGAGGTCCATGGGTTAATAAACCAAAGGGATAACTTTACTTTCATAAAAATAAGTGCATACCCAAGTATATGGTGCGCCCGTTTGCGTGGTTATACGGTACCACACGGCATCAAGTGCAACGTGCTGGTTGGCCAGAACACAGCTGCCTTGCTATGGATTCGTTAGGATGGACATCGATCACATGAAAGGACTGTGTTTTTTTTTGTCATTATTATTGTTTTTAAACCCGTCCTCTAACTTACACGCCCTGTCTATGTTACACGCCCTTCTTATTTCATTCGGCAAAAAATGGTGAAGATTGGTGTCGATCACTCTCTTTTATTTTGTCTGTGTGGCTCTTAGTGTTGTCAATCAAAAAAGAAAACGAGCTGAGGGTTCAGGTTTCGAGTTCGGTTTGTGGGGAGAAACGAATACTTGACTCCAAAGGAAAGCAGTAGTGTTTGGAAGATTTGGTCAGACAGGCTGAGAAAAGGGGAGGTGAAATTTGAAAAACGGTCAATTAAGCATATACAAAAAACGGGGCTGTGACTACTGTTAACTCAAGACAAGTAAAGCGTACGTAGGGGGAGTTTTACTGTGCGCAGGAAAAAGACAGGACCTGCTGGTAATAGTTTGCAAAATATTGGCTATTCTTCGTGGTTTAACGTGGAGTAAATAAATACTGGGCGGTGAAACAAAAATATGTAAACGATAGACAGTTTTTACGCAGCTTTTTCTTTGATCACAAAAATTATATATATATTGCATTATTATTATTTTTACAAGCATTTTGGCATGTTTTTCTGTAGATTTGAAAGTAAATGAACGACTAGCCCCTTTTCCATTTCTACCTTGTGTGTCTGTCGTTTTTAAAGATTTGAGACGATAGGCTTTGCGTTTACATTTTAGTTGTGTTTACATCACAGTGGCTGAAATGAGAAGCTTAAGGCCCGAGGTCCCAGGCCTGATAACGACTGCATCGGCTTGAGGCACGACCAGGTAAGTTATTGTTTATTATTTAAACTTTTTTTAAGTTATTGTTTTGTCTATTTAAAAAAATGACACATTTGATTAGTGTTGTATGTGTTACTATTTGTCTTCCTATTTAATCAATCAACTCCCATTTAAGCATATTGTAACTTTTTACTGTAAGTTACATTAATGTAAACAAACATGATAGTTATGTGGGTGTTTTCTTTTCTAACACAAATACAAACATTAGCGTCCTTGCTAGAGTCCTGGAAAACACGAATGCGTGTTTTGTTTAGCAGTAACTTTAAGTGTATAATTAATTTATATTTAAAAATAAAACAAGTAACCACTGCTGCGTGCATTCAGAAAAATAACTACTGATGTATTGAGTTTTATTTCGCATTGTCGTAATCTGATGTGTTTGAATGCAGAAACAATAACTTGGATTGCAATGGTGTAAGAATTATATTACTTTGCAAACATGTATTCAAATCAGGTTTTTTTTTTCATTACATTACATCAAGCTGTCCAGAAGTTTTCTATTCATGTGTCTATTACAAATCATCTGCAGCGATAGCGTACTGCAGATAGTACTCCTTATGGTCTTTTGTACTGTAAACAACCACAAATACTAATGTGTCTATTATACTAAATGCTTTAAAATACATAATGTACGTCCAAGGTTTTGCAATGTCAGATGTACCGCACAGTATGCTTACCAATTGTAGATAGTTTAACTGTTTACCTGTCAGATGTAATTACAGTACAGTATTTATTACCTAATGATATACCATTGTAAGATTTGTAGAAAAGTTATTTAAACTTGTTAATAAAAAGCTGCTCTACTGCTTTAGGCATTACTGAACTGTTTGTAGCTTATAATTAAAATCCTGTAACAGAAATTCCTTGATGTGGTTAGGATAAGGGAATATATTCAGTGATTCAAAGAATCAACAATCCAATACTATTTGGGTACCACACCTCATCTATATGGAACTGTTCACT
Source organism: Acipenser ruthenus (assembly GCF_902713425.1). Lineage (NCBI taxonomy): Eukaryota > Metazoa > Chordata > Actinopteri > Acipenseriformes > Acipenseridae > Acipenser > Acipenser ruthenus. The sequence goes on along the minus strand of NC_081198.1, from coordinate 7,450,451 downwards.
ACAGCACAGCAATATTAGACATAGCTCTGGTTACTGTATATATGTCAGTGTTTCAGGAAGGTTATGTAGTTTGCATAATAAAGTGATGTGAGTTGGGAACTATTTAAAGTACATTACAGAATAAACCTGGAATCTACTGCATCAAGTACCTTGCAGTGGAACCGGAAGTTCTTGTGCATTATTGGAATATGGAGATTCTTTTTCACCTCCACTCAGCAGCATTAATGTAAATTTAAAGTGAAAGCCATGACAGTTGGCCTATCAATTAATCTACAATTATTAGTGGGGATGGGAAACCTTATTTAGACATTTCTACTTAATTTATCTTAAAGCACATGATTCGACCGTTTAAAAATATCCTGAAATTACATATAGCTGCTGCACTGACTGAAGCGTTTTTTAAACCATTGTTGTTGGGTAAACTATTTCTGAATTGTATCTCCTTGTCTTAGGAGTGTAGTAGCTCAGAAAGGAAACAAATGGAGTAGCATGTTAAATTCTCCAGCTTTCCTTGTGGAGGAGTGTGTTTGTCCTACAGTTTTTTTTGTTTTTTTTGTTTTTCTTCAGTACCACATCGTGCTTGACATGCAATGTTTGTCTTAGATTAAGTGTATTTCTGTATGTTTCTCATGCACAAATACAGTGAACATGTTCAGAATGCTCACTTGGGTTGAATGTTCTGCCCCAGTAAATCCCTCTGGAATTAGGCCTACAGGGCATTGCAGAATGTGAAGGACAGAATGTGCCTACAGTTTAAATTGTAATTTGTGTTGATTTGAAGAATGCCTGTATATTCTGTTGCATATTCCTAGAAAGAGTGAAATTTGTTTACAGTAGTACATTTAGGTTTCTCCCCCCTGAAGGTACTGTCCTCAGTCTGGAGTTCAGCCTAAACTGAACACATTCCAAACTAACTGTAGGCTACTACTTTATTAAATAGCATTTTTGAAAACATCACTACTGAACGCAGTAGGGATTCAAGGAAATGCATGCACATGGATTAGGGAGTGGTTAACATGTAGAAAACAGAAAGTACTGATTAGAGGAGAAACCTCAAAACGGAGTGAGGTAACTAGTACTACTCTTCCTAATCTACATTAATAGCTTAGATTCTGGTATAGTAAGCAAACTTGTTAAATTTGCAAACGACACAAAAATAGGAGGAGTGGCAAACACTGTTGCAGCGCAAAGGTCATTCAAAATGATATAGACAGCATTCAGAACTGGGTAGACACATGGCAAATTACATTTAATATAGAAAAGTGTAAGGTACTGCACGCAGGCAATAAATATGTCCATTATAAATACCATATGGGAGACACTGAAATTGAAGAAGGAATCTGTGAGAAAGATCTAGGAGTTTAAGTTGACTCAGAAATGTCTTCATCTAAACAATGTGGGGAAGCTTAAAAAAAATAAAAAAAAAAAAAAGGCCAACAAAATGCTCGGATATATAGTAAAAAATGTTGAATTTAAATCAAGGGAAGTAATGTTAAAACTTTACAATGCATTAGTAAGACCTCATTTAGAATATTGTGTTCGGTTCTGGTCACCTTGCTACAAAAAGGATATGGCTGCTCTAGAAAGAGTGCAAAGAAGAGCGACCAGAATTATCCCGGGTTTAAAAGGCATGGCATATGCAAACAGGCTAAAATAATTGGATCTATTCAGTCTTCAACAAAGAAAACTACACAGCGATCTGATTCAAGCATTCAAAATTTTAAAAGGTATTCACAATGTCGACCCAGGAGACTTTTTTTGACCTGAAAAAAGACGACCAGGAGTCACAAATGGAGATTAGATAAAGGGGCATTTAAAACAGAAAATAGAAGGTACTTTTTTACACAAAAAATTGTGGGAGTCTGGAACCAACTCCCCGGTAATGTTGCTGAAGCTGACACCCTGGGATCCTTCAAGAAGCTGCTTGATGAGATTCTGGGATCAATAAGCTACTAACAACCAAACTAGCAAGATGGGCTGAATGGCCTCCTCTCGTTTGTAACCTTATGTTCTTATGCGTAAGGCTGTTCATGGCACTCAGTCAGGATTCTATTGAATGGTAGTTATTGTAGGTGCCTATTAAGGGATTAAGCTTGGTGTCTATTCAATTGATCTAAATAGTTTACATAATTAAAATAGAGCCATTTATATACCAAGGTTATGAAAATCAATCCAAAATGTAACATCACAAGTTAAATCTTTTAAAAATAATAAGATGCTAGGAATGTTAGATTATAATGGTCTGAACAACCGCTGTATTCTGTTACCTGTATTCAGATCTTAAACTTTGTATAAATGTATCGCCACTTTAGCCCCCAGAATATGCTGGGAACAATAATTCTGGTGTTTGGGATCTGCTTGTTTTGAGTAGAACGTTTTTAACATTAAGGCACAGTTGATTCAGTACCCCCACTTAAGTGACACTTAAAATCAACAAATTACACATTCACTTCAGTTTCATAGGCATTTCCTGTAATAACACAGCATCCCTCCCCCCAAGTATACAAGCCATACTGGGGTGCAGCCAGGTGGGTTACATCTAGGCTGTCCAAATGCCTACCCTTTGGCCCGTAATTAAGTGTGGTAACTGCTTATTTGTTCAGCCAGAATCATACACAACTCTTTGAGAAGGGCAACTAATGTCAACAGACCATTTATTGTATTGATAAGATTTTGTTGCAAAGCCTTGTACTGGAAGGAAACAAAGGACAACCTTGTTTATTCTGAGATTACTATTTAATTGGAAGAAGTACAGTCCCCAAATAATAAAGCGTAAGGTGTTTTAAAAGCTAAAAATGCAAATTAGTTTTCTCTTGGGACTGGTAAAGTTCTTTCCAGATTAATTCTCTATGTACTCATGGCAATCGGTAGATGTTTTTGTCTTCATTGTTTCTTTCCAAAACATTTTTTGTTCACTAGATTGGCAGTCTACCATTTGTACTGTATCAGAGGGATATGTATCCAAGCTTTCCTTACCTAGCTTAGATTGTTAGAAAGATCTTCCTTTTTGCTTGTGCACACCCCACAGTGTACAATACCAGTAGCTCCTGAAAAGCACAAGGAGCAGCTAACAGACAAACATTTGTTCTGAGTATCTTTGCTTTATAATGAAAGTTATTATTTTAGCGCATGGCAAGTCATGACATTTATTGTAAATTCAGGTGATCATTCATTTGCATTCATTTATTAGAAACTGGTGCTGTGCATAAATAGTGTGTGATTTCTTAACTATTGAACAGTACATTTGTAAAAGGAATACAAAGGATATAACAATCCACAGTATGAATTGAAGCGCTGTAATAAAATGAGCTTGATAGCCAAACTGTGCAGAAGGTACTGTTGAAGATTAAAGTGTGTTAAGCTAAGGGCTATGTGCAAAATTATAAACAGATCTGCTTGATGAGAAAACAAACAGACTTGGGTCACGGTGGCTGATCTGTTTGAAAAGACAGGCATATTCATTTACAATACAGCCACCAAATAAAGGATGGTCTAATTAGTCTGATAATCACTTTAGTTCATCAATAATGTAACAAAGTAGTATTCTTAAGAATTGTTTGTAATACAGTACCCCTGACAAAATAACGTTTAAAAATAGATTTTTTTTTTTTCTTTCAGGGCAAGCTAAAGTCAGTCTACAGTAATAATTTACACCTCCAGCCAATTTTAGATTAGTTGATGTGAAGAAAAATTCAAATGTTGTCAAGCCACCTCCATCGACCTGTTTTGTTTGTATTCATGCTGTTAATATTCTTAGTTTCAGTAGTTTACTGTGTACCACTCTGTATAAAATGAATTTCGCAGTAAGCTGTGCTGCTGTATAGAGATGACTGAATCTTTCTGTGTAAAAGATCAGCGGTCTCCATCCTTGGCATACTTGTATAACAAAGACCATGAAACTACAGCAACTGGCGAGACAACTGCAGGATGAAAAAATACATGTTTTGCTTTCCAAGTAAAAAAATAAAGGGCTAATTTTTCACCGATAAAATCTTTATACTGTAATTAGAGGTGCAATTAAAGGTGGGAAGTATTGGTGATGTGTATTTTGCCCAGCAGTATTTGTATTGTACTGTAGGGTGAAATTGTTTCCTGGATTGAAGCTTGTGTACACGGACACCCCCTGTGGCTATTGCAGTTGTATTTAATACAATAAGGCTCCAGTCCTCAAGGGGTATTCCACGTCAGGTTTCACAGGTTACCAATTCATTGATTTAATACCTGAATAGAGGTGTAATTGGTTCAATTAAATATTTAAGTGTATGGGTGTAAGAAATATAGTACCAAGGCTAGAATGGCCCTCACTGTGCACCACGGCAATACAACTTTTTGACTGAAGTAGGTTAAGAGTTAGTTAGCAAACTGTTATTGTCTTTGGACTGGGGTGGCTCTGCCTAAAGGTTTTATAATTAGTCTTGTATACCTGTCATCAGTTTTCTAAAAGGGAGTCTTTCTCCCCAGTTTAAACCAATCAAGGACACTCCAACCCTTTGTGAGAACAGTACTCCTCTAAAATGAAATTATAGGCATCATAATAATAATAATAATAATAATAATAATAATAATAATAATAAGATTGTTTAATCCTGTTATGCAATTTCTAATTTAGTATTATATATTTTATTTTTATTTTTTTTGTCTCTTTAGATTTGTGCTCAAGAGATTTGGAGTTCCATACAGATGCCAAAAATGTGAAACGACATTTTCATCTTTTTTTTTTATTTTATTTTTTTAAAAAGTAGTAGTACTGTTAACCTGTTAAGGTGGGGTGTGGGGGGGGGAGGTGTGATGGATCGGAACAAGCGGAATTCGATAGCGGGGTTCCCGTCCAGGCCAGATCGGTTTGAGGATCATGAAGGAGAGGGAGGGGGCGGGGGGGAGGCAGGTGCCCCCCAGGTGGGCCGGTTCTGCTCCTCCTCCTATCGAGCCCTCATCAGCGCCTTCTCCTGCCTCACACGCCTCGACGACTTCATCTGTGAGAGAATCGGCACCGGCTTCTTCTCCGAAGTTTACAAGGCAAGTGCTTTTTCTTCAGATTTTGTGGTAGTTTATAAAAGAAATGAATAATAATTCTGTGCCCATTTTACATTTGTGAAAGGTAAAGAATTTCGCCCAGAACGTCTGCCTGACCATGGTAAACTTAGGCAGAAAGATGAGGTGCTGGACAATTTCTTGTATTGTGGAGTATGAAATGGTTTGAGATAGGCTCCAATGTGATCATTACGGGTAGTGAAGTAATACAATCCAGCATACCTGTGAGCAGAACGCTATTGGAGCTATGGTCTTTCCAGTCTGTAGTCTCTGAAGACAATACAAAGTTAAGGGAAATGTATACAAAACCCACTCGCACATGCTGCATTAAACTATATATCCTTGTAATCCAGCATGAAAGCTGTACTGAAGAATGTATTATTGGAAGTTACCTTAGTGTTCAGTAAACACTGCTGGTGATGGGAACTAAACAAATTTTATATAATAGTATGTTTAATCATTAACTGCATACATTCCTATCAGTCTAACCCCTGGTTGTTAGGTTGGGTGCTGTGGCTGGGAATTGTGTGACCCTTTGTCAAGTTTACTAGCCTTCAGCAATTGGTCTTCCTTGAAAACAAATCCCTGTTTCTAGGTTACTTTGCCACTCTCATGGGCCGTTACATACGTTTATTCAAATATGACTAAAACCTGCTTTCGACACACATCACATAGCAGTATGTACACATTTGATTCCACTGCAGAAGGTGTTTTAAATTGTTTTCTCTGTAATTTAAAAACTATTGCCACCTATTCAAAGTACTTCTCCATTAGGATGTGCTTGTGTGGTTGTCCATAACGGGATGAATGACCGCACTGTGAAGCTTCTAGAGATAGTTTAACTTCTGTGGGTTGTCTTGATGTTTTTATTTGAGAAATAACAGTGAAAACACCCTAACACGTTTTAAATATTTTTTATTGATACAGTAATCTACTTTAAGAAATTATTTTGAAAACATTTGGAGGAATTTGGGGTTTTGTATTATTTTATTTGTCTATTTACATAATTAAAAATGCCCTTATTTATTTGTCTTGTGGAGAGGTCTCTGGCAGTGTTCTATGTATTTTTGTTTTTGTTTTCTTTGTTTTTTTGGTGTGCAAGTTTTAACACACTGATCATTAATTGATCTTTTTTGTGCAAGAGCATGATAAGTCTTTAAGCAAGCATGCTGCTGATTTTTATTTATTTTTTCTTCCAATGCAATCTTGTAGCAAACAGAGTGATAGCTTCTCAAATTTAAAACTAAATATTTATAAACCATCTGACCCTATGCATACTGGAGAGTAGGGCCATTTTTTCAGTCACCCGGGATCTATCAAACAGTTTCCACTGTATGTGAAATTCTGGGTCAAACTTTTTTTTTTAAATGAAATGATTTAATGAATCTATAATTTTTAAAATAATTGAGCTGTCTTATGGTCGGTGTGTTTTTCAGAACTTCATAACTAATGTTCTTTGTACTTTAGGGAGGCTAGTAAAAGTATGCTGGCTCCAGCAAGTGAACATTGATCCAGGGCAGTTAAAGGTTAAGAAGAGTGCATGAATGTTTTAGGTTTTTATTACAACTTTCCATCATGTTCATGCAATACAAAGTTCAGCTAAAAAATACTACAATAGAGTACTTGTTCTAATATGCTGCTTCAAGAATGCAGTACAAAAACACTTGTGACAGCAGCTTGAAACAAGAAGTAAATGTACAAGATGCTATGAAATGATGGGATGTGCATAACACTGTGTTATTTATCTTGGCATCACCACTAGTTGATTGTCAGGCCTTCATTAAAAGTCCCATGCCACAAAAAACAAAAATGTTTTCACTCCCATAACTGTTGAAATCCACCTTTTTTGCCACTCAGTGTTTGTTGACTGTGGGGCTCATACAGTATTTTCTGAATAAGTAGTTCCCCACATGTCAATACCGTGGTTATTTTCTCTTTAGGGAGGACCCTAAATCCTTATGACCTGTCCTATTTGAATAAATATTTAAGCCTGCATGTTTTGAATCGGATGCTTAAGAGTTTGAAATGTGGCATCTTAAAAGATGTGATGAAGTTTGTGTTCTCTGTTAGAAGTTAATAAAAAATTCTGAAAGTAGACCAGACAAGGCCACAATTACAGTCTTACTACATAACAGTTGTGACTGTTAACTCCTGTGTTGCAATAGCTAAACCCATCAGATAGCTTCTGTGTTTTGTCTGTCTCGGTACAAAATTACTGTAGTGCCCAAAGTCTGTAACAATTTCCAGCTTCGCCCCCTTATTGTTGGTGCATTAACACTGTAAGATTTCTGAAAGGCTTATATTTTTCCTCTTTGAAAAAGAAGTGGTATATATTTTGCACTATAGCCAAAGTTTAGTAAGTCTAGCTCAAGGGGTTCCCATGCCTACTCTCTGTATTGTCTGTGTTCCAGGTGCGACACCGGACCTCTGACCAGGTGATGGCCCTAAAGATGAACATGATGAGCAGCAACAGAGCTAACATGTTGAGGGAGGTGCAGCTCATGAACAGACTCTCGCACCCCAACATCCTCAGGTAGTACCTCATTGCTGCAGTATGCTTACAGGGCCAGGGCCAGCTGTTACAAGGCATCTGCTAAGAAACTCGGCTCTTTTTCTCAAAACTGATAGCTTATAAGAAAATATACAACAGAGGTACTGTGAACTTTGAAAATCTTGTTTAATTATCTGCTTGACCTTTCAGTATTACTCACTAACTACATTTGTTACAGTGCTATAGATAAAGTACTCAGTGATTTTATTTGAAGTCCCCGCTTCCCCTCCATAGGAACCCCACCCACCCTAGAGCTCAATTTCTTGTTTTCCCAATCTTCTGTTGTCTCTGTCTACGGGCAGAATACTGTTGTTTCCTTATTACAGATGGGATGACCACATACTGTACAGTAGTTTCAAGCTCTTAACTTCCTCCTCAGTGTTTCTGCAGGCTATTACTGTAACTTGCTTTCTGAGAGGTGGCAACATCGGAGGTCACACTAGATGCAGCACTTACTCCAAACAAGCAGAAAAGTTTGGCGTCCGTGTGAAACCCGAATTCTCTCGGTGTATATAGAGAGACAAGTTGGTACTCTCTTCAGGAGTACAAAAGCCAAAAAGTGCATACCGAATTAAATGACACCATTGAGCTTAAGTAAATGAATATCTGTTTTTGTATTTGAGATTGAGTAAAACAAGCAGTGTGTGTGTGGAGCTTTATTGATTATTTGATTTGGTAAGAGCAGTGTGTTTATACTGCCCAGTCCCTGACCACATTCCGGCGCCTCCTTAAGACTCACCTCTTCAAAGAGCACCTGTAGAACTCCTCTGTTTGTATCCTGGGACACTATCACCCTTCATGTAAATGTGCTTTATTTTGCTCTTATCAGCCCCTATTTTACTGCATTTAATCCTGTACTTCAGAATACTGTAATCTGCCAAGTTTTTAACCTGTAGTACTTTGTATTTAATCACATCCTGATGTAACTATCACTATTTAATCATATCCTGATGTAACTATCACTATTACCTGCTGTATTATTGAATTGTGGTTTGTCAAACTTGTACTTTACTTGAACAAAAGTTATTGTATTTCTTGCTCTTATTGTATTACTTGTATTGTAACGCTTGAAATGTTTTTGCTTACGATTGTAAGTCGCCCTGGATAAGGGCGTCTGCTCAGAAATAAATAATAATAATAATAATAATAATTACAAACAGCCCATTGTTGGTAGCAGGTTTATGGGTAAAATGCATGGGGCCCACATGCTGGCTTCTAGTAGACTGTGAATTGTATTTTTACAAGGCTTCCAGTATGCTGTAGCTTCAAATTCACGATACCAGTGTACTGGGTTTACAGCCATGTTACAGACTAAGATAGCTGAAAGGATGAAAGTGTGTGTGTGTGTGTGTGTGATATATAATATAATATAATATATATATATATATATATATATATATATATATATATATATATATATATATATATATATATATATAAATAATATGTATGTAAATATATGTGTGTGTGCCTATATATATAAATTGTCTATTTATGTCTATACATATAGGGTACAATATGTCAGTCAAGTTTGGGGTAAAATAGAGTGTTTTCTTTTTATTTAATGTGAAGACATGGATCTTGGTGTTTTAATATTATTGTCTGATCATTGTTGTGTAGAATGCTTTGCAATAACAATGCAATTGAGCATTAGAATACTTTTAAATGATAGCCTACAGTAGATCCTGTGCTTGTGTCTTATATAATATAGACTGCTTTCTGCATTGGAGTCCACGATTGTCACCTTCCACATGGAAATATGCAGTGGCAAAGGTCAAAAGTGAAATTCATCAATAAAGATAACATTTAATTTATCAGTTCATGGTAGGTGAAATGGTAGGCGTATCAGTCCAGAGATGATAGACAAAGAGAAGGAGATGTGGTACCTTTTATTGGACTAGCTAAACGGTAATGATTAATTACTGTATCTCTGTCTGTCGGTTCATAAATGTACAATGTACATAGTTTAAGAAAAGATAGAGTAAGCAGAAGCAATACATGCTTTCTTGAAAAACGATCAATAGCCTCTAAACACTTCACTTATTAAAAGGAGGTAATGCTACCTTCAGTGCTTTTCCTTTTCAGTGGAACATGTGATTGATTTGCTCTATTAGTGCTGACTTAATAATGGTAATTAATTGACTTATTGTTTAAAAGGTGTGCTATAGTAGTGGAGTTCCAGGTTTTGATGGCATGTTCCAGGGATGGGCAAATTTTGAGGTAGTAGAGGGCCACAAAATCCACTAAACATTTCATAGTAGATTTGTTTTATTAGGGTTCATAATGCATAGCTCAGAAATATTTGCTACAAAAAGCATGTTAACATACAATTAACCATGTAAAATAATGAGTGCCCTTGGATCGGTCTTCCATGTTTTGAAAAAGGTACTTTAGACTTGCCATATGCTTATCATAGCAAAAAGATTACTTGAGAAATAAGTAATGTCATGGCAGAATAAATAATCTGTTAACTGCTAAAGGGCCCTATAAAATGGTCTCCTGGGCCTGGCGGGCATATTTGAACCAATGTTAATAAAGTTTGATTTTTAAAACATTGGTTAGCACTCCTTTAAACTGCCTGTGAATTGTGGGGTGAATATTAAGTCATTGTGTTACTAACAGACCTGGATTTGTTTCAGTACATGCTACTCTAATCCAAATACTTCTTGTATCTGTTCATCTAGGTTTATGGGCGTTTGTGTTCACGAAGGCCAGCTCCATGCACTGACCGAGGTAAGAGATTCATTACAGAAATTGGCAGTGCCACTACTCTGCACATGGTCCAAACAGCTTGTCAAGGCAACTAGATAGGATATAATGGTCTGTACATATAGTGTGTTTTTTAATTTCTTTAAAAGGTAGAAAGAAGATGCATTATATAGTGGAGTGTTTTATCAAATGGGGAGATTCATTACTATATAAAATAGTATAATGTCTATTTTGTTCTCCTCTTTTAATTACATAAAGGATTGATCAGACAGTCTTCAATTAAAAGGCAACAAATGCTGGAAACACAATCCTGAGTTCTGTTAAGCATGCTAGTTTTCAAAGAGATTAGGGTAATGGTTTTATGAAGGAATCTCTTATTTGTAATGTGGATCTACATCCCACTACAAAGGACATGCAACCCACCCACCCAAAACTGTATTATTTATACCCAGTAACCCCAAGTGAGTTTGTGAGCTATCAACACTCTTTATAGAGTAAACTGTTTAACCCTTGAAAACCACTGAGGCTGATGTTGATTATTCCATTATTTCCTAAGCTAAACTGGCTCTGTCTCCATTTAATATAGGTTGTGCTTCGCTTGCTATATGACAGTTGAGCTAATCAATAATTAACTGTCTCGGGGGAGAGCCGCACATCTGCGGCTGCACTTTTCCATTTGTTTGCTGTTTTGAACTCTCTCCCGACAGTATCTCTAAAGAGAGGTTGTGTTGTTAACTAAAAATAAACCTGCCTCTGGCATTCAGTACTGTAGGAGTGTGTTTTTCAATTAAACTTGGTATCCCTGCATGCTGTAGAGTAAGAAGCTCAGAGGTTTGAGCACTGAACTATTATACAAAGCTCTTGTGTTCAGTCACTGCCTTGGCTATACAGGCCCACCCTCAGCTTTGCAAGTTTTGGCTTGTAAAATCTGGGTCCTCCTCCTAGGCAAAGTGTAATACTGACTGCTTAACAAGCCCTGTGAGTAGATTTCTCTTTTATTGGTATGGGGCATAATAAAACACAGTGTTCTCCAATAAAGTTGCCTAGTGATTTTTTGTTTTTGTGTGTTTTTTAATATATATAAATTTGTCATTGTAGATGTCAGGGTCTCCCTTGTGCTGTTGGTCAGATGAAAATGTTGCATTGTTGAAGGAACTCTAGGGCTTCATGTATGTCAAATAGCTGTGACAAGGGAGAGTATCATTAAGTGTCTTTATAAATAGGGTGGGGTGGGTTTTGATTTATACGCAGTGCAATTAAGGTTCACTTGTTTAAGTGCAGTCTTTAAAGTTGATGACAGAAGGCATATTGTTGAATTCACATGACCCATGGTGAAGGTTATCCTGTGGGAATGGGCTGCAGGTGTGTGTGTTTTTTTTGTTTGTTTTTGTTTTTTTTTAATTAATACAGAGAAGTCAGTCTTTTAATCTTAACTGTGTCTTCTGTCTTCAAGATCTCTAAATAGTGCTGCCATTAACATCTCTAACAAACACCCTTACTAAACTTTTGTCTTGAAAATGTTGGTTGTATTTTAAATTATTTCTATTGCTAGAATCATGAAGCTGTAGCTTGATCATGTTAGCAAAGCTGAGTACTCCACCTCCAGCTTTCTCCCAACAATCCCATAATACTGTGTGGGCACTGTATTGCCTCTCCCTTTGGCTTTTCAACTCCTGTGTGTATTTTTCAAATATGCAGTATTCATATCGGTTGTACATAACTGGTTTACAGTCTTGTCATGTTAGTGACCTGGTGTAAAATGTAAACTTCCACAGTGTACTCTTATCTTCCAGCCCACTATCTACACAAAATAATAACCATATAGGTATGTGTTGGAATAAAAATTGACTCATTGGTAATTGCACACAAGTTTAGACACCAGTTTTATTTCCTGCAGTTTGCAACAGGCATCTTGTTTTATGACATTTGGACCCATTGGTCTCATCTTGAAGTAATAGGAATAAAGGCACTCCCCTATTGCGGAACAGGCTGCAGTTTGCATTGCAGTGCTGTTGCCTTGGCTTTGTTCATCTTACATTATGCAGGACTTGCTGAAGGAACTCCTCAAGCAAGCCTATACTGCAGCTACTTAAGAACCGGAAACTTGACTAAGAAGCAGTTCCTTTTGTGGGATTAAAAATGGGGAACATCTACAGTGTGATATGATGTTATCTAAAAACAGATTTCCTGTAGAATCTAAACTTTATGAAGAGATTTTCTGAAAGTTTTTATATGTTTAAAATGATCTGTAGATGTTCACTAACGAAAGGTTTTACATGCATACACATATGGAAGGTCCTCATAATCCCAACAATACTTGGTAAAGTTTGGATAGGATTCTGTGTTTTGGTGAAAATTGGAAGTTATCTTTTGCACTGAGTAGTGTAGTGTGACTATCTGTGTGTAAGGTTCCATGTCATTATTTCGCTACGAGGATGTATGTTTGGTTGCAACACTGGTAATCCGTTGCTAGTTGTGTTTTGAGTTTTGCTCTAGATAAACATCTTTACAGTATATATAGCCTGTATTCCTGTGCTGTGGTTTCGTGTGGTAGCTTTATTAATAGATCCGACTCCAGGCGTCTTGACTCCTGAGGAATTCTGAGGAAGTGTGTTGTTTTTGTTCGTTTAATTTCTTTTAATTAGTACTGCCCTGAAGTTAAAGACTTCAGATTAATTAAATTTCTCTTATTTATTTTTTTTCTGAAGATTGCCCAGCATTTTCAAAAAATTAATGTTATATTGTAATATAAAATATATAATATTTCTAATGTGATAATGATTAATAATCAATGTAATAAAAATAATAGCTTCAATTGGAATAATAAAACATGTTTTTTATTGGTTATCTTTCATTTGTGGCTACACAATCAAAAATAAATCCTGGTATTGGTGTTCACGTTTAACCTAAATGATAACTGGGTGGAACTATTGTTGCTGATACATTGCTTGGAAAATTCTTGGTGGGGGGTTCCTGGAAAATAATTTTTAAATAAATAAACCCAAAACCATTTAAAAGCAAGGAAAGGGTTATCTGGCCTGTGTTTTAAACGTGTTGTTTCATGTTTGTTTTTATGGATCTAACCTCAGGAAACAGACCTGATTGTACCCTGATACACTTTCAGACTTTGTTGATTCTGTTAACAGAGCTACCTTTCAAGATCAGTCTTGTGTTGATTTTTAATTGCCACTTCTTGTTAACCTCAGTGAAAAGCGCAAGTTTGTCTTGGTCGCAGGACTTCTTATTCTCCAGAGCCACAGGGATTGTATTTGCGGGAATGTTTATTTTTAAAGAACTAAGGATCTTTTAGTGTTTCTATTTTTAAGTGGGTGAGGTCATTAAAAACACAGTGGGGACGGACTCTATTCATACCCAGTGCACTCTGGCTCCAACGTGAGGTGTGGTACCAGTCACCCCCCCCCTGCCACACACTGAATTGACCCTGCTGTGAGGAACTATTAATGGGAAAACTACAGTATGCCTGTATGGAGCAGAGTGCTGCTCAGGCAGACTTTCATGGTTTCCTGTCACTCCTCCCAGAGGGAAGGAATAAAGATGGGCAGGTGAAAAATATCCTTGGCACAAACAATTGGGTGACTTGTTTTTGGGGGGGTTTAAACAAGGTCATTGCTGATTTGTAAATGTCAGATCTGATGAAAGCTTTTCCTTTTTGTATTTAATAAATCACATGGGGAATTGGGCAACTCCTTGCTGTTATGAAGATAAGGCTTTCTGTTCTGCTTTAATTTATTGTTGTAATAAAATGACAGCATGCAGTAAACTTTAAAGTACATTATGAGTTGAACCGGTTGTAATTTGTATCTTATCTACTTGTAACATATTGTGTGCTACGCAACACAACAGTTTAACTGTTCATCCTTCAACGTTACAGTATATGGCGTCTAATTTTAAGCATCTTTAACAAGAGCAATAAAAAAAAAACATTTTAAAGTGGAGTGAACATGTTTCACAATTCCAACGGCTCAGATGGGATAGATAGTTTGGAACACCCCGCTTTCTCAAAATCTTCTCTGAATCTCCTTATTCGTTCTGAGACATTGCTCTTATAAGCACAACACAATGCAGAGTAGTTATCACGGTTTTACATATTGCTAGAAAGACCCTTTTTTATGTATTTATTATTTTGTACTTTAAGCAACATTGTATTTTCTAATCATGAAACTATTGCAAGATCAGCATGACAGAATTTGAGGGGTGTGTGTGCGCGTGCTACAAGGATATCCTTGCCAATAACAAATACAACAATTAGAAATGTAATTTTATATAGTAATACACTTATATATTTAAGAACTATTGGGATTTTAGCATCTTTTCAATTTGAGATATTTACATCCTTTTAAAATAAAATAAAAAAGCAAAGTAGTAGTAAAACTTTAGGCTTATTGTGATGTGTGAGATTTATTTATTTATTTATTTATTTATTTATTTATTTTTTTTAATAATTACTGTGTTTCTGGCTGCTTCCTCATACTTGCAGTATATGTAGCAGGCTTTCAAAAACAATCATTTCTGAAGTAAATCCTGTCTTATTTTGTACAAGACATTGGTTTAAGCCTTCCCTGTATCAAACTGGTTAAACACGCTGTTCGACTGATGGCAAATAATGTTCGTCATCCATTGATCTTTATTCCAGCTGTGTAATTATAAATTGAGGCAAGGTTAATCATGCTGGGAACTAAAAATGCTTGTCAATCAAGACATTTCTCCCCTGTGAGCCATACAAATAACACTTCTGTTAACCTCCTCTGACCTTTGTGGAACGGGGGGAGCAGTGGAACCAGGGAAGTTGAGACCCCTTCAGTTCCAAAGAAAGAAAGAAACCCTGTTCAAGATAAGCACTCCTATTTATTGGTTACAGAGCACCCCATCATGTACTGGTGCTGCTACAGTCTATCGCAGTGTTGAATATTTCCTTTGCATTACCTGAAGGAAGTGGTCAGGTTATTTTTAACCACCCTGTGTAATGAAAATGCATAGACTGTGTCAAATGATATACATTATCTTTTTAGTGACATACCAAAAGCTGGGTCTCCTGTTGCAGTGCTTCATGTGTAAAGCAATATGTATCTGAGGATGAATGCCGTTTGAATATCCCAAGAGAACTTCTTGTTCAGTAATTTTAAAAGGAAAGAAAAATGAGAATGTATATTTGGTGTTTAACACACCTAATAGTACATCATGTTAATGCAGGGCTATACTGTTTAAGGGAACTCTAACTTAACTGTGATTGTACCATTTTAATCAGTTTGTCTGAAATCTCCTTTGGGAAATTCAGTAGTTTTGTATAGTTCAAGAATACATTAGTGTGCATGTAAATGGGATTGCCATTGCTACTTGGTTTCATGTGTCTCTTTCTTTCTTTCTTTCTTTCCTTTTTTTTCTTTTTCTTTCTTTCTTTCTTTTCCAGCCCCACTTGAGTGTTTGTTTTGTGTGTGCAGGAAAATGAAATGCACACACCCACTCTGTCCTGCTCGTGGTAGTTTGTGATGATGGAGTTGAATATGTATTGGCGTCTTTTAATATAGAAACCATGAATCATTTCTTGTTGTCTTAGGTATGCCTGGGAATGCAATCCAGTCGGTTGTGGATAAGGGGAGTAGGGGGGAAGGGACAGATGGGTCTTAAGCTAAAGAGGATAGTGTCAGTACTGTCACTGCTGACCCCAATTGTTTGACACAGTTCAGTGAATCTAAAACAACAAACCAACACTACAGATGAACAATCAAGGCATTTCCAAGTGTTGCTAAAACTGGGTTAGAATCTGAGCCGAAGGGTTTTATCTGTGAATTCAGAGTTCAAGAACAGCTTATTTACACCTCCACTTGCAGTACACTGCGACCAAAGAATAACATTAAAAAGAAGGATCCTAAGACGTGTACTGCATAGCCACTTCAGTAAACTAGCATGCTCATCAGATCGGGTTTTGTAATCAATCTGTTCATCAGTTTGCAGCCAGTGCAGGATAGAAGGAGCTGCAGTAATGTGATCACATCTCTTCCGTCTGTTGAACCCAATTTCTCAGCAGCATTCTGGGGTGCCTGTGACTTGGCAAGGACAGGGTACAGTGCTAGCCCTGGTTGGGCAACATGAATACACACATGTATGAGCAACCTTTTAGTAATAATTAATGGTGTCATTCTAACACTGAAACCACCACCCCCACATCCCACCAACACCACCACCATGAAAACGAGGTGTTCCTTTGTGGGCCTATCCTAAATAAGTAGTCAGAAAGGATGTAATGATCTGCCTGTTGATACTTTGGTTGATATGATTTTGTATGTGTTTTTTTTTTTTGGTTTTTTTTACAGTACATCAACGGTGGTAATTTGGAACAACTTCTTGATGGCAACAAGCACCTGAGCTGGTCAGCTCGAGTCAAGCTGGCACATGACATTGCCATGGGTCTGAGCTACCTGCACTCCAAGGGAATCTTCCACAGAGACCTGACATCCAAGGTGTGTGTGCGTAGGGAACTATCTCGCCCGAGGACAATCCCAAATTGAACATCTAGAAATTGAGTATTCCATATTTCAAAGGGAATCACTGTTGAAAAGAGTCCTGCGACTCATTTGGCTTTAAAGGTATGTGTTCATCTCTCCACAGAACTGTTTGATAAAATGTGAGGAAGACGGTTACACAGGGGTGGTGGGAGATTTTGGCCTTGCTGAGAAAATCCCTGATTACAGGTAAGAGAAGTCTTGGTAAGCAGTATAATATTGCCAGCCATCATAGGATTAGCCCCCACTCCATGCTAGCCCTGTTAGGGACATAATTCCAAATAATATTTTAGGATTCTTCTTAAAATACTTCCAGAGTAACCTCACTTGAGGTGTGGTTGAGCCAGGAACATGCTTAATTTTGCGTGGAATTACCCAATTCTTCTTTGTCTGTTACAGTGTTGAAAGTGAGAAGTTGTCAGTGGTCGGCTCCCCGTTTTGGATGGCGCCCGAGGTCCTCAGAGATGAGCAATACAATGAGAAGGTGAGAGACTGCAGTGCACCAGACCCAGACTTGAGTATAATAATCTTCTTTCATTACCATCCGGTATGAAAAATTAGCACAATCACTGATTTGGTGCTAAAGGAGAGTAACTCTGTACAAATTGCTTCTGTTCTGATTGCATTTCAGTTGTAGTGGACCCTTGGCTTCTGGCTCAAGTGATATATTTTCACGAGGTGGGGGATTTGAATATAGCAGGGTCTAAAGGTGCATTTCTCTCTTTTCCAGGCGGATGTCTTCTCCTATGGTATCGTACTCTGTGAGATTATAGCCAGGATACAGGCTGATCCAGATTATCTCCCGCGCACAGAGGTAAGAGTCTTTTTCAATTTGTTTTAAATAAGGGTTACCCAACTTGTAACGCAGGATTTACAGATCCTCTAGAAATCACAGAAGGGAGGAATTGAATCATTTAAACTACCTTTTTATCATGTAAGAGGTTGCCAAGGTGGGCCAGTTATAAATGGTACAGTTACTCTGGTATTGAAAGTTGCATCTTTTTTCTTTACTCTCCTGCTAGAATTTTGGTTTGGACTACCATGCTTTTCAGCATATGGTTGGAGACTGCCCACCTGACTTCCTCCAACTGGCTTTTAACTGCTGTAATGTGAGTATTTTTTTTCTTTGTCCATATTACTTGTGGCCTTAAACCATTGTACTTCTCATTAGACCACCCCTTGACAATAACATTTGTTCATCTGTCTCACTGTTTCAGATGGACCCCAAGCTCCGTCCTTCCTTCCCAGAGATCGTGAAGACACTGGAGGAGATCCTGAACCGGCTGAGAGCCGAGGAGTCGGAGAGAGAGAGGCTACACCTCAGTGTGGAGAGCATCGACAGGAAGACAATTCCCAAAGGTACTACCCATGGGTGAAATGGTCAGATATGATTTGAAGGAGAATCCATCGTCTAGTTTATTGCAGCAGCAGATGTTTTTAGTTAATCAGAAAGGAGGTTTAACATATTGTCTCCAGTTGGGGGGAATTGCAACATTTAATATCTCAAAGGAGAGGGACTAAAGTGTATGTTGTCATTATCCTGAATTCCAGGGGTCAGCTTGTTTTGCAAACTGGAGCATTGAACTGCAGCACTAGTCAGTATGGCTCGCTAGCTTCAGATAAGAATACAGCTCCCTGTTATTTCCACCATTGTTGTAAGCACGCAATCGCTCCTGTGCTGGAAGGGCCTGAGGCAAGAGAAACAGCAGGAACACTGTCATTGAAAACTGAATGTTCCCTGTCAGACAAAGGTCATTGCTACTGTACATCCAGAGCAGTATCCATGGGCATCCAGGTCAAACAGAGATTTAATAGAGTATCATTTTAATAAATAATGGGGTTAAAATTGTAATACCAATTGCAAGCTAATTCATATATGATACATACAGTAGCTGTATTATATGATCGCTCTAAATTTGAATCCTAAAGTTTGTTCTTTTTTAAATTGTTGCAGATAAATGGCCTCAAAGTGTCAGTCTCCTCCTTCCCCTGCTTATGTTCCCAACTATACCAGATTATGAATGTGTCAATTAGAACCAAAATTGTTGACGGTCGAGATCTAGAAGCACATTAGTTTGTGGTTGAACTGAGAATTTAGATTTTATCATCCATGTTATCTTCCCTTCATGCCGACCAAAAGCTATGTCCAATCTATATATCATAGGTTGGTTGTTATTCCCATGAAAATTTACATTCACTCAAATACATAAATACATTTCTAACATATATATATATATATATATATATATATATATATATATATATATATATATATATATATATATATATATATTTTTTTTTTTTTTTAACCAAGGTCCAGGTGATAAGATACAGGGAGTTAAACGCTCAAACCCGATGGGACTTCAGGACGGCAAGATCCCTCCCAAGTCTCCCAGGCCAAGACGGAACATCTTACTTTCACGGAGCCAGTCGGACATTTTCGCTCGGAAGTCAAGTCGCAAGATCAACGTTCAGGACCCCTACTACCACCCAACACGAGGCGGGGCTGGCGGCCGCAAGATCAACCCCTTCAATGCCCGGGAGGACCTCAAGGGTGGCAAGACCAAGTTTTTTGACATGCCTAGCAAGTCTGTTATCTCGCTGGTGTTTGACCTGCACTCCCCCCAGAGCGGTGTGATCACCTCCCAGCGACAGTTCAGACAGGGCTGTGTGGGTGCGGTGGGGGTTGATTACTGGCAGGACCCTTCCCTATTTCCAGGCAGGCGCTGTCGATCGCTGCCTGTTTCTCCTGTGTTGTTACCCAAAGAGTGCTTCGGAATCGGGGGCGGCGGGCTGTCCTCCACTATCTGCAAGTGCGACCCTGTGGTGCTGGGCAACGAGGTGCGACAGAAGGTGCTAAGCAGTGTAAGCAAATATTCTGTGATGGAGATTCCACCCTTTCGTCCCAGGTCCAAGTCGGAGGAATTTGAGGAGGAAGTAGAGGGGGGTGATAGTGAGGATGGTGAAAGTTGGTCTCCTCATCGCCACCAGGCGGCTGCTTCTCAGTCTGATCGGGGCGAGGCAATGGATTGCTCAGACAGCCAGGGGGGACCAGAAGAACCGGGGGAGGATGATTGTGAGTTCTACCCTGCTGTGGACAGGTTAAGCCCCCCAGTGAGTTCTGGACAAGATGAGAACGGCACTTCGTGTAGGAACTCTGTCTGTGAGGATATGGAGGCAGAGAACGAGGAGGAGATGCAGAGGGATATGTCCAATCTGGCCATCCCTGAGCCCGGACTGACGGGGTTAGGGGCACAGACTCCAACCATAGGCAGCGCCAAGGCTTCCTTCAGCCTCAGCATCTCTGTGGAGCCTGACTCTGACGGGGAGTCTCTTCTCTCCTCTGAGGAAAGCTTTGGCCCCATCGTACTAGCCCCCTGCGTGGTGTCTAGACCTCCAGACATCCAGTCCAAATGTGACATTTAAAAAAGAAATTGAGAAGGAAAAAACTATAACTTTTTTCATCCCAAATGTTAAGGAAGAAAAGTGTGTAGTTTAATTGATGATGGCAGACAGGCGTTTTTTTTTTTTTTTTAATTATTGTTGTTGGTATAATTAATATTTAATATAAACAACTATAGCAGTTCCAGAGAAGTTGTTTTGTATTGTTTGTACATGAGGAGTTCCTAAATAAGTGAGGGATCCACTTTGGAATCATGGTCCATTATTTTAAATACTGACCATCATAATCAAGTTAGTATACATAATAAAACTAGCTCTGGCTAGTTTCATTTTGACAGGTATGTGCAGTTAAATCAAACCTGAAACCCTCAACTATCCCTGAGACTGCACAGATTTTGAAGATTCAGATCATGTTTGATATTGCATGTTCTTGGAAAGTATGTGGAATGACACAATAGCAGATTTAACTTTTAGATAAATATTAATAACGCACACAAACACAGTATATTAACACAATACACTGATGTGCATGCACACACAAATGCACATTTCTTTGAAACCTAGCTAATGGCAATATTATTTTTTATAACATGTAAAAAAACTAAGAACAAAAATACCATAAGTGCAAAATGTTTTTTTTTTTTTTTTTTTTTAATTAAGAAATTAACTAAATGGCTGTGTTGTATCGTAAAACAGTCACCAATGGTTTGTTTTGGTCATGGTTATACGTAAAGTATGTGTATACAGTGTCTAATATGAATAAAACAAATGCAGAGGGTGACAATGTAATTTGGAACCCACAGACGTATAAATGCATTCTAGCTTCTGAACATCTGTTTCAAACAATGAATGAAAAATTTGCTTCCTTGAGAATTTGCGATAGATAGTTCGACACACAAATGAGTTTACACTCCCTACATCAGCAGAGACCTCAAGTTCTTTGTTGTGCAGCTGTAGCTTTTCCTAAAAGTTGAAAAACAGGGCTTGCAGATGTGTTCAAGTGAAGGTAAAAAAGAAAAAAACAACAAATGTCTTAAGCAATATCTAATAGCATAATGTGCTCATTTTTAAGACCCATAACAAATAAAGCAAAGCTGTTTACATTGTCTGGCGAAGCCCAGGTAATAAACAAGAAATCATACCTAAAAAAAAAAAAATCTATATATAATAACTTAATGCCCACTGCCTTCTGAACCAGAAAGGGGTTGGACAGCTGTCTGTATTTTCAGAAAGTCTCAATTCCAGTCATTTAGAAGACAAGCTGAGCAGCACTGTGTACTGTATATGATTATCAGCATTGTCAGTATTATTATGCTACTCTACCAAGGTCACAAATAGTGATTGTAAAAGTTTTAGGCAAGGTGGGGTTGGGGATATATATTTGAAATTCTAATACATTTTTAATTGCCTTGTTTAGTAAACACCAATATAAATGTTAAAATACTGCAGCCAGAAAGTGCTGTCTGGTGTTTTCTTTATAAAAAAAAAAAATGATATTGCAATAAACAGTTTTAATGAACAGCTACTACCCCATGACTAGAAGGGTTTCCTGTTGTAACGCCGAGGGTGTTTGATATTCATAGGATGTGTTTTTTTAAAAGGGGTTAGGATTTACAAAAGTTGCCATTTCATGGGACTCCTCCCATTTCAGTGGCTTTTGGGAGGGATGGAGCTGCAGGCTCTTCCATCACACCTTAAAGACAATTAGTTACCCTGACATGCCACTGTCATGACCCCTGTGAAAATCTGGGAAATGCAGCCAACAAGTGAGATCCCTGAAAGATTATTATTTTTGTAAGGCAAGTAAACAAGCTCTTCTCATCCCCACAATGCTAAATATTTAGTCTCCCAGAGGGTGGACAGTTCTGATGCTGTTGGGTCGTTCCCTCTAGGCTAATAATTTAGGACCTTGATATAAAGATTTAATTGGTTTAAATGAACTAGAACATGGTTAGAACACCTTGACTGGAAAAAACCCAATATTGCCCACCCCTGACTGATACTTTAGCTGACTGCATTGTTCATGTTTGTTAACGGAAAATCACATGTATATGTATAGCCTGCTCTCATTTGCATTTGTTGAATAATGCTGTTCTAGTGTCACTACAGTTCTATGCAATAAAAAATAACTTCTACATCTTTTTAAATCTATTTTGATATTTATGAAGGGTTTTTGCCATGTCTTAATATTTTGATTTTGTAAATAAATGCTTGGAGTTTAAAATACTTCTGTTGCTAACTTGTAAAATATTTGAATTCTTTGCTGTTAATAAATACCCCTTTCTGATTTTTCCACTCCTTCTTGTTCTGTATTTTATTACAATCTTTGCATTTTGGTGTTAATGTGTTATTGTCAAGCCAGGATGGTGTCTTTGAGGATAGATTTGATTTATTTTGTACCATAACTGCAAAAATCTACATTTTAAACCAAAGACAACAGCCAGGGTTTAAATATTTTCATAATTGTCTTTTTATGAAGAGTTTTTTACACAAATGTTTTCCCAATCATTTTAAAAATAATGTTTTTAAAATGTATTTAATTTTTTTTATTATTATTTATTTATAATACAACACACTTTTTTTGTCCAACACTAGGAAAACTGTTGTGTTCAATTCTTCAAATGAAGAATATATGAAACTTAATCTTGCTCTCTGGGTGCTTTGTACATTCACTTATCAACAAACACCAGGGAAGTCAACAGAAGGGTTTCATCGTCCTGGGGTCGGTTTTTCCAAACTTGTAATCTGGATTTTGTAATCCTATATTTTGTTATCGAGATTACTTTTATCTGGATTGTTTTGATGTGGTTTTTCAGAAAAATCACTGCTGGATTACATTTTTTTTTTTTTGTAAATTCGATCACTTACCCATCTTAAAAATGTTGTAAAACCGTCCCCTGGACTAGCTCTAACCTTGGACTAACTTAACTCAATTTACAATGACATGGTCTAACATTACCTGCAATTTGGAATTCATTTTCTCCTTTGTCTAAATGACCCCTAGTGGCAGAATACAATCAAATCAAAACATTCCTAGTTCAAAAGTACTAGACCAGTATTTATTTAATAGACATATGTACTCAAAGCTGCTGACATCAATTTAACAAAAGATAAATGAACCTCAGACTGGAGTATTAACAAATCCAAAACTCAAATGCACATTAGATAAATGTGTCACTGTCTGTACACTGGAAAGATTATATCCTAAATATATTTAAAATGAAAAACTAGGACATCCTGCACAAAAATAAGATCAAGAATAAACCTCATGGACCGACTCCTGCTAAAAAGGTAATCATTGTGTTTCAAACATATAGGTATGGCAGTTTCTGTCCACCATATTTTGATCAAATCTTGCCCCAGACTGACTCCATTTTCAGAGTGTGGGCTTTTGAAGACTTCGAAAAGCTGCTTTTTACAATCTGCAGGGGGACAGATTTCCCACTGAGGTACACTTTGTTCAGGCAGTCTGGCAGGCATGCCCCTGAACTTGGGTCAGTTTCTGCTCCTGCCTTCAATGTAGTGACGTATGCAAAGATGTATCCCGTCATGAAAGCATCAAACCCAGCTCTATGCGTACCCCCCTCTGCCATCTTCTGCTTCTCTTTGCCCTTGCTGCCTTCTTTTTCTCCTTGAGGTATCACCACATCATTCTGATCTCCAGTCCCATTTCCTAAGATCACTTGCGGCTCACACTTGTTTTCTGTCCCATTTGAACGCTGTGCTTCCTCAACCACTTGCTCATCACTCATATCCTTCCTCTCCACTTCTTCCGCTAGAAGTGCATCCTTCATGCTGTCCACCACATCAGCAGAGGCTGTCTCCTTCACAGATCCCCGATCTTTCTGCATTTTATCATCCTCCACACAGAGATGTTTGTTTGGCGGGCTGCTTTCATGCTCAACTCGATCAGGCTCATTGGGGGCCCTGGACTCCTCCTGAGCAGCTTTGAATTTCCTCTTGTTCTTTCTCCTTCTCTTATGATCCTTACTCTGCTCATCTTGCTCTATGATAAGGTCTGTATTGTGAGACAGAGTGCACTGCGATCCGTTGGGGCACCAGCCATATGCCTGTGGAGTAGATGCACAACAGAAACCAGTGCAGATTTAGTGTTACATATAAACAGCCATGAAGATTCCGGCAATCTAGCTCGCTGCTAACATTATTTGTAAGTGTGATGTAATTTCTTACTTCAAAACAGCACTGTTTGATTACACCCTAATACGATAAATAATGTTGACAATTTGTCATTTTATTCACTCATCTCTGTTGGATTTTTGTTCCACATGTACTGTATTTTAAAACCTTAACAAGGCAGTCTTTATTAAACACCCTTCTTTGTTGGCCACTATCCCTAGTTAGTAGACTTCTGGGGTCCACTGGACCCTGACACTGTAGGTCAGTAGAATGTATACTCACAGAGAACCTCATACAGATGGCAGGGGGTCCCTCCTCACCAGTCTCTCTCTCCCCACCCCCCTCTGTGCACTGTCGGAAGTCAATGTAGGTGCACAGCCTCTCTGCGTAGTTGCAGAACTCCAAGGAGAGGTGGGGGCCAGGTCCACCCGCTTCTACTGATTTGAAATTTTCTCGCTTACTTTAAAAAAAAAAAAACACATGCATCTTCTGTTCTACTACGTAATAACACGTAGCAACTTTAACTGATCGGTTGTATCACTGCAATAATAATGATTTTTTTTTTAAATTAATTTTTAACATTAAATTAGGAATAATAAAATAAATGTAGTCTGGAAGACAGAAAAAAAGAATACTGTGTACAATATATTACGAGTAATATATTCATAACTATCCTGTTTTAGTTTCTTGGCATACAACAGTAACATTATTCTCTGTAAAGGCTGCGAGACCCACCACTTCTTGTAGGCGTATTCCAGATAGGAGGCCATGAAGCGCACTTCAAACTCTGCAGCATGTTTGGTGTCGAAGATGCCAGCAGGGAAGATCTCAGATAGGTCTGCAGTGAAGGTTCCCAGTCGATCTGGGAGCCAAGCGTAGAAACACTGGTAGAGAAAGACCAGGTCTATGAGTCCATTGTGAAGGACCAGGGGCTTCCGTGCTTGAATCACCTCCAGGAAAAGCGCTCGCATGCTCTGGCTCTGCAGATCACCGCCCTGCCAATAAGAGAAGAACAGTATTTATTTGAAATGTTCAACCAGGATTATATTCCATCGAGATGCAACAACTTGGCTTTAAAGACATCAGCTCTATCCTCCTGCATGACAATACCACTGATTACTTACATTTATATAGTGTCTCTCATAGGCAATAAAACCTTAAAAATAACATCATGATGGAACCCGTCAAAACGCTTTACAAAAAGTAGTTGGCAGACAAAAGGAACCCAATAAATTAAAGCAGAATGCAATAGCAAACATTTAATAGTAGTGTAGAACAGTTTAACTTGCAAAAGTTGCCTACTAAAACCCTTGCAATCAGTAGTAGATTTACAGTGTGACCTTAGCCATAACAACTAATTACACTTACGGGCTCACTGCGAGGACTCACCTTGTCGTTTCCTTTATGGTATGGGATGCCCTGGGCATACTGCTTGTTAAAGTCGAAGCCATGCTGCACCAGGAACTGCACTGACTGTGGCTCGATCACATACTCCTGCATGCAAAGCAGGGTCAGGTTGTACACCTGCACCAGGTAAGTGTGAGGAGCCTGAAACCAACAGTAAAGAAAATGTTAGTGTAAAAATACCAGGTATAACCTCTGAATACTAGCTGATCTAAATACAACCCAATAGTTCAGTTCAGCCAAGGAAAATATCTATGGAAACAGTTGCACTGGTTTTGTATAAACCCAGTATCATTTACCTTGTCAGGAAGCTTTTTGAAACAGGCGATTCCCAAGGACAAAATAGAGCGTGTCCGTGCAGTACTGCAAATGGCTTTGTACCGTTCTTCAATGCATCTATAATGAAATAAATCTAAAGATTAATGATGAATTTGCATTTTGAATATGCACATGTGAAAGTGATAACTGGGTATCTGCAGAAAATTCACATTTGATCATGCATATAAAAAGCAATAAGCAACATTTTTTTGTATCAACTGACTTGTAGCAAGGTGTTTGTTTTGGCTTTTTGTTTGGGGGAGGGCATATTTCAGTTTTTCCCCTATTCACAAGTACTTGCTTTGCAGACAGTATAACAATAATAGTCAGTAACAAACCCATCACAATACTCACTGTGCCAGTAAATCCTTTCTTGATCCAAGACCACTTAATTCCTAGGGGTAAAACAAATATACAGTATACAAGTTCAGTTTGTTGTATATGATGTCTGTGGAATACTGTAGCTGTGGCAATGCCTATTTGTCCAAAAGTCTGGTCCTGTACATACATGTTGAGTCACAGTAGTTTTTTCTAAACTTGTTATTCTAACCTGGCTAGAGTAACTACAGTCTCAACGTGTTCAATCTAACATGACCTAGATGAGAACTACTCTATTTCAATTGTGTACAAAGTGAAAGGTATGAATCCATTTAGCCTAATGAGAGAACATAATGAAGGGTGTGTTGTACACTCACAGTATCCAGCGCTATGAAAGATGATGTTTTGATCGCCAACACCAATGCTGGCCAGAGCTCTTTAAAGTTGTCATTTTGGACATCGATTACAGGGACGATCATGGAAGACATCCTTAGAGGTTTTTTCAGTGCTGAGATGCAAGGGGCGGGTCAGCGTACCTGTGGAACATCGTGCCTTTGCAATTAAAGCTGCATCTGAATAATTCTGCACATTGTACAAAATCACTACGTTAACCCTGAATTACAGTCCTTTACCTAACATAGCCACCCACCCCAAATCTCTCAGTGAAATTAATCATATACAGTAATTTCAATATCCCACAAATTACCTGACCTTTATTAATTAATTCTACTTTCTACTAGTAATCCCGGGAAATTAAAAATCTTGTTTAAGGCAAATACAATTTGTCAGACTGATAACTCACTAAAAAAGAAAGTACTTTAATTCGTTGGTGGTTCGTTGATAGTGGATATGAAATCAAACCGTTATTATATCTGGAAATTGAGAAGAAAAAAAAGTTTACCAAATCAAATGCACTCTTTTACAAAAAAGGTATACTATACGCAGATTTCTGATCTCAAAAGATCAGACCCAACCACCCAAAAAAACTATCAGTTATTACATCTTTTTAAAATTCACACGTCGAACATTATTTTTCTGTTAGTATGATATAGGCTGTATTGAAACTTTTCAATGTGAACTTTTCAATTCACTGTCTTAGTTGACGTAACAGACGGATTGAATTTGAAGTTAAAACCAGTCCAGTGTCAAGCAACTCAACCCTAGTAAATCCACACTCATTTAATGAAATGGCAGTGTTCCATTCTGCGTATAGATAAATCTGACTTTTAGGCTTTTAATTTTTTTTTATATCATTCAGGTTTATATGACCAAAACACGGCATTTCGTACCTCGCACGCTGTATACTCCATGCTTTTAAGTAACTGTGTCTGTTTTGGTTGGGGTCCTCATTCATGTGGAAAAGTGTGGCGCTTTAACAAAAACAGCCCGCACAATAAAGTGTCAGTAAAGTTGCACAAAACCAAGAAAAAGGTGATTTTTTATTATTATTAATAAATACATATAAAATATTTTACGTATTTTTTAATATGCATGTTGTTGTTTTTTTACTCTGGCACATGAGCAGGCAGTTTATATATACGTCATCTAAACGGGGCTCTGAAGAAGCATAGTCGCCATTTTGGCTCAAAGCTAAGTTCTAGCTTTTGCATGGTTTATAAACGTTACCTTACTTTTTATATTATTTCTTTTAATATCCTATTGTGACACACTCTATGTCTAATATTGGTGATACTGGATATTGATTTGCATTTTTTTTTAATTAATATAGCGGATAACACTTTCTAACTTGTGTGTTTTAGTTAAGTAGGATCAGGTAAAAACATGGGAGGATGCTCGGCACCGAATTGCTCAAATTCAACGACGATTGGAAAACAGTTATTTCGTTTTCCCAAAGACCCAGTAAGAATGAAAAAATGGGTGATTAATTGTCGGCGAGATTTTATACCTACCACATGCTCCAGGTTATGCGAGGCAAGTTTTATTTATTGAAGGTACCGGTGTGTGGGGAAACCTAGGTTCAAGCAGTCGGGTTTTTTTGTTTTGTTTGTTGGGTTTTGTTTTTTTTTTAAGTAAATATGGCTGTGTAAGGTGGGCTGAGCTATAAAAGCATTAAAACTGACGTTTTTAAAAATGTGTTCGTTTATAGTGGATATTTCTTTTATATATTGTGAAAGTCTTTGTGATCTGTAAACTTTTTACTATGTCACAGTATTAGGACAGTATATTGATTCTTTGTTTAGTTACAAACGTGAAACAAAACGCATTGTTTTAGACATGATGTAAAGCTAGTCAACTAGTATTTGTTGTACTGCAGTGTTTTCCCAAACACTTCGTAGAAATTGTAAGTCTAGGGTAATTTTCTGTCTTAATACTGAGTTGGTTCTTAATTGTATAGGATCACTTTGAGCCGAGCCAGTTTGAAGAAATCGCAAGATCTCCTGCAGGAGGAAAGAAGCTAAAGCCAAATGCTATCCCTACAGTGTTTGATGTGCCTGATCCACCTTCACCCATCCTTATGAAAGAAGTGAAAATAAAATTGGACTATGGTAAGCTAAGGCTCATGTATCTGAAAACATGGTGGAGCCTCCTGTTTATTTGTTTATTAATATTACTGGTGACAGGAGAAGGTACCATTTGAAGTGAGAAGTTATTATACAGATACCACCAAGTCTCCTTAAGGGTACTGTAGCTCACAACTCTAAATGGGCTTAATACAGAATTTTCACAGCAACACTCAACTCCTGTATCATCCTTCAAGTTAGTTTTGGGCTTTTTTTTCACAGCAGAAATAAAAAAGGGCACTACTGTACTAGTATAGCCACCCATTACACTAAGAAAAGGTACATATTTTTCATTCACCTAAATATGTACATTCAACTAACCTAACTCTTCTTTGTAATGTATGCAGCTGGTAAGAGGACCCGTGGCGATCATGGTTATGCTCGGAAGCAACTATGCAGTGAAACCGGAGAGCCTGAAAACAATGAGGAGAACAATAAAGAAGATTACAGCTGTAGGGAGTGTGATCGGTTCAAGGCGCATTTGGAACAACAATATCTGAACAATGCTATATTGCAAAGACAGGTTAGTTGTAGGATAAAGTGTTCACACAAACATGATTATTACCATGTATAGATATACTAATAGTAAAGACAGGAGTACATACAGTATCATGGCAATCCTAGTTAAATGGTTTTCAATGATACGCTCTTATAAACTACATCTGGATATTTGTAAATGTTGACCAGTAGAAATGAGCTGTTCTAGAAGAACACAACACAGACAAGGTATTTTTTACTTGGCTTTGAATTTCAATTTTCAAGTACTATTCCATTTAACCATCCCCTTCAAAATCAAGTAATAGGTGATGATAATTTAAAACTTTAATTTTAAAGGCAGATAAAGTTTACAATATCCCATTTCTTTACTAATCACAATATTTTCCTCTCTTTCTTTCCTGCTTGTGTATTAGGTTGAAGAAATGAAGAAAAAACTAAATAAACTGAATAAAATAGAAAAAAGCCTGCAAAATTTTCTGTTTGAAGATCAGATACGTGCCCTCTCGCTAACAAAGCGTTCCAGGCGTGCTGTGTGGTCACAGAACACTGTACAATCTGCTCGACGGATCAGAGCTGCCGTAGGGGGGAAAGGTTATGAGTTTTTAAGAGAATTAGGCTATCCACTCCCTTCATACAGGACTCTGTGTAACAGAGTTGAACCAACTATTGTCGCTCCACCTGCAGTTCTAGAAGAGATAGCAGAGATTTGCGCTGAAACTCAGGAAAAATTTGCTCTTGCTCTCCTGCCAAGTTCTAGCCCTGCTACTGTTTTTGGGAGTTAGAGATGGTAGGATGATACATTCAATTTGGACATAGAGCCCTATTCATGAGCAGTATTTGTTGAAAACTTTTTTTTTTTTGAAAGGCAGTTTTGATTAAGAAAATAAGGTTTTTGATTAACATTCTTGTCTGTTTCAAAGAAGCTGTAGTTTATTCTTCTGTTTCCAAACACTGTTAGCCATGGAGAGCATTTATAAAAATAGTCTTTGTTAAAAAATAAATAAATAAATAAATAATACAAAAAACTAAATGTTAGTTTTAAAGTCAATACGTTTCAGACTTGAGGCTGTTGAGCACCGCTTTCAGAGCTGGAAATGTAATTTAGTATATTTTCCTCATATCAAGCAATGTAAATTATACCTTAATCATAGTATGACTAGAGTGGGGTACTTTTTAAATCTAAATCCAACAATGTTTAAAATATGTTTAGTTATGACATGGCAGTTTATATCGATAACAATTGGAAAATGTCTAGAAATAGTGGTGACTAGCCATTTTAACTATTTAAAAAGCTTGGGACTTCAAGGGTTACAAAGAGAAAATAAAAAGTGCAACTGTAATGTTCTGCTGTTGCTGAGACTTCGCCAGTTCAGCCATCACTGCTGCTCATGCTTTTATGCCAACCTTTTTTTTTTTTTATTACTGTCACATTTTGGCTTCTGTAAATGGCTGAGGATGTTTAAAGCTTAGCTGGCTATACGTTAATATGTACAATTGTCTGTGTCTGTTATGGCCTGTTCTGTCACAAAATATTCAGTATAAAAAAAATGTGGAAACTAAGGTATATAAGATGGATTACACAGTCCACCTTACTATGAAAAATTGTGTATCTTGAAATGATGAGATATGGAAAAAAATATATTCTGCAATGTGTGTAATATCAAGTAATATACCTGATGGGTGTTAAAACTATGCTATGTAAGACACATGTCATTCTCTTATATATATATATATATACACACACTGGAAAATAAACTTGTCATTGAGGGGAAGTGTGGTTTTGTCCTATGTGTTTGTGAATCATTACTTGCATGTCCATTCTGTTATAATAAACTCTTTGGTCACTTGGCACCTATTCAGGAAGGCTTTGTGTGGTCTTTTTTCAATGGTACATTTTCTTAGCGAAATGACTTGACATCACTGCACAATGTAGGCACACGTTGCTGAGGCAATATTTGTTGGAGGTTTGTTTATAGAAATTAAACAGGTTTAAAAGAAAAAAAAAAATTAAATAATCTTTGAACACTGTGCCACGTTAAATACCGGTACTTGCACCAACTGGCATATTAGAATATATCACTGAAGGGTATACATTTACAAAGCAAGTAGAATAAAGGTTCTAAAAGTGAGATGTAACTTTACTGGCTAGCAGATTCGCATCTCTCCTAGCAGAGACTTTCTGCAGCTTCCAAAACTCCGAATTGGGTATTGCTGTACCTCCCTGGAAACAGCAGACCGCGGGAGAACCAGTGACTCGGTGACCTCAGTATGGGAAATCATTGTTGTTCTTAATTAGATACACGTTATTTTAGATTGACTTCAATGAGGGTTTTTAGCATATCGACTACGATACGAGTAGCACCGTACCGGGTATATTTTTGTTCAAGCAGTGTTAATGTGCTCTGTATGTACCTAGTCTAATTCTTATCGGTAATGCATGTGTGCTGGGATGTGTTTTGATTCCCAACATAAATACTGTACGAATCTTGGAGGTTAAATGATCTTCGACAGTGTTTGTTTATGGCACCACCGCAATTTTGGCAGAAGTAAATACGTTCAGTAACTATTGAAATGAACTGCTCTCATGCGGGATGTCATTGTAAATGAGATTTCTGATCTCATTAAGTTTTTTGTTGTTAAACAAATACAACTAAAAACGTAGTACCCGTAGGCTTTGGGATAGGACGGTACGCTATCTTTCATTAGAAAATGGGCTTTTTATTTCCTGGCATCTCATTGGCTAGTACTGCATTATCTTTCAATAGATGACCAGGAAATAAAAAACTATGGGCATACGTGCCTTTTCACCTGGACAGGTATCCTTGAGCCACCTACTCATAAAGTTCTAAACCACAAAACTATTTTCTGTCTTTTTTTTTTCGTAACAGTTTCCCATTTTCTAAGCGCAATAAGACCCTCCAGGGTGGGCGTTATTGGGAAATACCAGACCTTCCCCCTTCCAGGGGCTATAAGGCCCAACGCCGCTCATTATGCCTTTAGGCGGTCCAGTATTGCCTGATACCACCCACCCTGTTGGGTCTTACTGCTTACATAATACAGAATGCTTGTTGGCTTTCTATTGTTTCTCTTTCCTCCACATGACAGGGGAAAGCAACAGCGTTTTACAATGAGGCAGTTGAGATCAACTGTGAAAAATGGAAGAACAGCAGCCCAGGAGACTCTTGAAAAGCCAAAGAGATCTCCAAGAAAGAAAGTAAAATCTTCCCAAGCGATCAAAGAAGGTACAAATGAGCATGATTACACAACCACAGCACTACTGAATTCTGTATCATAATAAATCACTCGATGCCACTTTACTCTCCCTCTCAGAGCAGGGGGAGCTTGCTCACTTCAAGATGCACTTGGTCCATGTAGCACAAACCTACATTACTGAAAATATTGTTTTACACAAACCATATGTGTAATAAGATACGGAAAGCAACTGCGGTGTGCTCCCTAGGCATTTAGACTCTCCTACCAGAACCCTGATAGGGATGGGTACTGTACCTGTTTGAAAAAAGAATCAAACATATTTTTTTTGCTAACTAATAACTTGCACTTCTGTCCCTCTTGGCAGAACCCCTAAGTCCTGTTCCTTCCCAGAATTCCACTTACCACTATTTCAAAGACCCAGGTGACATCAGTTCCTTTAGAAAGCAGCTGCTCTGGTGGTATGATGAGTGCAAAAGGGAACTTCCCTGGAGGACCTTGTGTCCCTTCAGGTAACTCAAGTTTCACAGTATTTCAGAAGTAATGTTCACCTGTGACTTTACACTTTTTATTCAGTGCATAACAGTTCAGTCTACAACTCTCCGGAAGATCAAGAGAGCAACGTGGACCGGAAAACATTTAACCCTACTGTGCACCACACAATTTAATAGAAATTCAACAGCCCCAGATTATTGCAGTGTTTAGTAATATGAGTCGTTCCTTAATTTGTTTTTCATTTGTTTGCAGGCTGCAACATAACCTGATGTAAACAAAAGGCTCTACGCAGGTACCTAGATATTAATGTTCATACAATGAATGCTGCTGAGATAACTGAGGAAAGTTACAAAACCCATACCTCACACAATAACTTAGTGACTGCTGAGCTGGTGAATATTTCATGGATGAAAGTAGGTGCATTAATGCTTTCTATTCTTAAAGTTCTCTTATTTTTTTCATGCTTTCACCACACTCTTTAGAATCCCAAGGTGTGTGTGTCGGGATGTCTTTTGCTGCTGTAATTGACAGCATATTATTTAAGTGTTTTGTTTTTGTGTTATTTCAGAGGTGGCCAACAGCACAGGATTTTGCTGCAGCTACTTTAGAGGTGAGGTCATTTTAAAAAAGGCTGGGGACAGGAGAATAAAGTGAGATTCCTGATACTTACCTCAGCCATGGCTGAGGGAATAAAACGTCCTGGAAGAATTTTAAAACAAGCCCTGGAGACAAAAATAGTGAAAATAAGAATAGTATAGTTGACACGCAGACCAAATATACAGGCCCCGTTTTCAGCTATGTTTTAGATATAGATGCCAGTACTGTATAAAGTATGTGAATCTGTTTCTTTTCCCAATGAGCACTTCTCAGTGCATGGATGATATGTGAAATCCTACGGAACATTCGGCTGAATTTATTCCCTCGTTATTAATGCAGGATGTGAATGAGATGTGGGGGGGGCTGGGCTTCTACTCTTGAGGAAAGAGGCTCCACAATGGTTTGTTTGTTTTGTTTTTTATTATTAAACTTGGGGGGATCTTTAGAGATTGAAATGGCGATTTACAGCAAGATGCTGTGTAAAATGCTGCAGCGTTGTCGTTGGATCGTAGCTGTTTCTGTAAAGCCCTCCATGCTGTTTGTGATTGATTGATTGATTGATTGATTGATTGATTGATTGATTGATACCACTGAGAGTTTGTTATGTCTAAAATGTAATCTCCTTGGTGAACCTCTCACTTACATTATACACTCTGTAAATATGCAACAGTGGGGTCCTTTTTAACTGTAGGAGCTGACTGCACTAGCCCCTCTGTCACAGATTCTCTCTGGTGAGATTCATTTTCTAGGGATAATAAGAAGTCATTTTGCCTTATTATATCATAGTTTAAATCGTCCGAAGGGCGTATGACATGTTTTGTGTTTGGTTTCAGGAGTCTAGCCAATACCTTGGTAGACCCCAAGCGAGCAAGAGACTTCAATCAGGCTATGATGGAGCTGGGTGCCACTGTGTACACCCCAAAAGCGCCCCTGTGCTTGGCCCTATTCAGACACACTGCAGGGCCTATAAGCAGGTACAGGAATTGCACTGACGATTCATTCATATAGACGGTCTAGTGACCGCAGTTGATACATGAGGTAGATTGAGCTAGTCTGTTCCATTCTTTCCAGATTATGTGACTAAAGGCCATGCCTACTGTGTTTTGCACACTAGGGGGCAGTGCTGCCTTGCATGTTTTGATGTCTCCCTGCACAGCACTGGTCTCCGGTATTGAAAGGGAACAAAACAGTGGTATCTTTCAGCATGGATAAGGACAGACAAAACAAGATTGGGAGACACTGTTTTGCCAGCAGAGCAGAGCCCTGAGAGTCAGCAGCACAGTTGTAAAGACTAAAAGCAGGAAAAGTTCAAATACAATGGTAGCACATTACAGTCACTGTACTTACAGTTGTACATTATTAATAATGCATAAATTCCGCCTTGCTGTATGCATTCAGCAGCATGTTAAGAATTCAATATTAACCTCACTGTAATAAACATGAACCTGAACAGGTCATGTTGGTGGTCTATGTCATTTAATTGGCAAAGGCCTGTTGTTCCCCTACCAGTATTTTGGATATTCTGTTTTAGATTTTAGAAGCGCTGTCACTCAGGCAGTTGATTCAAAAGCTCTGAAGGAATATAATTTGCTTAGTACAATGTAAATCTGTTTTACTGGCATGTAGGTACAGTGTCTGATGAGGAGGGGAGTGAAATAATGTTTGCTCTGGTCTCTGCAGGTTGAGATCCAGCTTGATTTGGCATCAGAAAGGCTTCTGGGTAAATCCACACTGCAATCTAGTTCTGTTCCGGATATTGAAGAATGTGGTGAGCAAAGTTATTTTCATTGTTGGCTGCCATTCACTCTTTAATTTGTTGTACATATAAATATATATAAATTAAACCGGATTGTTTCCAGTCCGCCACAGTTACCAGTAGTCTGTATCTTGTGTCCAGTGTTTTGGGTGGGGCAGAAGCAGGAGATACGATTTGGCCATGCCTTAACCTTCCTATCAATGATAAACTAAGAAGAATTTCTAAATAACTGATAGGTTATTCAAATATTGACACTGACATTGTACAATCCATAGAGCATTCTTTGCAAACTGAACACCGCCAAGCAAGTATATTTTAGCTCCTATTTTACCATTTTAATATCCAATATGGGGGGAAAAGAACATGTTTGTTACTCAGTAATACACCATTTCATTACTGAGACTCGTTTTGGACACAGTAGAGGTGTGCAATCTTTTGATTCGACTTGAGAAGTGTAACACAGTGAAACACATTGAGTCACAACTAACAAAGCAGTACATTTACATACCACACCTGGAGCTTGTGGTAGTTAAAAGTCACCATCCTGTGAATATTGAACCCAAGTCAGGCCAAGTAAAAAAAAATCTGCTATGCTATCATAATCCACAACCAGGGTTGAAGTAATGCTCCCATTGCATAGAATAGTTTGAGCCATTCCAGGGTATACAGTGAGCCACTTAGGGAAAGCAGAGAGGAAAAGTTGGCCTAATTAAGCCATTATTATTATTATTATTATTATTATTATTATTATTATTATTATTACATTTCTTAGCAGACACCCTTATCCAGGGCAACTTACAATTATTACAAGATATCACATTATTTTTACATACAATTACCCATTTATACAGCTGGGCTTTTACTGGAGCAATCTAGGTAAAGTACCTTGCTCAAGTGTACAGCAACCCACAACCCTCCAGTCAGGAGTCCAGAGCCCTAACCACTACTCCACTCCACTCCCAGCCTCTGCAGGCTGTTACTTTCTGTGCCTCCCTCCTGGGGAACTGTGGGATAGCGGCCTGGGGGTGATGAACATCCCCAGGAAGCCTGTGAAGAAGCAGACATAGATGG
Source organism: Acipenser ruthenus (assembly GCF_902713425.1). NCBI lineage: Eukaryota > Metazoa > Chordata > Actinopteri > Acipenseriformes > Acipenseridae > Acipenser > Acipenser ruthenus. The sequence continues at coordinate 7,413,911 of NC_081198.1, read as the reverse complement.
TGCGGACCCTGGCCTCTGTACTGTACAGGAGGGGTGACGGCAGAGAGGCCGAATACCTCATTGTACAGAGACCCAGCACAGATAAAGGCAGCTTAGCAGGAGGGGACTAGGAGACTTTTCACACGTACGGTAGTTTGTACTGCTATTATTCTTGCGGTTTATGAGCTAATTAGGCAATATTTCAAATGGTCTTGAATTATCTTGTTTCTGAAACAACCTTGGTCTATTCAAAAAGTAATAATGGGAAACATCCCTTCATTATTTCTGTACAGAAACTAATGTGGATGCCGGATGCTTTTTTTTTTTTTTTTTTTTTTGCTAGTTCTTGATAGAATTGTGTCTGGTTGAAGTTTCATTCTATACAGTATTACCAGCATGGAGTCCGAATCTGTCCCAGCCTGCCCCTGGAGGAGGGGGGCTTCTCTGATAGAAAGCAGAAAGAGGCTGTGCTGGCCCAGGTTCAGAGGGTACTGGGAGACCCAGGCAGCCTGGGGGCCCTGTAACACATTGGAGAGGTGGGAGCTGCAATAGCTGTACATTTTTGTTCCAACAAACACCAGACTTATGTGGTATATCGCTGCAGCCTGTCCGACCCCACAGGTGTGGTGCTGAAAGAGAGTGAAGCACCTACCACCCTCTGGGTAACGAAGGCTGTGTTCCAGCAGTCAGCCGTGTCCACAGCCATGAAGAAGGTACGTTGTGTAAAACACTTTTGCTTTATAGCTGTTTGAATCATTTCAGGGTCACCATGCATTTTTAGTGCCTCCTGCTTGTTTCCCTGCAACAAAATACATGGTCTGTTTCCCATATTGCACACGGTTCGCATTGAAAGCCACTTGGTAGCAAATACAACACTGCCAGTCAACTTAAAGTGGTAGGTTGCGGAAAGAGGTATTACAGATTAATTATTATTTTTGTTTTGCTTCTTTCTAGGCAGAGGTACAAATTGCAAACAAACTAATCAAACAATTATTATCTCCTGTTTGCATTGTCAGTAGCATTTTCACTGTTCTCATAATCATTGTACTGTCCAGTTTTCATTTAAAGTGTACATTGCCCTGTTTGTCAGTGCTAATGAATTATTCCTTTCAGGTCCCCAAGAAAAACAGCAAGTATAACAAAGGTGAAATAAAACAACGGGTCCTGAGTTGACCTTAAATCATCTTGGCTGGTCACTGCCACAGGGATCTGTAGTTGTGAACCTAATTGGGATTTCATTGCCCACTTGCCTCAGGAACCATCCGTTTTGATGCCTCCAATGTATTGCCCTGTATCAGCAATCATCTGTTCACTATACTGCACCTTGGTTACGATTCTGCACACACAACAGCAACTGTGACTTTTATATCAAGGCTGTACCTGAAATGCAAATGTTTAACATGTTTTTCATTCACTTTGAAATCGTTCACCCCAAAAGAAACTAAGATATAGTATCCTGTTTTCAGGGTGGCTGTACCTGAAATGCAAATGTTTAACATGTTTTTCATTCACTTTGAAATTGTTCACCCCAAAAGAAACTAAGATATAGTATCCTGTTTTCAGGGTGGGGGTTGGGAGTTTCTATCCACTTTTCCAGTCACCATGGTCACCCAGCAGATCAGTAACTACAAAGCCTAGAACAAATGGCACTGTTAACTGATGGTTAGCAGTGACACCACAGTGGTGATTGCTATCATGGTGATGTTTGTTGGCATTTTAATAAGAAACAAATGTACAATTATATTAAACAAAAACAAAATAATTGAGTATACATTTCTTAAATATTGTGCTTGTTCTTAGAGAACCGTTCTCACATTGTGACCCATGTGTTCGGTCAAGTAAGTCAACAATTTTAAAATATGGGGATGGGAAGGACAAAACTGCTACAGTTAAGAGACTTGTAGGCATTAACTCCACAAGATTCAACCAAACCAAAACATGGCAAAACAGCACAGATCAAAACATATCTTGCTGTCTGGGATTGGGTTGGTTTGACTGAACTTGTGTTCAGTTCTTCACTAGCCTTGACTAATCAGCCATTAGAGGTTGGTACTAAGAACTGCTTTATTGAGGGACTGGAAATTGTAACTGGGTAATACAAAAGCTGTAAAAAAAAAAATGCACACAAAAAAGTCATAATTATATTATATCTGTACCCTGAACAGTATTTTATGAAAACATGTATTTTGTAAAAATAAATAAATATTTGTGATATGATGGTGCTGCAAGTAGTAGGTTGCTACTAATGCTTTTTGTCTTCGTGGTTCTGGGTGATCCAGGTTTCACATCACCAGTGGTCTTGCCGAGGCCTGGATTGGGTGTGGGGGTCGGGGGAGTGCGTGGTGGTTGCGTCACTTGATTTAATAAACAGGAATAATAAAAAACAATGGAAGCCTTCATCTCAAAGCCTTGGTCAGTTTTGTCGTCAGGGTTAGTGTTAACCTCTTAATTCTCATTGTCAAGGGAATGGCATCTGTAGAGGGAGAGCGCTTTATTGTCAGGCTCTTGCCTCGCCTAGTCTGTGGCTTAGCAACCATGTCACCTCCATTTGTACGTGGAGACAAAGGCCATGGGAGACGGGTGACTTATCTCTGGGGGTGAGCTTTGAAAAACTACCCTGGGTATCTTCATTACCTGTATAAAACACTATTCACGCTAGTTTGTCAACCTGAAAGTACAGAACTTCTTAACAAGAATTAAATAAAAAAAAAACACAAATTATGGTTGGGACAATTAAAAATAACTGATTTGATCTGGGTAAGAGAGCGTTGAAATGTTGTACATTGCATTCTGAGTGACAGCGGACTATAATCTGTTAGGGAGCATACAATTAAAATCAGCAGTAGCAATTCTGTCCAATGGACTTTACCTTCGGAACACAGGTTTGTTCAACAGAGAGCTGGAACACACCAAATCTAAAATGTGTTTCTAGATACAGCAGAAATCTCGACCAGATAGCTTGTTAGATCTGTGGAGACAGTTAGATGCAATATTGCATTCTGCTTAAATAACTAATTTAAGGTCTGTCTGTAATATTTTTGATAGATATGGCATTAATATACATACATACATACATACATACATACATACATACATGCATGCATACCCTCAAACACATGCAGTTATGTATCTTTAGTGAGAGCCAAATAAGAGGCTGAAAGTAAACATTCCAAGTTTATTCATTTGTGAAACCTCAATTCCCCAAACAGGTCCAATGGCCTTGCTGTTTGTTTGCAAAATAGTTTACAAACTTGTAAAATTTGTAAAGTGTGATGTATATTTGTCACTGTAAATTCGAGTAAATGAAATATCTTGTTTTTATTTATTCGCGTATTTTGATGTAGTATATCTCCTTGTCAACATTAATAACCCATGACTGTGTTGAGATTTAGGGGTGTGAACTAGAGGGCAACAAAGTGGCCGAGTCCAGAGCGAAGTGTCAGTGTTTATTATTGCAATTACAATGGCTTCTTTATCCCTCTCGCACCACAAAGTGCACTATATATCCTAACAATGCAGTCGCGGGGTTAGGGGCTTATTGAACGAGAAAGTTAAACGAATTGTAGGAAACCAACATACAAAAAATGAGCCTGTAAAGTTACATATGAATGCGCAGTGCAGAGTACGCTCTATTTCAGAAGTTGTTGAGAGTCAGGTACAGTGTCTGGTTCTTTTAAAATCACAATATATGAAAGCGTTATATGTTTTTGGGAATCCAAATGATGCACTTGCTTTTAATCTAGTTAAGAAGTGGTACTAGAATTCTACTGAATGTTCTTACTGGTGGAATGTGTTTTTCATACTGCGGCTGTAAAACCCGTTCTGCTGTGATTCGCCGCTGCGGGTCCCGGTTGGGAGGTGCTCTCCCTTTAAAGACAGAATCGATCAAAACACAAAGACAGAAGATCAAACTAACAGGACCGAAGAGAACTTTTACGATTGAGTAGAAAGGTATTTATAAAAAACAAAAACATTAATATTAGTAGACTTATGAGGAAATACTGTACAAGGGGAACAAAACGTAATACAATTATTATTTAGTTTATTATATTTTTTAATGTTTGGTAACTTTTTTTCTATTTTTAAAGAAACTCAGCTACTGATTACAACGGTGGTGCTAATATTTATCACTCCCGTGTTTATCCTATGCTAATGCATATCTAATTTGGTGCGTGTGACGATTAGGAATGTATGGAGAAGTTTTTAAAAACGCAGTCGAGACAAAGGCTTGCTTTGCTGTCGTCCTAATTAGCCTATTTGTAGTGCAGTAGAATGCCAGACCTTAAACTGGTTGTATTTATTGTATGTGTGTGAAATGTTTAAGAAACTGAAGTTAGATGCAATGGAAAGTCTTTTGAGGGCACTCATTTTTCCAAGTATTGGGCCAGGTTCTATTTTGGGGTTTTGGTGTAATTAATTATTGGTCGATCTCAGTTAAAAATACCTTCTCAGGTTGGCGATCTGCCACTACCATGTAATTCGTCTGGCTATTTCTATTTAAAGGACAAGCATTTTGTCATCTTCCCAGGTGCGCTGGATCTGTAAAGATGCGTCTGTCGACCGCCGTGTTTGCGGCGTTCCTCGGGCTGTCTGTAGCAGCTTCTGACGAGGAGGGCGTCTCGCGGATCTGTCAGCCTGCGCCTAACTGGGAGATCGATGGGTATTCGCCCATGCAGGACCAGCTGGGCAGGGTGACTGTGGTAGCACTGCTGAAAGCCAGCTGACAGTTCTGTCTCACGCAGGCTTCCAGGTACATCTTCAACCATTTCACATACCTCGTCTCTCAACCTTTCACCATAATTGTCACTACTGTCAACCCATACTTTAATTTGCCACATTCAAGCAACCATGGACGCACACGCACCGATTATGTGTGTTGGTTTGCATGAAGCAGTGAGCATCCTTGCGATCTATTGCAACATTGCCCCCTGGTGGTAATGCCAAAGACAGCCATGCATCTCAAAAACTAGTGTTTGCCCCTGCTTGCACACGATTTTCCCTGAGGAAATATGGGGTATATGATTAACACTGAACTTCCTGACCCTTTCCTCACTGATGGTGTGACCACAGATCCTGGCTGCCTATTGACTCCGGTTACACAGTGTACCGTTGCATGATTTAGCCAAGTCTGTATTGGCGGTATCACATTACAAGACTGCTTATTTCCTGCTGCAGTTCGAGTTGTCTTAGTTAATGCCTTTTTGATTACGTGTGCCCGGTCAGGCTGGGAGGTCTGCGTGCCAAGCTGTCCAGGAGAGGGCTCTCGGAGGTGGGATTCTTGATCGTCAATGAGAAGGAGCCCCAGGCCAGAGCCATGTACTGGGAGCTAAAGAAGAGAGCGCCCATGGGGGTTCCTGTGTACCAGCAGGACCCCCTGCAGCAGGACGTGTGGGAGACCCTGGGAGGGGACAAGGATGACTTCCTCATTTACGACAGGTAAAGCACAAGCCCAAATCCATGAACTGCCAACGCTTGTCAATAAAATACACACATATAGATATAGAGATTATATATACAGTGCCTTGCGAAAGTATTCGGCCCCCTTGAACTTTGCGACCTTTTGCCACATTTCAGGCTTCAAACATAAAGATATGAAACTGTAATTTTTTGTGAAGAATCAACAACAAGTGGGACACAATCATGAAGTGGAACGAAATTTATTGGATATTTCAAACTTTTTTAACAAATAAAAAACTGAAAAATTGGGCGTGCAAAATTATTCAGCCCCCTTAAGTTAATACTTTGTAGCGCCACCTTTTGCTGCGATTACAGCTGTAAGTCGCTTGGGGTATGTCTCTATCAGTTTTGCACATCGAGAGACTGAAATTTTTGCCCATTCCTCCTTGCAAAACAGCTCGAGCTCAGTGAGGTTGGATGGAGAGCATTTGTGAACAGCAGTTTTCAGTTCTTTCCACAGATTCTCGATTGGATTCAGGTCTGGACTTTGACTTGGCCATTCTAACACCTGGATATGTTTATTTGTGAACCATTCCATTGTAGATTTTGCTTTATGTTTTGGATCATTGTCTTGTTGGAAGACAAATCTCCGTCCCAGTCTCAGGTCTTTTGCAGACTCCATCAGGTTTTCTTCCAGAATGGTCCTGTATTTGGCTCCATCCATCTTTCCATCAATTTTAACCATCTTCCCTGTCCCTGCTGAAGAAAAGCAGGCCCAAACCATGATGCTGCCACCACCATGTTTGACAGTGGGGATGGTGTGTTCAGGGTGATGAGCTGTGTTGCTTTTACGCCAAACATAACGTTTTGCATTGTTGCCAAAAAGTTCGATTTTGGTTTCATCTGACCAGAGCACCTTCTTCCACATGTTTGGTGTGTCTCCCAGGTGGCTTGTGGCAAACTGTAAACGACACTTTTTATGGATATCTTTAAGAAATGGCTTTCTTCTTGCCACTCTTCCATAAAGGCCAGATTTGTGCAGTATACGACTGATTGTTGTCCTATGGACAGAGTCTCCCACCTCAGCTGTAGATCTCTGCAGTTCATCCAGAGTGATCATGGGCCTCTTGGCTGCATCTCTGATCAGTCTTCTCCTTGTATGAGCTGAAAGTTTAGAGGGACGGCCAGGTCTTGGTAGATTTGCAGTGGTCTGATACTCCTTCCATTTCAATATTATCGCTTGCACAGTGCTCCTTGGGATGTTTAAAGCTTGGGAAATCTTTTTGTATCCAAATCCGACTTTAAACTTCTCCACAACAGTATCTCGGACCTGCCTGGTGTGTTCCTTGTTCTTCATGATGCTCTCTGCGCTTTAAACGGACCTCTGAGACTATCACAGTGCAGGTGCATTTATACGGAGACTTGATTACACACAGGTGGATTCTATTTATCATCATTAGTCATTTAGGTCAACATTGGATCATTCAGAGATCCTCACTGAACTTCTGGAGAGAGTTTGCTGCACTGAAAGTAAAGGGGCTGAATAATTTTGCACGCCCAATTTTTCAGTTTTTTATTTGTTAAAAGAGTTTGAAATATCCAATAAATTTCGTTCCACTTCATGATTGTGTCCCACTTGTTGTTGATTCTTCACAAAAAATTACAGTTTCATATCTTTATGTTTGAAGCCTGAAATGTGGCAAAAGGTCGCAAAGTTCAAGGGGGCCGAATACTTTCGCAAGGCACTGTATGTATGAGAGAGAGAGAGAGAGAGAGAGAGAGAGAGAGAGAGAGAGAGAGAGAGAGAGAGAGAGAGAGAGAGAGACTGAGACTGAGACTTCTCGAATTCCATGGAGTTCACAAAGACTGTTTTAAAATGTAAAAAAAAATGTAAATAAAAAACTTGGGTCTATAAGGTATAAGTTAAACTTTGGAATATCTCGCTTGTTTATTGAGTAATCTTTGTATAACAAAGATTGCTCAGTACGGGAACTGGTGATAATATTTGCTGAAGTTGACATTGATCTTTCACAACAACTAGCATGCACTGATACCAGCAAGGGTACCTCGACCTCCCGACCCCAGTGACAGGCTTCTATCAAAACAAGCGTGCTTCCAATTATCAAAATCGTGGAGACAGAAGCATTTTAAAGACTTCCCTGCACCCTGGCACCCAGGGCCTTACAACAATGCTGCATGTTTTAAATAGGCTTTAAATAAATACCTCCTTTAATAAATGCTATGTATTCTCTTTGAAATCACCCTTTTATTTAATTTGTTTTCCGCAGGTGTGGTAAGCTGACGTTCCACATTCCACTGCCTTACAGCTTCCTTCACCGCCCCTACATCGAGGCTGCTGTCCTTGCCACCTACCACAAGGACATCTGTGGAAACTGCAGTGTAAGTACCAGAGCTGAAACTCTTAATACAAATGCTGGCTTTAGGCAACACATAGACCCAGAAGAGCTTTTCTTTATCGAAATGAGAAACCTGATTGTTTATAATAGAGTATAGAAAACATACAAAGACTGTGCCTGCTTGGCTGACACTCTGGTCCTATCAGCTGAAAGGTGATTATAATGCTATAATGTGCACCCTAAGGGTCTTTTTCACTTTTATCTAAAGGTCGTGCTTTTTCTTTTCCAGTTTCATTTAAACTCAACTCTAACTGCAGGACCGAATGGGACAAATGTTACTTCCATAAATGCTGCTGCCACAGATTCTCCAGTGGCCCAGGGAGCCACAGAGATTGGGCACACAAACACAACTGGACAACACCACCACCCGGACAGGGAGCCCCCAGTTAAAAACATCCAGCACCATCACCATGGAGACCACCATTCACACAAGGGGAAGGGACATGAACAGCCCCACAGCCATCATTAATCTAAAGGGCAATGCAGATTAACCCTAACCCTAAATGTGCTGGGCCCAGTTCCTGGAGATTGTGGAGGTGACACTGACGCTGTGTATAGATGGTGTATTATTAGACATGAATTATTAGGTATTGGACTTGTGCTGATTTTAAGTGAGATAGAAAACCGGTCTCGCTGCTTAAGTTTGAATAGCCCACATGAATTGAAATTCAAGTCTTCACTGCTAGTTTAATATATTTGCATTTCTATTGCTTAAAAACAAATACAGTTTGCATGTAGGGCCAGAATGACTAAGCCATGTGACCCAGTGCATGTTACAATACTATTAAGGAATCATCTAAAAGAATGATTCTGTACATATCCACCTTCCAACCCTTTGTTCTCCTTCTTGTTGTGAGGGCTATGCAGACAAGCTGACCCTTATTTGGTCTCTCGGTATCTTTGCTGTTCTAACTTCCCGGCCCGTGCTGTTGGGTTTACTATGGCTCTCTGACTCCCTGCACTATATGAATTCTGCAGTTAAAACTACAGTGCTTAGTGGCTGCAGACTGATGCTGTGTAGGTGGGAACACAGAGCTTGTAGAGAAACTGAACTGTTGAGAGGGGCAGCAAGTACTGAGGCAGATTTGTTTTAGAGGCAGGGTTGTATTCTACTGTATATGCAGTATATACAGATAAGCTTGGTTGTGTCACCTTTACACCTTTATCTATTCTGTACCTAGCCATGTTGCATAAAGACCACCCCTACATGGGAGTGTGAAAAGGACTTTGGAATTGCAAAGCTTGCCAGTGCCCTTAAAATGAGTGTTATTACTATTGCGTTCTATATTGCCTCACTGTGTCTGTGTCATGAGAGAGCAATAAAATACCACCTGTATGGATGTATGGATGGATGTCACACTTGATTTTTATTTGCTCATCCAGTTGTGATGGAACTAGATGTTCTAACCTCTGATTTGTAAGTCTAATAAAATATAATTAACAAACCCAGTCTTAAGTCCAGTCCTAAATGAAATAATTTGTCTGCTTGACTACATTTCATATAATCTATGGCAATATGAGTGTTTTGTAAGGATGAATAAAGCAGTATAATTTGCACTTACTGTAAACTATACTGTATTTAAATCTTGATTTTGCATTGTAACCCCTGTAACAGCTGTCTGGATAAAGGTGTCTGCCAAATCAATTAAATACATAAAGAAATAAACACTGCAGTGTTTTAAGTATACAGTATCTTTAAATTCTATAACAGGATTCACAGTAAATACAAGATCAGCATTGAAAGCGACCTGGCTGTCCTTCCCACAACAGTAAAGCGCTTTGTGCGCTATTTGCACATTGCTGAAACGGTTACTCGTGTTGTGAGATCCTAACACAGAGAGTCTCTGTCTGTACATTTATCTATGGCCAGTCAGTCAGCTGTAGGGCATATGCATACTGTAAGCAACAACAATGATCTGTGAATAGATTTCACTGTACTGAACTGAACAAAAAAGGGACAACGTTGGGGCACAAGTAAGACATGGAAACTGTTCTGCAGTCAGACCTGGAATACTGTGTCATGTTAAATAACATCTGACTGCACTTTACAGATGAACTGCAGGTTATATACAAGCACACGCACTGTATGAAGTGTATGTAAACGTTTTGATGTTTGGGCTATCCCGTGTGAAAGGGGTCCAAGTTCATATTCTTCAATCCCACCACAGAGTCACCTCTTTTAACCTTGACAAAATTCATTGGGGAGCCATCAACTTTCATTTTCCATATCATGAACTAATTTCACACATCAGAAAGCACGGTTTCTGGGACAATGGAAACATTCTGCATACACACAGATACACTAAGTTTTGTTTAGTTTAATTGCATAAGCAGCTTGGAAACACATACAGCGTATTACTCAAAGTGACATTTTGTAAGAAGCCGATTAGCTAAATCAGTGGTTTGCTAAGAATATGTGAAGCTTGGATTTATTTTTTAATTATTTTCATTCAAAACTTCCTGTGAAATATCAAAAAAGCACACATGTAGAGTACCAGATTATAATTACATTCAAAGGCAACTTAATTGATTCAAATGTTTGGGAGTGGAGATTGCCTGCTTTAGAATGATGCATGTGTTACAAAACCAAAAATCTAAAGGAAGGAGGAAATAGTTAGGCGCTGCAACTCCACGTGATGTGAATAACTATCTTTCTTGTAGGTTTCTTTATATTATATACAAACGTGCTCAAATTTGTTGGTACCCCTCCACAAAAAACGAAGAATGCACAATTTTCTCTGAAATAACTTGAAACTGACAAAAGTAATTGGCATCCACCATTGTTTATTCCATATTTAATAGAAATCAGACTTTGCTTTTGATTTTTTATTCAACATAATATTGTAAATAAGAAAACAAATGAAAATGGCATGGACAAAAATGATGGGACCGCTAACCTAATATTTTGTTGCACAACCTTTAGAGGCAATCACTGCAATCAAACGTTTTCTGTAGCTCTCAATGAGACTTCTGCACCTGTTAACAGGTAGTTTGGCCCACTCTTCCTGAGCAAACTGCTCCAGTTGTTTCAGGTTTGATGGGTGCCTTCTCCAGACTGCAAGTTTCAGCTCTTTCCATAGATGTTCGATAGGATTCAGATCAGGACTCATAGAAGGCTACTTCAGAATAGTCCAATGTTTTGTTCTTATCCATTCTTGGGTGCTTTTAGCTGTGTGTTTTGGGTCATTATCCTGTTGGAGGACCCATGACCTGCGACTGAGACAGAGCTTTCTGACACTGGGCAGTACGTTTTGCTCCAGAATGCCTTGATAGTCTTGAGATTTCATTGTGCCCTGCACAGATTCAAGGCACCCTGTGCTAGGCGCAGCAAAGCAGCCCCAAAACATAACCGAGCCTCCTCCATGTTTCACTGTAGGTATGGTGTTCTTTTCTTTGAAAGCTTCATTTTTTCGTCTGTGAACATAGAGCTGATGTGACTTGCCAAAAAGCTCCAGTTTTGACTCATCTGTCCAAAGAACATTCTCCCAGAAGGATTGTGGCTTGTCAATATGCATTTTAGCAAATTCCAGTCTGGCTTTTTTATGTTTTTCTGTCAAAAGTGGAGTCCTCCTGGGTCTTCTTCCATGGAGCCCACTTTCGCTCAAAAAGCGACGGATGGTGCGATCAGAAACTGACGTACCTTCACCTTGGAGTTCAGCTTGTATCTCTTTGGCAGTTATCCTTGGTTCTTTTTCTACCATTCGCACTATCCTTCTGTTCAATCTGGGGTCGATTTTCCTCTTGCGGCCGCGCCCAGGGAGGTTGGCTACAGTTCCATGGACCTTAAACTTCTTAATAATATTTGCAACTGTTGTCACAGGAACATCAAGCTGCTTGGAGATGGTCTTGTAGCCTTTACCTTTACCATGCTTGTCTATTATTTTCTTTCTGATCTCCTCAGACAACTCTCTCCTTTGCTTTCTCTGGTCCATGTTCAGTGTGGTGCACACAATGATACCAAACAGCACAGTGACTACTTTTCTCTATTTAAATAGGCTGAATGACTGATTACAAGATTGGAGACATGTGTGATACTAATTAAAGAAAGTAATTAGTTTGAAATATCACTATAATCCAATTATTTATTATCTTTTCTAAGGGGTACCAACAAATGTGTCCAGGCCATTATAGAATATCTTTGTAGAATAAGCAATAATTCATCTCTTTTCACAGCTTCTTTGCTTTATTCTATGACATACCAAAGGCATGCAAGTATACATGATAAAATAGCTTTTAATTTCATCACTTTTCAGGAGGAATGAAGCATTATTTCAATGAGCTGTAAGGGTACCAACAAATTTGAGCACGTCTGTAAATATAAGAAAAAAGCAATTTAATTTCAAACATTACTATGTTTAGATTAGTTTTTTGTCTTACTCATTACAGTTAAATGAATTATAAATCAAATACAGTCCACCACATATCCCCTCCCCCTAGCTGGCTTAAACTCAGTTAAACCCACCCATATACACCCCTTCACTCCAGCAGTATCCTGCATCCATGCTGATTCGCTGCGACAGTGAAGTTTCTTTGAAAGAATAGGCTTCTTAATTTATGCAATAAATATATAAGATAAAGAAGGTGGTCACTCTACATTTAATAGTAAAGACAAAAACCAACTGATCAACAGTTTGTTTGGCCAAGTTCAGTACGGTATTGTTTAATTTTTAAATGGGTAACTCATTTTAACTGCAGTTCCGATTCCAGACACGAGGTGGTGCTGGTATCTTACACAAAAAAGCGTTCTTGCTACCTAGCGACCAAGATCTTTTGTTGTTATTATTATTATTATTATTATTATTATTATTATTGGCGTTTCAAAGTCAAACATAATTACAGCATTGTATATAAAAATATATAAAATATGTATTTTTTTTGTATAAAACTGTAAATCGCCCTGTGTAATAAATAATAATAATAATAATAATAATAATAATAATAATAATACTAATTTCCATTACACGAGAGTAGATGCTTCATGCTCTCGCCAACATAAGCACCAACTATGACGTAGCTTTACAGTAAACTAATGTGATCCATCTGTGTCTCCATCCATTTGCGTTTCCTTCCATTTGATGATGTAGATATCCTTCTGCCTGGTGTTGATGGCTGAAGTGTAATACTGCATTACTGTTAGGGTTTTGGACCAACGACAAATATTCCTCAAAACGCACTACTTCATTTATCTAACTAAGTGATACAAGAAAAGTTTTGACTGACTAAAAATGCCACCTAAGTAATGCTGTAAAGTATGTTGCGCAATAGATGAGGGCTTCATAGACTTTCCTTTTTAACAACCACTCTGTGTCTCTTCTGTCTGCTGCGTCAAGAGGCCTCTTCAACTCCCTTAAAGTCTGACCAAGGGAAATTCCCCCCTCCCCCCCTGGGAGTCACAGCCTGAGCCAGCCCCGGTAATTGAAATAACCCACTGAGACTGTGGCTTTTACATTACACTTTACTTATTTATTCAATCTCCCTCTGACAGTTAATTTATCTTATATTTTATTGGTTGGGCGGTTGCAGCCAATCGTAGGCGAGTGGTCTCAGTATCACAGTGTGTGACAGACACCGTCTTCATTTGTCTTGAGTCTGGAGGTGCTTCTGATTGTCGGCTGAGCTTGGGAAGCAAGTGAATTCCTGTGTAATAATCACTACGATTGTTTAGAATGAAAAAGCATTTACTAAAGATTGTTCAAGTAAGATCGTTGTTTTATTCAAACTCGGTAACAGGAAAGCGAAACATTCAGATAAGCTTGGATAAACGATTTATGCAGTACAATTAGTCATCAATTGGGCGTTTTCATTTCTTGAGCATTCTGCATGCATTCTAGGTAGTCTTTCGGAATTTTCAAAATTGCCACATCTTTACCACCGGCATCGAGTCATAAAACGGGAACATATGGCAGAAGCACAACATTTGCACAAAAAATAAAAATTATGGCATACTGCAGTTTACAGATCAGTTATTACAATTCATTGACATCGCCAAAAAAAAAAATGGAATCACACAAACGGCGGCAATCGATTTAACACGCGAGCAGTCGTGATAAACGACTTTTACGACCGGAGTGTTACCATTTTAAGTATACGAGTATTGCAGGGAACCCACAGAAGAATTCTCTGCAGACACACACTTTATCCATTATGCAGCACATTGAAGGTATTTCCATTCCAATAACTCTGCATCCCTTTTGATATGTATTGCACAGCTTCCCTAGTCATGTTATTCATGTGCACCTATATAATATACATTTGCACCTATAATACAGAGACTGATTCAGAGAGCTGTGCATTATAAAATCTCACACGTCCTGATATCAATCGTATTTGCTTTTCTGTAATGCATTTGAAGCCCTCGACTGATCATCTATTGACCTGGAAACTGTGAAAAGCACAATATTGTATTTCTCTGTTGCGTTAACAACTGGATTTATTGTTATTTTAGGAGTTAACCAAATTAGAGGTTGGCGTGGGTAGAAAATTTAGAACCAGGTACCCGCTGTGAAAAATACACGTGTGCCCGGAACTTTTTCTGGTAATGATTAAAGTAAATTAATGTTTATATTAATGTTTTAAGTGCATGATACATATTTAAATACTATATAGTACACATACACCTTCAGATCTGCAGACTTGTGTAACCTTTTTCAGTACTGGAAACATTGAAATAATAATAATAATAATAATAATAATAATAATAATAATAATAATAATAATAATAAGCAGCAATGACCGGGGTCCAAGCGCCAGATAATCTCCATGCATCCTATGACCATATTTCACATGTGGCATAGTAGCCCATTAGCCTGTACTAATCTGTGTAGCATATTGTACCACAGGAGCATATATGGGTTGCTAGATGTGTTTCATAGTAACCATTACCCTATCTCCACTCTAAAAGGAATTATAAGCTAGTTTTGCATTTAACCTGAAGGAGAGGTCAAAGGTCACGGTCAAGGCAATTTCTGAATAGAGCATATATGGGTTCAGGTGTGTGTTCCCTATTAACTATGATACTGTCTGGGTCTTTTCTGGGTCTGTAGGGGCGCCCACACACGCTGCCACCATATGTGAACCAGAGATTCCTCTCTGCAGTTCTTTGCCCCTTTAAAAGCAGACCCAGACACTGAACTTGAGGTTTTGAAAGCGCTGACACACTATTTTTAAATAATAACATAAACAAAATACAAATCTAGCTCTAATGAGCACTAACTAAACACAACACAGGAACCTAACTATAAAACAGGACAGCAAAGCTGTTTACCTGTAACACAAAATAAAGTAAAATAAACATAGGTTTAACACAAAACACTATACAAGGTTTAACACTACCTTTTTTTTTCTTTACGGTTGAACACACTCTCAACCAGCCCAGAACAGACTGGCTGCACTCCTTTTAAAACCTGCACCTGGCTCTAATTTGCTATCATAGCCAGGTGCAGGTGTGTGTGTGTGTGTGTGTGTGTGTGTGTGTATATATATATATATATATATATATATATATATATATATATATATATATATATATATATATATATTAGCAAGGTAATATGTGCAAATTGACCATAGATCAAATTTGATTGGCTCGCGGCAGCCATGTTTTTTTATGTAGCGACTTGCTTTTAACAAACTTAATAGACAACTTTGCCTAGGCTATGAATGCAAAGTTTCGCTTCTATCGGCATAACCGTTTCAGAGAAGAATTCAAAACTACGCTACAGACTTTATTATCGTGAACAAATCTGAATGTAGGCCATTAGGGGAGTATGTGCAGATCTCGGCTGATTGCGATTTCAGAGAAGATTTTTGAAAATTGGCCAATTTTTGTGAAAATCCAATATGGCTGCCACACCATGTGACCTATGACCTTTGTTTACGCTCTGACACAACTTCCCAGAGGCCTCTACAACTGTACCAAGTTTCAGGTAAAAAAAAAAAAATCATGTTTATTTTTTATAGTCAACCTTTAGGAATTTATAGTGGCACATGTGCGCCTAAATTAATATGTACGTTCGCACAAGCACATTTCTTTCACATATGTGACCAAATTAGTCACACTGTAGAGCCCTGTTACGTTGTTTTGTTTCCGATTTAGTTCCTGAGAAGAATAGTCGCTGCAGTTATTATTATTGAGATATACTTCCCGCTCGCTGTGTTATTGTTTTCTGTAAAACATTGATATCCTGTCAGTTAAGAAACGGCTTAATGCAAAAGCTTGTTTTAACCTTTATTTCACATGCCAGAGACCCGCACTTACAAATGTATTGTCATATTTCCTACATTTTCTTTAAATTCTCAAATTAATAAATCGAAGCCTGGTTAGTAAAAAGAGACCCGGGTAGCATCGAGTAATTTAAAACCTGGGTTTTAGCCGGGTTTTCGGGTACTCGTGCTGGCCTCTAATTTAAATATTTTAGATATTTTTGTTTTTGCCTAGGTGGTACAGTGCAATAGCTTTCACCTCTGGATACCTGGGTTCAAATCTGGTGTAGGTCACAAGTGAAACATGTGGTCTCTCAACAAAACCTACTGGGGAGCTGTCTTGTCTTTCTCATGCCTCTTTGCACTCACTGTGGCCTGAATGTTTTCATTGCGTTATCTTACTCTGGATGAGACCTCTGGGACAGTACTGGCTGGCTTTAGGAAGCCACTTAATTTGTTTATGTTTATTAAAAATTGGTAGCATTCATTATTTTGTTGTTTATTTTAATCAGACAACCTCTCCGCCCCCCAAAATAAAATCATGCTGACTTCCTACATTTCTGTTTTAGTTAATCCAAACTTGGCTTGGTAATTACCTAGTGGCCAATAGATTGTAAAATGTGGTGTGTTGTTAAGAGTGGGTATCTGTATATGGCTGATACCTTCATTCCAATGTGGCACGAGTCACAGGAGTGGGTAAAGTCAATTGAGCGCTTGTGCAACGGGCAGTGTTGTGTGATATGCTGTATTTCTGATACTAATGGGACAATGTGGGATACATATGACCCAAAAAACAGTAGTTCAATGGGATCAGTCCTTTTTTTTTACATTTGTTAAGACAGCTTACCCCTAACATATGGTTAACCTCTTAATCTGTGTAGTAGAAAAGCAAACCAGACACAGATAATTATACAGCCTTTTCACTGAGCATTGTTCACCCTTGAATCGCCACTCCAATTCATCCAAAGCCAAGAAAGGAACCACAATAAAATGTGTTCAGTTTGCAAATTGGACTCCAGGATCTACCCGCCACACAACATTTGTGTACACGAGTTACATGAAAGTATTTTTGTTTAGGATATTTACAATAATAGTAGTAGTATTTTAAATGTATTTTAAATGTCTGATGTACACTGCAGTTCCAAAGTCTTGAATATTGTTATTTGAAAAAAAAAAAAGAAAACGCAAAGTCCACCATTATTATTATTTCTTTATTTAGCAGACGCCTTTATCCAAGGCGACTTACAGAGACTAGGGTGTGTGAACTATGCATCAGCTGCAGAGTCACTTACAACTACATCTCACCTGAAAGACAGAGCACAAGGAGGTTAAGTGACTTGCTCAAGGTCACACAATGAGTCTGTGGCTGAGGTGGGATTTGAACCAGGGACCTCCTGGTTACAAGCCCTTTTCTTTAACCACTGGACCACACAGCCTCCTATGGACCACACAGCCTCACCATACACATTATCAGTTGAATTCTAACTTTTTAAATGTCTCAAAACTGACACGAGCTGATTAAACAGTGTGGTCAGAAGGATTCCTGCCATACAAGTCATCTGTGTCTGGAATGTCCCCTTTGAAACAAAAACTAAAGTTGACAGCTCTTGTTAATGTGGTTTAACGTCACCTAAGTTTCAACATGAAGACCTTCCTTCAATTGTGTTATTTGAAGTATGAGAAATGTTGTGAAATGCTATAGTTTAAAAGTGAGAACTAGCTGAATGCTTCTTCAGCTGACGTTCATCCTTATTTGTACACCACTTCCTGTAGCTGTGCATTTCATTGAATGACACACACACCCTTATAGAAAAGATGTATTACTGAAAAAGGGCTTCCTTGTGAAAGATATAACATATGCTTACTGCAGAAACCACACAGGTCTTAAAAATGCTGAATAGGGCCTTTGAGGGATATTAATGTGGCTGGTGTTACTTGGCAACACCCATGTAAACACCAGTGATCAGATATTTGGATAATTTTAATCAGAAATATACAAGGAAATTATTTGTATTAACTTTGTTCAATTAGCCTCACCGTTGTGTAAAGATATTTGATTGGAACCCTGCTAACCACTTTCCTCCATTTGGCTGCGCGCAAATTAAATCAAATAAACTCAACTTTCTGTTTCATGCAAATTGAAAGAGCGATTGGACTGGGGAGATGTGATTAAAATACACGCTTTCGGACCCTCTCTTTGTCTCTCCCACGCACGCTCACTCTACTTCATCAAGCAAGTACTTAAAAAACGTTAAACTGGGGGCCCCAATTACAAGCACAAAAGAGAATATTGTTGCAGGCAGGATAATTTGCTCGAATTGTCAATGCAAGACATGTGGGTTTATCATAATACCATTTTAATAAAGAGATGCAATGATTAAATGTAAAGGGGGGGGTCTGATGGCAGCCAAAAAGAAGGAAAAAAACATGTAAAAAGTCTCGGTTTCGCTCTAGTTTTCAGAGAGAACCATACAGGTAAGACCCAGCTCCTTATTTCAGCAACAGCGAAAGCCTGCTTTTGTTTGGGGTGTAATTAGTAATCAGGAGGAGAATAACCTCTCTGTCTCAGCCGTGGAAGGTTGTAATCACTGCATGTAGGCCTGTGTTTCAGAACAGGCCGGTAATGATAACCCTTCACCAAGCCAGTCATTCCAGACAAGGGTTTTCTGATGAATGTGAACCTCGCTTGACGCGGGCTGTGTACAGCTTTTTTTTGACAAAAACTTGTATTACTGTTAAATCTTTTGTTGTCTTTATTAACCAGGAAAGTACCTTGTCCTGGACAGGGGGGGGGGGGGGGAGAAAACCTAATTCCTCCAGCAATGTTTTCTTCCCAGATGAATCAATCTCACCAGTGATTACTCTGCCGATCAACAAACTCGTATTGTTCAACAGGCCTTGGTAGAAAATATTTACTTAATTAAACCGGTGTAGCTGCTCGAGTGTAGAAATAGAAAAGTATACAGTGTAAGGAAAACTAGCAGAAAACATACAAATAAGGAAACGACGCACCCCTGTAAAAATAATAGTGAATAACCTGCCTACATCTATCACACGCAACACATCCCTAAAAGCTAAATGACTGTAATACAATCGCTGCTGGGCTGAGCTGAGCTGCTTGTTTTTTTTTTTTTTTGTGAGTTCCTGCACACAGCCATTCCTCTATTCAGAGGCTGTGAATTCAGTTGTGACTCTCATTCCACAGTGATTTGGCTGGGTACAGTTTGGAGCAGTTTTTAAAGGGGGGCATGAACAGCTTTCAGATCTTCAGAAATGGTCCAATTAGGTTCAGCTGAATGGAGGTGGAGCCCTGTATCTGTTTTTGCAAAATAATCCCATGTGATTTTATTGAAGGCAGTGCTGTCTTAGTCAATAGAGGACAAGGAGCAAGGAGAGTCTGGGTTCAAATCCTATCCTTGCCACTGATTTGTTACATGAGGGAAAAGATTAAGAAAAAGAAAAGCACATGGGAGGAGGAGGATGCACCGAAATACATGCATGTAATCTGCTGTTGACATACTATACCTGCATTCGCATGTGCACTGTTGTCTCTGCATTTATCAATTGATACAAAACGAAACCGACAGAAAGCAGAGTAGGGTTGTCAGCCTTCCCTCCTGTGGGTTCCATGTTAGTGCGAAACAGTCTTCTGAACGTCCCGGGGCGGCCCCCATAGTCCGAGAATAGTCGGCAACTGCCGCCTCTTCTTCTTTGGAAGAACAATTTTGCCTCTAGCGATCTGCAGGGATCGACTTGAGTACTTTGAAGAGAGTGCCTCTACCAAGCTGAAACACATTGAAGCACACAAGGGGAGACCAAAGAGAGGGAAATCTACCCCCAGGCAAGACTGAAGAAGGGGTACAGGAGTGTGGGGCAGGAGTAAGAGATGAGCACTTGATAATCAGGCCGCAGACAGCTCGCTTGTTAAAAATAACATTCTAGATTCTGGGAACTTACTGGAGTAACAACACAGTGATAGTAACAGAAGTAAAAGAAATACTGCTGCTTTTAATATCTATATCACACCTGATAAAAGGGTTATATACTTTTAACCCCTGCTAAATTTTGCCCTTTCTTATTGTGAAATGAGTTAGTAAAGGTTAAGTTTGGACTCATTTTGGTATTTGTTGTGCTTGTAAAAGCATCAGACAACAATAAGTATCTTCCCAATGTCATCTGCTGGACATTAAATGTATCATAGAATTAAATGGTAGACATGCAACTGAAGTTTCATGAGTCAATCTTAATGACAGTGCTCAAAACTATGAATATTGACCCGCTAAGTTATTTCCCAAAGCTTGGATCATCTTAAACATTTATTTTATCAAGGGAAACCTAGGCATCTCATCTGGATTGAAATCATGTGAAATTGGTGGGCAATCACTCATCCAGCAAACATTTCTCTGAAAAAATAATAATAATAACCCAATTCCATCTAACCTCTGCCCCATAGCAGTGTGTCCCATCATCCATATAGATGACATCTCTGGATAGAAGTCAATAGTTCTGGTACAATGGTACATTTCCTTTTCATAAAGCGACCCTTATTTCTGTGACCTTTTATCGAGAATACGATTTGATAATATATATATATATTTTTTGCTATCAGTAATATGCTTTTTTTAGATGCTGTCCTTGTAGTCTTGAACACAGCTGTAGTTTTTGTGAATTGAGACTTGTGATCCAGCTATTCTGCTGCTCCTGTCTGTTTCTTAGTACACAGACATCCTGAAACAAAATTGTTTATCTCAACAAGCCTGTGCACACAGCAAATGCTGCTTTTGTAACAAAAATAAATACATTCTCGTGGATCCTATCATTTGGAGCATCCCCTTCACTTCCTTTCTTCCTTTCCACTCCTTCATCCTTCACAGCCCCGTTTGCCTTTGAGAGATTCAGTCTGGACTGACCTTTACTAAGCCGCTTCATCACAGAAACGAAGCCTCCTGATGTGCTAAAATTTCATGAGCTGCTCTGCTGTCAGTTTCAATTGAAGTGGGTACGCCGCCACACTGCCACACTGCCAGTGCCCCCCTTTCACTTCTGAGCAGCGTGGACCCACAGCTCTTCCCTTTTCACCACACGTATTGGCTACTTCTTGCCAATTATAAACCTTGGAAAAACGTTTCCTTAGTCTCCTATATGTAAATACCTACCATCATGTAAAAATGAGAATCTTAACTGTATAAGATTCTGTATAATCTCTGTTATTCCTGCCACATTCCACAGGATGGCTTTATTTGTGGATACTGTCTGTAACCTCCACATAGGTTGGTTGGTAATATAGGATGCCCTCCCACACTACCCATTGTGCACTTGACCCCAAGTTTAGCTGCACTGTAACTACAGTACCGGTACATTGTAATGCAATGTGAGATTCTGACACCCATAATAGTACAAGCGCCAACATATGGAAATGCAATAACCCCCCCCCTCCTTATCTGTGAATGTGCATTTCAAATGATATAACCACAGGACATACATTTACATGTCTCTGAGTCCCCACACTCCCTATACTATTAAATATTTATATTATTATCATTTCTTTGCCTCCGTTTCAGTGGATTTGTCCTCTGTCCGGGGAATCAAACTTGGCAATGAAATCCAACTGTAGACTGGGTCTGATCTTCAAAGTCTCAGTCAAAATGGTTGTATTTTTTATGCTGTTAAGAAAAGTACAACTCAATAGAGACAAGACAAGAGAAAAATATCTTCAGTGGCTCCCAAATTAGATTACTTTTCTTAACTTTTCTTGAATATTTTAATAGCTGTTTTCCGGGTGGCCCAGTTTTAAGCTCTTTATGTAGTTGGTATTAAAAATAAAAATAAAAAAATTTACTTTATTGTTTTTGTGTCTTACAAAAAAATAAAGAAGAGAAATTGCTAATCAAATTTAAGCACCTTAAAATCATTGGGAATTGGCATGAAAAGAGGTCAATCTGGGTGATTGTTTTTCCTAAAGATACAGTGGACAGATGTCATTACAGTTATTGTCAATCCACTAAAGGCAGAGATTGGTACTTTTGGGTTCTCTTAATTGGCTGTAAGAATAAAGAAACTGCTTGCAGAACCAATGACCCAGCAGTCTAGTGGGTAAGATAGAGGCGCCACTTCAACGGACCAGCCGTTCAATAAAAGACCCCACCATCAATATTCCTTTACTTACTCAAGAACATTGTGAAGCACACAAAAAAGGTCAACTTCAAACATTTAGGCCACCAAGAGTTCTTTGAACTCTCTCTTTAAATTAGAAAGGTTGCCAGATTTGTATTGTGAATTCTATAGAGTAATACCACCCTTCCCCCTCCTTACTACTACACCAGGGTCACTTAATACTTAAAATAACCTTTCCCTGACAAACATGCCTGCAGAGGCCCTGTGCCGGTCCCTAGCCTGTGATAGAAGTGAATTAAGGAGCCGTTCCACGTTATTAAACATGACACTCACTGAAGATAATGGGGCCTTTCTTCATCTCAATTCAAAATTCTAATCTCATTTCTTTGATTAATGGGCACAGATCTGCATACCAAGGGCTCTTGTTAATTTACTCTCGCAAATCCCTTTTTTGTGATGCGTCTGCAAAAAAAAATCTGTCTTCATAATCTTTTTTTTTTCTTTTGGTACTGATGCATGGAAGGGAGGAGATGATGGATAGACAGATCGAGACAGTCAAGCAAATAAATAGCAAGAAAGACAGACAGTTTTAGGCTGCAGTCCAAATGGCACAGGCATATGTGACCCATATATGAGGTAGTATAATAGCATATATATTTCATATCCATGCATGCTTTTACCTATATTGCAATACAATTCCTGTAAATATGTATAAAAGAGTTAACTTTCATATGTCATATAAGAAAAATAAATGATATATACAGTGCATGCATTATACACTGCAGATGTATGCAATATACAGTACATTTCTACATTGGCTTCCACTGAAACGAAGAGGATACAAAGCCATAAAGGCACTCTCCCTGGTGGAAACAAAAGACTGGCAGGGAGCCAACACTACTGTTTAAATCAGCTGAGAAAGAACAAGGAACAGCTATTACTGTATCAAATACTGGTATTGTGCACAATGGAGCAAACCGTGCCATTATGCTGTTCTTTTCCTTATGACTCTGGCACAGTTCATGCAGCTAGAGAGTGGCCCTGTAAGTAGCACCCCATTTTGTTTGCATCGTTTATTTTTTCAGGGTTGTCCTGGAAGCAAGCAATACCTGGGAACCATCATCATAAGCAGACCGGTTTCAATACAAGACCCCACCAACACACACACACATAAAAAAGCACATGCGGCGTAAAACACAATTAATTACAAAAACCTGCTCATAAAATTGTTTGCAAGAAAATGTAATCTATGCAATCAGATTGCATTAAAACACATTAAAGCCGCTGCTGGAGATTTTAATTACTTCCGGCTGTGAGTTTCCAATGGCTGAATGTAAAATAAGGCCAAAGTAAAGTTAGGTTTCTTTCTACTCTGACAAGGGCACATCGGTGCTGGCCTGCATGACTGCAGTAAAAACAAATCTGTTCAAAACTATTTCAAAACACAGGATTGCAGCTGGATATGTTTTACACACTGTTAATTGCATATGTTTTACACACTGTGTTAACTGCCTATCAAATTAGCACAACACTAGTGTGCCATTCACAGAAATTATCAGGAGCAGATTTTGTTTTTCCCAGAAACCTGCATCCAACTCCCACAACTTAAATGAATAAGAAACTGTCCCGCATATCACTAATACATATTAGAAAATATATTAAACCTGTATCATACATATACATAAAAAGTGTGTGTATTTAATGTACATTTTCCATAAGCGTAAGGCCACCAGACACTAAACAGGACATTTTGTTTGATAGATTATTTATGCATAATCCTACTGACTGCAATGATAATAGCAAGCTTTCATTTCCCTCTCACTTTCCCTGTAGGAATTTACCGCACCCCCTTCCCAAGCCACACTGGTCATTACAGTGTCAGGAATTATCAGTGACCTTGTGTGTCCATCCCAGAGTGCCTGGCTGCAGGAAGACCACTATGCTGCCGACTTTTTATCTCTGACAGGCAGGCTGATTTCCCCAGACTCTTGGGGAAGGGGCAGGGGGTGGGAGTGGAGATACTGTTTGGGTGGAAAAGGGGGTCAGGGGGTTCATTGGTATCAGTGACTGAAGCACGGAGAGCACCAAGAGGGAGATTTCCAACCCCAATACTTAGGCTGACAGTCTGGGAAAGAGGCAGGAACATCAACAGATACACCTCCCACAGATCCTGGGGTCTGCTGGACTTTAATGGTACTGTTGATGCAGCTATGATATGCTTATCTAAGGAAACAACAGATACACACTTTATCAGTCCCATCTAAGCTTTCATTCAACATTTCACATGCAATTCAAGAGGCTATGAGCGCTGAACACTGAAGCTGGGTTACAATACTTGACATCTACACTTGACATTTTAAAATGTCCGAACCCAGTTTGACATGTATTCTAACTCTAAATACTGGATGGCTGATTTACTGATGGGGGTTTCTTATAAAGGTAAATAATTATTTGTGTTATTTGTGTTCCAGTTTGAAATAGGTTTTGCTTTCCAGTTAGAATTTTGTTTTGTGTTCCAATAATAAGGTTTAGAATTATTAGTCATCCTGATCAAAATCTGCTGCTCATAAATATAATCCAGGTTTTGCTGCCGGTGTTGGTATGTGACACCATCAAGCTTGCAAGTATGCATTTCTTGAAGAGGGCTATATAAACAAAATAGCAAATGCGATAAGGTCAAGTATTAGCTGTTTTTCATTTCGTTGTTTTTGATTGCTGTCATTATACAACGGTAAGACCCTGACCTAGAATAGTCTGCCCTGTTCTGGTTACCAAGAGAATAAATGAAAATTACAATTAGGCTGATCCCAGGTTAGCATCTCTAGAAGAAATAAGGTTAATGGGGATTTTACTTAAGCATACAACATTCTAAATGGTTCAGATAATGTCAACACAAGTTAGCGCTCCAAACTCAGCACAGAGAATAGGACTGGGGGGCATAGATGAAAGATGAAGCCCTGTTTCTTTCAGAGATTAATAAATGTATAGTTGAGGTCCTAGAGGCAACCTTAGGGGAAATAGTCTATTAACCCTTTCCATACATGGGATTGCTATTCCAGACACACATCTTTCCACAAATAGATAAAGGATTTCCTGAAAACTGTGGTCTGTACCAGTTAATTTTTGTTACTTCAGTAAAGAATAAAAGGAACATTGCTGAGGACTTAAAATCTCTGAGAAATGGCTTACATCTCCAGAAGTTTTTAGTGAAAACCTGTTAAGATAATGTATGTGGTTACTTACGTTGAGTAATATGATTTGCTTATGGACACTCTTTTACTGTGTAGAATGTGCTTTCATTGTATTTGAATGTGTTTTAAGCATTTTTACTCTTTCACCTTTTACTCCCCCCTTCATCTGTGCACTTGGGTAGATAAGGAAAAAGGAAATGTGTCAAACAGGGAAAGGTGGAGAGTCTGGATAATTCCATTCTTATTTCAAACTGACAGGGAGGGGGGTTGTAGTGGAATAGTGATATCATGGATCATGCAGCTATATGTTTTAAAATTGCTGTCTTGCACATTTTTTCTATGTAAGGCCTGTGATAAAAGGAATATAAGACAATAAGAGGAAACCCTATGACATGTAGATAGATATTATAAAATAATGCTGTACTGTATACAATGAAAGTGTATTAAAAAAAACAAGTAGAAATCAAGATAATGAACTTGATTTTTTTTAACTGAAAGGCTGGGGTCATAATTTTATGCTTAAAATGGTATTGTGTTGTTTGGGCATGAGGCAACCCTGTTTACTAGTGATAATACTCGTTACTACTGATAATACAAATTAATATTGATGAGGAAATGCCCCAGCCGTCATCAAAGCCAAAACACATACAACTGTTTATATAATAATAATATATATTAACATTAACTCTTGTAAATCAACTTGTTTATCTTATTGTTGGTTTTGCACTATTAAGGCCACTCGTGTCCATGGCAACAACATATTATTAGGCTTGAACAATAGATCTTGATAGGTTACATTTACCAGGAGTAGAAATGTCACAGACAATATTGCATTTAGAGATGAAGGCTGACTAACACCAGCAACCCAATAACCAACAGTTGGAATGCAACCACCCTATGAAGCCAGGTATGTGGGCAGTGCTGGGTGCGGCTTGTAGATTCATCCTGTACTAAATGCTACACTTATTATCTGTTCTATAGGGAGTATTTATAAAATAGTCAGGATGAGGGACCAAATAACAATTTTGCAATATGATAGTGGCTTAAAGGTTGTGAGTAATACAAATGTTGGGTTAGAATTGTGCTTTAAGGTTAAGATTAGGTTTGTTGGTGGTCAGTGTGTCTTTCACACTGGACTCGTACAGTCTCCCTGCATTGGTTGTACAGTGTTACCTAAACTCAACACAGACAATGACAAGTGAGCCATTTTTACAATGCCCTGTAAAATGGATCATTATGATAGTGCCTGTGTGGTGTCAGCACAAGCCTGAGAGCTTTGATATAGTGGCAATACCACCAGTGTGACAATTCAATTCAGTGATGAACCGCTGGGTTCAATTTGTGATTACAATCATGCAATGTGCACGATAAATCACTTGCCATTCCGGAAAATAACCTGAGTAAGATAATGACTGGGTAATGCTTCAGCATGATTGGCACTTTAGGCATTAATAACCTGGAATTATCTGTAATAACCATGGTAACAGAATGGTAATTGCCAGAAAATTCCATTGTTACAAAGAGAAACAACAAAACAACCAAGAATTACTTATGCTCATTCATTTCCAATTTCGTATTGCAGCTTGCACACATGTGCCAATGCGATGTACGCATTTCAATTAAGTTACAGAGAAACTTCTATATAAAAGCATTTTATTATTATTATTATTATTTTATAGCAGACACCCTTATCCAGGGCGACTTACAATTGTTACAAGATATCACATTATTTTTACATACAATTACCCATTTATACAGTTGGGTTTTTATTGGAGCAATCTAGGTAAAGTACCTTGCTCAAGGGTACAGCAGCAGTGTCCCCCACCTGGGATTGAACCCACAACCCTTCAGTCAAGAGTCCAGAGCCCTAACCACGACTCTACACTGCTGCCCTTTCATCAGAAGTGATACCCCATACAGTATCTCTCAGTTTATTAAACCATTCCCCTCCATCAAGCTGAAATGCATTAAACCATTGTTGTAGTGATGATTGAATAGGATATTATGCAAATGTGTTTTCTTTTTTTCTAATGAACTGGATTTAATGCTCCAGAAAATGCTGGGCATACAGGCAGTGGGAGTAAAAGGAATTTCAGAGTGGACTGACAACAGTCTGGAAACACATGAACAGAATGACAGTGCTAATGATATTCCACATGTTCATTTGATCATTTTATTCATAAGATTTAAATATGTATGTGAACACATTAAACTAGTGTTTGTAGCATATTTGTGAACTTGATCCACTCTAAATGTATAGTGGACTATTCCACAGTAAAGCACATTCAAATGTAGGCATGGAATTTGAAAGCATATCCATTATGTGTCTATAGTCATTAAAATCGCTTTAGTGTGGTTATAACTAACATTTTGGGGGACAATTTTAATGGTTTTATCTGTGTGGAGTCAAAACATGATTACGACTTCTAGTCGTTAGATTTAGTTTGAATTTTTGTATTTTCAATCATTCAAGGTTGAATTTGTGAAACTTTTATCGAATACTGTATTTTTAGGTCTGGGTTTCAATTTTTTTTATTTTTTTTTTTATTTTTATAAATTTAGTCGTTTCCAATTATTTTTTATTATTATTTTCTCCCAATTTGGAATGGCCAATTATTTTATTATGCTCAGCTCACCGCTACCACCCCTGCACTGACTCGGGAGGGCGAAGACGAACACATGCTGTCCTCCGAAGCGTGTGCCGTTAGCTGACCGCTTTTTTTCACACTGCAGCCACCCAAGGGCTACAGCGTCGGAGGACAACGCAGCTCTCGGGCAGCTTACAGGCAAGCCCGCAGGTGCCCTGCTAGACTACAGGGGTCGCTGGTGCGCGGTTAGCTGAGGACACCCTGGCCGACCTAACCCTCCCCCCCCCCCCCCGGCGGCGCTCGGCTAATTGTGCATTGCCCCCTGGGAGCTCCTGTCCTCGGTCAGCAAAGGAATAGCCTGGACTCGAACTCGCGATGTCCAGAGTATAGGGCACATCCTGCACTCTACGCAAGTGCTTTTACTGGATGCGCCACTCGGGAGCCCCAAGGGTTTCAATTTTTTAAATGGGCTTGACAAGAAATATCTGCACATTCTTTACCTGGATGTTTATTTAGTTTTCCAGACCGTATATTCAGTTTGACCTGCGTGAAATTAATTTATCTTACCAACATGCTGTAGATTCAGCACCTATGTAGCAGGTATTCAGATTCCAGCTAAGCCTCCCACTTGTTTTCTTTTTTAAGGCTTTGTTGTTACACCTTTATCCCCCATATTCATATTTCAATTTAAAACTGTCAGAAGTAGCAGTACCTGATGATGGGTGGCCATAGGAGAAAGGTTTCATGAAGTCTGGGCAGGGAGTAGTAGAAGTACTGGTACCAGAGTACTGTTTTCCTTTGGGTAGAAATGTAGATGCGTTTGTCCCATGGGTAAGATGTCTGGTGTGGACATGGCTGAGAGTTTGGATGTGACACTAACTGGGGTTTGCTTGTAAGTGAAAGGAATTCCATTAGGCTGGAGAGCATACTTGACGTGGACAGCAATGAGTTCAGACAGCTAGATTAAGGACAGAGGAAAGAGCTTATTTCATGGCTGATTTGTTTCAATACCTCGGCGACAGCAGGAGAACTCAGGGGGACTCGCTCTTGAGAGGAAGGAAAGCAGAGAAGAGAAGGCAGGAGGGATAGTAAAGAGAAATAGGCAGGGTGGGAATGTGCTGATTGGGGGAATGACAGAGGGAAAGGGAAACTGGAAGAAAGGATAGTGAAAGAGGTGGATTACTAGGGGAGGAACAGAGAATGATGGAGGGGAAGGTAAGATGAGAGGGCAGAGTAGGAGAAGATAAATAGGATAAGAGAGAGAAAGAGGGTGAGGGGGGAATGGAAAGAGTACTTTGTCAAACGTTTCGACCAAAGTCGTTTTCAAAAGAGAGACAAAAAGGGAAAGCAAGAGGGAGAGAAGGGATTAGTTGAGAGTATGGGAGAACAAGACAATGCATTTTCACTATCAATACTGGCGAGGCTATATATAATATACTTCCCTTCGGCTGTCTTTGGGGAGGCTCAGCCTAGATAACGCGCATGACTAGCTTTTAATGGGTTCCTCCTAGCAGCTGATGTACTGATAACTGCACACGACTCATACTTAACTGTTAGTCTGTGGATCTAGCTCTTTCGTTGACTTGTAAGCGATGCAGTGTTGTCCCAGTGAACTTTACCATAGCAGTAGTTTACCACTGTTTTTACCATGCATAGCTGGAGGATTACCTATTGACTATTCTTTAAATGCAGTTAACGTTTAGAAGAAGCTCTCTGGATGCTCTGTTTATTTTCGACTTTATTACAAAAGGCTCTGGATTTATTCTGCCAAAGGAAAATCTGAAGATGATAATAATGTATACAATATAACCCCCACCCCTAAATGCTAACGCGACTCAAGATTAAAGAACCCTTGCTTATAAAGCACCCATGACTCATTAAAGACAAGTGTGGGGTCTGTTTGATTTTGTGAGACTCAAGCCTTAGACATTGATAGAGGAAAGGTACAGCAGGAAATCGAGTGATCTGGGGATGAGGCTTTTAGAACATCTGAAGAGCCATTTTTTAAAAGTACCTTCTGCCTTTAAAGGCGATCTCTGATTTTTTAATCATGAGGTAAACAGACGTTTCAGAGCACAACCCGTGTTCAAAAACAATAGCCAGATCTTAGCAACAGATAGCTAAGGGCCACTTATCCCCCTAATCCTTGCATATTCCACATGGTTAGTCTCCTAATGCAAGTAGTGGTAAACAAACAGTGCCTGCATTAGTGGGTTACAGATGTGGCACTAGTGTTAGTCTTGTCTCTCGTCCAGTCCTGTCAGAGGTTTCTTTACGCTTCTCTGGCGTCTTTACTCTAGCTTTATTTATAACCTCTACTTTTGAAAGAAGAACAAAATGTTTTTAGTCTGCTTAGAATCCCTGAAGTGCAAATAAATATTTGTCATCCAAAGACACGTTTTTTTTAGGGATATTCTGTTTGGTGGGTGGGTGGGTAGAAGTGGTGTGTGATTAAAAGGTGTTATTCTTTCTACAGATAAAACTTGAAGCTGAGTTAAGCTGTTTAATGAATGCCACTTACCTTTTTTTATAATGTTTGATTAAGCAATAATGTTATTTGTCCACTACTTCTAAAGGGCAGTGTTGTTTTATTCACAGATTAAATTATTTATAATGCAAATAATATGTTATGTAACAACCCATTTGTGACAGTACCCATTTTAATGAACAGAACTCATACCTAATTGAACTTCAATTAATGTCTAACAGTATTTCATTAAAATGCTTAATGGCGTCACACAAAATAAAAGGTTACCAGTATCAATTTAAGGATGCCACAGAGGAATCACTCACAGTATCTACAGTAGAGGAGTTATTAATTCAAAGATACAAGAAGAGATTATAAATAGCACTACTCCCAGAGGATTTATAGTGTTTTATAATATACTAATATAGCATTGAATATAATGTATTGTATATTTATATGGGATTATGCTAAATTTTCAGGCTTTGTTTAATTAATTAAAAATGGAGTTAAAAGCTTTGAGAATAATCTATCTGTGGTATTTCAAGGTTATTCTGTACATTAGTTTGGCAAATCTTCTAATAATTATGTATCTTGTCTTCTAGACACAACGTTGTAGTAACGAGTGTTTTTCAGTCACTGTCAGGCCTGGTCCCCTGTCCTCTTTAACAGCCATTGTTAGAGTAAACGTTTGCTCTTTTGCTTTATGTGGGTGTGTGTGAGTCCTGACATGAAAGCCCTCTGCTCTTTATGATCTATTTGGTTTGACTCTTTGTATCACCCTTCTGGTGTCCTGGTCAAATTCACTCTCACCTGTTTTACGGTGCAGCCCCAGCTCGGGGAGTGGAAGACTTGATAACCCCCTGATCAATAAAAGCTTCAGTTCCACGTGTTTGAATGGTACTCAATAATTAGGATCCAGATGGATCCAGTCTATTTCTCTCTTGTTTTGTCTCGTTTCCACTCTCCTTTCACATTCCTTTGAGCTGATTCACAGAGGCCCCATCTTGTGCCTGTCGCGGAGGCCTATCATCAGTCACCACAGCCTGCACTCTCTTCTTATAGCCCTCCCCAGGCTTGGCCTTTCATGTCGGGACTGTCTTCTCGCTGTCAACCTCGTGTTTGTTGTTCCAGCACTTCTATATTTTTCACTCTGGCACTTTGTTTAGATTTTTAAAAGAAAGTTAAAGAGGGGGTCCTCCTGAAAAAGAACCAGCTGCAGAGTGGAAGCATTAGGTTTTTTTAAAAAAAAAAAAAGTCATTCTTTATTTTATTTCAATTTTTCCTGCTACTCTTCCACCGACCTCTATCACACGAGATGTACAATGTGGTTATGAGTTGAAAGCAGGGGCTTTTCATTTCCCAATCTCACAAACCCCTGCATTTTTAAACCAGATATCTCAGTTAGCAGCAAAGAAAAGATTTGCATTACATATGCAGAAAAAGGGGAGGAAGGTTAAGCAATTCCACAATGAAACATAGTCTGTTTCAATCTCGAAACTTGAGTCAATACAATCACTAAAATGTGAGTGGCTCTTCTGTTATTTTGAGTGCAACATAAGGCTGTACTTGTCAGCAAATTATATAAGTAATCACTGTCTAGTAGAAGTATATCATGACTGATAAAAGTACTCTTTGCTTGATTATTTAATTAGCTGTTTTGTTATATCACTGTACTGCAGTCTTATAAACATGATTTAAAAGTATATAAATATATACAAACAGCAAGCCAGTACTGTATGTCCTGAAGTCATGTAATGAGAAAACAGATTTTCTTTGTATACAAAACTGAAGCAGCAAATAATAAAACATGTATCCTATAAACCTGTGACTTTATTTTGGTTTACAGTTAGGTGTGGTCTGCTGTCTCTAACATTGTGTTCTTAGGGCAGTTCCCTTCATTCCCTGAGCAACCAACACCCATGGAAGATAGGGTCTTGAAATGGGTTTGGTGGTTTCAGAATACACTGTACATAGAAACACGTGATTAATTGCCCTGTCTTGTTAGAGAGTCAAGCCTGTTTTTCCATTTTCTCTTGGTCCGAAGGACAGAAGCCAGTAACTCTGCTCTAATTAAAAGGACTGATGAAGCATTGGCACATCTTAAACCTGACTGTTATCAGTCATTAGTGAAAGTGCATTGGCTAATGTTGGTCAAGACCCTGTGATACAGTGGATAGCAAACCCCCCCCCCACACACACACACAGTGATCTGTACTTCCTAAACTTTGCATAAATGATTTCAATCTGGAGAAACCAGCTCTTATTGTAAATACTCCAATTCCAGGTGGGTCTGCAATAGTCTAGTAGAGTTTAATGTGCAATTTACTAAATTACTGCAGGAGCCATTTTCACTATGCAAGCCAGTGGAGCCGCATCTTTAGATAAGTGCTGCCTTATGAACTATCTGAAGATCAATAGGTTCAATTTCAAATCTCTTCCACAATTTGTATTTTATTATAATATGATTGATTGGCTGTGCATGAACCATATAAAACCGTTTTGAATCTGGTGCACATCTGCCAGTGCCTTATTTATTTACAGTATTTATTTATTTATGCAGGAACACAGTGCAACATTTTCTCCAGATCTATTGTGTTGGTAATGGTCTGGTCTGCTAATGGCCCTGCTCAGGTTTCTTCGGGGTAATAAATATTATAATGGCATCTCATTGGTATACTTTCTGTAAGGGAGCCAACCAATCTCTGAGTATAGTGTGTCTCTTGCCAGACAGGGACTGTTAATGCACATCACTGATGAGGTGGAACTCATTACCTGTACAGAGTGGTGAGACGGAAACACTTACCCGGTTCAAAGGTTTGTCAAAAAGCTATCTTTCTGAATCCCATTAGGATCTGGAAAGATAGTTCCGCTGAATTGCTATCTAAATGAATTTTGTAGGATTTATGAGAATTGATTTATGCCTGATTCTGTGATGTAAGCATCTTGGGATTCGATCACAGACGCTCTGTGAGTTAATAAATAACAATCATAACTCATGATGATGGATTTATGTAATTTCTAATAATTTTACCAGAACAGCAAGTCAGACCTAGTGATAGTAATCCTATCCTATTCTGTGCCTGGGAGCCAGAGGGTTAGCATTCTAGTGCTAAATGAACCAATTTAGATGGATTTGGGGAAATTTTAAATGTCATTAATCTGAACAGATATATGTTTTGGTTGAATATACACTATCATAGCTGTTCCACAATAACTGTTTTTTACTGGTATTGTTTATTGCTTTCATTTTTCTCCCCAATTTAGAATGTCTAATTCTGTTCCCTCACTCTCTACAGCAATTCGAGAGATATGAAGTCAGTGGGCATCCACTGGCAAGACAATTGCATCTTCACACCCGAGCCTGAAAAGGAATACTGACCCCCGGCCCCTCCAGCTGACAGGGCTCCTGGCCAGTAGGTGAAGCAGTCCATGCTGATTTTACTTTGCCAAGCCAATGCAATGCTCTCAGTCAAGATTGCCGGCTGGCACTGTATGACTATAAATTATTTTACCAACTTAAAAGTGCTAGATCTTGCCTATTTGACAGAGAGCACATCAATTCAGACCCCCACCACTGTCACACTTTCACACACACACTAACATACACAAATACATACCCTCCGAGGACTAAAAAAACACCCTGTAATTATTTCTGTAAGTATGTACCTGAAATAGGTCCCAGAGTGGCATGTCCACTGAGCTTTCAAGCTTTCACCTTTCCATTTGTTCCCCTGACTGGGGCCACACTACTCGAGGGATCTGCACAGTATGCTGAGGAACACTCTGCTTTGTGATTGCATCTTTAAAGCAGCAGTGTGACAGTATGAGCACAAGACCAGCATGATAATACTGTATCCCCAGCGAGAAAGAAAAATCCCTCTTCAGGTTACAAAACTAATCCAGGCCCCCAATCTTTAAACTGGATGTTGTCTTCTGACTCATACCACATCAGCTCTGTGTTATAATTCCCTGACACAGCTCTTAGCATCTGACCTCTCCTTCCAAAAAAAGCAAAGGTTTGTTATAACAGAAGTCCTGCCTTTTTTCAGTGTATTTACGGATTCTCTTTCGTGTGAAGGTCAGAGACTGCAGAGAGTCTTATCAAAGCCTTCTTAACTCAAGCAGCCATCTGTTTGTGCATTTTGCTGTCAATTACATGTCGGCTGAGGCCTTGATTTTTGACTGTCTAGCTTGGCCTCTGATATTTGTTGCCGAGGGAGCAGAAAAGAGGTGCATTCGGGGCCAGGCTGAAGAGGAGCTAACAGGGGGTGGGGGTTGGAGGGTATGTCTATAAAAACCAGCATCAATATGAAAACAAAATCAACAGCCTCTGCAGAAATAAAAGGAAGGCACTGAAAATGAAAAGAACATGGCAGAGACCACTTTACTATCAAGCCTGCAAGCTTGTGAGTTTATCATTCAGGTTTATTTATGTATTTTAATATCGGGGGGGTTTATGTTGGAGCAATTTGATTAGTTGTTCTTGTCTTCAAACACATCATTGTAAAAGTTCTGAAAATATAAGATAAAAATGCCTTCATCAGTTTGATTTGCCTGCTATCTCTGAGCACTCTATACTTTTTTGATAATAGACCCTATGAAAGTCCATATCAGTTAAAGTGCTTTAAGCTTCACTATTACTACCAACTGAATTATAATAAATGTTGGGGAATAACGCATTACATGAAATGCGTAACTGTAATCCGATTACATTTCTCAGTATCTTGTAACTGTAATTGTTCCTTTTCAGACAGGATTACAACATGTGGTAAAAGATTACATTTTATGTGGGAAAATAACAGTTACTTTTAGTTACATTTATAAAAAGGACTACCGCTAATGCATCACATGGAAATCAGAAAGCGTTTCAACGGTGCATTTCAGCCCTTACAGAAGACGTAATGAGTGGGTTTCATAGCTGGATCTTGTAACTCTTACTGGATCTTGTAACTTGTTACAATTTTGTTCAAGTAACTTGTAACTGTAATGGATTGCCCCACCAAAGATTCCCTCCATTTCCTTTTAAATTACATTCCTTTCCTCAGAACGGTGAACAGCATTTACAAAAAAAAAGGAAAAGGAAAAGAAAATATTTTAAAATTCAGTATTCAACTTGTAAAATGATGCTTTTATAAGATATTCTGTACAGTTTGCCCAATCTCTCCACAGTGACGCAAGAGTAAGAACTGTAAAGTGCTGCTAAGTGCTTCTGCCACCTCAAGTGTGAGGAAGAAACGTGTCATTATATGATATTTAATAAGAATGTATCCTCCTAAAGTAGCCCTGGTATCATGTTCAGGTTGCTTTCACTAATGACCATTAAAGATTTTCTGATTGCAGTTTCAGACTAGTTGGACACCAGATATCATGCTTCCTTTCAAACTGATAAATCTTTGGTTCCGCTTAGTTAACGGCTGACTAACAGCTGACCTCCGCAGGCCTTATATACTGTACAGTTGATCATGTGTCACCTGGTTCAGCACATTTGCATTTGATTAACTCATAATGTGCATACTTTATTTTCTAATAAAGTGGCCACAGCATGCAGAAACCCTTCCCCCAGCAGCACTGCAGCAGCTGTGCTGTCGTCACCTTATTAGAGGCATTAGCAATAGCCACTCTGCTTTGTGTGTTTAATTGGTGCTCTGAGGACCTGTCCAGCCTCACTCCTCGCCTGCAGGTCCCAATGGAGGCAGGACAATGGCAGGTCAGTGGGGCTGTTTTGGTGTCAGTGAGCTGCTAATGTGTTTGATAATGAACACAGGGCCCAAAGCGACCAAACTGCCTAATTATATGTGAAGGGGATCTATGTTTCTGAGTTATTTCCTGTGGGAGGCTGTGAACAGTAGTGCAGTTCAGAAACAAACTTTATTCTTTATCTGGGTGGAATGCAGTATCTATCTATCTGTCTGTCTGTCTGACTGTCTGTCTGTCTGACTGTCTCTATCTACTAATAAAGGTACACATTTATTAAGTTATTACAATCAATACAAATGGATTATTATAAACTTTAAAAAAGATAGAAATACAGTATAGAGATACTACAAAATCTGTATGAAACATAAATTCCTTCAGTCTCCCACCATTAGTGAGTTTTGCCTGTATAGCACACAGTAAGACACAACGATACAAAAAAGGTTGGAGTTTCACTGCCTGCCTGTCCACATGCACAAAGAGCATGCTTTTCACTGAAACAAAAGAAGCAGATACTGTAATTCCAGCAGTGCTTCTGGTTACCTTCCTGGGCAAACATTTAGTCATTGCATGGCTGGCTGAGCTGACTGAAGGTGGCGCCTCCCCTGTCTGTTCCGTGGGGTGGCTCGGGGAGCCTCTCTGCAGTTTTTGTAAGCAATCACACTCCACAGGCAGAGCGGGGTGCAATTTCAGTGCTGCTATTGTTCTGCTGTGCAGAGAAATCCTCAAGAGCTCCATGATAACCTGTAGACAGACATGAGAATGAGCCCACTGTGCAATCACACGCATGCACCTCCACTTGCAGTTTCAGACACACACATTTTCCCAGACCCCATATGAAAAACCTGTTGCCATGACACCTTCAATTCTGCTCTTGTAAACTAAACAGCAGCAAGGTCAGGACTTGTCAGTTCTTGTTTGATTCAGATCTAAGAAGATTAGCAGAACCGGCCTGGTCACTACTTGGGTATGAGTTCTATAAGGCAACAGCTATTTGGTCTGATGTGACTGGTGTGATAAGAAGGACTTGTCTCAGACTTGTAAAATATTTATACAGGGTCTAGACATTGTGAGGGCTGACATAGCCATATGGGATTCCCATTTCCAGAGAGACACACTTTAACATGTCTTTTTAAACTCTCTGTTCATCATCAATCATTTTCCAATTACCTGTCTATTCCCGCAGCCACCCCATTCCACCCCTGCA
This sequence comes from Acipenser ruthenus, assembly GCF_902713425.1. Classification (NCBI taxonomy): domain Eukaryota; kingdom Metazoa; phylum Chordata; class Actinopteri; order Acipenseriformes; family Acipenseridae; genus Acipenser; species Acipenser ruthenus. The sequence continues at coordinate 7,376,655 of NC_081198.1, read as the reverse complement.
TCTGTCTTAATCATTGTAAATGGCTCCAAACTCTTTTGTACAAGCCCCATTACCAGTTGCCCATTACCAATTATAATTAAATGCAAAATGGGACAACAAACTGTCAATGTCACAACACACTGGCTAAGTTGCTAACGACTGAAATGTTTCAATAAAGAAACAGTATTTACTAAGTGTGTTAGGAACGTTTTGATCTCTGTAACAGTGGTGTTTGTATTTATGAAGGTGAAGTCCATAGTGAGCAGGCAAAACAAAGTACCTGATGAACTCAGCGTTTCTTTGTTTAGTTGATACAGCTTGCTTTTTAACTGCATTCAGGGTTTGGATCGCTGTAAATAATGAATGACACATTTCAGATAGTAAAGTCCTCTTCAGCCATGTTCTTCCCCTACAGCAACCAATCACTTCCACCCTTAATGGTCACTGGTTGGCTTCTGCTGCAGTCAGTCATGGGACATGCCAGATACCACATGCTAATTGTTCATAATAAATCAGCAGGTTATATCTTTACTCCTATCAAACTTTTAAAAGCCCATATTTGGAGAAAAGGAAATCCTAATGTTGCATATTCCCAGGGTTTGGTAGCAATTACAAAATTTCAGATGTGTAGTATCTGTGGTTTACCTTCCAGCTGTTTGTCATACAGATAGATCTGTAATATATGTACAATACATCCCACTCACATACACACAGTATGGGATAAGGGTTCTTATTAAATACTGGATAAGCACCCAGCTATGTACATGGTATCTGCCTACAAGTGACATGTACTCCCACTTCACTCAACATAAAACCTTTGGCATTCAATGCAATGACAATATCATGTTGCAGTTTTTATAATAACATTTCCAACACAATAATGTATCTGTAAGTAGTCATCATCCTTTAGACCTACCCAGCAGAGACCCTGGTGGTGTTTCTTGTTATAACTGTAAAAGGCAGACTGTGCTGTTCAGAAGTGTAGTAAACATCCATTATAAACGTTTATAGCAGTATAAAACAGTAAAAGCATTGAAAAGTGTATTGAAGCATAATGAAAGCACGCAATATAAATCACAGGTAATGAAAATGAAAAGGTAAGTTGTAACATTACTAGGGCAGCAGTGTGGAGTAGTGGTTAGGGCTCTGGACTCTTGACCGGAGGGTCGTGGGTTCAATCCCAGGTGGGGACACTGCTGCTCTACCCTTGAGCAAGGTACTTTACCTAGATTGCTACTTTAAAAACCCAACTGTATAAATGGGTTATTGTATGTAAAAAATAATGTGATATCTTGTAACAATTGTAAGTTGCCCTGGATAAGGGCGTCTGCTAAGAAATGACAGGTACAAATGTACCATTGTAAATATCCTGGAAAAGATCATCATCAATCATCATAGCTGAAACTCTAGACTGGACACAAATAAACTCCTTGTACAGATACCCCAGCTACTGACACCTAATTGAGAAAATAAACTACATTCATATATAAACTATTGTAATTAAAATCATTATTAATAATCTTCTTCTTCTTCTTCTTCTTCTTCTTCTTCTTCTTCTTCTTCTTCTTCTTCTTCTTCTTCTTCTTCTTATTATTATTATTATTGCATTCAGTAGGGCCATTTATATTTGATAATTCAAGCATGCACTCACAATACACAAATAATGCAATTTTATATATATAGTGCACAATGCGCTCAGCTGTGTGACCTGGGGATAGCATTAGCGTTATAAGTATACTGAGATCCTGTGCTATTGATTATTTCAGAGGTGAGGGTTTTTTTGGTTTAAAATATGATAGGAAACATAACCCATGGGATACTATTATAATACCAGTGTGCATTACCTTGAGGAAACCATAGCAGAGCCATTAACAGACAATGGATTTAGAAAAAATATTGCCCAGGGATCATGATACACTGGCACACTGGTATTGATACAGTGGCACCATGGCACTGGTACTATATTGGTTCATATACTGAGCCACCATTTTATCAATGGCTTATGCTATGTAGCTGACCATGTTCTTCTATTACCTTTTAATACATTCCATTGTAGTGCCATTAGTTTAATACCATAGCAATTATTTAATTCCTCTCTTACAATTTGGCTTTGCCTTTGCACTTAGGCACAAAGTGTTTGAAGCTATGCATGGACATAACTGCATGCCAGGCAGAAAGATTCTCGGTGTAGCCAGCAAGTCTCCCCATCTTATTTTAAATGAAATAAAAAAAATTAATAAAAAAAACACAAACTTCCTGGAGTGTCAAAAGAATAAAGCAAAAGTTTTTTTTTTCATCTTCATCGTCTTTTTTCTGCTGTCCCTCGCTCACCTTGATGAGAATGTAAGCGCTAGTGCAGGTGAGTGAGTAAAAAGCGTCTGTCTGTGAATTGAAAGGCAATCCCAGGAATTACAATTACAGGCCCCCTCAGGCAGGCAGGTGTGAAGGAGTGGAGAATAACGCTAAAGCCGTCTCTGTTTGTCACAGGTGACTGTCAGCTCTGCTAGCAGCCCGATAATAAATTTGGCATCACGTTTTTTTTTTCAATTTTGAGGGAAACAAAGGCATGAAAGATGGGAGAGAGGAGAGCTGCTCTGGTCCCTGGCACTGAGGGGAGAATGCAACCTCTCAAGCTTGAGTCACTTTAATCCCAATAATTTTCAATAGAATTAACACAGATACCATAGTACCCACTGCAGAGCGTGGCCACTTTATTGGGAACTGAAGCAGGCTCATCTTGAGGCAGTGTTATCCGAACGAGTGGAGCCCAGTAACACATCATGTGATCAGTGGTGTAATACACTGAGTGTTCGAAAGTGTTCCACAGGAATGCTGGCCCATGTTGACTCCAATGCTTCCCACAGTTGTGTCAAGTTGGCTGGTAGTGGATCTCTACTCCGAATAGCTCGTTCCATCTCATACCACAGATGCTCAATTGGATTGAGATCTGGTGACTTGGCAGGCCACTGCAGTAAGCTGAATTCACTGTCATGTTTGTGGAACCATTCCTGGACAATCCTAGCCTTGTGGCATGGGGCATTATCCTGCTGAAAAAATCCTTTAGCAGATGGATACACTGCTGCCATGAAGGGATGCACCTGATTGGCAATGATGTTCAGATATCCTGTGGCATTCAAACGTTGCTCCACTTTTATCAAGGGGCCCAATGTATGCCATGAAAACACACCCCACACCATCACACCACCAGCCTGCAATGTTGACACGCGGCATGATGGATGCATGTACTCATGTGGTTTTCTCCATACCCTAGTCCTCCCATCAGCGTGAAACAGCAGGAACCGGGATTCATCAGACCAGCCAATGTTTTTCCAATCCTCCAGTGTCCAGTGTTTTTGTTCCTTAGCCCACTGCAACTGCAGTTTCTTGTGTTCTGCTGAAAGAAGTGGAACTCTGTTAGGTCGTCGGCTGCCATACCCCATTCGTGTCAAGGTACGACGAGTTGTGCATTCTTTTATGGGTCTTTCAGCACCAATGTTGTACTGGACTGTCAGTTGACTAACTGTAGCCCGTCTGATGCTCTGCACAATTCATTTCAACCTCCTTTGGCCTCTTTCATCAATGAGCCGTTTTCGACCACTGGCCTGTCGTTGGTTGGATGTCCTTTGGGTGGTGGACCATCCTTGATACACACGGGAAACTGTTGAGCGTGAAAAACCCAGCAGCGTTGCAGTTCTTGACACACTCAAACCGGCGTGGCACCTACTACCATGCCCCATTCAAAGGCACTTAAATCTTTTGTCTTGCCCATTTACCCTCTGAATGGCACACATACAGTACATAATCCATGTCTCAATTGTGTCAAGGCTTAAAAATCCTTCTTTAACCTGTCTCCCCTTCATCTACACCGATTGAAGTGGATTTAACAGGTTACATCAATAAGGGATCATAGCTTTCACCTGGATTCACCTCGTCAGTCTATTTCATGGAAAGAGCAGGTGTTGCTAATGTTTAGTACACTCAGTGTATATGAGACCTGGAGCAGCTAGTTCTTTTCTAGCTGGCATTCAAAATAGATTTAACAGAGAGAAAGGGTGACAGTGTGTGCCTGACTAGTGAGATCATCTATATTCAGATTTTTATATGGGTGAGCCCAAAGAGCGTGCATACACATTTGCAATAAGCCCTCGAGCCCATAAGATCCATACTGGATAAGCATACAAAAGTGATCATACAGAGTAGTATAAAAGGGCTGGAAAGTGAATGTATTTCCAATATTTTCAGACCCTGCTGAGTTTGCATGCTCATTTATAAGCAAGGACCCTTTTCCCATACTGAACAATAATACTAAACCGTCCTGCTCTTCAGTGTCATGTGGATAACAGCATTCACATTGCAGGTGGGAAGCTGTACACTGCTACAAGGGGTGGGAGTTAACCTAATTCAATCAGACAACCCTGAAATGAATGCTCTCCACTCTTGACTTCCTGTCTGCCTTTCTTTCCTAATGTGATTAAAACGTTTTTCACTCCAAACTCTCTCATTACAGTAAGTTCATATTTAAAAGCTCAAAACGGTTTGCACCTTTCTAACAGGGGCTAACCACATAAGAACTTAGCCTTTTTCATATGGAGTCTGTGACAACAGAAAAGAAACACAGGCACAAAGAACAGGTCAGTGCTGCTGTAGTTCCACATCACTACCACCAGGGTGAGCCCAGGGCTCTATTATGACATCAGAGTCAGAGATATGTGATCTGTGACCTCATATTTGGGTTTCACCATTCCAGGTTTAGTCTCAGTGCAGTGGGAAAGGATTTCACTTCTCTGTCCCAGGTGAGATATACAGCATTAATACAAGAGATGATTGCTTTATTTGGGATAGTTCTAATCCCCACCTTCTGACGACGCCACTACTAATGTGTCTGGCTGCAAAGACAGCTGACATTAGATACCTTTAAAGGCTGAAAGCCCCTTGTTTAGTATCCTTAGGTATTAATTATTAATTACCCTTTTAATCAGACCCACCCTGTGTGGATGTGCTAGAGACGGTGATGGGGTTTTATACATATATGAAACTTGATATTATAAATTAAGCACATACATTGTACTTGGTAATTACTGCCTGCATGTATCTGCAGCATTTCCTGCAACTGCTTGGTAAACATTTTCTATGCCACCAATACTGATTTCTAAACCCGACAATAATAAATAAATATAGATGGATGATGAAATCTTAAAGAAATAAACGCAGCATCCGCTATTTCTTTCTGAGAAAATCCCTCGGCATCCAAGCTGAACCCCATGCTTCATCACTTGAGTGCTTTCTCTGTTTGCGAGCACTGTTTATGGTAAAGTGGACATATTTGCAGCCCTGCACAAGCTGCCATCTCCTGTACCCCCCAGCAGTCTCAGGTATCGATTAACGGTGCTGCAGAAGGCCTTGGCATCACTGTCTTCCACACACAGTGTGCTGATATGGTGCTGAGCTTTCCAGAAGATTTAAATACATGCTACACAGGTGCAACACATTTAAAACTTTACTGCCTTGAGAGAGAGAGAGAGAGAGAGAGAGAGAGAGAGAGAGAGAGAGAGAGAGTAATAAAACACATACTCATCTCCCAGACTTAATGCTGCCATTTTTTATTGTTGTCAATATCTCTACAATGCTTGCTGAATTTTTATTTTTTTATTTTTTTTACAATAAATTCACTGCACATTCAAGGCAGATCATTTGCAGTTGCTACTGCTTACCAAGGAAGATGGAGCTATTAATGACTTAAAAAGGAACACTGATGGGTCATTAAGCCCTTATAAAAGTGAGTTCAAGGACGAGTGCACAGACCGTACCAAGCCACTGAGAGTCTAAGGCACCAGCCAGCCATAGGTATTAGCAGGATTTTCTGATAAAGAGTCCTAAAATACTCATGTTGTGAGGCTCGGCATTTAAAGCAAAGCTGCCAAGTTGCTCTGTCCTTCCCCCGTCCCCCTGGGTAACCTCAATGAGGCAGAGCATGCACTCCCACTTAAGTACTTTGCCATGAACCTGCATCTCATTCACAAAGTTGAAGAAATGCAGAGAAGCTGAGTTAGTCTTTAGCATAGTGCAGCAAACACAATGGCTTTCCAGAATGCAGCCATCCTCCTTTCGAAAGCATTACAATTAACTGGGAGTTTAAATTATATATTATAATTTACAGTCTCTAATGCTGAGCTAAAAAAAATAAGCTACTCTAACTCATATAGGCAGATCATTATCACTAGACTTTATAGCGATTAACACACAAAGAGAATAGTGAATATCTCAATGTAAGACTCTTGGTTATGAAATAGATTGCTCTACCAAGTAAGCTACTGGAAGGCTTTACCATCTCTCTCATAGTCCATCGCATCTGACACAAGAACACGCTAACTATTCTATGATTGAACACTCTTCCTTACTAAATGAAAGGTATTCTATGATGCAGTAATGATACATAGAACAACAGAAACGATGTGTAAACTAACTACCTGTTATTTTATCAATTGCCTAACCAGCTTTTATTCAATATTTTACAAGCGACACCAAAGTTAAAAATGAAGGTCAAAAATAGTGGCGATGAAGTGAAAGGGACAGGTCTAAGTTTTTGTCCACTTTGTTAAGGATGGTAATGTTCTGTATAGACTATTCTGATTGTATCTGACATGGCATCTACCATAATTTTGTAGCAATTAAAGGCTAAGCGATATCATTTAGTAAACAACAGACACCAAAGACCTATATTTTAGAATACAATGTTGTTGTTTTTTGGGGTTTTTTTTCTATTCTTGTAAATTCATCACCCCCACGCAGAAAGATAACAGTTCTTGGTGACAGTTATTGCACTCATAATGGTATGACTGCGTAAATGTACGCAGGAAAGAATACCCACAATCAGCAGCTGCGTTTAATCTAGAACACAGTCAACACATGAGCTGCACGTCATGCAAATTACAGCATATAACATAGGGCACTGTAAAAGCAAACCGAGAACACGTTTCAAAACGGCAAACTGGAAGTTCCTTACTTTCGTCAGTCGCATACATTTATTTACAATATAAGTCTGATATAATGTAAGAAAAAGTATTCTCTGGTAAAAGACTGCAGTGCTGTCGATTTATTGTTGTTACATTTGATTTTTTTTGTTATATTTTAGCAACTTGCAGTCGGTGACTCACAAATCCCATTTCATTTTTGTTTTATTTATGTTTTATTTTTTATTAAAAAAAAAAAAAAAAAGAAAAGAAAAGTGGCAATGTACTTCTGGTTTTCTCTATAAACATTTTCCCAGAAAAAAAACAACTGTTTTTTAAATTAGTTCTCATGTTTTGTGCTAGCTTTCATACCTCCAGGTGACGTAACGTCCCCCCCCTCCCCTCCCCATGTGATGATCAGCGCTCTGCGATTCCCAGGCTAGGCATCTGCTCTCAGTGTTTATTTGGTCGCCATGGCGGAGGGACAGCGAGAGCTACTGCCTCAGCCGCCTCTTCCTCTGTCGTTTCTTTCGGCTAGTAAGCGGCCGTGCCTGCGCCCTGCACCTCGCGGCCCCGGTCCTGGATCGGGCATTCCGATTTCCCGGTATTACAGCCCGGAGTCTTTACTGGACTGCGCCGCTAAGGCCGTCGCGGAGAAATGGGCCTTCGAGAGGGTGGAGGAGCGCTTCGAGCGGATCCCGGAGCCCGTCCAGCGCCGCATCGTCTACTGGTCCTTCCCGAGGAACGAGAGGGAGATCTGTATGTACTCATCATTTCAGTGCCGTGGGGCCGGGGAGGAGACCGGCGCGACGGGGTCAGGGGCTTCGGTGGGGTCTGGGACTGTCTCTGGAGGGGTTACCACCACTGGAAACGCTGTGGCTGGGGGCACAGGAGAAGGGCTCCCTTTCCGCCGGGGGATCCGGCTTTTGGAAAGCGGATGTGTGGAGAATGTCCTGCAAGTCGGTACGTTGACAGAATTGCATGCTTTTTTTTTTTTTTTTTTTGGCATTCCGATTTATTTGTTTATTTATTTTTGGTAATAACTTTTTCAGAAATTAAAAAAAATTCGGAAAGCAAATTTAAATCCCCAGATCAGCCAATGAGAAATGATTCTAGGTTAGATATACATGTATTAAGATACGTTGTTTATTTTTATGGAACTACAGTGTACTATTATCCCAGTAGTTTCTTCTCAGGATTTGCGGACTTTTCATTTCGATAAACCATGTTGGCTTAAAATCGCCTGAACATGAATATTCTTGCAAAAACATTTTATAGTGTGTTTTGTTTTGTTTGTTTGTAATTAATGTCTGCTTTAATGTCTTTTTAACTGATTTACAACAAAAGCAGCAAAAATCAAACCATTGATTTACTGTTTATGTTAATATGTTTGTCTGTTTTTCTTATGTTCAGAATCCTCTGTCCATGTAAATGGTGGTTTCTTTAAATTTTACATTTTTCATTTACATTGTAACTGTAAGGAAGTGGATGTGTTAGGTGGATATTTGCCAAGTACCACTTTGCTTTGCTTTTTTTCGTAATTTTTTTTTTTTTTTTTTTTTTTTAATTGAAGCTTTATTATTCGGTTTTTGGGTGTAAAATGAATAGTCGCTTGACTAGCAAAGTAGGTTCCATTTCACTTTCATTAAATTGTGCAGTTTGCTGATTATTCAAATCTGTATGAATTCCGTTGTGAGTGTTCAATGTTATTAACGGTTGTATTAAATATGATCACAAAAGTGAGATTTTTTTTAAAATATTGCCTAAAGATTTGTTATAGTATCATTGTTTACACTTTGTCTGATTAAAAACAACACACACAATGTGAGCTGAACATGATTGATCTGGCTCCAAGAATAATATAAATCCCCATATCTGTGGTCACGTTGTCACATAAAAATATTTGGTAGTTTATCGTGATGTAAAGATTTTTTTATTGTGACTTGAATTTATCATGTACCTTGTGGTTAAAGTGTACATTTGATCTATTTCCTAAATGTCGTACATCGGTGTATACAGTAAAGTATTACGTAAGCCAATATCCGATAATGATTTGTTTTGGTTTACTCGGCTTTAATTCTTACATATATTTAAGAGACGCTTGTTTACCAAATCACTGAGACAGCCGTTTCTTTTTTTTTAAGGATCATTTTAATTAGTAGTTTATCAAACATTGTCACTTTATTTTATTTTTTTCAAAAATGGAACGCATTGACGTTCCAGAATGACAGGCGATGGCAAAAGTTGTGAAAAACTAAACTTACACTTCCAGTAAACGAAGTGCCGATTGACTGGTATGTTTGTGAAATAACTGCTGATGATTACATATACTGCATGTGCACCAGCATGTAATAACCACGGACAATAAAGATGATCAGTTGGTTGCACTTATTCCTTTTAGAACAACGTGTTACTGTGATGTCAAAAGCTTATTCGGTAAAGTTGCAATTGCATGTTTCTCGTTTTAAAAAAAGCAGTTTTGCGCCTTTGCCAGGATGGCTTTGCATGTGTATTTGTATGCATCTTTTTTTTGTGTCCTTAGTCAAGTTTTTTTAGTGAACAGATACCACACAGTACTGTAAATGGGAATCCTAGCAAAGCTCTTGCATTCTTCATTTGAAGTGGTTTTAAAGCATTATAAACAAAGCCTTTTTTGGTTGGTATGTTTGCAAGTGTTAAGTATTACATTCTTGTATAAAACATTCATACTCCTAACCTCTACTATAATCATGTCATTCAAGTTCGTTTGGTACCAACAAAGAGCTTCTGTATTGAATTTAAAAGCAGCATTTGTAAAAACCCATTAACTGTTTTAGTGGCTGTAATGAAATAAACTGGGTGAAATGTTTTAAATGCATGTCAATCTTCTGAAAAACTCTTTAGTTTTAGTGTTAATGTTAGCAAATTATTAAAACAAAAAATGCTTGTGGAATAAATGTGTAAATACTGTACATTTTAAAAAATATAACTCCCTTTTCTTAATCCTGTATACTTGGAGAACTAGTGTGATTATTATTTTTAATTGTATAGTGAGTAATCCTGCAAGGCTTTTGGAGATATTTAATGCTTAAAAGTATAGTTTGTTATTTACATGAAATAAGTTATCGATTGAACCAAAGACATTGGGGGGTTAGGGAGTGTTTCACTCCAAATGTGACTCTCCCTCCCGGGAAATAAATGCATTGAAGTGCTTGTTTAAGATGAGGCAGTATAAAATGAAGTACAGATGGTGGGGCTTGGTGAGTATTAACTCCTTAGGTGGTGCTTCACTGACTTTCCTTCTGTGTATCCTGCAGCACGCCACCATGCAGTAACTGCTCAATAAATAGAATGGTTTGCAGAGCATTTTGTTAAAAAAAGGAGGTATTGGGAGCTCTGTATAATAAGGACATGTCTGTATTGAGAGGACAATGTGAGGGTTTTATTCTCATGAGGACCCTAGAAAACGAATGTCTGTCTCCTCTGGTACCTCTGCGTAGAATTAGGACTTCTTAATTACAGCAGATGTTACATATTTTAAGTGTGCCTTATGATTTTTTTTTTGCATGAATATTGTATTGCAGTGTTAATTGTGTTATACTGTTATGTTTGAATTACAAACGGTTTTGGAGAAGGGCAGCGCTATTTCTGCTACCCAGTTATAACACAGTACCCAAGGCTCAAATGAAGGAAGTGTGACTGGAACAGCACTGTGAAGGGTACTGCATATGCATTGTTGCTTGGAATGCAGGTAGGATTACAGAGAAATGTATGTTAAATCAATGAATGCAATCCATTATAAAAGGTGTTATATGCAGGCTATTGTATGGTAGCTAACAAAGAATATAGTAGTGTTTGTTTAATAGCCAGCCAATGGAAATAAAAAGTGCCTCCCAAGATTGAATGTGTGAAAAGAGAATCTAGGCATGTATATAGTAGACTTTTTGGATCCTGGGACAAAAGTAAAAAATGTAAATGTAATAGGAGGAGTGTAAATGGGGCTGGTGTTAATTGCTTACATTTTGCTCAAATTCAAGAACGGGTACCAGGCTGAAGAAAGATGGGCGGGGAAGGAAGTGGCAGCATCTCCATAACATAGCGCTTTATCTGTGTGTTGTAACACCAAAGGGGGATTTAAATGAAAAGGACAAACCTCTGATCCCTCTGTCTCCTCCATGCTAATGGGCAAACCGGAGGAAAATATTTTAGCTTCTGATAACGCTAGGCAGATTTCGAAAACCTTATGAAACAGAAAAAAAGACTTCGACATTGAACAGATTGGATGTGGGGGTTTGTTTTTTCTTTTTAATTGCATTTTTCTAATTTTAGCTTTTTCTTTTCTTGTTGCTTTCTATCTGTCTGTCTTTCCGTTTCTCTTCCCCGAGAGGCCCTCTATACTAAGATGGGGAAGTGATGCTTCATGTGGCGTTTAACCAAGGATGATTAGGTCAATACCCTTGCTGCTTTGACAGGCATCTGCAAGCCTCTCTTAGTGATGCAGCTACATTGTGTTTCTCAGTCTCAAAAAAAAAAACCTGCAGGCAACTGAATATTAAATACCAGAAGTAGCTGAAACTCTGGTGCTGTAGCTAGACTTGAATAGTAAAAATCAGAAGAGCTTTTGGCTTTTAAGATTGTGAACTTAACTTTACTGAGCATTAGACACGTCTCTGACTTTACCACAACATGTACAGAACAACATGCAGACACATACATGCAGACTATTAATAATTGTGCTTCTTGTTTGAATCTTCTGGGCAGCCCTTCGAATACCAATGGAGCCTCATATTGTGTTCAGAAGTATTGGTAGAGGCATGACATGCAGGTTTTCAAGGCAGAGTTTGAGCCTGTTCTGCAGTTACAAAACGTGAATAATCTGCTATATTTATCACACAAAGTAATCTGAAAGTACATTGTTTGCAAAAAATAAATAAATAAACGTGGATTTTATTGCATTAGAGCATGCTTTTACGAGCTACTTTGAAGATTTCTTTGAGCTTTGATTATTAATTTTACAACTGAAATGCTGGTTTAATTAGAGTAATGTTATAATGCCTGTAAAATACATATAAAGTAGGAAACGTATCATTTAATGGTGTGTCTGTACAGTGGTGTTCAACAGTTCTGTTTTATTGTATTTAATCGGTTAAATGACAAAGCAGCAAACTGTAGAAGGGCAACAGTCAGAGCTGGTTTTTAAACATTTAAAAAAAGTGCTGCATGTTCTTTGTTTGAGTACGTAGGCTAGGCTTCTTGTCCATATTTTTCAGACGCAGCCTTAGTACAAACGTCTTAAACTCTGCTTCCGTGAGTTTACAGAAAATGGGGGTGTTTTAGGGATGAATCTTTTCAGATTACTGATATTCCATATCAATAGTTGGGAGATGTGTGTTTTTTTTTCATTATTATTAATAATAATTAGAAGCCATCATTGTAATTGACACTTGAAAATGTATTTCCGTTAACTGAACACATCACAAATATCTGCTCTAATTCAGATCCAACGATCTGTGTATTTCTTTGAACACATTGCAGCAGTGATAGTTTCTGGCTTGTCTGGCATTGACCCGAGTCATACATAACTCTTAAACCCTGTCATTTTATTATTATATCCTTCCTTTGAAAATGTTAAATAGAAATGAATCCAGTTCCCATATCCAGATTGCAATGCGTGGGCCTGTGTGGGTTATGTGATGAAAGCATTTTAGAACGGTATGGGAGGTCGTACATTTTCTAACCACTACACAGAGTTCATCCACATTTAAAAAAAAAAAAAAAGATATTGAGTGGAAAATGCCACATCAGGGAGATATTTATAAATGGGTACCTTGAGCAAGTCTTCTCAGGAGTGCATTTAAACTGAAGATGAGGAGGCAAAATCCTTTTTATATTGAGTTGGTCACTTTTGATTGCACTGGTTGATCAACCTTGGGCAGTTGAAAGGTTTACTGTGAAGTTTAAATTAACTGCATATTACCCGGTCTAACTAAAATGCAGTATTGGAGCTGAAGGTTTTCGGATCAAAGTTTGTCTGAGCTGCATAAAACCAGGTGGTCAGTCTCCTAACAATAATTTCAAATCGCACATTCCTTTGGAATGTAGTGAGGCCAGTCTGCATTGAGAAGCAGTTTAGTTGGCCAATGTCCAGTCTGCTGCCTAGTGTTTGATATTAAGCCTGTGTTGAGATCTTGCTGAGATCTGAAGTAGGCTTTTTATAGAAGCCGTAAGCACTTTTAATAAATGAAAATGACTTAAGTTTGCCATCCCCCCTACGCACTCTAAATGCAGGCCTATGAATGTTTGCTTCCAGTTCCAAAACATCTCTCACTTGACTGCATGTAGACTCCTTGCATCTGGTTTTGTAGACATTGTGTTGCTGAGCAACTAGAGACTTTGTAAAGTAGCACATAGATTTTTATTAATACCTCCATTTTGATTTTTCTTCCACTTAAAGGCAATAACTGTTGTATGTTTTTTAAACTTTTTTTTTTCATTAGCTACACCAGGGTAATTGTCTATGTACTGATCTCCTTAATTACACATTTTAAAGCATATATATATATATATATATATAATATATAATTCTATAAGAGCTTTACTATTTAGACATTATTGTAAAAAAAATAAACTGTTGCACTCCATTTGTAACCTGCAAACTTTTTTTATTGTTGTAATTTTGTACAATTACTGGTTTGTTGCCAAATTGTCTAGAAACATTCATTGTGTGTGTGTGTGTGTGTGTGTATATGTATGAGTAAATATATATTATATGAGTAAATATATATATGAGTAAATATGGACTGGAGAGGAGGTGTTTAGTGGGAAGCTATGGCCCCCGAGGTAAGAACTAGAGTTACTAACAGGGGATTATAACACTCGAAGCTGCAGGCTGTCCCCTGGAGGTAACACTAGTTCTTCCCCGAGGGGCCTTTTATTTCCCACTATGAGCCCCGAGGTCTACAGTCCATATTTGTTTTATGAATCAGTCAAGAAAGTAATGTATTACCCATAGTCTCCAGACAGTGAGATGATTGCATGAACACAGACTATATGCCCTGTTCTATTGACATTTAGCATTAACTAGATGCAGATTCCACCTCGGTGCTCATAATGAACCCTTTCTATCTTAGAAGTCCCAATCCAGTACTGCCTTTGAGCATTTCCACGACTGTCCATTGAGCTGATGGCTATTTAAGGAATCAGTAAGCATTGATTCTCAGTGTTTCTGTTGCAGCTGTTAAATCATTCAGGTTCCTTGGATTAACTTTAACCAAGTTACAACTTGTACTATTGAAGGCCTAACAATCAACTTCCAATGGCTTTACAAAACAACCCACACAATGGCTTGTGGTTGTTTGGTTCGTTTTCTTCCTGTTGCTGAAGAATAAAGCCTTGTTATTATTTCTTTGTTGCTGCAGTTGAAGTGAGAGCTGTGGTGACCATGGGGTGGTGCTTTGTGGAAATGTTTTTATTTAGTAATTACTTTAAAGTGGCCTGCAATTTAATTTTTTAAATTATTTTTGTTTCCTTCAATTTGTGAAGACCGAATCCTATTTAACACCTGGCCCTGGTGATGGGCAGGGCAGCCCACATGCTCGGCCACAATAGGACAGCTTGATGTGTTGAGATATTGTAATGTCTGTCTGTGTCACAGCAAGAAGCAAATTCTTTTTTGATTACCAAGCCGTGCTGCTGTATTAATTCGGTTTGCTGCATCTGGAATCGAAGCAGCCAGTTTTGTACTCTGACACTGTTGAGATGAGCTGCTAAACGCACAGGGCTCTCTGCATGGGGATAACGTTGAAGTAATTGCACTTCAGTACGATCAGATAAATAATAGCCCATTTCACCCCCCAAAAAGAATTGCTGTGTAGCATTAAATGTTTTGTACATGGTGGTCCTATCCATCTTTAACCACTTAACTTGTAACCATTTTGACATGGCTGTCTGTCCAGAACCAAGGAACAATAAAATAGTATTGATCTGCAAGCCTCCTGCACCTGTGCACTCAAGTTATGTACAGGATTAATAAGTATGAATTAGTAATGATGGTGTGCACAGCAGTAGCTAGAAACCAATGTATCTTGATACAAAGGGACACATTGGAAATACAATTGCTTACTGTATTTTTGGAGCATATGGAGTTTACCATTTAGAGGGTTTGGACATGTACTATACCATTTAGAGGGTTTGGACATTTATACAATTATGAGGTTCATCAGTCAGTATAAAATATGGTATTGCAGTATAGAAAACATTTCACTTACCCCAATTGGATCCCAGATTGTTTAGTTCTGTGTTCAGTTTTTACTGCCCCTGAATCCTTTTAAAAAAAAATCAGAATGATAATCAACAAAGAAATTGTGTTATGGGTTGTTTTTTTGATTTTTTTTTTTTGGCTTGCAAATATTGTTTTGCTAACTTGATGAGAATACCATTCCAGTTAGTGATCCCAGCTTTAAGTAGAAAATCCATGGATTTTCTTCTTTTGTTGAAGTGGAAAATAAGCTTTGGTATGCTCGTTGTAACAGTATTGCTGATGTGTGAAAGCTCTGTACAGAAGGTGTGAAGCGCAGTCCTGCAGATGAAACAGTTTACCCTCAAGCCACAGGAACCTACAGTAATCTTGAATTATTTTTAAAAAGATGGGTAGGCACAGTCCTGTAAGCTGGCAGTTTTTAATCATTTAATCTGTCTGCCATGTTTTCTTGCCCCGAACGTGTGCAGTAGAGTACACGGCAGCGTTTGCTCGTTCGATTGGGTATCCTAGAAACTTGGCTCGGGTCTAATCGTAGGTTGTGACATACTGGCAGCAACCTATCCTTGCAGCTCACAGTTCTAGCTGAGGGTGTCCAGAAGTAAAGCTGTTAACACATTTGAAATCAATTCTGTTTCTGTGATTTTTTTTTTTTTATTTATTATTTTTAGAACAGTTTCTACTTTTTATATAGTTAAGTCTTTTATGTGAGAGTTGGCAGTACTGGGGGTTGACTGTAAAAGCACTCTGTAGCATCCGTGGGTTTATGCTTGAAGGTGGCAGTATGGCAAAGAGGGCGAGCTGGCCATCCAGCCCTGTAGCCTCTCCTCTAGTCCTCCAGTCCTTTTGCACTGCAACATGTAGAGCCAAGATATTCAGCAGTGTGCTCCTAGGCAGGGGGCATTGGTTCTAGCTCCACACAGCCGTTCAGCTGGACACCACTGTGTTGTAGAAATCCTGCATGGAGGTTTCATTTGTGATTAAGGGGATTTGTCATGATGATGTGTGGAGAAGTTTATTGAAGATGTGACATCTTAGAAATGTTAAGAGGCACACAAGTATGTTGAAGGAAAGTGTGTAAGACAGGTCCCTTGTAACATGGCTTGGTTTCTGTAACTGGACATTTGGGGAAAAAACTAGACTTGGAGCCGCAGCTATGGAGACGGTTAGAGTCTAATTGTGGGGGCCCTCCAGACGGGACTAATATGCCTCATTTGATTTGTGATTGCTTAACAAATGCACAAGAAAGCCTGAGGAAACAACACAAAAAGGGCAAATCAAATGGAGGTGGGGGGGGGTTCGGCTGGAGGTGAGATCAGATCACATTACTTTTGACAGGGCTGTCTTTAGTAAAACAGAAATTCAAATGCAGCAGTTTCCATGTGAGTGTAGTATAGAGCAACATTTTGTTTCCTGCAGAGAGAGAGGATCTGGGGCTCTGCCTCTGTGCCAGTGCAGTTATGATACTGTAAAACAAGGATGCTAATATAGTAGATTTAGCAGGCAGGCCACTGCCATTTTGCACATCTGTTTTTATTTTTCTAGGTTCCCATGTCCCAGTGTTTACTGTCGGGGATTGGGTAAATATTTTGTCAATTTATTCGGGTCACATGTAACAGATATTCAAAACGGGTGATTTTAATTAATATATATATTTTTTTAAGATTAGAGCTCTGATAACAATTATATAATTGAATCTATTCATTGCAAGAAAACAGATAATATACTGGCTATTGTAAAATAAAATAAAAAATGAAAAATGTTTTAGACTGCTATTAATGCAGACTTCTGAAGAAAGTATAAATGAGGGCATTCTGATCTGTGTAAGATAGATTGCTATTGTTTAGAAAATCCGCTCTGGGGAATAAGATTTAATTAACTACAGTACACTCTGATTTATAAATATCCATGCAAGTTAGGTGAAATGTTATAGAAATCAACCTGCTGTTTTTAGTTTATATTGTAAATAAACATTATTTATAAACTTTGGCTAGCTGTAGGAAAGCTCACAGTTTTATTTAGGTGAACACAGTAAAGCAGTTGCAAACAATTCACCAAACAGACTTTACAATCTTTCTATAAATACAGTGTGGAGGGTTCATGTTTGGGCCTGTACCCAGCTTGGGTCCGAGCTGATTCTTAACAAACCTGGAGTCAATGTCACCAGGCACTCCGGGTATGGGACCAGCCACTATAACCAGAGGGGCCGGGCATCCATTGTTATTAATCAACTCAGTGACTGAATCCTTTCTACAGGAGCATTACAGTGTGTTCTGTCTGGTGTCCTGTTGGTTAAATCTTGCAGTATTTCTTTTTTATGGTTATTCTTGATGTATACTACACAATTACAAGCGAAAGACAAAACAATGAAACATTGTAAACTATCAAGTTCAATTTGCAGCCATGTTTTGAAAATCGGCATACATTTGATGGCCTGTTTTCCCCTCTTAACCAGAATGTTGTACTGTATCAGTAGCATGATTCTCATAAGGAATCCTGTTGTCAAAGGCCAGGCTTGGTGTATCTGGGTGCGTTCCGCTTTCTATTAGGCACCCAGCTGGTAGAGGCCTGCCATGTAATGAATATTTAAATAGCTGCAGGCGGTGTTCAATTAGCCCTCTACCTAGTGTGTCACTTTGGGCCTTGGGGTCCATAAACTTAATTTGGTTTGATTTAAAGAAAAAGTCTGTTAATTTTTAATATTGGAATCGTTTCTGCTGCTCGTGTTTACCCTTGTGAACTGGAGTCTGCGTCTCTGAGGGTTGTCCTGTATAAATATTTGAAGCAGATAACCATGCTAAATACGTGAACTCCAATTTCCAGTTTTGTTACTGTGTGAATATTTATACACTATTATATAATTCATGCTGTACAGTAGTTGTGTCCCAACAGATTGCATCTGCAGTTTTGTCTGTTTTTAAGTTGTGTTGAATAATGTATTTTTTTTTTTTCCTGTCCACCATGTTAGTATTGTAGAGGGTAACATTTCAAAGTTATCAAGATTTTTTTTATATATGGCAAGTGACGTTGAGTTTGAAAAGTTTAAACACTAATTGTATGCAAGCCTATTGCTGCAGAACTTGTTTTGGATGTGCAGTCTGTCGGGAGCATGGCATTGACAGTGCTAACGACTGAACGAACATGAAGGGTTCCTCAAAGCGTGGCTGTGGCGTAGTCGTATTTTGAATTGTTTTGCATTCTTTGTGAAATCTTCTGCACAGTCCTGCAGCTAGTAGTGCTACAGTAGGTGGTGGGATTGGAGGCAGACATGTTGGCAATAGCAACAGTCTGACAGTGCATTGCTTACTGGGGTGGGATTGAGGGGTTTGTTGAAAGCAGATTCCCCACCCCACCCCCACTAGCTTTGTTTTAGGTTACTGAACTCTAGGATTTATCCTCAGTGGATCAGCTGTCTGCCTCTGATAAACGTGATGCACTCAACCCATTGTCCCCCAGCTCCCTTATTAATGAGTGCTGGCAATGGGTAATCAGAACGCGTAGTGGTGTCGGGGGAGGGGAGTTCCGGCCATGCTGACCCAGATATGTGTTTCGGGGAGCTCCGATTCACTGAGCCCAGATCTGCACTGTCATACGTGGCTTTGTGTTTGAAAACATGATGGGGAGAGGTAGGAGAAGTTCCCAGTATTTTCTGTTCAGTTTGAATTGGAACACTGCTCCAATCTGATAATCTTCTTAGGGAAATAATTGAATTTTGCATGACGTGCATCACAACGGGGTAAACAAAGGATTGAAGGTGCCCCCCCCCCCCCGTCCCCCGATGAAGCTTATTGTCAAATCTTGCAATTATCCTGACACTGCAATGTAAATTGTCTAAAGAATTCATTTGAAATGCCCCAGTTAGCAAAGCAGGGTCTTGGTGAGTTTATGAAATATTGTTTCTAGCAGCATTTGTAGAAACTGAAAATATACATACAAATTGGTAACAGCTACTGTATGAAATAGGAGTTTACTGGGGCACTGCTGCCTGCTGGAGTTTTGTGGCTGTTCTATAGCAGGTAGAGCATGGTCAATTTTACAAAATGACTCCTTGAAGGTTGCAGGTGATGGTGAAAAAGGTGTACAGGTATGTACTGTGTCACGGATTTCTATTTAAGCCTACAGTATCTACAGAAGCACATTTTCATTGTAAATGTAATATTCTGATCATAAATTGAAAAGACTTGGGACTTTGAAGCACAATGCCATCAAGTAGTCCATATACCCTTTTATCAATTAGCAGAGTTTTTTAAAATGACTTTCTGATTTGGTTACTGTGCCATCCTTTGAGACCCAAACTTCCTCTACAAACTTTAAACCATAAAATGGCCTACTTGTTACGGTAAATGAATACTGAATGTGTTTGTCAACTGCTTTTTAAGCTGATCTAAATTAAAATACCTTCCTGTCTTGAGTTCCCAGGCACACCAAAAAGGTTGTTTAGTCTTGCGGTAAATATTTTGGACGAGCAGATCTTGTGCAGAATTATTTATTTTTGAGATGTGACATCTGGTTTGTGGTGGAGCTTGGTCTGTACCCGACATAGCAGATTTCCTTCAGGAATCCCAGAAGCGTTCAGATTGTGTTTTGGTTTAGAAGCAGAAGGCTATTTATAACACACCCGCCCCCCCCATAGGTATAATACAGCGTGTGTGTGTGTTGTACTGTATATTCAGAAAAAAACCCATTCAGACTTGCTGCCTGTGTTGAAGGTGTGGCAAGACTATCCTGAAGTTAATTATTACTACTGCTGATTACATTCAAACACAGCATATATTTATTTTCTGCTATCTTAACCTGTGAAGGGCAAAATGTTTGAAAATGGGTAACAAGAGGATTCCTTAAATATTTCAAATAATTCCTCTCCTGTCTCCTGTTCTTTTGATGCTTATTCTAGTTGATAGCCTTCTTTTGCTTACAGTAGCTCACGGGATATGGCCAATTAGTTCCTTAGAGCCATTTGGTTCTTTCACACGGGTGAATTAACAGACGACTGCAGAAAAAAAAGAATCAAGTGCACACAAAACAAAAAAACAAACTTGGCGTCTTGCGACTGCAAAAAGCCGAGCTGTGTTTTTTGAGACCGTTCGTTTGACATGAATGGAATCTTGACACTGCAGTGGCAGCACAAGACCGTGGAAGTGTGGCTGTGCCTTGCGAACACACAAAGCCTGCTGTACACAGAGACAAGCTCATACTGTCACTCACATGATTAATCTGTGTTGTACTTCGTGGGTGAAATTGGGCCTCATTCCCTTTAGAACATTGTCACTCTTTTACTCGCCTATTGATTCTTTTTTCAAAGATTTTAATAATATTCAGTTTTTAAACAAAGTGGACAAGAATAAAAAGACACCACCAAAGAAGAGGAGCGCTGACATAAATTGCACTGCAGTCCACCTCCTTGCAATACAGCCCTTCTTTAAATACACATACTTTGTTAATCTTTTTGCTTTGCTGTGTGAATGTAAATAGATGACTATGTTTGTGTAGCATAGCAAAGTGAGGTGGGAAGGCTTTGTGCTTATTCAATATGGGGAGGTAAGAAATTGCTACATGTTTGAAGGTCCGTTGACCCTAACTGTGCAAACAGATTGCTTCTGTACTGTAGAGGTTATTTTCCATTGCATTGACCTGGATCTACAGTGAACATGTACTGTACAGTATTTAATCTGTTATGCAGTCAAATTTCATTCGGGTAAAATAAATACTGTTGAATGTATCACCAATTAACTAAACCCTGCACTACAGTTAGTGATTTGTCAGGTGGCTGTTGAAAAATATTTACAAGTAAGAGCAATCGCTCTGGTAAATGCTAAACTGTTTATGGACATCAAGCTTCTCTGCACAAACGCACACAAGAAGAGTCCCTCATAGAAATTCACACTGTGTTGTAAAGCTGACTTCCTGTATTTATAAATATAACACAGCTTCATTGTATGAAGAAATACAAATACAATGACTGTTAAAATAATCATGGTGGTATGGAGAAAAGTTATGCTCATGCAAAGGTTGACACTGATATTTGAATATTGACTGTTCAAATAGTGAAATCCTTGCGTAAAAAAAACTGTCATACCTTTGTATTTATTTTTTATAATAAACAGGAAATGAATTAATGAAATATCAATATTTGTAATGTGTGTTATGTTATAAAATGACAGCGATGGAATAATGAACCCAGTGTGCAATGCTTTTTTTATATTTTTATTTTTCTAAATTGTATTGCCTTCCTACGAATTTTGGGTCAGGGTCACAAAATGTCTAAATGATTCGGTCATCACTGTACCAGGTCTCGTGTAGGAAGCATGGCATGTACAAAGAAAGGCCACGTACACAGAGTGAATGTTGGACTATCGAATGAATTGTCGCATGCAGTGCCCTTCCCACGCATCCCTTATTGTGACGACTCTGTTCCGGGCACTTTCAGACATCTGCTTTATTTAAAATCATTCAGATTGTACTCTGGAAAGGATGCCACTCTCAAATATGACTTGACCCTACACCCATTCTTTTACTGTACACACAAGTTAAATTCGCTCTAATTGTTTCTAGTTGCATGTGAGAGGAGTTTGGAAAGGCTGTGGGGTCAGTTTCAGTTGAAGCCACTTTTTTACAATTGGACAATCCTTGCTGACCAGATCTCCAGTGGGCCATTCCAGTCAAATCTTTTGTTCCCTGCCATTCTAAAAGCATCAATATCAAGTGTGTTGCTGCAATACTGGTTGTGTACAGCAGTGCTTGCTAGTCTTGAGTCGTTGCACAGCTTCAAGTTCAATGTAATGTAGCATTTTCCTTTGCTCAGCCATGGTGGCAGCAATTTATGGCCATGTCTGACAGGGCTTCTGGTGGAGAAAGTCCGTCTTGTGCAGGGCGGATAAAAACTGTGAATAGAGGATGCACGCGATGGAAAGTGTGAGCGGTCTGCTGAATGGAGAGATTCTGTGTTTGTCACGGTATAATAGGATAGAAGAGCTGTCCTCCGAGATGAATGGGGAGGCTGGTATAGAAAACCAGGGGAGTCGATCACAGTTCTGCTACAGGAAGGGCATTGGCTGCTGCTCTTGCTGAACATTATACTGTAATGTAATGGAATCGGTGGAGAGAGCACACTGCTGCTCCCCATTACTGCAATACCTACCCACTTAGCTGAAGGTCATGCTGTCTACTTCTAGAGTTTGTGATTGTTTGTTTAGTTTTGGTAAAGAAGCTTTGCCTTCAATTTTGAATGTCTCCATTTGATCAATAGTTGGTTGTCATTACAAGTCATTGGTTAGTCCTTGCTTAAAAATAAAAAATATATAGATATCTCATTATCAGGTCTCTCAAGGGGGAAGGGTCCCTAAATCCACCCCCTGTTGGCTTCTATAGTTCGCAGTGTGGAGCAAACAGATTTGTGTTTGAATTGCAATACCATTGAAGGAGATTTTTATTTTAATGTATTTAAATTGAGTGTGTTTTTGTTTACTTTAACCGAATTACTTAACTGAAAAAAATGAAATGAAAGAATTGAGAGATTTATAGCCTGTTTCTGCTATAGCTGCAGAAGTCATACATCACAGTTCAGTATTTTACTGTGGTGAGTTATCATTGTAACTCAATTGCCTGCAAAAATGGGATTAAAGGAAATTGTCTGCTGCTGTAATTAATGTTTCTGATTCAAACCCAACATAGAACATGCTGGAAAATATATTTTAAATGGCTCTTTGTGCTTCTTAGGAGCTGGAAGTACAGCACTGGTCCATGTAATGCTAAACCATACAGTTAGCTACTAAAACATTACATTATTTTTATTCCATGATTTCCCCCCCCCCCCCCCACCCCCCACCCATCTGCTCTTAAAAATAAAAAAATCCAATGAAATATTATTTTTTTCAAATGGCATTCCAAATGCTGTGTTCTATTAAAATCTCAAATCCTACTTTGCCCTAATACAGTAATCCGTCACGTATCCGCCCGTCACATATCCGCCCTACCAGTTTACCCGCAATGATCAATCGCTTCAACAACGTTAGTTTATTATTGAACAGAGAAGATTAGTTCAGAGATTGTAGATCCACCAGAGTTTTTGTACACTGTTATATGTGCTCCGTGCGCAACCATTGCTGGAAGTGTCATGTGATCTGTTCAGTGTGTTGACTTGATATGTAAATAAATCTTGTTCTCCTGCGGGGGGCATATCAACTTCAACCTCCGTCTTGCTCTCCTGCCTGTCACTCAGCAGCGAATACACGCACCCACACTGCAGACGGCTACTCTGTCACAAGCATTAATACCCTGCATCTTTCTAAACAAGAGATTTAGGGGAGTTCCCTTATAAAAGCTGAATCTCAAAACAATAATTGTGTGAATATAATGTACCGCCGTCCCTTTTCTTTGCAGCGCCAGCAATAAAGTCGCTGACAAGGTGAGTGTTTTTTATTTATTAACCACAAACAACTGTAGCTGGCTTCCAGTCTCACACTGTAGGCAGGTACTGTTTCTCACTCAAACTGTCACACACTTTTTTAACGGCTCCTCCTCCACCATTTACACACGGAGCCGTACAATCTAACTAACCCCATTCACTCACGGTTGCGCATATACACTCGCATGCATACCAGTTTAACAATACACACAACAAAATCTCCCCTGAAAAAATAGCTGCTGTATTTTGCAGGGAAAGGTATTGGAACTTCATGTTTCAAGAATACTGTGGCGCTCAGCACAGATGCATGTGTAAGTGTGGGCTGAGCCTAAAACAACAATAGCAAAGGAAGCAACTGTTTCCCATAAAAAGTACAACAAACTACAGCAATGGGCGGACATGAAGAGGACCTTTTCATTATCTACAGGCTTTGGGCTTCCTGCCTAATGGAGCCCCTTTGTGTGTGTGTTGGGAGTGTGGATGGGTGCTGCCCCCTCTTCATTTTTTTTATTTTAAATTGTATTTTTTTCTCCTTTCCGCATTCATTTTGAAGGTAATTTCAGTGAATATTTCAGTGAATATTAATTTCCATTTCTGGCGAGATGTCGGCCTGTAAATCAGTGCGTGATTTGAAGAGGCCTTGGCAAGATAATTCCATTTGATTGGAGTCTGTTGCACTCATTACCATAAAAAAGCATACCTTTTAATTTGTCTCCAATCTTCTCTCCTGTATATTTATATCTCCCGAGGTAAATTCACTTTCAATTGCTTTGGTTCTCGTTGTCCTTGTTCTGTCTTCCTCCTTTAGTTTACAAATAAAAGGCCATGATTGTGCCTTTGACATCAGACATGGAAGGGAGTGTGTTGTCTGGATACATGACATTAGCATGTTACAGAGGACCCGAGGGCTCTTCTGTGAACCTGTATTTGGCACGATTCCTACAGAAAGGAGAACTTGTTCATAACTTTCTCAGGTCCTCACTGCAGGGCTGCAGTGAGATGCACACATTTGCATTCAGTATTGCATGTCTTGTTGATGGGGTGGCAGGGAGATCAAGCTCTCTCTGTGTTTACTTGCTTTCTTCATTTAAATATAGTTCCCCTCTGTGTGGTGTATGAACTTGACAGTATTTTTGTATCTGAACCACCTTTTTGCTGGTATTCAACTGCCATTGCTCTCCTGTTACTGTCATGGTTACATAGAACATTTTAAATTATTATTTGTATATATTTTTTTTATCTTTGTGGTGATGGTCATAGTACTGATCCCTGAGTTGTTCTGCTAGTGTCCTGAATTTGATTAGCCTGTACATTATGAGCATTTCTTCTGATAAGTGGGTTTCACAGTATTGACTCCTGTGTATTACATGATTTTATTTTTAAATTTTTTTTTTTTTTTCTATTCATGTCAAGTTCGTAGTTGTGTTATTGTATGTATTCTGTTGGTTGCCATGAATTGAGAATGGGGCCTGCTTTCATCTTCTGCATTCCCTTTGAAAAATTTAATGGAACACTCTTTCAATGGCTTCTTTGTGAAAAAACAAATCAAATAATGAATGAGAGGTTTCCTGGTATAATTAAACCACAGTGTGCGAGCAATGGGGGGATCTCGCAGCTGCTGAAACCCACCTCTCAACAGGTGCTGCTTTAAGTGTGTGAGAAGTCCTGCGATTGAAAGGGGGATAAAAATGGCCCATAAAACGATGAGGAATTGATACTGCCACACATCTGCCTCCAAAAGAAATTGGAGAAAACAACTTTACCCTG
This sequence comes from Acipenser ruthenus, assembly GCF_902713425.1. NCBI lineage: Eukaryota > Metazoa > Chordata > Actinopteri > Acipenseriformes > Acipenseridae > Acipenser > Acipenser ruthenus. The sequence continues at coordinate 7,351,319 of NC_081198.1, read as the reverse complement.
TTTCAGAAGTGGCTCTGGTTTGCTGGTCTGTGCCGGGCAGCAGTTTCTGTGGGCTAGTGCCCATGAAGCAGATCATCAGCAGACTGCAATATTAAGGCAGACCTAGTGCTTCAACTGATCATTTGGCTAGATCAGCTCCTTAAAATAGTTCATTTCTATCACTGCTTAAATCTGGCTTGTGCTGTGTGGTGGGGATTTATAGTGTGGTTGCCAATAAAAGAAACCACTAAGATCCATTGAGAAAAAGCAGCAGACTTTTATATTTGTACCGTGTAGCCCACTGGGGCTGCATAGTGATTTCCAAAAGGCATTCTACAGATCCAGAAAAAGCTATTACTTCATTTTAACCTCAATACTCTTCGGGGTGGGTTCTTCAGAGTATTTGGTGGGGAAATGGAAGTTGATGGCATGATTTTAAACATCAGCAGTACTGTAACCCTTCTTCAGCGGCTCCGGAGAACACGGTATGGTTTGAAAGAGTTTTTATGGTTGTAAGTTGTCCTTGCATGTTTTATTCTTATTTCCTAGGCTTTGTTTACAAGTAGTGCAATTTTGGGAAGGAGGTTCTACAGTATCAGGCTCTTCTGGATCTAGAGATCCATGAGTTTAGAACAGCTGTCCTAGAAAGGGTTGCATACTTTCACACATGCTGCTTAATTGTACAGTCCCTTACAATACATTTAAAATGTATTCACAGGTATTTTACTTTTTTTGCATAGCATTTTATTGTCAAGACTTTATAGTTTACCAGATGCTGACCATTGACCTGTCTCTGCTGACGAATTAATTATGGCGGCTTCTTGGCGTTTTTAAAAAGTAAACTTCTGAATTGAAAGCCAGACAAACTTCCAACCATTGGATAGACAGAGTAACCAGCAGCTCTAATTTACAGATTGTGAAAAGTGCACATAGTGTTGTATGTTTTTTTTATACTGATTTGGGGTTTAAATGAAACTTGGAATAAACACGCTGGTGCTTATAAAAAACTAGCACAAGTTATGACTCCCCAAGGTGCACAAACAGCTGTTTTACACCTGTTGATGCCACAAGTGTTTTTGTTTTTTTTCTTGGCACTTTGTAGACTGGTTTTACACCTGGGGATGTCCTCATTCATGGTCGTTTCACTGTGTTGGCTGTTTTTAAAGAGTTTTTCATCATCTACTGTATCTCTGACACTGATAACATTGTTCTCCTTGTCCCATTGGCCCCTGGTAAAATAGGTGCTGGGGCTGATAAATAATCTGCCAACTATAGAATATCTTGAGCAAGTCTGTGATCCAGGCTGCCTGTGGCAGTACAGACCCACTTCAGGGCTTAAGGCAGGTAAACTCCTGGTTGAGAGACCTAAAGAACCCTGAATGTAATTTGATTTCAACTCCACCTTGGTTTGCTGCAATGTGGAATTATTTTAATAGCCATACAGTATAAACATGCAAGTTTTAAAATGTACAGTGTGTCAGCAATGTCCTGATTTTAAGTGTGGAGTGGGGTAGGTATAAGGGGGGATCTGCTGTGCTTGTATCTAGACTCCTGCAAAGCATCTGACTTGAGATGACATGAAATAGCTTGTGTAAGAATGAAACGCCTCGTCTTTCAGTATATAAACAGTACTTGAAGAATGTTGCCTCTTCCACCCACCACCACATGAGGTGTTCTCCAGTCGCCTGGTTCCAATGGTGATTCATTCCAGCTCAAGCTTAATCTGCTTGATTTGCATTTGATCTCTGAAGAGCAGTGGAAAGAAGTTGCTTCAGGACTCCGCTGTACAAGCCTCATAGTCGCTGCGGCTGAAAGAGAGACTGTCGCGAGCAGGCCTGTTCCTACACTGCACTACAGCGTTGCATTTTGTTTTGGTTGAATTAACCTTTTGACTTCCTGCTTTTTAAAGTAACGGGTGGCTTCCAATAGACCAAACATTTGCATAACTAAATTTAAAAGCTTACGTTGTATACTCCTCCCATGTATTTTAGTTATCTGAAGTTTGAATTATTGGTTGTCATGTCGAAAGGGTTAAATGAATGCTTTGGCAGACCGTTTTGTTCATGTAGGAGTTTGGTAGCTGTAAGGTGTGTGTGTGTGGTGTGTGTTTTTTTTTTTTTTTTTTTTTAAATACTCGAATGAGAGATTCACATTTTGTGATGCAAGTGAAACACTGATTAGATGTAATTTAACTGTAGAATGATTCATTCATATAATGGCTTCCTCTGGCATTGTCTGTGGCTTTGAAATCATTGGACCACAGAACAGGATTTTGTTTTTATTATACATCCCAGGTCTAGGCCTGAAACAAAATCAATGTGCCACATTTTTATTATTGGATATGGGACCAGGCTTTAAGCACTCAGTATCTTCTGCAGCTGGTGATCGCTTCTGAACACTGCATTCTCTGGAATTATTTTGATAATATGGATACCACATGGAGAATCCCTGGAGCCTTCAGCCAATATAGATTAAAGTTCATTGAATACACTTCTCTCGGGTTCAAGTCAATAAGTCAGTATTGTATACTGACTTGCCGTAAACTACTAGAAACATGCTGTATAGGCTATACACTACTGTAAACTTGGAATACCATAGGTATTGTGACTTGTATGTGCTGCAATACAGCTACTTTACCAATGTACAGTACTCATTGACTGAGTGGCTGCTTTTATTTATTACTGTCTGTATTTTGAAGCTGAAAAGAAGTCTCAAGTTGGTTGGAGAAATAATGCAAGCAGTTATGATGAGCCCCTCTTATGGGCAAGAACCCTTCTGATTGTTATACCTCACTGCAGTGTGTATTCAGGGTCAAGGCTTGCTGAAAAAGCTGAGGAATGTGGTCACGGCTATTTGCTTCACGTTTACTGTGCTTTGCAGGGCAGGTGGTCTAGCCATGGACACATGCACATGCAACGGCCCTTCCTGTGACTGAGATAATAGGGAATTCTTCTGTCTCGCCACAGTGAACTCGGAAGCACAATCTGTTTCTAATGTCTTGTACAGCCTAATCCCATTTATATTGCAAATAGGATTGTATAGAGAGCAAAGCAATGCTAGCTTAGATTTAGTGCTCGTTTTGAGACTTCTAATTTCATGACTCCTTTTTATGAATTGTAGTTATCTGAAGCAAAAATAAGAGGCTGCCAGTTTGACCGAAAATCAAGCTTGGACATTTACCAAACCTTGCTGTGTTTTAACTTGAGATGAACTTCATTTTACCAGATTGAATGCGTGGAGTTGCCTCAGACTTGTTGTTGCTTTGCCTATATTTCCATGCACCCCCTTGTTGTTTCTCCCTATTGAGGAGCCTGTTCATTCTATGTCATGGCACTTTTCATTTTCATTCTTTTTTATAGTATGTGGCTGTACTGGTACTAATGTGAACTGTAAAATGTGTTCCTCATTTTCTGAGGCTCCAGTCTGCATTGGGGAGGAGACTCAAGTGTCCATAATTTGTCATGAAATTCATTTTCAAAGACGGCCCTGACAGCTTCTGGCTCGGGTAGTCCAATTCACTTTCATTTTAACCCTTTGCAGTCCATTTATTAGTGTGCGTCAGGCGTGTCAGGTCCAATTTATTTTCACACGCGCAGTTCATTTTAGACGCGGGTTTGCTTTTGAAAGTGCATGGGGCAGTCTCTTGCATCGTTTGATCCATTTGGCGAGGGATTTGCCAGTGTGTTTGCTTGAAACCTAGCCTTACCCCATTTGGTGCTGACAAGACAAAAAAGCACTTGCATCTGATACTGCTATTTATACCTCCAGCCAGAGCCTCCTAAGCTGCATTATTAATGAAGCCTTTCCCAATTAAGATAGATGAGTCTGCTCTTGAGGGTATTTGTTCAGGTAAGATCTCTGATTAGCATATCTGATGGATCTGCTTCCACGCGCTGATTAAAACCTTTCCGATTCCCAGGGGCCATTTTAAAGAAACTCTAGAAATTAGACTGCATATCAAGAACTACTTCATGAAATAATGTCCCATCACTGCCATCCGTTCCCAGTGCAGTTTTACCTCGGGACTCATTTTAATTTATTAATTTTTATTTTGAAGCTATTTGTAAGAGGATTAGTCTTGAGTGTTTTATTGCTCATTTCCAAAGAGGCCCTGTTCTCCTTCAGGCTGCCGCAGGGACTGGAAACTAGAGAAAGGGGTAGAATTAGGCCAGGAAACTGGGCAGAATGTGTGCTTTACTTGTGCTTCTGTGATGTGTTCATAAACCTCCGATTTTTATATTATATACTATTTCTAACATGCCCTCCTTAAGAAGATGGAAGCCAGAACATGGTTAATTATGATTTTTCAATTACTTTGATTTACTGTGTGTGTGTCTATAGATATGTTCCTTATTTAGATACTGGATTACACACATCTTGCCTATGCGCAAACAGGAACTAAAGTAATCAAACAGATATAGATATGTTGTCTAACTGATCTCTGGAACCTGACAGACTGTCCAAACTAAATGTTATTCATTTGACTTTCTATTCTTTTGAAGTTCAGAAGGCCTTTTTCAAGTTTCAGGTGGTGTTGCAGGGACAGACCTGGCTAGTTCCTCTTTCAGTAATGAAACCCAGGTGGCTTGACTGCTGGAGCAGTACACTCAGGACTTGGGAAGAAATGCAGACAATTATTACTTCAGCACCTCATTAGAACAGTGGGAAGCGGACTACCCTGTAGCCCACTGCAGTGAATGAGTCATCTATGTTCCTTTTTAAACACATTACTGAGAAACTAGGAAGAGGAGAGGAGGGTGGCTGTAACTGGGTGTCAGATGTGTCTCATGGCGTTTGGAAAGTGGGAATTGTTTTCACTGAAGTCTGTTTGAACATTTTAAATAGTCCCATACAGAAAGCAATGTATGCAGTAGCAACGCTTAAGGGTATGGTAAAATAATGCAATACCTGCGGTAAATCACAAAAGCTGCCTTTTTCAATTCATCATTTTTTTTTTTTTAAACCTAAAATAAGTGTTATTTGTACAGTTTATATATGGTAGCAAATTTTTACAACATTCAAGGCTTTATACTGCAACAAATATGCTACATAAGCACTGTATAACATTCCAGAATGAATCACAAACGTCAACCTTACCTCACATGATATGGTTTCAGCAGGTTGCATGTAATTAATATCGAACAATAAAGTCGTTAAGCATGGCTCTCTGGCACTCATTTCGCTTTTTGTTGTGTGGTTTCCTCAGTAGAGAGTCTCGTCGTCAGCAGTTCTGCTGTCCACAGGGGCTGCTCTGAACCTAGGCCCGGCTCAAAGTACAAGAAGCCTGAAACTCCACCGCAGTGAATAAATTGCCGTTACCCTTGGAAAGACAGCGATTTTACATTTATGTATTTGTTTATTTATTTTCTCTCTCTCTCTCTCTCTCTCTCTCTCTCTCTCTCTCTCTCTCTCTCTCTCTCTCTCTCTCTCTCTCTCTCTCTCTCTCTCTCTCTCTCTCTCTCTCTCTCTCTCTCTCTCTCTCTCTCTCTCTCTCTCTCTCTCTCTCTGTCTGTGGTAGAAGAAGCAGAAAGCCTCTGGAATGTGACTGCATTCCTCTGGATCGACTTCTGCCACACTGACTCTGTGGGTCATTGTGTTCGGCACGTGGCCGGGGGGTGTTGCCATTCTACGCCCGGTCTGACTGTGGGCTCCCTTGGCAGCCTCTGCCTGCTGGGTTTAGAATTTCTCTAAAGCCAAGGCTGTAGATATGAAGAGAGAATGCTGCCTATTATTATTTACTGTAGAAGCAAAAGTAGAAACCATGCTTCTGGAGTGTTCGTTCCAGAAGTATTCTTTCAGACGTTACTCTATTTCATGCATGCAAAGGCTCCTATACTGTATGGATGTAAAACAAGGGTTAAAAACTATAACTTGCAGTACACAAATGCCACAGCGGGTAGGACAAATTAAAGATCTCCAGACTATCCAAAAATATTATAGCTGCCTTGGCATCATAAAGGTAATGAAAACAAGATAGATAAACTGCTGCTGGTAGTAATTTCCATTCTGTTTGTTATTCCTGGAGTGCCCACTGTTTGTTTAATGTCCTGCCAGGCAGCTGAGAGGCTATAATCAGTAATGGTGTTCAGAAACTCTGTTTTTAAAGGGGTGTGTTAGAAGCCAGCCTGGACCAGCCCAGCTTTATTTCTTTTAAATGCTGGAGCCTAAAGAACTCTATTGGGATGGTTGGAGTTTATTTTCGGTACCTGGGTGGCTGGCTTCTCTACCTACAGTAATGTACAACAAGCCATCTTTTATTTTATTTTATTTTATTATTCTTGAAATGTTTTCTGTTCTATCAAAACAAACTGCTTTAAACATGGAATCCTATTGAATTCAGTCGATGGTTTGTACCTCCAAAGAGTTCTCCTGTGTGTCAAAGTTAATTGAATAAAGCTGTAAACCACCTCACACCAAATTATTGGCATTGTGGTTACAGAATTGTACATAACTTGCAATGGCACTTTATATATATATATATATATATATATATATATATATTTATTTATTTATTTTTTTTTTTTAAAGTGCCATTGCAAGTTATGTATATAATCTTTGTAAGGCTCTCTGTTATGAGGCCAACTCGACTAAAGGCTTGAGAATGTCTTGGAGTTGCTTTATTCAGTCACCTTTTTGATATTTGTTTTATTGCTGGTAATGCTCCCATCATAACTGCAAAATAATTCCTGGTGGACAGCCTTTTATGAAGTTGTCAGAGTATACTTTGAGGGCAGGTATGTACAGTACATTTTGGTCAACCCTGTGAAAATACTGTTGTAATACTGTACTTATGCATGTGTTAAGGGTGAAACCCGGTGGTCTGACATGGCATTTGCTCAGCATCGATGTTGAAGTGTTGGACGAAATTAGACTCGCCCCGGGCTAACCCCGAAATTCAGTGAAAACTGTTGAAAAAACAAGTTCCGCCCAGTCGTCTTTTTCAAGTTCCCGGCCAATCTAGATTCACCTGATTTTGTATGCGGGCGAGTGCCGAAAAAAGTGGTAACTTCGTGATTTGCCCAGAAGCCCTTGGCGAAAATAGATTGGCCCGGGCAAAACTAGACTCGCCAGATCACTGGGTTTCGCCCTGAACACATGCATTATTAATGTTAAGCACATTGTATTTTCTGTAATAAAGTAGACATAGATAACATAATTCCAGTAAATCTAATCAGATATGTATTTTAATGTCAACGAATATCAGTCTAATGCAACAAGTACACGGGTCACAGGAAACTAGAAGGCTTGGGATAGTAGAAAAATGTTTCAGACTGCCAAAATATTACATTTAAAATGGTTTGGTACAGTAGCACCTTCATCATTTGCCAGCAACTGGCGTTCTCTGTATTACTTCACTAATATGAAACTCATATAGCCCTTGAAAAGACCATTGCTGTTTTTGATGTATTCTTAACTATTACCTTGGTTGGACACATCATTAAAACTATTTTGCAACGTCGATCCTCAGAAAGCAGCCGGTTTTGAAGCTGCAGAGGCGTGTTCCAGGGGATTTCGGGTCTTAATCGGGTGGAATAGCATTCCAGGACACAGACCTCAGAAACCGATAGCAGGCTTGCCAGATTCTGAACGTACTTTGGATACTCCCTGCCTGAATGATTACATCTTAAATTGCATTTTGTATGCAGAGGATCTTGCATAGCGGGGGGGGCCCACTGCAATCAATGTACTGTACATATGGTAGTTATATAAATTAGCTGACTGCTTACGTTGAATTTCAGAGTAAAGATTAAAATACATGCATATTTAAAACAAAAAAAATAAAATAATGTGTACATAGTTTGCAGCAACCACAAGTTGACTCATCTGAATTTAAACCAAGCAAAGTAACAAAGGTGAGCTGTTTTGGACTACAGTACACCGGAAGCTCACTATGAACAGTGTGGCTGTAACTCTCTGCTGAACTCCATGGATTTTTATCGGAGACTCCCCCACAGTGATTTCAGTGGCTCTCAGTTTTAAGGATCATGTGGTTCCCACTCCTCAGTTTATCTGGAGGCAAGAGGCAGGTTCAAAGCATTTCAATCATACCAGCTTCAGAACAGCAACTTTGGGCCAGCAAATGTTTTAAATATTTTATTTTTATTCTCTGTTTTAGCCCTCCGAGACCAATCTTGGTAGAGCAAAAGCCTATTTACAGTAACTGCAGCATTAGTGACATGACTTGTAATTTAAAAAAAAATATATATATATATAGTTGTCCCGCGTTATACCGCCCCCTTTATAACGCCACCCTCGCATACCGCCAGCTATTCTCTCTGAACAAATGTCACCAATATAAAAACAGTGCTATTTTTACCTGTTATATCGCCACCCCGCTGTCCGCCACCCGCCAACTTCCCAAGCCAAGCAAACGTAAATATAAGCATTGTAGTTTCCCTCATTGTAGCGCCAGCGAAATAATCATGGTCAATTAAAACAGTTATGTAGATAACCTTTGACTCTCTTTCCTAATTCGTTGTTAACTGAACGTTCATACTATTGTCATCAATACTCCCGTTCCTAAAGCAAGGCAGAAAGTACAACATGGCGAGTCGACCCTACATTTAACACCAGAGCAAAAGGAATAAATCTGCATGTATGCATCTGAAAATAAGAAAGCAAGACATTGCAAATGTTTTCTCGCCTAAGTGAGGCATATACTGTTAATCAAAGGACAATTGGAGAGATTCTAATGGATAAAAACAAATGGCTTACCTTGATGGAACGGGTCAATTTGCTTAACCTGAAAAAGACTTGACGCAGTCTAAAATAAGTGACTTTTATAAACCACAGAAAAGAGAGTACGGTAAGACTGAGGTTGGTTTGTTTGTTTGTTTGTTTGTTTCTTTATGTGCAAGTTTTACCCAAATGAAGGCTGACTTAAACTAAAGTTTCAGTTTTGTAAACAGCAGAATTGTGTGTGTGTGTGTGTGTGTTTTTTTACTTTTTTGTTAGTGTTTGCCTGTACATATTCAACTTTTTTTTTTTTTAACTGCTTAAAAAAGAATGCTCTTGAGCTTAAATTGTTTTGTGAAATATAGATGGTGTTGTTCAATGGGGCATAGTATTGAGCAGGCTTTGTCGTGCCACAAACAGTAAAGTTCAAATGATCAGTAAGTATAAACTGTTCCTCAAAAGTAACCATGTATGTTTCATACAGATGGGAAAAGATTATAAAACATCACTAGAAGACCTACTGTTATGTTAAGAACTAGTACTGTAGTTTTAAACAATATTAATGTTTTATTAAAATGGCCTGGAGAGACTAATTGTATAACTAAAAAAATAAAATGTTTGCATTTATTGCAAACCTGGAAGTGTGTGTTTATTTTTATTTTTTTATCCCTCACTATAACCCCACCCTCGCTTATTGCCCTTTTTTGCCCATAGCCCTTACCAGGCGGTATAAAGAGGGTTGACTCTATATATATTTTGGGATGCATAGTTATAGAGAACCCACACAGTTGGTGTGTTTATACAGTGTATGTCACTATGGCAGCCTATTGCATTTCTACACAGTGGTTATGGTATATGGTCACTTGGCCACTTCATAAGGATATTTTGGGGGTGGTGGGGGCATCAAGATTGTAGGATGCGAGTCACAGAGCGCACTGTAGCCAGTGCCATTTGTCTCAGGGAGGGCTTCGAACACCGACCTTTCAAAATGTTACGCTGCTAAATCAACACCATGAATAACCTTTTTTCCATTATATCAGTGCAAAGTGGTCTTTATTATTGCTTTGTACTTAGTTACTTTGTATTATCCCCTGACTTGAAAATGTTCTTTTATTTTCTTTGTTGCAATGAGAAGTGATAACATGGGACTTTCAAAAAGCAATTCAATTGTTATGTTTAATTTAAATAAAACACACCAATTAGTAGTAGAGGCACATTATACTGTACATATTGTTCTAACAAAGCAGGAATGTGTTTGCATACTACATTATGGTGGTAGATAACTTCTTAATTCAACTGATTCGCAAGTATTGTATTTGTTTTAATATACACAAACGGGTAACCTTGGTGATGCTACTCAGCAGAAGCAATTCTTTTAACTTTTAGTCTCCTTTCTTTCTTTCTTTCTTTCTTTCTTTCTTTCTCTGTTCTGTTCCTGGGGCTTTAGTGGGTCGCAGGCCCCGCTCCCAAGCTGACGCCTGGTAACTGCTGTTCTGGCTTTGTGGGCAACAATAGTAAGCCAGTCCCCTGCCTGAGGCCTAGACAGGCCCGCAGAGAACAAAAGGGACTCTGAATCCAGGCACAGTGGGCAGCCGGTATGCAGGGAATAAAGCGGGTCATGGCACAATTTAAGAATATGAAGGGAGGACATCGCTGACTTTCAATCCATGCCAGTGAGTTGTCGGGTTGGAAGAATGGGATAAGATGAGACGGCTGTGGAGCTTGAGAGGAAGGGGTTACTGATTGTTCTGATTCATTTTACACCAACAGGGCAAGGGCCTGATGACAACTCCAGAAAACGCAATATTGTGTGCCCTTCAGAGGGGAGGGAGTAACTGATGTTTGAATATTTGTCTGACGGAAGAAAACCAATTTGGTGCAAGCCAGTCATCAGCCTCTACTTTAAAATGACTGACCTGGACCCTGCAGAATAGACTCCCTGACCAAATATAGTTTTATTTATTTATTCTGGCAGAGATCACAGGTTGGTGTAATATTATTCAGTAGTAGTTCGGTAAACTGTAACAGAAAATGTTACCTAAAATGTGGCCACTAACTTGTGTGGCCAACATTTTGTATAGGTTTACCTTTATCCTTGTGGTGGTTCTAGATGAGATGCATGTAAGATTAATTGTCGTTGGGGCAAAAAATAACTCTTTTTAAAGGGTTAAGAAGTTCTAGTTAAAAATGACTTAATCTTAAGCACTGCCAAAGGTTACAGTAGGTGGTGGCTTTACTTATAGACAATAAGTTACTTAAACTGAGCAATAAATACAGTGGCATTTCACAGGTGGCTGGTTTAAAAAGGTGACATCAGTGTTTTGCAGGATTTTCTCTGCAGTGTTTGTTTAGTGTCTCCTAATTTATACAAGTGCTTAATACTTTCAAATGGAAAAAGGATTGCTCAGCACGTGGTTTAATGTGGCACGAAGACTGTTGAATGATTTAATAATGAATAACCATGCCTGCAACAGAAAGCTTTAGCTAAGTTTTGTTGGTGGTGGTGTTCTTCTTATTTAATACACAAGGTAAAAGGGGGGAGTGTCTTTTTGAATTAGCAGGGTGTCTCATTTTCAGATTTAGTGGACTTGATTGCAAAACTACTTTAATATAGGCCTACTGGCAGCCTGAGGCAAGCTTGGTATTTCAAAGTTATTTTGATGTCGTTCTGCACCATGGCAGAAATCTTTTTGCAGAGCGTTTCTGTTTTTTATTAACTTGGAACGTATCTCTTTTTTTGTAATTAATTTCTCTTATTGCAGCCAAAGAACTTTACTGTACCTCACCCACCTTCTTACCTCGTTTTCTTTTACTGTAGAATGAAGTGCAGTAGGGCACAACAGCAGATTACAGTGCAGGGCTGGGTACTGTAATATTACACTAGTGGTTTGAGTTGTGGGTTTAAGAATATTTATAATGGGTTTCCTAAATCTATTGAAGTAATGGCTATACATTAATTAAAGGTAAGAAATTGAATAAGGCATGATGTATCACTGTGCAGTTTCCTTTAAGACCACAGATCTGCATCTCTGAGTTATAATCCAACTCAAAGTTAAAGCTTTGTTTCATTTCCTGCTATAGTGACGATCCATTGGAAGCGTCCTCTACAGTAATGTTTACAGTTGAGTACAGGAATCTGTGAGATTCTGGCTAACAGCTCAGTTGCTGCCTTTCTGAATGATCTTTTCAACTGCAGCATTCACCTTAATCCACCTCCGTCCTGCTCGGCACTTCACTGGGAAGAGAAGCGACCACCGCACGCACACGCACACACGCACGCACGCACACACGCACGCACGCACACACGCACACGCACACGCACACACGCACACACACCACACACGTACACACGCACGCACGCACACACACACGCGCACACACACCACACACACTGAACTGATTCTGTCCATCTTCTGCTGCTTTTTATCTAAAGCGGGACATCTGTATGTACTTGAACAAATTAACAATCGGTGATTTATGTTTTTTTTTTTTTTTTTCCTCATGTATTTATTGCATGTGTATTCATATTCAGATAATTTAGAAGCCAGTCATCTGTCCTGCATATAAATGGATTTTTGCTTTATGTACAATTTTGGTATAAAGTAGTAGAAAATTGTACAGTATGGTGTTCCAAAGAGTATTTTGTGAACACAAAAACATTACTGTATTGAATTGTCGGAGTACCTGCATTCAAAAATGTCTTTCTGACCCACTTTCAATATATTCTCTTTCATCTTGACAGAGCGCTAATCTAAAACAGTCTCTTCCAAATGCAGCTTTGATAATGTTTGTTTTTTCATTTGTTTTTTCATTTGACAGTTAAAGTTCTATTAACTTTAACTGGGCAGCAGTGTGGAGTAGTGGTTAGGGCTCTGGACTCTTGACCGGAAGGTTGTAGGTTCAATCCCCAGTGGGGGACACTGCTGTTGTACCCTTGAGCAAGGTACTTTACCTAGATTGCTCCAAAAAAAAAAACTGTATAAATGGGTAATTGTATGTGAAATAATGTTATTATTATTATTATTATTATTATTATTATTATTATTATTATTTATTTCTTAGCAGACGCCCTTATCCAGGGCGACTTACAATTGTTACAAGGTATCACATTATTTTTTTTTATACATTATTGATGTCTGTATAATGTGAAATAATGTATAATGTGATATCTTTTAACAATTGTAAGTCGCCCTGGATAAGGGCGTCTGCTAAGAAATAAATAATAATAAGAATAATAATAATAATATTAAAGTTGGTGACAGGGTTTGAATATACAGTGCACAGCAGTATGTTAAAACATACAGTACAGTAAATCCATCCCTGCATACTGTACAGTATAATGCCAGTGTTCTGTAAAGAAGTGCGAACAACCCCAGCTTTCAGTGTTTAAGAGCTGGGCATGTCAAATAAACATGCTTCCTATATCGTAATTAAATGAGGGTTGTGTGTGTGTTGGGTGGGGAAGTCTGGGATTTTTTTCTCAATTGTGTTGAACTCTGTTGTGTCTGACACAGCTGGGAAATAGGGAGTACTGCTGGCCCTTTGCTGTGCTTTGGGTATTGAATCTTGATGGTCGATTAGAGGTTAATGGGATAAAGTAAGGGGAGGGGGCTTACTCTGATTGGCTCCTTGGCCTTGGGTAGGCATTCTGGGATAGGAGCAGATGGCAGTAGGAGAGGGAGAGTGGCTCTTTTTTTGGCTTGCTCAGCTGTTGAGGGCATAAGGAGGAATAGGCAGGACCTTTTTTGGTTTAAAAAAAAAAAAAAAAAAATGCTGTATCCCTGTCTGATTTTTAAGCAGGCTATGTGAAAAGACTAATCTTAACCCAAAAAGCAGATGGTTGACAGCTAATCAGTACAAATTACTTTTAACAGCATACCCATTAGAAGAGGCTTGGCTGCAGTCACATAGCCATATTTGCACCTTGCACCCCCATGGGGGTTTTTACTCCTAGAAGCAGCTACTGAACAATGAAAGCGCATGGTTGAGGTTCTGTGCTAAACTCGCTTTGTGTACATGCCATTGGAGTGGATTGGTATTTCCCTTTTAAAATGGTCAAGCAGGTATGGATAAGTACTGTACACGCTCCTGTAGCTTTATCCATTTATATATAATCTACCTTTTCAAGTAGAATTTGTGGGTACATGCAGCTCCCTCCCTCCGCCCCCAATTAATTGAAATAAAAAACAAACAGTATCGCAAGACAGGGTGTTAATTGCACGCTTCAGCTCTCTATTGAGCCGGGGCGTCACTCTGAACGCAACAAAAGTAGGATGCTCTGAATGGAACCGACGGGCTTGGCTGGAGATGAGGAGAGCTCTTTATTTCTATCAGCGGCAGATGCCCCACTTCACTGGAGCATTGTCATGTGCAAAAAGAGTTCATGAGCCCAGCATCCTCTACAGCAGGCTCGGTCAGGAGCAGACAACTGTCAATTTCAGACCCGGTTGTGACCGTTTTTAATATTGAGGCCTAAGAGCTACTTTTGTTATACATTGCTGGAGGAAAGTGGAAAAACAACAAGCTTTCTACTGTACTCTGTACTACATGCCCTAATGTTAACAGGATTTAAACCCCCAACTTCACCCTGTTATGATCACAAGCGCACGTGATTTAAGTGCATGCAATCAGTACACATTATTTTTCTGCTCAGAATCAGAGTGCAACAGACAGTGAACACCCAGCCACCCTGTATCCACTTGCTAGAGAGGTGGGTGCTTAAGGTTTTAATTAATAAAATGGCATTCCAACAAATTGAGGTTTCTTTCTCAGTAAACACTCTTGCTGATCCACTACAGTATGTGCAGCCCATTGAAGCTGGTGCCTCAGTCAGGGAGGGGGCTCAAAAGCTTAGCTGAACTATGCATAAAAGAAAACAGACGTACTTGGAAATGCTGAACTGTTTAAAACCTGTGATATACATTTGCTTTATTAGGAGGCCTGTTCTACAATGTACGTACATGTGTACATATTTTATTGGATGTGTTTTTAAACCAGTTTTGTTTTTTCTTGTTTGCAAGTAGGAGAATTTATTCCCTAAAATAAAGTTACACAAGCCAGATTGTACAGCTGCCTTTTGATAGATTGCCAACCCCAGCAAGCTTCTCCAGAAATATTTCAAACATCACATACACACCAAGAAAGGAAAAAAAAAAAAAATCCTATTTCTTAAACTCAAACTTGCTTTCAACTCGGAGTTCTCTAGAGAGTAATATTGCAACATATACGGGTACCCCCTTTCCTTTCTTTCCTTTTATCAAAATGAAAACAGACATCATTCTAAACTCGCTTAATCACATTGGCCTGTGGTTTTGGCTCTGCTTAAAAGGGTTTGGCAGTAAATGGGGTGTGGGGGTCGGATTCCTTTAAAAAAAATCCTCTCGACCAGAACTCGTCTGGAAAAACCTTTTGTGGGATGTGGCAACTATACAGCAGGGTTTGTACCATTGTCTAGATGTTATGACCCTTTTCAGTCACATTTTAAAAGGTTGCAGTTCCAATTTATTTTATATGGGTCGCCAAGTAGTAGTTTTACTTAGCATACGAGTAGAAAAAAGACAATAACCACAGAGGTGCATCTCATCTGCGCACTTGGGGGTTGAAGGAAACCACAGGCTTAATCTAATGGCTCAGTGGGTACACAGTTGCCCGTGAGCAGACTGTGTCACAAGTTCCACTGCAAGCAACACCTTGTATGTTAAGCCCCATTCTGGTAGTGAAGTCCTTCGTGTTATTTTGCTCCTATCTGGGAGTCGGAAGATTTATTTTAATGTGACATTGTTTCCTTGAAGGTCTCATTGCAAATTATTTTATAACACCCTGTCTCTGAGACCTCCCCACTGTCAGAAGAGCAGTGTCTCTCCAGGCTCCACACTTCACACGCTCAATATACACACACAAAGGGTACCTGTGCCAGTGCTGCACAGGCAAAGTGCTTTCGTGAGAGCCTTCCCTGCAGTGCACAATGATTAAATATTTAAATACTAAATGCAAAATGTGCAGCAAAGCACTTGATTGGATACCATTGCTTTCGCTTTCCATCTTGCTTTCGCATTGTCAGGTTCTCAAATCTGAATGTGTTTTTCATGCTTCGTCCTATTTTAAATGTTCTTAAATGGTCTTAATTATACCCCTAACTAGTTAAGCACAACTGTAAAATAACTGTTTTTATTTTAGCACCAGTCTGCTTCTAAAATGAGATGCTAAAAAGAGGCTAAAAGCTGTCTTGTTACCAGAGTATAACTCCCTGGCTGTTTTACACAGTACTGTATATATTTAGCATGGACTGACCTATATACCATCTGAAAAAAAAACCAAAACAAACAAAAGTAAAATAACATGAGGATTTAAAGGACCAGCCTATAAACATTACTTTGAAGTACTGTGAATAAGGGAGCTCAGGTTTTTACTGGTGTGGGCTTGCCAGCTGTCCAAAAAGGTACAGTATGGTGCTCTGCTTTTGCTTTAGATTCTCCCTATGCTTTACTCCATACAGCCACTCTCCTCCTCATTGTGTTAATGACGGAAATGTTGACTTGTCTACTTTATTTGAAAGTGAAAATGTGTGTCCAGTACAGTACTAGTGTATTCACATACATTACCCACACAGTGCTTAATAGATCTTACTTCTCACATGGAAAATTCATTATGAAATGTAAAATTAAAAAGAGCAAAAAGCCCAGCTGGGATGGGTCTGGAATCTAACCTTTGCAAGGAGGTGGGGGTGAACCAGTAAAAGGTTCAAAGATGGCATGCCTCTGGAGACTGGGTCAGTGATAGTACAGATCAAGTTGTTGGCTTATGGCTCCTCTGGGAGTGATTTTAGCTCAGCTCAGCACAGCCTGTAGGGAATAGATACCCTACCAGTGTGTGACATTTGAAGGGATAGGGGGATGTTAGGTAACAGATCCTGGAAAGAATACAGCTGTGAGAGCGTCTGCTCCTGTAAGGCTAGGATGAGTGCATTTGCTCAGCTGTGTGCAGCATGCAGGGAAATGGTTGGTGATGTGATAACCAGCATGAAGCGCAGTAAAGATTGGATTACACAGGCTGGCTTTTTCTTTTTCTTCCTTCCATGGGTTGCCTTGACAATAAACTATTTAATGTTAGTTTTTGACTTGTTTGAATAGTGTGCTGCTAGTATTTTTGCATTTGTGGACCTATGGCATCTGAGCACAGATTTTAAAACCTGGCAAACTTTATACCAAGTCTAAGGCATTGATATTTGAGTGTATATGTTTGAGTGTATATGTTTTACAGTCTCGGAATTCTAAAACTCCATGAACAGGTCGGATTCATTCTTGTTTAATATTGTTAATATATAACCATGTAGCTGGACAAGAAATACACTTCCTTCTTACTCAATTCATTTTATTTACAGCAACAAATGTTTACGCATGTAAACCATACATACTGTATATAAACTGAACTGAGTAATTGTGCTAATTCTGCAGCATGTATATTTTTGCAGCTTTAACATGAAATAAGTGAATTATTGCTTGCCAGCAAACATTTCGTGTTTCACTATATCAACGCACCATATCGTTGATGTTGTAACCTTACTTTCTAATCCCCCCTGTATTTAATTTACTATCATTTTCTGTCTATGCACAGTAAATAGTTTGTGTTTTAGAATATACAAAGTTAAAAAAATGAAATATTGAACCCGATTTTGTGTTGCAGGTTTCCATCTGAGTGGCACAGTGACGGAGCCAGCATCCCAGTCGGACCCGGAGACCGTGTACAAAGTGGCCATCAGCTTCGACCGCTGCAAAATCACCTCTGTCACGTGCGGCTGTGGGAACAAAGACATTTTCTACTGCGCCCATGTGGTGGCGCTCTCGCTCTACCGGATCCGTAAGCCGGACCAGGTCAAACTGCGTCTTCCCATCTCAGAGACCCTTTTCCAAATGAACAGGGACCAGCTGCAAAAATTTGTACAGTATTTAATCGCCGCGCATCACACAGAGGTCCTTCCCACTGCACAGAAACTGGCAGACGAGATTCTGTCGTCTAATTCGGAAATCAACCAAGTTCATGGTAAAAATATTAATACAAATATTATTGCTGTTTGCTCATCATACCTAGTTCTTATGAACTGCTGCAACGCAGCTGTTTATTGTTACACAACAGAAAACAATGGTTTCATTTTGGCAGAGGTACCTTTTATGTTTCTGAACTTAGCCTGTGTACTATTAGTTAGTTGCTGCTTATTCTGCCAAATGGCCTGATTTGTACCTAAATATTTACTTTCCAGTGATTTTGTAAAGGAAATGAAGTCCTGTAACAGCTGCTATAGATAGCCACATGTTTTGTCTTGAGTACTGGGTGTGTGTTGAGGGTGTAGAACCCCCTTCCCTGTGTGCGTTTATGGTTTATATTTAAAACACCCTCTACTGGCATATGCTTTTCAACATTTCCATGTCCAACATGTGGGCATTGCCAGATGTCTAGGACACACGCAATATATACCTGCTGCAGATTACAAGCATCGGAGAAAATAAACAAAGTTTCCAAACCACTAAATCCCATCTGTAGAAAGAATAGCCAACCTTTTTTGCCTATTTTACTAAAATGGAATTAAACGCAAAAGTGAACGGTCTTGTTTGTAGTATTGTACACAGGTATTTGAATTGCCACTTGCTAATCATTAGCAGATACAGCAATACACAATTAAAGTCCTATTAAATATTGCCTTTGCAGTGAGGCAGATCTTTTATTTGTACGCAGTTCTTTATCCAAATACAGGAAATATATCTCTATCAAAGTCTTAAAAAGCATTGACTTTAACAGTAAAATTAAAATGGAAATGTATTGTAAACATATCCCTCATACCTGGAACTGTTCTTAGAATTAAGAAACAGCAGGTCTTATTACAACAAATGTCCTAAAACAGCACTTCCTCCTGTAGTATTTAGTGATGTTAATAAGGGAGTGGGATTCATGTACTGTAGTTAAAGGTGCTACTGAGTCCCACTCTGAGTCATTAAAATAGACCCCTACTTTCTTTAAAAGCGTTGAGAGTACTGTGTTTCATATACATTAGATTTCACAACTTACTATATCCACAGTATAGTGTCTGTCTTTTAAAGATTGATTCATTGTGTATGTCAAGGGATCATTTTTTTTTTGTGATTTAAGATTTAGCATTCTGAAGCCAAGCCAGTGTCTTTTGAAAACTGATATATATTCTGCAGTTTCCCACTCGGATTTAACAAATGTGTGGGTTTTTTTTGTTTTTTTTTAGGGGTCACGAGAGAATACAAAATAGTTTCTGATTGACGGTTTTATGCGAGTTTACTGTAGACAGTTGAGTTTTTAGCAGATCTGTCACAAAGCCATTTTTGAGCTCTGATAACTAACCTTGTGAAAGGTGGAAACCCCAAAGGAGGGATCAGTGGATTTGTTTGCAGGAGTGAGTGCTTTTATTGGGGATGATTGTCACCAGGCATCCTAATTTAAGTCTTGCATGCTAAATTAATTGATAACATGTTTTGTAACAATTGGAGGCTGTGCCGAAAAAAATGTTTTTCTGTTTTGTATAAAATAAAAAAAGCTACTGCACTAAAAAGAAACTGAGCTTTTGGTTCTAATTTGCAATATTAACTCCTTTAGTGGAGCCAAAGCTCAGGAAATCTATCCAAATTGGGTGGCAGTATAGAAGTAGTTTTTCATAAGATAATCTTGGCTTGCTGTACGATGGAGACATTGGGCATTTTTTGTCTTTTTGGGGAATATTTCCATTGCACCAAAGCCATCCAGTAGTTTGTAGCCTTGGACTCCTTGGAGAAGCATTGTGAGAGCTTTTAAGCCCACAAAGCGTTCAACATGTCTGACAGTCCAGTGTTTCCACACCCCATTATGCTGAGGTGTTGTCTCTGCAGGTGAAAATGAAACCTGTGACCTACTTATTTGTACTGCCTTTGTACTGTTGCATATATGTTGTGTAAAAAAAAAAAAAAAAAAAAAATACACAACCTGTTCTTTTTGTATTGATTTTGTTGACTGTAAAAACACTAAATGTTCTCTGGGCAGATGGGTTTTCAACAATTGTGTTGACCCCTACATGCATTACTTTGGGATGTCAAGGTGGCTGAACACCTGATGTAAAGTATTAGCTTGTTTTTAAAATGGTATAACAGGGACTATATGAATCAATGCAGTTTGGCATTGAATTGATTGTGACTGGTTTGGCTTTCTATTCAGGTGCTCCGGACCCCACAGCTGGAGCCAGTATCAACGATGAGAACTGCTGGCACCTGGATGAGGAGCAGGTGAGGGAGCAGGTCAAGCAGTTCCTGTCCCAGGGAGGCTACTACGGGTCGGGGAAGCAGCTCAACTCCATGTTTGCCAAGGTACACACACACTGGGGGTTTCTTTCCACACTCATCAGGTGCCCTCTTAATCACTGTGATGGGCTGCAAAATCTATTTGATCTTTTATTCAGAAAAAAGCATGAGGAGTGTTGTGTTCAGATCTCTTACTGCCTTATAGTTATCCAATCCTTTGCCTTAAGGCCATGGCTTGTACTTCAAAATGTGTGCAACCTACATGGAGCCTCTCTTGTGCAGGTGTTGTGCAGTCGGCTGCTTATATTTATTTCAAGTTGCTACTTTAAAAAAAAAAAAAAAAAAAAAAAGGGGGGTGGTTGGTCCTGAGTGGCGCATCGCAGGTTCAAGATCGCAGGTTCGAATCCAGGCTATGTCATTGCTGACCGGGACAGGGGGTTCCTAGGGGGCGGCGCTCAATTGGTCGAGCGCCGCCCTGGGAGGGAGGGATTAGGTCGGCAGGGCAATCCAGGGTTCACCGCTCACCAGCAACCCGCTCATCTGCAGTGGAGCCATTCAGATCTGCGTTGTCCTCCGGCACTATGGGTCTGGTGGCTTCGCTGTGGATCCGCAGTATGAAAAATGATGGATTGGCAGGAACACGTTTCGGAGGACGCGTGTTTCAGCCTCCGTTTCCTGAGTTGCCGGGGGGTTGCAGCAGTGAACCGGGATAAAAATAATAATTGGGCATTCCAAATTGGGGAGTAAACCGGGGTAAAAAAACATTGGCGACAACTAAATAAAAATAAACAAATAAATAATTGATTGAAAGCCAAATTGCACCTTCCTACTTGTTGCCTGGAAATTAAATATCTGTGGTGTCTGTCAAGCCATCCCAGATCATGGAGGCATGGATAACCTGTTTTTAAACTGCGTGTGTGTGAGAGAGAATAAACTTTTAGAAAGTACTTTTAAATAAAGCATTTAAACTGGAGCAGCTGCATGTTCCCAGACTCAATTTTTTTCCTCTGGCTCAGCAGGTGCGAGAGATGCTAAGGATGCGGGATTCAAACGGCGCACGGATGCTGACCTTAATAACAGAACAGTTCATGGCAGACCCACGGCTGTCTCTATGGAGGCAACAGGGAACTGGTATGACAGAGAAATGCAGACAGCTGTGGGATGAGTTGGGTAAGGAAAACTACTGTCAGTCACCGTTGCTTAGAAATAGTGCTGCACATCAAGTTCACTTTACCTGGAGCTACCAACACTCCTATCAGACATTTCATTTAGCTTAGCTGAGCCTTGTCTCTTATTTATATAAATGATTTATTACATCTTGATTGTTATTGCATTATTCCTGCATTCCTTAATTATTGTGTACGCATACATTGACTGCCGAGACCCTATTGTGGAATGAGGACCTTTGTAAGTCTGGTGTGATGGCTAATCAGACTGGTGTTAAAGCAAGTTTTTAATAGAAATACAGATGAATACATGCGGATCCAGCCATCTGTTGCCTGGAGAGTGAAACATGACATTCAGCCTGTATTGCTATTTTCCATTGCCTCAGTGCAGGACTTAATGATGCCAAACAATCCACATACGCTGCTGCCACTTCTGCTGCTGATAGCAGTTTGTTTCACTTTTTGGTTTTAACATTTTGTTTTAACATTTTGTGTTCATCATAAGATTTGCTTACAGGAAGCATATAAGCAACGATGGCAGCAATAGTAGTAATTAATGCTAGTCCTGCCATGTTTATTTTATTACAGTAATTCAATGTTTTGAAGCTTATGTGTCCAGTCCGTAGCTTTTTCTGGTACAAAAAGGAAGCAGTATATTGGTTTTGGGTTAGTGCAGAAAAGTAACAGGTCAATGGTGGGCGCTGGCCTATAGCTCACAGATTCACTTTCTGTTCAGGTGCTTTATGGGTCTGTATTGTGCTGAACCCACACTGCAAAACCGATGAGAAGTCCTACTGGCTCAGGCAGCTGAAGAAGTGGAGTGACATGGACGTGTGTCCTCTTGAGGACGGCAACTACGGGAGCGAGTTACCAAACATTACCAATGCCCTACCGCAGAGCTCCAACCTCAACCAAGGTGAGCTCTGCCACCTGCTTCTATCACATGCATATACACATTTACATACAGAGCTTACAGTTCCTTCACACATTATTGTGTATGCATGGTGTAGCCCAAGTATTTACATACAGTATATCAACGCTATACTTATGATTCCCTATGACTGTAAAGTGCCAGTGGTCCGTGCAATTTCTTACCACCCTAATTTGCAGCAGTAACAATACAAGCCATGGGAAACTGGATTGCCAGTGGGAGAACCTTTTTGAGAGTGTTCAGAAATTAAATAACTTTTTTTTAAACACATCATCATATTATATTTAGCAGTATATTCCCATGGCTGTCTTGTCATATGCATTTTTAATTTAAGCAAACAGAAAATCACGTTTAATAGGTTTTAAGTGCTTCATTAGTGCAAAAAATAAACCTGCACACACCGTGATGAAACTGCAGCAGTTTGAACCTTCTAGTTCTCCTGAAAATGTCTCTAATTGAAACTCCTGTAGATCTCGCGTGCTCCTTCCATCTGCTGCTCTCTAATTGGTCTACAGTGTATATGTTCGGCAGACTGAGGAAGAGTGGGGGTAGAAAGGGTAACACGAATGAAGATTCTCGCTCTCTTCTGGGTGCAATTAGCAACTTCTGAAGGTGCCCCTGCACCAAACCACCCCCCACCCCCATTCCGCTCACGTCAGCTGGGGTTTGGGAGACCCTCTGAGCTGATGACAGCCTTGGCAGCTGAGAGCCAGAGAGGGGCAAAGGGCTTAGGCATGCATTGAGTTCACTTTAATTGCTTCAGTGTGTCTCTCTAATGTGTGACCAATGTACACACTGACCCTGTAATGAGATATTTTTAAATGTCAATAAGTTAACCTTACTATATTTGCCTGCTTTGACACCCTGTCCCTAAATTTTATTTTGAGGGTAAAATGTCAGCAAACCTCGCACTTGCGTTAAAACAAAGTGTGGATTTTTTTTTTTTAAAGTAGAACTGATAGTGACAATTAATTGTTTCATCCACACCTTATAATGTAAATAAAGGTCTGTTAAAATTCTGGTGTCAGGACCTTTTTAAATGATAAAAGAAAGCCACATGAGTCTCCTGGTGACTTCTCTTCTCCTAAAGTGCTGTCCTTGGTGTTTGTTTTCCTGTAAGTTTTTAGTCGTAGCTCCACACAACTCCTTTCTTATGTCTTGTCTTCCCAGAATGCCAGGCCTGTTTGTCACTTTTTTTTTCCTGTTCACTTCTCCCTGCAGACTCCTTAGCGAGGCCAAGGAGGACTGTCTTCACAAGAGCAATGGAGGCCTGTGATCTGCACTGGCAAGACAGCCACCTGCAGAGGATAATCAGCAGTGATTTCTACATGTCGCCCACTTACCAGCGAGAAGGGGAGAGCCTGCTCTTCACCTCCCAGGGGCTGCCGCTCTGGCTGGGTAAGGAGGCAGGGAGTAACTCGCCCATGACCACAGGCTTTGAGTTGTGGGTGTTCTCTTTGCAAAACATACCCTTTTCATGCTTGGCAACCCCATACGGGATAGATACAAAAAACACTCCTAGTCTTTATCTGGGGACATAGATGGCTATTTTCAGTATTTCATGCATGAAAGGGTTAATAACTTCATTGTTAAATGTCTGAAAAACCCTGCTGCCTTGTGCGATAGTACGTCTCATTCTTCATGTCTTCTAGATACAAAGTTTTATATATTGTCACTAGTAAATCTTTCTCAAAACCTGTACAATAAGATGGTACGTTTCTTTTATTATACTCTAGTTTGCAATTGAAAAATCACTAGTGGTCTGAGCCCTGTTTTCTGTTGTTCGGGAAGATGCTTCTGCAGGCTTTGATGCACACACCTTTCCATTTCTAACATGCAGTTATGTACCATGCTGTGGATTCACCCTTGAGCTGTCATGCCTCACTGGCTTCTGCATCAGAATGAGTGTGTAAGCTTTTCATTAGCAAATAGTGGGGCAGGGCTTTAGTGAGATTATTGTGCCCATTGTGTTACCTACAAGTTACACATTCGGCATGTATGAAATGTCTTAATAGTGAAATTTGTATTTTGTTCAGTGAAAGGGGTATTATACATTTTGACCCGAGGAATATTAGAATAACAAAAAAGCCAGGAGAGCTGCGTTTTAACCGGTAAAAATCAAATCACAGCGTCTACTTGTGATGTATTTTATAGTAACCAGGATTCCTGTTTTTTTTAAATTTACATTTATTACTTTTGAATTTGCACACAGATACAGTACTTTACTTTTTTTATTTATTTATTTTAAAACATGTATTCAGGGGAAAATAAAAATAAAATAAAATTGAACAAAAAATAAATAAATAAAAAGAAATGCAGCAAAAATGTACCACACATGTAATCCTAATCAATCATTGTGACAGGTAAAAGTAATGAGAGTTGGGTTCAGATTAAAGAAAAAGGGAAAAGAGTAAAAAGAGAGGTATAAATCCATGGGAGTATAGTCTAGTCTAATTTAAAACTCATTCAATCTGCTCTCTCAAAATGTAATTCCATAAGGAGATCGTATGCAAGTTTTTCAGGAGGCATTGTCTCAGATACTAGTTTAACCCACATATTTTAAAGTTGGTGTGGTTTCAGACTTCCATAATAACAGAATACATTTTTTAGCTAAGTAGCTAATCATACCCATCAGTCTTTCGTGGTCTGGGTCCAGCACCAACGCCGGATCTACACCAAAAAGGTACAGAGCTGGGGATAAATGAAGAGATATGTCAGAAGTATCTTGAGTAATCCTTTAATTCTCACAGGTGTGCTCATTAACATTGAGGTTCTTCCATATTGGCAAACATGAAGAGCTTGTACAGATAACTTAAGCCCACAGTCAATATTGCAGTCTGGTATTATTGTGGAATAAAAAGGTAGAAACCAGTATCTTAATAAAGAACAGCCTGTTTGTAAGATGTGCTTTATCGCTGCTTGTTAGATGTGTAATATTGTCTGTTGAAATGTTCACATAGATGCCCTCTGTTTTCAGAGCATGTACCAACTGCCTGTGCCAGAGTGGATGCTCTGCGATCCCACGGTTACCCCAGAGAGGCATTGCGATTGTCCGTTGCCATCATCAACACACTCAGACTGCAGCAGCAGAGGCAGCTGGAAATATACAAGCACCAAAAGAAAGGTAGGAGGCTTCTCTCCCTCTCTCTGGCATCCTGCATGGGAGGGGGTGGGGGTGGGATCAGGCCAACCGAGAGGGTGGGGAGGACGGGGGAATATCCCCGAAGGGGGAATTTTTTTTTTTTTCAGAATTAAAAATTTAAAAGGACCCCAAAGTTGCACAATATATACCACAGTATGAATTATTATATTAA
Organism: Acipenser ruthenus; assembly: GCF_902713425.1. Taxonomy (NCBI): domain Eukaryota; kingdom Metazoa; phylum Chordata; class Actinopteri; order Acipenseriformes; family Acipenseridae; genus Acipenser; species Acipenser ruthenus. Next base: position 7,325,965 of record NC_081198.1, on the reverse strand, counting down.
GATCTATAATTTGCTCAAAACAACATGGTGCAGCATTTTGTTAGAAAAATTGTATTGTGTAAAATAAATAAAGTACTTTCTTCAGCTGGTGGTAAACACAATTAGAATGATCAGTTATATTGCTTAAAATACAAATACTTTTACTAATACAGGTTGTTAGTTAAGAGCAGAAATTAGTTTATTTTTGGCATGGGATAAATAAAATAGTGTCTAGCAACACCATTAATGTATTTTAATGCTAAAAACGTATATTTGAGAAGTAATCTTCCAATTAATCACTATTGCACATGTGGAGTTTGTACTAAAAAATGATTTATTCACTTACTTGAAAAGTAAACTATCCTGCTGCAGATTTAATTGAGATACACGCCGCCTGATTCACCTTGACTGGTTCTTTTTGAAAGGCAGGATGCGTGTTTTCTGTGGGTAGGAGAGCAACTGTGTTCTTGGAGGTTTGGACAAAATGATCACACCCAACACAGGCATGCTCTAAAACCCACACCGAAATACCTGATAGAAGTACACTTGTCTCACTCCTGTATTCTGCAGTTCCTGTATGTTGGGGAGACCGTTTGAACTCGCTATTGATTCTAAATCAAAGGTAAAAGGTTTTAGACGCAAGCACAATTTGCCCTTGCTGTGTTCTAGAGCTACTCCAAAGGGGGGTGACCACAATCACGAATCTGGAGGGCTGGGTGGGACACCCTCTGGACCCTATAGGCTGTCTCTTCGTGACTTTGACTGAAGCCTGTCGGATAGAGGATGACAACTCCATGGATACAGGAGGTACAGTTGAGAGCCATACAGTGTTTTAATTTACTAGTCACCAAAATGACAATATATAAACCAATCCGATGCTGCATTTATGTGTCCATTGTCGTCGCCCCCCCCCCCCATTACAAGGTAAAGTCTTAGTGAAATAATCCAGCAAAAGCAACAAACATTTAAGTTTAGCAATAAAGGCACCTTAACTAGTTGAAAGAAAAGTATTTTGAGGAAAGCTATAGCTTTCCCTAATCCTTAAGTATTTATTTTTTCTGAATTCTTCTCTCGGAAAAGCTTACTGCAAGCTTGATGTTATCACGTACTGTATATACAATGTCCAAATTAAAATAACTGCCCCAATATAGAAAACTATACATTTTGTCTAATGTAATATTAATTGGCATTTCAACCAGTGAGCTACAATGACACTTAAGGCAGCTTCACAAAGCAACTGGCAGAGATGGTCAGTGTGCTCTGTTATACAGCTGTAAACATCTGGTGTTTCTGACGGGGGGGATATGTTGAAGAGGCAGCCTGCTCCAGACCCCTTACTGCAAATTAGCAGAGAAGCCTAATGAAGTGGGAGCCTTGTGCTTGTGAAATATTAATTTGCAAGGATTGTCAAATACATAGTAATAAATATGGCATTATAACCTCAAGCACCCGTCGAGACAGTTAACTCCCCTTGAGCACTGTGACCTGATTTTCTGATGGGATAAAGCTGAAGCTCAGGTCCTTACCCTAATAAACAGGATTGGCAGTGGATCAATTGCTCTAGGGATTTAAGAGGGAGCTTCTGGGTCTCTGCCTTGACAACAGATGTCAGTGTTGTCCCCCCCCCATTAGTCTAATGAATATAGACAAGTATGTATATATCATCCTCATCATCAGCTATCTCCTGGTAGACAGAGGCCTCCTCAGTCTGACGCCATGCCTATCTTTGTTTACACATAAACATACAGTACATCTGTATCTGTTACTGTGTGTTGGCTTGTTCTGTGGTGCTTAGTGGGGTTGGTCTAGAAAAACAGTGCGTCTGACAGCAGCAGGCGTTTTGACTTTAACTAGAATTGGATTCTATTAAGATACGTTCTGTATCTACCACAACATGCCACTCCACTTATTCAGAGGTATCCATGAGCTAACTGGCTTGGTTTTGTGTTTCCTCCTGGCAGACTCTGGGGACCCCAAGCCTCCAGTCTATCACCATGTTCCTGTGTCAGGGTGCCAGGACAGCGGGGAGTCATACCTGGCCCTGGCACTGGAGGTTGCTCTCATGGGCATGGGGCAGCAGCGGGTGATGCCCGAGGGCCTGTACTCTCAGGACAAGGTGTGCAGGAACGAGGAGCAGATCATCGGGCGGCTGCAGGAGCTGGATCTGGACGAGGTGCTGGTGCAGACACTCCGCAAGCAGTGCATTCTCCTGCTGGAGGGTATGCAAGCGCAGGCTCACTTCACTTTTTCTATAGTGGGGATAACGCAGCTTGAGCAGTACATGAAGAAACGTCTTCATGCAAGACTGGACTACAAAAGCTTTTTTGTGTCCGTTTTTAATGGGCATGCCCACTCTCGTGCCAAACTAATCAGTATTTTAAAACATTTAAATGACTACTTTTGTGTGTTCTGTTATGCTTTTGTTCATATCAGAAAACTTCATATACAATATAGGATAGCGGAGAGTGTGGTCCAGCAGTGTTCAGTCGTTTGTATCATCATTTCAGGCATTTTTTAACACAAATCTTTTCAGTAATAAAAGTATGTGTTCTCATTTTAGTTGATAAATATTAAGTGTTTGTGTTCTTCCAGGGGGTCCTTTCAGTGGGCTGGGGGAGGTGATCCATCGGGAGAGTGTTCCGATGCATACCTTTGCAAAGTACCTCTTCTCTGCGCTACTGCCTCACGACACTGACCTGGCCTATAAACTCGCTCTGCGAGCCATGAGGTAAGAATCGGCTATTCATCTGCATGTCTGTCGGGGAGGCATGCGAGTACTTTACTTTTTGAGGGGCAGATTAAATTGTTCTGTATTACAGTTTAGCTAGCTTGTCAATGATAGATGTGGTTGTTGTCATGGCTGCCTTTTAATGTCCAGAGTGTAAATAGGATTTGACATACCTGCATCCTCAAGAGCCGAGCACCCTTAACACCACGCAGGGGTCTTGTAATAAAACCATGAAATGCATATCTTCTGTTATTTGTCCTACTGTTTTTTTGTTTGTTTTTTTTTTTAACTGAAATATAATTAACTCCTCCCTCAGTCACACCTTATAAATAAATAAATTAAATGAAGTCTGAAAGTAAAATTTGTCAGTACAAGGCTTTATGTTCCAATAGAATATATTAACAGTATAAATAATGTACTGATATAATTAAAACATCAACAAAAGAGTACTAAATCAAATGAAGCTAGAAATAATATAGCGCATAATAACACATCAGTTCTAAAATATCTGCTTATAAATGGTGTTATCAAAATGTATTTGTCGGCTAATCCCCCACATGAGCTGAACCATTATGGTTTTTTGTTTTTTTTTAGACTTACTCAGGGTACTGGTAATACAAAATCAATAGAACTTCAAACACTGGATGTAAAAAGCAAGAATATAGAGGCTGTAAAAGCCAGTACTGTGGGGATCAGCTCACTGCCTGTGGGCAGGTCTGTTCACAGATGATGCTGACATGCTGATTTGATCTTGTCTTGCTGATAAAGGTTGTACCCGCTAGGTTTTGTGTGTGTATTTTATTAAGAGCTGGACTTTATTATCCAGTGGTGCCCCACGATGTCAAAAGGCTCCGTAACACATGTATTTATGCACAGGCATTATTGGACAGTTTGTTGCTGACAGGGATCTACACACAGTTGTCTTTTAATCGGTGTCTCTTGCTTTGTCTTTTTCAGACTGCCTGTGTTGGAATCTACTGCCCCTTCTGGTGATGTGAGTCATCCACACCACGGGATCTCAGTGGTGCCAAGCAGATACCCACGCTGGTTTACCCTTGGGCACCTGGAGTCTCTGCAGTGTGAGCTGGCATCCACCATGCTCACCGCAGCCAAAGGTGGGTCAGGGCTATAGATTAAATACTTCAACATGCTAGCATCTCTGTTTTCAGATACCCTTTCAGAAACTGCACAGCAGCCTCGCATATAAACATTGTACAGTCTTGTTATGAACTTCAATAAAACATGAGACAAAAAGAGGGAATGCTTGAAAATAAGTTTTATTCCTGACTTAATTCATGGAATTCTGAAAGACATTTGCAAAGAATACTATACTTGGAATTGAGCTCAGCACCAAAGTTAGCTATTAAATCAAACTATAAATGAGGTGAGTAAAAGAAGTTTGATGCCGAGTGGGGTTGAGAGTTCTCTTTGCATTCCTTTCTAGGAGACATGCTGCGATTACGCACAGTGCTGGAGGCCATTCAGAAAAACATCCACTCCTCCTCCCTCATCTTCAAACTGGCTCAGGATGCCTTCAAAATTGCAACGCCCGCGGACTGCCCGCCGGATATCACCCTGCTCAATGTGGCGCTGGAGCTGGGGCTGCAGGTGGGAGAGACTTTCATGCTAATTGATACAGATTGAGGTGCTGAGCACTGCCATGACTGATCTGCTCAATTTAAACTGATTTAACTTGACCTATAGATAGCCCTGTGTACAAAGGCATTACCCATTTGTTTAAATGTTAAGATTTGTTGTCTTTTTTTCATGTAACTGTGGCTATCTTTGTCACAGCCTGCACTTTCACAATGGAGGCTGATTCTTAAATGGATGGAGCTCTGGGTTCCGTTTCTCTGCAGCTGATACTAACTGTCGTGATTTCTTCTTCCTGTAGGTGATGCGAATGACTCTGTCCACGCTGAACTGGAGGCGCAGGGAGATGGTCCGCTGGCTGGTCACCTGTGCCACTGAAGTTGGTCAGTATCTAGGCCCCTTTTTATGTATTTATTGAATGCTGCTTTGCCTTGTCCTGGTTTTTTACCTCTTTACACATTACTGATAGGCAGCAGCAGGCTTTGCAGACTGTCGACCAAAAGATGTTGTTCAAGGGGTGAAAATACCAAAGCCACTTTTAGTCAAGTTAAAAACCTTGACTTGTACCTGATGGATGTATTAATACTTCTAATGGACCTAATACCGTTCTCTTCTCACTCTAACCCCCTTGTCTGTTTCTCTCCTCTTTGCCATTGCAGGCCTGCGTGCGCTCGTGAGCATCCTGCAGAGCTGGTACACCCTGTTCACTCCCACTGAGGCCACCAGCATCGTTGCAGCCACAGTGATGTCTCACAACACCATACTGCGGCTGAGCCTGGACTACCCCCAGCGGGAGGAGCTGGCCAGCTGTGCACGGACGCTGGCCCTGCAGTGCGCCATGAAGGACCCGCAGAACTGCGCTCTGTCGGCCCTGACGCTGTGCGAGAAGGACCACATCGCCTTCGAGACGGCCTACCAGATCGTCATCGACGCAGCTTCCACCGGCATGACCTACTCCCAGCTCTTCACCATCGCCCGCTACATGGAGCACCGTGGCTACCCTCTGCGGGCCTTCAAGCTGGCCTCCCTGGCCATGACCCACCTCAACCTGGCCTACAACCAGGACACGCACCCAGCCATCAACGACGTGCTTTGGGCATGCGCGCTCAGCCACTCCCTGGGTAAGAACGAGCTGGCCGCCATCATCCCCCTGGTGGTGAAGAGCGTGCACTGCGCCACCGTTCTGTCGGACATCCTGCGCCGTTGCACCATGACTGCCCCCGGATTAGCGGGAATCCCCGGCCGACGCAACTCCGGGAAGCTCATGTCCACTGACAAGGCCCCGCTGAGGCAGTTATTGGATGCTACCATTAGTGCTTACATCAACACCACCCACTCCCGCTTGACTCACATCAGCCCACGGCACTACGGGGAGTTTATTGAGTTCCTCAGCAAAGCCAGAGATACCTTTCTCCTGGCACAGGACGGACACATCCAGTTTGCCCAGTTCATAGACAACCTCAAACAGATCTACAAGGGAAAGAAGAAGCTCATGATGCTTGTGCGGGAGCGCTTTGGGTGATTTTTAAAAAGAGTACAATAGTAAAAAGACTTGTTTTATTTTATTTTGATCTGAGAGCAACCGTCACATGGCATTGTGTGGAAAGGGGGCAGAAGGATGCACCATGATAGGTTGTGGAGTACTATTGAAAGAAAAAAAAAAAATCTATGTTACAATTGGAAATAACAGACCTTTTATTATTTTGTTTTGTAAAAAAGAAAAAAGTGGCACATAAACCAAACAAGCTATCAAGAGCCAACTTGGAACACATGGTCTTAGTGGTGGTTTAAGAAATGATATATATATATATATATATATATATAATATATATATATACAAAACAAATCTAACTTATATAATACCAAATTTCTAACAGCGGAGTGTGATACTGTACCTCTCTCCTATTGCAAGGATAAACTTTAACCATCTTTAGAGGCCTGGTTTACAGCATGCAGTGATCGAAAGCAGAGCTGCAACACTAACCACCAACTAACCACCAAAACACACAGGCAGGAACAGCATGGGGTCTGTAGGGTGGCTTGCATACACTTGACCAAGCAAGATGTGTGAATTCACATTTGTTTCCTCCTTTTTTGTTGTTTTTTGTTTTGTGGTGTTTTTTTGGTAGGTCTTTTTTTGTGAAGGTACTTTTCAAAATAAAAAGAGAAGAATGAGTAAAAAATACTAACTCCATTCTCAGGGAATGCTCCAAGAAACACAACAAATAAAGTAGCAAAAGCATTTATGATATTGTAAATATAACGGTAAGTGTCAATTAAGAAATTGTAAAGTTATAATTATTTATAATAATAATAATTGTATGTCTCCTTTTTTCATTTATTTTGGGATACTTGAATATGTTGTGGGCTGGGAATGTTAAGATTTAAGCAAAACATTTCTCAGGTGCTCCTGTTTTCGGGGTATTTTTTTTTTGGTTTGTTTTTATTTCATTTTATATTGCTTGGTTGTATGTTGTGCGAGAGGCAGAGTAGATTTATGAAACAAAATTAAAACGATAACAGGATAAACTAAAGCACCAGTCTATGCAGAACCACTGAGTAATGTTAACTGTCCCAACCTCTCCTCCTACACCCAACATCATGAAAAAGAATCTGCGTAAAATCTTCAGTAAAGCAAAGGGCCAGAGTTCAGGCTATGCTAAGAAGCTGAAATGAAAGAACACGGGTACTGTAAAATATATATTTATTCTATACAATAGCTGGATTTAAAGCTTGCCAGAATGAGGATGATTTGAACAGTACACCTGCACCTCAGCTGAGACTTCAATGAGGAACGTGGCAAACGTGTCATTTCTGTTTGTTATATACAATATAAAAGTACAGAAATGAATGAGCCAGTATAGTGGGCCTTTAGGTTTGTGAACTTTTTTTATTTTGTTAATTTTATTTTTATAATTATATATTCTTTTTTGTTTTTGTAAATCGCAAGATTGTTGCACAAACCTTTCTTCACCAATAGGGATGGGAAGCTTCCATTCCACAGTCAGTGTGCCTCCCGCTGTTTGACCACATTTGTAACCTTTTCAAGCATTACTCCCTCTTATATTTAGTAGTAATAACTATATCTGAAAATTCCGTTTAGGAATTTTAGAAAGTGGGTTATGGTGGTTGCCTAGCATGGGGAAGGCCTATCCAGTCCTATTGGGAAGTAGTTGGGTTGGGAACCTCATTGTGGGTGTTTCAGACACACTTGCTGTTTAAAAGCAGAGCGTAGAAGCACAGTACATCAGTCTTTGACAGTAATAGACACAGCTGAGTTCTGTTCTATGTGTGAAAGTGTGGCCTGAGATGACCTGGTGTAATGCAAAGTCAAACAGTATGACACCTGCACAAAGTTCAAATGTGCGCAAGAAAAACCGCTAAAGTATTTATCTCAAATTCAAAACTGTTGCCTTTCTAAAATTCTTTGTCTCAGTACAAAGGTTAATTCTGTTGCATTAATAACCTAGTTGCTGCATCTTAGTGCTTCATGTGAAAATGTTATACTTTAGGTCCAATTGCATTACAAATATTTCTGAGTTTATTTTATTTTTTGTTTTTTTTTACCAAGTGTCTTTGTGTTAACTGTACCGGTGTTTTGATCTGTCCTAGATTTTAGAAGGAAATAAGCGCTGGTAGAGAATATTGACTAGTTCGTTACCTACTGTTTTTTAGATTCAAATTTTTTTTTATTTAAGAGTGTTTTTAATGTTGCCTTTTTGTGCTACTGAAAAAAGAAAGGTATTCAGTATTTGTTGCCACAAGTATCGTTAATCAATTTTTTTTTTGTGCAACCTTGAGCTAATGTCTAAAACAAAATTACTATTTATGTAATGCTATTACCATTTTATATGATTTGTGTTGAAATTTAAGTGCTTTTTTATGAATAAAGTGTGGAACACAATTTGTTCTCCTATTACTTTTTTTATCTACAAACATCACAAATGGAAAAGTCTTGCCTGTGGAACTTTTCCTGACATTTTACTGAAATGATTATGCATTTTTCAGGAAAGGATGCTCTACAAGTCCCTTAAATGAGTGGTAAAGTCCCTTAAATTAAATTCAAATGGTGAAGAGGGTATCCTAGACAAGTACATTTCTACTGTGCTGTTATGGTCTTATGAATGAGTTTGTGGTTCTTCATTTATTTTTATTTATTTATTTATTTGAACAATTTTCTTTCTTTTTCCAACTTTTCTCCCCAATTTTGTAATGCCCAGTTATTATAGTCACCACTGCAACCCCTGAACTAACTCGGGACAGACGAAAATGAGCACTCGCGTCTGCAAGCCCGCCATGCAGCCATATTCAAAACTTACAGCATCGGAGGACAACTCAATTTTGCAGTTTTGAATTGCGTACAGGCAGGCCTGCAGGCGCCCGACCAGCCAGAGATCGCTGGTGTGCAGTGAGCCAAGGACTCCCCAGCCGACCTAACCCCTACCCCGCCTGGGTAATGCTTGGCCAGTTGTGCACCGCCCCCTGGGAACTCCCGTCCATGGTCAGCAGTGGCATAGCTTGGATTCGAACTGGCGATCTCCAGGCTATAGGTTAGTTTTCTTCATTTTAAAGCCATTTCTTTTATAGTAACACCTGCTGAGTGGCAGGACTGGTGAAGCTGCAGGTGTCCTCATCTTGCAAACACTCACGCTCCCCCAGCCAGGCTCCCAGACAGCCAGTTCATGATATCTTGTGATGCTGATTAATTGGAGTTCTTGACGATCCTGCTTCCCACATGATGACTGAATACGGTACTGAGTAAAAGTCATGCCTGTCAGCGTTTGGTAGCAAAGATAGTCCGAGTACGGGCAGATTGATCATCTCTCCTAAATGAGGCAATTCATTATCTTGGCAGGAGCCTGCAGTGAACAACATTGAGGATAGGATAGGATCTTTTTTTTTAGAATTAATTTGGCCTCAGTGGGTGGTGTCTATCTGGAAGATTTCTAAACATTTAAGAAAAGCATTTGAGAAATATTTTATAAGTAGTCTGTTGCTGTATAATTTTCTGCCATTTTATAAAAACTGTCCCTACCGCAGCTTTCCCTGCCGAGTCTGCAACACTGCCTATCTTCTCCCACCCAACAGGCTTTTTTACCGATACTGAAATCTGACCAGGGAAGCACACAAGCATGTAGAACAAAAGGTTTGAGAGCAAAAGTGTCGGTTTTTGGCAGTAGGTAGTGTGGTGCTGGTACATGTTTGGTGTGGCACATGTCCGACCAGATACCTTTTCCTCTGGATGTACTAGATACGAGTGCTGTCAATCACTAAATACTACTTATGATTGAATAACTGTGGGGACTGCCAGTCCTATTTTTTTTTCTGCCATTCAATGACGGACTATTTTGTATCTCTATATATCTCTCGCATCCTTTGCCTGATCTCTATCTTATATGGCCGATCAGTTCTGAGGCTCCTTGAGTTCTCTATCGGAAATTCAAACTTCAAGCTTTTCCTCCTGTTAAATATGTATGATTTGCTTTCGTTGGTGGCTGCTGCTGCCACCGAGTGCATTCTTTCCCTTTCATTGCAATTTGTGATTGGGTTTAGCCCTCTGGAAAGCTTTTAGTTAAAGTGACATGCAGGGAGATGAGGGAATAATTGGCTTTCCCACCTGGTCCACTCGCTCCTATGGCTGCTATCTGTGGGGAGGGGGTTTAGTGGGGCAAAACATATGGCGAGCCATAAAACGTCTGGATTGATTTGCATTCAATTTCACTTTTCTGTAGGTGTTTTGTTACACCAGCAATGCCTGCCAATGTGATCTGTTTTTGGTTTGGTTTAATTCTCACTTTTATAAAAGCAAATGCTAGTGAGCATCAAGAAGTATTGTGGGTTCATATGAAAATACTACCAATTAAGAACAAATGTCCCAATGGTTGTTCTGCATTGGTAGTAATGGATATATTTGGCGCGCCATTGTCAGGGAATAGTTATGTATTTTGGGATACCTGTCAATCATTCATAATAGTAATAGCTGTACATTTTGCACACCCTTAGAGGGAAATATATAAAAAAATGGTAGCATTTCTGCGGTGGAAAGGGGTTTATTTTCTTTTTGTCCTCCTTGCGGTTCTAGCATTTCGTGATGAGGTCTCACTCAATCGAGTTGCCAGGGACTAAGGACTGGTTTGTACAATCAGTTTTCAGGTTATTAATAAACAATACACTTTTTTTTTTTTTTAAACAACTGCTTTATTGAAAATTGTATTTTCAGGCTTTAAAGGATATTAAGTGGAAACTGACAATCTGTTTTGATTATTTTGTGCTCTCTACGTCATACTAAACACGCTATTAGTTATATTTACACTGATACACAGTCCAAGATCTGTCAATATTGTTTACTGCTGGGGTTTTGGTCTTTTTGAGGCTGTATAATAAGACACTCCCAAATCCTGATTTGGTATGAGGAGAGATGATAAGCCCTGATGATACAGAGCAATGTGGTCCTGACGCAAATCTTTAGTTTGGATCTGCAATAAACCACCGGTGATAAGCCCATACATCTCCATCAGGATTGTTAATATTTAAATCGCTCATAGCCAAGACCATCCAAAATCGTCAGATCTGATAAAAAGCTGATAGCATTGGCCGTGACAAATGATGTAGAGCCTGCTGCCTCCAGGAGCAGACTGGCTCTTCAGGCTTTCTGATTTGCTGAAAGATTGAGCTTTATGGCAAGCCCCCCAGACATGTTTTTTTTTAAGGTGGCGTTGGGGAGTTATGAAATTAAAGTATAAATTAATTACTGCAATTACATTTAAAACACAAGGTACATGGACAGGAAAAGTCAGTCATACAGTCTATCCTGTTTGTGTGTGTGTGGTGGTTGTTTTTATTTTTTAATTTTTTTTATTACTGCAGTCATGTAATCTGCAAATTGATTTTAAAAGATTTATAATATACTAATCATACACGCTGCAGCAGCTGTGGCCCAAAAATACTGACAATAATTCCCTTTGTTCTCTGAAACTGTTTTCATTCTGCATGATTGGTAAAGCAGAAAAGCTGGTGCATCTCATCAATGAAGGCTGTTGGTCTTATAATATTCTAATTAAGATCTACAACCAACAGCTATAAACATTATTGTCCACATTTTTCCTTTTTAAAACCACCTCGGGTCCCACCTTCCCTCCTGCGAGCAGCATCAATATGCCTTTGTGGTAAATGATGCAGTCTTCTAAACTGATGTTTCTGCTATTAAGATTCCAAAGTGGTTTGATCTGGTGAAATAATATCTGTTTACTGTATATGGGCAAAATCCTTCAAATTCTATTTGTGTGGTTCTATGGTGGTGGAGAAATATTTGGTATAAAAAAAAAGTGAATTTGGGTTTGTAATGCTATTCAAATTAAGGTATAGTGTGTGTTTTTTTTTGTTTAAAATGTCCTGTTTTCTCACCACTCACGATGTTAGGTCTGCTTTACTAAAGCATTTTCTCCACTTCAAAGTTTGCAGCATATAAAAAATAAAACCTGGCTTGCTTTTCTTTTTTACAAGAAAATTGTGCAAACTTTGCAGTGGGGCAGGAGCTTTGTAAATCTGTCCCATGGTCTTAATTCTGAAAAGGGCTTCATTTCTGTTCCTGGAGCTGCTTCGAGTGAGTGTGAACAGCCTCCACAAAAGCACCCACGTGATCCGGATCCATGTCCGGGTACAGACCATGACCCAGGTTAGCGATGTACCGCTGGGTACCAAATCCCTCCACCATCTTCTTCACAATCTCACCAATCTTCTCCTACGTTTAAAAATCAGTCCGTTAATCAAGGGCATTTACATTGTCAACCACGTGAACAGGCTCACATTTACTGGCAGCTGCTTCCTATATTCTCGCATTTTGCAATACATTTTATTTATGATAGAGATAGAGATATACACACACACATTCATATACACATTCTTGTAAAACTTCATGATCCAGTCGGTCAAATTAGATGTGTGCTAGAAGCCATCTAAACAAAATATAAAAAAAATCACAGTAGTGGGAAGACAAAACCAGCTCCATAGGCGATACCTACTTTTGGCATAAGCAATGCAACCTCTCTACAGTAATTAAATAGAACACTACTACAGTATGTAATGCTATTACACATACTCAAATAGATGTATTTGACTGTAAGGTCAATTGTTGCCTGTACTTGTATTTAGGGGACTGTATTGTTGACATACATTCTTATCTCCTGCCTTACCTTCGGAGCATAAAGACCACAGGGGTCCATGTTGCCCTGCAAGCTCACCCGGCCTCCTGTTCTCGCCCTGAAATCAAAGCCATTGACAGATTAGGGGTGAGGGGAGAGACAGCGATGATCTTAATAAAAGGCCCTTCCTTCAGTGAAAAATGTATTAAACTTGAGCTGGTGTCATTTTCAAGAGTGTCCTGGGAAGTAATGTTGATCAATGGTTTATTATATGAAACAAGAAATAGGTGTTTTTGTGACCAAACACAAAGCATCCCTGTGGGTATATTGCTAGCTAGAGTGGTTTGTAAACATTAACTAAAAAGCGATTTATTAAAAAATGAAATCTGGCAAGAGGTTAAGATTATCTGGACAGGGCAATAGTGCTTTTTATTGAAAAATAAGAGGCCACTTGAAATAATTGTGAGGTTTAATACACCTTCAATCCAAATTATTGCAGAACCATACAATAGTCATGGGTGGGCTCAATTTTGTGTGCATTGGTGGCAGTGTTCTGTGTGAAATACTATATCAAACCTACAAATATCATTACCTTGAATAGTCTCCGATATGAGGTTTGAAGGGTAGAACAGGGTCAGATTTGTGAATTACTGCGGCAAAAGAAGCTACTAATTAACCCCCCTACTCACCGGGCTTCTTTGGGATCAACAGTCCAGTCCAGGCCGACTACCTCATAGCGGGACCGCGAGAGGTCCTCCAGGGCATAGTGGGCATCCTTGGCAAAGACAATCTGGGACAGGGACACCAGGGCTGTTAATCCAATCCAAAACATCAATCTGATTCTTTTATTCAAAAGTCACGGGCAATGTTTCCCACTGGTTTTCTCCTCTAATGCTACTGGCCGAGAAGCAACAGGAGGATAAAAAAATAAGACTCTTACTGCGCAGCAGTTTTAAGCCCCTTCAAGCTTTACCAGTCTGCAGCCATGACAACTAGGAACCTGCTCTTGTCAGAAGCTAAGCAAGGTTGGGTCTGGACAGTAGTTGGACGGGAGGCTTCCAATAAACTGCTGGTGTCAGTGGCACTGCAACCAGGGGGCACTCTCCCCAGTATCCAAAATATCATGTATCCTAGCCAGTAATTAAAGAGCTTTCACTTACATAGATTATAGCTCTTTCTTCACCACTCTGCAAGGAAACACACATTTCCTTGATAGGTCAGTAGTGGGATAAAAAAAAAGGATGCAGTTTTTTTTTTTTTTTAAATGGCATGAAATAAAGTTTCGGTCCTTTGAGTTGTACAGGCTGACTTACCATGGGTACCATGTCCAGACCCGACTTCTTGAGTTTCTCCTTCACTCTGCGTGCAATGTCTCGCAGGTAGGGCAGGGCAAACTCATTGAACTGCACTGGACCCAGACAGCCAGCATGGGACTCAAACACCTGCAGGGCCTGCGATACAGGGGAGGAGACATGTTGAGAGCAAAAAAAATAAAAAAATAAAAAAAATAAATAAATAAAAAAAATCCAAAGCTGTGGATTTTATATATTTGATAATACTGCCATCTTGTGGCACACTTGACATAGCAGGGGAAATAGAAGGTGCAATAGTAGTCACTTTTAGCCTATAAGGGCCATTAGTCTGACTGATTATTTGAAACTTTATCAAGTTCAATTAATAACCAAGTACTTGTTTTGAACAAAGTCCTGGGCTGCAATGGCTCTCCTAGTCTGAGAGTGCAATACCAGTGGTGTGGTGTGTAGGGCTAGATATCCAGAACCCTAGCATGGGCAGAGCAGTATGATGGTAGAGATGCTAGTCTCACCTGTGCACCGGCGCTGACCTGCCCTAGAAGATACTCCACAATGACATCGGTGAGCTGCCGCAGCAGCTTATGACTGGCCTCCGGGTGGCAGTAGAGCCAGCGCTTTGCCTTTGACATGGTGGGGGAGCCAGCCCCCTCAATCATGTATGTCATCAGTGTCCACTGCAGAGGGAGAGCAGAGATCAGAGCGCAGCAACCTTTCTCCAATCACAAACAAGAAGACCAACATTTACCTGCCTAATGTCTCATTTGATCCATCTGTCCTAGCTGTGATTTGTTTTTCACAGAGGAACAACAAAAGTGTAACTTCCAATAGTCATAAAGGCATGCCAACAAATTTCAGAGCAATCTCTGCTCCTGGTAAACCAATAAAGCAACCACATGGGTACCAGTCTGACCACCACTTACAAGTCGAACAGCAGAGCTGTGCATCATGTTTATTCACAGTTCCAGTCGTTTCTAATCAAATTCCAGAGATCTGTTCTTTGATCTCAGAACCCTGTCTGAAGTTAGAACCTACTGCAGATTTGAAACCTTAGCTTGCATTCTAACAACGGCTTTTCAAATGGAAAAAATAAATCGCCAACATAAATAAAGATTTGATTTATAGATCCCAGTTTACTTGTACAGTATGTATCTTTGCAAAAATGTGTTATTTAAAACATCAGGAAAGCAGCTCCTAAATCAGCCATGAAAGAAAGCTTAACACAGAGTGAAGGATGAGAGTTTATACTGACTGGTGCACCCGTGAAGCCGATGAGCGGCACCTTGCCCTCCAGTTTGTGGCGAGTCAGTGTGATGGCCTTGAAGACGTAACCCAGCTCGGCTGCCACGTCCACCTGAGGTTTGAGGCGCAGCAGGTCCTCCGGCTCTTTCAGGGGTTCTGGGAACGTGGGGCCCTTCCCTGGAACCATCAGCACCTCCATGCCCAGCGCCTGCACACACACGAGAAACAGTCTGCTTTAAGAATGACTAAAACGGATGAAGGAGTTTTCTTTGTACTTTTCTTTGACTTAAAACTTACCTGAGGGACGACTAAAATATCACAGAAGATGATGGCAGCATCAAAGGGGAATCGTCTCAAAGGCTGCAAGACATTTTAGCATGAATATTTATTTCAAGCATATCAAATATCATGTTATATAATACTGTTGAACTTTATTTTACAGATGCGGAACACTGTTTTTTTAAAAAACTTTGCTTACAGCTAAAATTTCTTCATTTAGTTTTTATATAGAATTTGTCACACTTCACAAAACATGTTGCAAACGAAGAGAGACGGTTATGAAACAATGCACGCAGGTAGGGAGTGGTCAGAATGAGGGAACACATTCCATTGGAACTGCAGCTTTTATATAACAACTCCTATTATAAAACTGCAATGGTTAAATCAACCACCAGAGGGAGCACACTTCCATTTGAATTGTGGTAGTGTACGTAGCTCAGTGCGAGGCAGACAGCACAAACTCTTAACAACCTGTAACGTCAACTCGCAGCAAGCTTCTGGAGATCGGCATGTCTCAAAGAAATCCTTTCCAGCACGTGCCTCCCTGAACTCTGTAGAAAAAATGGCAGAAAAGAGAGTTACAATTGTAAAAAAATTGTAGAATCCCTAGCAAGATATGCGTTCACCAGAGAAAGTAAAGCCTTACCTGGCAGGTATCTGCCTGCCTGTCTCATGCACCACACGGGCACATGCTGGGTCTCCTCCCCTCTGGCAGCCCGCAGAAAGGTCTCATTTTTCAGTTCTGGAAAATCCTTTGGGCTAAAAGGGTATTAAAAGAAAATGAAACAAAAATAAGTGCATTTGCTATTTTTATGCCCGCAATGACAGATCTACTTTTTTCCCTCAGAAAACCCACTGCCTCCGGTTTAAATTATTCACCACCTATACTCTGCGGACACCGAGGTCATTGAATTACTGCACTGCCAAGCCATCTACACTGAGTTTATTGAAAGAGATTGATACAGACGCGTTGTCTGAAATATACCATCTCCTTTACGGGAAATGTCTGCTGACAACAACAATAATAGATTACTCACTCAACGCACAAAGTTACATCAGAAGCAATTTACGAAACGAAGCCACTATTAGATTAGATACAGCACTACGTAAAAGCAGCAGTGATATTGAACGCTGGTTGATCAACTGCATTCAGTGAATTGAAATTAAAAAATTAAAAACGGGGGGGGGGGGGGGGGGGGGGGGGGTGTCTGCCCTATTCCTGTTAAGCAGATGGATGTTCTGTCAGAAGACGTGAGCCACTACCTAAACTGCAGCACCCATGATATGTGTCTTCCAGTTCTCTTTATCTGAATTCACTGCACCCATCCCTCCGTTGTCACTATCTCTGCAAGCAGGACCCCTCTACAGATAGCACAAGCTAAGGGTGATAGCATTGTGGTTAAAACTGCTGAGTAACAGTCCAGCACATGCTCTAGTGTTCAGGGGGGCCTACCAAGTATGAATCGGCATAATTTACCACAATGAACGAAATAGCTGGGACAGCTTGGTTATAACACATCTTCACATGGCTGACCCCTTTATATAACTCCTTTTTAAAAAAATATTTAAAAAATATTTAAAAAAGTAAAACACTAGTATTGACCAGTAATCTTCATCTGAGCTTCACATGAGACCTGCATTAGCTCTATCAAATACAGTAAAATAAAAAATAAAAATAACACACTGTAGTGATATATAGCCTTCTTTAACCGATTCAGCACCAGAACTAATGTAAAAGTTAACAACTAATGTTAACAAACTGCATTTCTCAAGATACAGCTCACAGTGTAAGTTGCACACACGAAAGGATGTGCCCTCCATTACATGTCAAGTCTCAGTACTATGGAAAGCATGCTCTGACATGAAACAGGTGTTTAATTATTAGAAATCAGCAAAACACACACACACAAAAACAAAACAAAAAAACACCTCCCACCTGCCATATCATGGGTGCTGCAGTTTACAGGTAGTGCAGTTTTTGATTTTTGCTTGTAGTACATTCTCCACTTACCGGTCGTGTAACACACAGATCTATTTACTGTATTTCAATATACTAGCGTGATAAGATTGCCCTGATAAAACACTTGAATTCATCGATATAATGCAGACAACAGAATAAAGCACTTGCTACTGTAAATGTATTTATTCGTGGTGCTGTGTGCATGCCTCTCACACATACAGTACCCTGACAGACACAGATGGGTAAGCACCGTGTAAGTGAGAGAACACTTTGCTTAAGAAACTGTCATACACCTACATATTCAAATAACACCACGAGCTAAATACAGCATTACTTAATGCAGACATTTTTCTTCTTCTTATTGTCTGTTTTGTTGTTTGCATTTATTCTACCGTTTACAGTATACAGATATATCTTCTACAATATTACTAGTATCGGTACAGCAAGTATATTTGTATTTAAGTCACATGAGCTTAATGAAATTATTTGTCGCTACGTTGCATGTTTCGTTCTGTCGTTTGATTGCCGATATGTAAATAGACTGTTCAATAAAATTAAAAGAAAGATATGTAAAAAAATAAGGCAGAACATATCCTTAATCTTCACACGATCGAATCGTACTGAGCAACATACTATTACGTTTTTGTTTACATTAGGATAACCATATCAAATAATCAAAGGATTACGTTTACATACAGAATGTGATTGTCCTGCTCCATGTCGACAGTGACCCGATTCCAATATATGTGTATCAATGATGTTCAACAGCGTTCTTGATGGTAGCTAATAAGCCAAGTGACAAGGGCGCTCTCACCTGATCACTTCTGTAACTTCATTGTGATCCTTCACTGCCACGCCCCCTTATACCACGCGCGCGGCCATCTTCACAGTGTCACGCGCAGAAATGGAGGCCCCTCGTGGTGCTGTCTGCCGCTGTGCCTGAAAGACCCATCAAACAACAACAGGCCACAAAGCCTACCTTAAACATTGTAGAAGGTGCGCGAGTAAAAAAAATAAGTACGGTTATAATGTAAACAGGCTTTACTGATTAATTTGCAACAAAACACAACTGAAACTAGAATTTAAGATACACATTTACATATTGAAAATAGTACACGTTATCACCAAATAATTCAAATGGCGAAGTATTATTATTATTATTATTTTATCATCAGTACCAAGCTAATGTCAATGTAGTATTTGCCCAAAAATACCAAATACAGTACACTCCTTAATGTTAGTTTTCTGGTGGCCCGTTTATAGCAGTATATATGATGCCGAAACTGCAGTGAGTTACCTTTGCTCTGGGGCAGAAGCGACATTACTGGAAACCAACAAGAGAGCAGCACTGGCCATTGAGACGCTGGTGCAGACTATTTTACACATATACTGAGAATGTGGAAGAACGTTCTGGTTTGAAAAAAAAACGTTTTTTTTTTTTTTAATTTACATACTGAAACTAAGGCTCGCTTGCTGTTGAAAGAAAGTCCCTCTGATGTCAGTTTCAGGTGGCGGCTGTGCGATAGTCAGATCATTCAAAATCACTCCGAAGCGATGTCACCAGGCGATAGCCCACACGTTCTTTTGGGAAGAGTTCGGTTTTTAATTGAATGCATAGAATGTTTTAGGCACAGTAAACCCCTCCCGGAGGCGCTATGCTTCGTTCCCAAGGAAGTTTGTTACAAAATCTGTAAGGATTCATCGTTCAGTTCCACTTCTTGTTCGTCGGCTACCTCCACCGGCAGCTCTACAGCGGGGAAGACTATTATTTCGGTCTGGGAGTGTCCATCTCAGTCTCTGCCGAGCAAAAAGCTCTTAAAATTTAACATCGAAGCCAAGAAAGGGACATGCATTAGGGCTACGGGAGAGGAATACTGCAACACTTACGGTCTCTGGGTGAAGTTAAACAAGGTATTTACATATTATTTCAATTACTGTATGTATTTAAGTTTTAAATCGAATGACTTTTTCACTTCCTGGTTCTAGGTGACGACACGGTATAGAAATGTATCAAGAACATTCGAAGAGTAAAAACTACGTTAGGTTCTTTCACAACTTTTACATCATAATATGTATTGACAGTATATTCAGATTGAACATTAACGTAGTTCCACCAAAGTAAATATCTAGGGAAAACCCAAAAGTCTTGTTTGAGGGTATGAATGGGTTTGTTTATAATGTGAGTCATTAAATCATCCCAGTGTTCTATATAGAAACAGGAACAGGTCCGAATAGCGAGCTGCCACCTTTGAATTAAGTACCGGTGTTGTACCGGATAGAGTGGTACATCGTCACAATGTGGCACGTGTACCAAAACTTGACCCGTGTGATGCTAGAAAGTGGTACACTGAGATTTTGGTACAGGTGCAATCAATTGTGATGTTTTGCGTTTTCCTATTGTCAAACAGATGTACATTTACCATGAATTAAACATTCTTTTTTGGCAAACTTAAACTGGAAACAGACGATCAATTTCTCAAAAAAGAAAAAAAAAACAATTCACGACGAACAAGACAAAAGTCCACTGCAAAGTTACAGAAGTAAAAAATAAAAAAAAAAGACCCAAGGTATTGCATATGATAAATATTTGCATACTATTTTCTTAATGGTGGAAAAATTTTGATAAATTCAATTTTAAAAAGATGTAAATGACCGAAATCAGCATAACGTACCAGATTTGAATGGGCACTTACGTGCTTTCTAAGCGGAAGATGTTTAGGCATGTACCACTTTTATCCGTGTACCTGAAAATAACACACAGGTAATCCCTGTGACGTTGTCTGGTTATTGTACAAACCGATGTTTAAAGTGCCCTGACTGGAGATAAAAACCGGGCCCAGTGGTCGCATATCTGTGAAATTATAAATGCAAGGTAGCACTGGTTTATTTAAAAGTTTAAAATAAGGTGTCCTTAGAATTTTGATCTTGATGCCTTTGTACATGTAGCCAATTAGTTTTAATATGCAGCTCCGTACATTTATTTAATTTACTTAAGATTTTGCCTTCCAAGTGAAGGATATGTTTATCCTGTACCATAACAGAAGATGAGGCATGTGTGTGTGATGGACCTGTAACAGAGAATTGACCAGGTTTTGAAGACCATGTAATCCCAGCTAGAGATGTTCAATGTGTAGAATACAACTAATTAAATAAATCCTTCTATGATGGACCCCCAACTGTAGGCTAAAATAGACCCTATTTTATTCTGGTGCATTCTGTTATGTCATCCTCGCACACATTCGTGATTCTAAGGCAGCACATTCCTGCCTCTTTGGGGCTTCCACTGGAGAGATTCCCCCTTTCAATGCTTACATATCAACTCCAGTGGTTTAAAAAGCAGATTACAATGCTTACGATGAAACAGTTTAAACTATCCGTACATTTTGTGGTTAGGATGGAAGGAACTTGATCAAGCCACCAAAGAGTCAAGTAAACAATCTATGCTTAAGGATAGATAAACAAAGTGTTTGATACCTGTCTTATAACTTGGTTTTGCTAAGCAAAGCTTGATAATGGATGCCCCTTGACCGATTAATACTTTAGATGTTGTAAGTTGCTGGCCTTCCCTTCCCTACCCTACTCTACATAGATCCTCAAACACAGTGTACAGTATAACCAAGAACAGGCAATCTAAAATGCAGTCATGGCCACCAATGGTCTCTCTTCCTCCCTAGGAACAGCTGGAAGAGCACAAGAGTGGTCTGGATGTGGAGGAGGGCTGGATCCTGGTTTGTAAGCATGCAGAGGGAGGGGATCGGCTGGTTCCTGTGGAGTCACAAGAGAGAGTCCAGCGACAGGGGCAGCTGTTTGGATACGACTACAATCCTTATACCAGGTCTCACAAACCCACCTTTTCACAAGAACAGAATCGATCACATATAGGAAAAGAACCCTGCATTGTGGAACTGCGGTGTTCTGATATTCTGTTTGATTATTGTTTTTTTTTTTTTTTTTAACAGATGGGAGCAAGTTGTGGATGCGCAGTGTTGCCTGCACTTGGGATCGAAACCCAGAGTTGCACAGCAGGACGACGTAGCCGTGCAGAAGCTCAGGTAATCGGCAAGCTTTTACCCAGTGAAAAAAAAGGCAACATAACACTTGAAAGAATCTTGTTCAATGATTTTGAGCCTTGCACCTGATCGTATTGCTCTACTAAATTATCCATCACCGCCTTCAGAAGTATGCTGGGAACTCTGGAACCTGTCTCTCCTGGATGTTCTCTTACCTATCCGGTCGCATGCAGTCTGTTTTCTGTGTTGGATGCAGTGATGTCGCAAACCCAGTCACTTGTGGTGCCCCCAAAGGAGCTGTTCTTGGGCCCCTTCTCTTCAATATCTACATGCTTCCCTTGGGTCACCTCATCCGCCAACACAGCCTCATGTTTCACTCCTATGCTGACAATGCCCAGCTCTACTTAAAACTCGACCCTAGAAGCCTCTCTGCCATGGTTCGGCTCTTGGCTTGCATTCAAGACATCGCTGCCTGGATGTCTGCCAATTTTCTTCAGCTGAACACTAGCAAATCTGAACTCCTTCTAGTAGGACCTAAAACTCAACTTAAGAATCTCAATATAGCTGCCCTGACAGCAACCTCTCCTTTGATGCCCACATCTCCTCCGTGATCAACTCTTCTTTCTACCATCTTCGAAACATATCCAAAGTCTGTCCCTACCTTTCCCTCCCGGATGCGGAGATACTTGTCATGCATTTGTCACCTCCTTGACTCGACTACTGCAACTCTCCCGGTACGCACCATAAACTCACTGCAGCTAGTTCAGAATGCCGCTGCCAGGATCCTTACCAGATGTAAAAAACGTGATCACATCACCCCCCGTCTTGAGCAGCTGCACTGGCTACCTGTAAAGTTCAGGATTACTTTCAAAACTCTCCTGCTCACCTGCAATGCCCTTCATCACACAGGTCCTGAGTACCTCCTCAACTCCCCTGCCTGCAAGCTGAGGTCCTTTGACTCTGGCCTGCTTGTTATCCCCAAGCAAAAGTGCACCACACTCAGAGAGTGCTCGTTTAGCTTCATGGCTCCGACCGCATGATGCTCCCACAGTCGCTCGCTTTAAATCATCTCTCAAGACCCACCTGTTCTCTCTTGCTTTCCATGCTCTTTAAGCCTGATATCTGCTATTAGCTGCTGTGTTGCTGCTACTATTTCATGTATTCTGATACTATCATATATTATGCACTGTTGTTGTTGTTTTGTTTTTTTTACAGTATAGCATGTATTATGCATTTCTCTGTATTTAAAGTATTATGGATTTTCTTGTTACTGCATCTTGAAAAGCACTTTGTGATTGTGATCCACTATGAACGGCGCTGTATAAAATAAAAATTGATTGATTGATTGAAAAGCAGTGAAAGAAAAGGGTGCTTGCTTGGTTGACGTGCTGTGTTGTGTTTCTGTAACTGCAGGTATGTTCCTCCCACCTGGACATTCGAGTGCGATGAAGATTTAGTTCATTATTTCTACGACCACATCGGTAAAGAGGATGAGGACCTGGGAAGCATCAAGCAGTATGTGGAAAGCATTGACGTCTCTTCATGTTCTGTAAGTGGCAGTATTTAAACCTCCTTTACTACTTGGATTGTTTCATTTCATTGTCCCAGTGCGTACTCCTGCAGCAGGAATAATGTTTTTGATATTGCACGTTGGTCCCTTTAAGGCCACTGGCGTGGAAGGGGTTTATTTATGTTTTCTAGTTCCAGACCAGGTGTCAAAGGAAGGTTTCAGGGAAGCCTCTGTTTTTTCTAAATGCCTGCTCAGTCAACAATTTAAGTGATTAAGAACAATTTCCTATTCATGCTGTAGGTATCTTTTTCTGTAATATAAAACTGTATCTCGCCATCTTGTCATGTGTACAGTTGGGCTTTGTTTTGTTGGTTTTTAGGAAGACCCAAATGGTGGTGCCTGGTGCATGACGGATGGGGACACTGACACATACTGGGAGAGTGACGGAGCGCAGGGACAGCACTGGATACGCCTGCGCATGAAGAAAGGGACTGTTCTAAAGTAAGGATACCCACCGTATTGTAAAATAAAAAACATTGCTGTGTAGACTATCGCACTGTTCCTCTATCTAGTTTGCAGGTAGTGTACAGCCATAACTGTGTTCTTTTTAAGCTTTTTGATCATTTAAAAGACTGCAACACAAAAGTTACAGGTATGTTAGTACTGCTTTTAAGTGACAACACAGCCCTAAGTTATTTAAAATAACCAGCTGTGTACAGTGCAGTTCTCCACAGTGTGATTTGAATCAGCATTAATGTACAGCGAATTGAATTAGTGCTATAGGTGAGAGATCTTTACTCGCACTATCAGACTGCCTTGTGAGTGTTTCCCATGACACCAGGAGTATATAGAGAACATGAAGGGTGATTTTTATAAACACGATTGTAATCTGAAATGCATATAATGGTTCAAGAAAAGCATTCTGTATTTTTCTTGGTTGATTTGCTTTTCTGTTTACCCCATTACGCTCTACTAGATCGACCTTTTGCACCTAGACTAGACTGACATCATTCATTTTTCTTTCCAGGAAGCTGATTCTGACTCTTGACACAACAGATGACAATTACATGCCCAAGAGAATTGCTGTGTATGGAGGAGAAGGAGACAACCTTAAGAAGCTCAGTGACGTTAATATCGATGAGTAGGTTCCATGGGTCACAGCACATCTTAGATCTGCCCCAAGCTTTTTTTTTTCTCTCTTCCTCTTTGAAAGTGTCTTTCTGATTCCCCCCCTGCATCAGGAATCCACTTTTTCCAATACAGCAACCTGGTCCCTTCAAAACAGCTCTTAATTGTATGTCTAACTCCTGGTGTAAGTCTACCGTGCTTTCTTGTATCAGGCAATAATAACAGACTGTTGTAAAAAGCTAAAAAGAAAATACTTCACAATGTTAATTTCGGCACTCCTACGTACACCTTTCTTACTGAAATAAAAATTCCAAAACAAAGCTTTGTAAAATCTGTCTGAAAAAAAGGTTTGAATCTTCATCGTCTTGTCTCTTTCCTCAGGAGTCTGATTGGAGAAGTGTGCATTTTGGAAGACATGACCGCACATCTGCCAGTCATTGAAATCCGAATAGTGGAGTGCAGAGGTCAGTAGTGCATTAAATACTGCAGTAAAAATATAATACCTTGTATGGAACTAGACTGTTATACTGGAAAACCTGCTGCAGAATCTGTTTCTCTATAATCTTATCAGTGAGTTTCTTTTTTCTCCTGGCCCAGATGGAGGGATCGACGTCCGGATCAGAGGAATTAAGATCAAATCATCCAGAGAGCGTGACCTGGGGTTGAACGCAGACATGTTTCAATCTCCAAACCTGGTCCGATACCCACGACTAGAGGGGACCGACTCGGAGGTGCTGTACAGAAGAGCCCTGGTCATTCAGAGGTACTG
Organism: Acipenser ruthenus; assembly: GCF_902713425.1. NCBI lineage: Eukaryota > Metazoa > Chordata > Actinopteri > Acipenseriformes > Acipenseridae > Acipenser > Acipenser ruthenus. The sequence continues at coordinate 7,301,316 of NC_081198.1, read as the reverse complement.
AGTGGGATAAATAAAACACAATATATTCATTATGAAAAGTTAAACTGCACATGGTTGAGGGAGTAGTGGAAATGGTACTGAAGCTAAAAGAGTAGGGAAATTAATTCTAACTTGACCTTCGACATTGAGATCTAGTGCTAACTTTGGAACCACAGTTCATGCCAGTCAGTTGACTGTTTGGAGAACCGGCCCTGATAAAGTATTCACTGATATACTCTGGTTGCACTAGTTAAAAACATACTCAGGTTTTAGTAGTTCAACTTTTAGACTAGTGGTAAAACTGAAACCATCTGGGGGAAAAAAAAAGAAAAAAAAAAAAAGTGCTGTGCCCTGAAGTATCGTTGTTTGTTTCCTACCCAAGTGTAATGACCCTTTTGACCACATTAAAATGCACAGACACATCTGACCAATTTCACATCTCTTTAGTGCTTTATAATCGGTCCTGGCTTTTGATTGCTTTTTTATTTTAGGTTCATCTCTCTCTTGGATGGTCTGCTCCCCCATCTTGTCCCTGCCTGGGACTACACACTGGGGACCTTCAACCATCTGAAGGTGAAGCCTTTTGAAAACGTACATGGTCTGTGATGCATGTATGTCCATTACATGCAGTATCCCTGCCTGAACTGGTTGGTGGTGTCTCTCATTATGGAGTACACCATGATCGCCACTGAGAGGCCAATAGCGTTTTTAAATCATTAAGTCTTGCCAAAGGGGAACTTGAATCATTATAAAAACTCTTATTAAAGGAGTGATAAGCAAGGCTTTGAGTTATATTTTCTTACAGATATTTTCATGAATCTGAAGATTTCTTACTAAATACGTGCTGTAGATTGGTGCAGTCCTGCTCCAGTACTCCTGTAATCAGGTCTACTGCCCTGAAACTGATTATCTTTTTTATTATTTACTATACTTGTCCTTTTAAATATTAGAAATAATGGCATCAACTCATTATGGTTGGGTTCCTCTGTTTCAGCATATCAAGCAGTTCCTGTTGCTGTCAAAGCGACGCTCAGCCCTGATCACACAGTGCCTGAAGGACTCGGAGACCAGCAAGCCTGACTTCATGCCCAGACTCTACATCAACCGGCGCCTGGCCATGGAGCATCGTGACAACCCGTCTCTGGATCCCAGCTGCAAGCACGCTGTCTTCATTCAGGTACGCTGCGCCCTGCAGTGCTGACAGCTGCAGCGTTAATACTGTACAGTGCCTGTCCTCCTGGCACCTGCCAGCTGTTGTTTGTTTATGAAGAATCGAGTAGTTTACTTGTTAATGTGATTCTGAAGGTATTCCAGAGTACTGTATTTAATACATTGTTTTACCATGTTACATTTTAAAAAATTTAAATTGCAGGTGTATGAGGGTCTGAAACCTTCAGATAAGAATGAAAAGATGCTGGATTACAGGTATTCCTATTATGCTCCTGTAAATAAAGTTTGTTTTTGACCGAGAGGGGACCGGGTGTAGCTGATGGGTATGTTCTCTCCACAGATGGCCGGTCAGTTATGACCAGTGGTGGGAGTGCAAGTTCATCTCTGAGGGGATCATTGACCAAGGTAACCCAGCTGAAAAAAAGGAAATGCTCCATTGGGTCAAACGCCTGTTTCCAGATCTATACTTTATTGAAACAACACCGATCCTGTACGTTATGATAGGAAACATGGTTACATTCCTTAGTTGAGTAAATAAAACTATAGAATAAATGAAAAACTATATGAGTTGACGTTTTGTGAATAGTGGCCAATATCTTTTCTACGTGAAATGCATTGTTTTTAGAAGCTCATATGAGGCGTCCCTTTGTTTGTGTAATCTATGACCATCATTAAAACCATGTTTAGTATTTGCATGTTTTTGACCAAAATTAGGTGGTGGTTTCCGAGACAGCCTGGCTGACATGTCTGAGGAGCTGTGCCCAAGTTCTGCTGAATGCCCAGTGCCTTTACCTTTCTTGACTCGCACATCCAACCTGGTATGTCAGGGTTACTGTTTAGTTTCTATTTGGCATTGTCTGTGAAAATAATTCATTCTACTGTTATTTACAACACACACAGATATTCATACGTTCTTAAGAAGTGGAACTTGTGGCTTCTCCAGTTCATGACTTGGTTCCAACCTGGTCTTGCATGTATCATTTGAACCTGAGAAAGTCTGGTTCAAGTACTATTGTTAGGTCTATCACTTCAAGGTTTGGCCATATAAGCATTATGATTTTTTTTAAATTATTATTATCAAGCAATCCTTTGGTATCTTTTTATTGGTCTTCTTTAAACACTTCCTTTTAAAAATAATACTTCCTCTTAAAGTACTCCCTACAGCAGTCTAGATTACGCTAAATTATTTTATTAAGTTTGCTGGTTCCTGAGCTGCCAAGCCCTATGAACTGACATCCTTGCTGTTGCTTTGCAGGGTACCGGGGAGGCGCGGGATCGCTACGTCCCAAACCCTTCCTGCAGGGAATTTCACAAATACGAGTGGATTGGACAGCTGATGGGAGCAGCGCTCCGAGGAAAGGAGTTCCTAGTGAGTACGACAGCCTGCATTTGCATCTCCCCAATTTTAATGATGCTAGTTTGAAAGGTGCCTCCCCATTATGGAGGGGAGCTGACTTTATAAAGAATTACATTTTTGTTGAATTCCAGCTTGGTGTAGCTCCTCCTGTTGAGTCCTTAAGGGTTCAATGTCTAGAAAAAAATAAAAACCCTAAATGGCATAGTATTTTACTAAAAGTTTAACCAAAAATATATTATGTAGATTTAATATATAAACATGACTAACATAAATCAATTCTACTTTTTCATAAAAAATGTGATGTTTTCAACGATAAACAACCGTTTATGCAAAAGTCCATTTATCCAATAAACATAGATTTACAGCTTTACTCACAACAGACTCTGTCCTAAGATTCACTATAGTACTGAGCTGCTGTGTGATCTTGTAGGTGCTGGCTCTGCCTGGGATTGTGTGGAAGCAGCTAATGGGAGAAGAAGTGAGCTGGAGCAAGGACTTCCCTGCAGTTGACTCTGTGCTGGTGAGAACTACTGTCTTGAATGATGGGCAGGGAAAGCTGCATCGTAGAGTGGCCTGCGTCTGTTAGAATGGGGAGGAGAAAATGAATCGCAGCGAGTATGTGGGGGAAGAAGTTTACATTGCATGAACACATTATCATTTGTGTGAGTAACCCATATAACATCAACAGAAATCACTGGTTGGATAATCCCTCCCTCTGCGCTCTCTGCTCACAAAAGATGGAACAGGGCGCTGAATTGTTTTAATTTGTCGAGTATCGTCTCTGTATTCACCCCCCCTCCTCCCCTTCAGGTGAAGCTGCTGGAGGCAATGGAAAGCATGGACAAGGAGACATTTGAGTTCAAGTTCGGCTCTGAGCTGACCTACACCACCCTGCTGAGCGACGGAGGCGTGGTGGAGCTGAGTCCTGGCTGCAGCAGCACTGTGGTGAAGTACGAGGACCGCAAGGAGTTTATCCGGCTGGTGCAGAAAGCCAGGCTGGAGGAGAGCCGTGAGCAGGTAGGCTGGTGTCACCCTGTGTGTTAGCATCCTCACGATGAGTACTTGATACATTTTAAACTGGTTCAATTTATTATTTCTTACTTATAAAATTCCTAGAAATAACCTTTGAAGGAGGTATAACTTACTGTCATTGCGAATCAGGTGGCGGGGGTGGGGGAGGGTGTTTCTGTGTTGTGTTTCAGAAAGACTGGATAGAGTGGATAGAGTAGGTATAGGGGAGGAGAAGGGGAGGCTCAGGCACTTCCCTGCCTCTGAAATGTGGTGTTCTTATTGTGTGTCAGATCGCAGCGATGCAGGCAGGTCTGCTGAAAGTGGTCCCGCAGGCCGTCCTCGACCTCCTGACCTGGCAGGAACTGGAGAAGAAGGTGTGCGGAGACCCTGAGATCACCGTCGAGGCCCTCAAACGCCTCAGTGAGTACAGACACACACATTCTGTAGTGCAGAACTAATTAACTATAAAGTCATTTTTATGGGTTCACTTTGCACGTTGGGACTTATGTATACAACACCACCTGCTGGATATTTAATGTATCGCAGCCTGGTCTGTGAACTGGCAAGTACGGCTTGTAGTTTCTGTCAGTAATTAATGTTTAATTTGGGTAGTTTAGGACAGCTCCATTGTACTGAGTGAACAGCTGTTTACTCTTTTATTTCCCTCTCCTCTTAGCCCGATATGAGGATCTGGAGCACTCTGAAGTACGAGTGCAGTATCTATGGGAAGCTCTGACTAACTTCACCAACGGTCAGTGGAAAATAAAAAAAGGTTTAACTGCATAAATTGGCTTAGAGGTGCCTGGTTGTGTAATTATTAAACTTTTATAGTAAAATATAGTTTGATAAATTGTAAAATAGAAAACAAAAGATAATTAATTGAATATACATACATTGAATAGGTCACAGAGGTTTGAGATTTAGATGAAAGTTTGCGAGTTAATGTTGAACGTGTGTTCTTGTTTCTAAACCACTTCAGAGGACCGGAGCCGTTTCCTGAGGTTCGTTACAGGCAGGAGCCGACTTCCTGCCCCGATCTACATCTTCCCAGATAAACAGGGGTAAGAGTCTCTGAATGGGGGGGGGTTGTTCTGCAGGGAAGCTGACAAATACACTCACTGCTGATCATAGAACCATATCTGCAATTTAAATAATATACCGATCCAGCATTTACATTGCAATTACTCTGCAGTTTCCTCCACCTGTTTGTTTGGCAGAGAGTGTCATGTCTTTCTTTCGTTATTGTCCTCTAGAACTGAAACCACAGATGCTCTTCCACAGTCCTCCACTTGCTCCAGTACCCTCTTTCTACCAAACTACCCCAGGTAGGCACTTCAGAACATGAATCTACAACGACTCTTACTTAATGTGTGATATTTCAATCCTTTGAGTCAAAAGTCAAGAGAGTGTTTATAATGACAGGACCCGTCCCCACTGGAACCTGCTAGCAGCAACGACACTTCTAATTTCACTGAGTGTCGATCTCGCTCTGAGAATGTCCGTGACAAAGCATTCTAAATGTTTAAATGGGTTCTGCAAATGAAGTGCATTGATATCGGGTTAGAAATCGTTTTTTTATTTAGATGTAATAACTTATAATATGTTAATGTGTGTTCGGTGACTACCTCGAAGCAAGGTGAGTGTACTTTCTCTTGTATGCCATATCTGACTCGCTTTGCTTGCAGGCCTAACATAGCAAGGAGTGTGCAAGAAATACTCTCTACTCTGTTAGAGGGTGAAATACTTCAACGTAACTAAAGACGGAACAAAACAACTTGTTTGCTATTTCTGTAGAAGATCAGCAGTGTGCAGTTCTCTATTCTGTCTGTTGAACATTATTTGTGGGAGTATCTTTGGTGTAAAGTTAACATTTCCCATAATGTGTTCATGGCACAGAACAATTTCAATGTATCAGTGTTCTAATTATGCCGTTAGTTTTCTACAATAGTTGTCATACTAACTCGCTGACTTTCCTCTTATCCTCAGTGCTAAAGTCTGTGAGGAGAAGCTTCGTTATGCAGCCTACAACTGTGTAGCAATAGATACAGACATGAGTCCCTGGGAGGAGTGATGGCTCACAAACCGATGACAAAATCAATAGTACTGAAATACCACATGGCTTTTATATGCACTTACCGTAGCTGATATCGGTAATATGAATACAATATATCTTCACCGATCTGCCAGTCTCATATGTAGATAATATTAATAATAATAACAATAAAAAAAAAAACTAAACATTGTCTTGTGACTTTTTTTTTTGGCTCAAAACAAAAAGCATTTTGGGGGTTTGCAAATGTCTCTTTGTCTTAATAGTGCTGTTACAGTCTTTAAAAACCAATCTCTCATTAACGGAACCGTTGACTTTGATTTTGTTTGCCATATTTTTTTTTCACATTTTCTTTTATGAAAGGGAAGTTATTTTTTTCTGCCACTCTATAAAAGTACAAATCCTGTGTTACAGGCATCTGGGCCATACATGTACATTATATGATGCAAATAGGAAACTAGGTGGGGGTCCTATTACGTGTAACACAGGAAGCAAAAGGAGTTTTTTTCTGTACTTGTGGCAGAATAAATGGGTTCAATAAATAGTTGAGACTGCTGCATTTGTTTCTGAACCGAATCATTACTGAAAAGTAAAAAATGTGAACAATCTAAAGTGGTGGTCCTCCTAATACAGCATGCAGAACACAAAACCAAGCAGGCTTTAAATGAACAACAGCTGACCTATTTAAGTAAAAAGTAATCCACAATCCCAACAGTTGGAGTCCATGTAATTTTTTCATTTCCAATTGCTTTTTTAAAATCCATTTCCAATTCCAATTCTCAATCCCTTTTAATCCATTAAAATTCAAATTCCAAGTCTGAATTGAAGGAATTCGAATTGATTACATGGAATTGGACTGAGGAATTGACCCCAAGCCTGAATCCTAATATGTATTTGGATATATGTCCCCCTTGGTATTCAGGGATTTATAACTACAGATCATTACCAGCAGGAATACAGGAATTATTCACATACAAATACATTCAAAACATTTGTAAGTGGTTACCTGTTTGACAGGTATCTTGAGTGTACATTTGAAGCTAAATCTACCTTAAGTAATATTAACAGACTATTACACCAACAAGGTTCAGTTTCTGGTCAGGTAGCAGTACATGCACAGAAGGCTAAACATGAAAGGTTGGAGTAAACATTCACCCAGGAATCATATTTTAGTGTATAATTGAACATACAGAGGAGCTCAACAGCCCAGAATTAATATTATGAGTTGTGTTTTGCCAAATATATCAATTTGATTTAATAAATTAACATTATTATCTGCTGTATAGAAACGTTATTGAAACTAGATGGAATACAGTATGTTTGGATTGCATCTACAAAAATACAGTATAATAATATAAAAGCATATAATATTGATCAGAAATTCATATTAAACATATACTGTAGAATATTCTCAATCACTAGTACTTTATTAACCACTTGTAATTAAGGTAAAGGTTTAAATATAAAGCATAGATGACTTATTCAAATTAAAATAGTTTTAATAGTGTGATTTTATTTAAAATGCATTTTATGTCAAACAGTACTAAAACATATATGTATTTGAAGTCAATTAATGAGATGTAACAACACGTTCACATATCAGTTGTTCTTGTTTATTTGTTTTTAATGAAGCGAAGCATTTTGTTTTGCTTTTTGAAAAAACGATGAAAACTTGCCCCTCACAGATATGGTTCACAAATTGAACCTCGTTTGCCACTCAATGACGACAGATCTCCCGTTCTCTCGCGAGATCTGGTAAGTATCAAACCTGCCCGTGAGTATTTGCGTTTCCTCTTTCAGCCAGCGCCTGAGAATGGGTATGTGCATCATTTCAGCGGTCGGGTAGGGAATCGGTTATCATCGTCTTCTTATACCGGGGACATAGCTCTGAAAACCAGAGAATGTATCCGTGGAAACATTAGAGTGGACAGGCAGACCAATATCGAGGGGATTAAATTGTGAAATTAATAATAAAATTGATCAGGAAAAATAAAGGGTGAAAACAGTGCCTCTAAGATGGCCGCCTGTAGGAGGCTTTTTTGATAGTACAATGCGGGACTTGGAGAGATTATTATAACTATTGTTTCTATATTATAACTGGATGCCCGTCGTCTTTTTCCCGTTAATTGCTGAAACTCCAGAGTGGTAAATATTTTTTTTTGTATGTTTTTGCTGTTAAAACATTCGTTCTGTAAGGTGGTGCTTAACTGTACTGCATGCTTTTCTACTAGTGAACAGCATATAATTAAGGGTTCGGTAAACCAGCGGCGTGCTTTGTGTTGCGGTGAAATTAACTTTACAGTTGCATTCGTATTTCATATCAGCGTACACGTGTGCGGTGTATTGTTTTGGTAGTGCTGTAATAAGCCAGTTGGCAGATGGATAAATAAGTGGCATTATTAAAGTAAGATTCTTCATAACAAATTAGTACCCGATTTTGTAGATTGCATTTGCATGCAGTTGTATATTGAAGTGGATGGTGATTTTGCAAGCAAACTCTGGCGGCATGTTTTCGTTGTTAAGTTACAAGAAAGCTGACGGAGTGAATGAGGCAATTGCCTTTGCTAGGCCGCGTTTAGTTCAGGTTTGAATGAGGGGGGAAGTTCAAACGTTTGGCTATGCATTTTCGTTATTGTGACTGAGTTTATCTAGTTTAAACTTGTAATGCCATGGTACTAGTACTCTAGTTGAACGGTTACAAATGCTGTTTTACACTACCGATGCAGCTACTTAACACTCGTGTCTAGTCTAGGCCTTGTCCACACGCGTGCACATGCAGTCACTTGTAGTTATTGAAACACGGTGTATGTTGAAATGGGTTTGTTTAAATCGTAACTTAATACATTTACTTGGCCTTAAGGTAAACTGTTTAAATAATAATAATTTAGACTTGCACTAGTGTGTTAACGCGATTGTGTAGAAAAGTGAGTGTACATGATGAAACCTTTTATGCTGTTTCCGATTCAAAATGTGGATACAACCTTGGAGAACTGAACACTCACATAATAACCTACGGTATAAACTTTAGGAGTAAAGAACTGGCATTTCAATAACACTGGATTATTTCGCCCAATTCTTTACCCAGGTATCTCCAGGGACAACTGGCATAAGCGCCGCAAGACCGGTGGCAAAAGGAAGCCCTACCACAAGAAAAGGAAGTATGAGTTGGGTCGCCCTCCGGCAAACACCAAGGTAAGGACAGCACTGTGTTCAAATTCACAGAGCTTGCAATTTATTTCAGCTAAATACCCCCTATGATGGATGCATGAGTTGAGTTATTGGCATTTGCCAGGTGTAGTATCGATGTCTCTAGTTACTAAACCAGTATTAAGGGGAAACCTAGACTAAAATTGCAGCAGTCTTTTAAGTTAGTGGTTCTAGGCTTGCAATAAGGGAAGCACATGCAGGTGTGCCTGGACAATGTGGATGATGAAAACGTGACCTTAGGCAGGCTTGTTTTGATCGTTTTGGTCAATGTTTCAAACCTGCCAATGTTAGGCCTTGTCATAGTTACACTGATCACATTGCCCTAGATTGTTGTGGTATAATGGATAGTCAGCATTTCTAATTTGCCTAATAGTCAATTGAACAGCGTTTCACTGGTCCCATACTGAGTTATAGTCTTGTTTTTGCCCCTGATAGATCGGCCCCCGCCGTATCCACACTGTGAGAGTCCGCGGTGGCAACAAGAAATACCGTGCTCTCAGGTTGGATGTTGGAAACTTCTCCTGGGGCTCTGAATGTGAGTGAACAGTTTTAATACACTTAGTTTCTTTGACAGTAGATATTTTAACTTTAGCATAGCTTGTACAGGATGTTTTCTCCAGCACATCCCAAATGAGCCCATATTTAGGCTGTGTATGGTCTATGGTATCCTGCTCCTTCATAGCTATTCCCAGAGTTCTTGCCAATACCTTATGCAAGAATCGTCAGCAATGCTGTGATGAGAACACACTCCTAAGGTGGGCTCGCTGTGGCTGTTTTGGTCGTGGTTTGTGCCCACCTATGATTGGAATTTGTCATAGTTACACTGATTGCATTGCTATCTGAGTGAATTTGGTTCTGATATCTCTGACCAAACAAAGCAGAGTGGAGGACTAGGCTCACATTGGGTTCGAATCCCATCATAGCTATTCATGTTTGTCTGGGCAAGTCACCTGACAACCTTGAGCCTCATCTTGGCTTAATGTCCCCCCTCCTCCATCCCTCATGGTGTTAATGCAGATTACATTTTTTGCTCTGCGTGATTGCACAGTATACGTTACTTTTTAACTTGAATTTTGGCTGTAACAAATTGATTTTCCTCCTCGCAAGGCTGTACCCGCAAGACCAGAATCATTGATGTTGTGTACAACGCCTCCAACAACGAGCTGGTTAGAACCAAGACCCTGGTGAAGAACTGCATCGTCCAGATCGACAGCACCCCCTTCAGGCAGTGGTATGAGGCCCACTATGCAACCCCCCTCGGTCGTAAGAAGGGAGCCAAGCTGGTACGTTCATGGCAAGTGTATAGAATGACAAATGGCTTCTCTGGGATTTAAGATATTTTAGTGGGAACAAGCTACTTGGAGTAATTCTTGATGCTAAGGGCCAATGCCTAGATTATTCAATGATGCAAATGTAATCAAGTCTTTCTGTGATGATAACTTCTGTCCAGTTCTGCTACTGAACTAAAGTGATGATATTTATGGCTCCTGAGCGAGGCTTTGATTACGATGGCATCTTTTCTGGTTTCTTAGGATTACTTTTAACAGCGTAATGCTGCCTTTTTAATTTGTCTTGTATGTTGTTGGAAATATCAATATAATATAGAATGTATGTTTAGGTTCTACTGTAGTTGTGTTCTGTAATTGTAGCTGATGCAGTTAACTGGCACATGGTAACGTCATTGGATGCAAAACCTGTGGGGGGGGGTTGCTTGGGAGGGTTAGTGTAATTTTTTATTTTTTGTAGTCATACCACCCCCTGCTGAAAATTGATATTGTGTTTTAGACCCCTGAGGAGGAGGAAGTCCTAAATAAGAAAAGGTCAAAAAAGATTCAGAAGAAATATGATGAGCGCAAGAAGACCTGTAAGATCAGCACCCTCCTAGAAGAGCAGTTTCAACAGGGCAAGCTCCTGGGTGAGTAACACAGTATTACCTGTTGGTACTGCATCACTCTTATATTGGATAAAGTTACTACTGAAAGGGCTTGTACACTTGCTTTTCTGGTCTTCTTGTGAGGATATTTATCCAGTTCTGCTACTGAAATAGAAGCGATGATACCCAATGGATCTGAAGAAGACTTGTTCAATTAGTTTGAAATGATCCTGGAAAGTGCCTGTCGACCAAGTTGACTAGCTTTGATTCTCTCCTATTGCAGGCTGCATTGCCTCAAGGCCAGGTCAGTGTGGCAGGGCTGATGGCTACGTCCTGGAAGGCAAGGAGTTGGAATTCTACTTGAGGAAGATCAAGGCCAAGAAAGGCAAATAAATGTACAGTGCCCGTTTGATATCTAAGTCCAATAAAAACAAAATTCTATGATTTTGTGCATTGTCTTTATTACTTTAGTACATGGACTTTCATGTTCAGTTCAAGGCAAACTCCCTTAAAGCAGTATGAATACTCAGCCAATGAACTCGGGTAGTTTTTGCAGAGCTCTTGCTGCCAGCATTCTTTAGTGTTTTTAGGGGGTGCTGGCATCAGGCTGAAGATGGTATGTCTTCTAGCAAGTTAGCTATTATACTATGTTAATTAAAATGTAATGTATACTATGTATACATTACTATGTAATTGGATGTGTGTTGCAAATTCCTGCATTGGTATACAAGTATCTAACTGGATCTTGTATTTTGTTCAGATTGAATTTCCAAGATTACTTGGATTAAACGGTCTGTTTATTGTCTTTTGGATTGGGCTGCTGGTGAATTTGGTAACGAGGTATCTTTTGAGTTTCTAATCCATGCACTGTCAAGTGACTTGATGGCCTTTCCCCTGGCCTTTAGGTCTCATTCCAGTGCTAGATTAACCCCAGCTTGCAGAAGGGCTGGGTTTATTAGTAGCTTCTCCCTTTCGAAGGTTGGATACAAATGTTTCCTACAAGTGAAGAAAATGTTATCCTGGACAAGAGGAACCTAATGCTGATTTTGGAAGATTGGATATTCATACATTTATTGGTTAGTATTTTTCCATTGGTAGTTTTTGTATTTGAGAATCCAATAAAAAGTAATTTTGCACATTATTTTTGTGTCTGAATCTTTTTCTAGGATAAAGAAATTGGGTGATACATATACAATGGTTCACATATGCATAATGCCATGAAGTGGCAGGTACAGGTAGATCCAAAAAATGGGGGGGGGGGGGGGGGTCAGTTATTTCTTGTCTTCTAGTGATGATATCTATCCAGTTCTGCTACTGAAACAAAAGCGATGAGACCTAAATAGATCTGAAGAAGACTTATACTTTAATTTAAATCTATTCTGAGATTGTGTATAACCCTGTAGTCTATCAAATGTTGTTTATTGGAGAATGTAAATGGTGATTTGGTAATAGCTTAATAAAGTGTTTTCTGAAAATGTGTTTTGACTCTTTCTATACTCTGCGGTCATGTTCACCACTATGGATTTGTGGTATATATAGTATGTGTATGATGAGCCTTTGTTTACTCAGGAACCATCTCTTGGGCACAGCAAGAAGCAGCACAACAAATGTAGATTAAATAAATAGCGATGAGACAAGTAGATGTGATGATAAATATACAGTATTTTTTTTTTGTAGCTTGCATGCATAAAACCGTGTCCTATGAACTTTAATTTACATGGATGTGGTTGTTGGTAAATGTTTTTTGATAATGTGATTGACTCGACTCTTTTGAGGTCAGGTCAACTGCAAAACCATATGGAGCAACAAAAAAAATGGTGGTGGTGTAGTATGTATATTGAGGATTCGGGAAATTTACAGTTGTTTTTTTTTAAATACAAAAAAAAATCTACACAAGTTATAGGTATAATAACTTGACCTGTAGTGTATCTTTAGATTAGATGCAGGTCTATGGTAATTTAAATAATACTGACTATTAGAGATTTAAAAAAAAAAAAAAAGATTTCTGGTTTTCTAGTGACATCTATCCAGTTCTGAAACAAGTGATGAGGCCTAAATAGATCTAAAGAAAACGTACTTTTTTTTTTTTTTTTTTTTTTTTTTTTTTTAAATATAATTTAAATGTGTTTTCAACGGTATGGTAAGTTGTGTTTATTGAGGATGTAAATGATTATTTGGTAGTAGCTAAATGAAGAGTGTTTTATTCAATTCTGAGGTCATGTCAACCACAACAATAAATGGAGCAACAAAGTACATATATGATGTTTACTCAGGAACCATTTGTACTGCACGAAGAAGCACACAAATGTAGATTGAATAAATAGTCTAGTAGTGCAGCTTTGAAGTGGTAGCATGAGTTAATATCAGCTAGTGTCAGGAAAAAGGTTTCAAAGGTATTCGAAAAGTTTTTTGGTCGTCTAGTGACGTCTATCCAGTTCGGCAACTGAAACAAAAGCTATGAGATCTCAAGAATACTATAAAATACTTTTTTTTTATTTTATTTTTTTATTCTGTACCACATTGTTTACTTGCTATATATCACCAGCACAGTAGGGTGTACATGCTGTATACTAAATAGAGAAAAGTTCAGTAGAAAAAAAATAAGATCACTGAAAGGGGTCAGTGAGAGGTGTCAATCTGGTATATTTTGATGCAATCTTTCCCAGAATCGAGGATGCGTTTTGTGGATTATGCAGATAAAGTAGTATCTATTTATCGTTCTCTTATATGAAAAATATGGTATGACAAGAATCTTAAGAAAAACGACTGAAGCAGAAGTGTTAGATCGGCTGGCTATGCGTCTGTGTTCTCACTATCGCTGGAGGGGCTGTCGATGGTGACGGTGAACTGGGGGAACGCTTCCCTTTTCTTCTGCTGGTCAGAGGCTTCTAGGCGTCGAGGCTTGGCTGGATAGGAACCAGAGCTGGACTGCTGGCTTGCCTTGCCCTGCACCTCTACTTCCGCGTCCACCTCGTCCTCGTCCTCGTCCTCGCTAATGCGCTCCTCCGCTTGCCAGGGGTTTGAGTTGACGCTGTCGCCGCGCAGACGTAGCATCCCCCGGTTGCCGCGGCCAAAGTTTTTGAGGCTAATGGCTGGCGAGGCGGCAGTCAGGAACCGGGTCAGCATTGGCGTCTGCATGCGAGGAGTGAGTGGGCTCGGCTCGACAGTGTAGTGCTGCGCGGAGTCCTCGGTCATCCTGCAGAGAATAAATACATCAGTAGTCTTGCAGGTATTTATTTACCATTAAGTTGGAGGGTGTCATTTGTGCACAAAACATTTCAGAACATACACCAGAACCACCACGTTACGACAACAACAGTGTTTTGTATTTGTCATATCGAAAATTTATTTTACCAGTGTGTATTTCAGTAAATGAAACTTTATTTACTGTGGATTTACACTATTTTTGCAAGAACCCACTTACAAATACCTCCTAAAGTTTGTTAAACAAACAACCACATTTGTAAACTAGTCATATATTCTGTTAAAACAACTGTTTGGATTACGCAGATACTATTTAAAGAAATGTATAAACAAGCAGTATGCTCATGTTATTGCACTGATTACATAATCGGTAAACAGTAAACATCCCTTCAATCTATACTGAGCCCTAAATGAGTAGGCTATGGGCTCTGGTAAGATTATGATAATGTCCTAGCTCGTGTGAGAGCAGTTTTGAAAGTGACTATATACTGAGCACACAGGTTACCTCATACACAGTGACTATACTGAGCGCCCAAGTTACCTCATGTCGTAGGTGGACCCCATGAAGGAGGGTTTGAGGGTCTCAGATGCTGTGGCCAGGGTGTAGGGAGGCTGAGCTGACGACTCGTTCCAGTATTTATCCTTCTCGGCCGGGGGCAGATTCTGGTACATATCATCCACTGCTAACATGGAGACCTGCAAAGACAGAACCAAACACAAGGGGATGGAGTTAAGGTACATGCCATGTTTGGAAAACATGAGTTATAGTACCTGCTGCACATGGACAGCGCACTCCTAGTTTCTTACAGGTCACAGCACTATTATTTTTTCGATTTATACCCACGTTTTAATGATTTCATAAATTTGCATGGGGGGGGGGGCATTGTTCTTCTAAAATCTCTGTAAAATAGGAACACATGCCAATTCAAAAAGAGCAGATTCTTGTTTGATACATTAATGTGATACATTATTTGCTGTTCAATATGAGAGTAGTGAGGTGGACGTGGAGTATTTTATATTTTATGATTGTGAGCAGTGGTCACTGGTTTATGACTCATAGACAAGGTATTTAGCTGACTTGCCTGAATGTTTCTGTCAATCAGTTTATTTGTTTCAAAGTCATCATCGTCTTCTCCAAATGGATTAATAATCTGTTCTGCTACCTAAAGAAAACAAAATGTAGCCTGTTATAATTACTGTAATACTATATTTGAAAGTTGTCCAAGTCCCCATGGGTTGGTCCATGGTACTTTGCATAGCATGGGTCAGATCATTTATTTATTATTTCTAGTAAGAAACCAAGAAATAGCTTTTGCATGAAGATGTGTGTTTTTGAAGTGTTTTTGTTTAGTAAGGCATCACATTTAAGATGGTTTGATTTAAGTCTTTGTGCAGTAAGAGAGTTTCAAGACTCTAAACTTATCACTCAACCAGGAAGCTGATTGACTGAGCAACTGCATGAAGTTTAAAGGATTGTCTGTAAGCCCTACCTTGAGCCAGCCTGCATAGAAGAAGAACTGCAGCAGTGTGAAGATGGGCACGTAGAAGTCTAAATCATGGCCGGAGTAGCCTTTGCTTGGGTCCAGAAACTGCCGCCCAATCAGGCAGACGGCAAAGAATGAGTAGACAGCAACAGTGACCACCTGTGAGAGACACACCCACAGGAGAGGGCAGGGGTGGCGTGGATAAGCCTTTTATTATTGATCCATTTAACGCATAAATGCTGGTGGCAAAATGTAGCATTTATTTTTAATGTTATGAATAGAGGCAACAACATATCATATTACATACTGTTTGACTATTGTGATCAGCTCTGTATAATGACTAGCTCCGCATTAGAACTACTTTCTGCCAATCCTGTATAAATACATTCAAACAATAATAGGTAATATATTTAAAAAATGACAAGAATAAAATGAGTTTATTCATTTATGTTACCTGCGTGTACACAAGGGGGATGCTTATCCAGTCGAAGTGAAACAGCATACTGCACTTGGCTCTGTAATTGTTGAGTTCCTTTGAAAAGAAACAGACCAGTTTATAGAATACCGACGAGCGGCCCGGATGCTTGTTTTACGAGTGCCCCAGTGGGTGGAACGCTTTACTCACGTCCATCAGCAGTCTCAGCGCCACATCATCCCGCACACGCCCTTCTCTCCGGGCCTGGGAGGCCAGATTAGTGAACCAGGCCATGGGCATCCAGTACTTGTTAAAGTCAGAGTACAGGCCCTCAAGTTTCTTCTGTTCTTCCCGAGTCATGAACCCTGAAATCAAAAGAGAACATGCAGGACATTTGTATCACTTAATCCACAGGCTTTCTGTTGAGATTTGTATGAATTTCCAACAATGGACTTTCAGTGCACCCCCACCCCCCCATTATTATGCTGTAATACGCATCCATAGAAGTGAAAAGGCATTGTAAAGAGAATAGCTGTCTGGTTCTGCACTGTAAAGGGCTGCATGATTGCTACTATGATGTGAAAAGGCATTGTAAAGAGAATAGCTGTCTGGTTCTGCACTGTAAAGGGCTGCATGATTGCTACTATGATGTATTGGTTTTTTTATTGGGATTGCACTTATATTTTTTATAATGACTTAATATTTGAGTGACAATGTGTTTTATATCTAGTAGCTGAGGATAATGTTTTGCAAGCATGTTCCATACGGTTTTGGAATATTTCTCAGAAAGGGCTGGGGTACCACGTTACCTCCCTCGATGACGTGCTCCATGGTGGGGAAGCGCTTGCACACCCGGGTGCTGATGGAGCGTAGGATGAGCACAGAGGACAGGTTGGCGTAACGCATGAGCGTTCTCCGCAGGATACGCCCCCTGTCATCCACACCGTGGACATTCGCAGAGACCACCATCATGAGCTGGTCAGGGAGGGGGATACTGGTGTACTGACTCCACCAACGGCTCACCACCAAAGACACATAGAAACCTGGGGAAGGACGAGGAAGCGTATGTTTGTAATTATATGTTAATGCAATAAAATCCAGTCAGCAGCAATTCCAGACTTAATCCTCACTGGGCAAAGAAAGATGGAAAGTTTTCTTTTGTTTTGCTGGAAATACACTGCTGTGTACTAGATGGTGCTGGTGCTCCCTAATATAATGACACTTGGGCTAATCTAGCCTACTTTACACAGGTCTGTGGCAGGCATCTAGAAATGAAGAGGGGCTCCTGAACTTGTATTCAAACTCCTTAACACAGATGTATTTATTTCCCCACATTGAAAGCCCCTTTTGAAAGTGGAGGCTGTCTTACCCAGAACGAACGATAGTGGGATGCGGTCAGTGTACCGGTTACAGTACATGGCCGTCTTCTCAAACAGGGTCTTCTGTTCTTCTGACAGCAAACGTCTGCAGGCATAATTCACAAAAAAAAAACAAATATATAAAAAATACTTAGATCTACAATTATTATTATTTTGTATACAGCTCATTATTGTAAAATAAGGAAGATACTCAACTGTAAAGGAAATACAAATAAAAACAAATATAGATTACAAATCTGGACACGTATCTGGCTATTATAAACCGGTTGCTGATTTACAAGCACTCCACTCTTTGGCTTCTATTAAAAAATTAAAGTGTAACCTTCAACAGTGTACTGTTCCTTGTGTCCTTAAGTCTTTGACATCATAACTCTTTTTTTATTAATAATAAATAGGAATGCATAGTTTGGTATTAATAAAGGACCTCTGTCATTTGAAAGTTCATCTGTAACTATTGCATTCTGCAACCGTACCTGTACATGAGGCTGATAATGGTGTAGAGGATGGCAAAGGCAATGAACTCTTTGTAGAGCAGTTTGTAGATGCTCCCTTTCCATCTGAAGAGCAGCTTGGAAAAGCCGCCGAACCGAGCGTTGGCTACTTTCAGGGTGTAAGAGACCGTCATGATTGTGTGAAAAGGTTTTGCAACGTAGTTTCAAAGCAAGAAAATATTAAGAGAACCTGGAAAGCGACAATAGAAAATCACCAGCATTAATTCATAGACCTCCAGCAAAGTTATTTTTTTTATTGCGGTGTTCATTTTTCAATCAAAAGGAATTTCTGCATGGACGACAGCAGTGATTTTCTCACCCCGCTACTCTGTTATACTGGAGCTATGGTGCTTATGGTTCTACACCTACAGTACATTTGTATTGGCTATGTGTGAGCAACGAGCACAGCTTGGTACTAAATGCGACCGTTAGGACAATATAAACTTGGTGAAATCAAGAAAAATAAAACCATACCATATAAAAAAAATAAAGTGCACCAAAACATATACAAACAGTAAGAAAATGGCACATTACATTTTACTACACATCAGATCAATACAGAAAACACCCTTCCAGTGGGTAGATGTCTCAGTTGTTATATCGACAGGTCCTGTTCTCACAGTAAGCAGTTTCATGCACTTCCCCATTCTTCAGTAACAAATAAAAAGGTAGATGAATTCTATCATGTAGTATTGTAATATGTTATCAATATTTTCTGCACTATCACACTGCCTTCATAAACCCCGACTGCTGTAGCTACAGTAACGTCAGGTACTAAGTTATGTATGATGTGCAGTGTATTTCCTTTAAATAAAATCCATGTTTCCCTTGGCTTACCTGAGTGTGCTTCTGAACTGACCGACTGACCGAACCCCAGGATAATGGAGACTCATCCCCAAAAAGAAGAATATTTTTCAGACTTCCCTTTTTAAAGTGTCACCAACCACCCCCCCTTCCTGCAAAACCATCAGCCTGATTTATGAATCCGGGCTCTGGGAACATGCAGAAATGTTATCAGTTTTGCACTACATCAGTAGCTTCAGTTCACAGGGGTTCAGAGGTCTAGCACGGTTCTGGCTGAAATGGGCACAGATACCACACCACCACAGGGTAATACCCGCTCTCAGAGTACTCCTCTTTCTCTGTTACTCACTTATTTGAAGGGTGTCTTTGGAACATGTGAACCACCTTTCACTGGAGTGGGTTAGATAATCTTATGTCTCAAATCCCAGTCATCCATCTATCCCAGCTATCCAACAGGTACCCTATTTTAAGATTATTCTTGGATATCTTTGGAAGTTACAATTAAGCAGGACTATCCCTGACTCCCTCAGTTTTCCTTAAGTCTTCAGCTCAAATTGAATATGAAGTGCCATCATTAAGATAGACACTTATTACTCATTCTTTGCCTTCTAATCTGCCAGCAGTTTATTTATATAAAATTGAATAACTGCCATCTTGGTGTCTTGCTTCCATATTATGAGGACTTGCAAGGTTCGGATCCTGGCTAATTAAAGATTGATTGAGTTGGTGTGGACTATATGCATTTCATGTTAAAGTAAATATCCTAATACTTTAGTTTTTTACATTTCAAACCAAATCATTTTTTATAAAGTGGATTTAAGCATATTACATTGGAGATTTTTTTACTGCAGTCCAGTACGATATTGTAGTAGTCTTGCATTGAAAACCAAGTAAGTGAGAATTTACTCAGAACTGCTCTTTCTCATTTGCAAACCCTTTGGCCAGTATTTTAGAATCGAGCCCTGGATCTACTGTGATTGCATTTCAGTTTGAATTAGATAACACAAAGACAAACTGAAAACCAGGTTCTTCGTTCTCTGTAGGTTGCGTTAACAGCTGTAGATGTTTGTCCCTATTTGTTATACATTAACCGCAATGGATACACCTATGAATGAATATACAGTAAATCATGCTTTTCAATTCTTCCAGTCATGGTGTATCAGTAGGTAGTATCTAGCTGAAAAATGTTGATAAAGCAGAAATTATTGTGATAGGATACAAAATGGTCATAAACCAACACTGATATCACCCACACAGTTTACTGTTCCTCAGTGCTCCACAGTCTTTAATTTACAACACTCGTTATCACCTTTCTCACTGGAGAGCTATTTTCGGTTTGCCCCACCTCAGTATTTGACAGTTTATTGCCCCCATATTCTGGAAAGAATCCTATTCGTATCAATATTGTAAATCAGATCACTTTATTAGGAGAGGGGACATGACCTACAGTCTCTTTTTCTACTTTGCATTGAACTCTCTCATCTACTTCTCTGCTGGTTCAGAATTAGCCATGCAGCCCAATAGATTCAGAACCTGGCACCCTCTGTTCACCTAGGACTGTTTCTGTGCCAAAGAGTTTGAATGCCAAATGTACTAAACTTTCACACTTCAAAATAGAAATGCACATGCATTTCTGCTGAAGGGGAGTATGTAGTAATTGTGCGTGATGCAAGTTTCGTGTTTTTGAAGTTTACTTTCTATATTAGAAAGGAAACAGTGACGTATTCTCATTATGACAATGCCATGTCTGTTCAGGTCAGTTCATCTCCTGTCTGTGTTTGAGAACAGTGTCTCCCCTATAGAAGGTTTCTTGGAGGGGGTGGCAGTGTTTGACAGTCACAGTCATTAGACAAAAAACTCACATACTCAGCAATGGTTCAATAATGTGTCTTGCCTGTGATGCCTATAAACAAAAACATCTTAAAATGCTGTATCACCTTATCATGACAATATGTTTATGTTTTAAAACAGTCTCCATAGGTATCAAATATTTAATCTCACACCAAATAACTCAGATTTTTAATTAATGGAATGGAACCCCAAGACACTCGGCTTCATTAAGCGGCGCATTGGAGACTCTCAGATCCCTTATTGAGATTTAAAGGGCAGCTGGCTCTTTGAGCTAAAATATATATATAAATAAAACAAGTATGTGTATATAGAGGAAGGAATTGAATTGAGAACTGGGTTTGGTTTCATATGGGAAGCAGTTTTTTTATGGAAGGAACTATAAAAATGGTCATAAGCTCATAATTCAGATGTCACAGATAGCTTGAAAGCTCCCACCACACTGCCATAAACTGAGCGTCAAACTAAATTGGGAAAGGAAAGAGTTCCCTGAGCTGTTTTTAAATGTTCTCTGAGGCAAAGAGTGCTTAGCTCCGACCCCTCTCTAGAATTAGCCAACAAAGGTTACACAAATACTTAATGTTGGTTAATTAAAGAAAACAGCCTTTGACTAATAAGAGCTAAGGGCTTATGAAACGGGCCTAATGTAATGGTAGGTAAAACACCAGATTTGTGTTGGTTTGAAATGCTCCCACCAGGTGGAGATGTTGTTCACAACAAAACAAACAAACATTTTATTGTCCTGCATTATTATGTAGACATACAGGAAGTGGGTGTATAATTGATAAAATACATAACCAACGTTTTACATTGGTTCTCAGTCCCCACATCACACCATCACAAAAAAGAGTGTGTATTGCCTTTTCTGTTAAATAATCCAACACTTCTGTTCATCTTTGAAAGAACAAAATTGAAGTTTGAGACTTGAGTAAATCAATTCATTGGGAACATTCCCAATAAAACGGTTACATTAATCAGCTCTAAGGTTTCTTTTACGAACAAAAGGGGAATCGTTTATTTTTATATGCAATATCCTTTGAAAAGAACAGAAAGGTCGGTCATTTGTTTGTCAGCTCTGTTACCCCTGGGAGTGTTACAACAAAATAAGTTTAAAGATTCCCAAAGAACAGCATCGGGCATTAAAGCTCTGTGAAACCCACACTGAGATGCCTTTTTAACATATAAGGCGTTGTAAGACATTAATAGACTGGACAATAATACACTACTTGGCTTTTTAACAAAGGGCTTTGCCATAAATCAGTTTGTTTTTTTTAAAAACAATTTTTGTTTGTTCTGGGTTTATCTTGGTGAAGGTGCTTCACTGTAGAGTATGTTATCTTATACTTCATGTCTGGGGGTGAGGGGACATGAAGCTTCAAACGAAAGAATTTGATGAATGGCTATGCACTGTGGTGCTTTTCTTTGGCCCCTGCATGTATGGTGTGAAAGGAGAAGTGTTTTCTTTCACAAACATTCCAATTTAGGATCTCCATTCAAATCACTTAACCACAAGCACACAAAGTGCTCTGTTCACTGAACAAACTCCTTTACATTCACTGGCAACTGCTTTCTCTAAAGATGATGTGCATGGAGGCTGTGTGGTCCAGTGGTTAAAGAAAAGGGCTTGTAACCAGGAGGTACCCGGTTCAAATCCCACCTCAGCCACTGACTCATTGTGTGACCCTGAGCAAGTCACTTAACCTCCTTGTGCTCCGTCTTTCGGGTGAGATGTAATTGTAAATGACTCTGCAGCTGATGCATAGTTCACACACCCTAGTCTCTGTAAGTCGCCTTGGATAAAGGCGTCTGCTAAATAAACTAATAATAATGATAGAATGGCATTACTGCAACAATGTGTTTAAAACAAACCAGGCATTTCAAACAGTAAGTGTGAACAACCTCGTGCTAATTAGTGGCATCAAATTACTTCTGGAGAGCTGATCATTTCCTTAGAAGCTGATTTTATCAATCTTTACCTCTCTGGGATAAGGCATGTCTGGATTTTATCAGAGCATTCTATAGAAATCCAGTTTGAAGCAATCCAGGGAGATTCCATGGTGCTGTAAAATTCTCTAATAACATCCAGTGGTGTTTTATATCAGTAGGATACAGGTTGATCAGAGACTTTTACATTGCAAATTATGACAGTAGGACAGTACAGATACAGTAGTAATGTGTTTCACGTCCAGCAGGTGGCAGTTGAATTGTGTGGCTGCTGCATAGGAAGTGGAGGCTGGCTGCAACCCACACTGAGCTTATCATGACCTAATTCGTATCTGTATTTATTTTGTACATATTTTGTAGGTTACATTACTATCTTTAATAATACTTTACAAAACAGCATCTGGTATTTGGTAACTGGGTGGAGTTGCTGGTTTTCTATTAAAAAGCCCCAAATCTGAGCTGGAAGGTGGTTGAAGCCAATGAGAAATACCATTGTGAGATGACAGAGATTCAGAGTAACTACACTGCAGTGTTCTTGTGAAGAGGCCTCACTGTGACTATCACAGTTACACTGTGAACAATGAATGTGTTTCACAGGGAAACGGCGCAGGAACAAGCCTGTGGATGAGCATCACTCCTCAGTGGAAAAGGTCACGGCACTAATGCAGAACAAGCCTCTAGTTCTGTTATAATTCAGCTAAATTAATTATTATTATTACAAGATGTTTACATGTTCCAGCTAAGTCAGCGCATTTAGCCTTTTGAAAGGGGAGCTGGAGGGTGCGTTTATTATATTAAAACCAGGGTACTAGTGTGCAATTATCCTCAACTGCAGGGGTGGAAATAAGACTCCTATTGCATAGCAGTTTCACCCATTCCTGGTTTTCTCGATTGGCCACAATGTGTCTTATTAAAACCAGGAATGAATCAAACTGCTGTGCAGTGGGAGGCTTATTTTCATTGCTGAACTGGGACTGTTTCCAAGGAAATGGAGGATAGGTCTACACTCCAAAGAGACTTCCATACAGCCAGTGGACATCAGGACCTCTGTATGTTTCATTAGCCACGTGGTAGTTTTGGCCACCAATCATTTTATATACAGTATTATACTTGGTATAATGGTATAATGGTATGGTCCTGTAGCCATGTACAGCCTATTGTGTTGATCAGTTGTTTTGTTGAGGAAAATAAAAAACAACTTCAATCTAACCCCCCCCCCCCCCAGTTAAATAACATCCCATTGTACATCAATTAGAAGGTAACTGTTGATATAAATGCTTTTGCAAGGCCACCCGAAATGTATAATTTAGTTCCCAATTAGTTTGGGTGGGTCAGAAAAACAAGGTAGATAGAAATCTGGCCCAAGGTTGAGCGAGTATCTGAGGTGGGATTCTGGATCTGCTACATTCCAGCCCGTTTTAGTAATCTGTACTGTCTACAGAATGCAGTGGGTGCCTCGTGCCCTTATATTTTGGTCCCTGTTGGCAACACATCTGGCTGTCAGATAACTGATCTGTATTGCTCTTTACCCTACAGAGCAGGGGTGTGTTTGTATTCTTCTCGGAGTGACTAGGCATTCTAAACAGAACACTTTGTTACAGGTCAATGCCTCTGACGTATTCAGTAGTTGCCAGATGTAAAGAACTCAAGGTGAGATGTACCTGCCATAGAGGCTTGCCTTGTATTGCCTGTATTTCTAAAGTAGCAAAAGAAAGTCTCTTTGAGTGAAGTAACAAAGCAGACTACACACTGCAGTACTATATAGAAGCTTTTCATGTTGCATAGACTACGATGTACACTGGCAAAAGATCACCTCATTTGAACTTATTTCGCTATCTGAAAACAAAATAGTGAAACATAAAGGAAACATGTCCAAACCTTGAATTAACCAAATGCATGAATCATCAGGAGATCACGCATACACCCATATGTGTTTGACGTTCCCTGTTAAACACCTGCATGCATGGAATCCCAGAAAATCTCACAGTGGGATTAGGAGTGAGCCTCTCTTTGAAAATCAAGGACACAGGAATTATCATGGTAATCCATGGTAACTACAAATCCCACATTTCTTTATACATTGATATGTGTAGTTAAAGGGGAGGTTGTTGTGGGGTGAAATCATTCCTGGAAACGCTGCTATAAACAGCATACACAAATATTTATTTTCATCCTATTAAATACACCTTTAAACCAAGTTTATATTGTTAGTATTTTATTTAGGTAATGGAAACAAAAAAGACTAAATGGAAGCATTTCAGTAAAATGGATCATTTATTTGTTTCATTAAAAAAAAAGCTTTTATAAATATAAATACACTTTTCTCGAAGCAATTTGAACGTTAAAACAATTTATACATGTAGCACTTTCAACAACCTGTTTTCCCAGTTCAACAACCTGTGCTTCAGTAATGTTACACAAGGCAATTTTATACTGATTTAAATGAAATGTTAAGAATGTTTAAAAGCAATCTCTAAAAATAGTTCCATGAATAGGCCCACTGTTTCTGCAGGTAGATTTGACATACAAAGAAAGCGATCAAATCTTCCCAGATTACATCAACTGGTTTGCAACTGGCTCTGATAGTCATATCAAATTTCCAGTGTGGGCGTGTGTGTGTTTGTGAGGGTAAAGTGATCCTTGTTAGGCAGTGGCTGAGCTTGAAACTGTAACCAATGATCTGACAACAAAATGTGACTTGTTGCCAAAGGCACCTTCTGGTTTGAGCATGAAGTAATTAAGGCACGCCTATAAAGTATTTCAACTTAACTGGTATGGAGGTCTTCAGAAGACCATTCGTAAGCACCTTTTCAGGTCTGAATTCCTGACAACTCAAACTACAGTTTTTTCCCCAGGGCAAAACAGTCTAATGCTGATAGCTGAAACTGGAATCTTCCAGCTTCCTGACCTCCTACTGGAGTGCACTGGACCCAGCTGCCTGTTGTAAAAAGCCAGAGAACATTTCCTATGTGGTGTGGAAACAAGGTGTTATCATCCAGCCCAATTCACTTAAGGCTATGGATGTCCGTAGGAAATGCATTGAGAAAATGTCTCCAGATCAGAATTTGGCAAACCAAAGTGTCTCTTCCTTACAGAGAATTGTGAGGGTCTGGAATCAACTCCCCAGTAATGTTGTTGAAGCTGACACCCTGGGATCCTTCAAGAAGCTGCTTGATGAGATTCTGGGATCAATAAGCTACTAACAACCAAACGAGCAAGATGGGCTGAATGGCCTTCTCTCGTTTGTAAACTTTCTTATGTTCTTATGTTCTAACCCTGTGGTTAGGAAATGTTTTTAATTTTAGAAGGATTTTTTTTCTGTTGCTTGGGATTGCATGATTAAGATTCCACATCCTTGTCTCCTTAATGGTTCTTTGCATGCACTCAAGTCTCAAAGCTGGTTATTTATAAATACTTCCTTTTTCAAGAGGTTGGATTTGAAACCAAAACTTCCTGAATTCTTAATTTTAATCCAGCTTTCAACTTCCACAGTCACAACATCATCATTCAATTCTTATCAAATTCCTTTCAGGACAGGTCCACACTTTCGTATTCGTAATGATCAGAGTCATCTAGATCAATGTCTGGCACCAGATTGTAGTAGTCTGTGGACTGGGTGAGATACATCTTTTCCCGATCGGTCGAATCCTTCAGGACCTCTGTGACGCTCACAGTTTCCATGTCTGGTTTGCTCTCTTCCGCTGGCTCCTCCTCGCAGTCTATGCTTGTCAAGTTCGGATTGGCCTCCTCTACTGTCTGGGGCAGGGAATCCATTGAGGTGTCCAGTTTGATCT
This sequence comes from Acipenser ruthenus, assembly GCF_902713425.1. Classification (NCBI taxonomy): domain Eukaryota; kingdom Metazoa; phylum Chordata; class Actinopteri; order Acipenseriformes; family Acipenseridae; genus Acipenser; species Acipenser ruthenus. The sequence goes on along the minus strand of NC_081198.1, from coordinate 7,275,306 downwards.
CCACTTCCTCGTAAAGGTCCCGGCTGCTGCCCAGCAGGGCGGTGGAGGGCCTGAACATGATCTGGTTCTTGAGGAGAACGTTCTTCTCCCCCACGTCGGGCAGCACCGCCTCGCAGGGTGTGTAGTGGTGGCTGTCCAGGAGCCCCTTGACCCCGTTCCGGTCCACGGTCACTAGCTGGCTCTCATGCTTGGCAAGGTCCAAGGAGGCTTGCTTGCACCTCTTTTTCCTGCAGTAACAGCACAGCATCAGGGCTAGGATTAAGCCCAGGGCCATCAGAATGAAGAGTACCGTCAGCCTGTGAGATCTGCACAGCTCCGACTTCTGCAAAGACCACACACTCCTGCCCTGGAGGTGCCCGGGAGTGGTGCATGTCAGATTGTCCAGCACGCTTACATTGGCAACTCCTTCTTTTAACTCTTCAACAAAGGCGCATGTGCATTCCAAGGTGTTGTTGGAGAGCTCTATTGTTCGTATCCCTAGCTTGAAGACCCTCGGGGGCACAGAGGATAAATAATTCGAGTTAAGGTGGAGCTCCTCAAGTTGGGTGGAAGCCTGCAAGAAGGTATCTGGCAGCTTTTGTAGCTTGTTGTTTTCCAGATGGAGGATCTTCAGGCTGGGTGCATTGGCCAGGAAAGTCCCAGGCAGCTGGCCTATCTGGTTGCTATTCAGATAAAGGACCTCTAGATGGTTCTCGTAGGCATTGGCTTCCACGACCTTGACAATGCTGCTGGCAGAGAGGTCCAATATCTTCAGATCCCTCATTCTAGCAAAGCCACTCCAATGTAGAGTGCCAATTACAGATCCAGAGAAATTTAAGCAGCAGCTCCCAACATTCAGGCTAGAGTTAAACGTGCTGAAATTATTCGCTTGCAGGCACCTACACCCATCACCTTCCACACCAGCGACAGCCAACAGGAGCAAGAAACACCAGGGTAGCATCGTCCTTGAAGACTGACCTGGAGACAGGGAAGAAAGAGCAATTAATTAGTTAAAAAAAATTACACAACAAATATTCATACTCTACAAAGAGAAACTGGCGTTGATTTGGTAGATGATTTCTGGCTGCTGTTATACAGCATTTGACAAGATACTATATATACTCAGTCAGTCAGTAGTCAGTAGTTAAGCAGGACATGCTAACATGCCAATTATATTATAGGAAAGTACATACAGGTAATAAATAAAAGCTGGTAGATCAATGATGCCCAATAAATCAAATAAAACCAAAAGAATAGCACACTTAAATTGGATATTGTCTTTAGCTAGAGGACAGGGAGCTACAGTAGGATGTTGAATGTGATTCATTGAGAAATCAACCCAACCTTAAAAATGTGATTTAAAGATCAAAACAGATATACAGTAGAGAGTCAATTATCCAAACTAACACTAGTTCGCATAATCGATTTGTATGGATAATCAAACAGGTATTAATAACAATTACTGTACCTTTTAATAATGTATATAATAAAGTTAACACACACACTTAGTTAAGGTAATGAAATACTGTAATTAAACATGCCATATACCAAACTTTGAAAATCATCAAAGAATACAATTCAGTTCAACTTTGACAAATTACAGAACTTTAGAACTGTAATGCAGAAGTTTTTATTTTACTGAATGTTTAGGGGTACTTTGGGGGGGGGGGGGCTATTTATGTAATTCCTATATATATGGGACTAATAAATCATTCAAGATTGATTTTGTTTTTTAAATAGATTATTTTTTTCATTATGTTTAATATTGCTCAGAAATCAAAAAATGATGTAATGTAAAAAAAAAAAAAAAGTACAATTTCCTCATACAGTTAAATAGTTAAAGTTCCAGCATTACCTGTTACAGTATATTTCCTCCATATAAAACAAAACAAGTGTTTACAAAACCAAGACATTCGCTTTGTTGTATTAGTTATTAGATTTTTTAGGGTAGCAGTGTGGAGTAGTGGTTAGGGCTCTGGACTCCTGACCGGAGGGTTGTGGGTTCAATCCCCGGTGGGGGACACTGCCACTGTACCGTTGAGCAAGGTACTTTACCTAGATTGCTCCAGTAAAAACCAGCTGTATAAATGGGTAATTGTATGTAAAAATAATGTGATATCTTGTAATAATTGTAAGTCGCCCTGGACAAGGGCGTCTGCTAAGAAATTTAATAATAATAATAATTATTGCTGTTCAACGCCCCTTTTAACAAGTGTAGCTCAAGTGCTCACACAGGCCAAACCTAGTACCTGTACGGTGAGCAGGTCTCCAACAGCAGAACCTACCTCCCTCCTGACACACTGTTATTATAGGAACTCTTTAGACTTGGGTTTGTGAGTTCAGTCCCCACCTAGACTACTCCCAGCTCAGAGGAAATCCTGCCCTGTTAGGAAACAATAGCCCAGTGTTCCTGCTGAAAGGCGGCTGCTGCTGCCCTGTTGAGGGCTGGTGGATCAGCATGTCAACAGCAGCATATATAGTGATTCAACTACAAATGAAATGATACCTATGCAATTGATATTCATATCGTTTTTCTATTTCAATGTAGATGTAAACAGGCAACCAGGCTACCAAAAACCTTTGTAATCGCATATTGTTTGGTGTACAAGATAAGGTGCTGTACCTTAAATAAAAAAACAACACATGATCTGTTCAATCATTTCTGCTTGAAACACACACCACCTCTATGAATTTTATTTTCATCTCAACAGGAGTTCCTACTCTACACTCCCTTTCCTGTGCTAGGGTGGTAATGACGTCAACCAGACTTGGCCTCAAGGGCTACCTATAAACATCATTCAGGAGCACGGCACGAGAGGAATTATGCTGCATTTCCACACAACAGGGATTGAGATCAGAGGTCTGACCCATTCCAAAGTTTATTTTGAGCTTAATTTAACACACCTAGGTTTATTACTAACATCAATTATTAACTATTTTCCTGTGTGACTAAATAAGCCCAAAGTTAATTATGAAAATTATTCAGTCTGTTGTGCAATGAGAGCGCCAATCGCTGAGCTCCAAAGTTTGTCATTTAAACCGGGTAAGCCAGTTTAACTGTGGCTTCCTGTGAAGGTAGCACCCCACCCACACACAAACACACACACACACACACATGATCCATTCAATCAGTGTTTTGGACACAATTAACATGACGTACGGTACTTGTTTGTTATATTACAAGTGCAGTGTAATGCAAGACTACATGTAAGTAAGATCTCCGTATCAGGTGACTTGTAATTGACTTTCACTTGTATTCACTGTTCTATTCCCTCCAGGACAGGTACATCTCAATAGTGCAGCACTAATACAAAGAGAGACCCAAGTAGACCTTAATCAATAAAATAACAATACAATAATTCCAAACAATTACTATACATTGTTTTATTGCTTAATAAATGCAACAAAAAATGCTTCTCTTTCTCCAAAACCCTACTTTGCTACTGTAATTAAGTTGGAAAGTATTCTTTTAAAAGGTGTGCTGTACCTTTTAGAAAAAGTCTGTTTGCAGACCATTAACTGGGAGGGATTTCCAACTGTGACTACAAAACAAATGGTGTTGGTCTCCCAGGACACCAGATGAACAGGGCTGATTATTTCCATTAAACCTAAATAGGACTTAGAGGGCAAGCAGGCAACATAACGAGGCAGTGTTAAACTAGAAGCCCTAAAACCAACACCAGCACCAGCAGCTTGAAAGAAAAACATGCACAGACCACTTACACTGATTCAAACGAAGGTTATTCACAGCATAGTTTCTGTCTTTGCATGTCTACCGTTTCATTTTTCACAGCAGCTGTTAACAAGAGCTCTAGCCATCTTTGTAATTATTTATTAGTTGTGCTAAAGGGCCATTCATAACACAACTACACTCCTGGCATGATGTGTGGAGGCTACCATAGTGATCGGGATGAACAATACTGTTATACAGTTGTAATACAGCTGCAACAGTGCAGAACAGAGTTATTTTATCTTAAATATTTGTATACACATGGAAAATACTCTGCAGATCTGTTCTCTGACTGTATGTATTTGGGTGTAAACAGGTAGGTGAATGTCATCCTTCAGATAAGAGATTGTGGATTAAGATCCCACTGCACTTGAAATAGTGCTGGGTTGGTGAAGGCTCATCTGACAGTAGACTATCCTATTTCAAAATTAACTGGTCAAAATTAAGGGCCTAGTAGCCAGAAAAGTTCCCCAGGTGTAAAACTGGGTATGAAGCATGCCATTCAGGTTCAAAGAGGAGTACTGTAAGTATTGACATATGTAAGATGGGGAATGTCTGTCCAAGAGGTATTTCATCAATTGTGATGTCACTGTTGAATTGACTTTGTAGTCAAAATGAATTCCATGTGGTTGGTCAGGAACTGGCACTCTGACTGGCAGAATGTTCATCAGTAGTCTATAATATAGGTTACAAAGTTCAGATGTACACAACAATGATTTAATGAAATAAAACACAAGGATAGTCAAGTGAAGTAAAGTTGTCACACAATTTAATGGCCAGCCAATACCCATCTGAGCTTTCATCTTTATGCTTGCCTACATAGGTGTATCTAATTGGAGTAATATTGCTGCAATACAGTCAGAGAGAGAAATATGCTAATAGTCCTGGAACTCTCCCACTTCCTAACCTGTTTCCTGCAAGGAAAAGCTATTTTCTCGCAAGTGGAAAAAATGAGTTATTCTACATATTGATATCCTGTCCTCCAGACAGAGTGTGTTTATCACAAGAACTTGCCCATGCTGGTACCTCCAATAGAGAGAGAGGTTACTCAATGAATTCCACATGCGAGAAACACCAATGTGGCATGTTTATAAAGGATTGTCTACTCCAGTATGAACACCAGTGCACAACCATGCGATACGGTACTGCGTGCACCCTCCATTGGCACCGTGTGTCACTGACCACTTTTGCTTGTGCCCGGTTTTACCAGCTGCACAGCTAGTGTGTTTGTCTGTGTAAGAGACAGCATTACCCTATCGAGGATGCCTGCACCCTGGTAATCCAGCATTGAGAAATATTCTGTTGCCCTGCTGTATGAGTTCCCCCTGCTTTAGGGTTATGTGTTGCTTTATCCAATCCCAGCATCCTGAATGTCAGGTGCATTGATCTGAAGGTTTGCGGTAACCAAGTTTTATCACTGTTGGATAAGCATGTATCTATTCTGTATATAAGTAAAGTGTGACAGACATGCATACATACATAGATTATTATTATTTGTTTATTTATTTAGCAGACTCCTTTATCCAAGGCGATTTACAGAGACTAGGGTGTGTGAGTTATGCATCAGCTGCAGAGTCACTTACAACTACGTCTCACCCGAAAGACAGAGCACAAGGAGGTTAAGTGACTTGCTCAGGGTCACACAATGAGTCAGTGGCTGAGGTGGGATTTGAACCGGGGACCTCCTGGTTACAAGCCCTTTTCTTTAACCACTGGACCACACAGCCTCCCTAATAGATACATACATACATACATGGATAATAAAGTACATCCACACAGACAGACTTGTGCAGGGAATGTGTCATGAACCAGTTCAGACACTTGTGTTTAGTATTAGTGCCCTTGTGTTTATCCTTACAAAGAGAAGACTTTGAACTGTGTTAGATTATTTATTATTAAAAAAAAAGCAATCTTGATTATCAATCAATCTGTGTAGAAATATGTAGAATGAAACTTAATGCTCAAATATAGGTGGTTCCAAAGCTAAATGGAGAGCATACAAAATAGCTAAGAGCAGGGACACATTCACAACAATGTATGCACAAAAGGGTGTTTCTATTAGTTTAATTAAGGGTGTTGGCTGGTAGGAGCAGTAGTGCACAAGAGAAAGGAAACTTTGTACCATGTGAAATGTTTTCTTATAAAGCTGTTGATAACCCCAAGGCCAAATTAGCCAGCTGCTTGATACCCCATATAAACCACATATTAAAATGAGAACACACTCCGGAATTACGTGCACTACAGTTTGGTTACATTTTAAAACTTAAACACTGTTGTCCCTAATGGAACACACAGACTAGCTGAGGGCAGGTTGATCCAGCGTTTAGAGTCCCTGTTGTAGGTGCTGGAAAAGCTTTTTCCTGGGCAATGCACTGTGTGCACAGCTCACCCATCAGAAGGAGGTCATTCATTTGATCAATTGTATTTGAAATATATTTAGTATAGTACAGTTCTGGGAAAACTTTGAGGAAGTTGCCCTTGCAGCAATGGCTTGCTGTTTGCATGCACTGTATATTATGGAGATGATCTCACTACACAACAATGCAGTGTTTTTCACGTTTTACAGCCTGTCCAGTAGGTTTAAATTTTTTTAATTTATGTTTAAAAAAAAGTTTAACATGGATTTCTCAAACTTTGTTCATTTTGATTCAAACTATTCTAGGTCGGTGGTTTGGCCCACTTTACACAGTTAAAGAAGTCATGCCTTTGAAAACGCACCGTGACAGGGATCTTCAGCAAGTCCAGTGCTGCTGAATGCAATAAACGAATCTACAAATTTGGGTTCACTGAAAGACATATTATTTTGTATTTGTAACATTTATTCTACGGTGATTTTAAAGTGTTTCAAGTTTTACAAATTAACCGAGTTTAATCTGTTAAACACAGAAAAAAATGATTTTTAAAAATCATTTAAATCGACGTATCAATATAGCAGAGCAGAATAATATTGCAGGTGAGTTGTCACTATTCGAAAGACAGATACGGTCATATATATTTTAAAAACGTAGGCTAAATAGAAAAAAGGTAGCCGTAGTAGTCTAAACAAATTAGAAAGGAAAAACGAAACGTTTCACTGCGTACTAATACCAATTTCGAGTTCTATTTAAGAACGACGGATGCTTACTGTACTGCAGTCTACATGATCGCCTTGGTACATTTCCAACAACCTGTGCAGATTTAAATTAGAAAACCCTGTATTTGTTTTAAAAGAAAGTCTTACCTTCTGATGCCATGATTTAAAACGGTTTCCTGGCGTTTGTGACTTGTTGCTCGGAAGCCGCTGTTACTATGCACAAGCCAATTCCCACTCCATATGCTCACTCTCCCTCGGGTGGGTGTGTCATGTGATATTTGAAAGGACGAGGAATGTGGAATTTCAGGTTTCATTCAATTTATAAATACTCCAGACCGTTCACGGACACGTATCCTACACTACAGTCAGTGCTGTTCACGCCCTTTTAACTACGTAAAGTAACAATATTTACTTTTATTTTCACTTTTACAATAGTTTACATTTGACAGGACTAATGGTAAACAAGTAAACAAACAAATAAAAAAGCATATTAAACGTTGCGCAGTTTGTCCTTATAATACAAATGCATTGAAAACGTGCAGTGAATGAATCAAGCAACAGTATAGTTAGGCTGCACCTACAGTTTAATGTTATATTTATTTTTTATTAATCTTACATTGCAACTTAAATGTTTTGTAGTGCAGCTAAACTGTACCATATTGTAACATTATAAACAGTATTTTACCCGTACAAGAGGAGTATACATTCTTGATTATACAGTATATTTAAAAAAAATAAAAAGCTATTTAAAAAGTTAGGCACTTTTGTGTTGTTTCTTATGGATTTGATCCTATATGTACAGCTGTGGCCAAAAGTTTTGCATCTATAATTTTGCTTCAATTCGAATGAAACCTGTTGAATAATGTTACATTAACATATAGAATTGCATACCGCTTTGTAGTTTCCCATATACAGCACTTAAAGAAAAACTGGCAAAAATTGAAAAATGTAACATTTTGAAATTTAAAATGAAACACTGTACTACTATTATGACTTCCGCTAGACTTTTGCGATAGCATTTTGTAGTTCCCTTGATTACATGATGTTAAATAATAGATATAATGTTCATATCGGGGTTTTTTTTTTAGTTGATGCAAAACTTCTGGCTACTTCTTGTTTTAGTTTCATGTGAGGTAACGGCTCACTACTCTACAGCTATGGCCCAAAGTTTTGCATCACCTAGAATTGTAGGATTGAGACCATTAAACACACACACACACAACAACAACAACAACAACAACAACATAATAACATCATTTTATTTAACACTATGTAATCAATGAATTAGTATTCTACAGGTAATGTGTATGTTTTGCCTCTCAAGGCTGTCAAATGAAAACTTTGCGCCCTCTGGTGGTTATGGTATGTAGGTTACTATTTTAATTTCGGTTCGTACAGGCTGGTTAAAAGTTTGTCGAAGGTATTGCCCTATAGCAGTGACACTTTGACCCCATTTCTTGCCCTATAGCAGCGACACTTTGACCCCATTTAAAGTCAGTGAAGTGTTGAGCTAAGCTCTTTTTCTTCTAACATGGCTGGATTTTTGCACTTTCAAAATAAGCCCCGTATTTTTCTTTCAGTGCCTGTATGATTGGTTGCCTATGGGAAAAAAGTTAACAGGCTTGGTTCTGTTGCTGTAAAACGAGAACATTAAACATGTTGGTTGATTTTATTTATTCTCATAAGAAAATAGACCTGCGTGCACGATATTTGACTCGCATCTAGAAATACCTCTACATATGCAGATTGCTATAGTAATTCCAGTAACCAACGCTAGTCTCAACCATATATATATATATATATATATATATATATATATATATATATATATATATATATATATATATATATATATATATATATATCTTGTCTCCATATCGGCAGGTCATTCCTAGATTTGTTTGTCATGTTTTGCACTGGGATGGATGTAGTTTTTTTCCCAATCGCTTCAGCTCCGTCCTTTTGGTGCTTCAACAGTTTGCCCAGTTCGGTTCTTCTTTGAATTAGGAGGTTTGCACGCATAACAACAGAAATATAAGAACATAAGAAAGTTTACAAACGAGAGGAGGCCACTCGGCCCATCTTGCTCGTTTGGTTTTTAGTAGCTTATTGATCCTGGAATCTCATCAAGCAGCTTCTTGAAGGATCCCAGGGTGTCAGCTTCAACAACATTACTGGGGAGTTGGTTCCAGACCCTCACAATTCTCTGTAAAAAAAAAAAGTGCCTCCTATTTTCCGTTCTGAATGCCCCTTTATTTAATCTCCATTTGTGACCCCTGGTTTTTTCTTATTTCAATTCAGATTTTCTTAAATTACTTCATATCTGAGTGGTATGAAAGGGTAAAATTAGTCTTTATCCAAAAAGTAAATGATCTCATCGCATACATCTGCTTGGCTTTTATTACAGCATGCATGATAGGGCAGATTTGATTTAAAACCGTGTAATCATAGAAGTTATCAGAAGTTCAACCCGTTTACTCAAACCACCGCAGGGAAGGTTTCACAAGAACAGAGATAGATGCCGAAAACGTGGCAAATTGATTTGCCAAATGGGATCTTTTTTCTTCAAATTTCTTATATTGGACAACCCCATTTCGGTCTAAGTACTTTATTTGGCCATATTAGGTCTACTTATACAATTTCGTCTTTCACCATTATTCCACAAGATGGCAGTATCTGATTATACTCCTAATACTGTACCTGCAGTCTGCATTACAGCTCCGTCCCTAAATCCAGCGTATTGACACAGTGCGGTATTTATTTATTTATTAGGGACTGTCACTTCAGGAAAACAATAAAGAAGGGAAGTATATTCTGTTTATACCATGGTTGTTTAAATGATCTCATTAATGAAAAGTATCCCCCCCTCCAGGAGAAATGTAATCAGAAGTAGAATTTTCTTGCAGTGTACCCTCATTCACACAGTATCTATTCACAGTACCAGTCTATGTAATTTAAAACGTATAAATAAAAGTAAGCATACTGAATTTTGTACGTGTACCTCTATGAATAATTTTGTTTGTAATTCTTTGTATAGCATTACATACATATTCGCTCTTTAGAAGTAATAATACCTATAGCAATACTGTTTATATTTTAAGTCTAAATAAATAACCATTTTACACTGTAGATACAGCGCTAACATACCGTTTAGTAACCTTGTTACGGTATCTACTGTTAGAATGTGTAGCAAAATACATTGCCAGCGGCCCTTCAGTATGAACATAAGAACATAAGAACGTTTACAAACAAGAGGAGGCCCCATTCAGCCCATCTTGCTCGTTTGGTTGTTAGTAGCTTATTGATCCCAGAATCTCATCAAGCAGCTTCTTGAAGGATCCCAGGGTGTCAGCTTCAACAGCATTACTGGGGAGTTGGTTCCAAACCCTCACAATTCTCTGTGTAAAAAAGTGCCTCCTATTTTCTGTTGTGAATGCCCCTTTATCTAATCTCCATTTGTGACCCCTGGTCCTTGTTTCTTTTGTTTCTTTTTTTTCAAATGAATTTATACACTCTAAAACGCGTTTCTTTTTTTTTTTTTTTTAGCAGTTACCAAGTTGGTTACATTAAACTGGTTTATTGAAGTGTGGTTTTTCTTCCATGGTCTTTATGCTCTTGAAATGTGAACCTCATAGCACAACCGCGTTTCATATGTGTTGTTCGTTTAGACAAGTGGCAGATTTATAGTTACTTTTTTCATTGTTAATCACTAACACGTCGAATCCCCAGTCAAACTGCCAACAACTGTACAACTCAGGGTAGATGTATACAGATTTAGTAACAATCTGTTTCTGTTTCTGCTTCTGTTTGATTTTGGACCAAGGCTACAATTGTTTTGCCTGCATCATATGTCGCATTTACACTAACAGTATTACACTTGCAGTCAAACCAGATGCATACAATTTAAGTTTTATGATGATGATGATGATGGTGATATTATCTGAACACATACACGGAACGCTCAGTTGGTCCCCGATATGCATCTTGCAACGGCAATATAAATGAGGATAGCCGCTGGAATTCCATTAAACACAATTAAAACAATTCTATAAACTCACACGCCAGTCTGGGTTTTTACCGCGTGTCTCTATAGCCGAAGTTCATAGCTAGATTATCCAGCCTTTTTTATTATTATGATGCGCTCGGATTCGCTACTGTTGTTTACGTTCGCTTCAGCGCCGCCCTGTGTTGACCTTTCGACAGTTCAACCAGGTACGTTACTCTCTGAATAAGATGCGTGCACACAAAAGAAAATTGCAAAAGTAGGCCTGCCGTGTGAAAACATGCTTCTTAAATCAATTTCATATACTCAGATTCACACTTTGAGTTAATTAATTAATGAATATTCTGCAATCAAACCCATTCACAAGTCCAGATTTCCTACAGTAGCTTTCAAATCAGTTTTGTTTAAATGTGAAGGTGAAATGACATTTTGTGCAGATTGGCAATGATCTAATTACTTACATCAGGTGGGTATTTTACACACGGCCGTACCCTGCCAGCTAGACCTGACATGAACGTCACCCTCCGTTCTCACCATAAGGAAGTAACTTTTATCCCGTCCAAAATATATAACAAACACATAAAGGTGAACACTCTTGAGTGCTCCATGGCAAATCATTATATCAACACATTGGCTTTCAAAAGGTTTATATATATATATATATATATATATATATATATATATATATATATATATATATATATATATATATATATATATATATATATATATATATATATATATATATATCTTTTCAAACAGCTTTTTTATGTATTTAAAAAAAAGAAAAAAAAATGTTCCAATGGAAGCCAATATTTAGAACCATGTGTTCTGTGTTATAAGAATATTATCACCAGTCATTTTCACAATTATCCACGAGATGGCAGACTAAGTACTGTGATATTCTCCTTTATGAAAACAATACCATGGGGGAAAAAGTAAAAAGATTTTATTGACATTAGGTCTTCGTCCATATAACATATTTTATAGTATCTTTTCATTTAACCCTTGGAATTTATTTTTAAGAACCTGAATTTTTCAATACTGGACACAGGTCACTTTATAACAACGAACTCTCTGTCATGAATCTATACTTGATAGATCCACATATATTAATAACATATTTTTACTCTACTGGTGAAATGACTTACTGTAGGAAGTGCAAGTGTACAGACTACCTGAAAGTAAGACGTGCAAATGGGGAGCCTTCTTTATTCTCGTGTGATACCCGTTTAACGCCAGCAAATGGTACACTGCCCACTGACTACTGCCCAAATCTCTGCAAACAAGACAAACTGTACTTCACCCAGAAAATCGTCTATGTTTACAATTTTAGATAACCCAATTTGTTGCACATCAATTAAAGTCACATAAATGGGCTAAATTGTGAAAAACATGATATTAAAAATAACTTTAAGGGGCAAACTCGTTGCATCGTATCTCCTTTTTTTCTGAGCTAAAATCATTTGCGCATGCCTGGGCAAGCATAGTGCACGGTGTACCACGTTTTAACGCATACCACAAACTAACACCACACCGGGCATCATTTAATTAAAATATAAAAATACATGCACTTCTTTCAAAACTAAACATGCCGGTATGGTGAACAGAAGTCCATGGCAGGCATGATTTTATGGAATAATTTCTAAAACTCCTTTACATTTTGATACTGTGCCACAGTCTTGAATTCTAGCCCATCTCCAGTATTTACCCCAGTGAAAGCATTTTAATAACTCGTGCTTTTGTAGACTGTTTTCTGATTTGAGAAAATTGTATTTTTTTTCCTTCTTTTTTGGAAGACCATAGGAAAACATTCCAGCACATGTGAACTTGCTTCTTCTCTGGCATGTAGCTTTCGGCTATGTATTCTTACTCAAGTTAGGGATCATCTTTTCCTTGTAATACATTCCAATTTGATGGTGCATCACATATTCTGCTACAGTAGGTCAGTAATGGAAAGAACAATATTGAAACCGTCCATTTTACAAAAGAGCTGTTGAGATGATGCAATAACTTGGTGCATTTCCTCTTGCTTCTGCCTGGATTACACAATTCACTTGAAGAAGACAACATGCAGAGAATGCCTCCTATTGTGTTATATGAATTAGCATCCTGTTCCAGTATTTTTCAGAATGTATGCTGTAAGAAGTCTAGTGCTTTCGTCCGTATTCCGTCATTTGCTACATTCATTTTTCAGGGTCCCAACACGGATGAAAGCATTAGCCAAAATCTTTGTGTTAATGGATTATGTTTCATTTAGTTTTACATCTGTCCCAGAAATCAAATCCTTTGCTTCAGTGAATAGCTTGCATGAGTAAGATTATGAATTAATTGACAAGTTGGTTGATATCAAGGATTTGCACTTCCCAGTTCAAAGTACAAAGCTTAAGAAATGGCTAGTTGTTGTCACTATGGAAAACACTGTAAAAGTTTTTTTGCTGACTTCACATGTATAATAAATACATCATTTTGTTTCTTGGTATTCTCAGCTTCCCTACTTGTCGTTGACCATAAAAAAATGACAAACACATTTAAAGAAAATGTAACTTCCAGTTAGTTAGTCAAAAATGTATTCGATATGCTTAAAAATTAATGGTGATTTCACATTTGTATCTTTTAGGATACAATATTAGGCATCTAATCATTTTTTGATGTATAAGAATAGTTCTGTATTAATAATAATAATAATTAAAGAGCATATAATATAAACCAAAATAAGTATCAATTTTGTTTAAAACACCTACATTGATGTGTGTATATCTATATATATATATATATATATATATATATATATATATATATATATATATATATATATATACAGTACTGTGCAAAAGTTTTAGGCAGGTGTGAAAAAATGCTGTAAAGTAAGAATGCTTTCAAAAATAGACATGTTAATAGATTCTATTTATCAATTAACTAAATGCAAAGTGAGTGAACAGAAGAAAAATCTAAATCAAATCCATATTTGGTGTGACCACCCTTTGCCTTCAAAACAGCATCAATTCTTCTAGGTACACTTGCACAAAGTCAGGGATTTTGTAGGCATATAGTCAGGTGTATGATTAAACAATTATACCAAACAGGTGCTAATGATCATCAATTCAATATGTAGGTTGAAACACAATCATTAACTGAAACAGAAACAGCTGTGTAGGAGGAATAAAACTGGGTGAGGAACAGCCAAACTCAGCTAACAAGGTGAGGTTGCTGAAGACAGTTCACTGTCAAAAGTCATACACCATGACAAGACTGAGCACAGCAACAAGACACATGGTAGTTATACTGCATCAGCAAGGTCTCTCCCAGGCAGAAATTTCAAGGCAGACAGGGGTTTCCAGATGTGCTGTCCAAGCTCTTTTGAAGAAGCACAAAGAAACGGGCAACGTTGAGGACCGTAGACGCAGTGGCCAGCCAAGGAAACTTACTGCAGCAGATGAAAGACACATCATGCTTACTTCCCTTCGCAATCGGAAGATGTCCAGCAGTGCCATCAGCTCAGAATTGGCAGAAAACAGTGAGACATTGGTACACCCATCTACTGTCTGGAGAAGTCTGGTCAGAAGTGGCCTTCATGGAAGACTTGCGGCCAAAAAGCCATACCTCCGACATGGAAACAAGCGACTCAACTATGCATGAAAACACAGGAACTGGGGTGCAGAAAAATGGCAGCAGGTGCTATGGACTGATGAGTCAAAATTTGAAATATTTGGCTGTAGCAGAAGGCAGTTTGTTCGCCGAAGGGCTGGAGAGCGCTACACGAATGAGTGTCTGCAGGCAACAGTGAAGCATGGTGGAGGTTCCTTGCAAGTTTGGGGCTGCATTTCTGCAAATGGAGTTGGGGATTTGGTCAGAATTAATGGTCTCCTCAATGCTGAGAAGTACAGGCAGATACTTATCCATCATGCAATACCATCAGGGAGGCATCTGATTGGCCCCAAATTTATTCTGCAGCATGACAACGACCCCAAACATACAGCGAAAGTCATTAAGAACTATCTTCAGCGTAAAGAAGAACAAGGAGTCCTGGAAGTAATGGTATGGCCCCCACAGAGCCCTGATCTCAACATCATCGAGCCTGTCTGGGATTACATGAAGCAACTGAGGCTGCCTAAATCCACAGAAGAACTGTGGTTAGTTCTCCAAGATGTTTGGGCCAACCTACCTGCCGAGTTCCTTCAAAAACTGTGTGCAAGTGTACCTAGAAGAATTGATGCTGTTTTGAAGGCAAAGGGTGGTCACACCAAATATTGATTTGATGTAGATTTTACTTCTGTTCACTCACTTTGCATTTTGTTAATTGATAAATATAAACTATTAACATGTCTATTTTTGAAAGCATTCTTACTTTACAGCATTTTTTCACACCTGCCTAAAACTTTTGCACAGTACTGTATATATATTACAGTGCCTTGCAAAAGTATTCAGACCCCTGACCAATTCTCTTATATTACTGAATTACAAATGGTACATTGAAATTTCGTTCTGTTTGGTATTTTATTTTAAAACACTGAAACTCAAAATCAATTATTGTAAGGTGATATTGGTTTTATGTTGGGAAATATTTTTAAGAAAAATAAAAAACTGAAATATCTTGCTTGCATAAGTCTTCAACCCCCACACATTAATATTTGGTAGAGCCACCTTTCGCTGCAATAACAGCTTTAAGTCTTTTGGGGTAAGTATGTACCAGCTTTGCACACAGTGTCGGAGTGATTTTGGCCCATTCTTCTTGGCAGATTTGCTCCAGGTTGTTCAGGTTGGTTGGACGACGCTTGTGGACCGCAATTTTCAAATAGTGCCACAGATTCTCAATGGGATTGAGATCAGGACTTTGACTGGGCCACTATAGGACATTCACCTTTTTGTTCTTGAGCCACTCCAATGTTGCTTTGACCTTGTGCTTGGGATCATTGTCCTGCTGATTGGTGAATTTCCTCGCAAGCTTCAGTTTTTCAGCGGACTGAAGCAGGTTCTCTTGCAGTATTTCCCTGTATTTTGCTCCATCCATTCTTACTTCAATTTTAACAAGATGCCCAGTCCCTGCTGATGAGAAACATCCCCACAGCATGATGCTGTCACCACCATACTTCACTGTAGGGATGGTGTATCTTGAGGCATGGGCAGTGTTAGGTTTGCACCACACATAGCGCTTTGAGTTTTGGCCAAAAAGCTCTATCTTGGTCTCATCTGACCACAAAACCTTTTCCCACATCGCAGCTGGGTCACTCTCATGCTTTCTGGCAAACTCCAGAGGTGCTTTCAGATGGTACTTTTTGAGTAACGGCTTCTTTCTTGCCACCCTCCCATACAGGCCAGTGTTATGCAGAGCTCTTGATATGGTTGACTGGTGCACCATTACTCCACTCCCAGCCACTGAACTCTGTAGCTCCTTCAAAGTGATTGTTGGCCTCTCTGTGGCTTCTCTCACAAGTCTCCTTCTTCTTTGAGCGCTGAGTTTTGAGGGACGGCCTTTTCTTGGCAGTGCCTGGGTGGCGTGATGCAGCTTCCACTTCCTGATTATTGATCCAACTGTGCTCACTGGGATATCCAAACACTTGGATATTATTTTGTACCCTTTCCCTAATCTATGCATTTGTATTACTTTATCTCTAACTTCTGTAGAATGCTCTTTGGTCTTCATTTTCCTTCAGATTCACAGCCTGACCAATGATCCTTCAACAGTGGGTTTTTTATCCAGAAAATGTGACAGCAACTTTAATGGTTCACAGGTGGAGGCCAATGGTAAGGTAATTGTGTCCTCGTTAGGGCAATTTCTTTCATCGGTGTAAACTGGGAGCTTCCACAGCACAGAGGTTGAATACTTATGCAAGCAAGATATTTCAATTTTTTATTTTTCTTAAAATATTTCCCAACATAAAACCAATGTCACCTTACAATAATTGATTTTGAGTTTCAGTAAAATAAAATATGAAACAGGACGAAATTTCAATGTACCATTTGTAATTCAGTAATATGAGAGAACTGGTCAGGGGTCTGAATACTTTTGCAAGGCACTAATATATATATATATATATATATATATATATATATATATATATATATATATATATATATATATATATACACACACACACACACATAGGAATCAATGTAGGTGTTTTGAACAAAATGGATACTTTTGGTTAAATACATTTCTTTTCTCTAGAAACAAACATTAATTCTGCAGTTTATAAAAATTGACAGTTTAGCCTTTCAGCACTTCAAAGATTCTTCGAAATAAAGCTCTTTTGATTTGAGCTCATTTCACTACCCAGCACACATACACACGTCAATTTTGCACAAAACGCTGCACCATGTGGATCTAATAACAGAAAAAGTCACCCTTTGACCCTTTTTTGGTTTCCTAAACTCCCCAAAAATCCAATTGCAGCTAATTCTGTCATCTCACAGAAGAGCAGGAACTGCTGAGCTAATTGTGGTAGTTTTTAAATTTTACAGTGAAAAATAAACACTGAAAATATGAATATACATTAAAGCCTTTGTATATTAAAGATAAAGTAGCTCATCTTAGAGCTGCATAACACTGTAGAAAAACGAGTTATCCTAAACCAACTGAAGTTTGCTGCAGAAAACTGAAATACTTTGCTAAAAAATGTTTTTTAGGCCTACTTGAAATGCAGATCCTTACATGAACATATTCACTATATATTAAAGGCAAACTTTTTATATAAAATTGTACATCATACTATAAAGCTATATGCATGTAACTTTTTCTAAATTATAAAACAAAGCAACTTCTTGAATCAATTTTATTTCTTTTAAAAACTTGAAAATATATAAACAATTTAGGATTATTGTTTAAAACAAACTGTACATTTTTATACATTTTGCAGCATTTCAAATTAACAGGTGGCAGTTTTTTGTTTTTGTTTTTTTCTGTGTTTTTTTTAAAGTCCCATTCTTTTTAAGGTGTTTCCAAGCCAAAATATACCAAACAAACATGCTCTCTACAATTAAGAAAAAGAAAATGTTTTCGAAAAAAGTTTAACAAAACGTCACAGCAATTTTTTAAAAACTAAAATCTATAGAAGTTAAAAAGCAGATATGTATGGAGTGCCACGGCAGTGAAAGAAAACAAACAGGATATAGAACAACAGCAACAACATAGAATTTAATTTCATAGAAACAGAAAGCTCATTGATACAATTGAGGGTTTAAACAGCAGGTGTGTCCCCTGACCCAGAGTTAAAATCTGTTTTCAAGTCCCTGTGTAGACTGAAGAGATCTGATTCAAACAGCGATCAAAAGTTCCAACTTGAAAAAACACATTTTCTTCAGAGGTAGGGGAGAATTCCTGTCCAGAGCCACTTTGCATTTCTTGGACCATACCGAAACCTGGAAGAAAAAAAAAAACAAAGAAGTCATCTTCCAAGTTACCTTGAACGTTGTTAGATATTATATGCATGGCTTTGTTTTCTATCCAGATGTTACCCCTAACCTCACACTTTCCATGCTTAGAGCACAGATAAAATCTGCTACGGCACTGGTCACAGGGTGTAAGGCCAGCATATGGGCAGCCAGAATAGCACTGACTTATTGTTGTGGATGAGTACGTATTTGTTGTAAAACAATTAACAAAACAGGGAAATGCAGCTTTTCTGTATTTTACATGTGTGTCAGGGGTTCCCATTCGGTCATGTGAGGGGCAGCACATTTGCACAAATGTTTGTACCATACTGAAGGTTTTTCAGATATTTTGTTCTACCTCTGTACCGTACATGGGTATGCTATAATAAACCCTGACTTCACCTGAAAAAGAAATACATTTAAAACTGCTCAATTAAATAATTATATTATTATGAATAGGCTCTCAAACCTCATTCTTGCTGCCAGTTTAAGTATCTTTACTTCTTTTCATTACAAGCGGTTTATGCTCTTCATGATTTCTTTCCTTTCCTGTTGCAAACTGGTTCCCCTATTTTAAGTCACCTCTATCTGTCTGCCTGTCGACAGCTACTTTTATTTTTCATTTGCAAATTACTAACTGTTTCAAAAGTTATTTCCCTGGGTGTGTGCTGAGAGCAGGCCTGTAGACATTGTCCATGGCTGTTCAGCAAGCCCCATGACTCATGGGGCTTGAAATGACTACCAGGTGCTGTCTGAATATGAAGGCAAGTGGAGCAACATTGGAAAAGAAAATGCTGCAAACTTTTCACTGGAGCAAGAACTTAGAAAATCATGTCCAATAAGTTTATTTTTCTATCTCTGAGCAACCAAAGTATAAAATACAGGTATCTACTATATACTTTTTTAATGTATTTTTTGTATTTATTTTCAATTGCAATCATTGGATCGGTCTGTTGAAAATGATGTCTTTCATACACAAGCTAATATTCTTTCCTGGTGGACTGGCTACAGACTTGTTGTTATTGTTGAGGGTAACACAGGTTCTTTTACAAGCTTAGCAGTCATCCTGCACAAGGTCCACACGAGGCAGCTGGTAGAGAAAGCTAGGAGTCCTTTCATTCACTTCAAGTGTGCTGGCACACAGGTTAGCCTCCCTGTAAGGCTCTATTCCCTCTTCTATATTGAGTGATTAGTGTAACATAAGAACAGTCCTTGAAACCGATATGTTGGCCACTTGTGGTACAACTTATTTAAAATTTATATCAATGACAATGTAATGTTTAAAGCTGTGTTGTGTGCTTTTTGTAAACCAGGGCTAAAAAAAAATGAAACAGCCATATATATATATATATATATATATATATATATATATATATATATAATCTCGCTATCTCTCTCTCTCATGAGAGAGACAGATATTGATATAGAGATATATAGATAGAAGTTTTGTATAGCAGGAGAATTGTGGTCTGTGAGTACAACGGGTATATGACATAAATGTATTTAATATTCTTCTTGTACAGTACAAAATCTACATTAAAGCACCGTCCCACACTTCACCTGTGGAGCCCGAGTGTGCAGAGTTCATGGGATACCCATTTTGTCGATGAGGATTAAAGCAATGGGAGTCCCCTGCTAAACTGACATCATTGACAGATTGTTCAATTCTGTAGTTGTCTCCATAATGGAAGCAACTCTGAAAGCTCCCTTGGTAACCTATAGGAAGAAAAAAAAGGTTATTTTTAGTGTCTCTATTCAATATGAAGTTAAAGCGAGGAAGTTTATTTTGTTACTGAATACAAAAAGTGAATGTGTTCCCAGCATGCTGTCTTTGAGATAGATCTTAGATGCTACTAATCTGTCTGTACACAGCCTACTATATCTTCCTGACTGGAATGGAATCAGTACAAGAATTGTATTGCTCACATGCCTTGGTAGGATGGATCCAGTGAGATGCAGCCTCTGTAGTAAATGTTTAAATGAACAAATCCAACAGATCAGGCAAGTGTTTCTAAAACACTTTGGGTTAGTGTGCCTATTTTTTTTTTTTTTTGTATTTGCTTTGTATTCGTGTATTTATGCGAGTAATGTTTCATCCACAACATATTATTAATCTTATTATTATTATTATTTATTTCTTAGCAGACGCCCTTATCCAGGGCGACTTACAATCGTAAGCAATGTGGTCTCCATTTGTGCTGCTGGAGGCGCTACATATAAACATACTAACAGCCATGCTAGGCAACATTGCGTGTATTTATAGCAATTCAAACCGTATGAAGTGTACAATAACATGATGATAGTAATTTAGCTTTTACTTTAATCAAAATTATACTTTTGCTGTTTGGAGACCACATTCATAGAACTTAGGAAGCAGTTCCTAAGTCCCTTGGGACCAGGCTTTTTTTTTTCTGTGACAATAAAGTCGTCTTTGTAGCACTTTGAAAGCCGACTCTCTCAATGCACATTTGTTTCCTGAAGGATAATGCGGGGAAGAAACTTCCGCTTGTGGTTTTGGCAGTTTTGTTATACTGGCAACAATAATCCAGACTTGCAGCTACTACAGCTTAGTCACAAAACTCTCAGGTACAGGTATATGTAAAATAACTAAAATGTATATCACAGTATTCTTTTTATTATATTATGACTGTTATTATTACACATGTCATTTTTTTGTGTTTTTCACATTTTGACCACAGATGGCTATAATTAAACTAATTGTTTCAAGTTGTTATTGTTAGTTTTAAGTACATGCCAACAGTATGTCTTCTTTTCCTTTTTAAATGTTTGCATATGAAACGATTGTTTGGATGTGAGCACTTTGCTCATAGGAGAAACACAATTACAACAGACCCACTAAGACTTTGCATGAGTGCAAATTTGTACCAGCTTTTCTGTTGCTTTTAAAAACACCTTGGTAGTTTCAGACTAGTCCTGTAATGTTGCCAGTCCATTTCTCCTTTTGCAAAAATCTGTTTCAATTTGAATTGGGCTAGAAGTTGCATGAGTGTATTGTGTTGCTGTTTAATAACGTGCGTCATACTTTTGGCTAATATAGTGGGGTGAGCTTTGTGTGCCGTGCAATGGTCCAATGAATTACCCAATAATGTAAAAGCGAATATCATCTTTCTCTACACCAATAAAACACACAGCTATAAATCCGGGGGATGGAAGTGGGAAAACACTTAGAGCTGCCGTAATAAAAGTGGTATTGAATTACATTGACGTGAATGTTGAGAGTACCTTCATGGGTGTGTTGGTCCTGGAAGTGCAGGTAAGGTTTCTGGTGAGCGGCCAGCTGCTGTTCGCTATGGGCCAGACCCTGTGATGAGGAAGAGCTGTGCTTCTCCATTTGTGCTGCTGGAGGCGCTACACTTTTCATTGGGCTGATACCTGGGGGCAGCAGCAGCGGCGTTGAAATCCTAGGAAAAGACCAGGACAGAAAAGTGAAAAAGCAAAATAAAACAAAAAAAAAACGCAGCTTACTGAAGCCCCTTCAACTCGCACATTGTTTTGAGAAACTCCCCATAGCTTCTGATACTTCACCATGGCCCCTTCAAACCAGTGCAACTCGCACAGCGCAGCATGAATCTGTACAAACCGTGGTCTGGAAAGTAGATCCAGGAAGCGCTACAGATTTTAAATTGTATTATTGTTGCTGGATTTTCAAAATGTTTTAGAGTTTTTTAAAAGGTTAAGTGAATGTTCAATTCAATTCTTAAATAAATGTCCACACCTAATACTGTTGCCAAAGAGACAATCCGAGTACATTGTTGTGGACATCTTCATTTACTTCCATTGCATGGATGAGTGGAGTAAGGAAACATGGCATAAATACATTTCTGAGACTGAAATTGATGTATCACATACCTGTTTCTGTTTTTCTTAGGATTTAATATGTGTAAACAACAACACACTTTTCTATACACATAACTTGATTCGGTCTTTTTCATTTGAAAATCATGAAAACCTGGTTGATTTCAATAAAGCACTCGTGCCTTTAATACATTATTCTAAGAATATAGCCTGGAAAGCGGGGTTTAAACCCTGTTCATCTCAGAAAGAAAGCCACTGGTTCTTGGTTCACTATGCTATGCTGCTTATCAAAAACATGAGACCTCCCAGTGACATGTTGGGTTTAGATCTGTCTAAACTGGATTAGATGTGTCCCACAGGGAAGAGTGACACCTACTACTGAGCAACTCCCTGTAACATCTGGTCATTTTGGATGTATCTCGTAATAACCTGATAGAAGGAGACTAAGTTGCATGACTGCAAATGTGACCCATAACAGACAGACTCTGATGCCTCTAACCCAAGGCTGAAGTTATGAAGAATTTTAATATAACCTCACAAAATTCTGGGAGAGGACCAATTTAATTCCACTCACAAAATGTTTTAAAATACACATATTCAAGCTAGTATGTTGAAGGTTATTTTGATTGTACTTGGTTACTGACCATATGGTTATAATAACCTTTTAATGTTGTATTGGGTAATTGTTGCTTATATATGGACAATTATGCAGTAAGGGGAACTATGGTTCAGAAGTTTTAAAATATGTGAAGCATGTGTCTTTAAAACTAAAATGACTGTTCCAAACATGATATAGGTTAGAAGTATTTTCTCTGCTCCTACATTAAATAAATAAATAAATAAATAAATAAATAAATAAATAAAATAATGACAGTTTTATATATACAGTAACTATATAATGGAATGAAAGTACTTGCAGTTGTAAATAATACTGGATTTGTTTTCTGTCCCGACTGGATGGATGAGAGACTCCACATGCTGTACCTATACAGCAGGGGTTTTCAACTGGGGGGGATGCGTACCCCTGGGGCTACTTCTGAGGATCACAGTGGGTACGCATGACAACTCAGAAAAGCAAATACCAAAAACAAAATAATGATCTTGAATTGATTTGTTAATGGCATTCGACATTATCTCTAAACCACTGTGCATAAATATTTATTTTTTGTTCAGCAGCTCAAAGGTTAGCATAGTATAGTTTCTAAATTATCATCCACTGGGGTACGCATGTGTAATTTTGATTGAGTGGATTTCCAGTCTGATACTGGGTGAACCAGGCGGTCGTCTGGCGATTCTGCCTACGGGGCATTCTGTGCAGCTCATGAACTTTGCAGTTTTCAATTCGTTGTAGCTTGAATACTAATCACTGAAGGACCATCTTCCTGCATTTTTTAAAAAAAATTTTCTAAGTATAAATGCTCCGGTAAACTGCTTTTTATTAACTGCAACAGCGGCTGGTTGAATTGTTTTGGGGATTTTAATACATCCAGATTATCCTGTGTGTCATTTCTTGTCAGAAATAGATACATTTCTTACTTGCAAAAGAAAAATGAAGGAAGAAAATTTATACCTAGTCCCTTTGAATCATTTTATGTTGGCTTCAATAAGAAGTTTATCATTGTTGGTTATTATAGTTTTATCTTGAGGTTAATGTTGTTCATGTTGTAAACATTTTAAACGTCACACATAATTATACAGAGTTGGTAAGTAAATGGTAACATGGTTAACATTTACAGTGGAGACTGTTTTGGATCATTTATAATAGCTTTGCTGAATATAAAGCGAATATGTGTTTTTTCAAACACTGTCTTTTGATTCTGTGCATCAAAATACTTGTAATTAAAAGTATTAAGAATTACTGTTTTGGTATTCTGTCTTTAAAAAACAGCAGTTTATTTTCAGTCCCAAAAGGGTTGTGACAAATTATATATTGAATATACTTTTGTAGTAGGCCTACCATTGCAACTGTGGTATCATTCAGTGGAGCGACAACTGTAAGGGTACTTGAGCTGAAACCTTCAGAAAACAAGGTTGAAACCCCCTGCTATATGGGAATACTGTATCTTTACAGAAATGTGCTTTATTCTTCTATTCTTTTGTCCAGTAACACTATCTTACTAACACCGCCTTTTTTGTTACTCTCAGAATGTATTTATATCTAGTACCTTGTATATTATTATAATAATAATAGTTATTATAATTATTATTATTATAGTCATTTTATCGTAGTAGTCGAACTAAAAGGGTCAGATTACCAAGCTGTCATTTCTGTACAAAAAGGTAAACTCTTAAACTAGAAATAAACAAACCAGAATGTTTCAAGTGCACAAGTTGTTTATTATTAGTTTTGTAACATTGCGTGTTTTTCTTTCACACATTTTCACTAATGCAGAGCCTAAGGCTTTAAATAAATAAATAAATAAATAAATAAATAAATAAATAAATAAAAAAGTGAATTGGTATAAGGCTAAAATATAATATACAATCCATTATTAAACACGCTGACACGCACTGTTCCTAATGTGTATACGTATACATTAACTATAGGGCCCATTATCTGCAGCCAAGCATGAAGGCAAAAGCAACATTCAAACCTAATCTTCATTGATCTCTATACAAGTGCCTTACGAGTAAACTATTCTTCCACTGGCTGGTTCATCTCCAGATCCGCCCCATCTCTCCTCCATTTAGGGAACGTATTATAAATATCAGATGCTATGCAGTCTTCATATTAACTTAAAATGAATATTGCTAATCCAGCCTTTGGATGTAGCCCAATGTGCTGCCATGTGTTTCTGTGCAGCACTGGATCTCTGGAGACCTGCTGTCAGCACAAACTCAGGAAACAGTTATACTGTTCATAGCCTCTATATGCAGCTAAAATGAATCATAAGCTAATCATTCCCAGGTGCCTGTGCCTCTTCTGAAGGAATGAGAAGAATCTTTCATATGCAATGCAAATCTTTCAGTGGTATTTACCTTGCTGATCATCTTCATATTTTGCAGTCTTTCAAAATATGCTTCCCTGACAAGAGTCTTTTGGTGAAGTCCCCTGTGTGAGTCTATACTATACACAGTTTTTAGAAAGATGCCTGCGATAGCAAAGGCTGCTGAACCGACGTGGAGCATTTCTAACATTGTGAGACGTGTACACAGAAGAGACTTTTCCTTGAACATCAGTACATTTTTGCTTCGATCCGATTTAAACATTTAATAAGAAATAGTAGCATCACTGCACATAGAGGGTGACACAGCTGGAGATTCACTGCTTTTCACTCCTGGAACTGAATATTTATGATACCTCCTTGTGACCCCCTGCAGTGTTGTTGGTAAATATTACATTAATCTGCTGAACGCTTCACACTAGATAAAATGACTTTCTAAAGATCACCAAACTATAAAAGTACACTTACAGACGGTCCCTTCAGCAGTCATTATATGCAAGTTTGACTACACATGTTTTGTAGCCTATTGTGCACAGTAATTGCCACGCATTAAGTAAAATGCCATCTAACGTGCATAGAAAAACAATACTCCATTATATATGAATATATTTGATAAGGTTGTATCATAAATAGATACTGGAGTAACCCAGATTGGGCTGGCCCAGACCAGCCATGTCGTTTCTCTAACCGTAGCTCCTGATAATGTTGTTTGCTGGATGACGGCTGTCTTTTTGAGTTTTTGCCAGAGGGTGGTGCTGGCAGGCTCATGAACCAACCACATCATTCCTGGCAGGTCTGGAAATGATGTGCACCAGCCTGCATGCCCTCCCACTCGCCCGCTTTGCTCAAACACATATGTCAATCCTGTTATCATAGGGAGAACTATCATATTTTCATGACAGACACATGCCAAAACATTCCTAATAAAAAAAAACAAAAACATTCTGCCAGCAAGACCGGCAATATCATCTCAACACCTTTACACTATTAAATGAACCTAAAATACCTACTCCTTTAAGATCATAGTGTATGCATGTAATGCGCTCGGATGACAAAACAGAAAGAAGCACCAACATCTTTAAAGATAAAACATTAAGGTTCCCGGGTAAAGATTGATTTTTATGGCTATCACAAGCTCCTGTGATGCATAAAGCAATATTGCTCTGAATCTGTAAAGTGCATCATCTGAAACATATGCATTTCTGTTCTATAACAGTTTAAAGTACAGTAAACAGTTTACTGCCTCCGGTTGAAACAGTTTAATAGCAGATGCTTTTGTTATACAGTAAATCAAGATGTATACCATATAAATCAAGATTCATGGGTAACAAGAGGTTATTTGTCTCTGCTGTTCCATCACCTGTACACGTTTTTTCCTTTGGGGCTACACATCAACGTCCTGCTTCTGCGTGCCAGCATTTAAAACAAAGTGATGGATTAATCTGGTGTCTTGGCTTACTGTTGTGGGAATGGATTTAGTTTTTGTGACATATCTGTTTCTGGTTATGACGGTAAAACTCCTTTATAAACTTGTCTCATTTTCCATTAACCCTGAGCATCAGAAACCTGCAGGTTATAATCCAAAGAGCTCCAGTTTTATTGAGGTCTAACATTTCATAATGTAATCACGCAGTGGTTGCATGCAGGGATTTAAGCCTCTTTCATTGGAAAGGGTTTGAAACTAGGCTTGGATAACTAAAACTTCACAATGCACAGTTCTCAATATCTCCAAATGAACTCATTTGAAGTTAAATGGATATATTAAAGATTTCTGAAAAAAAAATATTAAATTGGACAACTGGTAATGGAACTCGACTGAACAAAACATCTGCGTAAAATCCCTGCTACAAAATGTTAACTTTTTTTTCTTGTGCGATACCCATGATTTCAACTTGACCCTAAGAATCTAAGAATATAATTGTCTAAGTGGTATGTAGCCAAAATCTAAAAGGCAGAACCCAGAAAGTCTCATTACCACAATATGTCAGCAATCTTAGGTAACAGGTCAAAGTGAACGGTGTCGTTAGATTTTCCTAGAGGGGTTTCCATAACCTTTAATGTAGGCAGTTGACCTCTCAAATGGTTTATGAGATATTAGAAGTGGTGGAGTGACAATTGCCTATAAACTCCCCTCAGGGGGGTGCTTTTAGTATTCACCAACATTAACACATTAAATACACTTTGTATTACACCACATTAAATTCTCCTACTGCATCTTGGCTTTCAAAATGCAATGACAAGTGGTAGATCCTGTTTCTGTTACAGCATGTATATTATTTTAAGGACTCTGATAAGATTTCCTTTATAAATTGCACTGCTTAGAGAAACCCAGCTGACAGACTGGTTTACACCCCCGTTTTTGAAGGAAAGAGTTAACTTGAGTGACAGCTCCAGGCTGTATAGTATATACACAATGTTTGCCAGGTGCAGTTTCAAACCATCTCAGTTACATATGTGAGCAGGAGGATGATGGGAATTATAGTTCTGAGAGGTCCATGCAGGTACATGGGAAGCCATCTTGAGGCAGGGAATGCAATTAAAAAGTTAAAAAAAAGGTCAAAATGTCAAAAAAATTAAAAAAATTAAAAGAACCACACCTTACGTAAACAGTTGTAACAACACATGGGAACATGTAACACAATAAAATAAAAAGGTCCTTATGTACCCTTTAACATCCCAACAACTTTTTACACTTATAACTTTAAAGTCTGTTTCGAAGCTCTTTTCAAAATGGTCGCTCTTTTCAATGGTTTTTGAAGCCCAAATATGTTGAATTGAAAATTGTTTTGTTAATTTTAAATAATGAAGTCCCTTTCAGTCTTCCTGAAGATTCCAGTACTGTACAATCTTATTGAATTTTGCCAAGAGGGCAGTCTAGTGCACAGAAATCAACTGGTAACAAATTAAATTCTTGTTTTATAGAATATAACTAAATTCCTTAACAAAACAAGTATTTC
This sequence comes from Acipenser ruthenus, assembly GCF_902713425.1. Classification (NCBI taxonomy): domain Eukaryota; kingdom Metazoa; phylum Chordata; class Actinopteri; order Acipenseriformes; family Acipenseridae; genus Acipenser; species Acipenser ruthenus. Next base: position 7,247,432 of record NC_081198.1, on the reverse strand, counting down.
CGAAGCCACCGTGTCTGCTAGAAATGCAAGCTAATACACATAAAATGAGTTTGGATAAATAAATCGTCCTGCTTTTCCTAGCTGGGATTTAAATGTATATACAGTATTTAAAGTAGATTTTATCTGGAATATTTATATATTAGCCACAGAAATGACACTAGTATTTAATAATTAAAATGATATAAATGTCTCATTTTAGCCAGGGTAAACACATTTAGTAATGAGGTCAGATCCTGTTGGTGCATATTCAAGTTAGATTATTTTGTCAAAATGTTTAAATGTCTTGCTAATCCATTTGGGGAAAAACAAGTGCTGCACTGATATTGACTTTGGCAGAGTATAGTATACCACAGTCTTTAAACATTTTAATCAAATGTTGGATCTTCAGGCACATGTAACTAGACATTTTGTATCCAGCCTGTCCTGGCAGGATAGATTTTTCTGATTACCCAATGAAACAGACTTTTTTCTTCTCTTCCTCTTCTTCACAGACGCATCATTTTAATGTAATTCACAAATATAAACACTGTAAATCACTGGAATTAGTGTTGTCATCACATTTTTTTTTTTGAAACTTTAGACTCCAGTTAGAAATTCTTTAAAGTTCAAAAACAAAATGAGTGCTGAAAGTATGTGCTGAATAACAGGGAGACCAAACACCAGGTTGAATCCCCCTCTCGCTTTACTTGTTTTGTATTATTATTATTCACAGTGTGTATTGTATTATATTGTGTGTACACTGTCACACAGCAGTCCCAGGATGGCAGAGTCCAGACTTCATGCCCCCGGTCCAGGGAATTATTTTCTCATTTCCACTGCCTTGCGCTTCTGGCTACGGCTGCCCACGGCAACAAAACAGGATGTTTCCATGGCTCGCCCGAGCGGCTGAGCACGGCTATCTGGACAGGATTTGCATCTCATACTCAATGTAGCCAAACTGACTACAAAGGAAGTGTGTCATCACGTAGCCAGGAGGTGTGTGTAGAGAAGAACCCGACAGGGAAATCGCTACAGGTAGAGCATGCGTATGACATTTTTTTAGTTTTTCTTAAGCGTTATTGTAAATCACCGAAAGCAGAGAACTTTGTTAAATTGAACAATGTTCATCCTGCTTTGGCACATCAAGAGAAAAAGTCTGAAGTCACTTTTTTATTTATTTATTTATTTATTTATTTATTTATATTTTTTTATATTTTATTCATGATAAACACAATGACAAAACCTGCTATTTTTTGTTTGTTTGGCTGTGTTCTCCTTAACCAGATTTATTTTTATCTGTCATTTTTTTTGTTACAGCCAGTTTCTTTAAAACAAAACACACTATGACCCCACAATCCCCCAGTGACCTTTGATGCACGGCAAAAATATTCGAGGTTGGGCAGCCGTGGGCAGCCAAAGCCTAAGCTCCATTTTTTCCTGTCCTAATGCTACCATATTATCTGTCCACATGGACTATTTTAAAACTAAATCTGAGTTTTAGGAGCTGCGTTTCACCCTGATAACCTAAGGGGTTCACAAAACTGCACCCCTGGAACAGAGAGTATGACCAGGTATTCATTGAGGCAGCACGCCTATAGTCTGTATATACACACACACACACACACAAATATATAATGTTTTATTTTAGTATTCATAGTAATTTAATACATACCCTTCCCTTGTGTTTTCCACTGCAGACAAAGGTGACAGATGATTGTGTGGGTTGTTGATATTGCCTTCGAGAGACTGGTGCCGAGAGGATAGATCCTGAGTGGGTGGAAGAAGCCCAGATGTCTGTCCATTGTGGTGGGCACTGGAGCCAGTGTACATACCTAGGGGGCAAACGTAGTTAATTTGCAAACTCAAAATTAACCATGTGTTAACCTAGACTTAATTGTAATTACTGTTTAACCAAATCATATAATTATCATGGCAATATACTTTTATTGTTCCAATAAACCATGCATTTATGTAATCATGATATTTACAAATGTTTGTTCTGAACACAATTTACACTATAATTGTTTAAAAGCATTGTGTAACCTGTTATAAAATGCAAGATGTTTTGACCCAAGACATTTCTTTTTTTTTCTTATTTTTAAGAAAAATTGAATGAGTGCAATGTTGAGATGAATTGGTATGAAATGTGCTGATAGCACTATCAGTACACATTTCAACATGCAGTAGAATCCCGGGGAACACCAACCGCCCATGGTTTTTGCTTCATCTAAATCCTACATCAGCAATACATACAGAAATAATTCAAGTGTTATGTGAATGGCAATCTCCAATAAACATTAGTAGAGGGCTGTAGCATGGTCTTTAGTTGGCAGGTGACTCAGAATCCCAGGTTACCCAGAATGAAGAAGAAGACTGTATGAAGAACATATTTTGCAGCAAATTCCCATCCCCAGTCTCTTTGTTGAAGGACCAAGGAATAAACAAGTACAGTATCCCTCCAGAACAGTTCAAACATCTTGCAGGCTTGTTAAATTGAAACTGTGCCATCCTGGATGCCCATGGTGTCCTTGCATCCTATTGGCAGTGATAATCAGGTGTCTGGATTTTTATCTCCTAACCCAAGCACATCTGCACTGCTTTTTAGACTACAATTCAGTGTAGGTGATGCAACCTTGGTGAAATACAAACCTGGACTATTACTGGACCCAGGAGGATAAAGACTGGATACCGCAGAGCTACAGGAAATCTGATCTGAAACCAAGAGGAGAGGCTCTGTACCACTTTGCCAATCCAATGAGCTGCCAGCTCCCCTTTGAGGTTCGTCTAATAAACATCATTACCAAACATTCAGATGTGCCCTGTGGTTTTGAAAGCTGAACCCAGACCTGGATTAAAATGATAATAGTTAGCGGTTCAAATGCTGTAGCTGCACCTCACAGAACACACACATTATATTCTGTGTGAAGCAAATCATTTTTATTTACATTTAATAAATATAAAGTCAGGTTGTCAATAGAAGTGCTGTCTTATGTGTAGCTTTATCAGGGCCATATTCAGAATGTTAGGAATTATTACTGCCTATCTGTAGTCTGTCACTAGCATGGAGCAGGAGTGTTACTGAGAAATAAAGAGGTCCCCTTTCACCAGTTTGAGGTTTTCCTTGACATGAGCTGTTAAATTTCTCAGCAGTCAAATTTCACATTGTTAAGCCCAGGCTTCAAAGCAGCCTCCTTTCCCTTTAATTTGACAGCTGGTACAGCAAATGTGTTAGGCTTGAGTCACTGAAAACGTTTCCCCATATGTGCAAATAAAACCTTCATATTTCAACCATTTGACAGATTTTAGAAATTCTTACAACATCATATCATTACACTGAATTCATCAAACAAAATCCTAGATGCTTTTCCCTTGTGCCTTCTCATGTAGAAGTTTCCCAAAAATGTTAGTAGACCGGCAGGCACCAGACTGAAGCCTACTACCCAGAGAGGGTGCCCTGCATGTGGTCCCACTCCTCCATAACTGTGGCGTTAGAAAGAGCAGGACACAGCCACCCTGCATATTACTACTCTTCATGTCATCTTCCTTCCGGCAGCTTCTTCCATTGGCCGGAGCACAAAGCAGCTTTGAACCAGCACACAAGGGGATGGAACCTTTATAAATACTGTATTACTTGAATAAGCGCCACACTCAGATATCAAATTTGTAATAGACACCACCATCGAATAAATGCTGCTCTCAACAATGAAATGTACATTTTTTTGTTCCCTACCCCAGCTCAAATATATGCAGTGAATGTATATCTGGTATCGACAATTTTTCCTTCCAGACATTAGACACTCTTTGTGGCTTTCAGTCTTTATTAGCGATAATGCTTTGTGTATTGACTGTGCCGAGTACCGTGACATCACCTAACACCCCAAGCTTAAGCTCTGCCATTCAAATGGCTCCTTACCTGTAAACATGTCATGGCTGAGCCCAGATGATCGCCCACCTTTTCCATTCAGGAGGTGCTGTGCAGAAGTGGCTGTTTGGAGATTTTGGACAGCCAGACATTCATTGAGGAGATCTTGGTCCAGTTGGTTGCAAGGGCGTAACTATCATTTCAGAAAAGGAGTGAAATAAAAAGGTTTTAAAAAGTTAATTGTAGCATTCTACTTTACTATAGTATCAGGGAATATAATTGCGTATAATGCGGATGCTTTCTCTCGATTGAGGTAAATCACCCCAGATTCTTTGCCAATATCAAACACACTGTGTTATCGCAAAACTGATCAATCTTGCAGGGCCCGAATGCAGGAGGTTTTATTCCTAGTGCTTTGAATTTTGTCATGCTGTTAACTGCAGTTTATTTAAAGCCCACGCATGAATATTAATGTCCTGGTCCACTGGCGAGACCCTATTTCTGTGGGCAGCTTCTTGGAAGCTACTGAAGTACAAAGATCATAAATCAAAAAAATATCACACCTGTTAATCTTGACTAATTAAGCCAATAATTGGTTCAATTAAGTAACAGAGATTGGTTGAAACTTAAACCAGCATCCACAGTAGCTCTCCAGGACCAGGGTTGGAGACCCCTGATCCAGACAATACTAGAATTAGATTGGCAGATATACATTTGTTAAAGTGGTTTTGATGGGACCAGTGTGTAATATGGGAAACAGGCACTCCCTGATGCTAGGAGGTTATGGAAATAGACAGGGGCTGAGGAACAGGGTAAGTGAGTGATGATGGCCACAGTGCAGGCAGGCAGACGGGAAGAATCAATACATTGTATTGTGTGTTCTCAGAAGCCACCACTGTGTCCGTCACTTTGAAGGAGATGGGACTTCAGAGTAACTGATATAGAGTGGGAGGATCTAACAATCTGGTCTCAGCAGCGGCAGCTTTCATAATGGAAAATACGAATTATCAAATGAACTGTAAAGTAGCATAAGCAATAATAGATTATATCGGCGCAGTGTAAACTATTCTGTAGGACTTGTATAGTGGACTTCAAAGTGTTCTGTCCACACATCCATAATGGATGTGTATCCTTGTAATTACATTACAAAATGAAGATTGATCCAGCAGTCCACAGTAAGAGATGGAAAGCACAAAGAAGTATATTCTAATGGGATTAGTTCCCTCAATGCTGCATCAGTAGGGGAGTATTCTGTATTGCATGTATGTTGGTTGGGGGTGCGGGTCTTAGGGGTTTCAAGGACCACTGTGCTTCTTATGACCAGTTGTAGGACATTATGTAATTCAATATGTTAACGTAACATTATTCAGCAGGTTTCATTCGACTTTATTAAGCAAAATTAGTTAATTCTATAGGGTGATGCAAAACGTTTGGCCATAGCTGTAATCATTAAACATCTGTTTAAAATCCCAGGCACGGTTTGAATAATTGAACTAGAATGAGCAGGTACAGTATAGTAATACATTTTTTTTGGCTTGCAATGTAAGATTTAACATTGATGAATGCAGGATGCTGGTCTGGCATAATGTTTTGGTTACATTTTGAAGAAGACTGACATGGAGCATGCATAGGAGGCTGTGTGGTCCAGTGGTTAAAGAAAAGGGCTTGTAACCAGGAGGTCCCTGGTTCAAATCCCACCTCAGCCACTGACTCATTGTGTGACCCTGAGCAAGTCACTTAACCTCCTTGTGCTCCGTCTTTCGGGTGAGTTGTAATTGTAAGTGACTCTGCAGCTGATGCATAGTTCACACACCCTAGTCTCTGTAAGTCGCCTTGGATAAAGGCGTCTGCTAAATAAACAAATAATAATAATAATGTGGGTTGATGATGGGCTTTCTCTTCCAGTCTTAACCTTTATTAATGAGTGTAATGATATTGTAATCTTAAGACTTTGTGCCACTCTTTAGGCACATAATGAACACCAGTGCTACAGTAATGATGGGCTGTGGCTGTTTTTCATTTGTTCATTTATCTGAAGATGCAATGTTTACATAATTCCTTGTATCATGTGTTTTCTGTCTGTATTTTAAGGACTCTTGGGATAGCTTATTTTGAGCTTCCTGCCTTTCTGTGACTATTATTGTAGAAACTTGGTCATTTGGTGAATGGGTATGTTCAGATTATCCATAGAGCTATTCAAATCAGTGACATAACCATTGCTTTTAAAAAAAGACGCCTTCTTTTATAACTTGGTGTAACTCAGGGGTACAGTTCTGATCCTAGAGGGCCAGAATTAGATACTATAGGGCCTGGATGAAGGTAGAGTTGGTTCAAATAAACCATTTAGAACATGTCTGCCCATTGCCGGTGTCACAGGCCTTGCTTGGTAATGGCACTCAGGAAATGTTAATTTATGCCCAGCCTTCACCACACTCCAGAAACATCACCCACATCCCACCAATGAGAAGTGTGATCTGCTTCAGTTTTCTACACTTTTCTCTTTTAATTGCCCTAAAGTACGGCTGACTAGCAACCACAAGAGCGGTTGAAAAATCCAGTGAGTTTGAGTGACAAATGAAAGAGGAATTCTGACAGAAGTCTTTGTGGTGAAAGGAATATAATTCTTGGAAATGTGCGTGCTGAGATCATGCCATCACGATAACGTGTTACTATTGTTAACCCAAATCTAGTAAAGATATCATAAGGGGTTTGGATAAGGCTACTTATCCTTTATAAAAACCATCCCTTTTCACTGGCAAACCTCACAACTGTCAATCAAAAAGATTAGCAGTTGTAATCTTTGCCAGTAACAAACAGGAGGGAAATAAATGGGATAAATGTGAGGTTCCATTACAGGACTACAGCTTCAACTGTATTATACTGTCATACTACACTATACTTCGAAGTGAATTTATGAGTTGTCAGCTATAACTTAATACATTTTAGGAATAAATCTCCCTATCTCCACTACCCTGCTCTCTCCGTACTCCATACAAGTGAATTCATTTTTTAAAAATGTTCACGGGTGTGTCTAACCCTTAATGAGACAGAAAAACAGTGAAATCATGGGGTGAGGTAAAAAAAGGTAAAGCATTGTATAACGATGGAATCTACTGCAGCATTTAGATTCAAGCTCTGTTTCCAGTACAGTGGGCATTGAATCGGTCTTTGGTGTAAAACAACCGATTGTTTAACAATGGTCACCTTGCACAGGTCATAGAAATGATCACATTAGGGACGTCTGCCTAATTGCCCCACAGCCCAATCTGCTTTTTGCTTGAGAACGACTTGAGAAAATAGACTATATTGGCCCAGCCAGTTTACTTTTTTACTGTTCTATACTATTTTCAATTTGAATGTTTTTATAGGGCAGGCAGTTGCCTCCTGTTTCTAGATTAGGGATTTATGTATTAGCTTTCCATGACATTCATGTACATTTATGTTTTTTCTAATAAGTCAGAAAAGAAAAAAGCAACAGTATGTGTAGACTGGTCCGGAACCAACAAAATTCTTTAATAAAAATGTAACAATTCATTGTGACATTTAGCCTTTATACTTCAGAGGGGATTACTTCATGAGAGGCATGATTGTGAACCACAGGCACCCACTTTATTAAAAACATGAGGAAATGGGGATTAACAAAACCAACTTCCTCAATTTTCAATTTAAAATTCAGCAGCTTCAGCCAAGCATTTGTCATTTGCGAATTGCTGCGCTCTCATAACAAAACTGATTGTACCATGCTGCTATTCCTAACAGCAAAGACGCTGCAGTGCAATGTTAAAATAAGGTATTTACATGACTGTAAATCAATCTGCCATCAGATTAAAGCCCTGTTAAAATAATCATGAAATGAGTGTTGTATGAATATGGACATGTGTGCCAATTACCTACAGATGTTGCTTTTTAAAAATTAGCACCAGCTTAAAGAACCACAAGCATGCTGTAAATATACAAAGTTGGCCTTTATCTAACATTGAAGGCACATTACTGTACATTTTCCTGAGGTCATTTGTGTTTATCGCTGTTGTATTTTCATGTTTAGTTTTTTTTCTGGCGGGAACAGAGGGTGTTTCCTTTCACCCAGGAGTCTAGCTACTAATCCAGCTCCAGATTGTTAAATTCAAGTCAAAGCCTTTGACTCTATAGACCACATAGGACTGGTCTACATTACAACGCTGAGTTAGATCTCCATAGCAACTGTAAGTTCCATTCTGTGACTGTGCAGAAAGTTGACTTTTGATGTCCTTTACAATTTATTCCAACATAATCTTTTCATTGTTACCCAGTCGCAGGATTCTTTTACGATGCTACGTTACGTGTAGTGAAGAGAAAGACTTGCTTATTTTGGCTCGTGCCAAGATATTGTCAAAGTCACTGGCCTGCAATAAAATAAACCTACAACCAACTACCCTGCCGACATCCGCTTAACCCCATATACACCTCTTGTTTATACCACAATGCAGTATTTAGAAGTAAAACATATAAACAGTGTTTTGCAGGCTGCCACAGATTTGACAGATGTCTTACCTTCTTACGCACCTGCTGGTCTTTGGCAGAGTGAGCTTTCACGTGTTTTCGGAGAGAGCTTGGATCTGTGTAGCGTTTGGTGCAGCCTGGGATCTGACAAGCATATGGTTTCTGTACACGTGTTTAAAAAATAAAAGAGAGAAATATGTAAGAAAATAATTCCTATAGCCTCTCACTTTTCTGTATTAAATACACCGTAGTACTGTGATTTCCTTTGATATCTAATAGGAAGGGACTACTTTACAAATGGGGGAAAAAAAAGAGATTGCAAAGAGTTCACACAGCTGACAGGTCTCTCTTCTCTAGTGTATAGGGTTGTTGGCAATGGCCCAGCTGTACATAATGTTAGTGACAGCACTACTCCTGGTGTGCTTCCCCAAGCTAAGAGTAGTTACTACATATGCACCTTGACTCAAGCTGCAAATAATTAATATGTGCGCCTAACCAATAGATCATTTATAATATACAAGCAATACAGGGCTAATGTGAGACGTGTTAATGTGAGACACAAGCTTGGGGATAAAGAGTGTATGTAAGGGTCCACTTAAAAGTAAAACAGAATATTTTCCTGCTCTCAAGCCTTTTTGGCAACACATTTAGTTTAATGTTCTGGTATACACAAACACCAATGCATCTATACATGTGTTATATTGGATGACATGAACAACACTACACTAGTATTAATAATAATAATAATAATAATAATAATAATAATAATAATAATAATAATAATAATAATAATAATAATAATAATGACAAGAACAGGCAATAGCAAATATTAGAAACCACAGAACTTTCATCTACCAATAAAGAAGTCCTACTGCAAGGCAATGCCACACAGAACTTTCATCTACCAATCAAGAAGTCCTACTGCAAGGCAATGACACACAGAATTTTCATTTACCAATCAAGAAGTCCTACTGTAAGGCAATGCCACACAGAACTTTCATCTACCAATCAAGAAGTCCTACTGCAAGGCAATGCCACACAGAACTTTCATCTACCAATCAAGAAGTCCTACTGCAAGGCAATACCACACAGAACTTTCATCTACCAATCAAGAAGTCCTACTGCAAGGCAATACCACACAGCAGATGACCTCAGAACATTCAGACAGCTTAAAAAAAAAAAAAAAAAAGTGAAATGGAAGGAAAGCAAAACCATTTAAAAAAGGGGAAAAAGTATGTAATTTCAAATGTTTGAAATAACAATAAAAAAGGCACTGTTTATAAGTTTCTAATCTCAAAAAAAACTTGATTTTCAGACATTACAGGGTCAACCACCAGAAGGTTAATGCCTTCAGATCAGGGCTCTACTACATAAGTTATCCTTAATTAGTAAAAACTGAGCTTTAACAGGATTTTAAAAGACAGCGAAAGCCAATACTATACCTTGCAGCTGAACATTCACAGGCAGAAGAGAAGAACAAGAAAAGAAAGAAACAAAGAAAGAAAAAAAGACAGATTAACTTTGTAGGAATATGTACTGTGCATCTCATTATAATTGTTCAAGAAGTACGTAACTAGACGTAGAGTATTGATCTGTGAACGACTGCAAGCAGATTTGAACTCACAAGCTCCTGCCTCTAAATGAAGATTCTACCAGGTGTGTTATAAGAGTAGCTGTATGACCTGGTCCTTACATTGCCTGTTTAATATAGCAACCCAGTACAGGATTCTACTTCAGGTTGAATTAGCCTTCAAGACAATTCTCAAAAATGAGCCATGGTGAGAATCTTAATTAGAATAAACATTCGAGTTTGGAATTCAAGTAATACTCAACAACACAATAAAGCTGGTAGCACTAAAATTATGATTTTTTTTTTTTTTTTTTTAAACTAGTGGTCATTAAAGTGAAAGTGGATACTGCAGCTTTAATAGGCTTGAATTCCTCATTTTGACTTCTCTGTAAATAAAGACATTGTTATTCTGGCAGTTCTTGGGTTTGGAAAAAGTGACTGACTAACTTCTTGGATTTGTTTGTTTTTCTTAGCATAAATTACATTATGCATTCCTTAATGCTGGGCTGTCTCAAATAGAAGAAAAAAAAAAAGTTTTGCTGTGTAAAGAAAATATATATCATTAAAGCCAAAGGGTTCTGCCCCATGAACATTCAGCAAAACAGAAGTAAAAGAGGTCTCAGATCCACATTCATATAAGCTTTATTATTGGGTGTCAGTATTGCTGTCGTAAAGCCCAGAACTGAAATGTGATCAACCAGACCACAGTCTTTTCTCAGCTAGCATACTGTTACTTGTAACCAAGATGGCAAAGTAATGAGGCAAAGTAATGCCTGCTGCTTGGCTTTAATTACCAACAAGTTTAAGCCTTGTGAATAGGGCCCATTGAAATAAAAGGTGTTGAACGCTTGGTAAGGCTGCTTATTTAAGTGGAATATGGCGGAGTAGTCCCTTTTTAACTAGATGTGTAATTAGACAATGACAGTTTATAGAAGTATAACATAACGCAGCGTGACTTTACATGTGTTAATCTGCTTTCAGTGTGGCTGCTTTGTCATTATGGGTGTAAATACAGACCCTTAAAATATCTTAGTGCCTCATCAATCTTGGAAACCATACAAAGCAGCTTTAAAGCACAGTTTAGCGGTTAGTCTGGCCTATGTGATGAACTTGCAAAGGACACAATTAACAAGTACCTAACAAGCGCACACTTCAGAGGTGGCTTTACAAGACTGTGAGCTAAGTTTCCATGTGCTTACAGTGTCCAGGTGTGTGCGTTGGTGCTTCGCCCGGTCACTCGAGTTGCTGAAAGCTTTCTGGCAGCCTGGGTGCTGGCAGAGGTAGGGCTTCTCTCCCGTATGACTCCGCAGGTGGATCTTAAGGTTTTCGAGCCGAGAAAATGCCTTGTTGCATCCTTCAAACTGCAATCAAAATAAAAAAAGAAATATTAGTGAAGAGGAATATTCAATAAAGCTGCTGCAGTCACAATGAACGCAGTGTAAACCGATGTTGGTCCTATCATAAATCACCAGACGTTCAACAGCTGCACTCAGTCATGGGTAGAAGATTGATTCTGCACCATTAATTTAAACTAACGCCAGTGACAGGGGGGTGTGGATTGGCAGAAATTGAATTAGCTTCATTTTGTTGTAAATTTGCTCCATCAACTTCTAGAAAATTAAAAAAGAAAAAACACTGGGGGATGACCTAAGATGTTTTAAATCATTTTTAAAACATACTACAGTTTCAAAGCAATTCCTGAAATGTCATTTTTTAAGATGTTGCTCAACTTGTTGTGTGGGGATTTATACAAATAAGCAGCCCCACACTTTGAACAGAAGCCTATAGATGCTGTACACAAGACTCCCTCTCAGGGTGCAATACAATGATGTAGATATCACAAACTTAGTAAAAGTACTATTAGAATGATATACTGTGAAACTATAAAATAACCCATAACTGGACCCTTATTGAAGACCATATTGAACCTGGCTTTACTACAGGAAATACAGCTCAAATCAATGTTATGCTGATAATTCTCAGCGTGAATAAGAATTAAAAGGTAATAAACAGCAAGTCTGAAATGTGAAACCCACAAACTGATTTTGCAGTCAAAGGATAATTGTGTCCAAGGGTTAAGGTGTAAAGAAAACCTTGAAAGTCTGCGGATCTGCATTTTATTTCATGTATTCCAGCAGCGTGGGGAGAAGAATATGATGCGCAACAGAGGCAAATGTAATAAAGTGTCTACATTTTCTTTCCATATTCAATATAGGACACAAGTATACAGTCATATATAAGAAACGAATGGGCGTCAAAGTGGAAGAAAGGGATGACTTTCCATTTTAAGCATGACCCATTCATTTTTAAAATATTCACGTTTCAATTAGTAGTAGTAAATACCTAAAACTAACTCTCTGATATAGAGATCTAAGAAATCATACTGTAACATGAACTATTTGTATTTACTTATTCACTCATCTATTTATTAAAATCATGCTTTTATTTCCCTCCAGCATATCAATCACCAAGTAAAATCATTCTTATGCGTAACAAGAGTACTGTATGTCGTACCACATCTTCAAGTTTTTGTGTTTAAAAGTGTACAATACGGGGTAGGTGGTGATCGTCACATACAATCAAGCAGCAGTGTAGGTAGGTTGGTGGTGACCTTTCTGTGCTCAAATCAATACATATATATGTAACCAGATTGCTGTTGTGTAGCAATGACTTACTTAGCCCACAGCTGCACACACAGTCCTTACTGTGCAATGACTTCTGTTACATGATCTTGATCCTCCACTTCTCTTGATCATGGGATCAGGAGAGAGACACATTCAGCTGAAAGCACACCGATTAAGATTCCAGGTGATCTTTTTAGCTTCTGCAGCGAACCCTGTCCTTGGCGTCAGCTCTCCTTTTGGTTTTTTTGCCTCTGAATCACAATTCTCAAGTGTTTTGCTGCAACAAATTCATTCTCTATATATTAATATCGGGTTACTTGCCTATTTCTAATAAGTCTGGCTCGTTTTCTGTATTTTTGGAGGTTAAGGGGTTAAAACAAGGAAACTCGAATGACTTCAAAACTTGAGTGGTCCCATACTGATCTACAGCTTAGCTACCATGTTGAATTAAAAACATTAGCAACGCATGCACCCAGTTAAATAAAAAACATGGAATAAATGAACATTTCATGAGAATAAACAGAAAAGTAATTGTGTGTATTTCAAGATAGATTACACAATTACTGTTTTATAATTTTCCTTAAACTTAATATGAAGCCAAGTAAAAAATGTATGACCCCACTGAGCAAGCTGTGTTAATCATGTAAAGCCTGCTATTAGTCTAAATGTGTTGCTGCCAAGAGGTCTGTTCATGTAGTTTTCCAATTTCCCTTATACATTTGGTTTCCTAAATGTACACTGGCAGTTACCTAATGATATATTAGGTTGGTGGTTTTCAAAACACATTTTCAAAGTACCATTTCTTTTAATACATAGTGGGTAAAACAACTATCTATAATTTAAAACTATTTTATTCCAGGCTGTATAAGCAAGAACCAGCATCCCTTTACTACCAAGTAAAAAAAAAAAAAATAGGATTGTAACAGCAATTTATATTCCGGTAAGTTGATTCAGTATTTTATTCACTTGCACAAAATGATATCCTTGAAGTTTGCAACATATCTATAAAAACAGCTTAGGGGAATAGCTTTGAAGGGCAGTTTTAATTGAAAATATATTTACAAAAAAAATAAAAAATGTTGCCTTTGGTTTCAGTGGGCAAACGCACGACAGACTAAACATAAATATATTTTGCTGGACGAGATGTCAGTTTGCTTCACAGCAGATTTACAAGCCAATGCGTTCACAGCTACACATTGTGCAACCATAACACAAGCACTGTAAATCCAGCTATAGGCACCGGCTCCCCATGACTTTCTGTGTTTATTACCTATTAAAAGAGTAAAATAACTATTAAAATAAACTAAAAAAGAAACTGGTTATGGATACAATGAACAGTTACTTGTCTTGAGTGTATGAAATGCTTCACTCTGTCGGATATTTGAATGATAAACGTGTGGATTTATTTGCATGTACTATTTAATAACATCTGACATACCATTTAATGGACACTGCATGGTAACGTCAATTATTATTCTTTTTTTGCTTAGATATTATTAATAAAAACAGTTTAAAGCTAAATTACACTAATTGCTTTAATTCCGTTTTCCATGGCCTTGTAATTATTTTTGAAAGTAAACTGAATTATAGTAAATAATAATAATCATATTATTTTAAAAGCTTTTCATGGTACATTGAAATAGGTTGATTTTGACTGGATTCATGCCTTTTGTAAACATTTCTATGACTGTCTGTGGATCACAAGCCATGATCAGACAACCAGCCCCGTTCAGAATCAGACACTCATTTTTTCATTGGACATGAGTTATGAGTGAAAAAGAATCCTTCACAGTCCTGTATTTAAATAGGACCAGTGTACCACTAAAAAAGCTCATTAATATCCTGTGCAGCCACATGATCATTCAAAGAAACTGGCCTTTATTATATAGCACTGAGGAAAGTGCAGGTCATATTGGCTGCTGACATCTCAGTCAAGCATCTGATATTAAAAAAAAACAAAAAAACATTCATACCAAAGGATTTTATACCATCACTAGGAAATCTTATGTCTGATCTTTAAAATGTCTTCTATCCCATTTCAATATGCTTTTTGTTGGAATAATATTATGTAAATATGTAAAACTGGTTAATTGTAAGACATTGTACATACTGTTTACCTCAGGGATACTGTTTATGATGGAGAAATCTGTTCAAAAACACTTAACTTTGACTGTTAAATACAGTGAAATTAGTCATTTACGTTTGTTTTGCCATCCATAACCATTAAACAAGCACTGTTGCTGAATTTAGAAATATAATAAATTAAATATGACAAAGTCTTTTCCAGTCATGAAAATATGTTTGTCAAAACTATACATTTATAATTGAAATGTATTATTTTGTCTTTGCTAGCAATGGCCAACACAGTCCTATTTCTACAATTCACAGGCTTCTGCCATACAATCCAAACAGAGTGAAAAGGGGCAATGTTTAAAAAAAAATATATATATATATATATATATATATATATATATATCAATAAATAAAAACACAAAAAAAACACAAATAAACAAAAATGTATAAAGAAACCCCAATACATATAGGGTTGAAAATAAATTAATTCATATATATATATATATATATATATATATATATATATATATATATATATATATATATTTACTTTTATGATCATAATGTGCTGTGCCATCCAATTTGAATTTCTTAAACAGCGCCATGTTATACAAGAACCCTTTAAGTAAATGAGAAACTGTGCTATAGTAAATTAATCTCTTAAATTTGGAATCTCCTAATATATCAGTATTCATTGAGGCATTCTTTGATGCTCAGTAAAGTCTGCATACAGATTGAAAAAACACAAGAAAGGAAATGAAGTGGAAAAAATATTGAACAAACTTCCGAGGGTTAAATCAAATTATAATGTAGCAGATATACTTTAGTAAGGAGGGGGTTAATCATTCTCAAAAACAACCATGACATGTATATGCCTCAGAGTTGTTATCATTAAATTCCTTTGACTTTATCATTAAATTCATTTTAAATAAATAAGGAATGCTGTGATTTCTGTATTAAAAAAGGATATGTCGTATTGAAATCAGCTGAGAATATAAAACGTGTGATTATGGAAAGGCTTTAAACCCCGTAGTTGTGAAAGGAGCCTTTTGAAGCTTCCTTCCTAATATCCTGTCACACTTGTCATTGATAAGACCCATCTGAAAACATTCGGCTGAATAACCCATATTCTTATAACCTTACTGCAGTTACCAGTACTGTATTGCATGCTCCCATGAATGTCAGCCAATTGTCACAAAGTACAAATGCAACACGTTGTGAGGTAAAGGTTAAATTGGAGATTGCAATATGAATGATTGGTCATGGGATCCCTGATGGTTCTACTTAAAGCAACCCTTGAGTGTTAGTGCTCACTTAAGTGTGCCAAGTTAGGGTTTTTTTCTCATTAAGAGTACGCACTTAAGTGAGCACCACAATCGTGTCGTTGCTGAATACGGTTTAATAAAATTACTTCGTAACTATTTTTTATTTATAACCTGACTTGAAAATCCCTATTTATTACTACAAATTATAAATAACTACTGAAAACTGCTTTAATTGGAACTTTATTTTAGAACGAATGAAGCCAAGTAATTTGATTACTTATTGTTTAGAAATACTAATTAATTAAAATGACTTAAGTACTTCAAAACGGATCATTCTGCAAGTATTTATTTCACCTTTTTACTGTAAGCACAAAACATGAACATATAAATATATATATATATATATATATATATATATATATATATATATATATATATATATATATATATATATATATATATATATATATATATATATACATATACATATACATACACACACACACACAGTGCTCCCTTGCTATAAGACTCTCGGTTATAACACTCCTACAGCAGGTCGCTGTCCATCAAATCAAAAGTACGAAGGTCACTCTTGAAATCAGGACTTAAAAGATGTGTTGCAGTAAGAAAACCCCTGTTAAGAAAGGGGAACAAGACTAAAAGGCTAAAATAGGCACAAGAACACAGAAATTGGACTGTGGAACAATGGTCAAAGGTGCTTTGGACTGTTGATGGATGGACAATGACACCTTCTGCCAGTTCTGTTGTCAATTCAATGCTTGTCTTCTTTCTATTCCTTAAGGATATTATCCTCAAGTATTGCTCATCCTTGTTAGACAGCTTTTTGGGTCTTCCAGTCCTGGGCTTGTCAATTACAGATGATGTTTCTCTGTACTTGTTGATTATGCTTCGGATACCACGCTTGAATATCGAGTGATGCGAGCTATTTCACTCAATGTTTTTCCTTCTTTATGCAAGTCAAGGTTGTTATAATAGTAGAAAACACTAGTGGAGGCTTTGAGTAAATTTTGTATGCTCAAAATGCATCAGAGTAGAACAATGCAACATGTCCAAGACTTTTGCGCAGCAGTATATATATATATATATATATATATATATATATATATATATATATATATATATATATATATACACACACACTACCAGTCAAAAGTTTTAGAACACCCCCATTTTCCCAGTTTTTATGGAAATTTAAGCAGTTCAAGTCCAGTGAATAACCTGAAATGGTACAAAGGTAAGCGGTAAACTGCCAGAGGTTAAAAAAAAAAAGTTTAGGTTACCAAAAACTGAAAAATAATGTACATTTCAGAGTTATACAAAAAGTCCTTTTTCAGGGAACAAGTAATTGGTTAACAACTTACAGCTGTTCTGCAGCAATGGAAGTAAATTAAGCCTTGAAAGTTGATGCTAACAATTCCTACAGGTGTCCCAACTTTTGTTGATTACTTACAAACCCTCTGTCTGTATAAAAGCAGTGTTGGAACAGACTGTTACTACACCCTCTTAAGCATTATTTGGACAGTATTGTACTGCAGGAAGTAGTATATTGCTCTCATAATGGCGAGAAAAAGGCAATTAACAAAGGAAGACAGACAGACCATTATAACCCTTAAAAGTGTAGGTCTTTCCTTTAGAGAAATTGCAAAGAAAGCCAAGGTGTCAGTGAGTACAGTTTCCTACACCATCAAAAGGCACTTGGAAACTGGAGGGAACTCTGACAGGAAGAGGTCTGGCAGACCCAAAGCCACAAAAGAATCAGAAGACAAGTTTCTGAGAGTCAACAGCTTGCGTGATAGGCGGCTCAAAGGACAACAGCTTCAAGCACAGCTTAACACTGGTCGAAGTAAACAAGTCTCAGTTTCAACTGTGAAGAGAAGACTTCGAGCTGCAGGTTTGACAGGTCGAGTGGCAGTAAGAAAGCCATTGCTAAGATGGCAAAATAAGAAAAAGAGGCTTGTCTGGGCCATGAAGCACCGCCAGTGGACTACTGAAGACTGGAAGAAGGTCTTATGGACCGATGAATCAAAATTTGAAATCTTCGGTTCATCACGCAGGGTTTTTGTATGCCGTCGAGTATGCGAAAGGATGGTTCCTCGGTGTGTGACACCAACTGTCAAACATGGAGGAGGAAGCGTGATGGTCTGGGGCTCTTTTGCTGGATCCAGAGTCGGCGACTTGCACAGAGTGAGTGGCACCCTGAACCAAAACTGCTACCACAGCATTTTGCAGCGCCATGCAATACCCTCTGGTATACGCCTAGTTGGTCAGGGGTTCATCCTACAGCAAGATAATGACCCAAAACATACCTCCAGGCTATGTCAGAACTACCTTAGAAGAAAAGAAGAAGACGGTAGGCTTCAAATCATGGAATGGCCAGCACAGTCTCCAGACTTAAACCCCATCGAGCTGGTTTGGGATGAACTGGACAGAAGGGTGAAAGCAAAGCAACCTACAAGTGCAACACATTTGTGGGAACTTCTGCAACAGTGTTGGGAAGAACTTTCCGAACAATATTTGATTACCATTGTAGAAAGAATGCCACGAGTGTGTTCGGCTGTTATATCTGCAAAAGGTGGCTACTTTGATGAGTCAAAAATTTAGATTAAATTTTGTTAAACAAAACGATTCCATAATTTATTTTTTATCTCCAATTGTTTATTTGTTCTATGCTTTAATTTCAGAGTACAGTGAGATATTAAACTGCGTAAATTTCAATAAAAACTGGAAAAATGGAGGTGTTCTAAAACTTTTGACCGGTAGTGTATATATATATATATACACACACACACACACACACACACACACACATTTTCAGAATTGAAAACTATAATGTCCTATGGAAATCCAAGCTATCTTACAAAAACAATGCTGTTGCCATATACTGTAAGTTTAATACCCTAAAGTTAGATAAAATCTATGATGTGTTTTGGGTTCATTACAGTACGCCTCAATCCTCTGACCTCTCAGGAAAACCACAATCACTTCTGCTACCTTAAATAGAGGCTTCGAAAAGCAATGTTCGGACCAGCCTTCCACATGTGCATTTAATCTTTCTGGCTACAAACACCCCGTGGCTACCACACTAAAGAGCTCAACAACGTAAATAGATGAAATTATATCCATATGATTAAATGAGTTAAGGAGAAACATGTTTGTCATGTACTTCATCAAGGATAAAATGAAATACAGCTTTGCCTAAATATTCAGATTAGTTTACACATATAATTTCCACACAGAGCTGATATTTCTTTTAGCAGTCCTGCCCATCTGTTGCAAATAAAGCAGCATCTGAATTGAACATTCACTGCGCTTCAAACATGTGTTGCTGTTCATGTTGTGCTGAGATGATGATTATTATTATTATTTTTTTAAATACATTTTGAAATACTTTCATTATGGATGATTTAAATCAGATTATAGAATTGTTTCCAGATGGAATGCAAACATTTCAAATTGTGATATCTGAACCAATGAATTTAGAAAGGCTTGCTCATTAGGGCAACAGAAGGATATGAAATGCAAACCTCTGGGTGCTCCCCAGTGGCGCATCCAGTAAAAAGCGTGCCGCGTGGAGTGCAGGATGCGCCCTATAGCCTGGAGATCGCAGGTTCGAATCCAGGCTATGTCACTGCCGACCGTGACTGGGGGTTCCTAGGGGGCAGCGCACAATTGGCCGAGCGCCGCACGGGTAGGGAGGGCTTAGGTCGGCAGGGGAATCCACAGTTCACCGCGCATCAGCGACCCCTGTGGCCGATAGGGCACCTGTGGTTCTGCAGTGGAGCCGCCAGATTTGTGTTGTCCTCATTATGTTGTGTTGTCCTATATACTATACGTCTGGTGGCCTCGCTGTGGATCCGCAGTGTGAAAAATGACGGATTGGCAGAAGCACGTTTCGGAGGGCGCGTGTTCCAGCCTCCGTTTCCTGAGTCGGAGGGGGGGTTACGAGTGATGAGCCGAGGATACTGATAATAATTGGGCATACAAAATTGGGGAGAAAAACCGGGGTAAGAAATTGGTGACGACTAAATTAAAAAATAATAATAAAATAAAATAAGAAATGCAACCTTTCAAGGTCCTGTGTTTTGGCCAGCTTTGCTGTGTATATCACACTTCATCGTTGTCTTAAAGTGAAAGTCCCTCATACAGTAGGGCTCCTATTGACATTTATTTCTTTTTTTTTTTTTTTTTTTTAAGTACTGTAATAGGAAACATACACAATTGTGTTACTTCAAATTACAGCCATATCCTCTTTGACCAAATTGTTTTTCTTTTTCAGTTATAAAGTAATCACAAGAGACCAAATCACAAAATTTTATTTTCTTTGGAAATGATTTAAATGAAATCTTTGTAAACTGAGAAATTTCAACAGGAACACTACATGATCTATCTTTTGAAATTATATATTATATATAAAGAAACTATAAATTATATTGCAAAAGTCTACCGGAAGCCATAATAGTTGTACTGTATTTCATGTTAGATGTCACTTCTTCGTTAAGTACTGTATATGTGAAAACTACAAAGCGGTATGTAATTCAATATGTTCACGTAACATTATTCAGCTGGTTATCATTACACAAGTGTGCAAGTAGGGTTGAAAAATGATTTTGTATACAGCGTAGAACACCATATACAACCCACATTGACCATTTCTTGTGATCATTACTTTAGATGTTGCAAGACTACTTGAAGTAACGGCTTTTGACAATCCACAATTCAGCTGAAAAATGAGCCTGCTGGTTTTTTAAAGTGTCTGCAGATTAGTCCTAAAACCCTAAACAACTTTGTAGACGTGAATGCCAATTCCTAATTAGCTATTAACACAGTAACCTCATAACATGGTAAAATGCAGCACTGCATTCACTATATTGTAACTCCGCACTTCATGTTATTAGATATTAATAATGCCACTAAAACAAAGTACATCCACAAGCTTAGTGGGCATACTTTACTTTGCCATATCTGTATTTTGCATGATAGACTGCAATCAACTTTTATAAGACAGATGTCTTTGTGCAGATGTCTCCAACGTGAAAAGGGCTAAATGAACCAAACTGGAAATGCACAACATTTGTACTGTCCCAGAAAGCAGCATTTTCACTTCCAATTTCCTATGCCACGGTTTGTGGTAAATAGTGTATTTCGTCCCACTGCATAAGTTTTGCACTTTTTTCTTTTATCATATCCAGATTTTAATAATCAAAGCCAATCTTTAAATCAAAACCAGATGTATCATAGGTTTACGCTTCCCAAATAAAACAATTGCATATGGATAAAGGAACAACTTATTAGACACCTGTAACCACAGCACACCAGAAAGGGGTCTGCTTGGCTGCACAGTTTTTGATTCAGTAGCACCTGGTCATTGAATCACTTTAACCAAACAGGCTGCAGCTTATGAAATTCAACTGATCCTCATAAACTAGAAGAACTTTGAACCACACGAGAAACAAACACACAACATGGAGAGGAATGATGTTAACGGATACAGAAATCCCTCAGTCTTAATGTAATAGAACTTCTTCTGTCTGCATTTGTTTATCTTCAAGTCACTTCATCTGGTTTGTGAACTCGAAATAAAAACAGTTGTCAGAGCGGATTTGTAAGAGACAAAGGGCTGCATTCATAAATTAGCATGCTGGTAATTGAATAGGAATGCAGTGCACGACAACGGCACGCTAATACTTTATAAATATTCCAAACTACTTTTTCACATGTCATTTGAAACAGACAACCCCTACAAGTCACTTTGTTACCACGACAGGATAATTTAGATGCAAGCATTGCTGATGGTCTCTGTATAAAGGCCTAATGATGGACTACACAATATCAACACAATACCACAATACGCAGGCTGTAATACAATACTTTTCAGGACACTATACATGTAGTGATCATGAACGACTATTTGTATGAAGTGAAAGAAGATAAAATGATCATTCATAACAGCCTGATTCTCTTGATACGTATCTTGATTAATGGATATACAATTACTGTAAAACAAGAACATTTTTCGAGCAAGAAATGTTTGCTAATTTCGCGTTTATTAAAAATCTGCAAATTAAATGTGCTGTGAAATATGTTATTCATGCTTGTGTCGTACATTAAAAGAAAAAGAAGCGCAAACATTTACTGCAGCAAAAATGGACCTTGAAGGCCATTAGCGAAATGAAGTTGCCGCAAAAAAATCCTGTTTTACAGTAATCGTTTCAGCTGTCTCTCACTCCCAAGTGGTCAGGGACTAAATAACAATTTCACCTTCAGTGTAGGGATGGCAAGGCTGAGTGGGTTCATGTCATACTGTTCAGAGCAATAGAGGATTCTCCATTAGGGTCAACCAGGAGTAGAGATCACTCTTAACTCCCTTATTTCTGTCTCACGTATAATAGAATAAAGATTATCTCTTTCCATGTTGGTAGGTATAATGTATTGCAGCTGGTGGGGACCGGGAACTGCAATCACCCCCAAATGACTTCCCTTATCTGTCAGTCTAAAACAGAATACTGCCCTTGGTGCCGTCTCTTTCTTTGCACCATCCTAACACTAATTAAATTCAGATTCTTTGAAATGTAAACCCTAACAACCCTCCTTTTACAAGATCAATTGTAATTGAATCATTTCACTTCAAAGAATGGATAGAAAATAAAAAGAAGAATTATCAACAACTAAGTTGCATGTGTGCCGTCCTGCCACTTTAGTAGAAACCATGATGACTTTTCACAGTGGTTTTCCCTTTCTCCTAACTGGGTGGTCTAACTGGTTACCTGACTGAGCGCCAAGGTTACACACAAAGCTGCTGCATGAACAGGCCAGCCAGAACCATCACAACCCAGTCCACACAACGATCTGGAAAACCATGTGAGGATAGGCATTTGTTGGGGTGCTCTTAAGCTGAAGTTTGGCATAATTCAATACAGGCAGATGTTAAAAGCATACACAATGTCTCATTACAACTGTGTTACATTTTATTGTACTAATGTACTATAATTACATTATTCATATGCACTATTCTCAGCACAGATAGCAGGAATGTGAAGTTACACAGTGCCTGCTAATGAGGCACATGCCCATTCCATGGCCGTTCATCCTGAGACTGAGGGTGGAGACCACCAAACTCATTACACATGACCCAAGCTGGTTTTGAAAGGTGTGCATAGACAGTGAATTAACCCGCTGTGCCACCTAGCTCCCTTCACACAATATATGTTCCACTTGCTCAACAGTGTAGTCAAAGCCCCTCCAGACATTTCCAGTAGGAGACAGGAATTCTAACAGGAAACTAGGCAGAGGACCAGGTTAAATAAGAGGGTTTTAAGTCTGGACACAAACTCGTGATTTGTCTCATAAAAAGATTACCAAAGTGTGGAGCAGATCAATAAGGGCTTTTTTTTTCAATTAGCAAATGTTAGCACTCCCCTCTGTCCTTAAAAGAGCCCAGACTACAACATGCATTTCAGTTTTGTGATGAATTACAAGCTTGTAGACGGCAGTGTGTTGATAGTGCTGGGGCTGTGTTTATCCTTGTTACAGCAGGTGCAGACTGAAGCCAAGTCTCCCGAGCACCTGGGCTGGACTTTAAATAAACTACTAAAACCCAGCTTCTCAAGAGAACACACAACCACAACAGATTATTCTGAAATGGTGTGTGCAAATCCCAGCACTCACATTTCATGTGTATACAAACGGTTTGTCTTTGACATTCACACCAATAAAAGCTTTCTCTTATCTCACCGATTCTGCACAGGTGATGAAACCTTGCTCTCAGCTGGAAATTTCAGCAACAGCTAGCTTGCTGGTGTTTATTATAGTTTATTACTGGTTAGAAGTTAATTTTATAAAACCCAGCGCATGTTTCAAGCTAGTGTATTCTTGTAACAGAATCATCTCAAGACAACTGTCTTTTGATGGAATAATTTAATCAGCTTTTCTTAAACAAATACAACCCTTTCTAAAGCATCTACAATGGAAATGCAGTGGTTCTGCACTAAAGGACACAGTTATACAAGTGCCCCTGGCCATTAGTACAGTTGTACTACAATAGTAACACCACAATAGTATTGACCAGTGCTCTCCATTGCATTTCCATAGTGTCATAACAGTATCCAGTACCACTGTGCAAGATCTGTTTCTTCAGGCATACACTGGTGATGGTTCTTAAACCGCATTCATAGAAACATGTACCTAATTTCTATCACCTAGGGGCTATTGTATACAAATGACAACTGAAAACAAAATGGTGGAAGTCTGGAACCAACTCCCCGGTAATGTTGTTGAAGCTGACACCCTGGGATCCTTCAAGAAGCTGCTTGATGAGATTCCGGGATCAATAAGCTACTAACAACCAAACGAGCAAGATGGGCTGAATGGCCTCCTCTCATTTGTAACGTTTCTTATGTTCTTATATTTTGCTATAAATACATGCATCCATCAGACTTTATACAGGCACATTAAAAATTGACAAGAGGCAAACTTCTTGTATTTAATTGAGACTGCGGATAATTACTACCTGTGTCTGGTACCACCAACTTGCCAGATTTGTATTGTAGCACTGAACAATTAGTGAAATTCACATCTGGTGACACTACTGTGAAGGCTTTTTTTTGTTTTCGAGCTTTTCTGTCTTCCATTAGAAAGTGACATCTCCAAAAGAAAAAAAAAATGCTGACAAAGAAATGAGGTAATTTTCTTCTGTGATGTGTTTATAAATTTAAAACACACACACACACACACACAATGAGGTGTTTGACTAAAAATGAGAAATTGAGAATTTAATCCCCCAATAGATTCAGTCCAATTAGTGTAAGGTTGTGTTGAGCAACAGTCTTTAAAAAAAAAATAATAATAACAATGTAAGTAATACTTTACAAAAGCATTTGCTTGGAATACAAAAGATATCCCTAGAGAATTTGCATAGTGGACAAAGAGGTATTACAATAATATGACACTATACTAACACCTAAAGCAAATGGTTTTGACTTACAGAAATTAAGAAGTTGTTACAGTATAAAGAAACTTAACAGGACAATCCATGCTTATTTAAATAAAACTGACAACATTCTCAAGTGGTCCCTTATATTTTCAACTGAAGCCCTGCAAATCAGAACATGATGCATTTGCATTGCTAAAATTAATGATGGCTTTGCACCTTTGTAACAGATGTGGCTTATTTTTACTTTTGGCAAGTGATATAGTGAACAGTGGGACCACATCCTGCGTTTTATGTACACAAAACTAGTTACATATAACCTACTTCGGGACCAACCACAGAGAAAATGCCCCTGAACGTCATTCATCAAAGTCTGTGGTTGTTCTTCAATGTCACACTGGGTCGATTCTTTACCATTACTCACACCTAGGTTTTGCCTTTTTTCCTTAGCTGGCACACGTCTACTTTTATACAAAGAAAGTTGACACAGCTGTCTCAAATACAAACTGAGGCATGCCATTTGATATCTTGAAAGTGACAACAAATAAACATATTTAAAGATGGTTGCTGCCAAGCAAAACAGTTTAAGTCCAAATGCATAATAATATTGGGAAAGAAAACAGAAATTAGAAATTGAACAATAGGTCAAGATGGCATTGTGTTCAGCACCAGCCGGGGAGTGCTGTAAAAAAAAAAGTTTTGCAACACTGTCTCTAGCAACTGAAACTAAATCTGGTACATCCATGTATAGTCTTGGAACGGAAAACTAGATTCCACTGCCATTTATCACAACACAATTCTGAGGACTAAAAAGACAGACTGAAAAAGATGTCTTGCTGCCAGATTTTAATTTTTGAAAAGCCGTTGCATCCCCTATCAAAGACAAATTCCGTAATGCCTTGCAAAAACAATTTTCAGATCCAGATTCAGTAATTCTGTTTAATTGTAAACTGTATTGGCATCTTACATTACATCTGCATTTTTCATAACACACCAAATTACATATATTATTATTATTATTACGGCTTTTAGAAGATTAAAATATGAATTCATTATCCCACCAATAAGCTCAACCAATTACAAATGTCAACTATTACTATAAAAATGATCATTTTTATTAAGAACTCACCAATCTCTGCTATTTAATAGCAAAGTCTGCAGTAAAACCCTCACTGTGGCAGCTACAAGTTTGCCTGTAAATGCCTTCTAGTGGCATGACTGGTGTTGGACGCTCTAGCTCAACCAAGCTTGTTCCCCACAACATCAAGTGAATGTTTTCTTTGGTCACAGTAGAGTCTGCAAACCTAATTGCTGTTTCCTATTACAGTGAAGGGCAACAAAGTTTGTCCTGTTTTTACCTCACAATGGACTGATTTCAACAGTTTTTTATTCCTGGGTGGTCAGTGGGGTTTTTAAAAACATTTCTTCAGGCCTGAATTCACCGTAGTCCCATCTGTATGGCACAGTAGTGTGGTGCATCACAAAGATGAGTTGTTTTTCAGAATCCAAAAAAAAAAAGTTACAGTTTACAGCCACTGCTCAGAACAAAGTGTGCAAACAGAAAACAATTAATCAACAATCTAGAGAACATTGCAAGCTCTTCTAATATATCATTCCCCTTTTCGTTTGATGTTGCCTCTTCCACATTACCACATTTCCCTATGGGACACCATTCTTTTATAAATGAATTTGCTTTTCACTACAGTATGCTTAATCATAAGATTATGATTTCTGACCACAAAGATGCTGTTAAGAATCCTGTATAAAGCAGAAGGAGTTATTTTTGCAGTTTCTAAGGACGGCCAGGCACAGCCTCACATTGCGCAGGCATGGTATGGAACAGCAGACACATGGCGTCCAATATTCTGTAGTAATCAAGCTACATAAAGCATGATCGAAGTATGGGGAAAACGCAGAAAATTGGCTTAAATCACACAGTAGACCTTCAGAAGAACAACAAGAAAGCCTTCAAGATTTTTCCAAGTAGTCAAAACAGAAAAAAACTAAATTTTAAAGCCTATATATAATGCACTACTGTTGAGCCTCCTAGTGGCGAATCAGTGGGTTTTATTCCAAATTGTTGACTCAGCAACTAAAAACAGGAGGGGTTCCTTTCTTAGAACAGCGAGCAGCTGATGCAATGCCATACAGCACAGTGAACTTTCACCCTCTCCAAAGGAACATGGTTTTTAGTCTGACTGGCCAGCCACCTCCATACATGTAACCATATATTTTTTTTAATCACTTTTTATAACCATTTACCTCATTAGTAATACCAGTATGAACAATGGGCCTTGAGATTTCCTCACTGCCAGAGCCTTTCTAAAATTGTTGGGGCTCGGGGGTGAGTGTGTAGCCTGGGGTGGGGTAAATGAAAATTATATTTTGAGAATGCACTTTTATTTCAAACAAACATATCATGAACAAAAGTATACACATTGTATAACCGCAGCTAAACATGGTATGGCCCCTGGCTCCAGCACCCTTTGTTGACTGCAGTATATAGTCTAATTCTTGGCTTAATCCTTTGTAATATTAATTATATCTTGTGGGACAGAAATTAAACCAAATAGAGTAGTGGTTAGGGCTCTGGACTCTAGACTGGAGGGTCGTGGGTTCAAACCCTGGTGGGGGACACTGTTGCTGTACCCTTGAGCAAAGTACTTTACCTAAATTGCTTCAATAAAAACCCAACTATATAAATGGGTAATTGTATGTAAAAATAATGTGATATCTTGTAACAATTGTAAGTCGCCCTGGATAAGAGCGTCTGCTAAGAAATTATATATATATATATATTTTTTTTTTTTAATGATACAATAGCAATACGATTCATAATATTAATAATAATAAATTACAAAATATTACAAAAATGTATGTTTCCATCTCTATTTAGAAATGTAAATTACATGCAATATTCCAGTCTGTGTCAGCTTCATGTTTTCTGACAGAATTTCCTGTGCAGTGGGCCAGGGTTCCTGACCTGTAGCCCATCTTCATGTGTTAAGCCATGGCTCAGATTTATCATTAAAAAAACATTAATAGGCTACAGGGACACACAGTTAGACGTGATAAATAGTTTGTACTTTCTCATGTATGCGTAGAGTGTATAGAACCTAACTAATGGGTGACAAACCATACTGCAGTGTTAAATTTAAAACACATTTTTGTTAGTTTAATAAGATTAGGTCTAATCAAGGAAATGAAATATCACTGGATGTCTGGTTTTTGACTGAAGGTAGTAAAAGGTGCCAAACACAACAATAACTAACCTTCTGAAATGCCTATGAAAACATCTTTTAGTCATACATGTATTAAATGCCTTGATTAGCATGGTCAACTTAAAATTACAAACCTTCATATTTCACAGCAGCGAAATCCTGGATTTATTAACCAAGAGAACCAGCTTTATGAGTCCTTGGCTGTAGACTGCCCCATCTACAGCAGCTGGAAAGTCTGTATAAATTGGATAGGATACCTTTTCCAGTTAAAAAAGAAGCTTATTGTTGAAATGGCAGAAAAAGCTGTGCTCCTAATTAAAAGTTGTTCAATAGTAGTACTGTACGCTTGTGAATTATTTGTTGGCTAGCGGGCTCCCGGAGTAATTGTTTAGGTACACTAACATGGGCTCTGCTGGTTCACCATTAACATAAATCTGTTTTTAGCTGTCAGTGACTGAACAGACTCAGAGTTTAAGTACTGTATTTATCCAAACCTGACACTTATTCATAAAGGCCGAAGATAAATGGGCACCCTAAGCGAACATCTAAGGGGCTGAAGAAAGAAATGTTATTCAGCAAAGAGGAAGCCTTGCTTTACTCTGTACCCCATACTACTGCAGGTCTGGACCTTACAATCTGCCCACCTAGTGGGTCATTGGCTTATGGAAATTTCACTGATGCCCCATTGGAAATAAAACACAGGTCATTACCTTAACTCATGGGTGGCCAAAGTTGGCCCTTCCTGTCCTGGTCTTTGTTCCAACCCTGTTCTAAATTGTGTAATTGAAGCAATTAAACCTTCGTCCAGACCCTGAAATAGTTCATGATCTAATTTTACCTGTTAAATCTGGAGTGAAACGGCCCTCCACAGACAACACCATCACAGCAGGTACACTGCGTGTGAAATATAGTGGACATGACACTTTTATTTTATATGCAGTAATTATAAAGTAGTTACTATGTAATTAAACGAATTGTTTATAATAATAATAATAATAATAATAATAATACATTGTTGTAAATACATGTTTTAAATAATGGAACTAAAGTACAAATACAGAAGCTAAATGTACTTTTATTTTGAAGTGTATCCAAGTTTTTTTTTTTTTTCATATTGGAAAAGCAACTGAGCTCAACAGTTAATTACAAAAATGTATATTTATATATGGAAGTTGAATACTCCAGAGTGAGCTACTCAGAGCAAACTCACTGTGTCATTATCAAACACATGGCTCCATGTGCAGTGCTGATCGCAGGCCTGGGGCTGTGCCATCCTGTTGCACATGTCACTCGCTAGCTCTGAACAGTCACAGATTTGCAATGTTTCCCTTTTTTGCATATTGCCAAAAATGATGAAGTAAAACATTTATAAGCAAAATTAAAATATGTACCAATGCCCTTATGAATAATACATCTGAGAAACGATTCTGGAGCGAACAGCGCTCCCCGTTAATGCTTTTGAGACATGCCAGCGACTGTCTCTCTGCTAATATAATAGGATATTCGTTTAGTAATTGGTTTCCCTTTGTTGAAGTTGTGAAACTGATCTCTTCAAGAGCTTGTGTCTAGTCCAATACAATCCTGGTTGGGTACAGTTATGACACAATACAGTATGTATTACAAAGCTGACATTAACCACATTACCTTTAATATAGTATTAGAACTGCATTATAAACAAGGTGGGAAATAAATTTTAAAAAATAACATAATGGAACATATACAAAAAGTATTATTAATGAATTACCTGACTTGTATTTGATTACAAATAATGAAAAACACAGCAGATTTTATGAAGGCAAAATTGAGACTACAAAACCTTGACTTAAGGTAAGCTGTATTCAAACCCAGGTCTCCAGATGTGATAAGATAGTCATTAATTGTCTGTACCACCAAACCCCCACCCCCAATTACAGCATTTCATATTTACCAAGGATTAATCACTTACTGGTAGGGAGTGAACTTGAGTAGTGACTTATTATTATTCCAGTATTAGTATTACTACACATTCATTCCTAATGACAAAAACACATTCTGAAGTAGGAAGGATTTTTTTTTTTTTTTTTACTCTGCAGTATTATAACAAAGAACATAAACAGTATATTTGATGCATTATGAAGAAAAAAAATAACACTTTAAATTTGGATTACATTTGTGTAAAGAATGATTGGATCTTTTCTAAAGTCTGACAACATCTTGGCCCAGCTGATTCAGCAGTTATACCCAATACATTTCCAGGACTTTAGTTTTCAGCCAAATGCATTAGTCTTCTGACAATTGTTACACATTTCCTGCTGACAGCTTAATTATTTTTACATATGTACTTCTCACATGTGCATTTCTGTAGCACGCGTCTCCTGCACGAGGATGCATCAAGTTGTTTACTCTGTATATTATTGTTTATTTAAACAAAGCTTTTATTAGCATTTATCTACATGACTTCCCAAATTTCCTCCAACACATATTTGTAGCTAAACTACAAATTCAGCTTTTTAGTGTTCTTGCCAGCAAGCTTTTAGTAGTAAAACTGAATTTCAAAAAAACAAGTATCTTGCTGCAATCTAGCCACTGCTTACTGAAATACCAATGGCTTTTAGTAGGATATGTGAAAGACAAGGTTAGGGGTGCCAACTGGTTATTCATAAATGCTTTGGTGACTAGGAACAGCTTTATCAAAGAGGGTTTCAAATGTCAGCCTAATTAATGTCCACTATCTGTCACAGTCATTTCAATATTCTACAAGATCTTATAATAATCAGAGTCAGTGGCGGCTCGTCATAAGAAGCTATGGAGGCTAAGTCTACGTTTAATTTTCTAAAAGTAAAAAAAAAGCTTAACATACGTCATGCTTTTCAAGGTCTACTGTGTTGTTATTGGCCAACATGTAGCCTCAAAATGGGCGGGACCTTCAACCTGCAATCACCCTCGGTTTGTCAAGTGATACTGTATTTGTATTGGCTACAAGATGCAGGCTAGCCTCTACCACTCATAATTAGACTTAATCTTGACTCTGTTGACAGGCAGGTTATGGGTCACGTATGGCTACTCCCTTAAGTTTTGATTTCTAAACACAGTACGTTGTAGATTTTTTAAATTCATACGCCATTTTCCTCACTTTCAAATTGAGGAAAAAATAAGAATAAAAAATAAGATTAAAGGTCGTCCGAAGCCTTCTTTAACAGGGAGGACAAAAACAAAATGACCTTTTTAATTGATCATGGTACGAAAAAAACGAAATGGTTGACCGAGCATTCGCAGTTTGGTTTTTCAAACCGGCTCTTCATCTTTCAAATATTTTTTCTACAAATGACATCACTCAGGATTCATCAATCAAATAAGTCCACAGTGTTTTGGTTATATACAGTTGCTTGCCTTATGTGCTGCGTATACTATATTACTGTACTACATTTCTTATTAAATTAGGACGTATCTTTTGAAACATGCAACGTTTTATTGCATATAATAAAAAGTACGTATAAGCAATAAAAGCAGGTTTTGGTGTTTAGCCTCCCCAGTTATTAAAGTCAATATGAAATTAACATAGAAGACTGGTGCATGAAGAGCAGAACAATCTCTTGCAGGTCTCAACAAGCTACTGATCTGATGATAAAGCACTGTAAACTTTGCAATACTGTCTGCATTAGGATCCGAAACATTGCTTTACAGTTTCTTCTTTACCTTACTAGATGGGGGAAGTAAACTTGCCATCAGTATGTTAAAGCAAGAAGATTGTGTGTGTGTGTGTGTGTTAACAGTACATTTACTGCTACTATCCATTAGACGCATGTTGCCACTCTTTCCTATGCTTTACATCTGTACATACATGTAATATGCAACAATACACTTTATCCCTAGAAACAGCAGGATATGTTTATTAAATGATAATTACTCAACATATAAACTGTACAGAAATTCTTTCAGATTGCTACTGCACTTTAAGTAAATCACAGGCACACACTTTCCTTTCATAAACATTAACTGTAAAAAGAATAGGTTGGCACAGCCTGCTACATACAGCAAATGAATGGTACAGTAGTGCTGCAGTGCAAATGTATGGAGTTACGAAGTTAGTTACAGCACAAA
The DNA here is from genome assembly GCF_902713425.1 of Acipenser ruthenus. NCBI lineage: Eukaryota > Metazoa > Chordata > Actinopteri > Acipenseriformes > Acipenseridae > Acipenser > Acipenser ruthenus. Next base: position 7,215,332 of record NC_081198.1, on the reverse strand, counting down.
CATCTTGAGTGTTTATGATGTCGTCCAGACCCCTCCACTGAGTTCATGTATCATGTTTACTTAGCAAGACTTGCACAAGGCTAAGTTTTGTTTCCAATAGGGGTTAAGGTGGGGGTATGATAAGATACAACATTAAACCAGTTAATGCAATTATAGAGGAAAAACAAATCCAAACCTTCACTTGGCAAAATAGAAAAATATATATTTTTTGACAAGAATAATCAATGCTGGCATGTAAAATTGTTCCACATACAAAAATAAAAGGGAGTTATTCTTCAAAGTCTTTGATGCTTGTATTTCACTGGTAAATTATTCTGAAATGTGCTAGTGGGTACTGCAGAAGTGGCAGAAAAAGGGAATATGCTGAATGAGTTTGGTGACAGAGTGAATTAAGACTGATGGCTTCAATATGATTTATGGGGTGTTCATGTTTTATTTGAAGTGAGATGCAGCATCCATGAGCATAGCAGTGTGCTGCTCGAGGACGAACACCAAACATACGTATCATTTGAACATAATTCAAAGTCGCAGATATGATGTAAAAATAAATATTAAATTACCTATTTTAAAGAAAATGTGTTTGAAATAGTATAGTTACTCCCAGTAGCTTAAAATATTACCCTGCCAAAAACCTGAGAGTATATTCTGAAATTTCAGGCTTGGGGTCAGTGAGTAAATCCCAGGGGGTCCCTGAAAAATTCAACATATTTTACTCAAGTCAGATGTATCGTGTCGTGATACATATCGGGTCCTTAGTGGATCGTTTGAATCTTACTTCTAAAGCAACAAGTATACAGTCCTCCTCTGTCAAATCTTCAGCTACTCAGATAGGGGCTTTGCTTTGGAACACTGCAGTTCAAGACATGTGAATTGTTTATAGACAGGGTGGCAGCAGCAAATTTAAGGGTATAGAGCAGCTGTACAATAAGTTGTGACCAGGGGAGACTGGAGGGAGCCGTGTTTGCACCTATAACTAGCCAAATCCTAAACTTGACCTCAGCACTACAGTACTGGCAAAGACACTTTATACTTACTGTGCAATCCTGTATGTCCCCTTAATTAAACCTTAGAGAGATAGAGATAGAGATATTTTGTGGTCTGGATCATATATACTAGAGAGACTCTGGTCCTTTAATCAAATACAGTTCAGAATGCTTCTTTCTGTCTTCACTTGTGAGGATTCAGGAATCGCAAAAACTCAAAGCAAATCAAGGAGATCAAATACAGCTCTTTTATGTGTCAAGTAATTCCACATTGAAATAACCACAGACTGTCACTGTAATAAAAACTATCTGAAGTGACTGCTTGACTAATCCCAGAACTTTTAAGTTAAACAGAAACATTGCGGGATATTGTGAATTCTTGAAGCACGAAGAACAAAACGCAAAGCAATGTTTTGAAGACATTATAAACATAATCAAATCAGGGCAGAGGGCTCTGCAGTATTCACAAAATTTCAGCTTTAACCTTTTGACTGCCACTGTTGCTGCCTAATGAAATAAACTTTTTAAATCACTACCCTTATGATCCTGATCACAGTTTGGTGGTTTCACTTTCTTTTTTTTTATGTTCAAAGTTCTTCTGCTGACAACCTAATTCAGCACAGCCCCTTTAAATAAACTCAGCTACTCCATTTATTGTATTTAAAACCACTAAAAGAAAATAAATCACACTTCTTATTTGGATGCAGCAGTGTTTGACTGGTTCAGGTAAAGCCAGATATTTTTGGTATCCACACATTAGTTTTAAGTAATTCAGACAGTCATGGAGGTTAATTGTTTGCATTGATAGGGATAGATTCATATCAATGTCAATCACTGTCTTCTGTAAAGTTAAAGGCACTCTCAAATTTCAAGAAACTTTAAACAAGGTAGTCGGGTCATATTTATACCTCGGTTTCAATTAACTTAAGAGTTAACATTATTTGTCTTCAGCTTCATACTTCATTACTTATCAAAGTCCTTACTGACTTCCTTCATCATGTTGCAAATCATGTACTCAAAAAAAAAAAAAAAAAAAAAAAAGTATGTCTCAAAAGGTTTGTTTCTGTTTGTGTTTTTAAGCCTTTGGACCAGTTTTAAAACTTATGGACAGTGATGAATATGAAAATGTATTTAATGCCATAGACAAATTTAATGGGATTATTTGGGACAGTATTTGATTTACTAAACTGTATCCAACGAGAGATCATTTATACTAGAACTTTATAGAACGTAATAACAATAATCTAAATATAAATTAAAGGTTTGTATATAAAAAAATAGAAAAGACAAGGGGGTTGTAAATCTTCCAGATGTAAAGTTCTGTATACTTTTATCATATGCAAATATTATCCATCTAATTGACCGCAGGATACTGCAGCTTTAAACAATAGGCTGGCAATTTAAACTGTCTGAGATGACAAATCCACAAAATTGCCTTAAACTGACTGCTAGGATATTAAAGCCTCAGAACTATTACTGCACTGTTTTTGTTGGATATCTTTTTTAATATTAATGTAGACAAAAGAAAAATTTAATAAAACTAAAACAACACTTGAATTAGGTATGAAACATAACAGGATATTGCAGAAAGATTATGTAGTTTCCTTTAAACTACTTGCACTGCCTTGAGCAACTACTGTAGAATGCTTTCAGCGGGCAGTTAATTAGAGAAGAATATAACCCCCTCCCCCAAAAAATGGAGCGAGATTTTGTTAAATTACAAGCAGCACTGGAAGAGAACACAGGTAAGACCTGTCACAGCCGAAACCTTCATTATTCTAGGCTTGATAATTATTTGTTTTCGTCAAGGCACTGCATGTAACAAATTCAAACCAGCTGTGATATTGGGGGTGTTATACTTGGACATGAGGAAGCTTACCTCATGATTGTACAGTGGAAACTGCTGTTGGAAAGATAATAAAAGGGATTAACTAGCTTTTTGTAGAGCATTTGGTTTTAAATCAAAATGTCTCATCTGTTTCCTGTGCACAAATATTTTAAATTCCGAAATGCCTTTGTCTATTACAGTACATGCATACAGTCACCCACACACTTACCATCCTGGTCATGAACAGTCAAATTCTGCCAACATGCACAGCCTGTGTATTATTACCAGAAACTTTGCTAATACACATCAGACATGCTCAGGTGTGCCTCTCCATTCAACGGAGTTACAGCATGAGCACGAGAAAGTTTGGTTCCAACTTCGTTTTCGCTTACCTGTCTACCAAACCTGACTGAAACAAAGTACAACGTACAGTATTCCGAGGTCAAATGTGGGATTAAAGCCCCTGAGTGTTTCTGTCACTCAACATATACTGTACATGACATTTCAAGTACTAGCTATATCAAGTTCTAGCCAGAAAATCTGGTTTTATGTAACACATGTTGCAATGTATCTTGGTATTTATCCAGTAACTCTACAACATGTAGCATGATTGTTGCTAGGCAAGCATCTGGTTAGCATCTTTAATCCACACAGCAGGACTCTGTTGTGTCACTGTCTCATCATTCTGTGCTGTGACATCTGTGTCTGAATTCCCCTATCTACAACTGAAAGAATTACTATAGCTATTGCTGTCATTTCCTTCGAGGTACAAACCTTTATGACAGGAATGCCACACATATAAAACCAGTGAAAGCTTGGTAACACACAGCCTTAAAGATGTGAGGCTTCAGGTCGGTTAAAATTTTTTCATATACACCAGGAGCAAGTAACAAACTTCTTGGTTGTCTTTCTTAACCAAGATATTATTTGCAAGAGATTAGATTAATTTTTAATAAATAAATAAAAATAGCAAATTATCTTTACTTACTACTTTGCATGTGTGTTGCTAGTAACAGTTGATTAGTTTGTGGGTTGAAATGAATTGTTATCAAGCAAAATTCTTGAATGAATGTTCCATCAACAGAAATGGTACTGCACCAGCCTCTAACTAATACAGTATTCAGACCTGTTGGTTTGAATAAAAAGCCACTGCTCTTGATTCCCTTTGGACAGCAGAACATTTCAATCTCTGATTTTTAAGGGGTCAAGTCTATTCATCTTTGGTTATGTCAAGCAGATGTTTTTTTTTTTTGGTTTTTTTTGTACTGAGCTGGATTTTAAGATCTAAATCAGGTCTCGTACAAAATAAGGTCAGACCAAATAAATATCTGGTTTCCCCTGACACAAGCTAAGGAAGAATCAGTTTGCTGTCTTCTTACCCTTAAAGCTACAGAAACGCACTCCTCTAATAATCTAAAGAATGGAGGATCTAAAAACCTCTCTCTGTATAAATTCCACCGGGGTCCCCCCACAAGGGGTGATTTATTGTATTGACTCGTTTATTAACTGCTGAAATGACATCAGACAGAGATTTACACATTTCAGGGCAGCATTCTTATGATCTGACGCTGCTTGGATCATTAGCTTAGACCCCCGTCGTCATCTTGAACTACAGGTGGTGATCCATTTGCATTTAACTTGCCAATGCTTATCGGGGATCTTAAAACAGAAATTACACTTTAGTCAAAAAGGGTTTCTGAGGATTAGAAAATGTGGTCTTGGGACCCAGATGCATAACTTCTTTAGATCAGAATACCCTCTGCATGCAGAAGCAACCCCAGCCAAGCATTGCAGACGAAGTTATTTAACACAATATAGCGCAATGGTTACTTTGTGTCCTTTACCAGGTTGATGCAACACAACTGTGCACTTACTAAACCACATCTCGAATGACAAAAACAGTTCTATTTTATATCTGGATGAAAACTGAAGCACTCACCTTTACCTCTTTGGTCCTGTATAAGTACCTTTCAGGCAACATTTGATATTGAATAATTACTATTAAGATGCGTATTAAGAGTGGTATTTCAAAGGGACTGGTGAGGAGTTCTGAAAATGGACCACTCCTGATAGTGGAGACACTCTGAAGGCATTAGGAAGAGAGTAAAGGGGATTGTGTCTATATATATCTACAGTATGCATGCATCAAAAAGAATTATAAAAAACACCTTGACACAGTGCGGTTGGATTTGTCTCCTTGTTACCCGAGAACTGCAGTTTGGAAAAGAACCGGCAAGACTTACCATGCACTTGTTGGGCTTTTCTCCAGAGTGAACCCTCATGTGGATCAGCAGTTTGTAGCGAGCATTGAAAGGCTTGTATCGGCGGACGCACCCAGCCCAGAAGCAGGTGAAATCCTCCCCTTTGCGCTGGTCGATGTGCATCTTCTCAATGTGCCTCACAAGCTCATCCTGCTGCTCGTAGGCAGCGCTGCAGTCGATCCACCTGCACACCTGCTTGTCGGGACTGCCCCCACTGAGGGTGCTGTCCTCCCTCTCAGGCTGGGACAGAGGCTTGGACTCCGCGGCAGGGGGCTGGCCCTGCAGGTGAAACACGGCGCTCTGGCTCTGGTTGATGTACTGGTGCAAATGATAAGGTGGGGGCAGGCTGTGGTGATGACGATGATGGTGGTGGAGGTGATGATGGTGATGATGATGATGATGATGGAAAAGCTCTTCGCTCTGCGTGAACTCGTCCAGCGGCTCTTGTTTCAAAAAGCCGGCTTTCTGACAGCCCTCCAACACCCCGTGGTGCACCATATTGTTCATGTGGAAGCCGAGACCTTCTGGTTGTTCCAGCTGCTGCTGCTGTGGGGTGTGCTGCTGCTGCTGCTGCTGCTGCTGGTTAAGGTGCATCTGCAGCTGCTGATCACAGTCACTGCGCTCCAGCTCCTGAGAGCCTATGGAGGATGAGGAGGAGAAGGAGACGAGGCAGGCTCCAGGGGACGGCAGGCTGCAGCTTTCCTCTGTCTGGGAACACAGCTGAGAGGGGCTCTGGGGCTTGCAGCTTCCCGAGAGGTGACCAGCGGCCGCTCTCGTGTGAGAGGAAATGCCAGGAGAATTAGTCCGCAGCCCGTTGACGCAAGCTGCTACCAGGGACATCTGGGAAGAGCAGATGATAGCTGTGATATCGATTCCCTCAGACGGGGCGGCTGCCGGGGCCACGGAGATGCATCGCCTCTTCAGGTTGCCTGAATGCAGCAGCCTCGCTGAATGACGGGAGCTGCCAGCTGACAATAAGCCCTGGGAGGAGCCTGGTTCATTATTAAACGAGTACGATGAAAGCGAGTTTGTGAAGCTATTGTTGGCCAGTTCTATTTCGGGATGCAGCAGGCTAGCTGTCCCCCCTCGCATCTCGGTCCCCCCTCCTCCAGAAGCTATCTCCTGGCTCACAGGGACCCCAGATAGAGCTCTGTAGCTGCTAGGGCTCTCCTGCTTAATGTGCGGGTGGAGGCGTCCTGCTCCATTCAAACTGGTTCTACTGGAGGTGTTGGTGGTGCTAGTTGGCACTAATGTGTCTTGAAAGTCAGAGGATCTGTAAGGTGGATAAAAGCAAACAAGAGAACATTCGTACTGGTTGTCTCCTGTTGACAGATAAAATGCAGAGCTGGCTCAGGGCTGCCAATCTGTCTCCGCTACTTTGAGACCGGTATAACAGTTAAACACTGTGTTCCCAGACTGTGCCAGTCAACCTGATCAGCTTGTATTCAGTAATGTTATGCTAAAAAAAAATTCAAATCAGCAGGCAATGAAAAGAAAAATCTGAAAACGGTGGACACTTAAACTCCACCTACTACTAGCATTATATATGGAAACATAGTGGCTTTGTGCTTGCATGCAAACCAACCAATAATATTGATACATTTTTAGATAAAATGAATTGTGTTTGAAGGTCATTGAACAGGTGTGTTCTTATTACACTTAGACTGAAAGGTAGAGTGTGGATAAAAACTTATCTTAAGTGTGCCTTTAATGTAGAAACTGTCTAATAAAACTTTCAAGAACAAACCGTGCCCTATTGATGTGGGAAACATCAGTCATCATTATTTTTTTACAATTCTGTGAGTTTTGGTGGTAATTTGGATGAAAAAAGCCACTGTTTTGTGAAGCTTTTTAGTCATCTTGAAAATAAAAGAAACTTGTTTATAAAATGATAGCAATATATTTTTTGTCAAACAGATTAGGAACACAAGCAGGTAAAACCCAGTTATATATTATTCAATTAAATCAGCACAGTCATCTGGTGTGTTGGCATAATAGCGGCCTCTGAACTTTTACCATTTACAATGCTCTGTATTATTGTGGGAATCTTCCTCGAATGAATAGGACGGAGTTCATATTTCCTGATGTGTTACTCTGATCTTTTCTATAATGACTTCTGTCAGTTCCCTCATTATAGATTTTGTGGAACGCTCCAGAGAGATCTAAGCAAAAGGGTTTTTTTTTTCTGTTGTTAATAAAAGGAATACTTTTGTCTGGATTCTAATAAATTGTCTTTGTGACATGACGTAAATTGTCAATGCATAATGACGTTCTAATAAATATGTGATTATTGCACTCACCAGTTTGTACATGAAAGAAGTTCAATGCTGAATGTTCAAGTGAATAAGGTTACTGCTCTCTTTAACATATATTAGAAGTTTGGCTGAACTCAAAGCTTACACCAATAAGAAGGAGGATCTAATACTGAATATGTCCAAAGCACTTCAGAATCTAGTACTGCTATCACACAGATCAATGGGTGGATGGGTGAGAGGGCTGTTCCAAGCCTGCATTTCATCAACACTGATAAACTTGTTTGTGTAATTTTACCTGACTGATGCTCCCAAGTTTTAAACATGTTGTGCCAAAAAGCAAATGTACAGATGAGCTAATTTGGAGAAAATGTAACAATAATGGCTGACCACTGTAGGAATACAAAGATCGTATCTGACTTATTATGCAATCATACAAAAATGTTGATCTCTACATAGATAGAGTTCTCCAATTACAAAACATTGGCATCTGATGGCTGCCAAGTACAAGGTTTCATTTACTACTTGCAATGCTGATCACAATTTTTATGAACTTTGACCATAAAGCGAGTCACTACATTAGCAGGGACCTATCAGAAAACAAGATATGCATATAGTGTACATTTTTAATTACAAAGAACTTTATACAACATGTACGGCCAAAAAAGAAGGGTCTAAAATCGACATAGCCTTTCAGTACACTGTACGACTCTTTCCATTCGGATCCTACTGCTAGAAACACAGTGATCTGTGATGGCACAGAAGCCGACAGCCGCAGTGACAGGAGGAGTACCTTGTATCTGGGTGTGGGATGGCAGTGAGCCTCAGGCTTTGCAGCGTTCTTTCACACAGGGACGCAGTGTGATCGCTGGTGGAGTGGCTTCCTGAATGGAGAACGAGGTTCTGTCTGCACCTTGTTAAAGATCCATCGCTCATCACCAGGTTCAGGGACTCCTTTTTCCCGGACAGGGAGCAGTAAAGGCTGCAGCCATTATTTGCTGCAACACAAAATGACATTAATGTAATACACTGTTTAACCTGCAGTGTGGCACTTGGTCTCGATATATATAAAGGGTTACAGAACACCCCGGAGTGCTTACAAGAAATGCAATTCTTGTATCCTGTGTTGTCCATATCACAGCAATATCATTTTAAACATAATCCAGATTGCTTTGGTAATTTTATTCAAACATCACGTGCCATACAACTGGGGAATACGTTTTTCAACTTTTACTCGAGTGCGTTCGCCAGGAGAAAGAGAATCTCTCTTGTAAGCATCACAGTGTATCCTGTAGGGGTGTAACTATGCACTAATCTCATAGTACGATACATATCGCGATATGCAGGTCGTGATACGATATGCATCACAATACATTCGATGGTTCCGATTGGCTACTTGAATGATACATAAGAAGATCTAATGGTTATTTAATGATTGACCATTTTGTAAAGACGCAAATTAAATGAGATAGGGAGAGTATGTAGCCATACCAACTATAAAACACACTTATTCTTCAGAACCATTTGCGGATCTACAACGAGCTACTGTATGTTGTGCTTTTGGTCTTGTATCAAGACACAAACGATACACACCTCTATTACAGGGGTCGGCACTAATAATATATATTGGACGTATTCACTGCTATGGACACTGATAACTTGTGTACAGACAAGTTGCCAACCCTTGTCTATTACGATGCATCATGTAAAGAAAGTGTCACGATTCAGATACACCCCCTAGTATCCAGATACGCTATTCCTTTCAATCAGGAGCACCAGGATTTGTGCAGGGGGAAGCATGAACTGAATACACTGGGATGCTCATAAGGGGTTCATATTAGGGATGAATTAGATGATTATAAGTCTTGTCAGTAATTCTAGTGATTATTCTGATAATTAACACAATATCTCTCAATGGTAAATGTATAATCTTTTCCAAGACATTTATCTACCCACAATGCACCAACAACATTACAAACTTTTTGTCCCATCGAAATACTAATAAGGATTTTAGGATGGGAAAGCAAATAATTTATTAAAATATTCAGTGTTGACTGAAAAGTTCTTGATTAATTGAATTATCTGAATACATTGTTGCTACACTACTGCAGTTAATATACTGCAAACACAGTTGCAATTTCCAAAGGGCAGCATTTGTAATTGGGAAATGGTTAAAATAACTTTAATAAAGCAGTTGCAGTAAAAAAAAAAAAAGAAAACACACACACTACCAACTATTTCACTCGCTAGCTCACAGCTGTGAACACTGTACAGGCCTGGAGAGGAGAATGTTTCAGACATCTGCTGTTCTAAAGGACCACTGTATAATACACCATGTCAATTAGACTGGTTTATCACTTTCTTTCTTTCTTTCCACTCTACATAATTTGCTCTTCTCAAAAACGTGTGTCATTACAACAAAATACTGTAGTTTAATGGATTTCTTAAAGTAACATCAATGATAGAATGGTTGGTCAGAAAACCTGCAATACCTCTTAAATGGAAAATTATACCTTTGCCGTACTTGAGGTCAAATATACCATACGGTAAGTTTCAGCTGACTAACTCAATTAAATTTAATTCAATTGGTTTTAATGATGTTATTGATAATGGCATCACACTGATGGCATCATATAAATACAAAAACATTTCCTACCCAATGCAGAATTTAAACTTGAGCTTACTGCATGTTACATTCTGAATGGCTGATGTCAAATTGTTCAATGCTGGTCCTTTTCATGCTCTCTCAGCCAAACATGGGTATGTTGCAAACAGACCACAGAGAGATCCAGTACCCAATTGAATGCTTCTTCTATTGTTTAACCAATTAAGTAAACAGAAGACAACCTCTGTTTTCAAATAACTCAATGGTTTGGCTGTTTTACCCTTTAACCAGCAGACATGTTTAAAGGGGGACAATGAAATGAAGGAGGGTGGTAGAACATGGACAGACGTCTACCTCAAAACAGCAGACTGTCAATCATTTAAAAAAAAAAAAAAAAAGGCTAGGAGTCACCGTTCATTAAATACATTAAACCCCTAACAATCTTACAAAATGTCATTATTTTATAGAATATACAATCATGATCCAATTTAAAGCAACTACTGGTGATGGAACTTATGTGCATGGGTACAGGATTAGAAACATATTCTATGGGCCACAATACGGATCCTTCAGACATATGAAATGACAGAATATCTTGATCCACTCTGTTGATACCACACTACACTTTTTATGCATTTCAAAAAACACTTCAAGTGGGTTTACCGAGGCACAACAGGTACTTTCTTCGATTATATTATTTGCGATTTCTTCACTGGTGAAAATAGACATTTGTTACATTTATAGCTACGGATTTGGTTTTCAAGTCTACATGTAAAACTTATAAAATGAATGCATTGTAAGCTGCAGTGACCATGGGTGTAAAGTTGACAACCCAGAATGACCCCTGACAAACTCCAGAGCCAAAGGAGAAAACTTCTGAAGAGATCTAATCAGACCAGGGAAAACAGCGCTGGTGTGCAGTGCTGTGTGGTCTACAAACTATAGAGAAAAATAAACAAGGAGGTCCCCATTGAATCATGTAACCCATACCAGCCAAGCTGAAGCTATTACCCTTGGAGGGTCCTGCTTAAAAAGGGTAATCCCACAAATAAAAAAGAAATGGCTGAGGAAACTGCATTGGTGAAAAATGTATTTTTCGTTTTCAGTTATTTAATTGCTTAGATTAGCTCGTTGAGAATTCGGTCTTGCTTCCAAAGAGGCAGTTGTCCCCATTCTAGACTGATGGAATCAGTTACTCTTCAAATCGACATTGACTTCTATGACAGGAGGCGAACAGGATCTCAATAATACAATAGTTTACTGTGGTATAGAATGGCAACAACACTCAAAAATGCCATCTAAAACCTAGTCTAAGCATAGTGAAGCACAGTGCAGGATGGTAAACTATACTGTTGCTTCATACACATTTTACAGATAGGGAGAGGAGGTGGCATAATCTTATTAGATTATTAGCTTTATTGCAAGTTAGATTTCGGAATAAAATCATCATGCCCTCATCCCTTATTTATGAAGCCCTCAGAGGATAAACCAGGAGGTTTTTTGAAATTGCCTAATCATGTTAGCTTTTTTTTTTTTCAGCACAGTTCTTATGATCCTTTTAAAGTATTCTGAGTTACTAAAATAGACATTCCTCTCTGCCTCATTAACTTTTACAGTGTCTTCCTCCCAGGCATTTATTGCATCTCTTCCAGCTTTGAGACAAATGTCCAGGCTAAGTTAAAGACCAAACAGATTGTAATCACCTCAGTGGCTTGAGGGCAGTAAAGAGAAGCCTTTTCCCTTATGGTTCTCATAACCAAATTGAATTCTGACATTACAATCGTAATGCAATACCAAACTAGAAATACATTGTTAACAAAAACAGAGCCTCCCTGTGGGCAAGAGGTAAAGGAAAGGCATCGTTGATGAAAGAACATGGATATGTGAAATCAGATCATTAATATAACTGGTGGTCAAAACAATGCAGTGGTGCAACACTTACTTATATAAGATTATCAGTCTTTTTCTCAGGTCTCCAGATTAATAACCTATTTTTGCAAAAAGATATGCAATCAAATACAAAACTTGAATATTTCCTAGAGGCTCCCAATGGGCAAGAGCTTAGTAAATCTGCCCCAAAGTCTACTGATTATTAAGCAACACAATTGTAAAAGTAGTTTGTGGCTGTCCACATGCAAACTAGAGAATAGTTCTAAACCAAAGAAAACTAACACATGCATGCATGCATACAAAGTGTTGCTTGAATAACTACACTGCTAGTGTTGTATGTATCTATTCTTCCATGCTGTACCCAGGTATGCGTTCAAAATAATGACTAGCTTCTCATGTAAAGCCCTGTTTTTAAGGAAACAAAGCTATCTTCACATACTTTGCTTTGTACACTCACCTGACTCCCACAGGAATTCATGCTGTTAATACTGACTGTTCTTCAATACAGAGTATACAGTGACTGTCCTGCTAAAGAATCCATACACACCATTGTAAAGCACCAAAGTGTAAGGTAACCAAGTAATGGTATCTGTTTATTCAAGCTATTATCCTCCTGAAACACACACATGTACACATACCGTTGAAAGCAGATCTGCTGATGCACACACATCTATATCTAATCAGATAGAAAGCACAAGCTTTTGTATAATCCCATATCAACAGTCAGCTACAGGTTAACAGCAGTGAAAGTAGATTAAACTGGGTTAAATAACAACAAACGCTTTTCGTGCCAATGGAATAGTACAATATGTAATGGCAACAATAAATACAAATGGACATCGACATACATTTTAGAATATTAGATTACTTTAAAATTGCCTGTCGTTCTGCATGGTGTTCTCTTTCCTAGACCTGTCGGCAGTGCTGACTGAATTAAAGGCTAAATGCCGATTAAAAAAAAAAAAATACAAACTCGAGTTTTCAAAGAGTTAAGCATAGAATGGATTTAAATTATTATTATTATTTTAATAAAAACTGTTGAAAAAACGGGTTTCGCCCAGTCATATTTTTCAAGTTCTGGGTCAATCTAGATTCGTCCGACTGGATGCGGGCGAGTGCTGAAAAAAAGTGGTAACTTCCAGATTCACCCAGAAGCCCTTGGTGAAACTAGATTGGCCCGGACAAAACTAGACTCGCCAGACCACTGGGTTTTGCAATTCACCACACCACGCACACACTAAAACAAAGAGGGACAGGTTGTATGTGATGCATCTCACAACACAAGACACCAAGCAATGGCTACTCAGCTTGAAATAGATTATATTTAACAGAGCAGACAAAGACTTTTTTTAAAGAAATAAAAAATCTGAATTGAATTCTTTCCATATTTTGCTTTTTGCCAAAATAACCCCTGGCATTAGATGTATATGCCTACACATGAAGAATTCACAATAGCACTGACAGGACCATAAATAGATGTCAGAATAATAAATATAATAAGGGAGGAATGACTGTTCTATCAATATGTATCTCATCCGTTTACAACAAACAGCCCTAAAGTCCTGGCAAGCAATTTAGGAGAGAAACAAGCTGGAGCATTGACTTGCTGTGTTACCTACTAAGCCCAGCAGAACTTCCCTTTTATTGAGGCTGGATGAATACAGCGCTGGAACAGAAACTGTAATGACCCTTATCAACTTGTAGGAAACAAACACACTGCAAACTAGAAAGACCGCAGACATTTAAGAGGCTATTGAGCAAAGGCACTTACTTCAAATGTAGATACAAGAGATTTGTAGGTCACCGATCAAAAAACATTGCCAGTGGATCGTAATGATGCATCTGTACTTTGGGTCTGAAGTCCACTGTTTGTTATGAGACACGTCTAATGCCACCAGTTTCATACAAGGTAATGTAGTCCAGGGCTTGTAACCAGAAGGTCACCGGTTCAAATCCCACCAATTACTGACTCACTGTGTGACCCTGAGCAAGTCACTTAACCTCATTATGCTCCACCCTGCGGATGAGATGTTAAATTAATGTCCTATTTTAAGTGACTCTGCATATAATGCCTAGTTCAAAGCCTACCTCTGTAAAGGGCTTTGTGATGGTGGTCCACTATGAAAGGCGCTATATAAAAATAAATATATTATTATTATATTATTTTTACAAGTCTTGTGATGCTGTATACAGTATGCAATGAAATCACATGCAACTTGGTTTCGAACTGTACAATTGCATGCCAAAAATATGTACAGTATGAAAGGAAGAAAACGACAAAAGATTTGTTCATATCTATCATTCAAAATGCAAACGTTTGTGTAACACACTAAATTTGTCCAAATCCAACTGGACTCCTTTTCCAGCAATGTATACACAAAGTTATTTCACTGTTTTTTCGTTCTATAAACTTTTTCCACAAAGTTTGGACAACCTGGAGCACACAGATATCCTTGTGACAGTTCTGTACTATGCAGTTGTGATGGGAACAGCCTTGCAGTGATTAGGAACGGTCTAATACAGTAATACAATAGTAACAATTTGTGCAGTGTATGTAATGCTGAAGATACAAGAAGTGTGGTAAATTGGTTGTCTGTCTGCGGATGAAAAGGTAAATTCAACCAGGTAAAAAAATATTAGCGATCAGGACCACTTTCTCTTATGATTCTCTGACTAGGTGTTAACAAACTAATACCCCCTCTTGACACAAGGCTTCCATTCCCCTGCCTAGCCCTGTGTGAAAGAAGACAGGACAACATGATCATCCTCAACACATCAGTGTAATAATCAGGGCAATAAGAATGTTGTAATGGAAGTTTCCATGGTGATTTTGTCTCAGTGTTCCATCTGTATACTTGTGTATAAATTGGACCTCCTTTTGGATGCTCTCATCTAATTTTTCCCAGATTTTCTCTTCAGGAAGAGGGATGAGGCTGCCAACACCTAAAGCACTTTTCCAGCCACTTATTTAGCCAGCTAATCTTCAGAAAGCTAGTAATACTAGTGAATAGCCCTGCTGAGAAATGCCATTCTGAGACTGTAGATGGGACAGCAGAAGAGATGTCTATCTCCAAGTAAGTATCTAGTATCTCCTAAACCCCAAATCTCAAATCTCTTATTTCAACCTTATCTTGAGTAAATGATACATGATGTCTGGGACAACATATTCTACTGTATGTACAACCTGTTGCATATAACATTTAAAGCTGTGCTTTATTCGCTGCATCTTTGGAAAAAAATATATGATCACAGCAAAACACATGCACCCACAAAACTGAACAATTGCTAGTCCTACTGTATGCAAGTCCAAACTGCAGGCCCTGGTAGAAATCAGGTAGAAAATGTTTTGCATAATGGACTTAAATCATAGAACCCCTCCTCTCGTTTCATTTACAAGCATTATGAAGTTTTTAGCTTGAACCCTGCAGAGTTCATGTGAAAGAAAATAACTTCTTAGGAGTTTGAATGTAAATGCCAGCAAGTCTGCCTTTCCCACCACCAACCCTGTTGCATCTAGACGGAGATTAAAACAAAAGCAAAATCCTAATCATGTAGCGTAACAAAAAATCTATGTCCCACAATGTCCATCAACACAGAAGTTTTGACCTTCTGGAGTTTTACAATAAATAATCTAGCAAAACCTTAAACTCTTTTCTGAGGCACAGAATAGTGTTTTTTCAAGAGCCCTGGCCCTCTTCAATAAATCTTCCACCTTAAATATCCTTCCCTTCACGGAGGGACAAAACGGCTTCATGCATCTGATCAGCAGATGTCTTGGCATTATTAGCTGTAATTGGTGGTAATCTTGTGTGATTTTTTATTTCAGTGACACTTCATTTTCTATAATTCTCGCTCAGCCTTTTAAGTCACCTAAGCACTGTGTTAACTGCAGAAGTGAAGGCTCTCTAGTGCTAGCTTTTAATGTTTTTAGGTTCCGAGATGCATAAAATGAAAAGCAGATGTGCTAAACTGAACTTTTGTAGTTTACTATAAATGTTTTTAAAATGGAATTTCAGTTTGATCCACGTCAAACAGTTAAACTCAAGGTACAACAAGCTACCATAACAAAAAGACAGATGCTGTTGAAAAACCATTGTGACAGTGTAACAGGGCGAGCAGCCCTGTATATTGTTTATTTATTTTTAGATCGGGGTCTCCCCCTCCGCCCGTGTACAGATTGTTTTGTATTGTTTATTTATTTTTATTGTATTTAAATGTATGTCGGCGAGCGCCGTATGTGTTATTGTTTTGGTTAAATGACGGCGTAGCCGATTGTTTTGTTTAGTGTGGATGGGTAGCCCCATCCACAATCCAATTAATAAACCCGTGCAGATTGTGGCCGAGGGGTAATAGGATGATTTGCTAATAGGTGAAACCCCTCGGCCATGATATAAAAAGCCTGCAGCTCTCGGCACTCGGGTGGGTGTTGTAGGTGCGGAGAGAGCGAGACGGAGATTGAAAACGAAAAACGAAACTAAAAGAAAATAACATAGGAACAGTGAAGGCAATCTGCCCAGCCTGACCTGTGTTTGATTTATTTTGTGTCCGTGATTTATTTTGTTTAAACCTTTTATTTTCGCTCTGTGAGCGAGTGTTTTGTGTTTAAAATATTTATTTTACTTTTTGTTTGCTTAATAAAAACGGCAAACGCCACTTGAACTGCAGTACTTGCCCTGGTGTCAGTTTTTGTTCCTGCTTCTGCCTGACGTCAGACCACCGGTCATCCCTGTCACAGACAGATAAAATACTGCCTCTTTAGCTTCATAAGTCATATGATCAGAATTTAATAATGTGCATGGAGTTTCTTCATTTTTTCTGTATGCATATAAAATAACTTTTAGTAGACGTCAGAAGGAAAGATTTTGAAAAATGTGCTGTGTTTTAATGAACCTTTTTCTGAATTCTACAACATTTTTTTTTCTACAACATACCCTCCCCCCCAAAAAAAAGGAATATATGAATTTGTATTACTTGTATACCTTTAGAATGTAACATTTATTTTTTTTGTAACTGACTATTACTAATTTACTTAGCAATAGCAAGCACATATAGCACATATAGAATCATGCAAATATGCGCTTGTGTGGAATCAAAGCATGTCAATCATTAGGGGAATCAGCCTTTCTGCAAGATGTGCTTAAATCAGCTACAGTAAATGCATTTCAGAGGCGATCCATGCATCATCGCAATCTGAGTGCACTGGTTTTACTTGGGACTCATACACGGATTGTCCACTGTAAGTCTTTAAGACATCGGTTCATTCCAGTGCCAGCGGGTCTCCCCAGAGCCTGCAGGTATATTTGAACAGGACACCCTGTACCTGAACACACTGAACTCAATCCTAATTGAGCTGAACTCAATCCTAATCTAATTAAGTGTCCAGTGACATTACAATACAGCTTAGAACTCTGGTCTATATTTTCGTCTGCAGCCCCGAAGTTTTGTGGTACTTGATTGTTGGTTTAGCAGTGGATGTACAAGTCAAACCCTAAGGGCAAAAGTAAAAAAATAATAACGTTGTCTACAGAAAAAGAAAAAGAAAATGTCAAAACAGGTGCTTGGCTAAAAAAAAAAAAGACATTGGTTAAGGGCAGAAGAAAAACTCTCAATTAAACTTGGAACCGAGAAATGTCTGTTTTCTTTATGGGATTATTGGAATTACCAGACATGAAGGTTTTCATATGGATAAAATCAGTGTGTTATGGCATTTACTTGTTATAGCTTTAATATCTGTTTTTCATGTTCTTAAAAATGGCATACCTCTTGTTCCTCTAATGAACTCTATCAAAGACATCAATATACAATACGACATCAAAGACATCAAAATACAATATTGTATGCAGGAGGAATTCATGATTTGAATACTTTGGCTGAATTAAAGTGTGTTATTGTTTACCTTTGAGTCTAGAGAGGTTGATTTACAGTGTGTATGGCACCACCTGGTGGTAACATATAGTCATTGTTCTTATATATATATATATATATATATATATATATATATATATATATATATATATATATATACACACATATATACACTACCGGTCAAAAGTTTTAGAACACCCCCATTTTTCCAGTTTTTATTGAAATTTAAGCAGTTCAAGTCCAGTGAATAACCTGAAATGGTACAAAGGTAAGCGGTAAACTGCCAGAGGTTAAAAAAAAAAGTTTAAGTTACCAAAAACTGAGAAATAATGTACATTTCAGAGTTATACAAAAAGGCCTTTTTCAGGGAACAAGTAATGGGTTAACAACTTACAGCTGTTCTGCAGTAATGGAAGTAAATTAAGCCGGGAAAGTTGATGCTAACAATTCCTACAGGTGTCCCAACTTTTGTTGATTACTTACAAACCCTCTGTCTGTATAAAAGCAGTGTTGGAACAGACTGTGTTACTACACCCTCTTAAGCATTATTTGGACAGTATTGTACTGCAGGAAGTAGTATATTGCTCTCATAAAGGCAATTAACAAAGGAAGACAGACAGACCATTATAACCCTTAAAAGTGTAGGTCTTTCCTTTAGAGAAATTGCAAAGAAAGCCAAGGTGTCAGTGAGTACAGTTTCACCATCAAAAGGCACTTGGAAATTGGAGGAAACTCTGACAGGAAGAGGTCTGGCAGACCCAAAGCCACAACAGAATCAGAAGACAGGTTTCTGAGAGTCAACAGCTTGCGTGATAGGCGGCTCACAGGACAACAGCTTCAAGCACAGCTTAACACTGGTCGAAGTAAGCAAGTTTCAGTTTCAACTGTGAAGAGAAGACTTCGAGCTGCAGGTTTGACAGGTCGAGTGGCAGTAAGAAAGCCATTGCTAAGATGGCAAAATAAGAAAAAGAGGCTTGCCTGGGCCATGAAGCACCGCCAGTGGACTATTGAAGACTGGAAGAAGGTCTTATGGACCGATGAATCAAAATTTGAAATCTTCGGTTCATCAAGCAGGGTTTTTGTATGCCGTCGAGTAGGCGAAAGGATGGTTCCTCGGTGTGTGACACCAACTGTCAAACATGGAGGAGGAAACGTGATGGTCTGGGGCTCTTTTGCTGGATCCAGAGTAGGCGACTTGCACAGAGTGAGTGGCACCCTGAACCAAAACTGCTACCACAGCATTTTGCAGCACCATGCAATACCCTCTGGTATACGCCTAGTTGGTCAGGGGTTCATCCTACAGCAAGATAATGACCCAAAACATACCTCCAGGCTATGTCAGAACTACCTTAGAAGAAAAGAACAAGACGGTAGGCTTCAAATCATGGAATGGCCAGCACAGTCTCCAGACTTAAACCCCATCGAGCTGGTTTGGGATGAACTGGACAGAAGGGTGAAAGCAAAGCAACCTACAAGTGCAACACATTTGTGGGAACTTCTGCAACAGTGTTGGGAAGAACTTTCCGAACAATATTTGATTTCCATTGTAGAAAGAATGCCACGAGTGTGTTCAGCTGTTATATCTGCAAAAGGTGGCTACTTTGATGAGTCAAAAATTTAGATTAAATTTTGTTAAACAAAACGATTCCATGATTTCTTTTTTATCTCCAATTGTTTATTTGTTCTATGCTTTAATTTCAGAGTACATTGAGACATTAAACTGCGTAAATTTCAATAAAAACTGGAAAAATGGAGGTGTTCTAAAAGTTTTGACCAGTAGTGTATATATATATATATAGTGTAGCTTGCACAGGGGAAGGCAGAAGCAGGGCTGGTAGTTGACGTAAATCACACACAAAGACATAAGCCTGATATACGCTCCTTGCAAAGGAGCCGGCTCTTTTGTACAGTGGTATCGGTGCTATGCTTTAGTGCGAGAGTTCCCGGGTTTGCGCCCGCCCTCCACCTGTGTGTGGATTGCCTCGCCCTGTGTGATGCGTCTGCCTGCGTTAACCGAGACCCCTACATTGGTGTCAGTAGTGGACACAGGTACCCCGGCACACACTCGTCGGACTGCAGCCTGGTGAGCAAGTCCGGGGCGTTAACCGAGATCATTACAATATACTGTGTATATATATATATATATATATATATATATATATATATATATATATATAGATAAAGGTTTCCATATTTTCTATGAATTCCAAAGTAGGCGTTGTGATTCATGCAGAAGAATAGTGAATAAATACAAAATACAGAGCTTTTTGAGAAAGAGAATAATCTAAGAGCATGATTTCCCTACAAACCTGACTGATAGCTGTGTTCTTGTGGTTCCCCTTGAATAGAGAAGAGATCAGAACATGGCAGGTATCAAAGTACACAACCTCACAATTAGGTAAAATATGCATAAACTACTGGCCAAACCATCCTGACCAAAGAAGACAGTGCAATTGCAAAGGAACAAAATGAAATTCAAATGAAGGAAGAGTTCCACACAGATAGATTCCAAATGAAGCACACCCTAGCAACAGAATGGCTCACAGCAACACAAGGATGTGAAACGGTCCAAAACGATGGAAATTATGCAGATCACCACGTCACAACCAGCAGGCAGGCCCACAACAGAAACACAAGCAAGCCAAAACACAAAGACAAGGGTGCCCATGAAAACAGGAACTAGGGAGGGAGGGGGGCAGCATGTCAAAGAGAAAAATGATCAGAGCTCGAGAGATGATAAAATTAAAGCTAAAAAGATATAAAGCTTGTCGTTTCAAATAGGATTCTTGCAGCAGCACAATGTTCTCCAGATTGTTCAATCTCTTCAGGTCCAGTGCTTTCTGGCAGCTCATAGTGTCCCTACACACCATTTGACATTATTATGGCAGATGTTTTATAACAGCAATGAAACTTGGCGGGTGGAGGGACCAAATGATACACAACAAGATTCCAGGACTAAACACCACAGGTTCTGCTGATGCTATTGTCCTGTGTTACATTAAAAGTGCTTGAAAAATAATACCGTAGGCACCTCTCAAAATTCCTCACAACCGCAAAGTCAATGGAAAACATTCACAAAAGGTCACATACCCTTCAAAAAATAAACAAAACTAAATGACAGAACGGTTTGCAATCCAATGGATTGAAAAAAAAAAGTGTGTGATGATTCGAAACACTTCTACTTGGATTTGGGAATTTATGTTTTATATTAAAATGTAAGACGGTAAATGATTAAAAGGATTAATGGCATTGCTGTGTGAGTGTTACAAGCTAATAATTGAACTCCAGAGGCATTCTAGAAAAAAGGAAGTTTCATTATTGCACAGCAATGTCATTTTTATTATTATTCAAGTTATTTAATTACCTTAGGTTGTCTGAAATAATGATAGTAGTCCGTGAATTAGAAACTTTTTAAGAGCAGGGCTTTGGAACAGGTGTCCTTTATTAGGGTCATCTCTCAGCCGTGCTATATTTGCTGTTCCATTATTGAGTAATAAAAGAACGACTGACCTCCATTGAATACAATGGAGTTGCAGAGTCCGGCTGTTGTATAATAAGAGTTCTACGATGGTAAGCAACTGTGTATGGGTTATAAGGATACTCAGAACGTGTACTTGTGCCAATATTCATTGAGCTTTTCTATGTATAGAAAGAGCAGTCCAATGTCACGCATTGTGTATTGCAAAAATCCAATCTCCTTAAATCTATTCTACATATCAAATCACTGTGAAGAGAATAAAACTAACATAAGGACTAATATTTTGAGCGACATACTACTGCCATGGTCCCATTGAAAGAAACTGATCCATAAAGCTCAATTGAGTACAATCAGGACAGGAATGGCAAGGACATCTACTGGCAATGCAGTGCCCTTTGATCTCACAAGCATCCTTCCCCCTCGCTTTCCACTAAAGGCAAAT
Organism: Acipenser ruthenus; assembly: GCF_902713425.1. Lineage (NCBI taxonomy): Eukaryota > Metazoa > Chordata > Actinopteri > Acipenseriformes > Acipenseridae > Acipenser > Acipenser ruthenus. The sequence continues at coordinate 7,193,728 of NC_081198.1, read as the reverse complement.
AAATCAAAATAGTTTTGTTTTTTAAACACCTGGTTTCCATAATGTCCACTATTGAAACCGAGTAGAAAGATTAATATCAAAATGCCCTCCTTAAGTTTGTCAGGAGTGTCGTTTTCTTTGAAGGGGGATGGATGACTTTACCTTCATGAGGTCATCCAGTCCCCTCAATTGAAAACACTTTCTGTTTTAAACATGTACCTTAAGTATTATAATATACTAGTTTCCAGGGATGCACTGTACAATATTGTATATTCCTGGATTTCTATTCCACTAACCATGTGATCTAACTGTACCAGCTCTCTTCTAGTCATGTGATTTTACCTTCCCAGCATACACACTTTTAAAAACTTTCCTCTGAAAGATAACAGAGAACAGAAAAGCAAGAAACAACCCCAATTTAAATACTATAGAAACAGGTCTTATGTTTACTTACTGCAAAATACAGTAACTTAGTATTTTCCCCAAATTATTTATTTAACAAATACAGATTTAGTGTTGGTACTTTTTTGCTTTTAAATATGTGGCCAAAACTAACTTTAAAGTCACCTCAATGAAAAGACCAGCCTCACAATTAAGGCAATTTTTTTACAGTCCAAATTTAGTTCTTTTGGCATCAATATTCAGGCCACCCCTGTATTTAGTTTTAAAGCCAGCGTGTAACAAGCCTCTGTTATTAACTAACATGCTGCGAACTACCAAACCCTTGGATGCAGCATGATGTATTGTAATGTGCACATTTGATTGAGCTTTTTATTAATTAAAAATAACTATTATAAACCAAAACAGAAAATTTAGAAAACTTTGCATAAAGAATACTAACATAAATAACATCGTAGTAAAATTCCTTGACACACATTTCCGACCTTGCACCGTCAGCCGAAAGGTCACTTTTTGGTGGTTCCTTGACTTGCCTTAATAGGGAGCTTTTACTGCAGAAATCCTCATATCTGTATACACAAAATAGACATATTTATAGCTTCTTGAGCAGTGATAGGATACCTTCCCGTTAAAGGTATGGGCTATTCATTATAATCCATTCCTGAAGACAAGTAATTCAGCATGCATGAACTGTTATTTCTGATCAGCGAACTAGCTCTTTGTTGCTTAGTCAGCCCTGTGCCAGCATCTTGTTAACAGTTTTAGTAAAATGCCTATTATTGAAGAACAAAGTTTTTCCTCTGCCAGATCCCAATATTTACAAGCAAGCACAAATCTGTGAGAAAATTCGATTGAACACAGATGGCAGGAAATTCCTCTGAAATGACAGTGGCCAAATTCAAACCACAAGACATGAAAATAACCCCAAGTACTAGACATGAAGAACATATCTTATAGATTCTTTCCTTATGCAATTCACAATCTGCCATTGATTACTGGTAGACAGAGTGTAGATTTATTAGACTTGTGTAAAACAAGTAATCAATTTGCAACAATTAAACTTTTAATGGTTTTACAAGGACAATGGAAAGAGTGTGCTGGAGTCAGAGTCTTTAAAAGAACCTCCTTCATTATACAAAGCCAAATATTTAAGTGCGGACATTAAGTGGTCGTAATTGTAATGCAATTAGATAAAACAACATTTGAAAATAATTATTTTTACCTACAGAATACATTAGCGGTTGCATTCTCTGAAGTCATGTTTTTAATTAAAGGAGGAAATAAGAGGATTTATAAAAAAAATAAACAAAATAAACAATGATATTATGGTGTTTCCTCTGATTTATCAAAAGCTTAGCTCAAAGAAGAAAAGAAACATGTTAGAAATATGTTTCTAGCCACAGGGGAAAAAAAGACATTCTACTGCTTCCTCAAATGATTAATTAAACATTGTGCAACAATTTCTCATCAACTAACTGAATGATCATTTTTACGCAGATGATACTCAAATCTATGTTCACATTAAACCTGATATTGATGTTGCTGCCTCTGTGCTTGCTGGCTGCATTTCTGATATAAAGAATTGGATGTCACTAAATTGTTTGCATCTAAATTGTGAGAAGACTGAGGTTATGCTGTCAGTTGATGGTATCATGTTTGAGTTTAGATCCAAAATTTGGGAGTGATTTTTGATCCTGGATTAACTTTTGAACTTCATGTGCACAATACTGTTAAAGCATAATTTTTGTAACTAGGAGGTCCCCGGTTCAAATCTCACCTCAGCCACTGACTCATTGTGTGACCCTGAGCAAGTCACTTAACCTCCTTGTGCTCCGTCTTTCGGGTGAGACGTAGTTGTAAGTGACTCTGCAGCTGATGCATAGTTCACACACCCTAGTCTCTGTAAGTCGCCTTGGACAAAGGCATCTGCTAAATAAACAAATAATAATAATGTACTTGAACTCACACTTATCTGCTCCATATTTTACTGTATTTAATCCTGCACTTAACCCAAGCTGTAGTATCTTGTATTTCACTTGCACTCTTATCTAACCCTGATGTAACTATCAACACTGTTATCTGCTCTTGAACTGCCCCGATATCAAATCGTACTGTGTTTTGTATTTGCTCTTATTAGGACTGAAGTCACTGTATTTTGTATCTTGCTCTTAATTGTACTGTAATTCTTGATATGTATTGTTTATATACAACTGTAAGTCGCCCTGGGTAAGGGTGTCTGCTAAGAAATAAATAATAACAATAATAATAATAATAATAATAATAATAATAATAATAATAATAATAATAATAACTGATTCAGGACTGTTATGTGTTCTTCCTGCTTGTCTATGCTCCATGGGTGACAGCGCCTTCCTAAAGAAATCAGGGATTCAGCCACTTTGAGTGCTTTTAAATCTAGCTTAAAGACTTACTTTTTTAGAAAGGCATTTTTGTGAATGTTTTTATCTTTTGTGTTTCTTTGTTGTTGTGATTTGTGTTTGTCTTGTAAAGCGCTTTGAGATGATTGCTTTTAAAGGCGCTATATAAAATAAAGTTTAACATTATAATTATTATTATAATATACAAACATATGTATGTTAAAGTAATTTTCATGAATTGAAATATCTGCTCATAGTTAAAGTATACAACGCCCAGGAGCAATTTACTGTACAAGGTTCAAGTAGCCTGGCACACAAGTACCATACATTACTGGTACTTTGACAAGATACAAATAGCTAAATCTGTAAGAGCTTCAGAACTTACCAAGCATTTAATACAACCATTCTCCCTTTATGTTTTACCCTTTCTTATTAGACAAGCATGCTCCCATTAAATACAGCAGCAGTTTAAAAATGTAATTTTCATTTCAAGAACATGCAATTACAATATAATTCCTCACCACGGGAAAACGTCAAAGCCTCATTCAACAAGCAGCTCCCAGTGTTACAATGAGCTCATGCTATAAACCCAATAAAATGAAAAGTGATAACATTACTGTATGACTCTGTTATAAACTTTGTTACTCCTTTTTCTTCATAAAGCCTGTGGCTGAAGATAAATGCTAATGCACATACATGGCATGACTACGATGTTTATAAATATGTATTACTACATAACAGCATGGTAAATTGTGATAGTAATATAAAAAAAGCCTGGTTGGTAAAGATCTAATAGGTTTTCACATTTTTCTTTAGCTCAGTTTGTTAACAAACCCACATACAGTACAAGCACATGTGCTAATCCCATGTTTAAATACACCATTTAAAAAGGAGTCTTTTTGCGCAATTATAAGGTATGCTGTTCTTCATAAAAACCATTCTGACCACAAACTTCTTTCAATAACTGTGTGTGGTTTGGATTTGAATTTTTTTTCTAACTATAAAAACACTCACTACTTATCATAAGTTAATACAATATACTTTCATGTGTGTTTTCTAAATTATTGTGGATGTGTTGAGATTAAAATAATGTAAAACCTAGACTGTTTTTTTTTTTTTTTTTTTGTGGTTTTAAAATGTATGTCAGATGTATAAAGCTTTTGTTCCAGTATAAGTAGACAGCTCTGAATGTTAACGTTAGGACTCATATGTATAAAAGCACATTATTACGAGTCACAAAGCTGTGTACACTTTGAAGTGGAGCAGAAGATGAGTAAATCTTTTCCCAATATGTAACTCTGTGATTCTAACCACACATGCCTAAGGATGTGAGTAATATCTCCTTTGCTTTTCTCATAAAGTAAGCATCTTTAACAGAAGCTTGCACTCCAAGGATCACCCCCCCCCCCCCCCCCCCACTCTCCATCATTCTGAATCCTGTAACCCGAGTTGGACAGGCAAGCAGACAATATATAATATTGTACATCAGAGCACAGCACAGACAATACACTAACCCCTTGTGAAAAAAGGGAAGAACATCTAGTTACATCAAACTCCATCTGTTTCTGTGGGCTTGACAAAAATAACCATGAAAAGAAAAACGATGGCATTGTTGAGGAAACCCAATATTTCAGAAGATGTAAGCAATCTGCACATGTGAGGGAGCTTGCCCCTTCTTCATGTCCCAATATAGGACAGCCTGCTCAATCTTGGTCTCTTTATAATATTAACCAATTCAATTCAACCGCAAATCTCTTGCACTTTGCTACTGAGCATTGCAAGGCATTAATATGTTAAAACTACATAAAAACTTTACAGACGCTGTATAATCAAATAGATAGTCTATTGTTTTCATGCTTACTTCTACGTATAAAATGCAAGATCAGCAATACATCTTAACTATGGCATGTTTTCTTAACCGTGAAGTATCCTTTAGTCACCAGTGAAAAATCTCACAAATGTTCTTGAACCGTTATAAAAGTATTTTACATTAGTCACAAGTGATCTCGGAAACTCCAGCTACAACTTTAAATAATTTGAATGTGTTCTTTGTTTTACCAAAGTATTCTCAACATTACCAATGCTGTGTAACATCATTAGTCACCCTGCAATAGCTACCTTTAAAATTGCTCACTCAATTCAAAAGAAAACTGTCTATGTGGCAAAGTGAAGATAGATAGCTTACTTTACTGCATTAGTAGTAGCAGTCATAGTATTATTTTAACTCTATACAATAGCAATAGACATTTACAACAGAAAGTATGTCCCAGATACAGTAGAGGTAAGTGTTTATAGATGTGTTTGAATTAATTTTCATGTCTATCATCTGTATGTTTAAATCGATTATCAAGTCATGCTTCCACCTGAAAATTAAAATTAAACCATTTTATTTTATTTTTTTTAAAAGCTACTCTCATTTTGACCATTTTACCTGTTTCTACCATGAAAAACAGGTTACAGATCCATTTCCCAGACATGTTGTCTGCCATGTTTCGTGCTAAAACAGAATACAATGACCTTTATTTGATTTTCACTATACTGTCGACATGGATATTCCCATGCTTTAAAATCATATACATGAAAATGACAGGAAACTAAACCAATGCCTTAATGCCACTATATGTATGTATTTGACTTTATTATTCACAGTATAGCAATTTCGAAGGAGATGTGAAAAGGTAAATATGAGGGAGCCATCACTAGGATTGTTATTTTCATCCATAACTAATAAACACTCAATAGTGTTAAATTGAGAAAGGCTGAAAGAGACGTAATAATCTGATGACGACGTTTTCGACTGGCAATCTCTGTCAGTGTCTTCAAGAGAAATGGTCTTCATTTCCACATTTCAACAAAAGGAAATTTCTACAGGAAAAAGCGCTATGCATTTTTATTTGAGAGCAAGTACTGTAATTTGTTAGGGAATGTGTTTTAAAGTTTCTTATAGATGTATCTAGAGAAAACACAAAAACATGAAAGTATTACAAAAAGCACCCTGACCAATGAGGGACTGACCAGCAAGACCATGTTCCAAGATACTAACGGGCCAGCAGCCCAAGAGGCACGAGGCCCACTGTGACCACATCACACTCACTTTCACCAGTGCCATCTGTATGACTGGAGGGGAACAAAGCTTTCTGGAAATGACCACATCATCAGGTGAGGCATCCTCTTAGCCCATTCCTCCTTCTAAAATACAGACATATATGCCTCGCTTTAGACTGAACTTCTTTTCACATGAAAAGTATCAATTTCTTTCCACTCCAAACAGCTTTCCAATATTGTTACTCCCTTAAAAAAAAAAAGCTAACCTTTCTGTTTTTGTTCTTAAAATGGTCCAACACAGTACTTTGAAATGTAAATGTAGCTTTAAAAAAGGTTGAACTCCCATCATTTAAAATTCAGCTTTAGCTTAAAAAACATTTGAGTGATACTGTATATATCTGGTTTACTATGAAACCCTTTCTTTGGTCATAAATTAGTGTACTTTGCCTCGATCGAGAATAGATATTCTTATGATTTGCTTCTACTCCCCAGTTACTGGAGCAAATTCATGTTTCAGGGCACTATAATCAAAGAAAAGGCTGGCATCTTTACATACAGTAAGATGGTAAGTAATGTGTTCATGTAAAATGACAGGGGTTGCATTATAAATTATGGTCTATAAGCAATTAGCTCCTTTAATGTATTACATATGCTATCAATGCCAAATTCTCAGTAATGCTTTTGTAAGATTGTACTTTGTGTCAACATATTCATGGGCTTCATCTAGTAAGTTTCATTCTGGAAAATTGTTAGAGGTTCAGTGAAAACTACTGCACACTGACCAAACTGTAGATAAATACAGAGTGCAAGTCACATTGTTTAACCTAAAGGACTAATCCTCTGGAGTCTTCTGTGCTACAGAATCTGCCCTGGTTATGTCGTGTGTTTGATATAAATATGATGTTAACAATTTTAGGCAGGTAGTTACATGGACAGTCTCACATTGTTACAGCTATAGACTGTAGAGTCACAAGAAAGTAAAGGAAACATTTCAGGTCGAAAAAGTCCCTTGGGTCGACATTGTCAATACCTTTTAGAATTCTGAATGCTTGAATCAGATCGCCGCGTAGTCTTCTTTGTTCAAGACTGAATAGATTCAGTTCTTTAAGCCTGTCTGCACATGACATGCCTTTCAAACCTGGAATAATTCTGGTCGCTCTTCTTTGCACTCGTTCAGTTTTAGAATTAATCTTTTTATGCGGGCCAAAAGCTTTCTGGAAATCCAAATAAACCATGTCATATGCTTTGCGGTTATCCATAGTGTAGAGACACCGCCGCTCCTCAACTCTGTGTCTCAATAATGTCACAATACTTGTTGGGTGGTGATATATTTATTCATTCCTTGAAAATGCTAAAAATGCATTAAATTACATTCATTCAGCCATCCTGGCCTGATTTGTTGTGATTGGTCAGAAACAATGAAGTGTGCCGGGCTGAAGCTGGAGTTCAAATGATCCAGTTTTCTGTAACCCAGCTGACATTAATATGGACCACTACAGTTTAAACACAACATATTTGAAAACTCTGGCCTTTGCTCCCAAAACACGTCGGATTGAAAAAAGGATTTACTGTGAATGTTTAAACAAGACAATTAAAAGCACTTGCTAACAATTTTAGAAAACGTTTGTCTGTAAAACTTCTTCCAGGAAAGGGGAAACGCTCAATTAAGCTAATGATGCTTGATATTCATTGTGGTTGCTATGTTGCTATTCTGTCATTCTGCCTAGTTGGATCACAAAACCAGTCCTGTCATTTTATAACAGTCACAGTTCAGTGTGGGAGTGTTCTATAATACAATAAGCTTTACGCACATGGTTTAATCTGCCATTAGCCAAATAGCGAAATGAAAACCAACTGTGCGAGAACAATAAAATAATTTGCCTGGGGAATACGATGCAGATAAATTCAGCTACATTTTTCCAGCTGGCTCAGAAATCGAAAATCTAAGCCAATTGCTTACCACCTGGCTGTCAGAATGTTTCTGCTGTTCAACTTAATAAATGGTTTCAATTTAAAAGCAAACTCTTAGATCATTTTCGATACTTACCCTAATGACTTGACTATATTTTTTATCAGTATTACTCAACATTTTTGCTGGGTTTGTAAAAGACAAAAAACTAAAACACTGCTAGGCTAAAGTCCAATAAATAAAAAAGAAACAATGTGGTATAGATGTTTGGGTAACTGGTATGAGGGGTCAGATCTATAAATATGTTATTAATTATGCAATTAATAGTTCTAGATGATGATTAGAAATAACAACACTGATTTCCAGTGCTATAACATAAGGACGTTATAGTACATCATTCATCATATATGGCATGTTAGATATTGCTTCTACTTGTCAAAAACTGGAACTGTTTCTTGTTGCATGTTTTTAATAAACAGGCTAATGCATTGTAAAACAAAAAGCTGCAAGTCAGTTACGAAGCTTGGCTTGAGGGGTCCTGCCAACATCAATGCGATGCTCAAGCATATGTCAACAAAAAAATCTAATGTTTTCCATTCTAGATGGATTGCTTAATACATTGGCCCCATAAAATTAGTATGTGGTCACTGCATCTTAACAGTATACCCACTGTATTTCAATTAAGTGAGTAGTTTGATTGAATTAAAAGGCAGTTCAAGTTTTGCATTGTTGGCTTTACACAAGTTATCTAGGCTTCTCTCCTTTTGTATTTGTGCAATTACTGGTCCAACTTGGAGTCAACACTGCCCACATTTTTTTTGTAAATACTCATTCTGAATTTATATACCGGCAGTCAATTTATGACATGATGTGGGCCATTCAAGACATCACATGTGAATCAATACGGGTTAAGCAGTAACTGCATGGGCATAAAGCTGGAAAATGTCAACAGTAGAAAGTGCCTGCGTGGACTCTCTGGAACCAAGAACCATCTCTAAAGCAATGCATGTGCAATTCATAAAATCAACTTTAGAACAGTAAAATAAAGTTCACCATTCAGTGGAGATGCATAATATTAGTTTGAGAATGCGACCACAGGCATGTATTGCTGGTGAGGAGACTTCGAAACAGTGTTAAAAATGACACACAGAATACATTAGACAGTGTTCTTCAACAAGCAATATTTTGAAATAGATTCTTAAACAGAGCTTGATATTTAAGTACGTTTCTTTTCAAAAGAGGTAGGATGGGACTATACATTTTAAACAGTTCTGAAAGATTCCCAAGCTCCCACATGAAAGAGAAACAAGGAGAACAATAGTATTAAGACCAGGAATCTCAAGCTTACTTGATATGCATGGAGCTCCATACGTCTCCTCCATGAAGTATCCTGTAAAACTTCCCACAGTTTTCACTCAAAACTGCAATTCCAATACAAATAAGAGCCCATTCAGGAAACATTACCAGGCTGGAACATCCGTGTCTAACATGCTGACCTGATTAGAACACTTATGGCAAGCAAAGACAAACACGACTGCTGTTTCCTATTCTTCAGAGTGAATCACATTGAAAACGTAAATCTGCAAGTAATAGACTTAAATAATAAACTGACTTGTATACAAAATGAAGAAGAGCATAAAGGCTGATGTAAAGTACAGTGTGCCGCCTTCATCAGGAAACTTTTTAATCTGTACAAAACTTGACTTACTAGATAAAAGAGGCTTTGTTGCTGCTTTCCATTATTGATTCGCACAGTAGTTCTGCAGTATATCAGCTTTATACCATGCTTATACGACACAGCTACAGTACCATGCTGCTCTGGGCTTGCACAGCTATACTGTGCTAGGCTTTTAGCCAGGTATACCGTAGTAAACCTTTGTAAGGGCGGTACTGGACAGACAGCTACAGAAAAAAAAGGGATTCTATTATGACCTGTGTCACAGCACAGGTCTTCTCAAAATGTTCAATGGCGTCTATGAGGCATTGCAATGCTTTAGGAAGGCATCAGAAAGCATGCGTTGGCTGTGCTAGCAAGGGTCTTGGGGTTTAATATAGGAGAAAAGATCCGTGGGAAAGTTATCATGTCCTATCATGGTCATCACCCCAAACTGGAACAGCACTTTTTAAAGGAGCGTTCTTTTCTCATTTCAAATAACAAAACAACTCTGTAAAAATAGCCCAAAGCAGACTGTTGAGATTACAACTACTGTTAACTCCAACATTTGATTAGTACCTAATGTTTCATTGGCAATGTTGCTTAAGAACTAGCATAATCTACAGATCACTCTGTGTTCAGTATTCACTGGGGTTCATTGGTTTCCGATACTGCACAGCAGTTCCTTTTGAAACTAATACAATAACCATAATGGTAGCTTTAGTCCTGTAAATACTGTACATGTGGTTTCAGATGTGTACACACATGGCATTCATTTTTATTGTTAGTATATGTACTGAACATTATTATTACATCTGAAATGTATATGAAAAATGAATTACTACTTTATAGATATATCAACATGAATTAAAAATGTAAGCTTGAGATATTGTATATCTAGATTCTGATCATCTCAATAACTTGTGTGAATAAAACTTCCTTCAAATGTTTCATTACAATGAATATTAGAAACATTATTTTTGACATCTTTGCGAAACAATAACCCTTGGTGTTATTTCGGTTTATTGTAGTACTGTATAGACCTGGATTAGAACTGCAAAGAGCTGCACCTCCTAGTCATCCAAAACCCTGGCCTTTTATTCATGACTTGCAATAAACTAGAAGCTTTTCAGGTTTCTATCAACTCCTGTAACCTCATTGTGGTCAGCCAGCCAATCTGTTTCATTGTTTAGAGGGCACTGCATGATGGTAACCCACTGGAACAGTACATCTATACAACAGTAAGAGTAGCACGCAGCTTTCCTTAATTAATGTATAAAAGTTTGTCCAGAAGCTTGCGTTTGCCAATTTGTTTTCTTTCCAATGAAGAAAATAATAAGCTTTGCGAACACAAACTTGCAGAATTTCCTTTCTGTACAAGGAACTGAATGCTACACAGGGTTTCTGTATTGTATTTTTGTTTCGGGTTGTCCCTTACACGTCATTATAACTAATATAAAAAAAGACAACATACTGTCGGGCTAACCAAATTATGTCATAACACTGCGTTAATTACAGTACATCACAGGGCAGGATGACCGCAAAACAATATTCAGTTTGATACAGCATATCAAGAAGCACCCACTTTAGTGATGCTTTTAATTGCCAGCCATATAAAACACACCAAGATGAAGCTAGAAAAAAAAACAAAAAAGGAAAATGCAAACATTTATTCTGACATTGCATTACAGGAAATGCTCAGCACTGAAACAAGAGGCGGTTATGTCTTATTGCTGTTGACATTTAAAATGTATAACCTGGGCATACCAAGGCTATTATCAGTCACTAAATGACAGTTTAGCAAAAGGCATGTTGGCAGCTTACACTTCAACAGGCACCCAGCAGGAAATCAGAAGCGGGCTAGCCGGGACACAGCGGGCCTGCATGTGAGCGCAGATAAATCTGAACCAAAACACAACAGTGGCTTAAGCCAGTTAAACCCCGTGAGTCAAGTCTTCTCTGGCTGTCTTGTCCCGGGTGGTGCGCGGTGGTGATGGCCACAGCTGCACCACACACCCGGAAAGGACACTTCACACGAGGCTTAACAAAACAAGTTCTGTGTATGACACCTGTGGCAAAACAACAAAAATGCCCATCAATTACTACACCAGCACGCAGTGGACGTACGTTTTCTTTAATGAAACAAATCTGGAACTGGCCAAAAACAGCAAGCGCCACAGCCGAAATGTAAATCAAAAGCAAGCAGCCCCCGAGTTTGAGTCACTCACTGAAAGCCAACAGACAAAATGACGGCTTGCTTGGCAAAAAATTTGGAACGTCTGAAAAATGTCTGAGTAATACAACTTCTGAAGATATTATTTTGTGATTTACTAGTGCAGTCTCCCCATATAATCCCCTAATATTTGTTATAATTGGTTAAGGGTGGTATCAGTTATGACTTCGTTAACAAGATAAACTCCCCAACCCAAAAGATTACATTTTATTAGCTACAGTGTAAAACAACAAAAATGATTGTTAGTCCTTACCAGCGCTCCAGATAAGGTTGTGGGTCTGGGAGTAACTTACCCTCTAATTTTAACACTGAGAGTAAAATGTATTTTCAAAAGGGTAAAATGCAACGTTACCTTGAAGTCATGTGTAATCTCGATAAATACTGCAAAATCTTTAATAGTAATGGGGTAGGCATTAATAGAGCCTTCCATTTTAACTGCAATGTTACTTTGAATTGCCAATGGTTCCAGTTGGATTTGTAGCTGCACTGGGGTGTTTACGCTTCAACCTGTGTAGCTTTGGATTTTTCTTATTCTTACTGTGATTGGCTGCAAAGACATCAGGGCTAGCCAGAGATTGGATAATGTTTGTTGTTGTGTATTTTTACGCATTAAATTTAAATTTAGTATGTATTTTGGATTTTTTAATGCGTAAAAGCTGCAGGCACGCATCTTATCTGGACTGCTGATCCTTACTGTAATACAAGAGAAAGTCATTGTCAGAAACCAGGCAGTGCGGAGAGGCAGTAAAAAGGCAAGCAGAATGATTTGACAGATAGTCAAAAGTTTAGAGAGTACAGATAAAAGGAAGTTATGATGAGGATGCATAATAACGCATTGGTGTGACCACGCTGCTTTCAATTCTGGTCCCTGCATTACAAAATAAACTGTACTGTAGTCGTGGAGTGTCCAGCAAAGACCAAATTAATCCATGGGGCTAAAAAGTTATGAAGACAGGTTGAGGGACCTGAATGTGTTTAATATACAAAACAGAAGGGTTAGGGAGACTTGTTTGAAGTTTTCAAAGAAGATGACAAAGCTAACCCTAGTCAATATTTTAAGTGCAGCACTGAGACCAAGACCAGAGGATACAGTTGGAAATGGAGTCGAGACAGACTAAACCACATTGTTGCTTCTTTATCACTGGGTCCTCTAAGAGCACGCAAGAAAGAGTTTTCGTACCAATCAGCTACTAGGAATCAGACGAGCACTGATGGGCCAATTGGTGTCCTCTTGTTTGCAACCTTTCCTATGTTCTTGTGTTCCTAGGAACAAAATAGCAAACAACTGGTTACTGGGGTACCCAGTATCCCCCCAATCTCCAAATTATCCCATAATTAACTTTATAAAAAGTATACCAGGAGCGAAATTCCTTATCTAAAAAGTTAGAAACACATCAATTGAATGGTATTATATGTGCAAGTTATTTAATCCTTTACAATACAATCTCTGTAATCTGTGGTTTAAGGGTGGACATCCAATGGTAAACAGACATAACCCTCCCTAAATATTTTCCTACTAAGCACATGCTCTTTAAAAACCAAGGCCAGGCTACAATACCACAACAACATAGTCAGGGCTCATGAATCAGTGGAACAAACTGCAAAACATTACAGCATGCAAGCACAATCAAATTAACTATGTCTCATCATTTAAGTCATGCAAGTCACAAAGGGGATGCTGGGCTCAAGAATTGTTTATCACAACAAAGAACTCAGGCGTCTGGCAGGTTTTGTCCCCAGCTTAGTCCCACTTACCCTGGATCTTTAAAACGGGAACACACTGAAACCATGATAAATTCTGATACCGAGCAGTGTGCCGACAGATTGAGAGGTAAACAGGTAGGCTGCGGATAGACAGTTCAATACAAATTCTGAAGACCAACAAAGACTCCACTATTCTCCAGCCACTTCTTTCAGGGGAAATACTTCCACACAGTTCATCAGGGAATGAAACAGAAAGCCATCACTGTGCCCCAGGTCTAGTGGATATGGGTGCAAAGGAGAGGGGGTTAGGAGGGGACTGAGGATGCATTTCAAAGCTCCCTTGACTTTTTGAACAGCTCTCGTATATTGATTGGTAGGCAATGTAGTGAGGTAGGGTGACAGGATGAGCAATAAAGCCAATATCAGTTTAACACTGTTCTATACTTCGTTTTTTAATTTAGCACACAGTGTCACCAAGTGGTTGCATATTATTCTGTATAGAATCTGCCTATAGCAGGTCATTTTTTTTTTTAAACTTACACCACCACCTTTTGTAAACTTCCTCCAAGGTTTCAAAGTGTTTGCAGAATAAACTCCTACCATTCTTTATACAATGTTGATACATCCTAAATACTTAAACTAATTACATTTTAACCTGAATGACAGCTACAGTATAATGTAAAATGCACCCTTGATAGGATGCTGTGTCATTGACAGAGGTTAAACAATGAGCTTAAAAAACAAAGCTGTGAAACCGTTCATTTTTACTAGGCAACACTCCTAATGGAAAGTGACTGATGGGAATCATAGAATACAGCTGTGTGTCACATCTGAGGATATGTCAAGGTGTGACTTCTCATATTGGTTCAGATGTCAATCTATATATATATACACACACACAGTACTGTGCAAAAGTTTTAGGCAGGTGTGAAAAAATGCTGTAAAGTAAGAATGCTTTCAAAAATAGACATGGTAATAGATTATATTTATCAATTAACAAAATGCAAAGTGAGTGAACAGAAGAAAAATCTAAATCAAATCCATATTTGGTGTGACCACCCTTTGCCTTCAAAACAGCATCAATTCTTCTAGGTACACTTGCACAAAGTCAGGGATTGTGTAGGCATATAGTCAGGTGTATGATTAAACAATTATACCAAACAGGTGCTAATGATCATCAATTCAATATGTAGGTTGAAACACAATCATTAACTGAAACAGAAACAGCTGTGTAGGAGGAATAAAACTGGGTGAGGAACAGCCAAACTCAGCTAACAAGGTGAGGTTGCTGAAGACAGTTTACTGTCAAAAGTCATACACCATGGCAAGACTGAGCACAGCAACAAGACACAAGGTAGTTATACTGCATCAGCAAGGTCTCTCCCAGGCAGAAATTTCAAGGCAGACAGGGGTTTCCAGATGTGCTGTCCAAGCTCTTTTGAAGAAGCACAAAGAAACGGGCAACGTTGAGGACCCTAGACGCAGTGGTCGGCCAAGGAAACTTACTACAGCAGATGAAAGACACATCATGCTTACTTCCCTTCGCAATCGGAAGATGTCCAGCAGTGCCATCAGCTCAGAATTGGCAGAAAACAGTGGGACCCTGGTACACCCATCTACTGTCCAGAGAAGTCTGGTCAGAAGTGGCCTTCATGGAAGACTTGCGGCCAAAAAGCCATACCTCCGACGTGGAAACAAGCGACTCAACTATGCATGAAAACACAGGAACTGGGGTGCAGAAAAATGGCAGCAGGTGCTCTGGACTGATGAGTCAAAATTTGAAATATTTGGCTGTAGCAGAAGTCGAAGGGCTGGAGAGCGCTACACGAATGAGTGTCTGCAGGCAACAGTGAAGCATGGTGGAGGTTCCTTGCAAGTTTGGGGCTGCATTTCTGCAAATGGAGTTGGGGATTTGGTCAGAATTAATGGTCTCCTCAATGCTGAGAAGTACAGGCAGATACTTACCCATCATGCAATACCATCAGGGAGGCATCTGATTGGCCCCAAATTTATTCTGCAGCATGACAACGTCCCCAAACATACAGCGAAAGTCATTAAGAACTATCTTCAGCGTAAAGAAGAACAAGGAGTCCTGGAAGTGATGGTATGGTCCCCACAGAGCTCTGATCTCAACATCATCGAGCCTGTCTGGCATTACATGAAGAGAGAGAAGCAACTGAGGCTGCCTAAATCCACAGAAGAACTGTGGTTAGTTCTCCAAGATGTTTGGGCCAACCTACCTGCCGAGTTCCTTCAAAAACTGTGTGCAAGTGTACCTAGAACAATTGATGCTGTTTTGAAGGAAAAGGGTGGTCACACCAAATATTGATTTGATGTAGATTTTTCTTCTGTTCACTCACTTTGCATTTTGTTAATTGATAAATATAAACTATTAACATGTCTATTTTTGAAAGCATTCTTACTTTAAAGCATTTTTTCACACCTGCCTAAAACTTTTGCACAGTACTGTATATATATGAAGTAAAGGCTACAACCTACTACATCCATAAAAGTGTTCATTTTTATTTGATGACGCATAATCTAACTTGACTGAAATTGGATAATGCAGTTCAAACATGAAGCCAATATCTCAAGGCTTTTGGCCTGAAACCAAAAAGTCACAATATGGAAGCCATACTAGGTCACAGGTCAAAGTGATTCTACAGTTTGCCTGAGGAGTTTTCATAACACTGAAAATGTGAAGTCAGTATCCCAAATGATTTGAGATATTAGTTTTGAAAAAGCTACATGATGCTTAATAAAATATGAGTTAAAGTTTCATTAATAGGGCCCACATGGTCATCGAGGGTCTGGATTCATTTTCATGATAAGGAATAGTCTGCAGACCTCCAGTAAATTTTTAATCAAAATTTCAATGGTATTTCAGATAAATGCACTGTGTACTGTGACTCATTTAAAAATGCCTTTTTTGTTACCAAACAAGTAAAAATTTGCTTTGAAAGTTAAATATTATCCTTGCTGATGGGCACTTTTATTCATCGAGTCTGAATGCAAGTTCCAATGTGTTTTAAAGTTCCACGATCGCCAGAGAAACATTTATTGTAGAACAGTAATGTTCCAAAGTAAACCAATCCCCAACCCCTTAAGTGTTTAGAACAACAACTGGGATTTCTGTTCGAGGAGAGAATATTACATTGTTTGATGCCTTCTTGGTAAAAAGCGAGCTGCCTGCCAAATATGGCAAAACATCTAAATTCACGAGAGGCACTTACGTTTCTAGGGTACAAGCTAAAGACACAAACCACACACATATTCCTATAATGAAATCATATATTTTGTATTAAGCAATCGACAATGCTGCACGGAGGGTACCAAAGGCTATACACACAGTGAATCGACTTGCTTATTGTTATTAGAATTCAGTCATTTTCTTAAACAGTACTATTAGGAGATTGTTGTATCATTCAATTAAGTTACTGAAATGCAATTCTTTAGTGGCTCACCTCCTAATGCAGGAATTATCCTTGTAACTGTTATATATTGAATACTACCCATATACAATTTAAACAGTCATTAACTGATCCATCATTTTAAAACACTCAAATCAAGCATGCTATTACTAAAACAGAAACTAAACAAACTTCTTCGTCCAGAAGACAAAGGTTTCAACAAAGCAGTGTCTTTCACAAATAATAACTAGAAGACACAATTTATTTAGTTTAATTCAAATTATTAATCTAATTGACTAAGAAATCATTAATCCCCCCCCCAGGATGTTCTTTATCACATTTTAGACACTCTGACTATCTATTGAAGCTACACATCAGCAGAGAACCAGGGCAGCATATTGTTTAAATATGAACAAACCATTCAAGGGTTGTCAATGGCAGCCTACATTATTTCAAATCTATTGGCTTAAAACTACATTCCTGGTATAAGCGGTGAAATCTGAATGTAAAAAACAAAAGGATAGATCAGAAAAACAAAATACTAAAAACACGACCAGGTATTTATGACATAAATATTAAACATGCGTTAAAGTAACAGGATTCCAGTTACATTTCTTTTTGCAATATGTGGAGCAATATTAATCTGGATTTGATTACCATTTCAAGCATGATCTGCTTATTCAACACAAATAAATACTGCTTCAAATTTGGTTTCACGAATTAGAATGTTTTTTTTTTGACTGAAAAGTTGAAGACATCGATAGATTTCTAGTCTAAATATTTTTCATTGAATTAAGGTTTTTTTTTTTTTTTTTTTTTTTTTTTTTCTTAAAGTGAATTTGGACCTCGGGCGCACTGAACATTTTATTGAGTTCTTAAGTTTTGTTGAAAAAGTAGGAGTTCACTAATAAGGACCTTCACTGGCAAGCTGTCAGGAGTGAAATCATTTTAAATGGTAACATTGTACATCAGGAATCGCTGACTAAAATGTAAATATATATATATATATATATATATATATATATATATATATATATATATATATATATTAAAGCATACTCGTTCGTGATATAAAATAAATATGATTAACTACAAAGTTTGGTTCAGGTTTATACAGCCTTAAGAGTACACATTCCAAATAAAACACACTGCAATATAAAATCTAAATGACTGCAAATGGCCATTGAGCTTCTGAAGGTCTGGACTTTATTCTAAGAATGTCCCTGCCAAGTCTTTAATGATCCCCGGCCACACACATGCATTTATATTATATTTCTATATTTTATAAGGCATCCCGGGGGCATGTCACAATTTCATGTATTGAAAATGAATGTGCACCGTTAAAAGGAGTTACCTTTATTTTCCTAGGGTTCGGATTGAGGCACGCTACATTGTACAAACTCTCACCAAGCACAATCAATCATTACTGTTATTCTAATAAAAAGATAATAAAGTTAACTTCATCAACCCCTATGAAGGAAACATTAATTCACATTAAACTGAAAAAAATAAATAAGAGTTGTTTACCCTTGAATAACACAGAAGAGCTCTAAAAGTAGTATAGTTGTTTTTGCCAACAAGGAGGAGAATCTAAATGCAGAGTTCAAACTGCTTACTGTACTTCTTCTGTAGAATAGTGTGCTTCTGTAAGTCCCTTTCAAACTACTGTATAGAAAAATGCATACTGCCAGTGGTCTAAAAAACTATACAGAAAATAATAGCACTGTTCTTATCTCATCTTTGACTGCATATTTTTTTTATAGGGCTGGCTAAAGGTCTCTGAAAGAAAGGGCTTTAGGGCAGAATATGTTATTTCCATGTACTTCTCATCCGAAGGTTTTAGGTTAACCAATGAAAATGTTAATCTGCATGCCAGTCAGAGCTCTAGCCCTTCAGCAGCATCGCTAGGAGACAGCTCAACATCTGGAATATTTAGGAGACAGAAGGAATTGAACATGTTCTGCTGGTTTAAAGACCTGAGCGACCTTCTAAAAATCCACAATAATATTAGACGTTCCAAACAAGGTTTTAAAGCCACTGAGAGGCCGGACAGCTTCTGACAAGGACTGCTGTTCTGAACTACGATTATATACCATTTTGTTTATAATGCCTTCGTAGTGAAGCACAAGTTTAGTTGGTCTGTCCCACTGACTCAATATTATTAAACATGCATGTGTTTAAATGATAATGATCTATACTGTGTAATAAAACTGTGGCCTACTATGTTGTTTTACTATTTACATGACCAAATGTTAACTCTTGCAAACAAGGCATGATTGTGGAAACTTTTTTTTTTTTTTTTTTTAAATGTTGGTCTTGTCCAAATAAATACCACACTATGGTTTGCAAAATGGTTTAGGTATAATTATGGGTATGTTTTTTATTTGATTTGGGTATGTTTTAAGTTGTCCCTACAAAAAAGCCACAGAAGAGTGCCATTTGACAAAATGTATCTGTTACTGATAATATGAAAGTCTATTTTATTTAATTATTTAGAATCTGTGGTTAATTACCACCCACAGCCTGCGGCTAGCATGTTACTGCTAATTAAAAAGAAATTTTTTTTTTTGGAAATAAAAATAGATATTATTTCTTTCCCATATTTTGCATAAAACTTTGTAATTCAGGTACAGTGATGGTATGTTGAACTAAAAAGGGCTATATCAAACAAAAACAAAAATGTTTACATTAAAAACAATTATATATATATATATATATATATATATATATATATATATATATATATATATATATATATATATATATATAGCAGTTAGACAAAAACACACAACTGCTATTAGTTTGAAAAACAACTATCAAATGCGATTAACATTCAACTAAGTGAAAATACTGCATTTGCCTTTCATAAACTTTCATTTTGTGCAAAAGGAAAAGTAAAGAATCAGTTCACATGTATAACTAGTGGCAAACTAGATGTGGGAGGACAGAGAATGCAGAATACAGTAAAAAAAAAAAGGGACTGCTTACTATAAAACATTTTTTAATTTTTTACAGCAATTGATTTTCAAACTATTTAACAAAAAATGGGACCTTTCTCCCTCAATTTGTGCTTGGCCTACATTAAAAAGAAAAAAAGGGAAAAAAAGGATTCAGTTAGGGTATAACAACATTACACTGTTCATGCACTACACTTTACGCTGTGACTGATTCACTGCCAGCAATATTTCCATTTTCTTTTGTGAAGGTCGGATAACAAAATATCAAATGCTCCATTAATAGATCTACTAGACATTTGTGTATTTTCTTATTTTACAAAGACTCAGCTAAAATGCTACACTATAACAAGTCAAGGGGCTTGCTTGTTTGTAGTTTAAATGTTTTAATGTTAATGTATGTTTGTTTGTTTTTTTTAGTTTTTTTTAATTCAACGTGTTTGGCAACTCCAATGCACAATAGTTTGCAATGGGAAATTAGTTAGACCAATAACACTCAAGCCTGTACTGGGACATCATTAGGAGCCAAGCATTGCATCTGAAATAATTATATACAGTAGATTAAAAATAAGATGCTCATAATACTACATGAAAAGGGTCTTTAAAATTAGACAGTACTGGGTAAATATTTTGTTGAAATATTTTATTAAAAAGAACGTTGCTAGTAAACGTTGTAAAGCCTCTCATCTTTAAATAATAGGGCACTGAACTTGCATTTCAGTTTCCAAATCTAGGATTCTGGGGGGTTTTTTGGACAAAAGAGGACACAGACAAGACTGAAATAAAAAATGGTGACATGGATCAAAAACCAAACTTCTCAGCGTGCTACTTTATATTGTTCCCAAGACAGCATAATAGGTATATAAGGCCCTCCATCACACAGGTCCAGAGTATCTCTCCAACCTGCTGACCCACTATGTCCCTGCCCAAAAGCTGAGGTCCTCAGACTCAAACCTGCTTGTTATGCCCAAGCAAAAGCACGCTACACTCAGAGAGCACTCTTTTAGCTTCATGGCCCCGACTCTGTGGAACTCTCTCCCAGCTTTAGTGCGTGCAGCTCCCACAATCGCTCGCTTCAATTCAACTCTCAAGACCCACTTGTTCTCTCTTGCGTTTAATGCTCTAAGCCTGGTATCTGTTATTAGCTGTTGTCTAAATTGCTATTTCAGGTTTTTCACTCCATCTTATTCGTATGATTCTGTATGACACACACATCCACAATGTTTAGAATTCACATCCTAGCCTTTTATTTAATGTATTATGCCTATATTTAATGTATTTGCATTGTTTTTTTTCTGTTTGTATTTAATGTACCATGCCCTGTATTTCACTGTATTTAATGTATTATGCATTGCTCCTCACTATCTTGTAAAGCGCTTTGTGATGGTGGTCCACTATGAAAGGCGCTATATAAAATAAATATTTATTGATTAATTGATTGATTGATTGATTGAAGTAGGTAAACTGCTATATTATTATGGCGAGGGTGACTGGAGTACAGAATTGCAAGTCGAACTGACCTTCTAAATACGTAACTTTTCATAATGTTAAAACGAAGCAGATGAACGATTCTGTCCATATCACAATTACCTGTCATGTCACACAAAGTATCGTTGCTAAAAATACTAAAACGAAAGAAAATAATAATAATAATAATAATAATAATAATAATAATAATAATAATAATAATAATAATTAAAACTAAAATAGTCCCTGTCATTACCTATTCAAACAAACATGATATGCAGCACTTGATATCTTGGGATTTACAGGAAACAATATTCCTTGTTTTAGAGTAGGCAAGAGGATTAAAAAAGTAAAGACTGTTTGGCTGATTTCCCACCCTAACCACTGTGTGCTTCAGCAGTTACCCGACACATACTACTTATGAGTACTGTACTGGCATCCTAGAACAGCAGAGGGACACAAGCCATCACTATACATGCAGAAGGGTTAGGGACAGAATCACTGATATATTGTTCCAGTACAATACCTTTTTTTTATAAATTATATAATAATAAAAAGTACTAATACACAGAATCCTGCTTGCCATGCTTATTTCTAGAAATATCAGCTGGTTTTTATTTGTTTATATGTGATACAAAACATTGCAGTGCTTTAAAAAAAAAAAAAAAACTTATCCCATACCCTAACTGTATCACAAACCCATAATTTCCTTCAAATTATATTACTATTAAAAAATCAATTAATAAATAAAAATGTGTGTGTGCGTGTGTGGGGGGATGGATTGCTTCTTTCAGTGTGTTATAGTACTGAGGTATTAATAATGCATCCACTTCACAACCTCAGCATCTTATATGCAATTTCTATGGAGGGACACAAGTTGACCTGTACTGATATGTCAGAGTTTGGTTCAGCTAACTGGGTTTATTTGTATTCTGTAAGAAATTTGAATACACCAAGGTAGTAGAAACCTCCAAGAGAGTATAGAAGGACAAAAGTAAAAATACATTCTTAGTCTGCATTGAAATACCACTAACCAAAGAGAAAGTTCAAATGACAAGTTTTGATAAGCCTGAAATAAAAATGTAAAATGTATATATGCACAAAAAGAAAATGTACCATTGATGTTGTAGGCAGTATGACAAGTCTCATCTGAAACTGAACGCATTACTGTCCTCATAGGGTGAACAGGTACATACATTCAAACTAATCGGCATTTGGGGGAGCATTCCTGAACTCTCATGTTAGAAGGGGAGGTTCATTATTTTATTCAGTTATTTTTGTAATAGAAACAGGCACTCACCTTTTGAAAAATCTTGCTGGAAGCATTCTCTGGGCTTTTTGTTGGTTTGGTGTCCTTGCAGCTTCTCAATTGCAGGAAACCCCTCTAACGCACGCGAGGATCTTTTAGGACTCAGTTCTTGTAATTGACTTGCGTTATCAGGAGAGCTTCTCCTGGGTTCAGCACCACAGCTATCATTACCGCCAGTCCTCTTCGCGGAACTTGGCGATTTACTGCTGTATATGGAAAAAGTCATTCCGGATAGATCCGCAGCGGCAGGTATTTGGTGATTATTGACTATTCCAAAGAACGTCGTGGATTTTTGCATCTGAATTTCAGTTTTAGCGGCATGCATTTTCTTTTCTTTTAAACTGTCCAGCTGTGCACTCTACCTATAGGGTTAAAAAATAGATTAAAATGCATGAATTACTGTGTCCCAAATGTATGTACCGTATGTAGTTTTATGCTTACCAGCCAAATGACAAGTTAGAGCATGCATTTCATTTTACAAGTAAAAATCATTTAAAAGACGTATCACGTGTTTTATGCATATTCATATTATCCATTACTTTTGCTACGCAGCGACAAGTTATATCATCCAAAAAAAGAAACAGTGCATAGCCTATATAAATATTCCCCTATACAAATGCAATATATATATATTACATCTTCTCTGCAGACATAAAAAAACAAACAGAAAAGTACTCATATTACAGAAGGATACATGAAATGGAATACAATATATTTACAACATTTATAACATGATACTGTGCATACAATAGAACTTACCTTGGGTCAGATTTGACAGAAACAAGTGAATGCAATGGATAGGACACAGGGCTACTGTAAACGTTTATTCATCCATCAAGAAACGTGTTTTGGGGGAAAAAAAAAAAAAAAAAAAAAAAAGCAAATTTGTGAGTGTTTACCTAAAGCATCTTCCCCGCCTACAGAACGTTGAGAACATTATGGAGCATCACTTTGGACCAGCTGCTAAGAGTTCGAGAATGACAGACAGCAGCACCAGCCATTAGGGCCTCAGATTTCACAATGTAGAACTTGTGTGCAAATCATGGCACATCAGAGGCGGGGATAGGGAAATAAATGTATTTGCATGCGACAGCCTAATAAGTTACTAAGTCTGGTATCCCAAGGAGTATAACTGTGGGCATTGTCTTCGGCACAGTGAAACGTGCATGTTAATTAAATAAAAGAAGGGGTAGAATACGTGGTCGATGCGTGCGTGGGAATAATTATTGAAGAAACGCTTCATTTACGATGAAACTAGTGGAATTCGACAGTAAGTGAAATTAGTTCATGGTAGCGCAGTCAAAAGTCTTGATAAACCATTAATAAAACAGCACATTTTAGTCGATCACCTACTGCAAAAACTGGACCATATAGCTTGAATGTTACTGTGACCAGGGATACTCCTGCAGTCGTACAACCGGAGTTATTACATGTCGGATGCAGACAGGTTAAAATAATTGAATCTATTCAGTCTTGAACAGTGAAGACTACGCGACGATCTGATTCAAGCATTCAAAATCCTAAAAGGTATAGACAATGTCGACCCAAGGGACGTTTTCGATCTGAAAAAGGAACAAGTACCAGGGCTCACAAATGGAGATTAGATAAAGGGCCATTCAGAACAGAAAATAAGAGCCACTTTTTTACACGGAGAATTGTGGTACTCTGGAACTAAGTCCCCAATAATGTTGTTGAAGCTGACACCCAGAGATCCTTCAAGAAGCTACTTGAGATTCTGGGATCAATAAGCTACTAAACCAAACGAGCAAGATGGGCCGAATGGCCTCCTGTCGTTTGCAACCTTTCTTATATATATATATAACTGTAGATTACACTCATTTCAGATTTCCACTGCTGCTCTCCATTACCATCAAACCAAACCCGTTTTCACCACCTCATAATATAAAAATAAATAAGACAGAAATTTATCCGATAGTATTGTGTTAAGCTCTAGGACTGTCCTCTTTTTTTTGTGGTGTGCATGTGACATGCCATTCTCCCCTTTCCAGTGGTTTTACTCTAGTTCTAAAACACAGAAAACAAAACATTCTATTACACACTATAAAAAAACACCAATATGCACATTATTTCTTTATACAGTGACTAAACACCACAACAACCAATATGTTACAGCATTACAAGAGTATTCAAATCTTAGGATTTTGTACATTTCACAAATCATTTTGTGTATATCATGCTACAGTGCCCTCTGCTGGTAAATTGGAAATATTCTTTTAGCACATGCATACTTTTATTTCACCTTTAACTTTTAAATAAGGACATGGGATATTTAAACTTACTAAAACTAACCAGTGGCTAGGTGATTAAGCAGGGTGTGTTAAATCTTCCTAAACTGCATCTATAGTTATCCTGGGATTACCCATAAAAAAGTGGTTGATGCAAACCAGGTGCATTCCCTGGTACTGTAAAATACTCAATAAATAAGAACATAAGAAAGTTTACAAACGAGAGGAGGCCATTCAGCCCATCTTGCTCGTTTGGTTGTTAGTAGCTTATTGATCCCAGAATCTCATCAAGCAGCTTCTTGAAGGATCCCAGGGTGTCAGCTTCAACAACATTACAGGGGAGTTGGTTCCAGACCCTCACAATTCTGTGTAAAAAAGTGCCTCCTATTTTCTGTTCTGAATGCCCCTTGATCTAATCTCCATTTGTGATCCCTGGTCCTTGTTTCTTTTTTCAGGTCAAAAAAGTCCCCTGGATCGACATTGTCTATACCTTTTAGGATTTTGAATGCTTGAATTAGATCACTGCATAGTCTTTTGTTCAAGACTGAACAGATTCAATTATTTTAGCCTGTCTGCATACAACATGCCTTTTAAACCCGGGATAATTCTAGAGCTAATCTAAAATAAAGTGGTGGCCTGATTAAAAACCAAGTCATATTTTGTAATCATGAAATTTTTTTAAAAAAAAAATCTGATTTGATCCTTATGTAATCACTGCAAGCCAAGTCAGTTTTTCAGTTGCACAAATAAAGCTAGCTTGGCCCACTTTTTTCTAGATGGCTCAGTCAAGGGAACCTTTTTTTTCTTAATTAAATTTTTTTTTTTTTGACTTGGTCCTTTGTTTTCCTGGAGGGCTCAGATGTTATAAAATGTAGCAGTTTACCCTACCAGCTGCCAGACTTCCATCAAAAATATATCCATTATCCCACTGCATTGTGAAATAACACAAAAACAAACAACTACCCTCTCCATCCTCTTGGCATAATTCAATAACAGCATCCCAAGGGTCAGGGTATGTCACAAAATGAAACATTCCTGGCCACGTTAAATGTTCAAAGCAATTATCTTTTGATTTGTTTTTAAATTATGTTGGATGGATTTTTCCATTTCAGGTTTTTTTCTGTTTGCTGTATTTCTAATCTAAAGTGGTGCTGCTGTGTTGCCAGGAGTTAGAGGAACGTTTAATTATATATAATATCTTACAAAAGAGGTTCAGTTCAGTTGCAAGGACACCAAGAGTACCAACTGATTGGTTTGCCATTAAAACAGATACAAAATAAAATACATTAAAAAAAATTTATAAATGCACTGATTTTTAATACTGTTCTTTTTACTATAAGAATACCCAAAACAAATTTACCATACATGGTATTTCTAGTAACTATGTCACAAGGTGGACTTGAATCTTTGGCTGCTTTTCTGCAGAACACACACTTTCTATTTTGCCTTTGGTTACATAAAATAATCACCACCCCACCAAATGATGGATTACTGCCTTCTCTTAAACAGTTGATTCTATTTATATAATATGTACTAGAAATACGTTGTTAACATTATTTATCAACTAAGACATACATTTTGTCCTTTAGTTCTTACTATGGAAAATAACAACAAATAGCATATTGTAATTGGCACTTAAATAAATCATTCTGATTTAGTATTGCATGCTGCAATTGATACTGTACAGTGTGTGTGTGTGTATATATATATATATATATATATTTATATAATGTTGCCCTTGTACTGTGTATAGTTACAATCAAAATACATTACTGTAAACTTGCTAGAAAGATTTACATTACTATACATACACACAAAAAAAGGAAGTGCCAGGACAATGTCACCTTTATATAAACCTTTATGAACTTTTGCACATCCTTAGAAATACCCATATGAAATCCATGCCCCAGAAATTTGGGCATGCTGCATTATAGCACAAATACAAATACAGTATAGCGGAGAGGGAAGGAAAAGGGGACCGAAGGAAAGTTACAGAACATCTGAGAACTCCTCAGCTATTCTGCGGTTACACGTTTAGATTCACCACAGGAAAGAGTTGTCGTGGCAATTCAAAACGTTGATGTTCCCGTTTCCTCGACGGGCAAGGCCGTTTGAGCATACATGTGAAAAACAGTTCAAAACAACAACTCGGGTGTTTTGAAAATCAGTTGCTGCAGCATTAATAAAAAGTCAGGGAAAGGGAATGTCTTCATTCTTTATATTCCAAAAACTGCTGGAGTCTTTTTCGATGCTCTGCCGACACTTGAACAGCACTGTTAAAGTGAAAAACAGAATTATTACAGTTGAGAGGAAAAAAAATAGCAAGTATATATTTTTTAAACCTCAAAAATTCTAACTTAATTCAATGTGGTCTCCTCTAGCCATTAGCACACGACACTACACTATTGTACACCATCACTTAAATTGTGAAATTAATAGAAAAATATTAGTACAAAATAGTAAATAACCAGAGAAGATTAATAGAAATCGGAAAGGTGCAGAGAGTTATCAATTTATCAAGATGATCTTTTCTGCAGGGAAGGCAGAAACTTGAAATAAAGAGCTGTACTTTTATTTGACAAACCACATTATTTCAATCTCCCAAAAGGTTCTTACTTTAAATGTTCTCCAAAGGTGGTAGTTATCCTGTAGATGGCAGTTTTCAGAGACGCCCTCAGAGCAAACCTTAGGGTTTTGTAGGAAGTATCAACCAGACTGCCTGAAGTTCTTGCTGGTTTACTGGAGGCATGAGGTAACTTGAAATGCTTATCTACTGCCTGTACAAAAAAATGAAAACGAAAAGTTACAAGGAAGCAAAATCCATTGAAACCCCACTGAATGAAAACGAAACGGTACACTTAACACACACACTCAAACACACAATTCTACCAAATCTCTCATCCTTGACCTTATATTAATATAAAATAAAAAAAGAAGAAAATTAAATTCTAAACTTAATTGCAAAAATATAGTAAAACAAAATACAGCTGTACCATACATACATGGCTCTCGTTGCTCTTTGCAAAGCATATATTTAAATCTTTTTTCCCCCCCCCTTCAACAGAACTAATTCAACTAAACATCATCTTATTCCACTATTTGTCCATGCGCAACTTCAGTCCGTGACACGTCATATGCGTCTTACACCCATCTCCTAAACTTAAAGGGTACATGAGGACCTTATTTTATTGTGTTACATGTTCCCATGTGTTGCTACAACTGTTTATTGCATTCCCTCACATTTGTAACCGAGATGGATTTACCAATGAACAAGAGGTTGGTGGGAAATGTAGTTTTGAGAGGTCCATGCAGGTACATGGGAAGCCATCTTGCGGCAGGGAATGCAATTTCAAAGTTTAAAAAGGGTCAAAATGTAAAAAAAAAAACATTTAAAAAAAAAACACACACCTTACGTTAACAGTTATAGCAATACATGCAACACAATAAAATAAAAAGGTCCTTATGTACCCTTTCACCCCTAAACCTAAATGTCACTATTAAACTGTTACTATTATTTCAACAGCGTTTGTTTCGCGCCCTCTAGCAGCCACTACATCAGACGTTCACTGCCTGAACTGAAAGGTAACACAGTAATATTTTCACCTATATTTCATAAATTCACAATTTCTGTATTTCCTTCACTATTTTTCTTAAAATGACCTATCAAAGCTCAGACAATTTTGCAGAATTTTCTATTTGAGTTTCCAAGTTAAATGTACCGTAACCAATGAAAGCTTGTTTGCCTCCCCCCTTCCCCCTCCCCTCTTTTTTAGAGAAACAGTATATTATTTATACAGCATTATTTAAATTAGACTTTTCTTTTTCTCCAATTTAACAAATTGTCTTACCTCCTGTAAAGTAAGCATAGTACCAAGAATATCAGGAAGTGTAGTCTGAACAACCCCAAATCTGTCTTCTGTATAGGATGCTGCTACCAAATGGGACAGACCTGCAAGATAAATGAATACAATTCATAAATGTATTAAATATATATATATAACTATTGTCATTTTTAAACATCTAAAGCTTTGTTCTTAATGGTATATTATTTCTATTTGTGACCATTTATGCAATCTGTCTATGCAACAGGCCCTTTGAATATTACATACCTTCAAGTGCCCAAATGTGTGCCTGACTCTCAGCAAAAAGTGCTTGGCTGGAGGCTTCTGGAAGCTGAAAATTAAAAAAGAAACACAAAAGGTGTTTAGATTCAAAACAATTAAGAAATTACTCCAACAAAACTGTTTGAAACACATTATTGCAGTCGACAAGCTTTGTTTAATACAGGGAACAGATTATTCTGCTTTACTATTATGTCATAGTACTGTGCTGAGCCCACAGTGAAGCACCTTCCAATAAGACAAATGCAACCAAAGTACAAAATACATTCCAAAGCCACCAAATTGTGGCTGCAGCAATACAGACAGTTTGAATAGAAGTGTGTAAAAATTAGGAAGAATCTGAAATATTTTAAACCTTTTTATTTAGTTCAGACGTTACTTGGTTGGCAGTGAAATGTCACAGAGCAGCTTTATGCAGTATGAGAACAGACCAGCTCACAAGGACAACCTACATCTATTCATTCTTGAAGCAGTTTGTAAAGGGGAAAGAATTAAATAAAATGTGTGCTCCCAGATTAGTTCACAGCAGCATGCAGACCCATGCAGAGATTCCCAGCTCATTTTAATCACAAAGCATGCACTTTACCTTACCTTATTAAATAAATACATTATCAGCACCCGTTTAGCCAGGACATTTTTAACCTGAATGAAATGCATTTAAAAAAAAAAGATAGAAATAGGAACAAAATATACATAAATATAGGACAAAACAAATTGCTAAACATTTTGCCTCCTGGCTATGGAATTCTGAAATATAATAATTGTCTTTTGGGGATGTATTTTAATTAAATAAACTCAAACATTGTTAGGAGTTAAAAAAAAGAAAATTAGCTATGGAATTTAATCATGTATTGACAAAAGATGCTGTCAGCTGCCTTGAGAAATCTCTAGTATACTGTAAAAATATTGAGTGATCTGAGATAGCAAAAAGGATTGAGAACATAGTAGACTGCAAAAACAAAATATTAAAATATGAATAAAGGTAGATTCTCTCCCTGTACTGTGGAACTACAAAAAGAACCCCAATGCCACACCTGTTCCTGACGGTTCTGAATCCACAGAGAGACTATGCTGGGCTTCTGTGCCCCAGCAACCGGGCTTGGCACCAGAGCAGGTCCTGATTGTGGGCTGCCATTCAAGGGAGACTCTATAAAACATTTTCAAAACTTTGGGAAAAGGTTGTAGCCTATCCACATAATTCTTTATTTGTGTCAGTTTCTTTCTGAATAAATACATTTAAAACTATAGCAAAAAAAGCCCTTCAGGTCAGAATGTTTAAACTCATATTTAGCTAAAGAAAATTCTCTACCTGCACCCGAAGACGAGGTCCAGAGTTTGGGTCCTCTTCTCATAACATGAGGACTTTGCACTGAGCCATGCCAAGGAGAAGATGGGTCCAGTGTTCCAGTCAGTCGTTTCATTGCAGGGGAACCAAAAGGGCTTCCTAGATCGGGAGTGAATGGGGATGCCACAGAGGACCTGAGAAACACAGAAGCAGGGGTTTTGGGACCCATGCTAACTCTTGGTGTTTGCCAGCTCGTAGGTTCCTCTATTAAAGATGTTGCTGGAACAAAAAAAACAAAAAAATGTACTAAATTAGTTTCTGCAGCCAACATTTTATAGTGTGGTTTAAATACTAAAGCATTAGAGCATGTCATGACGTTACACCATTTTCACTAAACACACTTGCTTCCTTCTGTGTTCGTATTTGTGAAAATATATATATATATTTTTTAAAACACAATAGTAAAGGTTTTTATTCACATGTTACTACCCACCACTTCTTACCATTAAAAATGAATAAAAGCCCCTACCCGAACTGCCAGAAGACGAAGGTCTCTTATCACTGCCAACAGACTGTGGCTTAATTCTCCCATTGGACGAAACAGCCTCTTGGTAAGCAATCAGCTTCTGGGTAAGGTCATTCAATATAGTTAAACATTCCCCTGATAGTGCTGACCAGTTGTGAGGATGGCCACCTATTACAAAAGCAAGACATTCAAATATATTTTTAATAGAAGAAGAATTTGCCACACATTTGGAGAATCATACACCCCAGAATTATAATAATTAAAGATCACATTTCTACATACCGGGTTGACTCAAGCTAAACACTTCTTGCCTTCTGGATGGAGAGTTTTGAGACAGCAATGCAAAATCCTGTAAAGCTAAATACTGAAGGAGACATAGACATCTTCCATAAATATTTTGCAAAGGCGACAAAATATAATAATTTGAAGTTCAGATTCATATAAAACTCACAACTTTTTATTTTTAGGTCTAGGAGTTGAACAAAATGTGGCCACCAATTATCAGGTAACCAAAGGTTGAGACACTGGAGTCTATTCAATTGATCTAAAATGGTGGTAGATCAAAACATATTTAAAAAAAACCCTGGAATACATTTTATATCCCAGATTAAGTCTTGGTAGAAATGACATTTGTTGCATTGCCCCAAATGTTTTCCACCCGAGACCGACGCGAGGGCTCCAACCTACAGTTTTGAGAACACCTGATATAACCCAATAAGACCATTTAATTACTATTTACCTTTAAAATGAGGGGTTGCTTGCTGCTTAAGACTTTGGGAAGGCACTGGTGTGCATCCTCTGAAAATGAGGATTGCACTGGAAAGCAATACACCTAGACCGGAACGACACAGGGTAAAGTATAAAGAAACAATCAATTCAGATCCAGCAATCCCCATCACTCAATAACACTTTCATCTGCAGACGTGCCATAAGTAAATAGACACCCATCCTATTTACTTAGTCTGTGTGTATGTTCCACATCAGTTTGAGAAGAGGAGTTGTTGGTGCCCTTGAATTCTTGAATTTTCATTTATAGGATGAATATTACAAAAATGGCAACTGCCAACAGGCTTCCATTTTAGCCCAGCCTTGTAAACAATATGTATCCAAATGGGCTTTCACTGTGATTAACATATTTTTTAATTAATAAAATCATTCAAACCTCTGTTGTGTAGATTCTAAACAGCAGCCATGTCATGTACCATGTTACTAAGAGAAATGTTCCACTTATCCACAAGTGGTACAGAAGAGAAGTGTCAAGTAGGCCTGTGAGGGTGTCCAGGGAGTGAAGAGCCCTACAAAGAACATAATAAACACAAGTAAACAACAACCACCACCACCACAATAGATGGGTTTCAAATATAAACTATACATCCAAGTTTTCAGTCAGAGGACAAATTAATTTATCAACACTGATAAAATTCTCTCCTAGACAGGTTTGAGAAGCAATCAAGGAGTTTTAATATTTTACTAACCTGTCTTTTTGAAGATTCATTGTTGTACATATCCATGCTCTGGGGATATAACCTGTTGACACACACTCTATCATTTAGAACCAGGTTGAAATTTTAATTTTATATAAAGTTAACCATGTCTAGCTGGGTCTTTGCAAATTTCAAGCTAGGTTTAAAACAACTGCAGTAAGAGGTGAAAATAGAATTTTTTAAAACAAAATTAGATACAAACATCCACAGGACCAAGCGTTCGGCTAAAGGCATGAAAGTGTAATGTGATGGGAACAGAAATGTATATTAAAATGGATTATCTTACCCAAGAAGAAATAAGTGATGCAGTAGTTCCGAACAGAATACAATGCCTGAACTGCACTGTGCTTAATTACCAGAGGCAGGGTTCCCTTGAAACGCAGGTACTTATTTTGCTAGGAAGCAGAAGAAAATGGAATTACATTTAAAAGTTTGCTGATCTTGTATTTGCTACAGATAAAATGGTTTAAAAAAAAAAAGATATATTTTTTAAAGATATATACATTCCATTAGCTACCCTAGGATAGTCTTTCTGTATAGTTACGTAGAGCTTAAGAGTTAGAGAATTTCAGTAATGTCCTGACAGGGTACAGATTACTTATACACTACTACTCAGTACTTTTCAGACAAACAAGCCCAATTAAGCATCCAGAAAAAAAAAAAATCTTACCTGTATATTTGGAAAAGACACATAGTTCATGTTGCCAACAACATATAGAAGACTGTAGCTATAACCCATGAAAGCGCCAGCCAACAGAAAGAAGAGGTGGTACTCATTGAGGCACAAAGAACTAGCAACAGCACTGGAATGAGAAGAGGCAAGTCAGAAGGAATTCATAGGACAAAGGAATTACTCAATCAACACTCCAAAAGAATTGAGAACTGTAACAAATCAAGTGATTACTAGAAACATTGATCCCATTTTTCTTCTGTTGGAAGATATTTTGGTTTTTCCCTTATAAAAGTTTA
The DNA here is from genome assembly GCF_902713425.1 of Acipenser ruthenus. Lineage (NCBI taxonomy): Eukaryota > Metazoa > Chordata > Actinopteri > Acipenseriformes > Acipenseridae > Acipenser > Acipenser ruthenus. The sequence continues at coordinate 7,160,656 of NC_081198.1, read as the reverse complement.
CCACAGTAAAAGCACAGCATGCATAGTGAAAACATGGTACAGGAGGGTAAGCATTGTAAAGAACAGCAAGTTACAGTAAAGCATACTAAAACATGACAAACCAGGGTAAACTACAGTAAATCCATAGTATAACCATGGGAAAGCAAAAATGCAGTGCAATAAAACTGTGGCAAACTTTTATAAGGGTTTACTTTAACTGCAATTTTGAATAGGTAGATTTTTTGTTTTTTTAAATGCTATAGATGACATATGGTGCTGCTTCCTGTTACCTACAGTAATGACTTCATTATTTGTTTATTTAGCAGACATCTTTATCCAAGGCGACTTACAGAGTGTGATTAACTTAACTTAAATCAGACCACAGCAAAGCAATGTTGATAAAGCCAATTACAAGTTACAAAAATGCGTTGTATACCATTGGCAAAAACATTACATTATTTTGTTCTGCTGATAGGTACTCCCTCCACCCCTCCCCGAACCAATTAAATAGTGGACATATCCCCTACAATATCATAGATCTGTAGGAAACCAAAACTTGGCGAATTATTATAAGTAAACTAGCAAGTGGAAAGTATTTATGTACCTTTCCTCAGTAATGCAAGGGGAGGTAAGAAACTGGTATCGCCCGCCTATCATCACTGCTGCACACCAGGATACCAGCATTCCCATCATAGAGTGAACCAGAGAGTGAATAAACTGCTGGGGGTGAAGCACTTTTCCTATTAGTGCAATCTGAGTACAAGGTATTGAAGGCACCACTGCAACCAAAAACATAAAACTTTTAGTTTGACTTGTTCCAGGTTTTGAACAAAATTAAATGTCTAGGTTTAATAATATTTATATCTCAATCTGCATTCATAAACATACCTGTGTAAAACTCCAGAATGAAGAAACCAATAATCAGCACCACCAAGCACAGAAGTACAATAGAAAAAATAACGTAGGAACCACACAAAAAGTTTAGTGAACCTGAAATACATACAGAAATATATATTGAAAATGTGTTTTCAGGAAGGTGAAATCACCACATGAGAAAGGCCAGCTAGAATAAGTACATTACCAAGGATGAACTGGATCAGTAAATATTTGCTTGCAGGGATATTTTTTAGCTTATGTCTAAAGTTAATCTGAACATTTACATTTAATGTCCCATGGCCATTGGGACTGAAAGAAGTCTCCAAGTTTATGAAGAAAACATGTTTAAGTGATAGATGTCCCCAGGTGTCAAATAGGGGCTTAATTATCTTACATTGATAAAAAAAAAAAAAAAAAAAAAAAAAAAAACATACCAGACAGAGTTAAGGAGAGAGAAACAATATGATATGCATTTTAAAAGTATCCTACCTGTTATCCATTCTATCGGATGCAAGACGCTGATCCTGCTCAGAAGTACAAATATTGCAGTGGAAGCTGGTAACAACAACACTGACCATGCAATACTTGCTGCTGCCCGCCAAAATACCACCTAAAATATAGATGTATTAGAACAGATCATGTGCAACCAACCAAATCCACTCATCTGTGGCAATACATGTCCAGTGCTATTAGTCTTCAAGCTGTTCCTCCACCCTGCCTGAACCTAACACTGGTCATTATGCTACAGTATATTTTCTAGTCAACTTTTTAGCAGGATAACAAACTATAGGTTTACAACATGTGCAATATTCATTTTATATAACTTGCAGTAGCAAACTACCTATATGGTCCCAACCTGTTCTCGACTGTTGTTATTCCATAGTGAGTACTGTATCCGTTTGTATTGAGCAAGGCATATTATCTCGACAACATGCAATTCAGTCAAAACACAAAAAAGTGGTGTTACACATACACTGCTACCAGCAGCAATGCATAAAAATTATGGCGGGGGGGGGGGGGCGGGGGGGACGACTGTAGGTGGTCCTGTTTTCTGTACTCTGCAATTAAATATTTAACGTACAGTACCACTGCAATTCCTGGGAAATAAATATCCCTCATTATGAAGAAAGAAAAAGGGTATCATGGTATCAAACAGGGGATTGGGTTTGAGAAGCTAACTTGAACTTTTTAAACTTTTATTAAAACAAGAAAGCAATACATTTAAATATGATATTACTTGATTACATTATACACAACGTGCACCCTGATAACATTTAACGATGAAATACTACTGTAATAATAAAAACAATTTAATAAATACTGTATGTCTTATTGCTCATTGAAGTACTGTAGCTAGGTGATGCGTCATTTATTTATTTATTTATTTTTGGATTCCTGAACGCGTGCTTAGACAGAACTTAAGCAGCACATTTTTAAACAAATAAACAGAAAAACTACTGTTTCAATGTGTGTGTGTGTGTAATATATATATATATATATATATATATATATATATATATATATATATATATATATATATAACTTAAAACTGCTTGCAGCATGTCACCTGTGGACATGAAAAGTCTTACCTTCCTAATGAACCAATGGTCATGTCCAAGCGATAACATTATACAAATAAAATAAAAATAAAAAATAAAAAACACACAATAATAATAATAATAGTAAGGTGTATTTATTTAATAAATAACTCTACTGAATACTTTATCTATTCCTATTTCAGTCATTCCGTGTTCAGCACCCCGCGCCACTTCCAATCAAAGGACCTTAAAAAAATTCTAGGACCCCATGGAGGACGCCTCTCCTAAATGCCTGTTAAACCATCCCTCAGTATTCACAAGAACCGGAGCGGACTTCGTCTAGTGATTGTATTAGTGTTAAATAATACTAAAATAAAATAAAATTCAATGATAAACGTTTTGACTATTCTACAATGTATTCAAATGTTGACTATACTACTAGAGAGCATGTAAAGTAAAACAGCGCCACGTTACTTTGGTGTTTTTCAACAGACTTGCAGTTCACGACCAACGAATAGAGACAAAACCAGTTTGTTAATGATGTGGACATACACCAACCAGCAACAATTGAAAGAAAACCCCTTATTAATTTATAATATAGTCTCTTTGTTGAATTACGTTTTTGTTTCCCCTGTTTTGTTCACCTGCAGTAGTGGTTTTGGCAATATGAGCATTTTTCTACTAGTGTTGAAGCATTATCTAACCACAAGAGGGCCAGGCCTGTGTCAGAAAAGGCCAATCCTATTCCACCCAAACAACACTGAATGAAGCCACAGACAATTATTATTATTATTATTATTATTATTATTTATTTCTTAGCAGACGCCCTTATCCAGGGCGACTTACAATTGTTACAAGATATCACATTATACATTATTTCACATTATACAGATATCACATTATTTTACATACAATTACCCATTTATACAGTTGGGTTTTTACTGGAGCAATCTAGGTAAAGTACCTTGCTCAAGGGTACAACAGCAGTGTCCCCTACTGGGGATTGAACCCACAACCCTCCGGTCAAGAGTCCAGAGCCCTAACCACTACTCCACACTGCTGCCTGATGCAATACAAAGAGTTAATCTACAGCAGGCAGTGTGTTGTGCTGTGAATGAGGGTCTTTGTAACATTTGTTAATTGAAATTGTTTGTCCTGTGAATGGCATAAAGATTCAACTTGTCATACAAATGTAGTATAATTGATTGATCACTTAACTCTTAATTCATACATAGTAAACATTGGATAGAACAATTAAATAACTGGAAATATGCTGTTAACAATTGGTCGTAATATCAACAAAGGATTAACAGTAACTGGTTATGTTCTCCGGCCTCTTCCATAGTTTTTGACCTGATGTTTTATTTTGCCCTCCTGAGAGTGCTATTATTTTGTGAGGAATCATACCCATGAGTGCATGCCAGCCATACAGCTTCACTGCTATGTAAGGAACCTTAAACACACAAGCCCTTCCACAAGTCAGTTTCATGCACTCAGATAAACAAGATATACTTGACTGCACATACAAATTATTCAGTAGCATTAACATTAAAAGTCACAATATCAGTTGGTGCCAACTATGACTTTACTCTAACAATATATAGATTTCACTTAAGTGGAAAACATCCTTAATCCTGTTAACCTTTATTTTTTATGTGATAGAAATCAGTAACCAAAGCAAGTGCATTAACGCATACCCCATTATAGAGAAAATAACACAATAAAGGCCTTAAATAGGACAGTATCTTCTGTGCAGTACACACTGAGGCTGCTATAAATTAAGCTGTAGCCTGGACTTGTATACATATTTCCTTTTTACAATAGAAAATGATTCAGTGCAGTATTGACCTTTATCATTACTGTTCAGGTGTTTTGTTGCTGTGAGTGATGCTTTTATGAATCCTAGAATCTGTATGTTCAGTTGTCTCTTTTGAATTGTGTAGACTTCTGCAAGGGACTTGCGCTGTACCGGATGCTGAATGAACGTTATTTGCACTACTAATCAATGTCTTATGGGCCATAGTGGTGCCGCGTCTTACAACTTTTTCCTCATCTTGTCCGATTCTTGTTTCCTCTGGCCAAACTCCTACAAGCTCTTTTTATAAGACCTGTAACACACAGGAATGGAAGTCACCGTCTGTACCAACTTGTCAGAAACATACCTATGGTTATCTTTTCTGGATATAGGTGGGAAGTTGGTTGTGAGTAACGGTCTTTCTTTGCTGTTTTTCAACTCTTCACAAAGTTTTAACAAATGGCAGTGACTTCTTGTCATGTGTCTTAATTCACTTTGTGTAGACAAGAGCTGTTCCTCCAACATTTTCTTGGCTTTAACTTTAGAAGCCAGCTCGGTCATAAGTTGATCAATCTTTTGTTTTAACGTGTCATTTTCTTCTGCTAAACAATCGCGCTGCTGTTCTTTTTCCTGCAGTTCGATCATTATATCCATCGTCATTTTCCCTTTGAATTTGGGGTCTAATTCCAGTCCAAGATCAGTTCGTAGTTTCTTTACTGTTTTGCGTAATTCTTTATTTTCCCGTTTAAGTTCTTTGGCTTTCTGTTTAAGTTCATCAGTTTGAGATTTTACCATGGCTTCTGCAAGCTTCATTTTGTCCCCCAGTGCCTCCTGATTTTGAAAAGCATCATATCTTTCCTTTCTGCATTTGTTCAATAATTTTAAAGCCTCTGGCTTTGCCAAATGGCATTTCTCCAGTTGAACTTGTGGATTAGACATTTCAGCTTGTTAATATTGGATACTAAAAACAAAATAAACACAAATATCAAGTTGTGCAATTGGCATTCAAATCCAGCTTGCTAAAACTGACATTGTCTAAGACAAATAGCTATACTTCATTTTAAAAATGCATTTAGTCACACAATTGATAAAACTCATGCATTATTCTACTTATATGATTCCATTAGGGTACATTAAATACACTGTATATACATCTGTGCAAGATGGAGCAGAAGAAAGTAGTCCTACCCTAGCAAAAGAAAGCTGTAGGCACCAAATTCTTGTTCCTTGGATTAAAGACACCTTCCGTACCTAGACTGTGCAGTATGTTGGTTTACAGTATTTGTACTGTTCACCTGACTCTGATCCCTATATAAATAATTACAGATGAGGACTAACACCACTGTAATTCAAAGCTGAAGGCTAGAATAACCATAATTAGCTAGTGTTCACTGTAGCAATGACAACCACTGTATCTTTTTTTGCTAAGTAGAATTTGATATTTTTAGCCAAGCAGCATCATAAAGCTGTAAATAATAATATTTATTACTAAGTCTCCTAGATATATTTTCATTATATGCTGTAATATACAGATAAATGTGCAGGTGCTATAATTTTAATTAGTCCAAGGTGAAGAATCTAGTAATGCTTAAAATAGACTTTGTGGTAACACATACTACTTCTTGTTACTACTTACACTGGAACAGTGATCCCCACAATCTGATTCTAACACCACCGCAAATCTTAGGCTTGAATATCACCCTGCTTTGATACTCCACATAAGAGTCTGGGTTTAATACAAAATTCACAAAATAGTTTCTAAAAAAAACAAAAAACAAGATAACAAGAAGAAAAATAAATAAGGGAAAAAGCTTGTGTTTTATTTAAGGCTCAGGCACATTAAGAGTATTAAAATTATATATCTGCGTAACATTTCTGCAATGGCACTGTTCCGAAAGTAATTACCATTTTCTGTTGTTATTTTTGGTCATTGGCACAATGTAGAATTGCATTTCATCACAAATGCCCATGTACAGTTTCATCAGATACAGTCTGAAAGAGAATGACTAACATTTCAAGACTGCTGGGTTTGAAGCCGATGCAGCTTACCTAGGCACTCGTTTCATTAGTGTGTCTTCACAGCTGTCACTGTCCTGATACCTGAGGCAATGCTACCAGAGACACCTGGGACTTCTATTTGTGGAGTGTCAAAAAAGTATGCCTGTTCAAAATTAGTGACAAAAACAAATTCAAACCACAACATTACACAACCAATAATATTTGGATGCTTACCACTAGAAATATGGTTACGATACAGCATTATTTTGTTGTAACTTCATGCCCTACTCTTGACTTCAAAAGCATTAAAAATAAAATAATAAAATAAAATAAAAAATAGAATTGAATTCCCTGATTCATAAGAACCTGATTGTGAAGGGTAATGTTTTTGTTGTTTAAGCTGGTCAAATTCCAGACAGATGTCACCTCTACCTTGCTTTATTAACATTTACACCAGTGAAGCACAACAACCAAAATGTGTATATTATTTATTCACTCAACCTTGCAATAGGATAGTGTGCAGTTGAACGACATCTACTAACCTTACAGCCAACAGCGAGCAGGGCATGAAGAATTATAACGGCTGAAATAGTAGCAATGGCAATCCTGCAGTGGTCATCTCGAACAGCAGGCCAAAATGTGATTACTAAAACTGATCCCGACAGGCACATGGCAACTAGAACTGTAATCCATCTCACCCATTCAATTGGAATAATCCATAGTATCTATGAGAAAAAACATTAAGTTGTTATACTTAGTCCTCTTGAGTATTGTAACTAAATATTATTAAAGTCTATTATTAAAGTCTAATTTCTTACTTATTTTAAGAGGGGCAACTTTGACAGTGGTCCCCTTTTCATTTGGTTCTTTGATTGTTACTTTGGAACATACACATTTTCCAGTAAAATGTATACATACAGTGCACTCTGTTTATAAGAATCACATCTGTCCTGGATGATTTGATTCTTATAAGCGGACCGAAATGATTACAATTAGCAAAAGCGTGCCTCTGCGCAGCAGTTTAAATACAGTATACAAATGTCAATGGTGCTCAATAACTGAGGACAATACATCAAAACAAGTCCTCGTGGGTAAGCAACTTGTTATATGATCATGATTATGTTAACTCAGGGCTGAAGAATCCTATTTTACTACAGTATACTTGAGAAGCAATCGTCTTGTGAGGGTGCCTAGTTTAACTGCTGTGCGGTGTTACATGTAATGGCCTTTGAATTAAAATGACATTACAGTACAGTATTTTACTGTCAAGACTACCACTGCATTTAAGCATCTGTGGCTTGCTTTTATTCAGTTGCGATGCAAATGTCAGTTTTTCACTAAGCGGAGATGCAAAGCATCGCAACCCTCACCCCCATCTCACCATGCCGCTACGCAATCCCCCTCCATCTACATGCATATCACACAATAACAGTGCTGTACTCGGTATGTATGCAATGAATGTGTATTCACTTTATTAAAACTAATTTTCACCAACAGAGAACACAAAGAAAACCTGCTCAATGCAGTCGCGCGTCTCTTTTTTCCTGCCATGTCAACACACAAACTGCACGACTTGCTTTTTTTCTCTACTGGGAGTCGTTGCGGACCAGGGATTATATTTATAACAAATAAAAGAAAACATTAGGAGGTGATCTTTGCTGACAAAGAAAATTTGAGGTTTCTATTGTAAGCACAGTACAGCATTCCATCACTTAGACTAGCTTCCTGTGGTGTCCAGTTTGTCATTGAAATGGCCCTAAGTGTGAAAAGTACAGTACTGTGCAAAAGTTTTAGGCAGGTGTGAAAAAATGCTGTAAAGTAAGAATGCTTTCAAAAGTAGACATGTTAATAGTTTATATTTATCAATTAACAAAATGCAAAGTGAGTGAACAGAAGAAAAATCTACATCAAATCAATATTTGGTGTGACCACCCTTTGCCTTCAAAACAGCATCAATTCTTCTAGGTACACTTGCACACAGTTTTTGAAGGAACTCGGCAGGGAGGTTGGCCCAAACATCTTGGAGAACTAACCACAGTTCTTCTGTGGATTTAGGCAGCCTCAGTTGCTTCTCTCTCTTCATGTAATCCCAGACAGACTCGATGATGTTGAGATCAGGGCTCTGTGGGGGCCATACCATCACTTCCAGGACTCCTTGTTCTTCTTTACGCTGAAGATAGTTCTTAATGACTTTCGCTGTATGTTTGGGGTCGTTGTCATGCTGCAGAATAAATTTGGGGCCAATCAGATGCCTCCCTGATGGTATTGCATGATGGATAAGTATCTGCCTGTACTTCTCAGCATTGAGGAGACCATTAATTCTGACCAAATCCCCAACTCCATTTGCAGAAATGCAGCCCCAAACTTGCAAGGAACCTCCACCATGCTTCACTGTTGCCTGCAGACACTCATTTGTGTAGCGCTCTCCAGCCCTTCGGCGAACAAACTGCCTTCTGCTGCAGCCAAATATTTCAAATTTTGACTCATCAGTCCAGAGCACCTGCTGCCATTTTTCTGCACCCCAGTTCCTGTATTTTTGTGCATAGTTGAGTCGCTTGGCCTTGTTTCCACGTTGGAGGTATGGCTTATTGGCCGCAAGTCTTCCATGAAGGCCACTTCTGACCAGACTTCTCCGGACAGTAGATGGGTGTACCAGGGTCCCACTGTTTTCTGCAAATTCTGAGCTGATGGCACTGCTGGACATCTTCTGATTGCGAAGGGAAGTAAGCATGATGTGTCTTTCATCTGCTGCAGTAAGTTTCCTTGGCCGACCACTGCGTCTACGGTCCTCAACGTTGCCCGTTTCTTTGTGCTTCTTCAAAAGAGCTTGGACAGCACATCTGGAAACCCCTGTCTGCCTTAAAATTTCTGCCTGAGAGAGACCTTGCTGATGCAGTATAACTACCTTGTGTCTTGTTGCTGTGCTCAGTCTTGCCATGGTGTATGACTTTTGACAGTAAACTGTCTTCAGCAACCTCACCTTGTTAGCTGAGTTTGGCTGTTCCTCACCCGGTTTTATTCCTCCTACACAGCTGTTTCTGTTTCAGTTAATGATTGTGTTTCAACCTACATATTGAATTGATGATCATTAGCACCTGTTTGGTATAATTGTTTAATCATACACCTGACTATATGCCTACAAAATCCCTGACTTTGTGCAAGTGTACCTAGAAGAATTGATGCTGTTTTGAAGGCAAAGGGTGGTCACACCAAATATGGATTTGATTTAGATTTGTCTTCTGTTCACTCACTTTGCATTTAGTTAATTGATAAATAGAATCTATTACCATGTCTATTTTTGAAAGCATTCTTACTTTACAGCATTTTTTCACACCTGCCTAAAACTTTTGCACAGTACTGTACATGTGAGACATCTGAAAAGAATAACATTGAAAATTACCAGTATATCTTTTTTTTCAAACAGGAATCCAAATAGTCAACTAAATATGTTTGTGCCTTTTCTCATAGATGGCAAAGAAACATCAATGAAGGGAGTACTTGCACCACCCTCTCTGGCGTTCAATATTAAAGAAAGAGCAAGCGAGATGAATATGCAGCTTCACAGAAAGCCTCTTCAGGACGTCTGTGCTATAGCGTACGACGAAAGCTTGCCTGGAAAAACCTCAGCAATACAGAACAGCAAGAAGAGAGACTTAGAAATCCTAGTCCAGGACAATGCGGGGTCTTCTGCAAAGCGCCAGTGGCCCGACAGTTAACTCTGGAGGACTGGGACAATTAATAGATGACAGCGTTGCACACAGTGCGGTAAGGATATGCTGCTGTTGGAATTTGCTGGATAAAGACATTGGCTCTTGTGTGTTTGCTGTTTGTCACGCATAAAAAAGACTACATTGTATGCCAATATTGTGCTTTTATTTTGTAAATCGCTTTGTAATTTGATGTTGAATTGTAAATATTTACTTTTCTGTACATGTTAGCACTTGATTTGTAAAATGTAACTACCTCAAATACCTTGTGAACTTTTACAGATAAATAAAGGATTTGTTGTAAGATCAGCTTTGAGCGTTGACACAACTGGAGAGTACACAGAAAACCAAACAAGAAAGACCTGAAAGCTATCTACACATGTTTTAATTATTATAAAACAGAATTCCACTGTTGACATGGGAGCCTGGTTACAGTATCAAGTGGTTTGTATGCTCAGTAGTGCTTTGTATTGCACCCAACAGTTTTCTTGGAAGTCACCAGGACATTTGTATTGTCAACATTTGTTAAACCCAGGTACACTTTTTCCAGTACAGACAGTTACATTTTAACAATAACAATGGTGGTATGAAATAGAAAGTGCACCTACAAAAAAAGCAACAAGTTATGTGCCGCTTACAGTATTTAATAAACTTTATGGTAAACATTTAAATATATATACAAATCTAATGAAGTATATACAAATTGAACAAATTATATACAATTACTATTTGAAATACATTATTTTGTACAAAACCTGTGTCAATTTAGAAAACAATCCCCCCCACCCCAAAAAATTTACATCATACTCTACTAGTTTCATCAGCAATTGCTACAATTTGGCTACTACATACATACAACTTCTTATATATGTAACAAATTAGGTTCATCAAGGTTTCCCTTAATTTCCAGAAAAATAATAATCATCCAAGTAATCTGCAACTTCCAAGTATATTTTGTTCAAAAAAGCAAACCAGTAAATAAAGAGCAATGTGCTTGATCCTCTTTGCCGTAGTCATGGGGTGCATTTGTACTCGTCAGACCAGTCTGTGCAGTGCTGTACCCCATCTCTGCACAAGGATCTGGGAATACATTTACAGTATTCATAGAAAACAGACGTGCAAGGCCACCAATTTGCCCCACAGGAAGGACAGTTTGCCACTGTTGAGGGAAAGAATACAACGTGAGGTCCTTTGAATATATATTGCAGTATATATGGGTAGTAAAGTGTTTGCATCAGTAGACAATCAGTAAAGACGTCTGTACTTACATATCCCAACTTCATCAGAGCAGTCTCCACAGTTATTTATATCATTGCATTTTTCATCTATGTAAATCCAAAACTGGGGGTTCCCACATTTAAAAATCAAGTACGTTGGCAGGTTCTTGGGTAAATCAGCTGGAAGAAGGGCATGAAAGCTATTTACGTCAATCACATTTGTCTTGTTTTGTAAAACAGTGCAATTTGTTGCAATCCACCTTCTTACTGAGCTTGTTGCAAAAGTTTCTCAAGGCATTACATATACGGTAACACAACTCCTGTCTGAGCTCACATGTTACACTTTATAACAATAATTAAAGGAAGAGAGGTCAGCCTTTTTTTTGTTGTTGTTGCTAATTTCACCCCACTTTCATACTAAATATCTTGATATCCCTGAATAGGTCATTGTCTTCCCTTCAGATCTATGTAAAACATTTCAATGAGCAAGCCATCTCTCCAGTCCTGCTCTTATCCATTTGCTAGAAATGCAGGGTGGGGGTATTTCTCTTTTTTTGTGCTATTTTTTATGGTTTTAAGAATGAAGTGTCAAAGCATAATTTACAGGTAAAAAGAAAAAGTTCTTACTGCAGATCTCAGAATTTTCATCTTCACCGTTGGCACAATTACTTATTCCATTGCACACACTGGAAGCTGGAATGCATGTTACTCTGTCATCACACAGATAACCTGTCATGTTATTTGAAGTGCAATATCGGTTAACTGCAAGAGCAAAACAGCGGTCAGTTAATGGAGAAATAAGTATGTAATTTGTAGGTTGCGATCTTGACCTCAGTATAACAATGACATTTGAACAACACAAACATTCTATGACGTGTTACCATTGTAATGAAGAAGAAGATCTAACCTGGTGTCCTCTGTGGAATGCCAAAAATAATGGCTAAAGCAACTGCAGCTGCCATTATTGCTAGTCCCAGCAACACAAAGACCGAAATACAGACACATCTTCTGCTGCAGCATTTACAGCTTCCGCAATCCTCACAGCAGTCTGTTAGCAAGAAAAGTGACCGTCATGTTGCTTATTCTACTCTTACAACAACCTGCTTGATGATCTCATTTACTCATCTTTCTTTCCAAGTGTGTGTCTCTTAATTATGAGTGAAAAAGTCACACATTCTATAAAGTGATTCATGTTATAAGTATGGAAAGTGACAACTGTCTATAAATCCAGTTATTTCGTTACAGATATTTATGGTGAAAGTAGTTTCTCACGAAACAACCTCATAATTAATCCGGCTCATGCTATTTTAATGACGTCAAACAGCACAGTGATAATATGCTGTTTACCTCTCTAATTTATTTATATTGCTTTCATCACTGGCACGCCTTAAATTGATTTTTCTGTAAGATAATTTGTCTTTTAACTGTCCCCTGTCTTGAAGAAAATAGCTGAATATTAGTTATACTGATTTTACATAGCCACATCAACCAATGTGAACAGAAAGCAGTGTTAAAAATAAAGTAACACACTATGTATTTCATAAATTTATGTTTTACATAAGAAAAACATAGACTGTCAGGTGTAAAGTTAATCAATATAAGTTTTATATTTTTGTTTAAAAAATAATGATCAAGCATTTAAAGTACTGGACAATATACATTAAAAAACAAACAATATGATACAAAATATAACATTACCTATGCGAGATACACCAGGAATTAATTCACACACCAATCCTAGATTCCTAGTATAGGCATAAATTATCTTTTTTATTATTTTTTTTTTTTTAATGTAGATGCAACACTGTGGCATATCTTTTCTTGATATGGAAAAATACAATTGAAGTGCACAATGAACTTCTCCATTTGACTTTTATTAAAAGTTTTTTATGTAAAAAGTGTGAGCATTACCTTTCTCTCTTCCTGATAACATTGAGACAGTTGAACCTAGTGAGGCTGCATCAAAACTCCTACTTCTCTGAAAAAAGTAGGGAAAACAATTGCTTACATATTGAATTATGTTTAGTTTCTAGTCAGTTATAAATATACTAGTCCAGAACAAGAGTTATTTTAATCATACTTCTTACAGAACAGATAATACATAAGTTACTGGTTACCATGACAAGAGTAACACATGAAATACCTGAGGGTGAGTCTGGTTGGACCTCATCTTTTAGCCAAGTTTATTCCTCCACAGCTTCTCAGTACCCAATGCCTGTAAAATGTCTCTTCAAACAGTACACAATTAATAATTTGTTAAGTCTCCAACTGGCTTTAAAGTTCCTTGATAATATACAAATCTTACACCACTCTGTCATACAGTAATTCTGTTGCTTGGTTACCATAAGAAACAGAGCCAAAGCACTAAGAGAGTCACAGTGTTACCTGAGCAATTGAAATCAAGTATCATTACATGTTTGTGTTGACACTATTGAGCAAGGTCTAGCCCTGGCAAGAATTGCAATAGTGTACTGCCTCCTTCTACTGTTTGTTCTGGCAGTGTCCAAGTAGCAGCTAGTTTCTGTCTGAGGTATTCTGTAATGGCAGCAACAGATGGGATCAGTCATTTCTTGTCTCTAGAGCTCTTCTGGTGTGCACCTACCTCACTTCTGTACAAAAATGTGCAGAACAGGTTAAGGTCATCCACCAGGAGTTTGCACTGGTTAAACACAATAATACACAGTAGGAACAGAGTATAATTTTGTAAACGTTGGCTGTGTGTCTGGTTGTATGTATGTAAATTAAAATGCAATGACATTTTAGTGTGTCTCCCCCATTTATCCTTCCACTATTCCTATCCTCACATAAACAAATTTAAGTAGACTATGCAAAAAGAAGACCCTTATTAGTTTTAAAATGTATTTAGATAAATTCTTATCAATAATAATAAGAAATTACAGAGTAGTGTATTGTGTGTCAAGCATGTCATGTTTAGCAATGTTTTTAACGTAAAGGAACATTAAACAATAATCCAAACAGTAATATTTTATTCATACAACATTATTAAATGTAATTATTTAATTCTGTCCTTCACCAAACATTTTGAAGCTTAAACTCAAGATAAGTATATGATACATTTAAATGAAAGTGAACATAAGTGCAATGAGGAGAAATGTTTGTTTTATAAAAGTATGCAAGACATTCCACTGTATTAGTCGTTTTAGGTTAGATTACCTAGTTAATATTAAACTAATAATATAGCTGCATCACACCTGCCAGCTGCTGGTACAAGAATGCATAATCCTGTGGTAGTGTCTGACATTTAGATTTGTTTTACAGGCATTTTACACATGACCAATTATCTTGGCAGAGATCAACTGCAACCATAAAAAACTTCATTAAAAGTATGCTCCTAGCCCTGATGATTATGACTTAACAAAACAAGTAAAGAAAAGTAAACTGAAGCATGCCAAGCAAACTGATCTATAATATGCTCTGCACAGTCATCATCAGCATTTCAAAAAAAAGTTATCAGCTTTTTTTTTATCTATAAAAAGAGAAAGATAAACAAAACACCAACATAAATTAGTAAATTATGGTTCTCAAATACTAGATAAAAAGACCTAGCACATGTCATAAAAAATTACATCACTGCAGGTAGAATAGGTATGGTATAGTTTAAGTTGTGTGATGCAACAAAAATGCATCAATACACTGAGATAACATCAATCAATATCTCCTTTCTTAGTGTAAAGCTTCTGGAAAAAAAGTAAGATCATGCAAAACAGAGCTGCAGTTATTCATTTTATTAACATAACCCCAACAACATAAACCCTGTTAGAAAAACTGGTAAGACTAATAGATGTTATCATTGACAGCCCATTTAGTTGTGCCAAGCCCCACACTAGTACATCCTAAATGTTTGACTGGTTCAGGTTAACTTTTGATGGTAAAGGTCCAGCTTCTTCTTCAGCCACTGAACTGATGATAACCAGAGAGGATGGTGGGTAAGGGGTTAGTTTCTTGTCTTTCACATATTCCAGATCTCCATAAATGCTTAATTTCTGAAATAAAAAAGGTAGAAGCTTTAATATGTTCTAAACATTAACGCTTTGGACTCTGCATTTTATAACTATAAATAGTTAAATAACACAAACCTTGCAAGGATATAAATAACATTACAGCCTTGAGTATCTACAGCATGTGAAAAAATTCCCATGCAGTTCAAGCTGAACTAAGTTTCATCAGAGCTGGATCAGTGTTTTTCAATTTATAGCAATTTATAAAAAGTAAATGTGACATCCAGCAGATAAATGGGCACCTTTTTATTTTAAGAGTGAAAACCTGTACGTCTGAGAAATATCCAAATGACAAACCATCTTACCTCAGATGGTACATACTGGTCCACAGCAGTTGCTACTGTTGCACAGCAAATCCAGATCAGCACCAGCACAGAAAGAACTAGTGTAGTTGTCAGGATCCAACCAGGCAGCCAGGTATTCCTGAATCAGGTACATACAGCACACACAATTATTTATGGTAATTTCTATAAACATAATTAGTACAAAAATCTAAAAGGACAGTATGTTAAATTTTTTATCCCATTTTTCTCCCCAATTTAGAATTGCCAGTTGCGTTATTATTAATCCCGGTTCACCGCTGCAACCCCCTGGCGACTCGTGAAACAGCGGCTGACACATGTGTCCTCCAAAACGTGTCCCTACCAATTCGTCTTTTTTCACACTGCGGATCCACAGCGAAGCCACCAGACCTATAGTGCCGGAGGACAACACACATCTGAATGGCTCCACTGCAGAACCGCAGGCGCTCTATCAGCCACAGGGGTCGCTGGTACGCGGTGAACCGTGGACTGCCTTGCTGACCTAAGCCCTCCCTGCCCGGGCTATGCTTGTGCGACGCCCCCTGGGAACTCCCGGTCACCATAAACAATGACGTAGCCTGTATTCGAACCTGCGATCTCCAGGCTATTAGCCGCATGCCAGTATGTTAATTTAAACCCAGTCATTATTAACAATGTAGTATAAATCGTTCCCTGGCATTTTTACAAATATTTAAAACCAAAATATTGACATCTTACTAACCTTGAAAGACACTTAAATATGTTATGGTCCTCCTTAGCAACATTATTATCTGGGTCCACTCCAATTTCTTGCTCTTGCATGAAATTCTTGTGGTCGTATTTATAGATTGCATTGTCTGGGTGTCCATCTGCTGGAACATGACAATATTTTCGGTAATATATATTTTATATATATATATATATATATATATATATATATATATATATATATATATAGGCCATTTTTTAAATTATTTTTAAAGATAACTAAATACTAAACTTTGTGCTGTTGTCTTTAAAAACTGCAACATAAAACAACTATGCTTACATGATTCTCTGGCAAATGATGTGTCCTTCAGCTCCTCTTTCTGTGGTTCAAATTGTGGCATAAACTGAATCTGTGGCTCAGACTAAACAGGGAAATAAAAACAAAAAGAGGAGTAACACACACACTGATTGTATTCATTTTGTTCCTTACACAATGTATCTCCAAAATATTTGCTATTTAAAAAAGTGCCTCTTAAAATAAAACACATTTAGCTTTTGTTTTAATGTCACGCCTGGCAACAAAACCTGTTCTTCATACAGTATTTCGATGGAGATTTTATGCATTACTTCTCAGAAGGGTAGGGCCAGCATTTTGTATACCTAAAAGCAAGTTCACTCTTTTTATCAATTACAGTATTAGGTTAATTTGCATTACCTTAAATATAACTACGTTGCCATCATCAGCTTGAAGGTAGAATGTCCATGAAGATGTTATGAAGCTCTGGGCTGAGCTCATCATATCATTCCAGAATCCCCCCACAAAGGCAAGTGGAAAAAGGAGATGAATCCTAGGCATCATGTCCAACAGCTATAAACCAACCAAACAAACAAACCAAAACTGTTTAAAGCATTTCCTTTTTTGGACTTTCTATATTAGAAAAGCAAATTACATTTTATGTATTTATTTTGTGTGTGTAGTATCCCAGGTAAAAACATCACTGGCAGTATAGTAAAGTAAGTTTTTTTGTTCTGCAGCATTAATTACAGTTGTATTTTCCAAATAATTAATAAAAAAAAATTGTATTTAAAAAAAAAAAAAAAAAAAAAAAAAAAACACAACAATGCTTAACCGGTATTTCATACTGCTGCCAACAATCAAGTGAACTTGATAGTGTTTACAGATTTGTTTCTATAAAAACAGAATGGCCACTTTGATGTAAGCAACGGCACCATTTGAATTATAATGACTGTATTGTAAATAAGCCTGTCTGGTGTCTACCCTCCAATGCCATTATTTTCCCACTACCAGACCTCACCTGTTCCTGTCTCTGTTCTGCGAATGGCAGTTGACTCTGGCATCCAAGATTACAGGCATACTGATCCTGTGACTGCGAATAGGCCTCACGACAAGCTGAAAACAAGCATAAAATTAAACTGCCATTGAATTCAAGAACAACACACATTCACCCGCTGACAATTAGAAAATAACGACAGATATAAAGCTTCCGGTTTGGTCATGTAGCATTACAAAAGTAAGACGTTTCCTCTGTGTAATCCTGCCTTATGAATGTTCTACCTTTTCACACAACAACCTTGCCCATTGAGAGATGTAAAATAGATAATTGTTCGAGGATTACCCGAATCACACTCAGCCTTGGTCTGGTTTAAATCTTCTCCGTCGTTTACAAACTGGCAAATTGAAAAGAGTCGACAACCCCTCTGGCAAGCATACAGCTCCTCTTCCTAAAAAGATAACCAAAAAACAGAATCAATGGCTTGTTTGCGTTATTAATTACATAATTCCTACCATTCCTACTTTCCACTGGAAGTTAAAATTTGAACAGCAAGAAATACACCTAATGTCTTTACGTAACAATTGAGTACGTATAACGTTGCAATTAAAAACACTGATTCTTCTAACATCTACAATAGGCAGCTGTTTAATTAATATGAACACATTAAAAAAACGACTATTTTCTATGTAATTAGATTTCAGTACCTACCCTGGGGTATGTGTGCAAACTGTAGGTCATCTGGCAAGTATTGTGGCAGGAGGCTGTCTCTCCCAAAACACCGTCAACGGGGTAACACGAGCTGCAGATGAACAAACAGCAAAAAGTCAAGCAAAATCCAAATAACTTCCACGCCTCCATTTTTTCTTTTTTTTTAGTTTTTCAAAACAAAAGCCACACAACCGTCTTCCACCTTCCTTCCTCCTTGTTATGATACGCCTTAACGAAAGTATCGCGAGAAAGTAAATCTGCGTGCTGTGCCCTCGAGGACAACCCTTGAATCTGTGGGTGCGTTCACGGAGATCATGCAGTGCACAATCTCACCAATTTAGCTTACCCATTGGCTACATTTGTCAGATTCTGCACAGAATCTCCGCAGAATGATCTCCGTGAATGCACCCTCTGTTTCACCATGTTGGCTCAAACTTGGTCTCTGGTGAAATAGGCTGCCGAATTAATTGTTCATAGTTTAGTTCTACTTGATTTCTAAAGTTCATCTGTGCACTGAGTCTGACAGCGATTCTGTGTTTCTCATTTCCAGGCTGATGACCCCCTTGAAAACATCGAGACAGAGGTATTACACCAGTGCTCTCGACTCATCAACGGGGCCTACAGAAGGATTGTAAGGAGGTTAGTTTTCACCTTTAAAAAGCTCGATATCCAGACACAGGTCAGACAGCAAGCTACCAGTGAACCAGTTTGTAAAAACCCACAAAACATAACAGTCGGAATGGTCATGTCGGTCATCAGGTTATACCAAATAAAAAACTGTACTGATATTGTCCATAAAAGCAGGCTTTTCTGGACTTTATTCTTTTAGTAAATCCTTGACACATTTTATAAATACTGTGTGGATGCACGGAAGAAAGCTTTGCAGTTGTTGTGGTGTGGATGGTAACAGTTTCTTACATTGATAAATACATTCTGTAATTAAAACAGATACTAAACTGCTGTTACTCCTTAAAAACTGAATATTTTGTGTAAAAGGACCAAATGGTGACATGAATCATATGTACTCTGTCTTCATCTACTTCACCATCCTTTGCAGTGGCTTACTGGTTAAAGACAACATATTGTTCTTGGATACCAGTTATTTAGAAATAGCCTGTTATAAAGTTTTATTCTGGTGGTGCATAAATCAGTCTGTGCATAGATAGGTTCTTTTAAACATTTTAATATTGCATTTCATACAAAAAACTAAATTATGGATTTTTTTACACAATGTTTTCACTATATTTATTTAACATTTATGTGTGTGTTTATGATAAAAACATTAGTTGTAGTGTTAATTAAATACCACTAGGTGGCAGTATGACCTAGATGAAATGTAAAGAATGAGTATAGATCAGAGCCGTGCAGCCTTTACATTGCACATATATCCGATGGAGAGGAACATCTTTTATGATTGTGAATTAATTAATGTATAACAGTCTATACTTACCATGTCTCAACCTGTGGGTAATATTGAGTAGAATCAGGGCCATATATTCTGCTGTGCATTTATTTCAAACATCTTGCATTCATGAATAGACAAGCAGGTGTATATTTCTGTACTTAAATGCGGACTAACTGAAGGAATTATTTGCACTGTACTGTACATACGTACATTTTGCTCAAACCAGGCTACAGAAAATAGTTTCCACAACAAATCTAAATGATATACTGGTGCTTTTTTTTTTAGAGTTCGCTTATTGAAATTAAACTATAATAATGTGTAAATAAAAGGGGTTTAAACCCAAATTCAGCTATTATTTATGACAAGACATTTCCACACATTATGAAATAACAAATGTCACTGTATATCATTTACACTTGTCAAAAAGATCAACAGTTCTGCTCGGTATACTTCTGAGGCTCTATTTATATCTTCATGAGTTCCTTTAAAAAGTTTGTTAGCAACACTTTAAAATAAAGGCTAACTTTGGTGGCTACTTATTAAAGCAGTACCAAGCCTATGATAGCTATCAGCATTAGGATGCCAGCTAGAACACAGATACTGATAAAGACAATGTCGCTGGTGTCATGTTTTTTCAAGCTATCTGAATCAGAGGTGTCTGTTTCCACTGGCTGTGTTTCCACCAGGTTCTCAGCCTGCTGGTTCAGCCTTTTGGGGTCACCCCCCGAGATGATATTCACAGAGGCTTCCTTCCGTTTGGGGTCGCACAGGACTTCATACTGCTGCCTGTTCTCCTGGTGTCCCTCAGAGAAGTCAATGTAGAGGGTGTTCACTATCACTGTGGTGTTTCTTCTTTTCTGCAAAGCAATTGAGCATGGTGCAAAAGAGGCATCAAGATCCTTTATGGGCTTAGTTCATAAAGCATGCGTTTGACCAGTAAATGTGTTTCAGCATTATGGATTTACTGGAATGGTACTACAGGAAACCATTCCAGTAAATCCTTACATAGACTATGTAAGGATTCTAAAAAAATATGTGCTAGTTAACAGAGGGTTATTTATTTTATTTTTTTTGGACAAAACACATTCAAGACACTGCTGTCAATATTGCCTTTCCTTTACCTGAGATGCTGTGTCACAGGAGTCAAACCTGGCCATTATCTTGTAAGTGGAGGCAACAGTCAGGGCTGCACAGGAGGGGTTCCCCAGGTAAACACTGTGGCGATCCAGCTTGGGAAGGACCTGCTGTGCGATCTGGATCTGGAAGTCAGTTCTGCTACAGCTGACATTCATTGGAACCACTTCATATAGAAAAACAAAATGACAACGTATCCGAAATGGTCCAAAATGAGAAGTGAAAGTTCTAAATACTATCATTACCCACCACCAGGAGAACAGTCGAGATAAAGGAACTACTTTTATCCCTAGAATATAATAGCAAAAATACTTTTTCTTTAACTTTAACACTGAAACATTTTGATAAGAAACAAAGACACTTATAAATCAAAAAAATTGAGTTTTGTCTACAGAACGAAAAAAAAACAAAACAATTTAAGGGCTTATTAAAACAGGGGAGTGAAGGCTTGCTTTCTGCCATATTCTATAATCTGTGGATGACCCTTTGACCAGCAGTTCTGGGTAAACATTTCCATAGACGATTAGTCCCTGGATGGCATTTAAAATGCAAGTTGCAACATGTAAAAATAGTAAACTCATAACAGCTAGAATAATAACCCTATTGTAACTGTGGCCCCTCTGCCCTTTGCAGGTATTTTGTGCTGGCACTCACCTCCCGTGTAGGTGACAGAGAAGCCCTTGTTTGCAGAGTCACGGTCGGTGCTCAGGACGATGAGGAGCTTGTTGGCTCTGGAGAGAAGAGGGGGAGACAGCTCACCCCCACACCACCTCCCCAGCAAGGGATCCGAGTCACTGCTCCCATCATAAACAGCCACAGAATCATAGTCACAGGCGTCGGTCAGGCTGTTCCTGTCCTCCAAAGCCATGTCAGAGAAAAACAGCTTGATCCTGTATCCTGTGGCTAAGCTGATTGTCCAGTGGCAGTTCATATTGTTGGGGTAGACGTTAGGATACTGGGGGCTCGTAAAATTACCTGTAAGGGCTGTAAACACCTGTTGACATTCACCTGTGTTTTAAAAAAAAAAGATGAAATGAGTGAAGGTAATGAAAGGAACAAACATAATTTACTGAATGTAAAATTTAACTGCTGTGGTTACAAATCCAGTTATCTCTTCTGGATTTTTGTCTGTAAAATGGCAAAGATATAAAGGCACCAGTACTGTATTTAGTTGTGCCTTTTAGATAATTATACTTCTAAATTATGGATACCCCTGCAGGCATGGCCATAACTAGCTATGAGGACACAAGGTCGTGTCTTCAGTACAAAAGACTCCTTAATTTTCTCTGTTGGTTTGCTATGTATCATAGATTTGGAGGTTGAATAGTAAATACCAAGCAGTCATATAAATACTGCCAGCTACAGCTTGAAACCTGAGTTTGACCTTAGAATGTCAGCTCTGGCTATGACCCTGCCTGCAGGTGCAGCAGTGCAGTTCAGACATTCTGTTCATTTCAACATTCTAACCTCATTTATGGTTCATTTGATTGATTCCCTCTTCAATAGGTCCCATTAAGCTGTATGCTGGGTATACCATACCAACTGCAGCTACTGCAGGATCCATGATAAAAAAGGGGTTACAAGTTTACTTAACTCAAACAAGAAATGTCTTACCTGAAAAATAATAAGCTTTAAAGCCCCTGCCTCCAATGTTGAAGTCCGATTTAAACACTACCAGCAACTGGTTGGTGCTGGAAATGATATCTGGAGGTCTGTTACCACCACAGTAATTGCCCAGGTGTTTGTCTGTCATAGCAGACCCGTCGAATGTAGCCACGTAGTCAAAGTTACACTCCTCGTTGTTCTCTAGCTGAAAGTCAAGGAAAACCAGGCTGACCACGGTGTGATCGGAGACTTGGACTGTCCAGTAGCACTCTGCATTGTTGGGGTAATTATCAGGGTAGTCAGGGCTGGATATAATCCCGGACAGACCAGTTAAAACCCCACCGCACACATCTGGAGAGAGAAAACAGAGTGAAGTGAGGTACGGTAGCAGTGTTAAGATCAGCCCCTGTTTAGATCATTAAAATAGATTTGATTTTACAATGGATGTTGACTGGGCTAAGTCCTTTCATTGTACAGAGCTGTTGGCATTTTATTAAACTGTGATTTTAGCTATTTGCTGTATTAAGTTGTACTGTTTTACATCTTTTAACGGTATTACTGTATTACCTTTTCTGTAAGTGACTGCAAATCCCTTGCTAGCCACATGCCTGTCGGAGTGGAAGACGATGGCCATGACGTGCCAGGAGGAGGTGAACGGAGGAGGAGTGTTCTTGCCACAGAACTTGCCCAGGAGATTGCCTTCGTCCTCGGAGACGCCGTTGTAAATCTTTATGTAATCATATTCACAGCTATCATGATACTCCAAGTCGAAATGCTGAAATGTGAGCAGCACTGATGACCCCTCGGACACCACAATGAGCCATGAGCACTCTGTATCAAAGGGGTACATCCCGGGGAAGTTGGGACTGGTGACATTGCCGTTAGGTGCAGAAAGAATACCGCCACATTTAACTCCTGTTGCAAATATAGATTTAAATATAACCATAAAGGGATAACAATGGGTGTGGCTTGCCATAATGGTTTAGAATTAGAACTGGTCAGATATTTCTTACATTAATCCAACAAGACACAAATAGAAGAAACTGGTATTCCTTAAAAAAGGCTATAGTAATCTTCATCAGAACCCAATTAGATGTACTGTAGATGCATTCATGTCTAAAATTTGTAATAAGTAAATAAATGTCCAAAAGCAGTCTACACTTTATCTGCTCAGGCACTGATGCATGGGCCACCTTGCTTTTCTTTAGACCAGGACAGACAGCCTGTAAGCTTCTGTGGTGTTAATTTTTTATTTTTTTTTGTATTCCGTACCTATCTTCACATGAACAAATAAAACTACCAAGAAAGCAGTACTCATATTACTTTAGTAATTAAGGGCCTGCTTTTTTGTTTGATTTTTACACCTGAGCAAAGATTGCCTTCACAACTCTGAACATTCATTTTACCCATGCCGCGTCTAATATTGTTTTCCTTATGTGTACAGGATTACGTTTACTGTAGTTTTCATTGTAGCATTTTTAGTATTTTGGTGTCTGACAGCACTTTTACTACATGCTGCAGTAAACCATCACCACCATACAATGCAATTAAAATTCAGCAAGTACTGTTTTATGTAGTTAAGAGTATCTATACAACTACAAGTGTATGTGTCAGTTGATGAAAATGTATCTGGTGGTTCTCAAACTCACATAAAATAAGCAGAATACAATGGTTTTGCAACTTGCATCGCTTGTTTGTCTATGTTCGCACCATTAACTAGTAAACTGTCTATATCTCTTTTAAATAAAATGTAATACATATCTGATTTTAAGATTCAACTCATTTCTGTTTAAACTCAAGGAGGAGAACGGAGGCAAATGACAGCTGTGCAATCTCCAGAAACCTTGACAAATGATAATGTGTTCTGTGGCTGCTGTTCACAATAAAAAAAATACATCTGGTACGGTAAGCAAACTTCATCCAAAATTGTTTGTAGAGCTCACGTTTGGAAAAAAAACATAACAGAAAATGTAAGTTTGAAATGCTTCTTTTTTCTATACAATTTAAAACGTTTCCCTACCTGTAATTAAAATAAATCACCGGTAACAACAAAACAAACGGTTCTTACCTTTCTTTGTTCCACCCTTGCTGGGCATGCAGAGTAAATGAATTAACACAGCAATCCTAATTGGGATGTTCTGCATACTTGGACACAATAGCTCTATAGCTCCAACAAGGTAAAAACACTCATGGTTCTGAAATGAAGTCAAGGGTTGTAGAATTAATAGTGGGATTAATAATGTATCACTAGTTTGAATGAGTAACCGAATAGGCCCTCTGACTCCTTCACTAAATTTTAATGGTCTGTATCAAATGTCTATGAGATTTACATGGTACCGGTGCCATGTCAATATACATGAGTTTAGGGGAAAGGCATAAATGTTTGATATATGGAACAAAGGGTCGACACCGAGATTGCTAAAGAAGAGATACAAATTTGTGTTCTATTTTGCCTTGTCCTGGTTATGTATGCCTAAACTTCAATATATAGCCTACTTTAAGACAGATGACATTTTAGATGATATTTTATTTCAGTAAGTCCTGATAGGGTTTTCTCTAACGTTCTAGATCCATTAGAACCATATTTAGGGATTTCAGCTGCTTCATGTTTTTCGAGTCCTTAATAATTCCAGTCTTTAAACACTGTTCTTAAAGTGTCTATATTTGTTATGCACGTTTTGCCTAATAACATGAAACAATTTCTAGATTATTAAACAGGTGCACGAAGAGGATTCAGGGGAATGTTACATACCTGATGTATCTTTCTGGCTACTTTTTACTCATTCGTAAGAGATAACGCATTCGTTATTTATTTGTGAAAATGATAGGCAAGCACCGATATATAGGAGGCTGTGTGGTCCAGTGGTTAAAGAAAAGGGCTTGTAATCAGGAGGTCCCTGGTTCAAATCCCACCTCAGTCACTGACTCATTGTGTGATACTGAGCAAATCACTCAACCTCCTTGTGCTCCGTCTTTCGGGTGAGACGTAATTGTAAGTGACTCTGCAGCTGATACATAGTTCACACACCCTAGTCTCTGTAAGTCGCCTTGGATAAAGACGTCTGCTAAATAAGCAAATAATAATATAATTGTATGTAGTTATTTAGGCTAGATCACTTATGTTATGCGATCTGCATGGTCATTTCTGTATGGGGAAACAAACTATATAAGTATTTGTAGACATTAATAATAATAATAATACAAATGCGTACATTTTTTTTATCAATTATAAAAAGCAAGCCCAGAAATTGCATAACACTATAACAGTTGCCTTACAAAGCATAGAAAGTAAAAACCAAAAAAAAATGATGCCTTGGAAACTTGTTTACTTACAAATACAAACAACAAAATCATTAAATTATCATACTAACAAAAGTATTTTCATTCATTCCAATAGGCATGATGCTAAATGATCCTTAATGGACTGAGACAATAGATTCATTTTATTATTTAAAGTCCTGCGTGATTAAATGTCACTCATGTCACACCTTTGGCATGCCCTTTAATGCATGGTATGCTGTTCAGCGTGCAACACATTTTAATGATATGAGTGATTACAGTGCTTCTGTATTTATAAAGTTATACAAGTGGCTATAAAGTATTACAGCCCTATAATGTGGAGTCCCTAATAGTGTTACATTCCAAGGCGAGGTTGGGGCGGGCATCCTGATTTGTATCTGTAGCATACAAAACAAGATTGTGTCTCTCTTTTTTGTTGTTGTTATTTAATATTATGCTTTTTTTACAGTCCTCTGTTATGGCTGCTAAACCCTCAAACCCTGAGCTTGCTTGCAAGTGCTCTAAAGCCTTGCAGGCTACGTCTCAAAGTAACGGGATGATCAGCCTCAGAGGACTACTAGCTGCACAGAAATTTACAAGAGGGCTAAAGGTAACTTTCTCTTTCATTTTCAAAAGGCGCTATGGTGGTGCTGTATAATTACCTATTTATGGTGTGATCCTACAATGGGTTGTCTATTGGCAGAAGTGATTAAATGCATGTTTATTATCTCAGATCGAATCTAGTAAAGCAACACGTCACTTAGAAACGTTTACCACAGTAAATCTATACAATAATTTTGCAGTTTTCCCATAATTTCCCATGGTTATACTGTGCATTCACTGTAGTTTAAAAATGTTTTTTAAATATTTGTATCATACCTCTCTGGGCTTTGCAATGCTAACAAACAGCACACTACTCTGCATGCTTTACCATGCTTTCACCATGCTTTATTACGCTTTGCCATGCTGTTACTGTACAATGGTTACTACAATAGCCTGTGTTTATTTATCTTTGTTACAACAGTAATTGTCTTTGATTATCAGGAACACACTGCTTTAAAACTCGCCTCAAATACAGGGACTGGAGCCCATCTGCACAAGCGTGTCACTATCATTGATGACCAGGTAAATGTAATCTGCTGCATGGGAGTGGGTTCTGATATCATTTCTGATTTTAGCAGGAAAAGTGCATGGCTAAACATGTGTTTTTTCATATGACTATGGCATGACCTTCATGTAAATCCAATGTGCATTATAAGCAGAAAAAAACATGTTTCTTTAGAGCAGTAACCCCATAGTCCTACTAGGTACTTTACAAACAATTTTCAGTATGTCATCGTTATATTATATAGAAACACACCACAGGCAAGTTTACAGGCTGCGGGGTAATTCAGTTGATCTAAATGGGGTGGTTATTCAATCTAAACAGTGGTAGATTTGACATACTACACTATTAGATGTTTGATTTTTTGTTATAACCTTAAGATTGCCATTGTTTAGATCAATTGAATACTCACTGTCTGTAAACGGTAAGAAAACATTCCTAGGAGTGCTTGCTACTTGCCTATGGTGTGTTTTGTATATTTAGAAAACACAATGGACCAGAAAACAGTATAGAAACATAAACATAGATCAATATTTGAACAAGCAGAGAAAACAAGATCATATCGTCATAGCAGGGATTGTGAACTATAAATCATATTGCATGGGTTCAGCTTGTCACCATCAGTCAACAGATAAGTTATTGCGCAGTTGTATCAATATTTGAACACCAGAAACTGCAAAACAGAAGATAATCTGTCTCTTTAGATTCAAATATAGACAGGTTAGTTGTGCTGTTAGTTATAATGATCCAAGCAAGTAGTGTTTAGTGATGCATAGTGTACTGTTATTAATACACTTTCCAGCCCACACACATCTCACGATCAACTGACAGTAGTTTTCAGCTGATTTCTGTTGTGAGGAACAAAAATGTTTTAGTGAAATGCAATAAACACAGTGAATCAAAATGCCTATAGATGATTTCCTGCTTTGAGTTTGGTCCTTCATTTAAACTTAAAAGCTGCTGTACCCCATATACACTCCTGTATTTAGTTTAATGTAATCGTCTAAGTTCTATTATAGTTCATCTGAAGTAGCACAAGTAGCATCCACTACATTTCTGCATTTGACTGATTTCTTGTAGGTCCCAGACACTTCCTCTAAACCCAAAGAAAAATTCTCCAGCACCCTCGTGGACAAACTGATGCAAGAGTTTCTCCTATCTAAGCTTGAAAAGGTTTCCTATGATCCAACCCTCTGCACCAAACTGACATGGGATCTCAGCGAGGAGATCAAAGACATGGTGAAGAAGAGCACCCCTCCGCAGTACAAGCTGGTGTGCGTGGTGACGCTGGGCAAGAAGGCCAATGAGGACGCTGTGGCGGCAAGCCGCTGCCTCTGGGACTCGCACACTGACAACTTCACCTCCTACACCTACCAGAACCGCACCCTCTTCTGCATCGCTACTGTTTTTGCTGTGTATTCCGAGTGAATTTCTTCTATTTCTGCCTTTTGCTACGACGCAGGTATCTCAAAGTGGACTAATAACACCTATAGATTATTGCACAATAGCCAGTTATACGACTTTTAAACCTAGCTTTAAAGTTGTTTCCTGTGGCACTAGATACCGTTACCATTCCTCCCCCTTCTATTGTTGTAAATCTCATCTTTTCTACTTTTTATAATCTGAAATAAGAAGTGACCCTTGGTTCTACCATCTAAAAAAAAAACCCTACACTTTATTTTGCTTTAACTTCCACCTGGATCTGGATGTTAATGTGAGCTGGCCCATAGCAGTTACCTTGACCAGTACATAGATATGCTGGGAAAATGTGTTAGCTGACAGCAATGAAAGTAAGTAGCAATCGTAGACCTACCTTAGCATCTTCTGTTCCCCATGATCTACTGTTGCTACCTGCCTAGTTTCATTGTTCAACAGCTCTAACTTTCCCTTTCATTTTCAGAACTGCTTCCATGACTTACGAACCGCATTGCAGATAGGAACCAAACAGATGGTTAAACTGAAAAAAATCCAATGACATTCTTAACAAAGTCCCTGAGCTGTCACTTACTGTTCAACAGAATAGAAAGACAGATATAGACACCAGACATTTCTTAAGAAAAGACACTCTTTATTTCTGTATGCCCATGGGACCACAGGCTGTACATATCAATACAAGACGAGTGGATTTGTTTAGCTTTTATTCTGCATCAGCAAGGAAAAGATCATACACGTAATCATCCCCAAATGCTGCTTGGTGATACCAATCAGTAGAAGATTTTTTTTGTTACAGCTCTATTCTCACTTAGCTTCTGATGATAATACACAGATCAACATCCTGTTATTCAACTGTTATCGGACTGGTGAAGGGGGGGTTACCTTGGAACAGGACTATACAATACTGAAAGGCAGTATGGAGCGGTGCTCTGATCTTTTATTAATACGGAGGGCTTGCAATAATAAAGTGCTTTTCTAGACATGCACCTTGTCAGGCTTTACCAAGCTCCCCTACAGTAAAACAAAGCACAGTTCAAACAGAGTACAACGACACAGGTCTGGTTAAAAATAAAGAAGTGTAACAGTACAGCTGTGGCCAAAGGTTTTGCATCACCCTACAGTATTAACCTGCTGAGTAATGTTACATTACCATATTCAATTACATATTACTGTATTCAATTACATATTACCATATTCAACTACGTACCGCTTAATGAAAAACTGACAAACATTGAAAAATGTGACACTTTGAAATTGAACATGAAATACTGTAGTACTTTATGGCTTCTGGTACATTTTTGCAATATCATGTTGTAGTTTCTTGATTACATGATGTTAAATAAAATATCTAAATTATGTTCATATAGTTTCAATTAAAAAATTCAAGTTGATGCAAAACTGTACACAGTGACTGACAATACACTGGAGAACATGGGAGTGGGCTCTGGATGAAGCCTTAGGCTTAGTCTAAGGATTTTTTGGTGAAATATTGATAGCACAGTAATAATACAAGGGATTGTTATGGATTTTATATATATATATATATATATATATATATATATATATATATATATATATATATATATAGTTACTTCATTAGCTTGAGCCTTCTGCAGCTGAAATTTATTTATTATTATTATTTATTTCTTTACTTACAATTGGGTGACTTACAATTGTTGCAAGATATCATATTTTTACATACAATTACATTATTTTTTACACATTATTTTACATTCAGTTACTCATTTATACAGTTGGGTTTTTACTGGAGCAATCTAGGTAAAGGACCTGCTCAAGGGTACAGCAGTGTCCCCCACCTGGGATTGAACCCACGACCCTCCGGTCAAGAGTCCAGAGCGTTAACCACTACTCCACACTGCTGCCCCTTGACCAACATCTGTTATCTCCTGGGTCTACCCACACATCCTAGAACTAGATATGGACAAGCTTGCGTAGATTTAATCCAGACTCGGTTAAATTCAGCAACCTTGACTCAACTGCAAATCACATGTTTCAGATTTGAAATCCGCACAGCACCTAAAACATAAAACAGGAATCCTCATCCAATCCCGCACTTCTCAGATAGTTGAGCACATCTTGATTAAATGTGACGGAGCCACATATGAGCGCAAAGGGGGCTTTCCTGCAAGAGTTCACCAAAGTCTTCATCACCTCAAGGTTCAGTCGACCCAGATGCGTTTTCTCACGGGAACTCCATGGAAGGTTTTCCAGCGTTTCCTCCTAAATGCAATCGACACACAATAAAAAAAACACTGGATACCAAGGTGTTCTTACAAGTTGTGTGATCCATGCTCTGAAGATCTCTGATCAAGCTGATTGCTGTTGGTGTCGTGTTCAGAAGTCTTTGCCTTTGAAGACAGTTCCTGTCCTTACCTTATACTCTACACTTCCATATATAATTTGGGAGGTAAGAACTATTTGGAATCTATATCTCTCTTATATTGATGCATTGCTGTAAGGTATATGACTTATGTTTTAGTCTATGAGATTAATATATTGGATGTTTTAGGACAGCGGTGGGCGTCTTTAGTTTTATGCATGCGCAGCCTTAGAGCAAAACATGTTGTAACCATAAAATGTATTGAAGTATTAATGCTAACAACTGTTAAGGCACTGGACTGCTCAGATTGCCTGTCAGCTGGGATTCGACGTAGTCTTTAAATACTCAATCCATTTTTTAGCAGTTAATAAACCGAAGGGGTACTAATACTACTCTGATTCGTTAAAACTTCTAATCGAATGAGTCTGTGTGAATTTCTTGATTATTAAAAGTCATCTGGTTACGTTGCAAGCCCAGTGCACGAACAATCCACTTACAGGAGTCCGAAACATCTTCATGTCCTCCTGAACGTCTCCCCTGAGTTTAAGAGTGTGCTTAGAGTACATATATAAATAAAAAAGTATGTGCAAACCTGACAGTGGAAAGCATGTGTTTTATACCAGTTCCTGAGACACACATCAGAAGATGTCCATACTAGAGAGAAAAAACAATGTTCATATGTCCAATGTCCTCTATCACTACTCTAAAACCTTTAACCCCACACTTACACCACAGAGGTCATGATTAAGCTTCACATGGTGCACCATTGTACCTCTACAGTACCACATGAGATGGAGTGAACTACAGGAGCTGAAATGTTGAGCATTGTAAAACAATGTTAAGTGAAAGTGGGAGACAAGGACACCGCACATTTAGTGAGAAATTATTAAAGATTTACCCAGAGACATACTGGACTGTCTTATTTTTACCACATTCTGTACTATATATATATATATATATATATATATATATATATATATATATATATATATATATATATATATATATATATATATAATGATAAAATAGTCAACAGTGGACTAACACTCAGGGCAATATTAGATGATTGACAAACCTTATTTGGTTTATATGGAAATTCTCCTAATGGCCTGCACCAATCAATGACATCTCCTACTTTCCAGGTCTTAATATACTGTGACATTAACCCATCTTCAAAGAGCTGAGATTGGCTATATAAAAGCATATATCTTTGAATTAATATCATTGAATTAAAAAAATACATACAGTATCATAAGTAAAAGTAAAAAGTCTAGAAACTTTCAAGTTCACCTAATTTATGAAACAGAACTGTATCATTCAAGTTCTAGTTATGCTAAGCAAAAATAAAGCAGTAGTTCTGTTGCCATAAGGAAAAGCATTTTACATTATAATGTAAGAATGAGTTATGCTGTCAAGCTTGCACATCATAATTTCTGAGATAACACAAGCTGTGACCAAATAAATTGAAGATCCATTAT
Organism: Acipenser ruthenus; assembly: GCF_902713425.1. Taxonomy (NCBI): domain Eukaryota; kingdom Metazoa; phylum Chordata; class Actinopteri; order Acipenseriformes; family Acipenseridae; genus Acipenser; species Acipenser ruthenus. Next base: position 7,128,754 of record NC_081198.1, on the reverse strand, counting down.
AACTGATTAGCAAAGACCAAGTTCGGTATGGTATAACTTTGAAGCTGTTCTTTTTCACAAAACCTCTCAAAGAAGCATTTCTAACATGTTTAAAACAAACTGGATATGTTCTGATAAAAGCTCCATTTCTGAAGTACCTTGATCAAAACCTCAAAGTATCCTTCAGTATTCACTCTTAACTGGGGAGTGTGCCCGCTGCACTTCCAGGCCATCTACATTGCCCCTGTGAGTACATTTGAAATTATTAGCAAAACATTGTCACACACTATTTTACACTCAGAAAGAGGTACAGTACCACAGCACCTCAAGACGGGATGCTGTCCTAAACTCAGCCTCAGGCTGCCACCATTTGGCACTCTGAATCTGTATAGGGAGACAGCTTCCGTCAGCTTCTTCAAAGACTGGAAAGCACTGAAACACTCTGGATTGATCAGTGCGTCATCACTCTTCTGTAAAAATAACATCTGAAGGTTAGTTCAAGGCTGTTCTCTTTTTAAACACTTGTGTATCCGATTCCAAAGTCAGGGTTTCTTCTGAATGGAAAAAGAAAAAAAAAAAAACACCAACAGAAATCAACACACAAACTAGTCCAGTTATTGTTTTGTTTCTTGAGAGTTGGAGTTAAAAACTCTGAAAACCCTTAAAATGATTTGAGTAGTAATTATTTGTACTGGTTGTCCTGCTTTGGTTTTGCGTGCAGTATTTTAAGACTCACAACGCAGATAGGAATCTCTTTTGTCTCATTTGAAGAACAATCAGCAGGATCCATCTTCAGCTTGAGAAGAAAACAGTGAGAAGGTCAATGTCCCCCTTTGCTCTTGCTCTGTTCCATTGCTCCAGTTCAAGCTCATATATATCAAATACACAGGGCTTACAGCCACTGGCACAGCACTGAGAGGGCAAGGGCTCCTTTGGTTTTAATAGAAGCCAGTCTTTATCATCACATTTATCCATTGCCTGTAATTACAGATTACTGCAAAGTACACAAACGCTGGTTATGTAGGGGACAAAATAAATGCATCACACATTGGTTGATATGCTTATAACATTTACTGTTGAAAACACTTAAGTACAGTGGAAAAAGCAGGGACCAGTTTTCTGAGCCACAGAGCTCCCATGAGAACCTGCCAGATTTAGGCAACCCCTGGGAGACCTAACGTGCTACTTGTATAAAGAACACCGTGTTTATGTTTTGACAAGAGGGTATTGCATACCTTAATTCATGCTGTAACAAATCACATTGTGTGTACACTTTGTAGCAATAGTTCATATTTTAAACAGGGTTTTTCCTAATTAAATATTCTTGTTGTCAATCCAAAAACAAAATATAACCTTTGCAAAAATGGACGATTAGCATTTGAAAAAAATAGCATGCAACCTAATAAGTGGGGCTAAAGCGACATATACAGTATGTATGTATCAACTGAGTTAATTATTTAAAATGCATTCCACTAAAATTCTGTTTTGTACACGAAAACAATTACATAATTCTTGCAACATTTTCTGAATAGCAATGACTGAATTTTTTTTCATAACACTGTCATATTATGCATTTACGATGTTGTAGAATTGTATACCTTTTAGTTTACATCATCATTGTAGATATATCATATATACTATAAACAGATGTTTTAAATTAACTTTACTTACACAGTTTGCAAAATAAGCATTACAGTGTTCCGTGGGTGAGGTTTCCTTAGGGGTTAGCTACAACTGTATACATAAACACAAAACCGTAGACATTTTCAGCACTTCACGGTGATAATGAATTAAGTGCATAATACACTATTTCTTTTTAGGCTGTTTCACACAAAAAACGTCATAATTAATTTTATTTTCCCAAACAAAAATATTTCCTTCTAAAACATAATATGAATTTGTTCACGGCCCCTTACCACAATTTAACCCGAGCAATTTCAATACCCACAATGCTGAGTGTGATGCAAAATGGCTGCCTCCTGTAGTGCATAATGACATTTTGCGGGTTGAGATATAAGAGATTTAGAATAGGTCATAGTGAACATATCAGCAGTCTTCTCAGTTGAATTGCTCTGTAATATAAGCATATCCATTTAAATATGCCCAAAGTCGTACTGAACGGGGTTAGGTCTACTGAACCAATGTTGTTAGCGGTTCAAATAGGTAACGCTGCGAGATCTGCTTTCTTAAACTATTCACACAGTGGAAGATGTGATGTTGGCGGGCGCAGGTTTTTCTCGGGGACATGCTCCTTGTTTGGAAGGGGTCCTCCGTCAAGAAAAGAGAAGAAAACTGTTGACATCCCGGGTCTGGAGCGCGTCACTTACGCCGACAGGATGCACTTTGTGCCAGGATTGGCAAAACCCATATTCCCTGACTGGCAAAGAGACTGGCACGACCCCCATCATTATCGGGGACCCAATAATGAAGAGATGAAGTTGCACAAAGAAAACCCTTGTTACGTATTTAATCAGAGAACAAAAATACTGGAAGGTAACTTTGCAGTAGAGGCTTCACGCACATTGTATTTGGACCATCTCCTTCCCAGGAGTGCCCATAGTGACACATAACAAAATGTAATGTAACCAAATACTACAGTTATGACTCGTTTAATTAGGGGAACTGTTTTTATATATATATATATATATATATATATATATATATATATATATATATATATATATATATAGTACTGTAGAAACTGTACCTTTTCAGACAGTTTGGCGAGTAATATCTATGTTAAAAGGGGTAACTGCTACTCCTCAGAAATTAAACATCTTAAGTTATTCTGCTTTTTCTCTCTGGCTGCTAATACAAAACTAATCGAGCTACTAATGTTTGTTCTAGCAGGTTTAGAAGATGCCGATTTATTTAGACTGGGTTACTTAAACTAACATCAGAAGTTTCCCCATAGATTTTTACTTTATTTTCTACCAGATTAGGCTCGTATTCGAAGGAATAGCTGACTTGGCAAGTACAGCACTTATGCAGATTTTGTTTGTTCTCATATAGGTGTCAGACAAGCACTGTGGTTAACCAAGTCCAAACTGATACAGGGTCTTCCTGAACACATCCTGTCATTGGCTGATGACCCAGCCAATCAGATTGAGGACCAGGATGAGCGTGTCCAGCAAGCAATCCGCCACTCACGTTTTTGGGACACCACCACAATAAGACCCAAACGTGACAGATTTTGGTGAGCTCACAAGAAACTGTTGTTAGACTTCTAAGTCATGAATATTAATTAATGAAAAGCCCAACATTTTTGTGGTAATGGTTCTGCACCAATACACAGAAGTTTGATAATCAAAGTCTTGCACTTGTCTGATATTGTTGATTGATCCTGGATAGCAGACCATTAATTTTGATGCTAAGGTGTTAAATAACCATGTATATACACACCTCAGGTGAAATGTTTATTTAGCAGACGCCTTTATCCAAGGCGACTTACAGAGACTAGGGTGTGTGAACTATGCATCAGCTGCAGAGTCACTTACAACTACGTCTCACCTGAAAGACGGAGCACAAGGAGGTTAAGTGACTTGCTCAGGGTCACACAATGAGCCAGTGGCTGAGGTGGGATTTGAATCGGGGACCTCCTGGTTACAAGCCCTTTTCTTTAACCACTGGACCACACAGCCTCCAGAGATGTACCAGAGAACTAACAATATGGCTGTCATATTGTGTTCATATGACATTTTGGTTTTCGGGTGAGAAATGTCCAAATCCGGGTTTCCCAACCCTGGTCCTGGGGACCCCATGTGACTTCTGTTTTTCATTCCAACTAATAATTTGCTTATTTAGACCTTTTTAATTGATCTCAGCTCCTAAAAAGTTGCACAGTTCAGGTTACTTATACAATGTTATAGCTTGAAATCTGCAACTGTTTAAGAGCTGAAAGCAAGTAAAAGGGCTAATTAAGCAAATTATTAGTTAAATGAAGGGTTTAGTTCAGTAACTGCATTGGAATGAAAACCAGAAGACACATGGGGTCTCTAGGACCAGGGTTGGAAAGCCCTGGTCCAAAGGCTTTTGGATACTGGATTAGAATTTGGTACAAAGCTGTATTCTGTAAGCCTGTTAGTCTTGTTCGGCAATGGGCATCAACCAAAAAATGGATTATTTATTTATTTATTTATTTATTTATTTATTTATTTAAAGTCCTGTGCTGCTCCGGGATCTGCTGCACTTGTGCGGGACTCTACAAGTAAAACACACATCCCTTTCCAAGAGGATACTGGCTGAAAATTATAGAGTGGCGGCATTGTGGAACCGAGGTTAGACTCTATTTGTTTATTTAAAACTTAATGCAGGGCACAGAGAGGTGAACTAAGTGCAACAATATGGAAGCAGTAGTACCCAATACAAGGGAATTACAGATTATATGGATTGGTTTGGTCAGTAAATAATGACAGCTTACTTTTGTTTAACCAGTTGAAGAAACTGACCAACCTTTTATTTTAGGCCTCATTAGTTCTGATTCTGGGGCTAGAACCTCACTAGCTCAAATTTGACAAAGGAAAACCAATGCAAGTACAGTATTTGCAGAGCCAGGTACAGGTAAATACACCTTGCTGACCTGATCTGCTTGTCTAAATGATACCTTTACAGTGAACTCAGGTTTCATTGACATGACCTTACAAGACTGCTCGAAGTGTCTGTGTGTGCAGCTGGGCAACCCAATAAGCCAATGTTAATAAAGGGTTTGATGCACAGCTATTAAGAGCTAAAGTTTCCAAATGACTGCATGCTCTCAGTTTACAAAAAGGAATGGTGCTTTTTGCAAGTAGTAAATAGTTAAAGAGGTAGCTTGTTGTAGAACATTTGTTTTAGTACTCCATTGAGATGACATTTGCTTTCTTTAATATATACAGTATATATTCCCAGCTGTGGTCATTATCTACAAAGCAAACGGGACTGAAGTTTTATCTATAAAGGACCATCTAAATTAATAATATTATCATTTTGTGTGACTTACTGCTATTCATTGGAAAATATTCCTTAGCATACAGAACAAATGATCTTATGACTGTGTATGAGGCAATGTGGTTATTTCTTTTCTTTACACCAGAGAAAGATGTTTTCCAAGTACGAGGCCTGAACGGAATGCTGTTGAATAGCATGACGTCTCTGCCAGCGGTGGCCCAGAGTGGTGAAGTCTTGGCCACCGAAAACCACACTCTGGAGACCTTCTACCCCATCTCTCCCACCATTGATTTGCAGTGTACATACGTGTACGATCAGAAAAATGACACGGGTAGGTCTTGAAGCTGAATGCTTTCAGAACCAAATTCAATTAATGATTGTGAATGTATCATCTTATTAAACATCCAATAATTCAGTAGTAAGAACCTCTGTACCGATTAGGACATCTTATTGCTATTTAAGACACAGAATATGTTTGGTTCATTACTTACTTTGTCCTGTTTGGATTACATACTGTATTGGCAGCAAAAAAAAAAAAAAAGGTTTTATCCATTTTGCAACCTGCATGAACAAAGCTTATATGATGCATCATTATCTTTTGCACCTACTTTGTTTTCAGGATTCAGAGACGGGTATCCTTATCCACACACACACACTCTGTTCTTCACTGAGACAGTGGACTCTGCTGCCAAGTTTAAACCAGAGCAACTCCGGGCCAAGATGATCATGTTTGCTTTTGGAAATGCCCTGGCCAGGGCCAGATCTCTCCATGGGGTACGTGGTGACAGTGTCATATTAATGGTTTCAGGACAGCGTAATATTACAGGTACAAATGAAGTGTACTATTAGTATTAGTAGTTTTCTACCTTGTAATGTGTTTCATAATAACATTAGTTTAGCAAAGACTGTAGTCCATGTTTTGTTTTTGTGTCAATAGGCACTTTGCATTGCGGCTGTGTATAACCTGTTCACTGCAAAGCAAATAAACTTAGCAAGTGGAGGCAATAATATTCTGGGACCATCTTGTTCTACAGATGGCACTGTTTTATCTGTTTAATATGGCATCCAACTGGTGGATCACACCGTTTTTGTTAGATGGCGTTCTTGAAATCATTTTTTAGAACAGCATTGCAATGTGAAAAGCTGACCACAGGAAGCAGAAATCTCAGCATCCACACCTCTTTCTTTGTATACTATCTGCTGTTGAGTTCCAGTATCATGTTGTAAGATCCCTCCATTTCCCTCAGACAGAGCATTACTTGTCTCAACAGGAGCACCCTCAGGTTCTGGAGCACCCTGTTGTCGTGCAGAGCATTGCCACAGATGGCAGGCTGTTCCAGTTCATCGTGCTTCAGCTGAACACCACAGACCTGGGCCCAGACACTGGGGTGAAAAACCTGGTTTGGATGGATCAAGATCAGCTCCTGTATGACTATGCAAAATGCCGCCCTTTGATTAAAAAGAAGATTGTCACAGTAAGGATCTAAAAACACACATTTTTGTTGAGCATAGTTTCTTGATGTGACTTGTTTAATTCACAAAGTAATGTGAATAAACAGTGTATTGTTTGAAATTACAAATGGTAGAAATCATTCACAGCTGCGTTGCTTTTAATGTAACAAAAGTGGGTGGATGATTATTAGTAAGCTTAATGTATGAACAAAAGACTAAATAACTATTATGATTTAAAATATCTACAACATGGTGCTGTCCAAAAGTTTATTGCAGTAACAGTATATGTGAATCGAGTTGAGGACAAGACATTGTGTTTAATGAGGCTAACTAATGTGAGCTCTACTCCCTCTCCTTAAAGGTTCCTGCTGGATTATCTGGGTATCAGCCAGAGACATTCAAGAAATTTCTTGCATTGCACTTGCATGGAGCTGTGTGATCCTGTGTGACTTCTTTACCACAGCCAGCTCTCCTACCAGGATGGTGCTGACCTAGCAACAGTGACATTGTGCTTTTCACAATAACCAACATTCCATCCACTACATTGGAGGACAGAAGAAAATGGATCTGAGCTAAATTGAGATTTTGCACGTGTCATTTCTGAGAATACTTTGACAGCTAAGAAAAAATAAAGTTTCTATTTGCAAGTGTTGGGTTTTTTATATCCAAATACATTTTTATAGTACTGTATGCATTATCGTAAAAAAGGCAAAACAAACATATGTTAATTTCCAACAACAATCCCGATAGTTAATATAAAATCATTAGATACAGTTGTTTTTTAGGAGCATGAACTTTAACCTGCACCCTTAACCCTTTGCGGCCCATTTATTCAGCACCTGTCAGGCGGGTCGGGTCCAATTTATTTTCATACAAGCTGTTTATTTCACATGCGCGGTTTAAAAGTAATTTTATTCACAGTAAAACTGGTTTAAAAGGCACTGCATATCAACAGGGCACTGAGTACTGCATCTCCAGCTCTGCCCCACTCCTTGTCCACTGTATTTATCACGTATCTCTTCATAGTAGTGCATACTGATAAATCATCTCCTGATCACTCGTTTTATCACCAAACTCCTCAATAATGCTATTCAAATTATTATTTTATTACTATAAACATCTCAAAAAGCTTGGCAGATGTCAGCGATTCTCTTGAGCGCTGGATGCGGAAGCAGCTATCTTCTTTATTTATGTCTGTGGTGAAGGGACTATGCGTATTGCTCAGATCTGCCTCAGTAGTTTTTTTTTTTTTTTTTTTACCGGCTTCCGTCAGGCTCTCTCGGCCATTGAAAGCTTTTCTCAGCTTTTTCCCGGAGAAAAAACGACTAGGGACCTGTGCTTGACGTCTTTTTGATGATGTCAGATAGGGTCCGACGTCAGACCGGAAAGGACCTGGTCTGACATAGGACCGCAAAGGGTTAAGGTTTACATTATACAATTAAGCTGCTCTATCATGGTCAACATCTAATAGGTTTGTTTGTGTGTACATAAGACAGCCCCCTATATGTAATCATGCTCCCTCATTACTGGTCTACAAATTCAGTGAATGCACACGCCATGTTGATAGTAAACCGTACATGTAGGCTGCTATAAAAAGGGCCCTTCACTAAATCAGTGAAGTCAGATAGTCCAAATGTATTTAAAAATAGTATTAAAAAGGTAGACAATGCAGAGTACTCTCTCCACATGTATTACACAAGAAAGGTAATAATGTTATTTAAATAGCTTGTCACTTCATGAAACTAACAATTCCTAGATATTAGATGCTGCTTATGTTTCTCTCATGCACATGAAAAAACTCTTTGTACTGTACAGCTTTCACAGACAAATTTGCTGCGTCGATCCCAACAAAGCACTAGAAAAATAAGTCAACGTGCCCATGTTGACAGAAGGGATATTGCAAATTACATCTTCTCAAATCATGACCATTTCATTTGCTTTGCTTCTATCTTGTGTCACTTTACATCAAGCCACCCCAGCCTGCAATGACCCAAGGATGACCTCCCCTTCCAATATCTTCCCATATTTCTGCTTGGCAGTGGGTTGTTGCAAGTTCAAATCTGCCTGCACACAGCAAATCTGGAGCTACACAAATTTCAGCATTACCTTGAGACCTGAATGTACAAGCAGAACACTCTGGTTTTAATGTGTGTGAGCGAGTCCAGCATTAGTCACCCCTGCAATGGGCAGTATCTACACAGTACAAATAGTCAGCATGTAGTCTTCCTGCACAATCCTGGGAAAATAAATAAATAAATAAATATGTACATATAGTTACAATAAAACCCTGGGTCCATGGGTGTCCAATAAAGGTCCTGGAAGAACAAAAACCAGAACTGGAAGGGCCAACTTTGGCAACCCCTGCTCTCGTCAGATATTACCATGATTCAGGACTGATTTGGCATAACATTGATCCATAATCAATCCTCACCAAGACCATTTGAAAAAGTCAGACTGAAATCAATTATCAAATGTCTAGTCAGCATCCTGCTAGAAACATTATCCCTACACAACCGAGGATAATGATATTTAACCCAATATGCTAAACTGCAATACATAATTTCAACAATACCCTTCACATTACCGATATCCACATTTACAATTCAGTGTAGTAGAAATAGAATAAAACAAGTCCATAAGAAAGTTTTTCATCTTTATATTTAATTACAGTGTGGGGGAGAAAAAAAAGGTTTCATCCCATTCCATTGAAGATAAATAATTTAGCAAAAACAAAAAGAAAAAAAAAAAAAAAAAAACCAACCACCTTGGAGACCAAGGGTACACAGAAATACAACAAATCTCATTTTGCATTTTCTAATCCGTCTGAAACCATGATAATCCCATACTAAAATACCCTTGGCATGTTTAAATGTCCAGTAAAAGCCTACAAATCTAAAACAATAAAAATAATAATACATTTAAAATCATCCCCCAATTAATAGTATGAAAAGTATCTCATAATTTGCAGTCAGACACATGGATATAAATTTCTTTTGGGGGGAGGGGGACTACAAAACAATCCCTTGATAAAACATTAAGCAACAAATATTGAACACAAACTACAATGTAGAATTACTTTCTCGCTCTCTCCTTTAACCAGACGACAGGGTAAGAAACACAGAAACAACTACAATGTTCAAGAATCAGCACAATGGTATGTCCAGGCAGATAATATTTTATACATAACAGGATACACTTTTTATAGAAGTGGACTTTTATATATAAAAACAAAACGAGAAAGAAAAACTCCCATCTACAGGTAGTGTACTGTACATAGATTTGCATCTTTCACACAGTGTCAATTTACAACCGGTTTGTATTACTGGTTCTGTGGAAGTCAATTAACTTGTCTTAACAGCGCATCTACAGAATGGCAGTTATGAACAAAATCGGAAATGAAAAAGGACACAAATGCATTACAGGGATATTTGTGTATGAAAAAGAAATAATGACACATACATTTTAAATGGTCTCTTAATCACCAACTTAAAAAAAAAAAAAAAATACTTAAAGATAAATAAAAAGCCAAATAAAAAGCTTTCAAATGTATTCGTCCCAGGTAAATGTCCAATGGCTATCACAGGTATTTGACAAGCTTAAAAACAAAACAATAAGATTCACCATCCAGTTCAAGGCATCTTGAATTTGTCTCAGTTCATTGCAAAGAATTCCATAGGCGGCAGGGTTGTGATGCTTCTTCCAAGAGGACACCTTGTAGCTAGATGGAGCCAGTTTACCAAAATAAAAGACACAATTCAGAATTGCCAACAGTCTGTTTTTTCTTTCTGTTTTCAAAAGGAAACCCCAGTGCATGTGTGAAACTGTCCAGTTCTAAAAAGTAGCTACAACACTGACAAGGTGATTTCTCATACCTAGACTACCTTCCTTGCGCGGCACAGCACAGACATACAACAGGTTTAAGGACAAAGCAAAGGCGGTCGAGTCAGGTGCTAGAGGCTTTCTGTGTTTTGCTTGAAAAGTAAAATACAAATAATAAAATGTGTCACGTACATATATAACCCTTCCAAAGAAGTCTTGTCATATGTCTAAAAAAAAATTGTCCTTCATTTTTTTTTTTATGGAATGCAAGAAGTTCAGCCTTGTGTTTCGTTTATTGCATGAAACTAAATTCGGGGTGCTTCCCCGGTTCCTTGCCAAAATGTTTAGCTGCTTCTTGCGAACTCTCTTTTATCTTCCAGATGACGGCTGACTCATTCTTGTCCTGGGGAGGGGGAGAGGGGATGGGGGGGAAATCACACGCTCATCGTCATGCTGGGAGAATACTGAAAGAAAGCAACACAGGATAACTGGTTTGGAACCACGCTGCTACACAAACACAACCACACAGTACAGCAACTCTAGCGCTCTACAAAGCAAGAAAGCACAACTGGCTTAAAAAATACTGATCACTAGTTAAGCCAATAAAAAATTAAAAAACGGCAGTAAATCAGTGTATCTTCTTGCTAGGCTCCCAATCCCTCAGATTTTTTGTTTCAATATATGTGAATGACAAAGGCACTTTGAATAAGCAGCCACAAACACAACAGTCAACGCCTGGTAAAATAACTGCTTTGTGCTTGTGGTACCACCATCAACAGGGTTCCACATTAAATGCTATATTAAATTAATACTAGGACAAGTTTACATTAAATATATACTTGCTGTAGTACATTTATTTTACATTTTTGCCTTTTAATATAGGAGTTATAATTTTTCTAAAGCAAAGCCGTCGGTGACAGGAGCAATCTAAGGGTTCACTCACATTGTCGTTTTGGAAGGAGTGGAGAAAGTTGCCTCCTAGCTCGCCATCATCCCTTGGAGTGCCTGGAGGATTGCTAATGCCACTTATGTTGTTTGGAGAATTCTGCAGGGGTTGGGAGTGGTGAAGAACACAAGAAATCAATACATTTCAACAAAACGAATCAACTGCATTATTCATGCAAAACAATTACTGTTTTTTTTTCATGCATTCAGAAATTGTAAATAATTTTTTGCATTCATTTAAATAATGTAACAATTTACACTTTATATAAAATACAATGGTTCTGACTGCACATCATTAAAAAAAGTATTAAAAATCTAGTTTAGCTCTTATTGTTTTCATTAAAACACATTAGATAAATACGGTATATTAACAATAAAAACAATATCCTGATGCTGATCCTCCACTAAACTGACAGACTTAAAGAAATGTTTCCATTGGGGATGAAATAAAATAAAAGGTTACCTTAGGGAGTCCGTCTAGATCTCCTGACCCTGTAAAACAATTTAAACACAAGGAGTCACACTTACACTATATGTATTTGTTATTAAATGCATAACCTGTTTTAAAAAATAAAATTAAAAAAAAAGGTGACAAGCAAGTGCCCAAATGAAAAAATCTTAACTAAAAAACAGAACTGTACTACTTTGCTTTACATTGCATTTGTCCTTTTATCTGAATAAAGTAATGATATCTTTAAATTCGATGCATTCCGACAGTAAACGCATCAAGTGCTCTTAGCAGGAACAACTCCTTCCTCATAACAGGCTTCCATTGCAGATCAATAGCATTGATGGCGTGTTGAGCGTCTGCTATATTCAATTCCGCTCACTCTCACTCGCAGGCTTGGCTTACCTAATGATCCGTTCATGTGGTGTGGCTCCATTCCACCCATCCCCCCCATGGGGCCATCGGAGCCGGGGCCCATCGGGAACTGGGAAGGAAGAGAGAGACACGGTCACACAGACAGCGCAGACAGCAGACACAGTGACAAATGGCTTGGCAAGAAGAGAGGCTGACCCCGCCAGGGAGCAACTCAATTAGGTGGAGCTCCCCATGGGGTTAAATTGAGAGCACTGTGACCTGAAGTAGTAAGGGCTGCCTTGGATTGAAAACCATTTTTTGTCACCTTAATACAAACCATTACAGAGTAGTATTAGTGGATGATTTGACCATTTCAGTGTTTTTTTTTCTTCAGTGTTTTTTTTTTTGTATCATTTGTTTCCATCTCCAGAGCATCGGCTGTGGTTTAACACATCGAAGCACTATGCCTTATTATTTTTGATCACCACATGAAGTGTTAGAAGCCCTGCCCAGTGGTCCAGAACCCAACCAATGTGTGTGACAAAAGGCACTTTGCAGTGCAGGTAACATAATCTTGACTTTACACAGGGTACTGCTTAATTAGCAGGAATTACATTTTGGAGTGCAGTGCTTGGTAAGGGTAGAGGAAGTATCTATAGTGGCCATTGAAACGGTTAAAATACGGATTAATAAAGATTAAAAAACGTACATTTGTTCGGTTTCCTCCTGGTGGCACAGCATTAATCATTGTGTAGATGTTGTCACTGGAATTTGTTGAATCTATACATCAAAAAGGTGAAGAAACACTGTTAATCTCTTGCTTTAATTACAACGCTAGAAGCACTTGATCTGAATTGCCTGCATCCCGTTCGGCTGCCTTCGAGTACTTGCACGTTCTTGTTAATTAAAACCCAATTGAAAATCCTTTTGATTTCCATCAGGAGGATAAATAAACTGTATTAACATACATGCTGCGTTAACATGTATTTTCAAAAACCCATGACAATTCAGAGGGAGAAAAGAATTACAAAGACAATAAAATAAATCACCCTGAGCCACACTCATTTCAATTAAATCCATACACAAGCTTTACATCTTGACCCAATGTTCAAAGAGTAAATGCTAATCAGAAGCGTTAATTATAATCTCACCCCTCCTCCTATAGAATTTAAGACTCAAATTTTGATATTTAAATTTTTTTCTCCATTAGGTAAATAAATCGAAATGTTTTTTCTAAACTTAACCAACAAAAGTCATTTCAAAGATGGCTTAGAAAAAAAACCCAAAAACAAAACAAACTACTGTGCAATGAAACTGCTAATTGGGAGCAGTTATGTTTAACTAAAATCAATGATTATCCTGATTGGAATTATCTTTCACATTTGTGTAAAGTGATGGGGTACTACAACTAAACTAGGAAGTAGGGTCTAAAAATACTATGCGTTTAATAAATGGGACCCCTCTTTTCTATTACAGTTATTGGGAGAATGTAGTGGCTGCCACTCGGTCTCTGGGGCATTTGTATTAAAGTTGACGCTGCTTGAAAGGAAACGTCTGCATGTAAATAGAAACACTATGTATAGAGAAAGAGGGTAAAAGAGAAAGACAATTGACCAAGTGAACTCAGCACAAGCGCCATACAGTAGGGACTGTAAAGGTGTACCTGCTGGGCTTGGCATTATAGGTGTGCCAGGCGGACCTCCTCCACCAGGGGGACCCTGCAGACAAAGGATTAAAAATACATGAGAAGCGGCTCAGTCAAGACTATATACTGCAATAGGTCAGGGGATCTTGCTGCTGTCAGCAACAATGCCTTATCTTGGTTCTCCGCCAAGCACTAATCTCTTACTAAAACGCTTGATGTGCTACACTACACTGATGCATATTGCTGCGTTTAAGCCAATTTGAAAACAGGAGTCTTGTATCTAAACAGTATCTCCTGTAACAGACACAACTAAAGAGTTGCACATTCCAACTGGTTCTACAGAAATACAGGAGCTGCACCATGCTTGGGGTACTGGTGCACATGGGTCAGAGCCTGGCACCTCTGGCACTGGCAGAAACATCTCACAGCGCCTACTCTCATCAGCATAGCAGTTCATTACCAGCCAGCAGTCTCTGGTCTGGTCTACTACGTACTGGTGACTAAAAAACTACAGTGGTGCAGGAAAAGCATTTTTACCCCATTGCCTCCAGTTCTTTCACCAATCTGTCCTGAAATAAGCAGCGATAATATAAACAACAGGAGAGGTATGCACCATTTTTTGTAATAGATTACTGGGATCAAACAGTTGTGTTTTGGATTAAGATTATTCCAGATTCCAGAGGTAAAAGGGTTAAAGGGTGTTGTTGTTCTATGCTATGGTGTTTTTCCTTTGTAGTGTTGGTTTCTGGGATACAGTATCAAACTGGAATTCTGCCACTCATTTTTCTCCAGCAGCAGCAGACAGGCTTAAGCAAGTAGTTTCCCCCAAATGGGATAAAGTCACTTCCCACAGCAGAGGATATTTTGACTCATTGCCTGGAGAACAGAAAATTCTGTTAATAAAAAATAAAAATACTCACCACGTACGCACCCGGTGATGAAGAAGAATATGGGATCTGTAAAACAGACAGACACATTTTTGTCACTATGACACTGCATTTAAACTGAAATAAAATGTCACCAAAAGGGCCTATGGAACTGTCTACAAAAACAGAAAATACAAAACAGGCTCCAATAGCAAAGATGACCCTAACGTCCTGATACTTACTGAATTCGCATTGTTAGGATTGGGCCATGGTCTGCCGGCCCCTGGACCCCTGGAGATAAAAAATAAATAAATAAAAAAGGTCAGTCTGAAAAACTCTCGCGTTTCAAAGTCAGCTTCTAAATGACGCGGGAATTAGTCGGTGAAAAACGTAATTTGAACACAAAACCCTTGTGTCTTACATGTTAATTCCAGGCATGCCAGGACCTATTGAATTGGGTGGAGGTCTCATTCCGCCGCCATAGTTCTGCAATGATAACCAAGGATCAGACTACCATAACGAGATGAAACCCAAGAAGAGAAGAGAGAAAAAGAGGGTTAGTCAGGGGGAATGGGAATGTCAAGATTACAATGCACATGAATGACTCCTGCAAATAAACCCAGAGAAACCATACAATGGTATTAGGTAGGACTTTTATGAATTTGCAAATGGAGTCAAAGTTAGTCAGAATCAAGGCTTTTGGTGGTTGATAACTGTGAACTCTACAGTGCTGAACACCGTGTAAATAGATTAGAATGTACACATGGAAGTAAGGAAATGTAAGAATTCAGAGTTCAGACACAGCCGACAGTTTAGCTCACAGTAGCATACCTGGGGTCCAGGTCCCATCGGGCCCATTCCTCTTGGTGGATTCATTCTCTGCATTGGTCCTCCCATGTTAGGATGCCCTGGAAAAAAACAAAAAACAACATTCTGTTTAGAAACCAATTTGCTATGTTTTTTTTTGTTTTTTTAAAAAATATATTTTATGATACACCCTCCCCCCAAAAAATAAACATGCAAACTAACAAAGAAATAAACATTTAGGCTTTTTGGACTACCCATACAGTCTCTCCTTGCCAAAAAAAACAAAAAAAACCCCACAAACACAACAACAAAGGCAGGAAGCCAGACAGCAGACAGACAATCTAGGGACCTTACCTTGTTGCCGTGTGGGGTCCATTGTGTTGGGCAGCAGTGGCTGAGCACCTGGGACACCTCCTGGGGGCTACAAGTGAAAGCAAACAGGTCAGTACCTCTGCGCTTTGTGCCCTGCAGCCTGACAAGCTGTTAGGAATCACACACATTGGAAAAACATTAAATTTTAGCCTTTTAAATCCCCACTGCCAAGGACTTGTTTTTGACAATTAGTATGTCATGTAATAGCTCTGACTATGGCCCTTCAGGCAACAAGGTATGTTGCCATAGGCTAGCATTAGTAATATAGACTTGATTTTTTAGGTCTGAGCTCTGGGAATGAATTTAAACAAAATCCCTGTAAGGAAAGAGATTCTGAAGCTTATTTCCAGCATTCCTTAATGTTGTGAAGCACCTCTAGTAGTATCTTTGGAGTGAACCAATTTAATGTTTAGCGATTTCAGAAGCATTTTTTCATCTCAGGCGTTACAGATTTGGTTACAGATAAGTACCACTGTCAAACAAGCCCCATTTTGTTTTGCTCCAGGATGAGAAAGAGGATAAGCACAAGTACAACTGAGGACTGACCCTTGCAACTTATCCCTAGATTTGGTCCAATAACTATGGCTCATTGCTCCACCTAATAGGTGGGATAAGCTGAACCCTTTGCAATTTTAAACCAGTCTCACAACGTTTTGTGGCAGATGATGGTGAACAACTGTAATTAGCATCAATGTGATTTGTTACATGGGGTTTAGAAAGTTCTTGAGACTAAATAATGTAAATAAATGTACACAAATGGGCTCAGCAGACCAATTAAAACATAACTGTTCTACCAATATAAAGTGCTGTCTATAAACTAAATTATCTGAACATTGGCAATACAGCCTAACAAAGCATACGATACGTTAATGACACTGTCGCTTCCCTCGATGCACAGATTTATTTATTTTTTTCTGCTCCAATAAGTCTACTTAGAAAAAAAGTTTGCAGATGACGAAGATGCAATGTCTTCTTGTTTGCCACTAAGATGCTTGGTTTTCACTCATGCATCAGTCTAGTCTGTTTTAGTGGTTTGATGTACAAAAAAGACCATACCTGGTTTCCCATTCTGATGGGGGGTCGTGGGCCCCCAGCATATCGTGGGGACATGAAAGGCTGCAACAACAAGGAATAATTATGCATTTTAAAAGTCTTACATGTGTGTAGAGAAAACAAAAAAAAAGCTTCCCATCACATTCCTTTATTGAGCTTAGACTCAGTAAATACTCCCCTTGCGCCACAGCTGGTTACAGAACACACCGTACATTAATCCTGGAAGACACACTTTTCATTACTTAGGTCTGAAGAACTCAAACTGAACATTAAGATCTTACTAGATTCTACATTCCAATCCCAGCTTGAAAAAGCACCTTTAATAAATAGAATCCCATTGCAAGCAGAGATCGCCAAGCAATAAGCTGTCCCACCTTTCACTGCAAGTTGAGGTACTGCATTTATTATTATAATAATAATAATAATAATAATAATAATAATAATTATTATTATTATTATTTATTTATTAGCAGACGCCCTTATCCAGGGCGACTTACAGTCGTAAACAAAAAATACATTTCAAGAATCACAGTACAAGTATTAATACAATTAAGAGCAAGATAAAATCCAATGACTTCAGTTCTAGTAAAGTACAAGAACCAGATATGAAGAACGCAAAAAGATAACTCAGATTTTAAACACACACATTTGAGACGGTGTACTTAATTTGCACAAAGCAAAGCAGGTAGCCTAACCCACATTACCTGGCTGTGGGGTCCCATCATGTTAGGGTTGTGAGGTGGAGGTTGTGCATGTGGTGAGGGCTGAGAGCCAGGAGGTCCCTAAGAGTTAGAAAGCAAGAGGCACGGTTAAAGCTGAGCAACAGGATGGTTTGTCACAAAGAGACGCAGACAGAAGCGAGAAAAGAATAAATTATACTGCAGCTTAACAGAAAGAAAAAAACCCATATTTGGTACAGCTGCTTTGTTTAGTATTTTGCAAGAATATGCCTTCACTGCTTTGCTTTTTGACAATGATTCAACAGCACCTTGAGCTAAAGAGAATTTGTGCTGGTCAGTGCTTGATTAGTAGCTAGAAACATTAAACATTATGAAACACACATTGTACTAAGACAAGCGATAGGACAGCAACATTTTCCTTGAAGTATACATTAATAGTTGGTCCCTTTCATCTCCCTGGTCGGATCCTGTTTCACTTTAACAGTAATGAAAGCATCCCATATATGGAAACATTTTGACCACTGTGTGCCGTAATAAGAGCAGGAAACATCTACAGCAGACGCTTTTGTGGTAGTGTATGGCAGAAAGGGTTAAATTCTAAAGGGAAGAAAATCTTTTGTTTAGCAATAGCACATTATAAAAAAAGACTTCAAAAGGAATGACCCCCTCCCCCCCCAAGATACAGTACCCTCTAGGTCCTATTTTTTATGTGTGACAGTTTTATATCTCGCCATCACCAGTCCTAATGGCAGGGAAAGCACATCAGCATCTGTTGTGAACCTGCTTTCAACAAGTGCCAGCGCTTAGCTGCTGCCAGCTACAAACATGGTTTGTTACCATGAGCAATTTTCTTAATTAACAGACATTAATTAGCCATTTAGCAATTTTGCAGGCATTTGTTTAACAGCTTCACCAAACATGAATAGCACTGCGATAATGGTACTGATTAGAGGGTACCATAATTAACAGAACAGGAGCAGAGAAATTGAAATTACGCAAATTAAAAAGGGGGGGCTAATGAAAGCAGATCCCATTTGCACCTGCAGTTCTTTTGTACTGGTGAGAATCGGCCACAACGAACATTAAGCAGTAAGATGTCAATTCGAAGATTTGTGGAGAAACATGGGGGGTAAAACACGATGCCTTTTCAATAGGAGTTGAACAACATTTCTGTTGTGAAACAACACAATCTTATAATTTAATCCCTACTTAACTTGAACAGATTGCTCTACAGAAATCAGGTCTGCCAAAGGTAGAAGTGCTCTATAGGGAATGTTTTCTCTTTTCATATTTCAAGTTAGTTTATGCTCGCTGCACCTTGTTTTAAATGTTGTGAAAATGATACTGATACTAATAATTAAAACACATGACAAGCCAAGGGGTTGGGGGTCATGGGTCTATACACAGAGCTTTGATCAAGAAGTCTTGAGCCTGCTGTTAGTCCAATACGGATGAATTACCCATCGTAACAAACATTAAATTAACATTATACAAATTCAGACAAGGACTGTGGCAGAAAACAAATATAATCTCTAAAAAACAGGACAATCACACTACAGTAGACCTAAGTAATAAACAATGTAATACACACAGATCTATGGATGTTTTTCGCTGAGCCAATATTAAAAGCTTCTCATGTTTGAGCTAATACGGACAGAAAAAAAAAACCCTGTTACACACTCAAATCTTTGTGAAGCATCATCTTGGCAGGCAACATGCAGCAATGAACGCAAGTCCACCCCACCGCTTTATCCAGATATGCTAATGCTTATGACAGCTACTTCTGGATAATGTAACTGCAGATGCACGCTACATGAAAACATTCCTGCAAACAGTGGATGTTCTTTCTGTTCATTAGCCAGCCAGGGAGGAGCCCAGTGTTTTCAGAATGTAACAATAACAAGCATCTACAACAAAAATGTAGTTACTTCCTCTAGTATCCCTGGGGGCCAGGGGGCAGAGCCACTGAACTTAAATCAAGACTTTTTTTTTTATTTTGCACTGTGCATTCTAAAAGCACTTATTTTCCATTGTAAAAGGCGTAAAAAAAAAAAAATAGGAAACTTGAATTTTGTATTTGCTCTTGGGTTCAGCATGGGGTCACAGATGAAAGCTCATAAGGTTTTGCTGCCTCTTTTTACAGGCTCCTGATTGGGACAGATATGAACCAGACCTGGGGTCTAGTACAATCGTATTCGTGCAATTCTTCATTGCAGTTACAATGTAATTGAAGTTGAACCTTGGCACAGATTACAGTTATTACCCATTTCATTGTCATTCAAATCATTCTTGTATTTTCAACCACTTTCGGTGACCCCATTGGTTTTAAAAAAATTCTCTAGTATGTTTCTGTATTTGTACCGGTGATATTGCTTGCTTAGTTAGAATAAACATTGTAATGTGTAGTTGATGATGTTATTGAAGTATAACATAATTGTAATTGCAATTTCACCAAACCATTCTGTTGTAATTATAAATTAACTAGGCAATTCATTAAAACTGCAGCTCGCATCCCTCCCTTGAATTTCCAATTGTAAAATAAATAGTCCAACTTTATAGCGTGCATTTCAGTCAGAGGGCTGAACCACAGCTAGTAGAAACGTAATAAAAGGTATACTGTGTTACCCCCCTCAAATCTCTTTAGATTGTTCTGGTTAGATGTTGATTACACTGCTCATCAGACAGCAGGTACCATTCTCAAACAGAACCAAAAAGGAGGATGGCTGCAAGTGTTTTCTAAAGCTAGCGATACACTTGGTTGCAAGCATGATGCCCCTCATTGCTCCCAGTTTAATGAAGGGTGAAAAACACACACCCCATTAATGACAGCCACCAGACCTGAGCTTACAGCAGCATTTGAAAATGTACTCCAGAGAGATCCCTTCCTTCATCAAGGTACCCAATACAACGTGCGCGCAGCACCCACTGCACAGCAGTCTTGAGCTCAAGGTGCCGTTTGCATTATAAAAACAATCTGCTTCTTTTGCTAATAATAAATAATAATATGATAAAAATCGGCCAGTGCAAAATAGTTATCTTATTTACAGGACATTACATTGGAAATATACATTAAAAAGCTGTGTGTTATATTTTGTGCTAAAAGATCTCAGGTCGATAGATCTGCAATAGTCGACTCAATGGAGAAGCATACATGCAAAGATCCTAAATGTATAAAATACAGGATCTTCACCTTCCAAACAAATTTTGTTCTATACAACACACACAATGCCTTTAACTCCACATGCAATTTCTACAGCGAATACAGATGCCCAGTGAAATCACAGCTGACAAATCTCTCCAGTAGGGGGCAGTGGAATTCCACACACACACACCCCTTGCTTTGTTATTTGAACATATTTCACACTAACTGCTGATGCATGGCTAAACACAGAGGTAGACATTGATTTATGTGCAACTTTCCATTTCATCGGTGCAAGTAAGACCGTCCCATCACATTGTGTAAATCATTTAGGAAACGCACAACATTTGAATAAAACTGGGTCTATATGACAACATGCTCTTTCATACAAAGAAACATCCCAGCAACACTGTCACTGCCCTCTACAGACAGGCAACACCAACTTAAAGCATATGCTTTCCAAACAACAACTGTTTTCATGAGCCTTGACAGTTATGTGATGAGGCTTGTGAAAGATGCTATGTTTATGACACTAGAGTCGAGTCCTTTATTAACGAGCATGGGGAACAGCTGAGCAGTTTTTCACTTGCTGCTCTCTCCACTTTGATTGCGGGGCTTGTATTGTAAAAGAAGGCTTACCTGGAAGAACCCTGGAGGGATCGGCCCCCCTGGCATCCCATCGCTGGAAGGAATGTTTCCGAGTACTGGGCTTGGAGCCGCAGCGGCACTCTGTGAACGACAAAGATCCAGGTTTAGGAGGCATTGCTTAGAATGAGCCAGCGCTGACTGACACAGCAACATGTTCTGTACCGTGGCAATAAAAGGCACCACAAAACTATGATGGTTTACAAGTACACTTTAATGTGGATCTACACTGGAAGAGAGCGATGTGAGTGAATCATTTATAAGTATGGGTGCATCTACACCGACTGCAAGCGGACAGTCTGGGTGATGCGAGTCACTCCAGTGTAATAGAAATGCGTTCTATTGGAAGCGAGTGAATGACTTAAAAGTAACTAGACCAATCCCACCACCCAGGATCAGCTTTAGCCCTATTTCCAAGCACAGCCCCAGGGTCAGTCCCAATTTCTGCCCCATGTAAACAGTTGTTGGTGTACTGTTTTGTGGGTGCCGGGGGTGTATTGTGTTGTATTATTGCAAGCTTGAGTGTCTGCGTTTTACTTCTTCCCCCCCCCCCCGTCAGCAGGATCTCTCTCTCAGGGGTGTGTGGCGACTTCACGCTCTCTTTGGTGTGTGTTGGCTTCGCTTGCTTGTTCTGTATATGTGCTGCGTGAGTGGTGTTGTGAATGGGCAGTCTGTCTTGTGTGGGATTGGGTAGGAGAACAGCAGGAGGGATAAGGACAGGGTCATGTGACAGTTTCTGCTAAAATATTCACTTTTTGTAGATACAAAATTTGCTTGCATCGCACACGTTGCTCGCTTCCAGTGTAGATCCACCCTTGACTTAAATCATTCAGATAATTGCAATTTCACAAATTATGCCACAGTGGTTTGTTGACAAATTAAAAGAAAAAAAAAATTTAAGCTGGTAATTTTAGATCGTTTCAATATGGCATACGGTACCTGGACTGCGGATCTGAGGCGACACTGTAAAATGTTTTACAAAAACAAAACTAAAAGCAGTGGCACTAAATCCAGCATTCCCCTTCACAGTCCTCATCTCACCCCCCAAAACATGCTGCTTGTTTTTGCAAGACAAGGAAATCGTGCCACTGAGGCATGTCATGTGCATGCTTTCCCCACTAGCCACCATTGACCAAAACAGCCACTACAAGGGATTAGGGGAAACTGCTCTGATGTAAAAGCACAGAATACAGAAAGCAGCTCTTTAGAGATCAGTTTAAATGCTCAGTATCCCCCCTGCTGGGACTGCAAAGCTATTGATGTTGATAGAAAAAAACTAAATGAGTTTATGAAAAACTAAACCAAAGCAAAATTAACCTTTGATGTGTTAATTACTTCCACAGCAGAAAGGCTGCTTGATATCTCTAAATAAAAAGAGCATTTGTAAAATCACCTTGGGCCAACTACAAAGGGGTTATCACCCGAACAAGCATGGTGCATTGTGATGTTACTGATCAATTGCGTAAACCCACGCTCTCAATTTCCACTTCACATCAGACACAACCACAGCCTGGCCTCACTGATCAATCTCATTATGTACGATTTCCAGGTTTCCGCAAAAAAACAAAAATCGACGCTACTGTCAAGATACATGATCAGATTTAAAGGAAGTAGTATGATTGGGTTACACCAGAACGGTACCCTTCGACAAAAACAGACATGTAGATTTTACAATCCCTGGATTAGATTCAGGATAGCAAGCAAACAAACAAATGGGAGCAGCTGACCTTTGTTAGTAAACTTATTTCAATGCCTTTGGCACATTCTGCAATCTGCTTTCTGTCTGGCCTGAACTATTCAGTAAGGCCCTAGTTTGAGAGCAGAAATATTTCCCCCAGCATAACTAAACCAAGATAACTCCTGTTTGCAACAGAGTCATGACTGCAGGCTGTTTTACACCTGGTTGGTATAAAGAGGCAAAAACAAAGACGTGTGCCCATATATCAAGGGGGGGGGGGGTGGGGGGGGGGGGGGTGGCAGGGAATATTAAAATGTACTCGTCTCATGTATTTCATCTGTGACATTGGTGGAATTTACAGCTACAGGTTAACTGTTTTGAAATGTGTGTAATTGTTTTTAAAGTAAACATGAAATCTATTGCAATTTAATAATAAATTATAATACAAAAATTCACATTTTACTTTTAATAAAACTGATTACATCTTTTTAGGATTTAGGACTTTTGGTGCCTGTGTTTAGATATTAACTTACCAAGTAATACTTCTACAATACTTAAATATTTTTGAAGCATGCAACAGCTTTTTATTCAGATCAAGCAATAACCTCAGACATCTGAGCAGGGAGTTAACCCAAATACCCGGGCTCAAGGGAGGTGCCGTCCTTCAGAATAACCTTGCCCAAAGACTCCATCACAGAAAAGATTGTTTGTCAGGGTTCTCAGTCCAATAGGATTCTCTTTCCCTAGAGGTAGCAGATCTTCCTATCACTTCTCCCTCAACCAAGGTTAGGTTGCTGGTGCCTCAGTGCTGCGGTTAGTATGGTTTTCCAAGGGTCAGAACGTCACATCAGGTTTGATTAATTCCTGGGGATAACCTGCAATACTACTCCATCTGCCATCACCTCAGTGAGATGTGTGTGGGGGCTCTGTCGTGCTGCTACAGGTGCTGTCTCTCAGGAGGAAAAGATAAAAACCAATACCAGAAGACCTTGAGGAAGGGGGTAATGACCAAACAAGGGCCTACTTGCATGCACAAACAATACAACTGAAAATCTTGCTCTGGTATTCATATTATTTGTTTTGCTTTCCATTAACAAGAATATACAGTAAGTGGCTACGTGAATATTTGCAATTGCAAATGTATACCAGCCACATGACTAAAATTATTGAAAAGACGTGCCTTGTTTTCATTTACCTTGTCCCTTTTGTTTTCCGGTTGCCCACGCCCATCCCCATCCCCCCCACTTCCTTCAATGCCCTGCTGTTGCCCTGACAATCTGCAGTTGTGTCGCAGATCCCAGCCATGGCTGCTTGGCAATCTGCCATCAGTTGTGTACAAATCTACCCACTCACCCCCCAAATCCCCCTCATTCAACCAGATTTTCTGCAATCAAATCCCCTTATATAAAATCGCCCTGTTAAAATGACTGCGTAAACTATGAAGGAAGCCTTCCCACAGCCTATAAAATATTCAGATCTTCCCCCTGTGTTTTGTTTGAAGCAATGTCGAACACTTGGCTACTGCTGGGCAGATAATGTGAAAAGCACACGTAGGAGGAGGATATATAGACAAGATACCTCACCACCACGGCCATCAGATGGGAGTCAGCCACACCTTGGTACCTGTGGTTTTGGGAGTCGAAACGCAGGTGTCGGAGGGGGACCTGCCTTGCTTTCTTTTCATTTGGTGATGAATAGAATGCAGGTGAATGGTGTCAGATTGAATTTTCTCCAAAGTGGAGCAGGTACTGAATGCACATGCAGCTGCTCTGTTAACGTACATTAAACCTGCCTTGGAGAGACCACCCTCTGTTCAAACCCAGCTAGCACCATTGTAAAAACCACATCTCCACCCCTCACTTTGACTCAACTGATCAGAGATCAAAGTGACCCAAATCAAGCTGTCTCGAGTTCCCCTTGTCCACTGCTGTACAGTAAAGCCAATCCCCATTATTTTAAACTCACTTGTACCAAGCAATACAGTTGAACACTGCCAAACTTTAAACTGAAATGCTATTATTATAGATGGTCGACTTGACTTGAACAAAACAAGCTCAGCTCAGTACGCAAAACTGCAAAGACAGCTTCTGTTGGCTCAGACTTATGTAACGGTATACAGCTGTTATATCTAACAGGGGAGGGGGAGAGATTATGCAACAGTTTAAGGGTAAAGTGGTTTTAAAAAAAAAAAAAGAGAATTTATTCTACCATACTTGAGAGGACTATCAATTAAGTAGTATCTATCATTTGCACATGTTTTTACATTTTTGTTTTGGAGATACAGACAACAGCACATTAGACTATAAAAGACACAAAAGAAACGGCCTTCCCACTTTTGCAACTTCTCAAAGGGTCAAGATACTGAAAATCTAGTAATGGAGTGCTTAAAATAATAAAAAGGCATGCTTTATTTCTATTATTTAATTAAATAAAAATGTAAAAAAAGAAGAAGTCAGGTAAAAACGTGGTACGTCAGATGCAAGATACCCGGATAGATGGTACTTCATTGCTGTTGCTGCACAGACAACTGTTTAAAAAATGGTTACAGGTTAAAGGTTAACAAAACTGGAGTGAAGTCCATTTATCCATAAATGAGGCACTACAAAGACAGCTGTAGGGAATTGTTTCACACACAGCCAGGCCCAAGGCCGTGCCTCAGACCCATCCTAGTCATCAGAAGTTATTGCCACCATTCGAACCTTCGCTTCAAATACATTTCTGCTTACAAAAGTAGCCAAGCAGTGCCGGGTGTGGTGCCCATTTGTGTTGGTCTTGGTCCTAAACCAAATATTCTCAGTGGACACATCCTGGACATCCCCTTGGCATATTTTGTATGCTTTGCCAGTACATAAATATAGCATAAAGCTAGTTTCAGGTATCTGTAGCGCTTTGCTGAATTGGACAAATTAAGCCCTTGAGTGAATATAAACCACAGCCAGGGAACTTCAGTTATTTTGAACTGCTACAGTAAATCAATTAATAGATTAACCTTAGGACAAACAACTGGACAAGCATGTATTAGTGTATAAAAATGCTTAAATATTTGGTATTTTAGCAGTTTTCATACATCCATTGTTTTTTTTTTTTTTTAAACAGTAGAACGCTATTATCCCTGCTATAGGATCTTATCTTATTCATGTAAACAGCCAATACCATGGATCCAGTAACATTGAGCTCAGTCACCTTCACAGGTAGCTAATGGTCAGATACCAATGACGAATCACAATGATGTTGGAAGGTTGTTATAAACTCATAATTAAAGTAGATTACCATGAAAAAATATTACGGGGTTACAATACTTAACACTGAGGTATAAAATCCTTCTACAGAAAATGTTTCATAATGGAAACTGTGCTTGATCCAGTGGTCTCCAAGGCACAGGTATACAGCCAGATTTGTCAGGTTACCATACACATCTTAAAAGGTATTTCATCACTAGGCTGTCCCTGCAAAATAGACTTTTCAATTTAAAAGCACAGGTGAGAAGGGCAGTCACACACCTGTCAAGACTGCAGCATTCAAGCAGTTAAACATAAAAACACACAGTGGTACTTCAGAGAGGATCTCTTCAGAAAATAAAGTCACCACATTTGAGAATGCTGTGTATTCCCAATGATGGTGAATAAATAAAACATGAAAACTCAAAAAACAGCAAGTGTGGTTCTTGCATTAGTGCAGGAGGACATTACCACAGCATGAATAAAGGAGATACTCAGAGGTACTGCAGATTCTTTAATAAAAAGAGTCTACGTAGGACCTTCAACATCTTTAAAAAAACAAACTGAATACATGGATTCCTGAAACTATGTTGATTTTAATAGGACGTTTACAGTGCCTCAGCATCATAAGGGAAAACAACTTCTCGGATAAAACATGTATATCAGAAATAAGGAACTGTAGTATTTCAAACTGACTGCTTTGTAAAAGGTAAAACCTGCCGTGATGATGTCCAAGTACTGTACTGTAAAGAGGAGTAAGGCAATTCACTACGTTCTGTTGTAGTACTCAGATTTTGCACAAAGTACAGTAAACAGATACACATGGCATCTCTTTCGTTGTTTTGTTGAAATCTGGAAGATAAACTGAAGAGGGAAAACTTTTTATATAAAAAACTAAGTACGGAACAAGCCAGCATTCTACACACAAAGCAGGATACAGAGGTACAAGCATTGTATCACTCAACCAGTCACACAGTGTGAATAGTTTCATTGTGAGAGAGAGTGAGAGAGTGCGAGAGAGAGTGCGAGAGAGAGAGAGCGAGAGAAGAGAGAAATCAGAAACTAGCATGATTAGGGTTCAAGCTGCTAGTTAGCGTGCTGCGAGAAAGAGCAGGCTCCTGTAGCCAGAGTTCACAGCACAATCGCTGTTACTTGGTGCAAACCATTTGGATTTAGGAACTTGAACGAAGAAGTCAGGAAGCAGCTCACAGTGAGTTTAACTTAATTCTTTATAAATACACACAGCGACCAAATTACTCAGCACACAAACACACTGTGCTAGGAGCTCGAGCAGGCACCCGAGAAGTCTTCTGAAATTGTACATTAAATTGCACTAATTGAAGTAACACAGTCGCTGCTCGGCTAGAGAACAGAGTCAACAAGCTCTCCCCAGCTCTGCTGTCGAGATCCAAGCTGTCTGCCTTTGTCTCAGTTCAGCCATAAACAATTCATCCGAGTCATTCACTGATTTATTACCCTGTGAATGATGTAGGTCACACCCACACAGCCAGAGACCATACCCACTCAAGATGATCTGTAGGACTCCACTTGCTCAGCCCCTCTTGATTAGGGTACATGCAGTGCAGAAAACAAAGATGATGTGCTGTTTGGCAGCAGAGAGAGCCCTGCTAGCTGGAATAGCATATCAGCAGGGGAAGCTGCGGTACTAAAACACCAGTGCATGAGGAAACCATTCAGCCTGTCAGCACTGCCAAAAAACTAATGATCACACACTCCCATAATGCATTCCTTTGAGAATAGCGCCAAGGCTGGAAACAAAAAAAAAAAAAGATTTTACACAAACTACAGTTCTGGATACCCGTGTGGTTTAAGTGATTCGCTGAAGCCACTACACTACAGACAACCCCCCACCCGCCGCTCCCCATCCCCTTTAAATAGTATTGATGTTTCCTTAGCTGTGTAATACTGTACTACACAGCTTGCCAATTAAATTCATTACAGGAAAATTACACCGGATTAATCATCCTGAAAAACAGGTCGATGATAGTTTTCATTATTTCGGTTTGAAATGGAGATGGCCCCCCAAAAATCACAGGAATAAAATGTCTTGTATTTCAAGCAGAAAAAAAAAATAAACCATTAGCTTCGGTAATAAAACAAATAAACAGAGAAGATTCTGAAACTTGTCCATTTTCTTCTGCTCTGTTTCTTCCCTATAATGACATTTAAAAGCACAGACGGTACAAACCCCCCTTGCTGAGACACTGTAGGTCAATATAAACTAGGTGTATACTTGGCTACTCTGACTTGCCCCATCAACAAGCTAAACAGATTTGGTAGGATTTAAACCCACACAACACAGCTGTCATTTTCCAAACCAACCTACAAACTTTCAAAGAGATTTTAAATAACTCTGATCAAATCAATGGTAAAAAAAAGTGCATTTTATTTGGGGAAAAAAAAAGTTGCACTTCTCCAGTGCTGTTCAGATCAATCAGATAATAAAATAACTGATAAATAAAACTATCGAGTGGTGAATACCTTTTTTTTTTTTTTTTTTAAATGCAAATCATGGAGCATAAAAATTGACCAGCACCAAGCAAGCAAGCAACCAATTTTCTACAGGCGCCTCTGACAAGCGTCTTAATAAACCAAGCTTTCTGCCTCCCTGCACCCAAAATCTGTTTTAATGCTGATGCAGTTTTAACCAACACCACAAGAAATGTATTATTATTATTATACAACATTGAGCTGCATTTGCTTGCAAACCAAAAACAATTCCAATAAAAAAAAAAAAAAACCTTGTAGAATCAACAGTACAGGGGTCTCCCGAGTGGCGCATCCTGTAAAGGTACTCCGCGTGGAGTGCAGGATGCGCCCTATAGCCTGGAGATCGCCAGTTCAAAGTCCAGGCTATTCCACTGCCGACCGTGGTCAGGAGTTCCCAGGCAGCGGAGCACAATTGGCTGAGCGCCGCCCGGGTGGGGAGGGCTTGGGTCAGCCAGGGTGTCCTCAGCTCACCGCACACCAGCAACCCCTGTAGACTGGCCGGGCGCCTGCGGGACTGCCTTTAAGTTGCCCTGAGCTGTGTGGTCCCCCAACACCGTAGCTCTGAGGTGGCATGCCTGCTGAAAAGGAGCAGACGGCCGACAGCACACAGAGGACATGTGTGTCAGTCTTCGTCTCACCCCAGTCAGTGCAGGGGTGGCAGCGGTGAGCCAAGTTGAAATAAAAGGATGACTGGGCCTTCCAAATTGGGAAGAAAAAAAGAAAAAATAAAAGAAAAAATATCGACAGTAATGTACTTGAGGCAAAGGTTAGAATGGTGGCAATTTATTATTCTTATTTTGTTTATTTAGCAGACGCCTTTATCCAAGGCGACTTACAGAGACTAGGGTGTGTGAACTATGCATCAGCTGCAGAGTCACTTACAATTACATCTGACTCAAAAGACAGAGCACAAGGAGGTTAAGTGACTTGCACAGGATCACACAATGAGTCAGTGGCTGAGGTGGGATTTGAACCAGGGACCTCCTGGTTATAAGTCCTTTTCTTTAACCACTGGACCACACATCCTCAACAACTTCTGATGACTAGGATGGGTCTGAGGCACGGCATTAGGGCATAATGTCCCATTAGAATGCATAATTAGCTTGAAAAACAGGAGGAAAACTTGTTTGAGGGAATCAATTTAATACCATCACAAAAAAAGGGAGAAATATACAAATGCTCTTTTATAGACACTTGTGTCATTTCCAAGTACAATTTACAATTTGGTGGCATAATGCTTCAATGTAGTCAATTTAGGTTTACTAAAACAACGACCAACAAGACAGAAATATTTCAGAACGGATTTTACGGACACAGAAAAGGCAGAACGTTAGGGAAGGAGGGGTATTCCCTCCCACTGCACCTTCTCTCCTAAGCATCGCTGGCAGACGACCAGGGTTTATCTGCAGTCTTGTGTTTCCCAGCAGTGCAACAGCTCACCTCCTTAGTCACTTAGGAAAGCAGCACCCACTGTGTGCTGCCAAGCTCTGGAAACTGGCTGCATCACAAGGGGAGTCCAGATGCCAACCCGACTGGCAGCAACAGGGCAGGGACTCAAAGAATTGTTTTCTCTATGAATAGTGAATGCTACAAACTGCTTGCAAAAGGAAGGAGGAACACAAATAAAGCAAGTGGAAAGTTAATTTAAAAAGGTCAGGTTGTATAAGATGATATTTAGGTCTTGTAGTGCACTGGGCATTAACCTCTGGAAGTTTGCGATGAAACGTCCACTGTATCCAAGGTCAGATGGGAAATGATTGCTGGTTTAAGCTCCCAATAGAAAGCCCCTTCTTAATACCAGCACACAATCTGGTCCAGTGTTTGTTCAAAAGAGACCAAAATGGCACTGGAGACAGACCCCAACCCCCAACATCTCCTTCCCCAAAGACAAAGCAAGCACCCTCATAGTCTTGGTTTAACCCTTAAAAGCACTGCACCATTCCTCAATTGTTAGTAAATAAATGACTTTGGACAAATGGTGCAGAATAAATTTGTAAGCATTCTGAACATTGAAAAAACACTATATGTACAGGAACAATGAATATTGTCCGTTCACTGCTTGTCTGCATTGCTACTAGAGACCTAATAATAATTTTCCCTAACCTGAGCTGAGAGGTTCCCACTGCCCAGATTAAACCTTATTAAACTCTGGCATAATGACGTTAGCCTTAGTTGCTCTGTTACTGCCCTGCTCCCTCTTCCCACATGCGAGTAATAAAAGCCAATTACTGTACAGGTCAGGACTTCAGAGACTAGAAACTGGTAAGACTGTCTTTAATTGGAATCCAGCTAAGCTATTCATCTTGTTACAACTGCTCTTATCTTAGGGGACCACAAGTAACAGTGCTGCCACACCTTAGTGTGGCTACTCAAACCAACTGATCAAGCATCCAGCGGACCGGCAAGCCCGCAAAATGTGTGCTACTTACATTACAACCCCCAACTGCAGAATCCAACAGGCAGTATAATCATTGGGCTGTGGTGTGTGTAGTAACATGACAATCTTTATGGGCTCCAAGAAGAACAAATTAGACGTTTGATTACTCTTAACAATAAATACTGACCACCACACATGTCATCCCATTGCTTTATAGATTTTTGCTTAAAAGCAATTATGTTCTTGAACACTTTCATTTTACTCTTGAATAGTTGGGGAGGGGGGGGGGTACCATTTCTCTTGATTTTCTAATTTATAAAAACAGTGATCATCAAGCCCTGCTAACCAAACAAGCTCAAACCCATTTCCCTCCTTCTCCACCCCCGCCCCCCACCTCCCAGCCCAAACTTTTCAACACCACGTAATTCTAGTGCGCTACAAAATTCAAGTCAAAGATTTTTTTGTTTTTACATTAATCCTATAGCATGCCGAGCCAAATGACAGTAAATTCTAAAGAGTAGTGGATCACCGTTGGCCACTGGACAAAAAATTTAAAAATCAATTTAAAAGCAGATTGTTGGCAACTGGGAAAATCAAAAAATAATAATTCTGCTTCAAAATTGAAGGACAAGCTACAGCAGCAGAATCTGAAGCTTGTTAGAAAGGAATGGAGGAGAGCAGTGACTCATTCAATTCCTCTGTGGAGATGTACTACTCCTGTTTATAAAGCAAGAGCTTCTGCACAAGGCACACCGTTAAGCATTATGTTATTCACTGACTTTCCTCAGTTCGCCCACCGCCCCCGCAGAAGGATAATCTGCAGAGCGAACTAAGCAAGAGTGCCGCCCAAATCTTACAACAATATTGCTGAAAGGTTTTAAGAAGCCCCCTGATCCATGGCTGGGAAATCCCTTCAAATCAGTTACAAGTTTGTAAATAAGATCTTATGGTTGCATCCCCAGGACATCTGCTCGTCAATCAGGACTGGGAGACTGACTGCAAACATTTACCAACAGCCCACACACTGACTGCTGCTGATTATGCTTTATCTAAATATATCCCGGTGAGATCATTCGTCAGCCTTGTGAAATATCTTAGCAAGTATGTAAAAACAGGGAACGCCACACTGAGTAGATCTTCAGCTCACCCGTTATGAGGGTTTGCCCCTCAAGTAAGCCAACCTTTTCTAGTAGTCACGTACCTTATGTTCCTTACTGCTAGCCCGGCAGGGAAATAGTTACTCTGTCTATAAGAAGTCTTCTGATTGACTGGATTCATTAACTCATCCCCTCTGCCCCCACAGCAAAAAAAGAGGGTCCCTTTTCTTTCCCCCAGCCATTAACAGATGCTGAATGAGCAAGAAGCCACAAGTATTTAAAAAAGCATCTGAAGGTTAAAATAATCATTGTAAAACTGTCAATCTAGAAATTATATGAGCAGCACTATCCTGAGCAGTAGTAGTTGTGAAGAATTGGAATTCAGTCTGCATCTCGATAAAGTGAATAGTGTGCAGCTTTGTGACCAACAGCTAAAGAGACAAATTGATATCATATTGCCGAAAGAAGCCTTGAATACACAGCAGTTTGTGCTCATTACAAGACTGGAACCCTCATCTCTTTAATAGCCCTTCAGACAGATTGTTGCACTAGTCCCTTTAAAAGGCCCTTGTGGACTAGGAGAGATCCATCTTAACCCCTCCCCCCAGGTCCTGGCTCAATATATCGCCACATGCCTGGGTCACTGTGGGAGAGGACTATGAAGCTAAACCCTAGAAGTACCCCAGGCAGATTTAATCGTCCCATTTCCTGACTGTGAAGCGTCTCTGCAGATTTAATCAGACACTTCAGAGGCGGTGAAACTTTCACTTTGAAACATATGGACCTGTAAGGGCTGCACCTTGACGGCATACATAGAAGCTTCCACACTGCAGTGTTAAAGTAAATAGTGGTGCTTAAACTGTTTAATAACTATACCCCTATATACCTTTCTATTATGGACCACTCAAAAAAGACAATTTACCATCTCCGAGTATTTTGAATTACTTAATCTGCTGGGATAAAAAAGGAAAGCAAAAAAAGACAAAAGAAAAAAGGCTGCACATCTAGGTCTGAAAGACAAGACCAAAACCAATGCATTACGAGGTAGAATGTTACTGTTATTTTTACAAGAAAAAAAGGTATAACCAGTTCCACTGCCCATTTGTTTGTTTGGTTTTATTCTCCTATGGATGGACAGGCCAGTCAGCTCTCAATACCTGCTCCCAGGAGTTCTCGCCCCCTACATATACAGTACAAGGTGCAACCTTAGCAACTTGCACAAAAAACATTCAAGTTTTGTGCTCTACTCTCCTGTCCAACCAAATTCCTCATTGCCTGTCATTTGTGAATATTAGCTCCGACGAGAAAAGGAAATGTGGTCAAGTTGAAAAATTCTTTGGGTCAAAACTGTAAAAAAAGTATCAACAACTACATCCGATGGCTAATCTTTGTTCTGCCCACGTCCTGGGTTTTACCCACTTCCTCTCCACTTAATCCATTTCCTGTAGCTGTCTTCAGATCCGACTGACGGACGAACAAACAAGCCCAGGATAGAAAGAACTTGCAGGGATGAATAAAGATGTACCAAGTTTCTGTATCAAACTGGTGTATTTATTTCCACAAACTCTTGGTGGGGTAGTACCACTACCTAAAATTCTTCAAATTCAGCACAAAGTACACATTTCTGACCATATTCTGGGATATCTTTACATTTATTGAGCCTTGCCATGGCAGACCATAATGGCTCCTACTGAATCCAATCTCATCAAGTAAGATGATGTTGAAAAGAACCTGGTGCCATACCAAACCATGACATTTAAGATTTTACACGAGAGCACACACACACACATCTAATGAAGCCACCACATGTTCAGAAGCTCTTCATTTGAGAGATCCTACAACTGAAGTCACGTGGACAGATGTGGGAAAGCCGTTATTAAAATGGAAAATTTCAAAGTCAAAGCACTTCATTTGTTT
Organism: Acipenser ruthenus; assembly: GCF_902713425.1. Taxonomy (NCBI): domain Eukaryota; kingdom Metazoa; phylum Chordata; class Actinopteri; order Acipenseriformes; family Acipenseridae; genus Acipenser; species Acipenser ruthenus. The sequence continues at coordinate 7,094,826 of NC_081198.1, read as the reverse complement.
GTGCATATTGCAAGCAGGCGTTGGTTATTTATTATCAAGGTTATCTAGAAACAGACAGGTATACGGTAAGCACCATCTGCCTAGTAACCAGACCTCAGAATATCATAGAATACATCTCCTAAAACACATCCCAGTTGAAATATGTGGTTGGATGCTGAACAAGGCTATGAGACCACCAGGCAGGGGTACTGTTCTTTATAACCTGCTTTCATCGCTAAAGTGTTTAGAAGTCAGTATTTATATGGCTTATATTTATACAAGTTCAGTTCTGTCTAATTCTGAAACAGTAGTGTGTAAAGCTGCTTCCTAACCCTAGCGAGCCAGAAAATACATGGACAGTAAGTAAATAAATGAATGATATCGAAGCAATGCAGAGGATTTGAGAACAGCAGTGTTATTATAAACTCTACTAGCTTCCAAAGATGTAGGTCACCCACAGCAGAACATTGAAATGAAGCACAGCTTTTATTATGAATCCTAGAACTGGGGTTTTAATCCATCCCAACCCCTCCATATAGGGCAAGTGATTTCGCAGAGGAACACTGGTGTGAAATGGCTTACATTTCTGCAAGATTAAAAACAATACTTAAGAGGACGGAAAATACTTTATTCCCCCTGGATATCACCAACCCTTGTGTTAACAATTTTACTGATAATAAAATCCTTCCATCAAACTAAAATCTACAAGTGAAAAACAAAGCCTGCTTTGGAAGGAAGTGACTTCACAGTAATCCACCTTTATTTAATTTTTTGCTGCACCATGCTGTGCTTTACAGACTTTCCAAATGGGTTGTAAAGGTTTTCTGATGGTAAAGAAAGAAAAAGCCTCTATCCTCCCCCCGGCTGCAGCTTTTGTCTTCAGTGTACTACACCAACCCAGACTGGATTTGTTAATGATTGACTTTAGCCGGGCCTCCTTCTACAGACAGCACTGTGTGTTTTGCCTTGAGGCGATAGTGGAGAAATCACTGCTTTTTACAGGACCATATATAGAGGGGGTTGCAAAAGTCATGTGATAGCAGGGTCTGATATTCCTTTTCATATGAGGCAACACAGCAAGGACCTGTTCTGACATTCAAATCAGCTAAACATTTCTGAAGACTCTTGTTTCATGTTTTGTTTTCCTTCCATTTCATATCTTGCGCGAAAAAAATAAAAGTAAAATAAAATCAATTCAACAACTTAATCATTTCTGATTAAAAAAGGATACAAAAGCTTGTGTGGCCAAAATTCATTATACATTTTACATTTAATAAACTTTGGCACCACATTTGAAAATTGATTTTACAATTACACAGCAAACAGGCTTATATGGGGGGAAAAAAAAAAAACCCTGAACCTGTACACACCAGTTATGCAACAGTTAACAGTTAAGTATATTCAGCCATTTCTGCTCAGGATGCATTAGTAAAACACACACACATATAATAATAATAATAATAATAATAATAATAATAATAATAATAATAATAATAATAATAATAATAATATAGAATCAGAATCCTGCCAATTGACCACAGCTACCAGCTCCAGTGCAGGTGTGAGTGTTTTGCTACTGTTGTGTTTTTGACCCTGCGCTAACTGAAAAGGAAGCGCATGACATTATAATCCTTGGAGGCTCTCTGGTTTAGCACACTAGCTAAACAAAATGGTCAGCTTCAGGGAAAGTTCTCCCATCTGGTATTGTTTTCCAGAGCCCCTGCCTCACACCCCTCCCAAGTTGATTGGCATCTGTCCCCCCCCCCCTCCCCCCTTACAATCTGCCTTTCTGACAGACATCAAACAGTAACACGCTGACCACAACACCCAGCGGGAGGGGTTTTCAAGTCAAACGCTGCAGTTAGCATGAACAAAGCATCAGCCCATGTTTATGATGCTGCCGCAGTCGCTTCTGCAGCCACGCAACATGCAACAAAAGGTCAACACAATGGAATTCTGCGGTCCGAATCATAAGAATCATTATATTCCGTGATGAAGATTTTCAATGAATTTTTAAGAGCTGGGAACCCTCACTGTGCCAGCGCCTCCAAGGGCTTGATGGTGACAGATTGAACACAATTGACAGCGACTTCCATCCTGTCAAATCTAATGCTAAAAATAAAACCCACATACACCCAAAAACCACCAAGTGCCTACACCACCAAAAGTGACAGTGTGCTTACTTTCTATGTATTGCTTTTCATCCTTTTATCCGAGGAACAAAAGCACTCCATACTTAAATGTGTTTAAATTTTTTTATTTATTTATTTTTTTTAAATATGGAATCGCCAATTCTTTTTCTTATTTTCTTCCCAATTTGAAATGTCCAATTATATTTATTTAAACCCGGGTCACCGCTGCCACCCCCATGCTGACTCGGGAGGGACGAAGACGGACACACGCGTCCTCCGAAACGTGTGCCGTCAACCGTCCGCTTCTTTTCAATCTGCGGGCCTGCCATGCAACCACCTCTGAGCTACAGCGTCGGAGGACCGGGTAGCTTACAGGCAAGCCTGCAGGCTTTTTATTTACTTTTTAGAACATTTTAAAACCGTTCATTTTAACTGTATGGGTTACGATAAGATAGGAAACTTAACATGGTACAGTTATACATGCATTGACCGACGGGGATATGTACTGAATTGAAATACATCTCTGTCCACTCCTCACTATCTAGTGCTAAAATGTTGTCGAAGATTATTGCAAACAGAAAAAGAAACGTCATTAAATGCCTGCAAACATCCACAGCGGTTCAAAGTTATAGTTCCTGATTCTAACCACCACACCACCCTTCCAAGTTTATGTTTGTTAAAAGCTTCTAATAATTGAGGCAGAAGCTCTGTGGCTCATCATTAGACAGCCATGATTCAAGGACAGCATCAAAAAGAGAAATTAGTGCAGCAATGCTGAAAAGGAACCGCAAGTCCCACAGAAGGAGGAGTGTCAGAGCGTGACCCCTGATAACCACCGCACTGTGATTACCACAACACTGATCCCAGCCATCTAGAAACCTCTTAAAAAGCATCTTATACAAGAAACCAGGGATCCCACCCTGCTAGCTACTTAATGCTTCCCTGCTTGAGACCCTATTGTACCTCTATAGAAATATATCGGATCAGCAGCAACAGCAATGGTATACATGCAATGAAGAACAGCAATTTACTAGGCGAGAACATACAATAAATACCACCACACTGTGAATTACAAGGTTTCAAATCAAAAAAAAGCAGGGTTGACCTGGGTGACAGACGCAAGTACACAATGCGTGTATCAATGCCCTGGAAGCAGCTTGTTACAAATGCTTCCGGGGCATGCGTCTCTGGATTCCTGCTGCAATCTGGCTCATGCTGTGTGTATCAAGCAACAAAAATATGGTTGCGGAAGTGGAACCTCCACGCAGGCATGGCTGTTTGCTATTTTGCCGGCTCACAAACGGCCGTCAAGCACTTTGTCTCGCTCTACCTGGGTCAAAGCGTGTCAACCCACTTCCTGAGGTGGGTCCCTGAATTTGAGTTGGGTCTCTGGATTTTTGATTTGCAGGTGTAGCAGCAAATCAAAAATCCAGGAAAGGTACGAAAGTGATTAGGATTGATGAAGCTACATTAAATCTCAAAAGGGCTTTATCCTCACTACAGCACCTGTTCAGCAACTACTCAAACTACTGTCCACTGCTAATTATCTCATTAAGGTCTATTTATATGTGGTAACATCTTATTATAGGCATTGTGCTGGTGTCCGCAATTCAGCAAGTACACTGGGGTCAATATTTTCTTCTCTTAAAATCCCATACAGAATTGTATTAAATGAATCAAGGTTTGCCTTTACTGTGGGGCAGAGACCAATTGTCACCTCCATAAGGACTAAGGACTAAACCTGCTACAGAACCAAGGGAGTTTGGTTTGCCATATTTGTAGCTGCTTAAATACACCTAATGAAAATCAGGTTATACTGTTTCAGAATATTTATCCAGCTCTTTTGACTGTGACATACTGTACATTACAAGGCTACAGAAGCATGTCTCATTCACTCTGCAATGACACTCAGGACTAACACTTCGTACAGCAAACCTCTGCCAGATTAAACAAACTACATACTCAGATACAGCGGCTGCCGTTCGAGGGATTCAGGGAAAATGTACCTATTGAGTACTGTTTTAGGAACGATACGATCGCAATCATGAATTTAAGTAAGGGAAGTGCAGTTTTGGAGTGGGACATCATAAATAAATCATATACCAATTAAGCAGGTAGTTTTTCAAACCATTCTTGACAAAGCATTTACACCTATAGAGGACAGCCTGGTGCTTGGAATTATGAAGCCAAATAGTTTACAGTACTTGCAGAAACTGGAATTGGAAGAGGTTTTTGACCAAAAGACTATTACAACAGCATGTGTTCATTACAGCCAGTCAATTAGTGGAAAAGAGTCTGCCTTATTAAACTCTGTTTTACATTTGAACTGCTGTGGGCCAATGGTCAATCAATGCACCAATTATTTGATCAATGCATGCCGTAGTACACTTAGTGTTCCGCTGCCTCAGACCGACTGGGACCACACATTTCTCAGTATAAAATGTAAGCGTGTACCAAAAAAATAAATTAAAGCTGTTCCTTTAAGTCACACTCTGTGGTGTGCTAGCTTGTATTCAGTTTTAACTGGACTTGTATTACAACAGTGGGTCAGGCAAAAGTCAACTGGTATTTTAAAATCGAGAGTCAGTCGGGGGCGGGGGGGGGGGGGGGGGAGTCAATTCAGAGGCATTTTGCTCCTCTAAAGTCATTAAAACAGTAGAAGTGAGAATTGAATGACAGAATTTGAATGGTCATCGTGAAAAGTGAGTGTCTCAGTTTAGTGGGGAAAGGGGGCTCATACTGAAATGAAAACATGCTGTGTTCTAACCTATTGTTAGCTGGCTGGTAACCAGGGATCACAATTAGTGCTGGATCACACCGGATCTGAGGCTGAGAAATAGTCTGCAAATGAAGAACTGTATTAAATGAAGAAATGTATTTTTTTGTTACACACACACACACACACACACAAAAAAACAACAAAAAAAAAACAACACAACACACACAAAAAAACATAACCTATACAATAAGAAAATAAACACTTTCCTATTCCATGAATTGAATGACACGTGTACTGCAATTACAACTACTGACACCAACAATAAGGCACGAAATTAAAAGCACATATGGAAGTGAAAATCAAGGTCGGTACACTGGGTCTAGAAAGAAGAATGCTATACCTCTTCCTTAATTATACGATCCAGCACCTTTATTTACAAATTAACCTCAGCTGGTAACAATCCATCAATTAAAAACACACACATACACAAAATAGTGCTGGTAGGAACATGTTTTTTTGCTCATGTCTGAGGTTCAAATTAATATTAGACTATTTTCAAATGATGTTATTAACCAACTATAATCTTAAATAAAAAACATTTCCAGTTGAGTCTCAATTACTTTTTTTGTTTTACTGTTTAAATTACCAGCTGAACACAGCTGCTTTGCACTCTCAAAACATGCTGTTTAAAAGTAACAGGGTGGGATAACAAATCTATTTGGAATAGTTGCGGTTTCACTGCATTAGGAGTTTGTATTACGCTGGTATGTTATTTCAATTGTTCTAATTTTTCAAAATCAGAGATATGTTCCTGTTTTGAATACTTGTCTGTTTTCAGAGCCCTTAAGTTTCCAAACCTAAAAAAAAAAAAAAAAAGAGAAATGGGTTTATAAACTGGCAAGGTGCACTAAACAGTGTCTGATTTCAACACATATGCAGACGTCTGTTCAGTCAAGTATGGCCTGACTAATGGGAACAAGCATTCCTCACTTTACCCATGAGTGGCCCTGGATGCTCATTTTGTATATTCAATACACGAAGAAATAGGAAAGTTAAAAAGGTTAAAAGGGAGACTTGGGTCAATAACCCTGCATCAGGACCTTTCAACAAGGCATTCACATGTGAAGGTCACCAACAACATCCAGCTATGCTTGGTATTGGTGGATACCAATGTATGTTACATATGCAAACATCTCTCCCACCTCCCCTCAATTCCAAGTCCCACCAGTTTTACTACTAGTGTAGTGGCAAAGCCCAGACTTTCTAGCACACAGTTGTTTGTCAACATTGGCCATGCAGGACTGTTACAGTACATGCATGCTTGATAAATAACTGGACCTATTATTCTTTGATACAGTAGTTAAATGGAGTGGTGCATTTAAGTGCACGGTGCCCACAGCAGGATTAAAAGAAAGGATAGTGTATGAAAGACGGCTCTGGATTTGTAATTCCTGGTTACCAATGTAGAATAAATTGAAACAATTCCAGTTACTATGGATTGTGAGTTTTGCAATATAGACACACACAAATTCCTGGAAGGAACTCCTCCATTATTCTGCACGACAAACATTTTGTTGCTGAATACCAGCAATTCTGCAGAAAAAAAGAGCTGCAGCCTCTTGAAATAATGAAATGCCAAACCAACCCCTACATCTTCTCCAGTCTCACAGGTCACCTGCCAGATTAAGAGGACTGTTGCTATGACAACCATATCTTGCAATTGCAAGCAGCATTTTCCCCATTTTAACCCTGCCTTGGTTTTTAATGAAAAAAATATTACTATTATTATTACTATTATTATTTAGTCCTTATATTATAGCAGTTAGTGGGTTTAAAGATGAGCATACAATGTTATACTGTAATAATGTATAATGTATAATAAATAAATAAATAAATAAATAAATAAATACATACATAAAATATATATATGAAACAAAACATTCAAAAGTCAAAAGGATATTCCAGTCCTGATAGAACAAACTACAAACTGTGGTAATATCTATGGTTTTCTTTCAAGATTATTTTATAAGGATGCTTCACAGCATTGTCTTGTTTGGCAGTTCCAGTGACAAGATAGTTTGAATAAGAATGAACAAGAAACGAGAACCAAATGATGCAATAAAACATATATATTAATCCCAGTTAACCAGAAATGATTGTTAAAGTATCCCTCACTTTCCTAACCGCGTATACTGGTTTGATTGTATACTGGGTTTGATTGTATACTGGATTTGATTGTATACTGGTTTGATTGTATACTGGATTTGATTGCTGCTACACAGCTGGAATGAGTTTGAACTAGAACAGGTGAAATGAAGACAGTAGGTACTGGACCAGGAAGCAGCTAGTCTTTGAAACAACTCTCATTCCAATTTAAAAGTAGGACACAAATACATAACCAAAAGACAATCAACAGCAGAAAAAGGTAGACTGTAATTCTTCGAGAAGAGACTTACTGAAGCTGTCTGTAACAAGCACTGTTTAAAATGTGCTTCAGGTAAATCAGTCAGTTCATCTACATAACACGGCAAAAAAAGAAACAGTTTGCTAAAAGCAATTCGAAACAGGTCTGAAAGGAAGAAGTGTCTCAATTCTGCTCGTCTCATACCCATGCAGGAAAAACATGTTTTTTTTTGCAGACTGGTTTGCTGTTTAGACCAGGCAGTGCCACTGCTTCTAGAGCTTATCAGCGGGCTGCACGCAATGCAAATTTAACAAAAGTGCCAGCTGTTATTACGCAAGGAACACAGATATGGAATATTTGAGAAATCGTCCAACGGATTCTCAAAAGAGCAAACTTAATACACTGATGACAAGCGGCCTTGCAGCTTAGCCTGGACACGGGTGGAACTCTTTCTTCCCTTTGTGGCCAGGCTGGATCCTGCCAATGTAAGCTTCGCAGAGAAATCTGAAATGCAGCCACTCTCCAGTTTAACCTGGTATAGAAATTCCAAATTTGTGCCAATTTAAAAAACTTGGGGATACCAGTCAAGACGGACAAAAGACAACCAATTGTAAAGCTACTCCTGTGTTAAATTAGGAACTGATTGACAATTAATTACGAGGTAACTGAAAAGGGGTATAGTCACAGAAATCCAACCCTGGAGACACCAGATCTCAGTCTTACAACAGTGAGTGCTGATGCAAACTGGGCCTGACCAGAGGATTTTTACCATGGCAATTCCCACCAGCTATAGTGATGTGTGTGATAAAGCCACTGCACCACGGCTCAGTGACGTTTTCCTTCTGATGTGAACTGAGATAGCACACTGGTTATACAATGTGCCCTGAAAACATGGTACATGAACACCGCAGCCTGAACAGGGAGACTCCTCTGACAAAACAAGTCAAGGGTAGTCATATAAAACCTACTTTAGTGTCCTTGTTACAACCCGAGCTCCCTATAAAACTGGAACTTCTCTCCGAGCACAACACAAAAGTATCACCAAGATGATGGTTTATCAGGACGACATGCAGAGTTCAACACAACTATGGCAAATTTCAAACGTTTCTCCTGCTTATGTTTGGGGAGGTCTGCAGTTAGGAACCTGTGTTTTTTTTTTTTTTTTTTTAAATCATAGCTATTGAATCAAGTTTGTATTGGTCACAACTCTTTCCAATTTTCAACACTGGGCAGGGGCAACAAAGACATTTCCTGAATGACCATATATGGGAGGTCATACATCCATGTGTTATGGTTACAGATGATTATATTATATATATATATATATATATATATATATAAAAAAAAAAAAAAAAACTAAACCAGCAAATAATGTTGCTGTATTGGGGCCCCCAGATCCCTGGTAGTCCGGTCTCCTGGACACAGGAAAGAATATTCCAACCCCTGCAGATTCCTCCCACGTTGCCAAGAAACTAAAATTACACAAAATTCCTATATAAAATAAAGGAAATTCTTGAGATATCTTCAAAGTAAATGATCCAGACAGGTCTTAAAGTCAATGCATGTCAAAACAAACATCCAGTACTATAAAACTGATTATAGAATCATTATGATCTTTTGTTCCCCACCCCCAAAGATTGGTTACCCATTTAAGACTATAAAAAGAGTAGTCTTAGGGATTCAAACTATATATATTTATATGAGAAATACAAAAAGTTGTATTTATTTATTAAAATCCACAGCAGGAAATCTTCCCCAGGACATACACATACATAGAGGACATCACTAGAGTACCCACCCCCCTCAATGGCTCTCCTTCTGACCTCTTAGCAAAAACAAAACCAGATGACACCTCTAGCACCGTGCAAGTAGGAGTGCATGTCAGCACGCTGGTATGAATGGATTGCGTGGGTAGCAGCACTCTGTAAACAGCCCTGTATCAACTGCACACACACTACCGGAGTGACAGACTGGGACTCAAATTCCACACGTCCCCCAACCAGCTTTGTCGCAGCCCCCCTCCCTTCTCACCCTGAGCCACGGCCATCACTCCAGGAAATAAAAAGATATGCAAATACAGAGCCTCCCATCCCTCCACCTTCACCATCACCTCCCCTCCCCCAAACAAACACTGAGCTGCTATGCATCTGCTCCCTTTTTAGCAAGGCGATGGCATCTTTTGTTAGGCAGCTCACACTGCATGTCACAGCTATCAGATGTCAATTCAGATCAGACACACCCAGAACAAACAATTGAGACTTCAAATTATTAATTTGTTACGTAAAGTTATTGTTAATGTTGCTGACCAAATCATACTGTGGGCATTATATTGTGTTGATCTAAAACAAATACTGCACAAGCCAGCAAATTTCCTTTATATTTGAGTAAACTGTACCTTATTTTACCATATGCTTTAAAAAGAGGTGTTTTGAGGGATACAAATTTGTGGGCAGTAATCAATTAACATTGATTGGCAATGTAAATATACAAAGAAAAATAATTCATTTAAAAATGCCCCAAACTTTACAGTACTAGCCCTTTATAACGTTGCAGTCGAGAGCCATAGAGAGAGTGCTATTTGTGCCATTTCACAAGCACTTGTATGTCTTATAACAAAAGTACAAGTGCTTGTGAAATGGCAATATGAGGCAAAAGGGAGCCATGAGCAGACCATATTATAAACCAATGCCGCTGTATGTAGGGCCAGTTTTATACCAAGCAGCACCAAGAATGAATGAGTAAAAATAAATAAATAAATAAATAAACAGAACACACACAAAAAAAATACTCATTTCATCATTTTTGACTTTGGGCACAGGGCACAGTGATATGCTTATACCCTTCTTAGTACTTATAAAATATTATTATATGCTATTAGGATACTTCACTAAGCCATAAGATATAAAGCAGCCCATGTAAAACCTGTCACTGTGTATTGGATGAACAGCTAAAAACTAGTGTTATGAGACGTGCTACTGCATTTGCTGTCCTCCAAAGAGAGCATCATGAGAAGCATGTAATATGAACCATTTATCCTGTGGTCCAGTGGTTAAAGAAAAGGGCTTGTAACCAGGAGGTCCCTGGTTCAAATCCCACCTTAACCACTGACTCTGTGTGACCCTGAGCAAGTCACTTAACCTCCTTGTGCTCCGTCTTTCGGGTGAGACGTAATTGTAAGTGACTATGCAGCTGATGCATAGTTCACACACCCTAGTCTCTGTAAGTCGCCTTGGATAAAGGCGTCTGCTAAATAAACAAATAAATAAAAATGTGCTAAACACTTTAAATGATCTGGCTGACAAATAACAAAACGCTTACCTTTTAACCACTGAAAAGTAACAAGCATGTCTTAAAAGTTCCTTCGTTGGCACAACTTTTCTCATACTCCATTTGCTCCGACTCTGGGGAAGCCAATCTACCCTGCCACCACACAACAAATTCACAGTTTGTGAAGAAAGTGTTCAAAAATACAATTTCAAAACTTCTACGGAGAAGACGTCCCACTTTAATCATATATTCAGAAACATGAGTGCAAGGCTAAACTGGCTTCACCGAAGACAAAGTTAAAATGAGAGTCTGGAAAACGTTGCGGTCATTACACATTTACACTGAAACCAAACAAGCAAATGATGGTATTTGCAATTGTCGTTAATAGATAAACTTGGTAAAATATGTGGTTTAATACAAGTCTATCGTGGCCATGTTCTCTCTAGTGAGTAAGGGGATCTACACAGCCACAGAAACCCCAATGTCAAGGACTGCAGAGCGGAGAGCTGGTGGCTGGCTGTATGCTCCTCCCATCCTGCTGTGTCAGGTTTGAAGCTGGAAGCTTGGTACAAACCTCACAATCATCAACTCCCCATAATGAAACCAACCAGCCCTTCCCCCACACTGCAAACACTAGCAGCAGCCGTGTCAGTTTTAAAGGGCCAGCGCTTATTAATTCTGCCATCATGTAATACTCTACTAGTCGAAGCTTTACTTCCTTACAAGTCAAAAAGGTGTAGGCTAAAGATTCTTTTTATTAAAACAAACAGAACAGAGACAATACTAAAGTAGATAGAGCGCATTTGTCCCAATACTTATAAAAGGTGGGCAAGCTGCATAATCATATGTTATTAACACACAAAATGACTGGCTTGATTAAGCAGAACTTGGTACTTCACAGGAAACTCCACCGGTGTGTCAACCTGGGGAATGCTGTGGAGTTCATGCCAAGATCATGCACCGATCCACACAGATTAGTGAAAAGGCTACCTGGGAATCTTTTATATGTATTTAGTAGTAGTATTATCAAAAATAAATTTAAGCATATTAAATATATATATATAAGTGAATATTCTTACTTTGTTTTGCATGAGGGCTTACTGCCACAGCAAAGAGAAAAGGATCAAGGTTTTTATTATTTTATTAGCCGCGTCTGTGGCAGCAGATGTCCATTTTTAATAGACCCCTTTTAAATAAGCCTTTCCTCAGATTGAAAAGAAAAGGTTCCCAGTCTTTAGTTTCAAGGGAAAATGTAAATGTTCCCCACCCCCTCCCCAATCATCATCCTTTGTTCAGAAGGACAGTGGGAAGATCCTGAACTGAAGGGTCCTGCTTGCTTTGTGTTTACAAATTTGCCACTTAGCATTTTGCTGAATGAAGTGACCCCACCCTTACCCCAGACAGGGGTCAGCCAGCCAGCAGTAAAACGTCCTGCTTGGAAAAGACTAGAGACTCACGGCCACTAACACACAGACATGTCCCGCTGCTGACATTACACGCGGTGAAGTCATCGCCAAGCAAACAATGAAACTAGAATCCACAAACATAATGAGCATGGTGGGTGTTAGGTTGGGGGAGGGGGTGACTAAGGTCAAATAAAGACTATTTTCCTATATTAAAAAAAGAAGCAAAATAGAAACAGAACACCAATTCCTGAACTGTGGCATTTAGCTGCAATTTGGTTTGGCAGTGTAGATTTTCACAGCCCCCTTGTGCCTCAGTTTGTCTCTTATATCTACAGTACAAATGATTTAACACCTGATAGCCACCTCCAGCTTCAAACAGGCTCCGGGGGAAACTAGCAGCCATCACTGTCCGATCTTGTCTGATATTACTCTGTAAACAGCAATATCTCCCACAGATTTTTTACCTAAACTTGGAGACCTTCATTTCTAATGGGTATCAAACAAGATTAGATTTTACACACAGATTACACACACACTTTAATGTTTCTGAACTTCGTAAAAAGTTTTTTGAAAGTTCTCGTATGTATAGAATATGGCATTAAGCGCACAGGTTTACCAGACAAAAACAGGTTACATTTTTTAACCAGTTAATAGTAACCAAGCAAAATGTATCCAAAACATAATTCAAAATCTACCTGATCCAGGTACTACTCCCTATGGAACCCTACAGTGCATTCCATTCTGAACTAAAATAATAAAACATGTCGTTTCACAAAGAATATGTCACTCAGCAAGTCTTAAACGTTTATTTTCCATGACTAATTGGCTGCCATAGGAAAAATGCTAAAACGACGTTTTTTACTGCAAAGCACTTTTCAAAGAGCATGCTAAATTTGGTGGCACCGTGATAAAATGACTGATCTTTTCAAAAGAGAGCGACATAAGGAGGCTGTCTGCTTCTATTTTAAACTGTCAGAATTAGCATTCTGTAATTAAAACTCACACCCCCTTCTCTTAATAACCCAAACAGCGTGATTCAATAAGGTTGTGCCAACTATTTAATCCAATTGACTAATTACAGATTTTAATTTAGCCAGTTACCGAACAACTGCTGACAATTTGTTTTCATTAGGGACAGAACAGCATAAATATTTAGACTTCCACTGACAAGAGTCCTTTCTACATTCTCCATTCTGACCCAATACCAGAACTTGGATTCATTTCATGGGCTGCTTCATTTTGCCAAACGGAAGTTTATTAACCACCCACCTATTATACATATTCAAGAACATGAATAGGAATTCACAAGCAATCTAATATTAACATAAAAAAGTCAAGAGGTGTTCTTTATTGGAACAGCCATATTTTAGATTTACGAACCAGGCATGCTGTATACTTTAGTTATATTGTTCAAACTACACTTAACCCTTGACTTGATTTATCATCACAAATTTCCTCAACTTTTGCAAGAGATTCACCAGAATCAAGGCAGATCAAAAAAAAAAAAAAGATTCATACAATTACATTCAGCCATGCAGTAATCTGTAGTTGCGCTAAAGAATGTGTAAAACAGCCGCATCACCTGCATTTATAAAAGATATATGTTGTGATGTAAAAGACAACAAGCCAGTGGTCTATTGCAGTTACTTTTCTCCATTTGTTTGACAAACTTCAAGCCAAAACACACACTGCAGTTTTGAAAACGACTTTTATCACAGCAAACTCAAATTGCATTGGCTTGTGCTACGTTGAAATGCTGAACTACGGCTGTGAATCGGACAATTCTGAGATAACATGCCAGTTGAAGTTCCCTGTCATGACCTGGGAGATGCATAATTTAACCTACAACAGAGCACCCTGTCACAAGAGCAACAGTGTAATACAAGCATGCTGTATAGGGCCATGCTGGGAAGCAAGATAACTGTGATGGAGCCAACAGTGATAATGTACAAAGTGTGTAGACAATTCTATCTGCAACAAAGCTGTTCAGCAATTAAAAGATCCAAAAAGTAAGGACTCAAGTTAGATTAATACTAAGCTCACAACTACCTATGATGGAAGCATTCAACATTATATATATTAGAGGAACAAAAAAAACATTTGAACAGCACATATGACAACAAGGGAGCTGCAGTAATCCTTTTCAAAATTCTCCTTTCCACTTCAGAAATGAAGTCCCTGGCTGTATGCATTTTAATTACTATAATACTATTATTCATTAGGTCACCTAATGAGCTTCCAATGCGGGGAAAAATAAGCTCCAAGTAGTAGGTGAATTCGTTTTTCAAAGTGTTATACAAAAATGAATACTTCCCTGGGCTCCCGAGTGGCACATCCGGTAAAGGCGCTCCGCATGGAGTGCAGGATGTGCTCTATAGCCTGGACATCGCCGGTTCGAGTCCAGGCTATTCCACAGCCAACTGTGGACGGGAGCTCCCAGGGGGCAGCACTGAATTGGCCGAGCGTCGTCCAGGGGGAGGGAGGGTTAGGTCGGCCAGGGTGTCCTCAGCTCACCACGCACCAGAGACCCCTGTAGTCTGGCCGGGCGCCTGCGGGCTTGCCTGTAAGCTGCCCGAGAGCTGCGTTGTCCACCGACGCTGTAGCACTTGGGTGGCTGCATGGAGAGTCCGCAGTGTGAAAAAAAGCGGTCGGCTGACAGCACACGCCTCTCGAGTCAGCGCAGGGGTGGTAGTGGTGAGCTGAGCATAAAAATAATTGGCCATTCCAAATTGGGAGAAAATAAATAATTGGCAACGACTAAATTAAAAAAAAAAAAATAAAATGAATACTTCCAGGCGATTTGCGTAAAGTCCTGTTACAGAAGGGACTGTAGTCCTAGTACAGGAGATTAAAAGAAGCAATCTACAGTTTACAGGTATTATTCCTCAATTTAAAATGAACAAAAACTTTCCTTCACCACATGTACAGCAGCTCCAGACCACTCTAGTATGGGCAGTTACACGGCAGCACTGGAAGTAATGCATTCAGGAACTGCAGGTGCCAGTTTTAGTCCTTGACTCTTCTCTTGAAGAGATAAAAGTGAGGTCGCCAGCTAATTAAAAAGTAATAAGGCAGGATGAGAAAGCTTTGGGGCTCAGTGATCAAGGATTAACATATCCAATCATATACTGTAAACCACTGGCCAAACTGTGCTGTTTAAACTGTGCTGTTTAAAGTGCTACTCGGAACAGTGGAACAAATGGAGCACAAGAGTAACTCAGGAAACGTTTTTAAACCTTACATTATATCCACAGCTTCCATACAAGACAGATTTCAACACCAAGTAACTGAAGTGAAAGGTACCGAAAAGGTGACTACTAAAAGCTTGCAATGTTTTGTACTGAAATACACAAGATTAGTTCACAGGCCGCTGTTTTAACTCAAGAAAGGTTTATTGCTAGCCTCAAATACTTATGACAAACTGTTTCATGAACACAGAACTATGAAATTCATTAAAACAGACTTTAAAATGATCCATTATTCATCAGTTTGGACTTTGTGACGATTGACCATCGTTTAGGTAAAAAAAATAAAATCTGTAGATAACAGTCTTAAAGGAGTAGTCTGAAAAAGCAGGTTAAAGTAAAAAAAGACACCAACTTTAAAACTAATTTTGCTGAATTGTCAAGGTTACCACTTACAAAACACAAGCTAACTTATAAATGAAAACTAACAAACAGACCATTTTTGGACAAGATAATGTACTTATCCCATGGACTCCCAATTTAACATTTCTATAAATAATCCTATATACTAAACTAAATGCAAATTAGCATATGATCATTTATAAAAAGTGCCAACTTGCTTCATCTTCAAAACCCCCTAACCTTGACCAAGACTTGAATGTGTTCCAATGATTAGTGTAGAAATACAGAAATAACAGTTTGCATCTACCAGCAAGTCTAGAATAGTGCCTGAGATCCAGTACTGTGCACAGCACATTCTATGCACGATAAGGAAGTATGTTTTGCAATTGAAATGCCTAATAAATAAACCTCTTTGCAAACAAAAGTGAAGTATGAAGAATATACCCAACAAAACAACTGGCAAGGCTTTCACATACTGTAGTTTTAGTGCATCGTAACTGAAGAAGTTTGCTAAGCACAAGCTTTATGATAAACAAAAAGGATTAGTAATTTCATTAAAGGTACCTAACATATATAGATAGAGATTATATATTGAGAGAGAGATACATATCTGCCATTTAAACACTTTTCTTCTTTTTAAATCAGTGCTACCCAGCCCTATAATTATTGAAAGATTAAAAATGTGTTACTCACATAATCGTGAAAGGCTTTTGCTTCACTTGAGTGTTCGCAGGTATCTCTTCTTTCAGGAGCAGCACAATATAGGTCCCAAAACACACTATCAGAAAAAGGATCAGGTTACTAATTATTACCTGTATGGTAACCAGCAACTGCACAACAATGTGCTTTAGGTCATTCAGATAGTTTTGAAAGAAACCACTGGAAGAACCATTATTAATTATTATTATTTACTAAAATGACACACATGGCAAACTTTAGTTAAAACTACTATTATGACACAGGCTCCCATTGGCATCTTCGCAGTTCAAGAACTTGGTTTAAAAGTTGCCATTAGCTCAGATTATAATACAAACAATCACTGTTATTAATAAACCAGTTTAAAAAATGAAAAATCAACATCATTGTACCAAGACACAAAGCTGCCGTTGGGTCACATCATTGTGTATTTAAACCCAGTTTGTGTACATCAGCATGGGTTTGGTGTTGTTTTCTCACAATAATGTATCTAGATTCAAGTTAGTGTAAAAGAACAAAACACTATACCAGTGTGTTTGAATGAGAGTTGTTTTCAACTTTTAAATGCATCTCATTATTTATGTATTTAATTACTGTGCAGACTGAAAGAAAGCTAGCTGCAGGTAAGCACTGGGCCACACATAGTCCTGAATCCCAGCAATACATGGATCCCACAACATACCACTAGGGTCAGGTCTGTAGACAATGCAGTCCAAATAACAATTGTCTTAAAACTATCTAGGCTGTCTGCCTGCTAGCAATTCTCCAGCTCGGATTAGGGATTGCCCTCTTTGTTTGCACTTAAATGCAACGTGTTAGGAAAACAAAAGTAAAGACAGTGGTTGCGTTTTTGCATGACCAGTAAGGACAGCCATTGTAAACTCTCGTTATTACAACAACACTTAACTGCCATCTCGGCTTTAACTGCTTTCACACCTGTATGCAAACCAAACATGACAGTAGACAAAACAATAGTTTGAGCCATTTAAAAAAAACACACAACTGTTTACAGTCGTTAAGACACCACGTATTAATACACTGGAGTCCAATTGAAATATACATGACAATACTCACCACCACCAAGAATGTAAAAACCCAGGCGGCTCCCCTAGCGTGATATTTTTCTCCCATCGGATCTAGAAATACAGGGAACACACACAATTAATTACGCGTGGATCGCTGCGTGCAAGAGTAAAAGGAAGGTCTGTGAAATCAACGGGGAATAAATGGTAAAAGGTGATAAAAAAAATCAAAATGGAGACCACATAGGCTCTCTGAAAACAAAGGCTATCGCAAAAGTAAATGGGGGTCAAGCATAACAAATAAAATACATTAATTAAAAGAAAAGGTCAAATTACCTCTGATAAAAATGTCTGTGCCGATTTCTGTGCTCCTACGTGCAGTAAATATTCATATACATATAAAGCTAATCTGTGGAAATAAAGCAAAAGGAGAGTTTGATTATTACATTGTATACTGTACTTCCAATACAGAAACAATCACTGACTGATCAAAGTGCTGTATGGTGAAGTGCTGCAGATACATCAAACAAAGCAGTTACTGGTATCATCCACATTTACACAAGACGTACAATAGACATGAAGAATAGCAACGTAAACCAGTAGGTCGGCATTTTTATAATTATTAAAACAAACTTTTAAAATATTAATTTTAAAAAAAACGGTATAAAATGCACACAATGAATAAACACCAAATAAAAACGAATGCTCAATATTACCTTCACATGTACTTATGCAATATTTGTAAACACTGATCTATGTCGCAATCTTAAACAGGTCTTACCAGATGCAACGTTCATTTTTAAAATACCTGCAACAGGATAACTTGCACACTTCATATTCAACATTTTAAAAAGAGCGTAACAGGGTAGGTAACACATTGCAGTTTGTATTGCGAAAACCGAAACTCGCGCTTTTTAAAAGGCAAGCTTTTAAAATGTTTATTTACTGTTATTTGATTTTTGATATTTGAAAATTATTTATGCAAAGCGATGGTTTAACAGTACCGGCGGTCTATACCCCTGTATTTTAAAGGAAAAACTTAAATATAGTAACAACTTTACATCCAGCGATATTGCGTTCAAACCCATCTTCGGCTCACACAAGCTGGCACAGCAGCTTAATAACACCAAGCAAGAAATCTGAATGGAATAAACACAGACTTTCATTCAATTGCCTGCAACAAGAGAGGAAACGCGCTTGCAAAGAAAGAACCCCAGTGTCCGAAGAACGCCAACAACACAAATGCATTTAAAAAGCCAAAAAGGGGGGGGGGGATCGAAGGGTAGTGAAGTCTTACTTTTCCCGAGCTTGCCCGTCCGAGGGCACCGACGAGCCTTTGCCTTTAGCGAACATGGTTTGCAGTGCAGAGCCGCTCGCTGGCTCTTTTCTCTGTATCTTCTCTTAGCTGTCAAAGCGTCAGCCCCGGCTTCGACCCCATCACACTGCAACCGCACTGCTCAACAGAGTCTGGTCACGCCAAGGAACAGGGGCGTTACCCGTGTTTCCCTGATTGGCAGACAAATTAACCAATCGTTTGGGGAGAATAGGCCATGCGCCCGACCTTTGCAGCATGCCAATCATTTACAGAAGCCAACCGGAGTCTTGCAAAATTCTGAAAGACTTTCGTTTCAGCAGGTTAGTTTAGTTATATTATTAGCCAAAAGGCTTTTTAAAGCGCCACAGCGCAAAAGTAGGAAAGCGGTGTTTGGTATTTGCTGGGACTTTATTTATGTTTATTCTTTGACTTAACATGTAAACTACCCTAAGGATAAATAACATTGCTAACAGTTAACACGTTTAAAAAATATTTTGCCGTGATAATAACTGGCCAGGGTTGGCATTTATTTACGAGTTACAGTACTACAATGTAAAAACGGAGAATATTTATTATGCTTGATTATTAAAACCTAATCCGTTTTGTTAGTTTGATTGAGCAAATGGATATGCAGTGGTCTACATAATAATAGAGGTAAAATAAATGAAAAAAAAAATTGTATGAAGCCAAAGGAACGCACAGAAGCGTTACAGAGATCAGACGTATATTCTAATATGATGCTACTAATTATGAACTCCCTCGTTTGGATTCCTATGAAGGTTAATAATATATATATATTTTTTTGTAAGTACTAGGTTTAGCAGGACAACACGGGGAATAGTATGGGTTCGTTTACTTTGAGTACAGTTTTTGCTCCACAATAATAATACAATAACAATAGCAAAACAGTTTATTATGCGTGCGTGTATTTTATTATTATTGTTGTTGTTTTTGTTAAAATGTGTATTATTTTCTCTTAACAAAAATATGTGGAAGGAAGCAGCTTTAGAAAATGACTACTGGTTTGTCTCATGAATGCCACGCTTAAAATAAGAGTCGCTGTCTCTTTAAATGAAATAGGAAAAAATAGACCTATCCTGATTGGTTGTCGGTTGGATTCACTTTAGGGGCGCCTTGAAACCGTCAGCTCTCTCTTTTTTTCTTTTTTTTTTTTTTAAACTGGAGCTCTTCAAGTAAACAAGTCGCACGCCCTCCTTAGCTGGCAACTACAGAAAGGGCCAGGCCGTTAATATTTGTATTTTTCACGTTTAAACAATGAAGTGGAAAAATACAGTTAGCTCGCTCATTTATTTCCATGAAATGAATGCTGATTGTGAAAACGAGAGATATACGTTTATATTTACATAATTACAAACTAGTGACAGCAACAGCGTTTGTGTGACAGTACAGGGTTTTATTTAAATTAGCACTACAAAATGATTACAGAACATAATGCGATACTGGGTTGAGTGGGAAAGACTGAAAATAAAACTAAGTGGGGAAGACGTGGAAGCTCTGTCTTTTTACAGGTGCTTATGCCTTTAATCGGTATTTAACTATTATTATTATTATTATTTTAATTTTACATTCATTTTTTGCACACGTGCTACAGGATTTGTAAAAACGAGGACGTGGATTTATAAGTTAACGTACCATAACTATTTTACCCCCCCTTTAAAAATCTGTGTGTGTGTCAAATGCACCATACAAATGGGAGTGTGCACTCAACACCACACGACCATCATGGTAGTAAAAATAGATACGATGAAGCGTTATAGCTTTGTATTAGTGATCAGCAGGTGTTTCAGCCGCACGAAGAGCACAGCGTGTGGTTTTCACGAACTACTGTGCAGAATAAATGTTTGTTTTTTTTCTATGGGTAAATAGCGGGACTTACTTCCTATGCATCGGGACTGTCCCGACCATATAGGAACTGTTGGCATGCATGACTGTACCTTTTCTTTTTGGTTAATGCTCTGCAGCCATTTGTTTTGCAGCGCACACGTTGATATCTGTGCGTGCTGCTGTGTAATACCTAGCTGGTATTGTGCTCGGTGTTCACGTGAACAACGCATGTTTTCCTGAGCCCCGCGCATGATTTAGTATTATGTATCTTTTGTTTGTCAGAATGTGTGATCTTACAGTAAGCGCCCTCGTTAACCCCGCCCCTCCCAACCGCTACCCCCTTATTCTCTTTTCGCGCGCTGTCGAAGAAGGCGTTACCTGTTTTAATTATTTATGCAATAATATTAATAGTTTATGGTTTGCAGTTACATGGACCAATTAGCGTCCAGAGTACTTTTGGATATCAACCGTTTTCGGTTACCTGTTTAAATAAAACCTATGGCCCCACGAAGTTTTGGGTAATTAACAGACTCATGTTTTTAGTACAACTGTTTAATGTAGGCTCAAAACAGGACATTGACATTACAGTTAAAAGCCTGCTTGGAGACCACTACAACGGACTGTCGTCTGCTTAAACCCGGAAAATAATGACGCTGGGTTTCTTCATCAGCTTGAAGAGGTTTCCATCATTGTTCCAGTTAATTCAACGGAATGCTACAAGAAGCTAAGTTTTCGCTATATCTGGGCCTGCTTGCCGTATTCTGTGTTGGCGAGCGTCTGCCTTTTCGCCTGGCTGGAGCTGTGAAGTCATCGGCTGCTGTTAAATCTGCTAGAGAGAGAGAGAGAGAGAGAGAGGGAGAGAGAGAAAAGAAGGGATCTTGGTTGATTCATTGATTGTGGACAGAAGGACAGCAGATCTTTTACACGTTGCCAGACACAGGTACCACTTATGATGACACTGTTGCCAAATTAAAAGCCTACTTTAATCCTAAAGAGAGTCTTGTGGTCGAACGCCATAAATTCTGACAAAGGGCCCAGAGGCCTGAGGAAAGCGTAGTACAGTACATTGCTGCATTACGAGAACTTCTCGTTACTTGTGACTTTGCTGATAAGGATGATGAAATGCTTCGGGATCAGATTGTTGAAAAGTCGTCACGTACACGAATGCAAGAACGACTTTTGTTGGAACAAAACCTCACTTTAGAGAAAACCATACAACTAGCATGCCAGATCGAGTCCGCCTTAGACCATGCGCAGTCTATCGTACCAGGGCGTCAGCAACCAGTGCAAGCTGTAAAGGAAAAACCTTACAAATCTAAACATCGGGACAAGCAGTTTCATCATAAACCAAATACAAGCACCGACTCCGCTTTAAAGCAAACTCAGCAATCTCACGCATGTTTCCGCGAACCATGTGGCGAATGCTCCTGGATGCCCTGCTCTGGAAGCTAAATGTAAGAACTACAGTAAAATGGGACATTTTGCTCGAGTGTGCTGTTCTGCCCAGAACCTTCCAGTGCATGAAGTGGAAGTTCCAGAGCTTACAGTCCTGTGCTTACATGACACCGCGCAGAGGTAAAATAAAAGTGTGCACTGTTACTACTCAAACGTCGGATGCAATTGCGTACCCTATTGACCTTGTTGTTGACACTTGTGTTTCTGTATCAGTCGTGCCTGAAAGCCTTTACCTGCGTTACTTCAGAGACTCTGCTCTGACACCACCTACAGTGAAACTTGTTACCTATACAAAAACGGACTTACCTGTGCTCGGTTGTTTTTCCGCCCAAGTACTGCACGATGACGTAACCGATCCAGCAACTTTCTATATCGTCAAGCTAGGTACTCCCTTACTAGGCATGGACTTGGTAACTACTTTACACTTGCAAATTTCAGGAAATACAGTTCAGTCTTCCAAATCTACTTTGCCTGGACCAGTGTTATAGTTGTCTGCTGCCAGCAAACCTAAGACAGTGGGATAAGCAAAGGGTTTCGTGCACCGTGTTAAGATTCGTACTACCGTGACTCCTGTCCAACAAAAGTTACGCCGCCTGCCACTATCTGTCAAAAGTGCAGTCTAGGCTGAAATACAACGATTGCTGGATGCTGACATCAGAGAGCGTATTGATGCGTCTGCCTGGGTTTCACCTATTGTGGTTACTCAAAAGAAATCTGGGGACATTCGGTTGTGTGTAGACTTTTGTGAACCTAACAAGGCAATTATCATTGATAGCTACCCGTCTCCACACATTGAAGAGCTGTTTTCTGAATTCCGAGGTGCCACACTACGGGTTGCCCAAAAGAATGCACTCGGACCGAGGCAGAGATTTTGAGAGCAGGCTAATCCATGAGCTCCTGAGTATGCTGGGCATGAAAAAGTCCCTGACTTCATCTTATCATCCTCAAGGGGACCCTCAACCTGAAAGATTCAACCGAACATTGCTTGACATGTCAGGTACCTTAGAACCTAAGCAAAAGTCACAATGGAGTCAACTTCTAAGTCATCTAGTGCATGCCGATAATTGCACCCAGAATGAAGCTACGGGTCACTCCTTGTATTTTCTAATGTTCGGGCGTGAAGCAAGACTGGCTGTGGACTTGTGTTTTGGAGCGTCTGTCGACGGTACATCTGACACCTCGTATCTGAAGTATGTCTCCAAAATGAGACGAGAGTTGCAAGCATCTTATAAAATGGCTCAAGCTACAGCTGATAAGATGAACAGGCAAAATAAAGACAGATATGACCGAAAAGTGCGATATCACAGCCTGATGACAAAGTGCTGATACGGAATCTGAGTTTTCAAGGGAAACACAAACTGGCTGACAGATGGAACTCCAGACCCTACATAGTGGAGTGACAGATGCCAGACCTGCCTGTCTATAAATTGAAGTCTGAAGATGGACAAGATCCTGCACTGGAACCATATTCTGCCATTGTGACAACAAGTGTGATTAGATACTGCACAATCATTAGTTTACATCAGACACCCAACAAACAATTTAATCCTAGATATTTTTTTGTTTATACTCTGCAGGCAGAGGGGTCAGGGTGGGGTTACAAATACAATAGGCAAAATAACAATTTGCATACAGAAATATGCAAAAGGTTATAAAAACTGTGTCCTCGGTAAGCTCGGTACTTGTTTAGAAACCTTATTTTATTGTACTGTTTCAACCACAAAGCAGTGTAGGTGAAAATGTTATGTTACTGCATTTGGAAATGCTTTATGAAAATTGGTTTCAATTAAATGTGTTACAAGAGAATATGTTTTATTCCTATGATACTTATATTGGAATATGTAATATTCTAGCTATTCAAATGTAATTCTTATGATATGTCTTTTGGACTGAAGATAGAAATTAGCTTCACTAAACACACATCTATATATATTTTGCTCAAAAGAACCAACTTCCCAATGTTTCGGTATATTTAATATGCCTTTGTCAAGGGAAAGAGTGTTTGAAAACAAACAGTGGAGGTACTTACAGGCTTTTGATGTCGTGGTTTTTCTGGTTTAATTCACTTCAGTTAAATTGGAGACTATGGCTGTTATCAGGACTTTCAGTAGTTTGAATCCCCCCACAAACACCCCACAAAGGGGTCGGATTATTAGCATCACTAATGCCCTCAAAAGTGAGGGAGTGCTTGGGTGAACCAAATCCTTGTATGTTTGAGTATTCTGTGTTAGTGGTAATGAACTGACTTGAACAGGGAAATCCATTTAACTGCAGGGATAACAATGATAACCATTCAACTGACTCCCAGTTGCTATTGCCTTTTGATTCCCAGTGCTGAACCCCTGTACGCATCTGCATCATGATAAGCGACATGTAAAAATGAGGGAGCAGTTCTAATCTGGACAAAGATTCTTGTCCTGAGCTTTGTCATAACCTTCTATTAATATCACAAAATACTGCAAAATCATTTCCTGTTTGTACTCCAAAGCCATGCTGATACATGCTAAAAAATATGAATTATAAATATATGCAAATAGCACATTTCTTATCTTCATTTTGTACCTGTATTCAAACAATGGCTGTGAGCACACACACTTCCTCCATTCAACAACCTGTCAAAAATGGACTTTTATTACTTTGGATTTTGAGGAGCATGTTTTCAAATACACACATCAATGTCATAGAAACAAACTGAAGAAATTGCAGATGAGAGCTACAGAAACTTCAGGAGGGCCCCAGTGCTAGTTTGGAATAAAAATCACAAAATCAACAGAGGCTGAGGTGCAATATTTATTTTGATAAGATTAACAATTCGGTGATAATACATCAAAATAAAACTGAGCCAGATTTGCTCTGATAGTTGTAATAATTCATGTTCCCCAAACCCCCTCTGCAAGCTACAGGGTAATTGAATTGAGCCCCAAGGGTTTGCACCAGTGCAAAGAAGTAGTTTTAAACTGAAAAAAGAGCAATGCTGCTGTATACAGGCTCTGTGCAAGTAAGCCATTTTCTGATTTCCGAGCCTGCAGATCATCTCTGAAATAATGAACATTATTCTCTTTTATGTTTACAAAAGATCCCAAATATTCACTCAAAAAAAAAAAAGAAATACTACTCATTGTAGATTACAGCACCAATTTCATTTGCTGTAGTTGTATCTTAACACATCCTTTTCTTAAAAATGACTTTTTAAACACATTAGAAACATGTTTATTCTGCAGTAGAGGGATAAGCATTGAGATATATCATACGTCTTTCAAAAATGGATTATTTATTTTGTCTGTGTATTGTGCCTCCTCTTACTTAATGGCAATGCAGTAGTCCGTAGACTATTAGAGAAGTAATGGTAGCACAAGGGCTGTAACAGTGGAGACATCAGTATAAAAGTAGCACAGTGTACCATTGTATTAGTATTGCTGGTAATGCTGGGCTTTACGCAGGGTAATACACAACTATTAATAGTATAATAGGAGCTGCTGTTCAGGTGAAGTTGCCTGTCATGTAATAGCTAGATCAGCCAAATTACCTTTATAGAAGCAGGAGCCATCTAGTAATAAGTTTCCTTTTGTTTTGCTGGCAATACACTGCTGTGCACTAGATGGCGCTGGTGGTTATTAATATAAAGACACTTTGGTTGATCTAGAATACATTACAGACAGGCAACTAGAACTGAAAAGCAGCTTCTGTCTGAATACATACTGTAGTCAAAGCAGCTTAACGCAGGCTTATAAAAACACACACAGTGTTTGAGTAATTGGAATAAGAAACATTCAGAATGATTTCAGACATCATATAAAAGGCAAGGGGACTGTGAGCAAGTCTAATAAAATTGAATGTGAAGCTACTGAGCTGCCTCTAGATATATTTCACTCCTATATATATAAATGCACTTCTGCACCATTTCATCAAAGAAAAAAACGTATGTATTATGTAGGACAATCATTTTAGTGGAATCATCTTCTCTTAGGAAATATGTATTCTTAGAATCCATAGATGAAAATGCTGTGAGTGACGTTATCCACAGAGCAGTATTTGAAATGTCAATATTGTATGCAAAGGTTTTTTATTATTATTATTATTTTTATTTTACATTTTTTACATACAGTTCAACCAACAGTTTATTCCACAATAAAAGTTAATGTTGCTCGTCAAGGGAATTTAGTACAGAAAACTGTACAGTACATTGAGGATTACAAGATGTGTGTATGTAAACGTGTGTATTTAAACGTCTCAGCAATTTTATGTGTTGGAAATGGAGAAGGGGCATCTTGAAACCGTCTGCAGACTGTAACTCATTGGAGGAGCGTCGTGTCAGGCAGTTCCGTTTACTGCGCACCCCCCCTCCCCCCTCCCCCTCCGGAGCGTTCATCACGGAAGGAATTAACTCTCCCTTTGCTTGGCTGTTGCTTTCTTTGTTTTGATAGAAACACACGGTTATTAAAGTTCAACTGAGTGTGAGATGTAAAAACAGCTTTATTGGATTTAGGTAAGCCCCTTTCACACTGGCATGCTCGACCCGGGTCAGAACCTGCCCGATGTCGTGCGGGTCAGGTATGCGATTTCACCCTGCTATTGATACAGCAGGGTTCACCTTGGTGACAGACGCATGTACACAATGTGCCTATCAATGCCCCGGAAGCGGCTTAAACTATTTGTTTAAACTGATCAATGAAACATGACTAGCTGGACTTCTAAAAGTAATAGAATATGTTTAATTTTAGAATGTCAAATCTAGGATCAGCCCTTTAAACCAGTCTTTAGAATTTTTTTTATGCAAATAGCTTTGTGTGCATGTTGTACCCATATTAAAACAGGCAACAAATAGCTACTGGAACATATAGGGCAGTGAAGGGTTAAAGAATAATGAGGAGTATTCTAAAACAATGGGTGGTGAAAATTGTGCTGAGTACAAGGGACATAAAATTAGCCCTTTACCATCCAAGCATTTGTGATACAGTTCAGTGTTCAGAGCCAAGTAGCAGGGTCTGCTGCATCTTACCACCAGTTTCACAGATTAATGGCGACCGTTGGTTATTATTATTATTTATTTCTTAGCAGACGCCCTTATCCAGGACGACTTACAATTGTTACAAGATATCACATTATTTTTACATACAATTACCCATTTATACAGTTGGGTTTTTAATGGAGCAATCTAGGTAAAGTACCTTGCTCAAGGGTACAGCAGCAGGGTCCTCCACCTGGGATTGAACCCACGACCCTCCGGTCAAGAGTCCAAAGCCCTAACCACTACTCCACACTGCTGCCCTGCTGTAGCCAACATGTTATAGAGATGATTCATGATGCAACAGGATACACAAGGTACTGGGAATACAATTATTCAAGGTGTGAGGGATTGAACATTGTCTAAGACGTCAGAGAGCAGTGGGAATGTAGGTTTCCAACATCTATGGAATCTCTTCAAATTTGTACCTTTTAAACATGGAAAAATATGAAGTTACTTCATACTCACTAGTGATCCTAACAGGGTTAGTAGGAGAGGAAATGTAGTCGTGTTCTTTATGTACTCTACAGTTCAAACCTCCTGTAGTTATGCGGGGGAGTGTGGAGACAAAAGACTGGTAAGGGAATGGATCAAGAGGGATAAGGTTAAGAATACATGTGGAAAAGATGACAATAGCAGGGCAGGGTCAGAGAATAGGCTTTGGTCTGATTAAGACTTCCAGGGTTTAAGGGTATGTTTAGAAGACAAATCCGCACATGTCAATAACAACGGGATGTTTACGCCATCTGTACAGAAACCACAGATGCATTCAGTTCTAATCACCAATGAAACATTTTGAATGAAATACATTTCCATTATATTGAGAGGGTGTACAGTTTGACATCAGTTGTACATGCAAGTACCTACTTGTTTCCCTTAAATACAGTATCTTATATAAAAGTAAAGGGATTTTTACTTTACAATGCTGTTACTAATTTGAGTATGCTAGATCTAGTCAACATGTTTGCTTAAAATAGAGTTTTTGAGTCATAAATTCTGACAATATTATTTCAACATACATAATTTGGAATGTGTCCACACAATACCTGGCAGTTTGATTATTGTTTAAAAGGGAAATTTAAGGATTGCGTGTTGGCACATGTTCTGTTGTAAAAAACAGGTAAGTGTTGCGTCTTAGCTGGTTGCTGTACAGAGCAGTAAAGACTGAAGACCTTTAAAGTTGTTTTTTTAAAGACATTGCTTTCAGAATCTTACCATTATGGGCCAGGTTTAGTTTTGCCACAGTTTAATAATAAACGTGATTACAAAGAGAGAATGCTTTTCTTCCACACTCTAATCCTAAATCTTTTGCCTCCATTGCATGGCGCTGGAACTATGTTAAACCACAAGTCCTTGTTGAACGGGTGGCTACATAGAAATGGTACCCTTGAGCACAGAGCCCTCTGTTGGTGAGAAAGAGTAGTGCAAAAGAGCGCATTAAAGCTTGATTCGGTGGTTCATTAACTAAGTATGCCTTTAAGCCACGCGGCATCATAGGTATCTCCTAACATGCTATATATAAACTGGCAACGCTAATTGGATATTCCCCAAAACACATCAAGAGTGCATAATCTGCACAAGATAATAATTATGTTAGCACTTTGTCTTATGCCAGATGCTGTTGAGTTAAAATGCTTTTCAGTTAAGCTGCAGGAAGTAACCCAATCAAATAAATTAACATCCATGCATATTAGTACAGGATTTACAAGCTGTTTGTCTCATCAGGATAAATGGAAGTTATCAAAAGTAGGTGTTGTATATGTCTACAGTAAATATGGTTAACAGCTTGTACAGTACATGCCAGTGCACGTAATTCAAATCTTCATTGGAATTCATATAATGAGGATGCCACAAACACAGACACAACCAAATGTGACGAAGAATTGGCAATTTATACCCACGACAATACATACAGTAGACAACCCCCTTTATCCAAACTGATCTGTTATCCGAACAGTGCCCCCCATCATTTTTCAGAAATGGTGAAAGCAGGATACAATAATTATACACTTTCCTCATTCTGTTCATGCTTGTACTCATGATTCACAAATCCCTATTCTCCTAGCCAGTACACTTTTATGGTGCACTGAAACACCTGCTTTACTGCAGACTGAGGAGGAAATCGTATACTGATATCAATAATGTTTCCTAGTGTGATGGTACCCTGGCATTGCATAGATAATCCCCCAATATCCTTATCCTAACCATGTACACAACGTGCAATAAACAGGAGAGGGTTGATACCTAGGCTGCTGTGTGTAATTACTGCTTTATCCCAAAGTAATAGCAGTCAAGAGCAATAGTTGCAAAATGATCTACATGCACAGTTTCCCTCCCCCTCCTCCTCCTCCTGCCCCTAACACCGGGATCTTGAGCTGCAGTGATTTGCAGAGTGCATCATATTTCAGCCTATGACATATCACAGCTGCCATCTGGAAATTGATGTTCTTGGCAGGACGTAAACCCCTGTCTCAGCAAAGAGCAACAAAGAAGTCAATAGATGTCTCATGCAACTTGATGAGGTTATTTTACTTAGCCCACAATCACACCCAGTATTTTATACAGTACACTGTACTTGATACACTTGCATAACTAAAACGGTGCTGGTCAGAATGCAGGGTAGGTAGGGGAAGACTACGCAAGAGCCTGTAGGAAAGCATGTGACTAAATATAATAATAATATATAATACAGTATGAAGCATGCATTGACTGTGTTAATATTTAGAAGAACTTTGGAGCTGTTTAGATTATTTGTAACACTAAAGCAGAAGGGGTCCTTATAGTGCAGTGCCTAAACTTCTCTGAGTGGACTTACATATATTTATAGTTTTTTTGCAGTTCAGGTTCCACCGTGTTGTTGGTGAGCTCTTTTTTATTTGACACTGCAGTTCAAATTACTATTGAAGTTGAAATGAAAGCTTTTTTCGTTTGTGCTTATTTTTCACTGTAACCAATTCACCATGTTGACGCTGATGCTTTTTATTTGAAGTTGTAAACCTGTGCCGTTTGAAAATATGTTGTACTCAGGGTTAAGGTGGGACCAAAACATGTAATAACTTCAAACCAATGAAAACATATTCATAACGCAATAACGAATGATTGCTGTTAGATAAATAGAATACCAGCCGAAATACTATGGGAATAATTTAGTTTGTCTTTTATATTCGCACAATTAGAAAAAAAAAACATGGTCACGTGAGAATCAATGTTTACAAAAGTGTTTGGTGTTTTCAACATTAAGTAAATATTTGAGGATTGCGTTGTTTTAAACAATAAATACACAACTCGACCATAGCCATATGCCAGAACCCCATTTAGAATCGAAGAGGCCAACCTTTCTCAGTAATTCACGAGTTCTACCTTAAAAGAATGTTGGTATCAAGGAATTAGGGCGTGTGTCAACTCACACTGCAACTCGTTGACAAGCCGGGGAGGGGCTAGAGCTGTGGAAGACTGGCTCTAACTTTGAGCTGATCTGAGGGGTATTTTATCGAGTCCAAAATATTGAGTCATGTTTTGACATATAACAGCTCGACATTTTGACAGATGTGCTCTGAGATCCAACAGTAAGATATCGAGGTAAGGCGATCTGGATTAGAAAGGGGATTGAAAGCAGAAATAAGCGGATCTGCCAGCGGTATCTTAATTGAATTTGTTTCCATTGCTGCCCTGGGGGAACAGTATTCAGGTAGTGGGGGGCAATCAAAACGTTCATTGTTGTAAATTGTGATGAACTTGCAGTAATTGTGAATGTTATTGCAGTTAGTTCTACCGGTTTTTGACCATTCCTTTCGTGAAACGTTGCTGAGGAAGAAAGGGGATTGCAATAATAATAATAATAATAATAATAATAATAATAATAATAATAATAATACTTTTCATAGTCCAGGCGGGTTGTGTGCTCTCCCAACAGAATGGATCTCAACTGAAATGGGTCAAATTTGTAAAAGAAAAGTGAATTGTGAAATACTGCGGTTGTATGGGAACTGGCATTTTGACATTGCACACCACTAACGTCATTAAAACAATATGTTAAAGAATGAAACATTTACTGAAGGATACCCACTTGAGTGTTGATAAGCCACAGTTTGTCAGCGCAATGTATTCCTGCAGGCTTTGTGTTACACTACGTGACAAATGACAAGCGAGTGCTTTCATTCACGTGATACGGCGGGCTGTTGAAGTATTCCAAATTACATTCAAGGTCAGGACTGGCTGTACAGCCTGGTAAAACACGTGGCACCCAGTGTTCTTTTTAATGTATACAGTAACTATATTTCTGACGCAGTTAACTATACTGCACCATGTTACTTCTTGGATGTTGTGCCGTCTCTAATTGCTCTGCCTGCAACCAAGCAGTTTTTTGACATCACTTTGGATCCCAGACTCATTGCAGTTCAGAGGACTTTCTTTGACGACACAACTGTTTCTTCCATGGTCTCTAAGGTACTGTGTATAGTTCTTAAAACTTAGTGATAACTGTGGTGTTGTGGTGTGTGATTGTAATAACGGGAAACACCAGTTGTTTTTGCCTGTTTATGGCTGATGATTAATAAAGACACATTTGTAGGGGATTTGTATTAGTAGTTTTATCAATATTATTTTATTCGTTGTGTTAAAGTGATATAACTTTTAGGGGTTTCTTAGAATTGTGTCATAAAATTCACACACGCAAAACAATACATGCGAAGATGAGAATTCCTTCCACTAATGTGATTTGTTGTGTCCTTTGAGCTGGATGAGGATGCTGTAATGCTCAAAGATTCTGTAAGCTATTTAGAATTTAGGATTGTCATTTCAACAGTAAGCAAGCCTTGAGTCCAGAGAAATTATTGTAGGACAACTGTGGTGTTTAGGAAAAAAAGGGTACAATGGCTCTATTGACACAGATAAAGTACTAGCTTTCTACTGACTGTGAGTTTGCCTTGTCTCTGTTGTTTAATTCAAATACATTTAGGTAACTAGATACAAACAGAGCTGTACAGTGCTTCAAACCTGCTAATCTATTGGGAAGTTTGGTTCCAATGTTGCATGATTTTTCTGAGAAATATGTAATGGTGCTTTTTTTCTTATTTCTTCTAATTACCCTCATGAAAGTTTACCGCAGTGAAAGCATGGTAGAGGCTACATTGTTAAACCCAGAGAGGTATGGTAAATAAAAAAAACAAACAAACATGGCAAACTATGGTAAATGCATAGAATAACCATAGGAAAACTGTAAATTACTTTACTAAATGTACTGTGGTAAACTTTGTTTTTGTACAGAGCAATATGATTTTAAAGAAAGTCTTCCAAACTGGATATGGGATTGATACATATACATTTGTATCGATGCCTTGTCAGAGTAACATGGCGTGCCTTAATAACCTTGATGAAAAGATAGGATTCAGAACATTGGGAGAGGCTTTTTGGCAAACAGAACAATTCAATCTTTATCCAGCAAAATATGCAAACACTTTGCACAAACTGTCCCGAATGAACCTCGCTTTTCATGCCAGTCACTTGTATACATGCTAAAGTGTTATTCTAAGATGCCAAGAAACAATGAGGGCAGAAATGTTTTTTTTTATCTTGGTGGGGTTGATTCAACTTTTGTAGTTCCTCTTCCATAAAAAAATGCATTCTGAACGTATAGAGTTGAATGAATGAAGGTTTAAGGCTGCTTTCTGTTGCTGACAGCACACTTTCACAATTTCCTGGGCCTCAAGTAAATGTGTAGTTCGCAAGTGCCTGGAGAGGCTTGTCACTGCAGAAGTGCTTGTTGTTTTATGTATTACATTTAAAATCGACTAATATCCATCTTGGGGCTTTTTCCTACCCGATGTAAGATCTGGTAGGATGAGGAGCTGCACAAAACAATTATTCAGATAAGCTCTTCACCGGTGAGGATCATTAGTGTTGCTGTTGCTGGTTTAACATACCAAGTGAAACAAGTGAAGAAACAGCTGCACGGATTTGTGTGGATTGCTGCTCTCCACAGTCTTAAGAAAAGCAGAAATCATCACAAGTCAAAGCAGCTGGAATGTTAAATTAGCCCAATGAACACTAATGACCCTCACCTGTGGAGAGCTTATTTAAATAGTGGAATACGGATTTTGTGCAGCACTCCTAGGTACAATAGAATGGGCTGTTGATTCGGTTTGCTTTGGGGGGTGGTAAAAGGAGAAACTATGTGGTTTGATTTGCAGTTTGTCACTAGTAGTAAATCAGTTGGTTCCTGGTGGTATTGGAAGATTGAATAAATGGTTAGTTAAAGATTGTTATGTTTCCTAAACCCTAACGTCCAAACTTGTGTTGTAGACAGCTGGGGAAGTCTGTTACACCTAGGACTGTCAACAGGCTCCAGAATCTCAGAACACTAGCATGTCAGGTTTTGTAACTCACCTCTCTACTGTATTCAACATGTGAAGTGAGTGTAAATTGCTTGAGCAGTTTAGTAAATGTATTTAATTGTGGTGGCGATTCTATCCGGAGAGCCTCGTAACAACGATTAATTGCATTGAATTATTTAATACAGTAAACAATATCTATCAAAATAGTGCAACACCATTATTCTAGAGAGCTTTGCACTCACCTGCACGCTTTCCTTTAACCTTGTGACAGCAGGTAAAGTTTCTATTTGTATTAATATTTCTTGCTTCACACAGTCCCGCCCAGTCAGAGACTCAGAAAGCCAATCAGCTGCTTTATAGGTCTGATTGATGGAAACGATCCTCGCAGGCAGGTGTGTGCTTTTGTTAACAATTAAGTATAACAATTAAATTAATTTTAGTGACAGTTTGCACAATTCACACACACCTTACTCAATACATTGTCATTTAGAGAGGTGTTACAAAACCTGACCTGCCTTAAAGTGTCCTGAGATTCTGGAGCCTGTTGCCAACCATAGTTACACACTTAATTATACAGGCTGGTCATCCTGCGGGTTTGGAAAAGATCCCATTGATCTCCTAAATATCTCACAAGGAGCTGCCATGTTATAACTATGGTGAGAGATCCAGGTTTATTGTCAGGGACTGTGGTGCAGCGACTGCTGGAGTTGACAGTGGAGAACACAGGCTGACGCGATTAGACATGTTGCATTTGATAAGCCTATGCAGGTTGTGTACAAAGGCTTGCACTGAACACAAGGCTGATTTGGAATGAAATATTTACTGGAATAACAATGTAAAATGCCTTCTGTACATAAAATGGTAAAATAAAAAGTGCTCCATTTCAAGTGATCTAGTAAAACTAGTTTAGACTGCTTTCTTTGTTGCTGCTGTGCAAGAAATTTTTATAGATGCCTCGGCTAGGAAAAACAAGTCTGACTTCTTAGCAATACATGTGTTTTTCTTTCATGGAGAAGGCAGTGGGTGATTGTGATAACATGCAGGTTATTTGATTTAGTTGTTTTCTTTACTGCTTTTTTGTGTGTGTGTGTGCTATATTTGGAAACATACCAGGTTTTCACTAGCATACATCACAAATTGAATAAAGCCTTAAACTTGCCTTATCTTACTAAATAGTGTTTGTGTATTAGACATATTGTATAGAGAGCACAGGGTATTAAGCTTTCACAGTGTTTTGTTGTTTTTTTTTTTTTCTTATCAGGGGTGAAAAAAAAACTGTGGGCGACAAATGCAACCATATAGTTAAAGAAGTCCATAGAAAAGTGCAGACATTTCCTCATAAGCTTGCACCGCTGTGTCTGCTGCAACAATTCAAAAGTCTTTACAAAATTATCCAGAAACAGAACCTGTTCTTCAATTGCAGCAACTTGAAATCCAATGGAAATGTAACAGGAGAACCAGGATATAAATAACTCACTGGTTGCACTGAATTTGGTTCACCACAGGGCTGTCTATACAGTTTTCCAGCAATGACGTCAGGCTTCCAAGACTCGGCAGTGCCTGAAGAACCCTTGCTCATCCTGGAATATGGGGAAGCTTACAGAAATCTGACTGAAGTGAAAATGAGTCATGTCGTCCTGCCATGCCACGCCAATCACTGTAATGAGCTAAGCATTGGACAGCTGCTAAAATGGATGGACACCACAGCCTGTCTAGCGGGTGAGTTGTGATGCATTACAGTAACAGCAGTTTGAACTCCTTGATGTATTGCATTCAAGGATATGGGCTCTAATGACTTGAATGCACTGTTTAAGGTGACTAAAGAATTAATAAACTGTATATGCAAGATATTTAGATATCATCTGTGACAGTGCATTAAATGCATATTCTGCAGGACAATGAAAGCTCCTCCTCTTTTACTAATGTACTTTTTGTTGGAGCGCAAGTGTTTGGTATTGCAGTGGTTGTAACGGAACACCTGTCTAACACAGCTCTGTTTATTGCATGGCACTTCATAGCTTTGCCTATCCATCACATAAGCACTAGCTGTTGTATGCAAAATAAATGAATAATTAAGCAGCTCTTATTTGAAGGTAGTTTGGTGATTTTATTAAACATTGAAAAAAGATAGTAGTGGTTTATTTAACAGGGATTGTTTTTTGTATACACGCTTACAATTTCAGCAACAAACAGTAAAAGCTGCCACCTAATCATAAACTGGTTATACCTAGTGTTGTATACCTTGCAAAACATTTTTAATCTAGTGTGGTTCAGTGGTTAGAGAAAGGGACTTGTTACCAAGAGGTTCTGCCACTGACTCACGGTCGTGGGTTCAATCCCAGGTGAGGGATGCTGCTGCTGTACCCTTGAGCAAGGTACTTTACCTAGATTGCTCCAGTAAAAACCCCACTGTATAAATGGGTAATTATTTGTAAATGTGTAAAAATAATGTAATTGTATATAAAAAAATAATGTGATATCTTGTAACAATTGTAAGTCGCCCTGGATAAGGGTGTCTGCTAAGAAATAAATAATAATAATAATAATAAAAGCGTCTGCTGAATGAGTAATAGTGTTGCTTGCAATTCCTTGTAATATAAAACATGTCAATAGAGCTGTATTTGTATGTACTTCTAATAGTGGGTAGAATCTTGTCACTCGCTCATTTTTTTATTTTCAGCTGAAAAGCATGCTGGCTCCCCCTGTATTACAGCATCGGTTGATGACATCCATTTTGAACACACTATCAGGTAACTGATTTTGAACCAAATGTTTTCTGTTCCTCCCTCCATAGTGTCATTGTGTAACTACTTGGTCAAGGATGTGGAATAACCACACACATTACAAAGGCATTGCCAATGATCTTGTAAGTGGAATTACTTTAATTATTAACTTGCAATGGAATTGCTCAACAATGGTTACTTGTATAAAAGGGCTGTTCTTTTTGCTGTAGACAATTTGTCATGCATCTCATATAAGCTGTAAAGGTTATAAAACCAGTATGCCACTTTGAACTTCTGCTATGGAAAAACACCCTTGATTTTTTAAAGATGTCTGAGGTGTGCTGTGTGTCCCTGTAAAAAGTGTTCTTCTCTATGCCACCCTCACATTCCAGCTGTTCATGAACCTGTGTGCACCTGTATAAACGTTATGATTTGCCCCTTATATACAGGTCTTGCCAAACAAATGTACATACATGCATTGCAATTGCACTTTATCACTGGCTTAACCAGTTAAAATGCAGAGAATATCTGCTTGACCTTTTGGCATGTTGCCCATCATGTTGTTTACTGTACAGAACACACAAGTGTCATTGAACCGAAAAAGAAAACATTTTGATTGTTAACATGTGCAGCGTTTGTAGTTTTATGGGATTAATGACTATCGCTATAGCAACAGTTTGGCTCCAGGTCTGTACTTGGCCGTATAAGGAGGGAGGGCTGTGTTGAAAAGGGTCTCTTCAAGTCCTTGTCATGCTAAGCAGTTTCGCAACTGCCATGCTGACTAAAACCACCCTTGGATTCTTCAGGGCTCTCCAGTGCAGTGCAATTCTCTAATTGGACAAAAAAGGCAAACCAATAGGAGGGGCTGTGTTTGTCAGGTGTTTGTATGCCAGGCAGCACAGGTATTCCTGCAGTACCTTTCCACTGTACTAAAACTGATTGATTTATTGTGCAGCTAGACAGGATTTAAATTCTTCATGCCAGATGTTCTGAGTCTTCTCTTCACAGCAGGGGAAGATTTAACTAACCAGTTATATTTTGAGCCCCAAATGAGTCCAATCTGTACTTTTTTTTTTTTATTTAACATCTCTTCATATCTTATGTAAAGTTCTTGCTCCATTTGAAAGGGTTTCATACCAACTGGGAGGGTTCTGTTTTCTGCAAAAGCTGGCAATGGGATGTCTTTTTGACAGAATTGATTTGATTTGATAAAAGTTTGTTTTTCTATAAATCTGCAACTCGCCAACAATATTCTTTCCCCCTAAACAAGTTATACGATTTTAAAAAAAATGTATTTGCTTTGGAGGAACAGAATTTTTTTTTGTGTGTCTTTCTGTCGTCCTTGGCCTGTTTGAGTGAGCACCCCTTTTTGCCAGTTTGAAATGCACACTATTACCCAATATTACCTGTGCTGATAAAAATGATTTGACCGGGCTGTGTTTGGGGTCTCTTAGGTTTCTTTTATACTGTGCATTCTTTAGAAGTCTGCCACTGAATGCATCTTTTTAAACAAACTAATGGAATAGAATGGTATCCTCATTGTATTTGACTGCTTGTACAACAACTACTGATTTTTAAAATGTGTTCTACAATACTTCCATATTATATTCCTTTCAAACTGATTCTCAAATCTTTTGAACAATACATGCGATAAGCGTTCAGAGTGTCTGGGTAAATACTCGTCTGCAGTATTTGCATGAACTTGTTTTTGCTTATCAGCAGTTCTTTTGTAATGAGTTGTCACAAGTTCAGAATTGTCACAGTGTACCGATCCCTCTCCATGCAATGTGCATATGTTATTCTTGCATGAACTCAGTTCAGGGATTGCAAACAAATCAGAATTGCATACCTAGTATTGCCATGCATTTCTTTCTTTTGTGTCAGAGGGATACATGGACGACATGAGAAGCAGGGTCTCTGGTATGATATACTGTATGCTAAACAGCAGCTCTAGTTTGTGAATTAGTTATCCATGGCCAAAAATAAAAATAACCTGTTGCATTTTGTAGACTGCTACTTAGATAGACATTTGTGCATTTGTCTTGCAAGCTTATTTAGACAAGTGTTTTTTTATTTTTATAACCTCATTTAACATGATAACCAGTTTCTCATTGCATGCCTTACATATTTTATGACTTTGTTTAACAAGATATCCATTCTTCTGCAAAGTGGAATCTAAATCATTAGGGCCAAAGGAAGGCCCCATTATCTATTGGTCATGGCATGGCCAATAGATAAAGAAGCTGGCATATGGGAGAAGTCAGTTATGCTCATACCTGAA
This sequence comes from Acipenser ruthenus, assembly GCF_902713425.1. Taxonomy (NCBI): domain Eukaryota; kingdom Metazoa; phylum Chordata; class Actinopteri; order Acipenseriformes; family Acipenseridae; genus Acipenser; species Acipenser ruthenus. The sequence goes on along the minus strand of NC_081198.1, from coordinate 7,056,658 downwards.
CCTGATTGCTTGTACCTAATAAAACATCTGTTTATTGCACAAGACTATCAGTGAACAATATACACCGATGAAGGCGCTGGCTGAAATAGTTGTCTACTCCAATAACAGATGCCTTCTGATCCGTTATTTTAGTGTTTTTGAAGTTGTGGGTGAACAAGAGACATTTCTTAAAGTCAATATTTTCTTACTTTCAGCGTTGGGCAAGTTGTAAACATCATCACAAAGGTGAACCGAGCCTTCAACAGCAGCATGGAGGTTTGTTCTGTTTTCCAACAAGCCTTTTAAAGCCTGGGGATTTTGGCTGACGTCCAGTCGTACCAAGAGGGATCAAATCGGTCAGAACATGGACAAAATCAAGATAAATCAGACGATTCATTGAGACCGTATACTGGTTAATAATAATGTACAAGTGAAAATGTTTATTAACACTTATTCTTCTCATCACTATTATAAAATTGTTCTTTACTGTTCAGGTTGAATATAAAGTTAGCAAGCCGTTTTGCATTGCTGTTCTAAAAAAATAAAACAATGATAGCAGAGAAATGAAACCTGACGAGGAGGCACCAAGTGGAGGTGAAATAGGATTCTACTGGTGCGAGCCACAAAGAGTTTGGTAGCAGATGCCTACAAGGGCTCTTAATGTGGGCACCATGTGCTTTACCATGTGCCAACTGGACAAAGTTATTATTATTATTGTTTGAGAACATCTTCATCCAGGTTCTATGAGTTAACACTTCAATATAATTATGACCAGGTAGCAATGCAGAATAATTTAGTTAAGAAAAGTGGACTTTTTTTTCTATTTGTCTTTATATCTGGTCCTGTGAATAACAAACAGGTAGGGATACTGGTGAGCTGTGAGGATCTGTACAGTGGGAGCACGTGGAGAGTGTGCAAGGCATTTGCTACATTTGTGGCCAGACCTACAGATTCAGGAAAGGTAAGACCATATAAATTACTGTTGCTTATGGATAGTTGCTAGGGTAACATGGAATAATAGGCTGGTTTATAGAGTTCTGCATACAATATTTTATAAATCATATACTAACTTTACAGAATACATTAGCGAAAACTCAAATGTTTGCGCCCTACTATTGCTGTACATGTCACTAGAGCGCATACACACTATTTGTATAGTGAGAAGCGTGGCGGGGTTTCAGTGCAAGCTGAAAATTGTTACTTTCCCATTTGTTTTGTGGTATGTGATGGTAGCACTTTCACATTGTGGCCTTGGTCAAAAAAAAAAAAAAAAAAAAAAAAAAAAAGCGAGTTTATCAGCCAATTGGTGTCGTGGTTTCCAAGCGCCTGTCACAGCTTCCAAACTATTTCTATGTGCTGTCTTGATGTGGATACGTTTTAAAATTACAACATTTTGGTGCACAACAGATGTTTCTGAAAATACCCTGTTACATGTCTAAGAAAATGCTCCAAGCCTAGTACACATTTTTAAAACAGTGCATTTGTAAAATGTACCAGTGCTAATTTAAATCCCAGTGCACAACTACAATATTATTCTGCTAGGTAATTGTTGTTTATTACTAATTTGATTTCAATAGTCATATGTTTTGGCCATAATTGTATTTATTTAAGAATTGTTATTTTTTATGTATAGTAAAACATGGCATCCAATAGTCAGTGCTGTAAGTGGTGTTTTTTTTTATGTGTGTGTGTGAACTCTTTTGCTTTTATTTTATTTTTTCTTTTGATTTCCATAAAATATGGCAAACATGTTTCCCCCCCCCCCCCCCCCAGATTTTAATAAAAATGAATTTAACTGACCTTAACACTTTTTTCATTAGATTTTAGGAAATTTTACCACAGATTTCCAAGGGGACTAACAAATACTGTAAAAGTTACGAATAAAAAAAGGAAAAATCTAAAGTGATAAGGTGATACATCAATGCAAACTTAAATACCCAGCATTGGTGGCTACTCCTCTTCAGTCTACTTTTTTTTAGGTTCAGCTCAAGCCTTTAGTCCCCAGGACTCAGGAGGAGCAGATGGAGTACAGCATTGCTGCGGAACGTCGGAGAATGAGATTAGTGCATGCAGACAATATGAAAGATCTGCTTAGCAATGGTGCCATTCGGAGAGGTAAATAGCATCGGGAACTGGAAATACAGGATATCTTTTAGAAAAAAAACATATCTGAAGTGCTACAGTGTTTCTTTGTAATAATACTTGCATTATCACATTTTAGTTATTGGTCAGTATAACTGTGTGAATCCCATTGAATCCCAGACAGTATTTGTCAGGAATTCAAGGATTCGGTGCCGGCTGAGAAGACGAGGGTGGAGAGTGTCGAGCTGGTGCTGCCCCCACATGCCAATCATCAGGGGAACACGTTTGGTGGGCAGATCATGGCGTGGATGGAAAACGTGGCCACGATAGCTGCCAGGTAATTTTACCTGCTGCTGCTTCTTTTGTATGTAAAATCAGCTGCTTGAAAAATAACTCCTGTGGCATAGCATCTCAAATACATATCTGTGTACAGCTATGGCCAAAAGTTTGGCATCGCCTAGACTTTTAGGACTGAGACAGTTTAAAAAAAAAAAAAAAAAAAAAAAAATGATTTCGGTCTTATTTAAACTGACCAGGCATTATATGAAACAGATCTAACGTTTACTGTGTATTGGTAATTGTTTGCAAATTTTATCATTGGAAGGAATTTTATTAAATTGACGTTCATTATTATTTACATGAATGTATTTGTTTTTAGTGCCTGTATCTCCCATGCTAGGCTCTCCTGGCATTGTCCACCAGATGGCATCCTTTCATTACCTGGGACAGGATGATCCCTCAACATGTCATGTAGTTTGTGAGGAATCGCGTCATTCATGCCCTGGCCTTATAAATGATCTGGTGCCAGTTAAGACAGTCCTCTTGAATTTTGGGGAATAACCCTTGGTTTTTACAGACTTCGAAACGCGGAGACAAAGAGGTCTGCCTTTAATTCCTGTCCACTTGCTTTCCAGTCGACTGTGCAATGCTCACCCCACGTTAAGAACCATCGACATGTTCCACTTCAGGGGCCCATCGCAAGTGGGGGACCGGCTGGTTTTAAAGGCTATTGTTAACAACTCGTTTAAGAACAGGTATGTGTAGAATGCGGTGTTCCAACAGCACGACAATCAAACAATGATTTTCACTATTGGAGGCCACTGCAAAGCAGATGGTAAAAATGAGCTCTGATGGTTTATAGTTGTATGTAACATTACATGCTAGGTTCATTTTAGATGCTTGCTCAGTTGTTGGGTGATGTTGCTAGAGGATTGTATGTGGGGAAATGTTAAGGTCAGGTGTAACCCAGGTAGTAGCTGTAGATTCCTTTTCAGCTAGCTCGCCATTCGTTTTAGGAGATATCTGAGGTTTTGTTTTCTTAACTTAGAGCAGTTAATAAATGGTCTTTGTGCCAAGGCTACTAGAACTCCATCCAGCAATGGTCAAGACAAAATCTACTTTCACAAGGCATTGTACTAAACAGAATAGTCTTATGGAACACCCATGCTCCCGTACTCAATCTGAAGAAGTTGTAGATATACTGGATTTAAAAATATCTGTCAATATTGCAGTCAATAATGTAACACCAACACTAATCTTACAAAAATAATTATTCTGCTTCAATAACTCAACCACAGGATTAATAACTGGTGTGCTGTCATCTGTTAAAGCTTCTGCTATATTAGGTGTCACAGTTTTCGTGAAATTATGACTAATGCCTTTGGATTGGATTGTTCTGTGTCTGCTGTGTGCTTCATTTTCTTCACCAAAATATGAATCTGTCACTGACGCCATCAGCGAACGGCAGTAAAAGTGATCAAGATAAATCGGAAACCATTTTGGTCAAGGGCAAACAAGCCACTGTAAAAGTACACAAGTATTTTTTTCGCTAAATTGGTTCATGAGGTCAAGGTTGTCTGCACTGCAGTTATTTGTGGTTCTGTGCGTTTTTGAACTGGGGTGGCTGTGTGTTTTAAGAAGGAGTGTGTTTTTTTTTTTTTTTTTTGTCTTCCTTACCTTGTGATTTCTGTGTCCTCCTGCTTCCATAGTCCTACTCTCAGTGCTAGGTTTAAAGGTAAATGGGTTAAGCTTTGAGTTTCCCATCTTTTTCTAGACGGAACATTCTTTTAACATGTTTTCATAGCTAATATAGTTTATCCTGGGATTAGCAAAATGCATACTTGAGATTGCCTGGGATACCCTGAGGTTTACTTTTGTGGCCAGATTTGTTCTAATAAGAAATCTTATTGGTTCCCCTGCTACAGCATGGAGGTAGGCGTGTGTGCAGAGGCCTATCAGTGTGGAGAGCCACAGCGACACATCAACAGTGCTTTCATGAACTTCGTGGTGCTGGACGGAGATGGGCAGCCTCGCGTTCTGCCTCGAATCAAACCAGAGCCAGTGGTGAGAAACACTTATTGACAAGCGTTCAGTTTAGCCGCTGTCTCTAAGGACTCGTTACATTTATTTCTCAAGTTAAAGCACCTACATATAAGGAGAAATTAGGACATCATTTATTGAGCTTCGTTGTTTGTAGCCAGTGTTTTAAGTTTGTCATTATTTTCTTGGCAGAATGGGAAAAGAAGGTACCTGGAGGCCAATGCCAGGAAAAAGATCAGACTGGACAGGTATGGAGAAGTGGGGCTGCTTTGACACTATAGTACCTGAAGCTGCAGGCAAATGGTGCTGTATGGATATTGTACTGTGTTTCCAGTGCATTGTGTCCATGTCCCTTCTCCGAGCCCACAAACAGTACTAACTACTTTAAACTATTTGCTTACAGTTGCATCTTTACCGCTTCTGCCCTTGTGCTCATTGAACACTATTTCAGAGAGATGAGTAGACGTTGTGGGCCATGTGTTCCGTGCAAGGGGCCGTACTTGCATAGCTGCGTCCCATTTGTACTCTCCAACTCCACTCCACCCTGCAGTCAGCCCGGTGCCAGGGTTGGTCCGTTAGCTGCCTGCCCCTTGGCTGATGCAGGGGAGCCATTTCGTGTACGTTTCTGCCTACCGTAGAGTCAACCTGTCTAGGGGGAAGCAAATCACCAACCTTACACAGCGCCCTTTCTGGTCGGGAGGGAGACTTGTAGCTTAGCGTCTTTCTCTCTCGATCACAGGGTGCTTATAAAAAAAAAAAAAAAAAAGATTTTTTTATATCCTGGTCACAGTTTTAAAATTGTAATAAATACAAATGAAATTTATAATTTCACTCCATCCCTACATTATCCCATGAGGTCTAGCTTTTCTTTCCTCTTCTTTCATTAGGTCAGTAATTATAATTTCCCTGTTGTCCGCCTGTGATGTTATTCCTTTTTTGTTTTTTCTAGAAAGTACATTTTCTCCTGCAGTCAAACAGAGGTACCCCTGTCTGTCCCCTGGGACCCCAGCAATCGGGTAATATTGTGAAACCAGCACTTAATATTGTGAAACCAGCAATATTGTGAAACCAGCAAATGGATGGCTGTCTTGCATTTGGATATATTGGAGAACTGGATATGAAATTGTGGTTAAACTTACTTAGAACATTCTTGTTGAGAGTATCAGAATCTGGGGCCACATGGAAAGTGACTGTCTGTCACTTACATTTGTGTTTGCACAGTGGATGTACTGTTTTACTGGTGGTTCACTTTTTCATGATACTGGGAGCACTGGTTTTGTATTTACAGCTGTGACAGATGATACATGTTATTGACACAGTACTTTTTTTTTTTTTTTTTTTTTTTTTCAGGTTTACCTCAGTTTAAACAACGTCTCTGCACTTAAGATCCTAGCAGCTAAAAGAGACTGGGTCCTTCAGTATGAACGAAATAAGGTCAGCTCAGAATCGCTACTTGGGTTTATTAATACTGAGAACATTTGGTTTTGGCAAACCAGAAAAAAAATTGACATGGATTTAAATATATATGTATTTTTATTATTGTAGGTGACTTTATACGCATTGGAAGAGGACCAGTTTCTCTCATTTAAAGTGGAAATGATGGTGGAAATGGTGGCAGAGAAGGTCTTTGTACTGCTGTCTGACCTGAGCCGCAGACATGAGTGGGACCAGCATTACCAGTGCGTACCCAGAGTCACCAGCCTGTTCATCTGGCCTATTGTGTATTATAAGCAACATTTGTAACAATCTTTACCCTGAGAGAAATTAGTGATTATTTTTTTGTCGGTTACCACCTCAGTATTCAGCAATATTATATAGTATAGACTTTTTAATGCTCAATCTTACATTTTCATGTGGTGTGTGGGTTTTTCTTTTTTTCTTTTTTGTAGAAAATGTGATTTGATCTGCCAGGTAGATGAAGATGACATGATCTATCATGTGGTCACTCCCTCAGTCGTCAAAGACAGCAAGTTCCAGGACTTTGTCTTGCTGGCCTCTAGACGGAGGCCCTGCGACAAAGGGTAGGAGCTTTACTGCTTCACACCAACACATGTCCCTAACAGCATGCAAAGTGACTTTAAACAAAGAATTATCTGCACAGCTTAGCAGCCACATCATTGGTTTATTCACTTGGTGCCTGCCGGGCGAGCACAGGTACATCTCAATAGCGCAAGCACCAATACGGAGAGACCCATGTAGACCATACTTAATAAAATCACAATGTAACAATAAAATAATTCCAAACATTTACTACACAACCAAACCATAACTGAACTCCTTGTTCAGCACACATTAATACATAGTTAGTCTTGTTTAGCTATGCTTTGCAAGGTGAAACTGCACTGGCATTGGCCATCTCAGGTTCACTGTTCTCCCTGTAGACTGCTTATGTTAGATACTACTGACTTGAACAACAGTGAGGGTGCATTTCATACTGTTGAGAATATCTCTGTCTTTGTTTTTACAAGGGTCAGTTTACTACGACCTGTCAAGCAAGCACTGGCTCATACTCTCATGTTGCTGGCTTTAATCTTGGGGGTGGGGGTTTATTATTTAATTTTTTTAGACCACAATGACTTCTTCTTTTGCTTCCTAGTGACCCCTATGTGATAGCACTGCGATCAGTTACACTGCCTACACATTCAGCCACTAAAGATTATACCAGGGGTGAGGTGTTAAGTGCTGGTTTCACTATTTGGGAAGAATCGGACACTGTTACAAAGGTAAGATCTTATCAAATTCACAAATGGCAGTGTTGAGAATTAGGATAGTTCCCTTATTCGGTAAAGCTTCTGTGCTGGAACAGTTGGTATTTTATTAAACTTTGACAAGCTTACTTTGGATAGACTATCATCTTGGTATATATGTAATTTATAAAATATTTTGGCTTTATTAGGTACGGAGTAAAGTATAAAATCCAGTATTTAATGTCCACTCAAGTATAGAGCTGCACAAAACAATTATTTGGGTAGTTGAGGGTCATTGGTGTTGACGGTGCTAATTTACCGTTCCAAGTTAAATGGCTGTATGGGTTTGTGTAAATTGCTGTTCTCGTGTCTAAGGAAAGCAGCAATGCAGTCAAATAATCACCAATGACCCTCACCTGTGGATAGCTTGTCTGAAATAAAGGGCAGCAGTGTGGAGTAGTGGTTAGGGCTCTGGACTCTTGACCGGAGGGTTGTGGGTTCAATCCCAGGTGGGGTCACTGCTGCTGTACCCTTGAGCAAGGTACTTTACCTAAATTGCTCCAGTAAAAACCCAACTGTATAAATGGGTAATTGTATGTAAAAATAATGTGTAAAAAAAAGATAATGTAATTGTATGTAAAAAATAATGTGATATCTTGTAACAATTGTAAGTCGCCCTGGATAAGGGCGTCTGCTAAGAAATAATAATAATAATAATAATAATAATAATAATAATGGTTTTGTGCACTACTTAAAGGGTAATAAGGACCTTTTTATTTTATTGTTAAATGTTCCCATGTATTGCTACAACTGTTTACGTAAGGTGTTTGTTTTAATTTTTTTTTACATTTTTACCACTTTTTTTTTTTACTTTTAAATTGCATTCCCTGCCTCAAGATGGCTTCCCATGTACCTGCACCTCTCAGAACTACATTTGCCATCATCCTCCTGCTCACCCGTAAATCCATCTGTTACATATGTGAGCAGGAGGATGATGGGAAATGTAGTTCTGAGGTCCATGTGGGTACATGGAAAGCCATCTTGAGGCAGGGAATGCAATTTAAAAGTTTAAGTGGTCAAAATGTAAAAAAAAACAACAGACACACCTTATGTAAACAGTCGCAAAACATGGGAACATGTAACACAAAAATAAAAAGCTCCTTATGTAACCTTTTTAAGTAAGCATTGAAAAGTGGTCTTTATATCCTGCCCTTGAACACAGGAGTCACATACATATGGGTTCATTTGATGACAAACTAGGATCTATGATAGTATTAGTGTTTAAGTCATGAAACTGAGCTCTAGACATGTGTGGGTTGATTGGAGCATTTTCTATGAAGGTCAGGGTCAGATATCTGCAGGTATCCAGTAGTATACATAGTGTTTTTTCTGTTTTAAATCCCAGGTGTCCTACTATAACCAGGCTACCCCTGGAGTGCTACCCTACATCTCCAGAGACATTGCTGGACTCTCCTCCAGCTTCTGCACAACATTCACTTCCTGTAGAAAATTCCTTGAAGAAAACAACAAAGATTCAACACCCGCTCCTGCTTCAGAGTTGTAACAAATGCCAGCAGTGCAAAAAAAACAAAACTGTTTACTGTACATCACCTGTTCACGTTAATATTGGGGTTTAGTTGTAAGGGATTGGATAAACTAGACATCTGTTACTTATAGTAGGGCATTTACTGTCGCACAATTTCTTATGCCTTTACAGGTTTTATCAGTCTTCTCTCTATATAGATCATGAATGCGGCTTTATGTAATGTGTGGTTTTTTTTTTTTTTTTTAATTGGTTCCCCAATAAAGAATTAAAGAAAAAAAAAAAATCTTCCATCACTTGCTGTTGAAGTAATGGCCTGGGACCAGTTAACCAGTAAACAAAGACTTGTCTGTTTGTGAAATTCTGTTTTGTGTTCCATTGCTTTTAATGGAGAAGTTAGATTTTGTTGTGTGTGTAATTAATAAAGTAGTAATGCATTTAATTTTACTTGTTTTTGCATTGGAGTCCAAGCTTTTATGTGTAGGTTAAAAATTCAAAATGCTGTTCAATAAAATCAGAAAGCTCTACTTTGCAACAATGTAACTTTAATGCCTATTGCTCTGTAAATGGACATTGTTCTAACATTTTTTTTTTAACTTGCAACTTATGTTCTGTAACTGGTACTGTGTGTTTTATGTTAAATCCTTGGCAAATTTTTATATTATCACTGATTTACTGGTGCTGCTGCTTTGTAATTGATTTAGATGTCAAATTGTCATGGAATGTGATATTACCACAATTTTGTCTCAAAATAACCTCTCAATCAGTATGTTTACATGTTAGACATATCCATAATACTTCAGTAGCCAAATAAGTATTCTGGATAATCTGTTAACATGCAAGTGGAGTTTGTTATTCTACGTTTTATATGCAGACAGAAATACCCTGAACACGGCACCCTGGGCATGCGCAATGTGCTGAGTTTTTACAATGAAAGACTAGCAAATGGTTAAAAACAGGGTAAAAATGAATTCTAATGATCTTTACAGATTAGTGAAAAACATTAACATGTTCGATCACTCACTTGAATATTAAATGATTTACTGAAAGTGGTGTTGGTGTGTTTATTTCATGCATGCTTTAGGTTTTATTGAACCTGTTTTCCATGTTAGATTGAGTTTTTGCTCCCAATTGTTCTGCAAATAAAACCTTTGTGGTGTTGGGTCTTAATGGGATTCTTCCAGCAACTACTCCAATAGTGTGTGAAGGTGCTTTGACAATGTGTTCCGGAGATGCTCGTCAGTTCTGGTTGCCTGCCACAGAGACACAGTATGTAATTCTGAGAACAATAGAACTTTAGTTTGGGTCAGTGTAGTACAATGTAATTTCTGAATTGTAAAGCCCTTTTAAAGATAAGGTCCAAACATACTCATCTGACTTTATTATAATGATGTGATAAGAATGAGGAATTTCTTCATAACCTTGACTTTTGGTTCTCATTGATTCAACTGTTTGTAGCCTGACAAGTTATCTACGCACTAAGCGGTGGTTACACTAGCAAGAGGACAGTTGTCTGCAAGTCCACTAAATGCATCCTCGAGTCATACCTGTTATGTGTTTTGAACTTTCCTTGGCAGTGTCGTGTGAATGGCATCCCTTGTGAAGTTTGTTTATCAAAACTGTACCAAATCCTGTAATTGCAGTAACTGGCAGAGATTCATGTTATTTGGATCATGCTGCTGACACAGGCTATGGCCACAATGGAAGTAGACTACAGAACCTAAACACAGTTTAATGAAAGGAAATGTGTTTTTATAAAAAGAATTGGACTTCTATTTGGGTAGCAGTACTGTTGGTGTTTTTTTTTTTTTTTTTTTTTTTTTTTTAAAAGTCACAGTGAATAATGCTGACAATTAAAAAAAAAAGTAAACATATTTACAGGCAGTATTTTTTTGTCTGAAAACTTTGGACGTCAATAGAAAAATGACGTGCTACAAACCTTTTTTTTACTGTAATTTGCAAGCTGTCCCACAGTTGTCACCCATTTTATGAAGTTGGTTGATCTTGCTCTAAAAGTGTCACAATTCTTGAATACCCCGTCGTAGAGAGACAATGGCTGTAGTCCCAGCCCACCAGATCCACCTCTTACTTAAAATAAGCAAGAGTTGCACATCTGATTGGGCCAGAATAAAAATATCAAAACAGCTGCCATGTGATTCGGGCTATACAGTAAATTCAGATGTGACTGATTTGTAACAATAACAACATTCAACCATCACTGCACTATGTAAGAAAATCCCCTTCAAGGAAACAGCAGTTATGATTTTCAGCCAGTAGCTGACACTGCTATTCAAATATCATATTAGAAGTTAAGGTAAATTTGTAATGTGATATAAAAAGGGATGTGGACCTTAGGTTTTGTAGACCTTATACAGTGTGACTTGCATGCTTTGGTAACAAATCATTTATTTGTGTAGCTGGTTTGTAAGGCTTTGCCATTTTAATTCCAGACAGTTGTAAAATATCTTTCAAAATTGTTTTGTCACTACAAAAAGTGTCTCCCCTTAAAAACGAAAGAAAACAATTTAAAGTTGCAGATTAATTAGAACATGCATTGATTTTTCTAAACGTTATAATATTACATTTTTTAATAGTAATTACTGCTTGTGTTCATAACCATTTCACTTCTAAGATGTAAAGACGTCTCTTGCAAAATTATTACTGTACTCCTTGTGCAGATTGTAAAAAACTTTGTCTGTGTTCCTTCCACGAACTAAGATCAGTCCCTTATAACCAGTCATGTAGCTCCCCTGTTCCAGCTGGTGTTCTACTGTCAAGGAGTGTCGAGGTGAACTCTGCTGTAGCATCTGAATTGCCAACAGTGATTTACCAAGGGGCACAGCTTGCAGCTGGTAAGACACCTCTTGCCACAGTCCCTTGCAAAGACTCATCATATCTTCTACTAGAGGCTTTGTATAGCCCTGGACTAGTAGCTCTTTTGGCCAGCCAGGAGCTATAGTTACATATGGAAACACCTTGTTAATTTCCTTTATAAATTGATCCCCTCCAATATACCCAGGAGTTGCAAATCTACCATATGAAACGTCCATGTTTATCCAAGTTGGGTTATAAAGGAATTTCCTCTCATTTAAATGCTTCAGTAAAGCGAGCGATGGTGAGAGTAGTTCTTGAGATTTGATCTTCAGGTATATACCCCATGGTTTGGGGGATACAAGTATAAGATCTAAACACTCCTGCAGCTGAAAGTCCACGTCTGAGCCGTCTACCGTCGGAACCCCAGGATTGCTTTGTGTTTCTCCGACTGGTACAACAAGCATCCCGCTGTCTCCTTCTGCAAAACAGAAAACAATACCATTTATTAGTCTCACGCCAATTTCTGTGGCCCACGATCATGCCAGATTTCTCATTCACCAAGTAACACATTATTAATGTTAAATCTCCAGTACACACTGTTTACTGTTGATTTAAAGAGTATATATATATATATATATATATATATAGTTCCCAGTTTCATATTAGGTAATACTCGCTCTATAAACTTGCACAACAACAAATAAACATAACAGCAGTTTTTTTAATTGCATCAGACACATGCTTTGCTTTGCAGAGTAGTCAGGATTCCTATGTGTTGGTTAGTTTACTGTAAAAGATCATTGTGCTGGGTTGCTATGGGTTTAAAGCTGCTGTGTTCAGACTGTTCTGCAGGTTTCGCATGGAATTAGGTCGCTCAGTTTCAGACTAATCACTTGCATTTAATGCCATTATTTTGGCACATTCAGCAATCCTTTCTTCCAGCAAGGACCCAGATGAATAGTCCGAGAAAATGAATTGCCATGTTTATGCCAATAGAGTGACCCCCCCCCCCCCCCCCGGTAAAAAGCCAACGAAATCTGACAATGGACTTGGGCTGCAGATGAAACTGACTTTATTACCCAGTGATGGGAATACCACACATTAAACTCATTAGAAAGGATGAGTTCATGGAAATTAAATCATTTTCTTTCTGGTGTTGACAACTGCACCATATGTATTCAGAATTTCAGGACTTGGCACATGGTAGAGATACAAAATACATTTTGATTTCATTTTAAAATGTGTTATGCAATATACATTATATATATATATATATATATATATATATATATATATATATATATATATATAAACACACACACACACACACACACACTTGGAATTTCATTTATTTCTATTAATGTGAACATGGTTGACCCATGACAATGCCCCCAGCTTTAGAGCTGGCAACAATGTCAACAAGGCAGCATCATATTCAGTGAATTAAATATGAAAGTCATCTGTCGAGACATGATTTCTGTCACAAACTGATCACCATAGCTTTACCTGTAAACTCTTTTGATATTTGTGATTTGACTGAATAATCTGTCATGTTCAAGTAGGATGAATGTTTACAGTAAAGGCAGTTCTGGCTTCAAATGTTCTTTTACCTTTAAGCAAAGTCATCAGTGTGATCCTGTTGTCAATGCTGTGCCATTGGATGTAGATCCCATCTGAGTTCCGAGGCTTAAAGTAATCAATCAGGTTTCCTCCAGAGTAAAACCGTCTACTCCTGTTTGGTTGAACTGTGGGAATATTGTATAATACAGTGTGTGTGTATATATATATTATATATATATATATATATATATATCTATCACTGAATTCATTCAGCTGCCAAGACCAAACCAACATTTCAATGAGGTCGACTCAAACTGGCTCACTCACGGCTGGGTGGGTGGCCGAGTTCAACCAGTTCGAAGGAGGCTGATAGGAAAAGAGATTTCTGTAAATAAAATGTAAACCGGTACTAACCCTACCGCTAATACATTTTTTTACAATCTCCCTACTGTTTTTGGTGTTGATTTAGTTTTCTAGACTTCTTTTTTTCACTTTGGCTCAGATGAAGCCAATGTATAAGCATGCTTCCTTTGTTACAGGCAACAGGAGCCCATCTGATCATTTTCACCAGATCCTATGCTGCACACACATCAGGAAAAGATCATATTACCTCTAACACAGGAAGTGAACGAGCTGCACATTTTTGTTTAAAGCCTATATGGTTGCACATTTAACATTCTGCTTTATACTGACATGCCACTTCTTTGAAGGCTGATAAGACTGGGTCGTAGATGTCATAGTAGATCTGATCAGGCTGGCTGTTGTCCCGGATGAACAGAAGGTCCTCCACAGTGACAGGATCGTCCTTTTCCTGCCACAACGTCAGGCTGTAGCTAAAAATAAAGGAGAAGCATGACAGTTAGGAATGCATATAAACAAGGTTACATAATATTAAAATGGCAGGGACCTGGCAAAGGAATAAGGGTTCTAAAAGAACAATGAATATTTAAACTGAAATACAGATATAACCACGGTACATGCAGTTCCCCTTCAAACACTAATACACAAGAACAGCTCAGCCTGTAACGAGCAACAGAACGTACAAATTCAAAAGGAAAACAATTTCCTTCTGCAAACAGCTATCTGTGTAACTGTTACCTGGGGGACTGTTCCAGCAGCCATTTGAAGTGTGGCCAGGCATTTTTACCCATGACAGCTCGGATAGGGAAGGTGACTTTCTGGGTAACATTCTTCAGGAGTTCGTACATATCTTCCACCATGGCGCGTGTGTATGTCTTGTTGGGCAGCAGGGATACATACAGCACTTGCCAACCAGGTGAGATTGTAGCATTGGGGAACTTCTCCTGAATGAGGTTCAAAAAACTAAAAGAAAAATAATAATAATAATAATAATAATAATAATAATAATAATAATAATAATAATAATAATATCAGACCTAGGCATGCGTAACATAATTTAAACTAAAGATTTATTAAATTCTATTCAGTTGTTCTTGGTAGTGTCTTTTCTTTATTAGAAATTCTTCTACACTACCTGTTTAATGCCTATTTTCTCAATGTCAAATATACTGGACACTGGCCAGCAAAGGGTTTAACATACACTTTAATGACATGATTTGAATGGGGACGGGGAACTCTGCTCAGTCAGTGGCCCTTGAGATCCATTTCAGTCCAGGTCTGTTCCGAGCAGGTCCTAAATTAGTTCATTGAACCTGCTAAAAACCCAGACTAGAATGGATCACAAGGGCCGGTTGTGCACCACTGCTCTAAAACACTAGGCATGCTCAAAGCCAGGTCAAACCAGAACCCAGAACCACTCTGAATTATTGCAAACACCATAAAATACTGAGACACATCTAAAAAAAGCAATTGAAATGACATCAGGGCCACGTTCTCAAAGCTTTTACAATATTCCTTAATGAACCTCTGTTATTCAACAGTAATATACAAAAAAGGGAAACAAACAACTTGGGAGTGCGTAAGAGACCTTCAGTTAAATGACTTTGATATTTGAGTTTTGTAAAGTCTATCAGTGTTTTTCTCCTTTGAAAAAACAGAAGCCTGGCATAAACTCAAGAGGTAAAGCGCCCAAGCACACTTACCTAGTAGCATTCACTACTTCTATAAAACCAGGAACATTTGGGCCATGGAGAATATCCGCATTCAACCAGACAGGTCTGTTAATGCCACTTTCCAAAGCTTTCTTTTTTAAAATATCCAGAGAGGGACCAACTGACTCGATGGTTTTAAAATCCAACTTAATACCTGTTCAATACAAGAAGGCTAAACTTTATAATTGTACATGGAGAGACATTTCACCCTGTTCAGTGATTTGAGCTTTAATCAAGAAAGAGTCCCCATCCCTATATGTGCAGGTAGCATTATAGGTTTTAGAATTAGTAAGCAAAACAGAATATGCACATGAAGACAGACATCAAGTCTGAGTTCACCTTTATTGGACTTGAGAACTGCATCCAGCCACTCCTGGAGAGTGTTATCGCTATAGATGTCAGGTGGGTGGGCCATGATTGGGATGCTTGTCTGGCCATCTGTGTTGTAACCTTCAATGTTAACATCTGCCTCCAGGACCATTGCATCACCTTTTGATAAAAATAAAAATACACTGAAGGAAACACTAATAACCTTCCATAGGCTGTTAACTGAGCATGGTAACCAATAATAATAATGCAATGTCTTATTCAATGTTCTGCCTTGAAACCACCTGAATCTTTGTTCTGCCTTCAAATTATCATTTAATGATGGACTATTTTATTAATACCAACTATAAAACACACTTATTCTTCATTCAAGAAGCATTTGGTGAACTAAAACTGGTTAGGATATGCTTTTGGTCTTGAATCATGAGACCCTTATAAAAGTGTAGCACAGTAAAAGCATAGCAAAGTGTAATAAAGCATAGTCAAAGCACTGGTAACCACTGTAAAGACCACCAAGGTATGGCAAAGCATATTAATATATTAATAACATGGGTAAACTATGGGAAACACTGTATAACCATGGGAAAAGCAAAAATACAGTGGTAAACTTTTATAAGGCTACAAATGATACATACCTCTATTACGATACGATGTACCATGATACACAATGAATACGAAGTAATGATTAACGTGATTTACAATTATCTGAGACTGAAGTCAATTTTTATACATAGTGTACCTTCAGAGCTGTTTCAAAGTTAAGAAAACTTGAAGTAAATGTGTATGTGTGTGGAAGATGATATTCTAATGAGATGCAAGAAAGGTTTTAAACACTAAAACCGCCATGCAGGTCAATTTGACACATTTTGGATTAAAAATGTTAATTACTCTTCCACTGTAAATCGTATGTGTATGTCCGTTTCTGACTTTTCCTAAATATATGTCTTAAATATCATAACGCCGTTTAATAGCCAGAATCGCAAAAATGATAAAGTTATAAACAGTTCTACCTAGAACCGCCATGTGGGTCAATTTGACCCATGTATAACAATACATATATATATTTTTTTAATATAAGGTAAGATTCTATTTTTTTGTAAATGCAGCAAGCAAGACACGACCCTGCTCCTCTAGCACATGTGTTTTTTTATTTTTTATTTCAAGCCTGTCTTTGTTTGTAGACTGACTACGAGACAGAGATTACTATGATTGTGGACTTGTACAATTGCACCAAGATGCCAACTCGGTGATAGCATATACTTTATTTCTCAATGTACCTGGGAGAGAGCAATCCTTTGTTTTGTTCCAGAAATGCAATGGGAATCAGAAGGACATATTTAATCTTGGAAGTAGTCATTTTGATTGGAATACCTCAAGCTGCACTCAGATGCACACAGCAAACCGAAATGACAGGTAGGATAACAACTTGTGCCTAATATGAAACATATATTAAATATTCTTTTTTTATATTACTTTTAGCAAAAATATTTCAGTTTTGCAGGTTTGTATGCACCAGTTTACATGTGTTTACACAATAGTGTTCAATGGAACTGCGTCTGTGTTTACAACACAGCACCTGGATGCAGGCACAGTCAGCTGGCAGACGCGTACGCTCCTTCATAGAGTACAATGCAGCTGTCATACCGGAAGTAGTGATATATTTTCTTTTTATGTAGTATTAGAAACAATGATTTCAGTTTTACAGTTTTGTATGTAAATATACCCGCTTAACACTGTATTTTTTCACTGTTTGTAGTCATGCTGTATATGCACTCATTTTAAAAAGAAAACCGTTTATGTTTAATTGTCCATTTGAATAGTGTTTCTGCAATGCAAATGTTAGATATGATGTTCATGAATAAAGCTTTTCAGTTGTATCCGATAGCATGGCTTTCATTTTCATAACGAAGCAGTTTGAAAATGTATGGGTCAAAGTGACCCACGTGGAGGTTCTAGGTAGTTCGAAAATCTGGCGGTTCTAGTGTTAAAGTTCTGTTTTTTATACATAACACCAAAATTATTTACAAAAACTTCAATCACATAAAACCATAGCTTAATATATAAGTTTCATAATCATTTTTTTGTTCAGTATACAAGCTGGCCAAATACTCAAATACACTCCACCAGAAAACAATAAAAAGGTTACTTTTCAAAGCTTTCTCCATCTCACTCTTGTTGTTAGCAGAGTGATACCAGGACACCAGCAACCCATCCTTCTTTTGTATGAGGCTAAGATCCAGCAGGTAGTCCTGCATATCTCCATCAGTAGGAAATGTAAATCCTGGCAATAGACCTGCAAAAGAACAACAATAAATACACATTCCATTAGCTGGAATCTGCAGGTAAAGTTGCCACTGAAAGACAGGTTTGCCCTGATTGATGCACACCCACAAATACATTCTCCACCACCCTCCTCCCTATTGAGTACATGCAACAAATTTCCATTCATTTAGTGAAAGAATATCAGTTATTTACTGGACCGTTCTGCTATCATGTTATTTGTAAATAACATGGTGTCCACTCACAAGATGAGTGGAACAGTTAATCATGGAGGAAAATCTCACTCATATGCAGCAATGATATGCAACTAAATGATACTGTCTAAGTTACAAAGGTATCAGTCTAATACATTCCCAGCACTGAAAAATTAACACTTTAGCTGCCGTGCTATATGTAAAAGGTGTAGCTTACGTCTAAGTATGTTTGAATACATTGAGTCTGCAGTCTGTCTGTCTGTCTGTCAGTCTCTCTCTCGGTGAAGAAAGCCGGGCCAGCTGACAGAATTCAAATAAGCAACAGCTCAAAGAGAACGTTTAATGTTTTAGAAAGAATGTACAGGTTTACACATGACGCCTTTTTGCACCAGGCAAAGAGCGTGGCCCGCATTTCTGCACACGCACTTTAACTATGTACACCGCGTCGCCTAATACTAACCTGATCAACAGGTAATTTAGGATGCATGGAACGTGAAAGACCACCTCATTAGAAACTGGTTCTCGCCAGTGAAAACTAAAACTATCTCAATTGTTTGAATTTTATTAATTTGCCACATAGTTGCTTCAGGTAAGCAATCGCATATTGCATCAGATTCACTAGTAACTGTAGAAACAATAAACATAATGTTGTCCTTCTCTAGTAACGGTTATGTGACGAGCAAAACACGCAATAACTTTCTGACGCCTTGTACCGTTGTTGTATGTTATTCTATAAAGATAATCCAATAAACACTGTTATTAATTCTGTACTACTAGAACTTGCCGTACATTATCCTTCGACCTTTGAAACATAACAGCCCCCCTTTGTTTAACAAAAAAAGTATAGGTGCTTTTACCTGGACAAAACCTTCTGTTCATTGAAAATATGGTTGCAACCACAAGGACCAAAGCCACACAAATACCAACTGCTGCCATCGTGCATTCTTGCCGTGACATACAGCGCTCCTTCTTCTCTACGAGCCTTTTTTCCATTTTCCTGTGTTTAGACATCACGTTCAATCACATGATGCTTGGCGTACTGTATCTG
This sequence comes from Acipenser ruthenus, assembly GCF_902713425.1. NCBI lineage: Eukaryota > Metazoa > Chordata > Actinopteri > Acipenseriformes > Acipenseridae > Acipenser > Acipenser ruthenus. The sequence goes on along the minus strand of NC_081198.1, from coordinate 7,037,753 downwards.
TAATCACTCAGGATGCCTCCCTCTCTGTATCTGCGACTACTTGTCTTTAAATCATTCCCCCCAGTTTCCTGTGTTTGTGCTATCCGTGTAGCATCGTCAGTTGCCCTTCGTTTCACTGATGTTTAAGAAGAGCACACTGCTGACCGTCAAAATGTGAGAAACAGAATGAGATTTGTATGACAAAAACACGGGTTGAAGCTAGCTGACTTCTGTATTTGCTGACGTCTGTATAAGTTGACTCGCCAGTAACGCTGATTCGTCACAGGCACGGCGATGAGGGTCTGGTCTTAGTTCGTGTATGAACCAGTTATGCATTTGCTTTACTAAAGTTAGAGGCAGTAATGCAAACAGCAGTGTCCGTGTGTGAAATTTAAACACAACTACACCACAGGCGTTGCAAAAAAAAAAAAAAAAAAAAAAAAAAAATCGGAAGATTACACGTTCCCACGCATGATAAAGTACAGTTCATCTTCTATTGAATTGCAAAAGTTGTTTCTTATTATGTTACGTGTGTTTTGTTGCTATACAGCACGTAATTATACACGTAAAATCATAGCATATTATAGGTTTGCCTTAGTATGACAGTTCTAGAGGGGGCTTATATATCATTCCCACTCTATCACACACACATGCTACAACATGTGTATCAAAATATACATAATAATGTACTGCAATAATGTTTGCATTATTTTAAATGTTTTTTATGGTGTAAAACGAATATTTGGATTTTCACTCATGTAGGTATTTTTTTTTTCCTGCTTTATCAGAAAACCATAATTGCACTAATGGGCATAATGAGGGCACTGTAAGAATCCTTTGGTTGTGTGCTTCTTTTGATTTAGAAGTAGAGTATACCTACCATTTAAAGCTCTTAATGGGTTTGAAAAGACTACAATGGCAAGAGTAAGTAAAGCAAAATGTAAATACAATAATATGTATTTTTAAATGTCATTGTTACTACTCAGTCAGCTACTGGTTTTAGTAAACTCATTTTATGTAAGTCTGTTCTGTTGTCACACTCTAATGCAGTAACATGGCTGTTTTACGCAGTTATATTTCTTAATTTACTGGACTGCTCTCAAAAAAAAAATGGCAATATAAATTATTCAAATTTTTATAGGCATGACTGAGATAGTTGAAATACAGGCAATAAATCCATGTTACAGTTTATAAAGTAGCCACATTCAAATCACAGATGGCATTTAAAAAAATAATATATATATATATATATATATTCTTCATGTGTATTTGTTTATGTAAAACATGCTCAGGTTGAAAGTTACGCCTTCCTGATATTGGTGTCTGTCCTTTTCCCTGAAGGTGTGGTCTTCTTTCTTTTCTGCTTTTACCTTATTGTGGCAGACTAGGGGGACGAAGAGGAAAATATGGATAGCCATTTTTTCAAAAAGGGCTTCAGTCTGAACGGCAAATCTCCTAAAAAAAGATCAAAATGATGTTAGTTCAGAGCTGTGTAACAACATGGTCAGTATGACAAATGCATTGCCTTTTCCCCCTTCAGATATCATTGAGAAATCAGTTTTATTAGGATTTTTCAAAAATTATTTTGTTTGCAAAGCAGAATATACAATAAAAAAAGAAAAATATATTAAGCCAACCTATGTTCCATGTACTTATGGACCAGCTGCATTCGCTCTTCCTGTTTCAGCTTACAGGTCATCACAAGGTCTATCTTCTCTTGTCTGAGGGCGTACTTTCTCTCTAGTATTTTGTATTTCAACATTGCATTGCTTATTGATATATTCTGTGAGCTGACATCCTTTACTTGTGCATTCTCAGCAGCCCGCTGTTTCTCTTCCCCCAGAAACCTTGCATGTCTGTTGTGTTAACTAAATCAGCTTTGAATCATTTGGCTTACTGTAGCTGTAAAGTATCTTTCTCAGATTTATTGAGAGCACTGCTATTTCTTGTCTCGAGATACCCCTTGATGTGGTTCTGTGCCTCAACTCTGGTGACACGGACCTGAGCGACCCAGTCAGCCTTTAAGTTAAGGTCTTCAGCTTTCTGCCTGTCTCTGTAGGCTTTTTCAATGACCTGAAAAGGAGTGAGACTTATGGATGCGTAGGACCTGGCGATTAGCCTTTTCTCCATGCTAACCGGTGGACAATAATTCATTTTATGCTTTGCAGCAGCATCCTGGCTTGCTGAGTGGAATAGCAAATCTAATCTCCCTTCCATTCTCCCGATGGGATATCAGCATTTAAATATATGAGGGTTTTCATTACATGGAGTTTTCACAGATACAATTCAAATTATATGCTGCATTATTCTTCTGTTTTTGTTTCTTAATCATGCTAACAAACACTGAGATTTGAACTGAAATAAAACTGCTATATAGCACAGGTTTGCAACATACTGTAATATGAGCCCTGTTTGATTTATGCTTTGCAATATGAATCTAGCTGTTTTTCTCCTTTACTAGAAGGAAGCCCTCTAATCCCATGTGCATGTCTATGACGTACCACTTCAAAATGCACTGCTTCACTGAAATTCGTAATCCACTGCTGCACCCCTCAGTTGTTAGTGTAAATAGTATATAATACAAACAGAAACCCTGGTGAACTGTAAGCATGTATCTGTGGTCTGTAGCTTTGTTGTGATTCTGTGCAGAATATATTTATGAATTCATTGACTGCAAATGGTAACAGCACCACCCACAGTAAGATATTGATATTGCAGCACACTTGTTTTAAAGGGCAACCAGCTCTTGAGTTCTAGAACTGGTGGATTACAGGCAAAGACACATTTACAGGATTCTTGTTGGAATACATGATGTGTGTGTTCTGAGTAATGCAATCATCTACAAGTTGATGAATCAATAATTCAGCAGAATGTATTTAAATATTTCCAGCAATACATGGTTTTACATGGACAATTTTGATTAAATGCAGAATGAACTTTCAGCCTTAATTATTTTTATTGCTTAAAAACAGTAAAAAAAAATAAATAATAATAATTAATTGACAAATGTCAATTGACAAAAAGTCAAATGTCTATAACTGTAACTGACATTACCTGGTTACCATGAAGATCTAATTTAACCAATTCATGGCAATTGGAGAGTGCTTCTATTTTTCTGATGCAATTCAGATTCTTCAATCGCAGGCCAGCCTGCTTGACCACAACAATGTTACCACGGTGCTCTTGGTTGGCAGTTCGTCCATGCTCAGGTATTAATGATTTGGAGTTGGACACTAGAATGTCACTGGACTCCAGTGGGGGAACACTTGAAGTTCAACCTATTAATGAATGCTCTATAAAGCAAAGCAACAAACAAAAAACCTAAAAATGAGCTCAGCTGTGTTCCATGGCAATATTTAGTTCTGTTAGAGAGCATAAATAAAAAGAAAGAATAAATACTTAAACAAACAAACATCTCATACTTCCCACGTATCAAAAACACCACACTGACTTTAACAAAATACAAATAAAGAACGTGAAATTTACTTCATATTTTAAAACAAGAGGTACGTATATGTCGTCTTAATAGCTAGTCAGCAGATACACCAAACGTTTTTCTATGGGTTGATCGGGTTATGAGAGTAAAATAAACTCATGACAAGCGAGTTAACCCCCAATTCATTTACGAATAAGTGCATTAGAAATTACTTCGAATATCTACCATGTCACACACAGTAATAATATAATTTCTAAGGTATTTTTGTACTATTTCTCGCACTACTTGCCTGTTGAAGTTCACAATTACGCCTGTAACTATGGCGACGGTACAACTACGGAAAGCAGGCCACTGTCGATATGTATACTTTAAATATTATTCATTTTTGTCTGTTGGGATCACTTTTTATTAATTTCTCATTTGTTTTCTTGTATAAAATGTAAATAATTACTTACGTATTGTAATACAAATAATTACTCGTTAAGAAGGGTGTTTGTATTGACCCGCATAAAGATGTCTTCCGTGAAACATGTAATGTGAATGCAATTTATGTTATTAACATCAGACACACTTTAGTGTACGTTGGAAATTAAGTAACTTAAATAATCTAATAAGCTTCTTTGCAGCTGTTAATGTCATATAAACTGTAGCTCTATATTTAAAAAAAAAATACATATTTTACCCTCACAAAAATGGCTACCGGTACTGTTTTCAGCAGCTTCCTGGTTTATTTTCTAATCACAACAACTTGAGAAGATCTTGACAAGATGAGTGCGCACCAGATATCGCCAGACGCTTCTTTGCAAAAAGCTACAAAGGAAAAACTTGACAAGTTTAATAAAATTAGAGGTACCGGGTATTGCTTTTTCGTCAATCATGTGGAAATGTACTCAAATGTAACTTGATGTAGGAAGCTGCATTAAGTTACAATGAACTTTAAATTACTGTATAGCTTTTTGGGGAGAACAAAACTACCATATGGAGACATGTAGTACGGTAAACGTCACAAATGACTCCAGTTTATTTAGTACAGTGTGGTATTACAAATGGCCGAGGGAATTATTTATTTATTATCATTCATTTTAGATTTGTTGAGCGCTTTAAGAGAATGTCTTTTGCTGATTTGGCGCTATTATTCTACTGTACACTACCTCGGAATGTTGTTGATTTTTTGCAGACCCGCTGTAGGCAGCTTTAAAACATTGGGGCCATATGACTAGATTACTTTACAACAAGCGAATACACAGCTATATAATGCAGTACATTCATGGCATTTTATTTTTGTAGGCAAGGCTGTACAGACTGGCGAATTCTGGGACATAGTTGTTATCACAGCAGCAGATGAAAAGCAGAAACTGGCCTATGAGCAACAAATAGCTGAAAAACTAAGAAGAAAGGAACTTCCACTCTGGGTTCAGTATCATGTGTTTGCTGACCCCCCGGGAGTTAAAATAGGCAAGTACTGTGATGAGTGTTCAACAGATTTTCCTTCTTGCTCAGCTAAGCAATTTAAATGCAGATTAAATCGAAAATTTTTGCAAGTAAAACAAATTTTGTTTTGTTTTTCAAGGCAATGGCGGATCCACATTGTATTCCATTCAGCACCTGCAAGAGCAGTATGATGACAAGTTAAGCACATTTAGAATCCTTCTAATCCATGCAGGTAATTTAACCCCCTACCTATGACCTCAGTTTTGGGTGGTTATTGTAGTAAATTGAAATTCATGTTAGACTTTAGCAGTACTGGCATTAAATATAATTATTCTTTTTCTATTTTATTTATTGTGGCCCAGAGATACGGCAGACATATTTTTATTGCATGTATTTCTGCATGCTGCAGAAACTGTTTTGTCACACTTAAGTCCCAGGGACTGGCAACAATCAACATTTAAAACAACAAACATGATCACAAATATAAAAATATACAGAGTTATTTTTAAAACCCTATTGATTTCTAATACACACTCACTGTAAACCCAGAATATATCCTAGTTGGCAGCAGCAGTGGGTTGCAAACGATGGCACTGTAATGTATACTGCTTATAAGCTGTTAAAATGTTGTCATTTCTTGTACAGTGCATTAAATGGAGTTCTAATATTGTAAACTTTGAGTTGTGGTCAGAATATGAAAAAAAAAACCAATATTATTATTATTTGTTTATTTAGCAGACGCCTTTATCCAAGGCGACTTACAGAGACTAGGGTGTGTGAACTATGCATCAGCTGCAGAGTCACTTACAACTACGTCTCACCTGAAAGACTGAGCACAAGGAGGTTAAGTGACTTGCTCAGGGTCACACAGTGAGTCAGTGGCTGAGGTGGGATTTGAACCGGGGACCTCCTGGTTACAAGCCCTTTTCTTTAACCACTGGACCACACAGCCTCCTATATAGATATTATGTAAATGCATTCCAATCAAAATGTGTTTTTCTTTACAATTATATATTTTAATATTTTCCCCTATATTTTCATAGGGGGATATAGTCAGCGATTGCCTAGTGCAAGTGCACTGGGAAAAATCTTCACAACCCTTCCGCTTGGAGACCCTGTGTACCAAATGCTGGAGCTCAAACTGGTTATGTACATCGATTTTCCTTCACACATGGAGCCTGGAATTCTGGTGACCTGTGCTGATGATATAGAACTTTATTGCATAAAAGAAAATGAGACCATTAGGTTTGATAGACCAGGTTTTACTGCTTTAGCCCACCCCTCCTCGCTTACCATTGCAACCACCCATGGAGTATTTGTTTTGGAACCAACAGTGGAGTCGGAGCATGGCGTGCTGGAGTACAGGTCGTGTCACAGTTTTCTGCATAAGCCCAACACTAAGACAATGTACGTCAGTGGGGCTGTGTGCAAAAAGGTGAAGCATGACCCACGTTCATTTGGTGAACTAGGTGATAACAGCGCTGATGAGTTTGTTTACACAGATAGCACTTATTACATTGACCATTTGACTGCAAAACGGTTGCTGGTGCTGTTTAAAGAAATTGGGCCCCTTGATTGTGAAATAGATGCATATGGTGACTTTCTCCAGGCACTGGGGCCAGGGGCTACTTCAGCATATACCAGAAACACAGCTAATGTCACTAAAGAAGATGCAAAACTAGTTGAAGTAAGAGAGAAGATATTCTTTCTCCTTAAAGGAACGCCGCTTAATGTAATTGTCTTAAACAACTCCAAATTCTACCACATTGGCACTACCCAAGAATATCTCTTTCATTTCACAGCAGATCTGAATCTAAGGGCTGAACTTGGTCTGCTTCCTAAGGCTTTTAGCATCTGTCCCAATGATGCCGCTCTGAATGTCTCAGCTTGTGTTATTCACAGCCTTGTGGATCCAAGCTGTACTGTTGCTCCGGGCACAGTGATTGAATACTCCATACTTGGTCCTAATGTTACTGTAAGTAGAAACAGTATCATCAGTGGCTGTTGGATAGCTGGTGACACACACATCCCGTCAAACACCTTTATGCATTCATTGAGTGTGAATGTGAGTGGAGGCAAAAAGTTTGTGACTGTAGTATTAGGCATAGATGACAATCTGAAGAAAAGCGTTGCATCAGTAGCGGATATTGTCGATCTTCAGTTTTTTGGAACAAGCCTACTGATGTGTGTTGACCTTTGGGGTCTATCTGCTTCTGACCTGGTCTCATCAGGTGACAGATCCGGGCTAAGCTTATGGAATGCCAGAATTTTTCCAGGGTTCCCTGATTTGCAGAGCTCGGTTACAGCATCTCTGAAAATGCTTGAAGCTTTGCACAGCAAATCCAGCTACAAACTTCCCAAGGAAGTTCAGTTGCTTTGCTTGCAGGAAATTATTAATCACAAGGACATTGGGGAAATGCTTAAATTCAGACAACATCTTTATGAAGAAATAAGTAGGCATAGGGCAGCAGTGTGGAGTAGTGGTTAGGGCTCTGGACTCTTGACCGGAGGGTCGTGGGTTCAATCCCAGGTGGGGGACACTGCTGCTGTACCCTTGAGCAAGGTACTTTATCTAGATTGCTCCAGTAAAAACCCAACCATATAAATGGGTAATTGTATGTTAAAAAATAATGTGAAATAATGTATAAATAATAATAAAAATAATAATAGATTGAAGAATAATACCAAATGAGCTAAAGATGATGAGAACGCGGAAAAGAACTATCGATTGTTGAATGACCCGCCAGTCTAAGTAATTGCAGTGGATTACAAGTAAACATGCGCTTGAACTATTTGTATGACTACATCAGTAAAGTACACCATGTTGACTGCTATGTAAATAAAACAAGGAAATCTGTATATGAATTATTTTTCTCTTTTCTTTCTTTTGAATGAATAAAGCCAAACACTGGTGCTATCTGGATAAAACCGTCGGGCATGCCAAGTGGCAGTTGTTTTACAGACACATGGCAGGCCGCTTCAGTTACGTAGTATGCGCTTTCAGTAAATATATAGGTGCCAATACAGATGGTTTGCAAGTGAGGCACCAGCTGAGAGAAAAGCTGTGATGATGAGATGATGACATCCAGTTGAGCAGCTGGCTATACATTTTTTTGTTCCCTAGAGAGAGAGAGAGAGAGAGAGAGTTCTGTTCACAATCTCAAGGACAACTGGCTCCACCCCTAGATTTCACAATACCCCCCCTTATGAAAGTCTGATATGTTACTGGATACATTTTCAATATTTTTTTTAAATGGAAAAATATAATCAGTATGAAAATGTTGTCATTATTAAATGACAAGTCAATTACTGGTACAGTAAATACCAATAGGATTGATACAATGCTCAACATTTGATCATAAACGATGCTATCTACATCAAAATAGACCACTTACAGTAAATAATGACCATGTGACGGCAAAATGTTTTACGTCAGTTTGAAATCAGCTGCCATGCCTTTAAAATAGATGCATATGGTGACTTCCTGCTGTCACTGGGACCTGGGGCTACTATAACAGAAGAAGACACAAAACAAGTGCCACTCAGTGTAAATGTTCAACCACTAAACAACTCCAGATTCTGATATTGGCACTCCTGGCAATGTCCAACAGGGCAAAAGTGCTACTTTTAACCAATCATCAAATTACATGCAGCTCAAAACAAAAATAGATTGTTACTGTTGATTTCAATTTAGACACTTCTATGAAACCTTTATGTTGTTTTTACTATATGTAAAGAAAATGAGAATTGGGCAGGCTTGTGGTGTTTACATGTGAACAGTAAACTGGGGAGGGGAGGGGAGGGGGGGGGTCCATTACCATCCCAGATTCTCGTTGTTTCTCTGTTGTGGCAGCAGACAACATTGCCTGATTCGCTGTCATTGTTGTCTGACATTCCATGCTGAGACAGGTTATTTTTAGCTAGTGGCCATGATCCGAAGTTTATCAGCAGGACTGCCATTGTGCTTGAGTAAGGAATCATATTACTTTTCATATTACTTTTACTTTAAAGTCCCTGCCCTATTTTCAAAGTAAAACAACAATATTCTGACAAGAGAATAAATGGGGAACTACAAATCCAGGCCAACACAGACTTGTACAGGTAATGAAATTTGTTTCTTGCTAATACAGCATTTTTGGTAATCAGAAATCAGTATTTTGGGCTTTTCTGCAAAATATTCAAGACTGAAGTAACAAGGTATTGATTCTATTTATAAAGTCTGTTAAATTACAATGTGATTTCTTTTCAGAAGAGTATGTACCAGTAAGAAATGTCCTGTCATTGTAACAGACAGTTTGTATTACAATGAGCACAGATTAAAATTTTCAATAATATTTTCCTTTTCAGTTCATCAAAGTAACATTTTGACAGAGATAGAAACTTTCCCTATTTAATTCAGAAAATCAATGCGATAGCACTGTTGACAGCATTATCCTAACGTGGATAGACCCTCCCTCAGTTGTAGTATGTTTTTGCCTTGTGTTTCTATTTTTAACTCTTTAGTTCAATTTCAATGTCTTAAATATGTAGCCTTTTTGGTGGGGTGGGTGGGTCTATGTTAATTTTCTTTTATTGAATCATTGGCACAAAATACTGTGCAACACAGACTCCTTTTATGATACCTACTCTTGCACTAGATGAATGGAAGAAGAAAGTTAGTGAATCCTATTCTGTGATAATCGAGAGGCTGGAGGATGATCTGCATATCAAAGAAAACGAGTTGCTGGAATTGAAGCATGTCTTCAGGTAGGATATCAAGTAGCTATGTTCATTTAGACAGTATGCTAGTCCTATCAATTATTTTAGAATATAGTATATTAATTAGTAATTGTACTACTGGACAATAAAAAGGGTTATAGTTAGGCAGAAATGATTTGCCAAACTTGCCTGCAATTCTCGGTATGGTAGGGTCTTATTGCAATGATGCCATTGCTTAGAATGTGCATTTTCTGCTTTTTTATTTTCAATTCATTAATTATAACTGTTCTTACTCTGCCAGGGAAACTGTATTGTATTTGTGCGTTTTTGTCTCTCTTTCTCAATTGTAATCTTTTTTAAAAAAATGAAAAAAGCAGTTTGTCATTTACAAAATGATTTTTGATTGTAGCCAACAATTGTCTAGAAAAGTTTCATGAATATCAAACTTAATTAAATTAATTAATTTAATTAATTAATTAAACACAACTTTATTCATTTTCTCTTTTATGTGTCTCTTCAAATAACTTGTATCCAGTTTATTTACAATATCACAATTCTAAAATTGTTAATGCTTCTTTATATAGTTCAGATGAGGCCTTCAATAAAGTCAACCTAAATTATCGTACAGAAAGTGGGTTGTCTTTGCTTCATCTTTGCTGCATATGCGGAGGTGAGTATTACTATATAGTCCACAGACTATAGACAGAGACAGATGGGTTTTGTGTGAGAATGAGTAAAATGTGAAATTGCTTACCAGTGCTTTACATTAACCTGCTGTATTGCAGGTTTTGTGATTGTGGGAATGGAAAAGCTGTTTCAGCTTTACCACCAGAGCCAACACCAGAAACTATAACTAGATTTAAACACCTGTAACTCAAAGATCCACAATCAAATGTTAATACCAAGAGGACTGACAGAGTTGGACTTTCGGATTTATTTTTAGAACATGTAATAATTGTTTAAATAAAGAATAAGAACTTCAGTTATTTTGTTACCTTCACAATACTCAAAACGATGCAGGTAACAAGGCTCACATCCGGACCCTGATGCTAAAAGGGTTGCGCCCATCAAGACTGACAAGAAATGGATTCACTGCCCTCCATTTGGCAGCATATAAGGTTAGTTGAAGTGTTTGTGATATTTACAGAACACCAGTTACCCTTTGTGGAGCATTAGAGCTCCTCGGTCTGGATCTCTTGCTTTACTTATAAATAAGTGTCCTTTTATTATCCAAAGTAAGTTGAACCTGCCCCCTAATTCTGTGTAATCATGGGCTAAAACTAAAGCAATGAGCTTTCACTGTGCGGTCTTGTCCCCCGATTGCACATCCATTTCATTCAAAGGTCACATTCAAATGTGAGAAATGAAAAGTGCACGTTACCTGTGAGTGATCTGTGTGGTTATTTTTCAGGCCAATGCGGAACTGGTAACAGCCTTGCTACACGGTGGAGCCGATATTCAGCAGGTTGGGTATGGAGCTCTGACTGCTCTTCACATCGCCACAGTGGCGGGTCACTACGAGGTGGGACCTGCATTGAGATGCACAAATGTATTCAAAAGTGTTTTTCTTACATGATTGTATTCACAGGAACAATGTCGGTACAATACGCCAATTGTATTTCATTGCATTGCAATTCTGTCATGGTTGTAAATAATAAAAAAATAATAATAATAAATAGGGAGGCTTAGTGTTTTTAAAGGGCACTGCTTAGGGGTTGTCTTGGGGCAGCCATTGCTCCACCTTACTACCAGATTCTCCACAGCTGCTCAGCAACCTGTCTTAAATGTTTCTTTCTTTTTTAGGCTGTTGACATTCTTCTCCAACATGGAGCGTATGTTAATGTCCAAGATGCTGTATTTTTTACATCTTTACATATTTCAGCCTACTATGGTCATGAACAGGTAACCTATGAACATGTTTATTTTAAGAACCTTGCTATTTGGTTACATTGTAAATGAGGTAAACAGTTTGTATTGCTATCATACTATTGTGAACTACTTGATTAGATGTTAAATATTGTACATGGTTTTAGTCAACATGTACAAAAAAGGGAATATATTGGTGCTGTGAGGTACTTTTGCTTATATACCTCTGGCTTATTGCTTGTTTTTGGATAACCTAATTGTCATTTACAGTAAACTATACTATGTATAGTTTAGGCTGTCTCTTGTGGTGGTTTTTATTATTCTATTTTAATGGCACTTTCCTTTTGAATTACTGAACGAACATGCCCTTGTTTGTGTAGGTCGCCAGGCTGCTGTTGAAGTTTGGTGCTGATGTGAATGTGAGTGGGGAGGTTGGAGACAGACCCATTCATCTGGCAGCAGCCAAAGGGTATCTGAATATCGTCAAACTGCTAATGGAGGAGGGCAGTAAGACCGACGGTGAGACACACTACTTCTCATATTACTGGAATATTATATAAATGTATTAAACAAAAGGATCCTATTGTGTGTGTTCAATTTTTACCTGTTTGTTTAATTGACAGCAGGGGGAGCACTGGAGCCAAAAAAAAAAAAAAAAAAGATGGCACGGCGGCCAATAAACAATGTTTGTCTTCCTCCTACAGTACTTGCAGTAAATGGCTTCTGACAGCTGAAAAAGAATTTTTTTTTTTTTGAAAAACAAGATATTCTTTGTAATATGATACATTTCTATGGGGGTTTTGAACAGAATGAAACACCCTTTTCTTTAGCTAATGCCCAGGATAATGAAGACCACGTTCCTCTACACTTCTGCTCTCGGTTTGGTCATCATGAAGTTGTCCGCTTCTTGCTGCAAGGCAACTATAAGGTCCAGCCTCACTCTGTTAACATCTATGGGGATACACCATTACACTTGTGAGTACTGTAGGCTACTGATGAATATTACGCTAACAAATGATCAATATTGCACTGGTGGATTGGCATCTGTCTCTGCCCTTCGACTAGAGCTAAATACAGAACATAGCTGGGGTAGGCCAATAAGCCTCAAGACATATTGCCAATGATAGTCTGGGCTACAATATTGTAGTTACATTATGTATAAATACATTGTGATTTAAGGTGGTGTTACTTTAGGTGAATAGTGCCCATTATTAATGGCTGCACAACCCTATCAAGCATGCCTTTAAAATTCTGTTTCCTTCAGGGCTTGTTACAACGGGAAGTTTGGTGTGGTGAAGGAGATTGTTCAGCTGTCTGGGGTGGAGAGTCTGACTAAGGAGAATATCTTCAGTGAAACAGCATTTCACAGGTGGAGTACATACCTGCATATCTAATATAATGTAGTTTGAGACAGTCAAGGTAAATATCAGTGCCCCTTTCCTTAGTTCTGATGAAACAGAATATATGGGAGGTTATTAATATTTTTGTGGCTCTGCAACAAACCTGGCAAAAGGTTAACCATTTTATCCACCAGGTTTATTTTGATTTGGTTTATTTAACGAAGTCTTGACGTTGCGTTTTAGAGGTGGTTGTGCAGCTCTATTGTAAATATACTAAGGGGATATTGTATAATACTGGTATATAGTTTATAATATGAATATAATTTACTACTAGTCAACAAGGTCTTCTTTGTTATTAAGGAGAGGAGAATTGAGTCCTGAATCAACCAAATTGTACTTTGTTTCATGCAGTGCTTGCACCTATGGAAAAAGCATTGAAATGGTGAAGTTTCTTCTCAGCCAGAATGCAATGAGCATCAATCACCAAGGAAGAGATGGACACACTGGTAAGAAAAAAGTCCAGACCTGTAGTCCAAAATATATTTACCTTTTTTAAGGGGTATAATTTAGAAGGTAACATTTTAATCTCAGCAATAGTAATTAAAAGTACCAAATGGAAAATACTGAAACAACATAGTTAATTGAAGTCCTGATTAAGAACTTTTTCTTCTTCTTCTTCTTCTTCTTCTTGTTTCAGGGCTGCATAGTGCCTGTTTTCACGGCCACATTCGTCTGGTCCAGTTCTTGTTAGACAATGGAGCCGATATGAATCTGGTCGCCTGTGACCCCAGCCGATCTAGTGGGGAAAAGGACGAGCAGACGTGCTTGATGTGGGCGTACGAGAAAGGTATCATTTGGACAAGCTTTCCCCCTCTTGTGGTTGGTCTGAGTATTCCTGTACTCTCAGGGATCAGTATCATTTGTCTGAGTTCAGTGAGTCTGTCTATGTGGGTGGGCACACGGGCTGAGATACTTGATGACATCACTTTCATAGGAAAAAAATATAGTAACAATCTGTGGGGTGGACAGCAGTACATCTTTTTAAAAAAAAGCTTTTGTTTTGTGTGTGAGGAACAGCAGAAATAAAACTGTTTTGTTCCTGACTGTGTACACAGATTTCTAAATCTATCTTAACAACAGAGCATCACTAATTATTCCACTAATTACTGCTGCCTTGCTGTTGTAGGTCATGATGCGATTGTCACGCTGCTTAAACACTACACGAGGCCTCAGGATGAATCTCCTTGCAACGAGTATTCACAACCTGGTGGAGGTTAGTGCCAAGGTCACTCTACGTATTCACAATGTACCCCAGAAGGGTGATTCACTCATTCACAGACTAGTCTGTCCTCATAGGCTTTACCTGTAATACAATGGAATGTACGGGTTCTGATATTGTGTCATCTGGATTATTCTGTTTTTGCAGATGGATCTTACGTCTCTGTCCCTTCCCCTCTGGGAAAGATCAAGAGCATGACTAAAGGTAGTTTTACAATAAAAAAGGTGAATTTGTTCGTGCAACACAGGGTCACTTGGTCTGTGGTTGCTGTACCACTACCAATCTCTATTCATTTTTCTCTGTAGAAAAAGCTGATGTCCTTCTACTCCGTGCCAGCCTCCCGTCTCAGTACCACCTCCAGCTGTCAGAACTTGAATTCAATGAAATGATAGGATCAGGTACATATACAGCTTGTCAGACTTTTTTGACAGTTCAGTTTCTTACAATGGTATAGAAAAAGGTAACTTTATATGCAAATCTGTATATTTATTTAGGTTCATTTGGAAAAGTGTACAAAGGACGATACAGGAACAAAGTTGTAGCAATAAAACGGTAAGCATACATCTTACTATGTATACACATTGCAAGCCCACAACATCAGAAACTGTATATTAGAAACTATATATACTGCATATACTATATATATATATATATATATATATATATATATATATATATATATATATATATATATATATATATATATATATATATATATTCCGGATTTTGGATATTGGCTGAAACACTGGCCTTCTCTCTGCATCAGGTATCGAGCGAATACGTATTGCTCCAAGTCTGACGTGGACATGTTTTGCCGTGAGGTCTCCATTCTCTGTCGGCTCAACCACCCCTGTGTAATCCAGTTTGTTGGAGCTTGTTTAGAGGACCCCAGTCAGTTTGCTATAGTTACTCAGTATGTCTCTGGAGGATCCCTGTTCTCCCTGCTGCACGAGCAAAAGAGGTAATTTCATATTTTACTCTTCATTGACAATGGAAATGGAACTCCTTGGTTTTCTTTGCTCCAAAAAAATATCATCATGATACTGTGTCGTCCCAGTGACTTGATTTGAATTCCAATGCATTGTTTTGTCTTTGAAACAAAATAAAATATCCAATCAAATTAGGAAATCATATCATAACTCACTGGGGCAAGATCATATTTTTTTTCAGTGTTTTATATATTTTTCTTACTAATACTGAAATATATTTGTAGTGTGGGTGTCATTCAGACAGAGAAAGCAGAACATCTACAATGGTGTGATGCTAGTAAATTCTTTACTGTGGGTAAACTAACCTGTTTTGAGACAATGACTCACAGCACCGTGCTACCCATCAAATATAATTGTCAAATGAATTATTATGTTGAGGCGCACCATTGTTGTAAACCAGAGGCCCAAAGCCCAGAAGACAAATTCATACGATCAGCATGGAAATCCTATATATTTGTGATACACATGGTGGATCCTAGACTATCAACACACACACTGACTCTAAGACACTGACCTAACATATTTACCAATCTCAGCTTTGTTATACATATTTAAATATTTAAATATTTACTCATTATTAACGATTTGCAATATGTTTTGTATGCTTTGAATTTGTACATTTTTAAGAATCTGTAATTGACAATGCTTATCACATTAAACCTGCAGGATTATTGATCTTCAGTCCAAACTTATTATTGCAACAGATGTGGCAAAAGGCATGGAATATCTTCACAACCTAACACAACCTATCATACACCGAGATCTTAACAGGTGAGGGAGTTTTTAGAGTTTTTATGTTGCTGTCAATTTCATATTTTACCGGTGAACTGCAAAAGGACTTGTTAAGTCATTTGGTGGTGTTTAACACTGCAAGTTCTGCAAGTCCTCATCATGTGGAGCAGTCATTTTAATATCTACCCAAGTCAGAAACAGAACTAAAGGCAACTGTCTTCCTCCTGGCTTTGCCAGTGGAGAACTCCGCAGGTGGAAGGCTAGGTGTTCTTCGCTTCAGAAAAAATGATCTGTTCAATTTGTCTGTCTGGTTTTCATTGCCAGGAAAACTGCGTTTCATGCTGCTGGGAACATAGGAAATTTGGATTCCTACTTTATTATCAATTGATTAACTGATTAATTATTAATTCTCCTGATTTTATTTTGAATGGCAGTCATGACACAATTTGGGCCAATGTACTCTTTACATTGTTGGGGAGTCTCTTGGAAACAAAGGCTTTCAGCACTATAAGTGTGGGAGTCAGTTATTTCAGTGCCTGATGTAAAGCAATTAATCATGTTTTCACAACTGTCCATACTCCTGGTGGATTGCTTTTCTGAAGGTCTACAGTTATATAATACCAGCTCTTCTTTATTTAACTTGTATTCCTGTCTTTGTCCTCTGAAACCGCACCTGTTTATCATGGCCATGTTATCTGCTGCTGCCGAATTAGTATCTGAAACATTCATTTGTTGGACAAGCAATGCCTTGTTCTGTGCCTGCCTGGTAGCATGCACCCGGCTCTCCTTTGCTATTTGAAAGAGTGCTTGTGAGACACATATCACTTAAATTCCAAAGGGCTAGTCCCCCTACATTCAGAGGCTTAGCACACGCTGTGATCACAGAGTTGGACAGTGTCTTATTTCCATTCTCCGAAGTGAACGTTCTCAGCCGGCTTTTTATTCACAACCAAATTCCCGTAGTTATACCCAAACTCTTTGTATTAACAGCCACAATATCCTGCTTTATGAAGACGGCCATGCTGTGGTTGCTGATTTTGGAGGTATTATCTTCTGTTACGCTCTCTGAATGATTGTAACGAGTTATAAAATCCTTTAAAGTTATTGTATCTGTTATTGTATTGTACTTTAACGACTGGTCGCTATTTTTTTCTGTAGAATCCAGATTCCTTTTGTCTATGGATGTGGACAATATGACCAAACAGCCAGGGGTTCGTTTCAGTTTCCTGCACGCTTTTTTAAAATGTTTCTTACAGTATGTGGCACAAGGTAGTGTGCAAGCAGACTGGCACTGAACAAGTAAAGAAGTTCAATGATCAAAGTTCACTGTATTTGGTGCAAAGTGAAAAAGGGGATTTATTAAGTTTCTTCTAGTATTTCTAAAGTGAAAGGGAGATTTACACTCTGTTGAATACCAACAGAAGGAGAAAATGCGTTTAAATAGATTCAGACTGCAGAAATCTTAATAATAATAATGTCTAAAGAGAACATTGCTTATCAGACATTAGTATTTCTAATTGTCATTACCATTGTGCTGGATGTGCAGAACCTGCGCTGGATGGCCCCAGAGGTGTTCACACAGTGTACCCGCTACACCGTCAAGGCTGACATGTTCAGCTTCGCCCTCTGTCTCTGGGAGCTCTTAACAGGAGAAATCCCATTTGCCCACCTTAAACCAGGTAAGAGAACTTGCACACTGTAGTGCCTGACATACACCCCACAGTAAAAGGGTCAGCATTGCACCTGGTTGAAGTACAGTCCAGTAATTTCCCCTTTACATTCACTTCTAAAGCTGCCAAGGGCATATTCAAAGAGAGGATTTCCATTCCAGATTTGTAATTTGTTGTTGTTGGTTGTTGTGATATTTTCAGTATGTTATACTTAATTTAGAGGAACTTTAATTATTACAAAATGCAGCCTTGTATATGGACCAACAGCCAGTGCACTAAAGATTCATAGTTACTTAATTACCCTGTGGACAACACATTTGCAAACAGGTTATGTGGTGACAATTGATCACATTTCTCAACGATGATGCACAGTGTAGTAATTTACTGCGGCCCTATCCTAGCCTGAAACATGGTTCTCAGAAGGATCTGAGATCCCCCATCAACAGGCCTTGTTTTTAATGATCTTCATCCCTAGTAGGGGATGGTTTTCCTTTGTATTGGTACACAGTAGTTGCGCTGTATTGAGTCTGTAGTGTCTTCTTACAAGCTGACCAGACTTGATCTTTCTTTTGTAGCTGCAGCTGCAGCAGACATGGCCTACCATCATATCAGACCTCCGATCGGCTACTCCATCCCCAAGCCCATCTCTTCACTCTTAATGAGAGGCTGGAATGTCTGCCCAGAGGTAAGCCACCCACACTGTAGGTGAAGTTATACTGTCGAGCAAGAGGAACAAAAGTACATTTCAGTGGCATGATGTATCCACAGTCGCAGAAAGAAACAACTGGCCTCAGATAAGCGTGCAATAAAAAGAATTGAGCAAATAAAGACATTTGTGTGCAAAATCTTAGTAAACTGGGCCTATGGTGTGGCTTTGGTGGCAAAAAAGTTGTTATGGTTCTTGAGTGTTTGTTTGTGTCTTATGGATTTCATTCCTGCTGAAAAGCAGTAAAGCAGTGTTTATTTAAGTTTGAAAGATCACATGAGAATTACAAGTGAATGTAATAATTAAGGCAAATGCTGTATGCCTTTATTTTCAGTCAAAACATAGCAAAATTACCAAAACCACCTGTTTTTTCAAAATATATTTTTTACAAAAAACGTTAAAAACAGTATTGCGTACTATATGTACAGTATTACACATCCAAACAGTGATATAAGCTACTGTTGAAGACTGAAATAGATACATAAATAAATAAGAAAATAAATAAATAAATAAATAAAAAGCCACACATTTTTCATCATTATTATTTGTTTATTCATACAGTCCAGGTTTAGTTGATAAAGGGACAGCCAGTGAGTCCAGTCTGAGGCTGTTCTAACAGATGTAGTCTACCTTATTTTTTTTATTTAGTGCGTTTTGTAGCCTGTTACTTGATTGTTCAGGGAGCACAAGGCAGATTTTCTTTTTCCAAGTGCCGTCTCCTGAAGGAACTTCTATCTCTTGTAAAATGCTGAGACTTGTTGCAGCTGCCTTGCCAGTGCATTTATCTGGCTCTAAATTGGACAGCAGCACATTCATTATTTGACTGTCCACAGCTACTGGTCCTTTGTTGTCTTCTTTATGTGTTAGAGAGAGTGATGAGTGGGTGCTGTTGTTGTTTGAATGTTTTTCTCCACTTGGAGCAGCTTCTGCAAGACTTGTGCTAGTAGTCGTTTTAGATTTTGACCAGTCCAGAGATGACTGAATTGGGAAGGGCATTATCCAAGGAAGCGTTTGTACTGTCCGTCATTTGATTTTGAGGAATCATTCCTTCATGAAATTCTGAAGCTACAGGCCCTTCGACCTCGGGATCCTCTTTCAAGAAGACTATCTGATCCTGGGATTTCTTCATTGGGAGCTGCAGCGAGTGACGTCCTGTTTTCACTTTGGTTGATTGTTGGGTCTTGTTGTGGATTTTCAAGACCGGGAATGCTGAGCTCTTGGCTTTCACTCTGCTCTCGGACCTGCAGCTCTCCGGAATTCAACACTTTTTCATTCTGGATCTCTGAACCCTCATCTGCTCCATTCTCATTGGTTTTGAGTGTTTTGGAAATGTAGTGTCTTGTTCCTTGGGTTTAATTGCGTGTTTATGCCATTGCGGGTGTTTTACAAATCCCATCCCTCAGAACCCTCAGTGCCTGTTTTACGGTAATAAATCTGGGCCTTAGTTTTCAAATCACCCTACTGTGCCAAATAGTGGCCAATTTAACGAGTCTACAGATCTGTAGCATTTGCTGCCTACATGACTGCCTGAGGAGCTGTTTGAATCAACAACCAATGTATTTTGTGATAGAAAAGTGAGAACAATTTTGGAATAATACTTGTGTCCAGCTGCACATTGTTGGTGAGGGCCACTGATCTAGTTGATATTATAGCTAATGCATGTAAACCATGATGAGGTTATTGTGCTATTGTAAAGTGTTTTCATCAGATTAATATATCTCAGGACTGCATTGTAAAGGTGCCAGTGTTTGGTTGAGGTTGTCATGAACACCATTTCATTTCCGCTCTGCTACCTGTGCATGACAGTCAGCTTGTGCAAGGATCTTCAGGCTTTGACTTTCTGCATTTACTTTTAATGGTTTGTTGATTTTAGGGAGTGCTCATGCCAGGTCTGAACTCACTTCCTTCACGTTGTAAAAATGTGGTGTCCAGATAAAAACTTTTTGCAGAGTGTGTTCTCCCACAGTCAAGTCTGTGACTGGAACCGCTGCAGTTTGATGCATACTGCATCTTTTACCAAATTCGTTAACTGTTGCAGACCTGAAAGGAAAGTCCAGTCATTAGGACTGCATTATCCACTCTATAATGTTTACTACAATGCAGATCAAAAAGTAAATTATGGTATTTTCATCCAACAGGAAAGGCCTGAGTTTTCTGAAGTGGTTGCCAGACTGGAAGAGTGTCTTTGCAATGTTGAGGTAAGGATATTATTTTTTTCCTATATTTCATCTATTTATTCAATCGGGCTATGAGCATACTTTACTCAGGTTATTACACTGCTATTGACATGACAGGTTCCTTTCAAGGATCATTCACTCAAGGCTTCCCCATGCTTAGCCAATGCTTAGACAGTAAGACCAGTTAACTCAAAACCATGACATTTTGAAACAACAGGTTGACGTTTAAGTATTGGTATGGGATTTCCAGTGTTACTGATGTTTTTCTGTGCTACTCCTCATGTAGCTGATGTCTCCAGCCTCCAGTAACAGCAGCGGTTCCCTGTCTCCCTCCTCCTCATCAGACTGCCTGCTGGCGCGCGGAGGGCCGGGCCGCAGCCATGTAGCTGCCCTGCGCTCCCGCTTTGAACTGGAGTACGCCCTTAACGCGAGGGCCTACGCTGTGTGGTCACAAAGGTAGGACTACCTGCTATAAACCCTTCAGGGCTTAGGGTCTCCAGCAATATCAAATCCGGGGACCTCAATCTGTCTAGAACAGGGGTGGCCAACCCTGGTCCCGGAGAGCCGCAGGGTCTTCTGGTTTTCGTTCCACAAATTATTTTCTTAATTGGTCAGCACTGAAAAAAATGTCCAGGTCATTAGCCATTGACCATTTAAAGATATCCAGAAAGCTTGCAGGATTGTGGCTATCCAGGACCAGGGTTGGCCACCCCTGGTCTAGAATGTGGGCACATACAAATGTTGAATTCCTGGACTGTCCAGGCAAAACCTGGCCATGTGGCAAGCATAGTTATAACACAATTCTAGAACCCAATATGAACAGGTCACAGGTGCATTTACACCAGCCAAGCGTATTGTTTATTTAACACCATGGTTAAAACTCCACACATATTTCCCTTTGAACTGTTTAACAGGTGTTGCCCAGTGACACAGGGCAGAAAATAAATAAAAGTAGCTGTAATAAAACATGCATGACCTCCCTACTGATTACATCCCTGGTTGCTGCTCCCCTGTTTATTTATTTGTGTTCTGTGACTGCGACAGGCTAGCATGGTAACAGTTTCCATGTGTACGGTAACACGAAGTGGGAGACACATGTTGGGCTCTGGTATTTCTCTGGTCTAGCAAATGATATTCTCTCACATATGAGGCAGCATCTTTCACAGGTGACTGGAGCTGCAGAACAGCTTGGTTTGGTGTCCATGGTAACAGAAACACTAGCTACCATCCACAGAACTCCCTGTCTATACCAGTTAAACAGTTCTAGACCAGCAGCAATTACTAGAGCTGACTACAGGTTAAAAACAAGAAAGCTACTAATAGACTACCTTAGAAAACCTAATGCCAAGCCCCATTTGATTGTCTGCCTTTGTGTATATATGATGATTGGCCTATTAACTGTCTGAAAGTAGAGCGTCAACTACATTCAATATACCTGTTGGGGGGTCCCTACAATATAATAGTATTTAACCATTAAATAATAGAGAAGAAATAGTCAGGTAACTTTTCATAGCTCTAAAATGTTTTTTTTTTTGTGGTGTGCACTGTACCATATTTAGCTGGTGTGTGTTTTTAAAGCAATGTGAAAAGCCAAGTAAACAGACAAAGTTGCCAATTTGCTTTAATTATCACAACGAACATGTTTATTTAATGGATCAGTAATGTGACATACCAAGTTTAAACTACTGGTACAGGTAATTGGAGTGTTGCTAGCAAAACACATCATTAAGTACATTTAGAGAAACTCAAGGAAAGACACGTACTGTATAAAGGTTTTACAGCGTAGTGAAAAAATATACCGCCATAAATGTGTTGAGCTTACCTCCCATGGGATGACTGTGGATCCTTTAACTTAATTTGCCGTCGTCCTAATGTTCTCTCAAAGCATTGTGCCATTGCCACCATGACCTGTTATCAGGCAGCCCTGAAATAGTTCAGTCTCATACTGTACTCTAGCACCCACTGCATCAATGCAAACTGAGTCTAAATTTACAAGGGTCATATTTCTAGGGTTAGATTTGATCTGGGCATGCTCAGCCCATGACAGATGTTACCTGAGAATACCAGGCTAGGCTGCCTACTTGGAAACACGGCTAAAATGTACAAGCACTTTAATAAAATATACTCAAAAGCACATTACTACCAATTCAGGACTGCTTTAGGACTTGCTGAATTAAATAGTACATGACAATGGTTATACGTAAGCACTTAAAGGACAATTATGCAAATTCATATTTGTTTAGCAGTTGAATATCTGGTGAAAAGTTTGGTGAGACACCTTTAACTTTGGTAGGAGTAACATGTCATCTAGTGATGGTTCCCAATGTATGCATTATTGACTGTGAAATATCAGCTATATATCGCTTCAGTCCTCTCCCCTAATGCAATCCTGGGTAGAGAGGCTGCCTGTGAATTAGAGGGTTTGCTTGTTCATGTCCCAGTTATTGTTCATTGCTACAAACTATAAATGCAAGCTGATCAATTCAAACCTCATCATTAGACTGTTTGCCTATAAAACAGGATGGACCGTTCCTTTCGAAAGCTCACCACAGCGTTAACATTTGTTACTTATTTTACAAATTATTCTATTCAAGAATATACTCTCTCTCTCTCTCTCAGTGCTGAACGCCGATCTTCTCAAGGACTCTCATTGGATGAACTGAGGAAAAATATGCAGTATCCACCAATTGACAGAAATGGTAAGCAATCTGGAGCCACATGTTCGGGCCACTTTGTATAGGCTTCCAGTAAACCGAGTCCCCACATACAGAGGTTATTGCTTCTTGCTTCAGATCAGCTGAAGTTTTGCTGGCATATAAATTGTAATCCTCTTTATAACTTTTAATGATGAAGGGCAGTTTATAGAACATTAAGCAATTAGCAGCCATTTAAGTTAGTGATTATATGGACAAAATATTTCATTGTTAAGAAACATAAGGGATCAGAGGTATGTTGGACTGTGTGCTGTGGGTTTTTACAAGTGTATACTGTTTTGCTGCCTGGACTGTATATGTTTCCCTGTGCAGCAATTTATAGATTTTAGACCCGTCTATTTTTTATCTGTGTCTTGTATTCTCAGGTTACATCAGTATTTTTTAATGCATCACAAATGTTCCTTACATTATGTTTAATATGGCTAGTAAACTTTTTCACTACTATTATAAAAAATTCAAAAATATATTCTGATTGAAAATAAGTAGTGAGATGTTTGTAAACAGCGTATACTGTACTTAAAGTTTGTACTGACTCCTCTTTCAACAGGGTATGTATCTGATCCCATGAGCACCATGCGATTTCATTCCTGCAGCAGTAATGGTAGCTTTGAGGACAGCAACTGACTTTCCAGCAAGAAAGCTGGTCACATTCTGGAAGGCTTTAGTGTGATGCTTGTTCTGAATAGCATGGTCAATAAAACCATCAAGGCAGTGGCTCGTTTTTGTGTATCTTGAGAAATATTGCAATACTTATGCATGATGCTTGATCCTACCATCTTGTGAGAGCCAAGGGTTCCATTCAATGAATTTTACATTGTAGGGTTGATAAAAAAAAAAAGTAAAAGTGAACAATTCTGAGAACTACATATAAGGTTAGTAATCAAGATAAAATAAACTGCATTCAATTTCTTCAAAAAACAAACACAAAAACAATACTTAAGCTTGAGAAATCTGTCTATATCTGTATATCTATATATACACACAGTCTAAATGCATACAGGTTTTTTGTTGTTATATAGGTGAACAGGATACCTATGGCTTATGCTTTGTCCCACTATTAATAAAAGGCGTACAAAAATAGCAGCAGCAACATTTAATTAACATAGTGTACCTTTAGTACTGAACAACTTAGTAATCAAAAATGAAACAGTCTGCACAATAAAGGACATCATATATGAAAGTATACAGCTAGTATAATGCATACAGGTTACTGTTACAAAGGAAAGGGGAATAATTAACCTCAATTACATTCAGAAAGTCAGGTAACCACCCCTCAAAGATTCTAAGGCAGAATATTGCACAGTAAATGCACATTTGTTACTTGTTTTGCTATAGAATATTTTTTTGATGACATACACCTTCAGTTAAACAATTCAAACACATAAAAATACATTACGCTTATTAAGTTGTAGAGCCTATTGATTAAGAGCATAAGTTCACATAATTGAGTGTATTTGTCTCTGAATACTACATGTAAAAAGTGCTATTTAGTGCAAAATATTTATTAAAAAAACTGGAAGCTTTGACCTTCCTGCAATTTTGAAGAAAAGGGCAAAAATCTCTAATTCAAGTTTCTCATTCAGTTTCACTCTTGATCAAGTCACAACAAACCAAACATGTTCCCCCCCCCCCCCAAGCAAAATCACAAATAAAATAAATGTGATCATTAAAGTATGTTGTTGTATTCATATGGGTACAGTATCATGTGGATGCAGTGGTGTATTGATTGATTCATATATATATAATTTCCAATGTCCAGTATGAGTCAAGCTGTACAGAGGAATATCAACTTTCAAGGATCCTATTCCATGCAGTCTTAACAGGTTTGATAAGGAATAAAGAAATAACATTAATGGTATAAAATGGCTACAAATTGAACAGCTTAAATAGCAGCTTTTAGATTTATAGAAACTATGTACAATATCGAACTACTCTGAGGTAAACATTTTGGTGTCAGGTAATAAATGTGTTCATAATCACTGACACTGTTCTAAGGACAGAAATACATCAATTGGATTCACATCATGTGACAACTTGATTTTAAGCCTCTGACTTATTTACTGCTTTCAAACCATCTTACTGTATACATTTCATAACCACTTTTTGTTTCACAAAATAATCCATATTCCATAAGAGTTGTGCTTGAAAAATACACCAAATCTTCCTCTGTGTCTCAGTCACAAAACAAATCTTGTTAAGCAATCTGTTGAACAAAAACAAATCAATAAACAAAAAGGCACCAGGAAATTCAAAATAGAACAGTCAACAGTCAATGTTTTTTTCTGCCACGTGTCTGATTTCTGCACCTATACACATTTTTCAATTTCTTTGAATATAAAAATAACATGATTAATTATTACTATTAACAGATGATAACTATGAATTATTTTTAAGCAATAATGGATTTCAAGTCATCTAACATCCTATACAATAATCATAATTATTACCTTGTGTCTATAGTGGGAGATTTCAGTGTTTTATATTACTTTGGAGAGGAACCATCGACTCCTCTTCTGGAGAGTACCTGTCTATCTTGTTTTCTTCACTTTTTAAGTTATTGTCAGACTCCAGAGTTGTGTCTGTTTCTTCTACAGATGTTTCATAATCCACAATCTCAGGCTTTTTGGTCTCAAAATAATTTGGTATTTTCACAGTAGACTGTTCTCAGATTCTATATTTTCTACTTTAGTCTCCGATTCCAATTCATGTTGTTCTGCCTCTTTTAGTTTACATTCATACTCTGTCTCAGCTTCGGTCTCTTTCACTTTAGCCTCAGCTGCTTCAGCTCCAGACTCCGCACTTTCTGTGTTATCCATATACTCTTTCCTTCTTTAGTCCCAGATTCAAACGTCTTCCCTGCCACTATGTTAGCCTTAGTGACTATTTCTGGGTCTGCCTTTGCTTCTTTAAAATCTGCCTCTTAGCCTCAGACTTTGCCTTTTCAACTTTAGCACCGGTTCAGCCTCTTCTACTTTAGCACCGGTTTCAGCCTCTTCTGCTTTAGCACCGGTTTCAGCATCTTCTACTTTAGCACCGGTTTCAGCTTCTTCTACTTTAGCACCGGTTTCAGCCTCTTCTACTTTAGCACCGGTTTCAGCATCTTCTACTTTAGCACCGGTTTCAGCATCTTCTACTTTAGCACTGGTTTCAGCCTCTTCTACTTTAGCACCGGTTTCAGCATCTTCTACTTTAGCACCGGTTTCAGCCTCTTCTACTTTAGCACCGGTTTCAGCCTCTTCTACTTTAGCACCGGTTTCAGCATCTTCTACTTTAGCACTGGTTTCAGCCTCTTCTACTTTAGCACCGGTTTCAGCATCTTCTACTTTAGCACCGGTTTCAGCCTCTGTATTCTGAAGTTGCCATGAAATTGAAAACAGCAGGTTTGTAAAAAATCTTGGTTGTATATACCATTTTGTTAACACTTGACAACGTATTGGGCTACTTAGGTAAAAGTAATATAATTGTTTTAGCAGATGACTTTGGGTTTGTAATTGTGATGTTGACTAATTATGTTTCAGAAACATACTGTATTGGTATTATTTTTGTGGAGAAAAATCAAAATATTTGGGCAAAGTATATCTATCTATCTATCTATCTATATATTTTATATATATATATATATATATATATATATATATATATATATATATATATATATACACCTCAAGGTAACTTTGTTGACAAATGTTTTGTGATCTCTGCATTTCTCTGGTAATCTATACTGAGACAAACAGAATTACAAAGACTACACAAACAATGCTGTATTTAACTGGCTACACGTTTAACATTAGTGCTTACTTCTGTATTTATTTAAGTGGTTGGTTTAAATGTAGATCAGATTTTTCTTTCTATACTGTACTGGATCATAGTGATTACTGTACAGAGAAACAGCCACACACAACACTACTGCAGCCGCAACCTTGGATAGTGCCATGAAATTGCTACCAATATCGCAAGCAATAAATTGCTAAATGTAGATTAGAAAAATTGCTAGCAATCATTGCCAGCAACTATTGCTAGCAACAATTGCCAAGTGTAAACCCACCCTTCGACTCACTTTTAGCTGCTTCTGCTTTAATTTCCATCTCTGTTACTTTATCTCCAGGTGCTACTTCTCCTGCCTTTATCTCTGAAATCGACTCTCCTATCTCTGCTGCTCTTCTAACACCTGCCTCTTCTATCTTAGCTCCAGACTCTTCTGCCTTAGTCTCAGACTCTGCCATAGACCCAGGCTCTGCCTCCACTGTCATAGTCCCAGGCTCTGCCTCCACTGTCATAGTCCCAGGCTCTGTCTCCACTGTCATAATCCCAGGCTCTGTCCCCACTGTCATAATCCCAGGCTCTGTCTCCACTGTCATAGCCTCAGGCTCTGCCTCCACTGTCATAGTCCCAGGCTCTGTCTCCACTGTCATAGCCTCAGGCTCTGCCTCCACTGTCATAGCCTCAGGCTCTGCCTCCACTGTCATAGTCCCAGGCTCTGTCTCCACTGTCATAATCCCAGGATCTGTCCCCACTGTCATAATACCAGGCTCTGTCTTCACTGTCATAGCCTCAGGCTCTGCCTCCACTGTCATAGTCCCAGGCTCTGTCTCCACTGTCATAGCCTCAGGCTCTGCCTCCACTGTCATAGCCTCAGGCTCTGCCTCCATTGTCATAGTCCCAGGCTCTGACTCCACTGTCATAATCCCAGGCTCTGCCTCCACTGTCATAGTCCCAGACTCTGCCTCCACTGTCATAGTCCCAGGCTCTGACTCCACTGTCATAATCCCAGGCTCTGTCCCCACTGTCATAGACCCAGGCTCTGCCTCCACTGTCATAGTCCCAGACTCTGCCTCCACTGTCATAGTCCCAGGCTCTGCCTCCACTGTCATAGCCTCAGCCTCAACTTCTGACTCTACTACTTCAGCCTCAATTTGTTCTGTCTCAGCCTTAGGCTCTTTATACACAGGTTCTGCATCCATTACCTTTCCCTCAGGCTGTGCCTCTTCTGCCTGACCCTCAGATTCTTCCTCTGCTATTTTAGACCCAGTTTCTTTTGTCTTAGCTTCAGACTGGTCCTCCACTGTCTTGGCCTCAAATTTCTTTTCTGTCTCAGCCTCTGTCTCTGCCACCTCTGTTTTACCCTCAGGATCTTTCTCTACTGCTTTAGTCTCAGACTCTTCCTCCATTGCTTTAAACTCAGTTTCTTCTGTCTTAGCATCAGGCTCTTCCTTCAGTGTCTCAGTGTCTGACTCTGTCTCTGCCTCTTCTGTCTTAGTCTTTGACTCTGTCTTACCCTCAGGTTGTCCCTCCACTGCCTTAGCATCATGCTCTGTCTTTTGTGTCATAGCCTCAGGCTCTGCCTCCACTGTGTTAGCCTCAGGCTCTGTCACTTCTGCCTTTGTCTTGGGCTCTACATTAGCCCCAGACTCACCTAGTTTAACCCCAGGCTCAATCTCATCTACTCGAGCTTCGGGATCGGTCTCTTCTGCCTTATTCTCCTTATCATGCTTATCTCCTACAAATTGTGTTGCTTTCTGAGCTTCTTCCTGGGGTTCCTCTTCTTCCATTTCAGTGTCTTTAGCCAATTTAATTTGATCCTCTTTAACATGTGCATCTTCAGGGTTTACTGCTGATTCTTCTTCCTTTTTCATCTGCATTGATGAAAAGGCTACAGCATCGTCCGCTTCAGTACCTGGAACAAAATGTGAACAATCAGCTCTGGCAGTAGTTTTGTTCATTTACATAGGACACACAAATTGATATGTATCTAGCCAGTACTTCTGCTTAAATTCTGTGTGTTAACGTTTTTTTTTTTTTTATTACAGTATGCAAGGTCTCTATAAGCGGTATACAAATATATAAGCTATAACCCACGACGGGGTACTTCTCAAGCAGTGATTTGTATCGTGTTGTGAGTGATAGGTATCATTTCACAAAGGAAATGTATTCCCAATGGTTCACAGGAGTACCAGAAGGGTTTGGTGTTCAGGGTTTGCTTAGGGGCTCTGCGTGTGTGCAGGGAAAATGCTGTTTGCCATATGTATTTATTTAAAGCTGTCCACCCTTCAACCGGTCTCATCAGGCTTGACAAACATGAAACCCTGCAAGTTTTCATTGTTAGGATCAGACACTTTTCTTGTCCTAGCTTTATGCTTATGCTGACTGACAAATACATTATTGCAGTTTTTATACTCGCTGTCAATTGTCTAGCTATTTAAGCACTGTTAAAAAATATTTTCAGTCCAGCTCTCAACATTAAAAAACTGGAGACTGCGTACTGGTTGCACTGGTATAAAATTCCCTCAGAATGCGCTTGAATTTTTGGGGCTTTATTTCCTTAACATTAATGTCCATATTTTTTTTCTTTAAGCCAGTCTTTAGGTACATTAACAGCCCATGTTGTAGTTTTTGTATTTTTTTCATCTTTGTTTTCTTCTATTTATCTGTACCTCATTTCTTAAATACTAACAGTTGCTGTAGTACAGGTGGACTGCTGTCTTCACTGAGAACGTTGGTGCAATACCACTTCTGTGGAGCTTAGCCCCCAAATATATCAAAGAAAATCGGTGGTATGTCACTCATTTTGTGGCAGTGGTTTGATTCTAATAAATGGCAGTTTGTGATGGCATTTTAAAATGTTGTGGTGTGTAGTGATTCACTGTGTGAAGAGTCTCATTAGCATGTAAGCTGTGTATATACACAATTTTCCAGCACAGTCACGTGATGCAGTTTCATCAACCAAGTCATTGTGATTTTCCCAAGCCGTTGTATACAGTAATTTATTGCATTGCAAAGTAGTTAAGGCTTTTATTAAAGTGAAGGTACATTGTCAAGACTATCTTTTTATTTTCCATTAGGACCTATGCAAGTTTGCAAGTTATAGGTTTCTTGTTTAACTAGAACAGGCAACATAAGCCAATGTTCATGGCTCTTAAGATCATTGGTACACTATCTTTAGTAGATTTTAGTCAATATTTAGTACTTTGGTTTCAAAATCATCTTCTTCAGTTATTATTTTAGTTTGTTATGGTGTTTTGTTCTGTTTAGTAATGGGAAACAACCATCTGCACACAATCATGAAAGACGTTTAAATTAGTTTTGGTCAGATTATATTTATTTGTTCAAAATAAAAATCCCATAAATGAATTAAATATACAATTTGGAAAAAAAAAAAAAAAAAAAATTCAACAAAATCATGCAACCATCATTTTATATATATATATATATATAAAAATTCTGATCTTTAATTATTTATTTTTTTTAGACCAACTTTGATGTTGTAAAAAAGTGTTATTATAGACAACAATAATCCTAGGAATTTACATAATTTGAAAGCTCATAAATTTGGATAACATTACAGGGACATAGAGTTTTGAGTAACGTATGCAGCGCATGTAATAAGCTTACTAATGCTTCATAAATGTGTTCGCGTTTGCAATCCAGAAACAGAATAAATAGATGGCATTGAGTTAACAATTGAAATACATGCAATAGTGGACTCTATTCAAAAAGCTTTAACTTTTAAGTTACAATATTAACTATTTAAGAATGTAGGTAAAAGTTTGCATATTACAACATTTGTTTATGCCAAAAAATCCATAGAAAATAGTAAGTTTAACATTTACATTTTATGACAATCCACAATTTTGACTTCTAGCTTTTCTATGTATATGCTTTACTGTGTATTACTAGTGGGGACGAATACTAATTTTTTTTGTTTTGTTTTGGGGCCATAATTGGCATATTTTGAGTTATACACAGTAATACATGAGTTATAGAATTGAAAGCCAAAAGTCTCTGACAGCAAACAGCAAAGACTGAAATTATAAAGCAGTAAAAAAAAAAAAAATGACAAAAAGTAACATCAAAACAAAAGACACAATTTACAGAAAATATTATATGAATTTAGATACACATATTCAATCTTTTCTTCCACAACTGAGTAGACAAATATTTTACTTGCATAAGAAAAATGAAAATAAATTTACAAAACAAAATGGCACACAGTAAAGAAAAAAAAATTCTTAAAAGCCAGGTCACATGCAAGAGTCACATCATAGCTCTGATGAGCCAGCATACTTACCACTACCCTGTTTTTCATCTTCAGCAGGTTCAGCAAAAAAAGATGCTTCGGTTTGCGCCTCTGGTTTTGAATCTGTAATGCCATCCTCATCTTTTGCACTCCCTGGCCGTTCCATGTCTGTTTGTTCAACAGCTTCATTTCTTTCAGAAGCAGTGAGCGCAGCACTCTCCCTTTCTACCTCACCAGTTTGTTGGTACTCTGTAGAAACCTGATCGCTAGATTCTGCATTTTCAGCACCCTCTCTTTGTTTCGCCTCTTCGTGGGTATGTTGTTCTTTGTCAGTGTCAGATTCAGCCGCCTCATTTTTTACCTGGTCCTCCACATCATTTGCTGCCTCGGATTCATGTCTTGGTTCAGTATTGGATACAGAACTGGAGGTTGCTTTTATTTCTCCTTTCTTCACACCATCTTTTGCCCCTTCTCTATCACTTTCTGAATCTTTTCTGCTGCTGCTTGAAGAATATGAGCTACTAGATGAGCCAGATGACCTTGCTCTCCTGTCACCTATGTAAATAATACATACTTTTTTTTTTTTTTTTAAACATTTGTCAAGATTCATTAAAACTCAGAAGACACTGATCAGAACTGAGCAGAATAAATAAAAATAAAGTTTGAAGAACTGTGTCAGGCAATGTTTATAATTTATCTATACTGGTTCGTATCATAGTACTTACAATGTAAAGAGAACTAGAGATTTCGGTAGAAAGACACTGATTCATCTTCTCGGGTCAGATTAAGACAATGGCCCTACAGATGGACATGCCTTCCTTTTAGTTTTTGTGTAAGCCAACAAAATAAACGGAACAGGAAATAATTTTGCAACGACTGCACTAGTACAGGCGCTTTGAACTTTGTACAGGTTTCTGAAGGATTAATTACTGAAATTATACAGGGATGTTTTCAGATCTAAGGGTTATTCAAATATATCAAAGAATGGTAATCTACCTTGTTTGCTATCCTCCTCCTCACTGTCAGAGTAGCTGGCTCTATCATCATCACTGCCAGAATGGTGCTTTTCTTTCTCTTTATATTCGGTCTCCTCTGTGTCAGAATTACCCCTTTCATCATCAGAGGAGGTTGATGACCTTCCATTCATGTCAGCCTCTTTTTTGTTCTCTTCTTTTGCATCAGGCTTCAGTTCATCTACTTCAAAATCGTCATCATATTCTGAAAGCAAAATGTTATTAATTAGCTGATAACAAAATATAATTTGCTTGGCTTTTTTGGACAGTGATTGATTGATTTTGTTGTCTCTCAAGCCTCTCCTTTCTGACAGCCGTCAGTCTACCCTGTCTAACATCCCATGGAGGGCAAGTGGCCGAGGTCATTTCTTAAAAAATGTTTGTTGCCTATTTTTTTTCTCAGAGAACTTGTGTTATTCTTGCGTTATCATTCACCATGTATAATAACAATAATAATAATAATAATAATAATAATAATAATATTGAGTTCAGTCTGAGAGAACTAGAACATGAAATGACTTTTTTTCGTACCATCCTTCAATTTTTCATCACCAGGTATCTCATTCTCTTCTTTGGGTTCTAATTCCATCGGATTTTCCTCCTCAACATCTTCTTCATTGTGTGGAGATCTCAAGGAGGAATTTGATCTGCTCTCTTCTTTAAGCATCTCTTCGTCACTGCAGCTCTTGTCTTCTTTACCCTGATCTCTAGTCGACTCCTCTTTTTCTACCTCCTTTTTTATCCGTTTTGGCAGAGGGGTGGGTTTCTTATCTAAACCCACAGCAATGATACACCTGAAGATGAAATATAGAGGTGCACATATATAGTACAATACACAGTATCTCACGGCAGGTACAAAATACATAGAGAGGAGATTTTTACAGTGCAGATGTTGACCTGTTGTTGAAATGCTACCTAAATAATTTCTATATAATTAAAACTTTTGTAACAGTATTTTTTTTTTTTTTGTAAAACAATTAGTACAGAACCTCAATATAAATATCAATTATTTTTGGCATACTAATTTATGTTTTAATAAAAAGCAGTACATACTGTATAGTTCTATTGATCACACTTTTAGAAATTCTTACCTGTAGCAAGGGGAAGCTCCTTCAACACTGACAATGCCAAAGTGCCCTTGTTTTCCTCCCAATCTAGCTCCTTTACAATGTTTAAACTCGCAGCAGGAACTGAGCCTATCAACTTGCATTGTATTCAGGAAAAAGGTAAGACTGAAAGGAAAACCGTGGTGACGTCTGGAGACAAACTGAAAGGTTTCTGCAACATAAAAAGAAACTCTGCACTGTACTTCAAATAATTTTGTAGATTGTTATGCTCATCTGTATAACGAGGCCATGTCAAGAGCTATCAAAGTATGTGACAACTGACATTATATTGTTGTAATGTTTAATATATAACCATACTACACATAGTGAAGGCCAGCTCGGAGCACATCAGAGTGGAGTCAACAAGGGCAGCTATATTTAGATTTAACCCTGTTGAGATGATTAAATAAACCCCAGTGAGCAAAGACACTATAGTTACAATACATAAACAACTCTGTTCACAGTTTTTTTTTTCTGTTTAAGGTTGATTTAAGTAACACTACTGCTACTGACCTCCTTCTGCGAGTTCTCCTTTGTAAACACAGAGATTTTCTCCACCACAGTGCTGCTGGTAAACTTTCACTTCATCTCTAAAGTCTGTGTCATCATGAGACAAATGAATACTCTTTCCAAAATACAACATGGTGACAGCAACGTTACTGTGCACAGATGTCTTGTGGAATTTAGAAGAATCCTGCACAGAAAATAAGTAGAATCAGAAATATCACAAATCATGTAATTTTTTTTTCTTTTTACTTTATTGAGAATTAAATCTCTTCTTTCAAATGCATTACCTCTGACCCTCAGTTTGCAATCAAATGAAAGGAAATCAGTAGTACTGTAGTACCACATACTATTATATGCTTATGTCATTATTGTTTACCTTTGTTTCTTCAATTCCATTTGGTGCAGTTGTAGGTCGTAGTTTTCTACCCCTTCTCGTTCCATTAGAGGTTCCTTTAAAGCTTCTGTCCCTTTTTTGGTGGGGAGGTGGAACTGGAGTTACATAATTGTTAATAACTGGAAGTCGGTAAGGGGAGATTCCACTGGCAAAATCTGTTGAGGTAATATGCCTCCTTGCTTCTCTGTCAAGCTGTAAAATAACAACAGTCCGGAGATGTTTTAAAAACTAACTGAACCCCTATCCATTATCTTCTGGTGTTTTAAATTGCAAGTAAAATGTATACAGTGCTTCCTTTGCCATATGACTTACTCATAAAAATTTTAAAAAAAAAACATGAAAAAAAACTTGAATTAGTGAATGGTCTTTGCATTGGATTACAGTACATATAAATTTACTGTCAACATGGCCTGACTGTGAATTATTATTCCACTGCGTCATGATTACATCATCAAGCTTCAAAGGTAAGGCAATACTGAATCTATCATTCATCCTGAATCTAAACATGCTCTGAGGGTAACAAAATGCAAGCTTTAAGAGCTCATTCACTCTGAATAAATACATGAATTAACTGAAATGTAAAACAAGGCGTCTTAGGAAAAGGCTTCTAACCGAATAGATGAAATGATGTTCTGTCTTCTCACTGAGGCCCATCTGTCTGGAGCCTGGGTATGTCCTTCTGGCAGATGCTGCAATGCCATTGTTCTGTATAGGCTGCAGGAGAACAGGCCTCTGTATTTTTCCAGGTGCAGTGCATGGTCGAGGGGAAATAGACTTCTGATTGAAAAAAACAAACAAAAAAAAAAGATTTTCCTGCAATTCACAGCTTAATAGGGATAATAAAACATGCACGGCCATTACAATTCTGTGATAATTTGCAAAGCATGCAAAACAAAATGTAGCTGTCCTCAAACACGCAACGTGTTCTGTCAGCATACAGATATTTGCAACCTAAAATGACAAATGTTCAAGGAATTGAAGCCAATTGTACTTATTGCTTAATTTGTATTATGCAAGTGCAATATTTCAGCTATAAGCCTGAAATGTGTTCCTGCTTATATACAGTACATCAATAGTGGGGCTTTTTGGTTAGAAGGTACCACTATAATTGGACAAGTTATGGGTGTTTGCAGGTCAGAATGATTTCCTGCTTTTCAACACAAATTACACAGCATGTTGTATATACAACAGCTATAGCTACTGTGGTGTCTACTACTGCATATCATTCTTCAGAATCACAGAGGCCTGCCTGTACATGTCCATACCAAATATTTGTGTCAATAAACTTTTTGAAATAAAGACTGTTTAAAAGAGTAGTTATAGAACACCCTGTAAAGTTACATGAAACACATTATGTTACCTTTGCTGTGTCCCATGTTGTCTATATCACAGCATTATATTTTTAAACATATTGCAGACATTGTACATTTATAATCACAGGTAATGGGGGGGTCATAAATCAAGTGGGCAATGTGTTTCTTGTGAACACTGCAGGGGGTTCTATAGTAGAACACTTATTTCAAATGTGTTTTTGTTTTATTAGCAACAAAAAACAGACTAACCCTCAGTATGCGAGATCTTTTTTGTAAAGTACCTGTATGAAAGTACATTTTAATGTATAGTTTGTTAATCAAATAAGAGCTTACAAGAAATAAACTACCAAGACTAATACCACATGTGAACACAAAGGCATCTTTAATCTACAGTACTTCTGCCTAATGCTAAAATAAACAGTGTATGTTACACAGCTAATCCTAATATTTACCACAGAAATCACATTAAACATTTTGAAAAGGCAGGGTAAACACTTGAGGTGTACATACAGCTTATATATATGAATGGTTGCTCTGAAAGGCACACAAACTCATGGAACCAACTTACAATAAAACTTCCAACTATCTTTTAGCAGACCTGGGATAAATATAGTTATAAATATGGTTTGTGAAAAGTAACTATTATTTAAAATAATTAAATACATATCGCAGAAAGTAACTTATTTGAAAATAATTAAATACAGATTGCAGAAAGAAACTATTATTTGAAAATATTTAAATATGGTTTGTGGAAAGCAATTATTATTTGAAAATATTTAAATATGAGTAGTTGAAACACATTGAAATACTTTAAACTCTTCATAAATATGTAACTGTAACATACAGCAGCCTAATTATTATCCTGCACTCTAAGCAGGTTAAGCCCTGTCCTTGTTAACCACTCAATTATCTTTTGGAAAATGCTCTATTTCAATTAGATTTAATATGATCAATTACCATATTCCTTTGAATTTAAAACACGCTTTTTTAACCATTTTTTGCTTCTCAAAAATAGCCTGCGTCTTAAATTCGAGTACAGTATAGTGATGCGTGTATTAAAAATCGGCAACAAAAAAAAACGTAACTACCCGAGTACACAAACAGCAACATGACTGACTGCCAAGAAAAGACAACAAAGGCGTCTGCCCGAATACACAAGCAGCTACGTGACACTGCTGAGAAAAAACAAACCAAGCTTCCTGAGGAATTCCAAGAGAAACGTTTACAATTTCAGCATTTCTAACAAACAGTACCAGCTTGGACAGATCGGAAATGCTGATCAGACCCCGCATTTTTCGACATGCCAAGCAATGTTCAATGCTGTTGTGGTTGCTGGGTTACATGTTGCCTGATGCTGTGCAGTTTTGTCTGATGCTTGCTGTTGCCAGGATGTGTGATTCCGTGTGTGAGTGGTGGCATGTGGATTACAGAGACGCCACCTTAAGTATTATACAGTGCGCAACACAATAAGCACTACAACACTGTTTCGTGTCAGTTTTGTACAAAACAACAGCGTCACTGAGGTTGTATCTTTGTAATTGCATATTTATTTGATGTTTTATTTTTTCCCTCAAATTGAGGGTGGTAAATTTGAGCTGCGTCTTAAATTTGAGGGCGTCTTAAATTCGAAGGAATATGGTAATTGAAATATTTGAATATTTTATTTCAGTAGGTAAATATTTGAAAACAATGATATAACAATATCTTTAACCACTGGTTTAATGGCCTGTTTTGAAGTTACTGAATCGAACATGTTTAGCATTTTCCTCAATAGAAATCCTCAACTACCATGTGATAATTGCAAAACTTGGTACATAATTATAAATTTAGGGTAATAATTAGGTTTTAGTTTTTGATTATTTGGGAATAGTTTAAGTTTTTTTTTTTTTTTTTTTTTTTCAAATAACTTGCATATATTTAAATATTTTCAAATAGTATTTGACTTCGTGCAATTAATATTTGAATATTTAAAAAATTGATTTATTCAAGCATATATATTTAAATATTCCAACTATTTGAAATAGTTGGTGTTTACAAATAAAATATCAAATACAACTATATTTGTCCCAGGTCTGTCTTTTAGATTTCCTAGCAAACCAGTTAATAATTACTTAACAGGAAAACACAAGCGTGAATGTATTTCATTTTTAAATGACGCTTCCCTTTAATTTCTGGTGCTGTTTTTCATTTCCCCACACCATGCAAAATTTTATTTGGACAAATAAAATTAAATTATTCTATTGAAGCTTGTTATAATCCGTTATTGAAAAAAAACGGTAAGCAGAAAAATGTGATTAAATAGAAAATCTTTTCCCAACAGTAGTCCTCTGCGCAGCTTCTTTGCAGGACATGACTCACGGGTTCTGAGGATTCAGACTGACCGGCCTCTGGTCCAGAGTGACCATTTTTGGGGGCAGTTGGTGGTCGTGGGGAGAGTAATGGGGGATCTTCATCGTATCTCTTTGATCGATCCACCTTTAAAAGATAAAAGATAAGTGCTGCAGTACAATTCTGTTCTGTTTTCACAATGAAAAGTGGTTGAACAAGTTTGATGGTAACATCAAATAAAAATGATAATCCTATGTGCTTAATGGATAATGTTATTGATCTCATAACTCCAACCTGCTGAAGTTAAAAAAAATAAAAATAAAAATAGAAATATTTACAAACGGAACCTTCCAAGATAAATTACCTTGATCCTCTGCACCCGTTCTTTGCGTTCAAAATCTTCTAATTTCCTTTTGATCTCTTTTCGATTGTGTCTCTAATTTGAGAAGATAGAAACATTCAAATAGTTTATTAAAGTAAAATAAACAGTTAAAGAACATTTCCAATGTACATGTTTCTCATAACTACATATTGAACTTCTGTAACTTTTCAACCTATATATCTTGACCTTAATGCATTAAAGTTTTCAGGGAAGCCTGAATTTTCTTTTCATTTCTTTTTCAACAGTCAACTACAACTAAAGTACACTCAGTATAAAATCAGAGGGGACATTCTTTGTGTGAGGAATTTAAAATCTGCAATGAATTTATTTTATATTTGCATTAAGATTCTGCACTAGTATCATGCTCATAATTTATTTTCTGTATTTATTATTATTTAATTACAGTCATATAAACAACAACTGTATATAACAAAAATATAATGACTTTACCTCCATGTCAAGGACCTTGTGAAAGATGGCTTGTGCCAGACATTCTCGCACATATTTTTGATGATCCCTCCTCATTATGTTATGTCTGTACTCTTTGTCTGGTACAATTCTTCCATGTCTTGTAATCTATAGTCACAAGGCATAAGGATGTATTATAGGACATACTGTATTCCTAACAAGTACAATAAACCATTAAATTCAACCCAGAGTTGGGACGCAGCCAGGCTGTAGATGAAAGGTGTTTGTTTGGTCTCTGGCCTTGCAGGTAAACAAATCCCGAAGATGATGAATGCAACAGGAAAGGCGAGTGAGCTTGATAAACTGCATCAATGTGGCTTAAGCCCCTCTCCTTAATATCAGTCAAGCGTTTAGGTTGTATTTTGCAGTTTTGTAGAAAATTGAAATCCTAAACATGTCTCATTTAAGTTTCATTATATTATCTTCCACATTGTTGCACATTAAATACATCACCATTTCTCACTGCTTCCCACTTGATTCTCTCTGAAAATAATTTACCTTTAAGGATGAAACGTTAAAATCTGCAATTGTGCTTCAATGTTTCAAACTCAACATACATACCAGTCCAACTTTCTGAAGATGTCTCCTTATTCTTGTGTTACTGAAGTACCCAGTCAGGTGTCTATCTGTTAGACTGTTGTAGGCAGCAAGTGTTCTATAATTGAAATAGAAACATTCTTTAGAGCATTTACACTCGATAGTTATACAAGGAAGATTATGATTTCCCTTCACTATTGTTTTTTATACTGACAGTACTCATTCAAATTACTTTATAAGTTAAAACTTCTTAGAAACTTAGAAAGTCATGCAGACAAATGTATTCGCTAGTGCCTTCTTTAGTGTACACCTTAGAATTCTTAAGATTCCAAGTTCAAATTAAATCTTAGTGACAAATGTACTGTATATTGAGCGACCATGACAAGCTCCTTATTCTTTGTGCCTCAGTCCCAGCGAGCTGTAAAATGTGTGCATGTGGTTCTCTCTTAGTATGTTTGTATGGATTGACATGCGAATGTAGCATGTGTGTGGCAAGGAATATTAAACAGCTTGTTTAAAAGAAAGTGTGTTATTATTCATCTAAGTGCAACTATTCTTTTGAGTTAAAAAGTAAGGAAGTTACCAAGGATTCTTTTTGATGAGGCTCAACTCAACACAGATATGCCACAGCTTGTGATTCATATGCATTAAGCTGCTGTGTTCTTTGTTCCACACAAAGTGTCTTGAATTATTAATGCTGCTGTCCGCCTCCAGGAAGTGTTTTTTTGTTTTAATTTTATTGAAAAGCTCTGGTTTAGGAATCATTAGTTGACAAAGTAAAGTACTTGATTATGATGATCCTAGGGCTACACAAGATGCCTAAAAATCCACATGGTAACTATAATTGTGGTGGCACCACATGCTGTAGTTTCTTACTTGTTTAATGTGTACTAGAAACTGACTGCTTAATATTAGTCTAACAATAGAACAGTAATCTTCTTTAGTTTTACAGGTGAGCTCCAGGCTACCACAGTGTGTCATTAACTAGTGATGCCTTGTGTAATAATATAATAAATGCCCTCATGCATTTTTACTAAACATAGCCATTTTCTCTTTTTTTCTCAAATAAGAGTTAATATAAATATTAAATACAATGCATTTAATACAAAACATACTGTCACACTAAATTAAAGCTGATACTGTATGAGGAAATGTAACTTTCCATGTTTTAGGACCCTAGCAACAATTAGTGTGATACAATCTGTATGTAAGAATGTGATGCATTCTTGAATACATCCGTTTCACAGAGGTCTTTGAACTTTGAAACAGCACCTTAAAATGTATTGGTCTCAGGTATTTTTTTTTCTTTTAAAATATATATATATATATATTTTTATTTGTAGTGCTGGTTAAACTATAATCTCAAGAAGTAAGCAACATGGAGCTAATGAATATACAAATAATGTTGCACCACTTTATTGCAGAGTTCTCTCCATGGACTATAGGAAGTGTTTGTCTTGTTTAATGGTATTCCCTGGTAACAGCTCCTAAGGTAATACAATTGGTTAGATCCTAAATCTTAACAAGTGGATCAAAGCACATTCCTGGCTTTTTGCCTTTCGCTACCTAGTTGCACTACTTTCTAATAGTTCACTGTAGAAAACCTCTATAAGTTCCCACAACTGGACAAAGGGAAACAAAGTCTAAATGAGATAAAATGTGTTTAAAAAAAAAAAAATTGCAAGCATATAAATCTACTGATTGTTATTATCTGCTATGATACTACTAGATAACAAAACAAATACCTGTACAAGAAAAAGTAAAAACAGTTCTGCCACCAACACTAAAACGCTTTTATGACTGACTGAGCTTATATTTAACACGTCAATTTGGAGTTCTGTATACTACCAGATTCCTGGAACAATACAAAGACATTCGTCCCATACAAGACAGATTGCATTTTGACATGATGTTGTTTAACTGCCTACAGTTAAAAGACACAGTATCAACGAGCATAGTGAGATGAGGGTGATTATTTTAAAGCCAGTATGTCTGTGCTTCAATTGTTTTCTGCAGGACCAACAAGAAACGCATAGGGCCTATAGGCTACTGTACAGTCTGACTTGGGGTGTACCTTTCTGTATTCTTATTTTGTGAAAAACATGTTTCCAAGATGAGAACAAATAACTGTATTCTTGTCTAAACTTCCAGTCATTTTATCCAGTGACCTCTGGATGAACTGTACTAGTCCTCACTCCTTTCCTTTACTCTGTTTTATGTCAAAGTGTACTGTATCAAATATTTTATAACTACCTGAATCATGATGCACAACTAAATTGTATACTATATCAATTCCCTAATGTCTGCAACTGTACTGGAGAAAACAGGATCTAAACAATCATGTAAAGTATAAGATTACTGTATCAAATAACCTGTACTATATGAGCAAAACTGGAAGAGACACTTAACCCGGGAGCTCTACGTGTTTATATTTGTGTGTCTCCCCATTGCAGCCAAACAAAAAAGAAAAAGAGAAAAAAAGAGTATCATCAGTGACCAATTCTGGAAAAATAAAGGACAATAAACTTGCTCCGTTATACAGAGGCTTTCAAAGTGTGAGTTTTACATTTAGATGTTAACCTGTAGAGCAAAATCAGGAGGCTTACATTTTCATACAACTCTCAACTGCGATTTTGAGATAAATTGTTTAAGTGACATTAACCCCCACATTTATTAATTAAAATCACATAACTACAGTAGACCTTAAAAAAACCGTAATATTTTGCAGTCTTTCTTTCATTAACTGTGCATAATTGGCATTTAGATAACGTGTTAATCAAAATACTGACATGCATTTGTTCTCACATAAATTATAACCAAATTATTACATCAGATCATATAACCACATGTTACTTTACAAAAGGCTGGTATTTTTAGTAACTAAAACTTGTATACAGAAATAACATTAAAACAAAGGTTAACAAGCACAATGTCTTATTCTACGTCATACAAAACGAAAGAAGAAATCAAATTAGATTTTTGGTTACTATGAACTATAACCATGATTGTACAGAATGACTTCTGAACTTGCTATAATTTAGCAGTATACATATTTTTAAGATAAGCGATTCCACTCAACAACCACAAAAACAAAAAAATAAAAACAATTGTTTGACGTTACACGCTTATATTATACACATATATGCAGTCCAACGTAAACAATCTCTTCTTATTATTAGGTAGAATTCTCATTATACATTTCATTTTTTTTCTTTGTTTTGTTTTGCTTACCCGGGGTTAGGGAGACTCATGTTTTCTGAAGCCTGCGCACTTTAATTTATGAAAATGTGTTGTTCTTTTTAGTGTTTTATTCAGTTTACTTACAAAATAAACACACTGCTACAAACAAAACTGCGGCGTGCAAATCAAAATTCTTTTCGGCAACCTCACACTGACCGGTCTGCACAAGAAACTCTCCTAACACACCAGCCTTTTTCTCGCAGCCACTGCTGACATCCACCCGTTGCTAAGGAAAATCACGTGATGATGCTTTGCAAGAGGCGGTGCCGTTTCATTTCCCAAATCTCCAATTATATTTATTTTCTGTATAACAAAGACTCCGCCCTTGGTGGTTTTTGCCGATGCGCTGGTGAAGTTGATTGGATATTTCGTGCCGTCAATCACTTTCTTGGTTTTCAACCTGGGTAGCGGACTTTGTTGACTTTGCACTAATGGATGTGAGCTTCTTTTTAAAAAGACTGTCTTTTCAAACAGCCAAATTAGGTTTGTGAATGTGACCTTTAACACTTATGTCTGATGTAACTTGTCATGGTGAATTTATAAGCAGAGGTTTATCTTTATAGCAGAAAGTACAAAATTCTGACTTGATATGTAAGATGTATCATATTCAGGATAGGCCAGTTGTCCAGCATTGCTTCATATAGCATAAAGTACAGTCCATGGACTTGTATCTGAATCGAATGCACAGAAACCATGCACACCTGTCTTGTATGTTGATGCATAAGTACAGAAAGAAGACACTGAAAAAGTAATGTGTGTTGATAGATTTTGTAAGGTGGGTAGCATTGTGTTAAACTAATGTTTCATTTTTAGTTTAGTTTAGTGCAGAAAGTGTTGGCTCACTGTGAATAACACTATGACAGCATTCCAGTCTTCCTATTTGAATAGGTTACTTGCAATACTGTATGACTATTTTCACAAATCAGTAGCAGGTCTCACGAAACTTTCTCCGATTTATCCAATGTGTTATTAAACACAGTTTATTTCAGACATGCACCAGTGGATATGGGCCAGTAATTCAAGTGCCACATGTAATAAACTATTTGTACTAATACTTTGCATCCTCAACAACCCAATCTGAATAAGGATAGAATGCTTTTTCTGGACTAAATTATGATACTGTACCACAGTCTGTCATCTATTTACCTACTATAGGAAACTGTAAAAAACATGTCACATCTGTGTAAAGCAGGGAGTGCCTAACCCCTAGAAACACATTGCATGTTTGTTTAGCTACACTGCAGTGGAAGCCTAAGAAAGAAACCAACACAAACATACCAGTACAAAGCAGAATGCAAATAACTATACCTTGTGTTCTTTCACCACGATCACAGGCAGGATATGCACGTCTCACACTCAAACTTGTTGCTGATGCTTAAAATAAATATTTTGGTCAAGGCAACTGATGAGACACATTCATAGAACTATCCGTACTGACAATTTAAAGATACTGGAATACACTGTTGCACTATGGCCAACAGCAAGACTAATCTTTGGTTTTATCAAAAAAAAGGATGACGGTTGAAATTTAAAATGGTGCCACTATTTTGAGTCAGCCAAATGCAGTTAAACCAACTGGTCCGTCATTCACTAAATACACTATACATTTAAAAAATGTGGTTGTATTTCAATTATTACACGTCTTTACTGTGCATATAAGTATCTAGAAACTTGAATGCATGTACATATGATTGAAAACTTCATCCCGGCCTTTCCCATCAGTTCTGCCCTGAAAAGAAGCATCTTCCTACAAGCAGGGTGTTTATCCAGGCATAAGGTTTGTTTGCTGCAGAGCAAACATCCAGGCTTCCCTTGACAGCACTGTGATATTGTGCCTGTAGTGTGCAAATGCTGTCAGTGCTAATGGACAGTTTTTTTTTTTTTCTCCTGCATTGAATCCAGATTTATAATATTATCCTTGTGGTTCTATTTAATTACAAACAGACCTTAATACACAAGCTAATTTCTCCCATTACAGTGAATACAGAATCCAAATGTTATCTTATTACTATTATTTACCAAAGGTTTAATAATGTTAACCTCACACATACCGACAGCAAACCAGTTGTTTAAAGGCAGTCTGGTCTCAGTTGTCATTAATGAATATTATGGAAATTAGATCCAGTAGAACTTGAATCACAAAAAAGGGACCACAATTATTCACACAGTTACCGGAAG
The DNA here is from genome assembly GCF_902713425.1 of Acipenser ruthenus. Classification (NCBI taxonomy): domain Eukaryota; kingdom Metazoa; phylum Chordata; class Actinopteri; order Acipenseriformes; family Acipenseridae; genus Acipenser; species Acipenser ruthenus. The sequence continues at coordinate 6,993,256 of NC_081198.1, read as the reverse complement.
TTTTAGATCTCTAGTTGTATTTAAAATAGTGAAGACTGATCTTCTTCATTAGTCAAATGTTCTGTGGAGAGTTGATACCCTGTTTGTGACTTGACTAATATTGAAGATCAGTAAAATAAGTAATTCAATAATTTAATGTATTATTTAACTAACAATTAAGACAGTTCAGATGACATAGCTTGTTAGATAGATTGTGATAATTTAATAAAATACATGTCAACTGATTAATCTCTCTAGCTGTCCATAAGGCTAGAGTATTCTTCAGCAGGAATACACTTAATGCAGAATACCTCAGCTTGAGAGAGGGACCTTTTTATTTTTATTTTATTTGTATACAATTTAACCTAATTAACACAAATATAAAACGAATGTACATTGAAACTTAAAGAGACTGTGAATAATTGTTGGTGCCACTATAGCACCATTAATTAGTTTTCTATTTAATTACCACTTATCACATGCAATGCAAGAAAGGGATCACATTATCAGAACCATCTTCCCTAGGGCTCCAGAGCTGCTGATAATATCTTCATGAGCCTGAGATGCCAGCTCCAGTGGATACTCGGGTCCGATTACTGGAGATAACAACCCAGCTTCCATTCCTGCAAACAACGAAGCAGACGACTCTGCTCTGTCCTCCTGTACAAATGAACAGCACAAATGGTTAAGACAGTAATCCTGGTGAGGCTTTATACCATGCCATGTACAATACCTCATGCCACATGCCATGCCAGTAATGTTAGGTGTTCTATGAATATAGAAAACAATACACCAATGCATCTTATGAATTTCAGACCCTAGCACTAATCATGGGCTTGCTAAACGTACCTTAAGTAAACAGTCCAAGATCATTGCTAATCAGGGTATGTGAAATCATACATTTATTACAATAACAATAATAATAATAAACTAAAAACTGTAGCACTAAACTGTCTTACTTTTGTTGCACTGAACAGAGAAACGCCAATGATGCTGGTTTCTTTGGCCATTGTGTCTCGTGGGTTTATTTCAATGGGTCCTCGACAGCCCACAATCTGCAAAGCAGAATTGTGTAATCGGTAAATAGATAGAATATACAGTAAGCTCAACAATAAATACTCTCTCTTGAATGTCTGTTTTAATACTCACAATCACCCTGCCTCCAAATGATAGCAGCTGTAAATCAGCATTAAGATTCATATTAGACAGCATTTCAATGATCACATTCACCCCCTGTCCGCAGGTAGCTTCCTGAAACATACAGTCAGCAGAATAGAAGGAAGACAAGTACATTAGTTAAGCAGATCTATAGTAATTGTTATATATATAAAGACAGCTCTGCTAAAAAAAGATCTATGAGACACATTTAAGAGCCAGCCAGCTGCAACATACACATAAAATAGATGACTGTTTAACTGGGCACCATAAATGCAATGTTTTTATGGGGTTTTTTTTCAGCACAAACCTCTGTTCACAGCTCAACCGACGGTCTTTTTTCATTGAAAGATGAACAATTACAATATTTAATTTAATAAATGTAATACATTTAAAGTAATACAGACATGTACCAATGTGTTCTGCTAAACACACACTATACATGTACAGTGCAAATAAAAACAGCCTCTCTCAATGAGCCATTCAGTAGCAGGTCTCTACCTTTATTTTTTCAATATAGCCTTTTTCTTTGTGGTTAAAGACCTGATGAGCTCCATTCTTCAGTGCTAGACTGAGCCCTTCACAGGTCCCTGCTGTACCCAGCACTTTCATTCCAAAGGCCCTGGCTATCTGACATGCTGCCATTCCAACCTGAAAGAAACAATGCATCTCAATTTTTTTTTACGGTTAATCTTACTGTTTGGCGACAGGATTACCAGAAATATAGGCACAAAAAAGACATCACTGTGCTGTTCTGTATACTTACCCCACCACTCGCCCCGTGAATAAGCACTCTCTCTCCTGCTTTGGAATGAGCCCTCAAGAAAATAAAAATAGAAAACTAAGACTGACACATTTACATGTTTTTGTAAACTGAACTGCACCATTTAAATGGAAAAAATGGTATATTAAAGTAAAAAATATTTATTAAATGTAAAAAATATTTTATATATATATATATATATATATATATATATATATATATATATATATATATATATATATATATATATATATATATATATCAATCTGTGCCTGTGCTCTGTGTGTTGTAATAAACACTTTACTGTTATTCAATTACTTATGGAAGAGCGCCCGGTACGCAGTGAAGTATGGGATTCCAATGGCAGCTCCTTGCTTGTAGTTCAGATTGTCAGGCAGTGGGTGAACAGATTCCTCTGAAGCAATTGTGTATTCTGCATAGCCACCAGTAACTGTGCCACTTGTAAAGACCCGGTCACCTGCCTTGTAGGAAAAGACAGGCAAGTAAGAATGTCCTAATGCTAAACATACAGCACAACCACACACACATATTGGGACACGACCAAAGCCTCCAGCATCTACCATACCATGATTTGCACAGACTAATGACAGAGTGGCTTAGTTACAGGGATACGAGTGGAGTATTGGTAACACATTGTGTTAAAGACAATTACAGGAGTTAACATTATATCCTTTTGGAGCCTCCGGTATGCGTTTTGCAGTGTACAGTATACTGCATGGTGAGGTTCCAAGAGGCTATACTTGGCACTCTTACGTTTGTAATGCAATACTCTGTATAGATTCAAGTCTTGCACTTGGCTGTTTCAGAAAGTAAATTGCTTGTGTATAAAGTTACTGTATTCACAGATCGCTCCTGTGGCATCTAGTTTCTATTTCAGAGAAATCCCCCAGGTAACTAGGTTAGTCAGATACAGTAGAAATGCAGTAATTGTCCCTACAGTCCAATGTTTCTGTTTGCCAGGCAGCAGTTTACCTTGAATGTTTTGACATGCTTTCCTACTGCCTCCACCTCTCCTGCCACATCTGTACCTGGGGTATATGGCAAATTTGGCTTCCTAGCATAGGCACCTGAGCGGATATAGGTTTCAACTGGATTCACTCCGCAGGCATGGACTCGGATTAGAACCTGTCAAACAAACAACAAGAAATGAGGACACCTTCATTATAAAACCAGAGACAGCGTTTTCAAAGTTTTTAAACGCAGCTACATTTCTTATATGGCTGGATAGAATATGTAATACACACAAGTACAACTAAACAAAAACGTCTTCTTTTAGAAGTCATAGCATAATATTACAAATCATCTAGACTAAAGAAGCCACCATGACATGGTTTAAAATTAAACAAAAAGTAAATAATTACACAACAGATTCCTGCTATGAGGACATCATTAATTTCAAACCGAGCAGCGTGACCCTCAGACAGTTTAATGATTTCTGGAGGGCAGGCTGTGAATCATTTCTGCCTGATTTAAAAGTGACAGATAATCTTCAGATAATGGTGTCTACTGCTGCTTCCTTGTCTAAATAATTACAACACAGCAAAACATAAACAGTACACTGCTATTACCTGTGTGAGGCCTGGATTGGGCACAGGAATGTCTGAGTGGAACTGTAGTACAGACGGACCACCAAACTCGGACACCTGGACAGCCCGCATTAACTTCCTTGTTGCCATACTGCTATCTAAGAAAAACAAGAATCAATATGAGATAAAGTGTAACCGTTTCTACAGCACCTACTGTGTCTGCATCTATTTGTTATACGAAACTTAAATGTACCAAAATTGAAAACAAGTTGAAAAAAATAGTTTATAGGCATGACGGAATTCTGTCAACAGACGCATTACGTTCGTCATATATAAATTATGCCGCATTACCGCGCATAGAAATTAATAACAAGTTTTTGGAGTCATGTAACAAAATAGATCGCGGCGGCCCCGCCCAGCTCATGGCCATTCTTACAAAGTTCGGGCCCCTGTACCGAAAACACATTATTGATAAAGCGCGTTTGTTGTGCTCCTTACACAGTATCCGTATTTCTTTTTTTATTTATTTCTTTTAACTGTAATTTAGTATTCTACACTGATCGTGTTATTGATTCTGATAAACATACATAGCTACCTTCTCGACAATGGTTCTCAGTTAACAATTAACTAAAGTATTTCCCTTGACCCCGGTGTCCGTGTAAATAAATCCCTACAGAAAACAGTTATGTTGTGTTGGAGTAAACTTTGTAAATAAAACAGATGAGGTTCAACATATATACTAACCAGAAGCACACAATTGTACAATTTACAATACAATAGTTTCAATTCATATCTAAACATGTTATAATGGTTGTAATAATATGCCATAATAGTGTTTCTATCATAGGAGTAACAAAAAAATAAAAATAAAAAAAAACATAAACACACACATTTACATTTCAATTAACATCTCACTAACGTACTTCCTTATACAAACGTTATATTATAAACTGCCGATTATTGTAATATAAATGCTGCTTGCACAGTACCAATACATTTGCGTGTTCTGATAACTGCACACGCCACTTTTCAAAGTTAATTCGTATGCACGATTACGCTATACTCCAATAGTGAGTTTACTTTAACCTCTACCTATATAAATACGATTGAGTCATAAATCTCTTCATACCTTGACATTAACGTTTAATTGGAAATCTGAGTCACTTATCACGAGTGTGCATCAGCCTGCATGTCAAAGAACTGCAAACCAACTGTAATTCTATAGCAGCTGTTATTTTTAAACAGACCTGCAGGTGGTGCAACTAACTCAACTAAACTAAAAAAAAAAAAAAAAAAAAAGTAATTTGTGATACGAGTTTTGTCCCAGTCGGACACCTTACAACTCCATACAATATTTAATGTGGTTACAGTTGAAAAATGTGTAGCACGTTTTTGTTTTTCACAATTAAACTGTAATTTGTGCTGCAAAATGGAAGCCGGAAATAAATTCAAACAATGAAAGAAACAGTGCAAGGTAGACTTCAGTAAGAAGGAGAGTGGCGATGAAGATATCGAAAATATTGTCCGTTTTATACAATTATTTCACCACCAGCTCCTACCCTGGACAGATAATATTAATTGATGGGGTAATAATAGAAATTACACATTAATGTTTCTGGACAACGGCACATTTTATAAGACACACACTAAACTGATAATACAGTATCACGAACATGGCATATGGACGCCTGCTAAGTTATGTATAACGACGTCAGGAACTGCTTCTTCAGTGTTGAATGGCTTGAAGAACTAAAATGAAGATTGTGTTGCTTTTTTAATGTTTTTTATTATTATTTTAATTTTTTTTTTTTTTAGGAAAGTGATAACACTGACGTACAGAAGCAGAACTGCTCCTGGTTATTTGTCACTCATCAGAAGTGTCAAAAGGACGATGTGGTTCGACTTTTTGTTATTATTATTAATACCCTTTACACTAGTAACACTTGAACATTTGTCATTAGGATCCTGTAACATTGTATTGTAACTCGTCCACAGCTTTCAGGACTACGGAAAGCCTGTGGCGACGCTGTCTTCAAATGTGAACCATTTGTGCTCCACGTGCAGCTACTGGCACGGTTTACTAATCGTTATTAATTTAAAATAAGTCTACTGACCTTAAAATATGTATGTATATTGTCTCACATTTAAGATTCAGCATGAGTAAAAAAAAAAAAAAAAGTTGTACAAAAACAACTATACATTTAGGACATCTATACTTCTGATTCAATTATTTTTAAATGCTTTATAGTACTCTGTGGCTGTAAACTCTGGATTTAGAAATTCTGGGATAACTGTTGGCAAAATTGGTAATCTAGAATGGCTTGGATTTGAGGATTGTGCATGTAAGTGAAAGTGATGAATTTGTTTTGTCAGACCAATTTGAATTGATAGACACATTTATATACACATTTTACACAGTTATTTGTAATTGTATTTGTATCTGTACTGTAGCAAATAGAAAGTTGAATAGCTGTTGGGTCTTGCACTGTTCATTATGTCCTGTTTATTTACAGGTTCCATAGTTGTCTGCTGGCTGCAGTGGGTGCAGGTGAAGCTTTTAACAAAGGCAGAGTGGAGGAAACCAAAGCTGAACCCGTGTACACTCGAAGAAGAAAAAGGGGACAAGAAAAACTGACAGTAAAACTGCCTCACCAGTTCAGGATGATGTCATTCTGCAGAACGATGATGAGGACAGTCTAGAGAGTGGACTCCACTTGTTTTGTTTGGAGACCTATTGAGCTACAAAGGAGGGTCATACTGTATCCATTTTTATGGAAAATATAGATTGAGGAGTTTGATGTCTGATCACAAGACTGTAAAGAATGGTCTCTTTACATTACGTCATGAAGGGGGTCGTCTCTGATAAGACATTGTAAATAATAAATGTGTTTCTTTTCAAAATATTGTGCCAGAAAGTTGTCAATCTAACTTAATCGAATACTACCTTTTTCCTTCCTGTATACTTTTTACTTAATTTTACTTCCTGATATTTTCCAACTTTGCTGAATTCTACATTCTTTTCCCAATGCCTACATGACTAGACTTTACCTAGCGATAACTGACCTGTTCACACTTGCATAGGTCAATGTTTGAAATGGGCAGACCGGCCCCACATCTTAATTTCCTCCATTAAGAGTTGTTCACACTTTATCATCCCAGATTGGAGACAACGCTGAACTCAGCAGTGTAACAATGTGATCTAAAAATAATTTTCCCATTGAAGACACTGAGAAAGACTTCCAGATAGTTTCTTTTAGTATTACTATGTATCCTACCATTGACTATTTTATATCAATGGATGAATTTTACTCCTCACATTTTTATCTGTGGCATAATGTTTTTTTTGCTTCTTTTTCTTCAGCTTTACCCTACACAATTCCAGCCCGCTTTAACATCTTAAAACATATGCTTAATTAATGTATCCGTTTTCATGCTTTTCTAATGTTAGAGGAGATTTACATTTGGTTTACATTTACATGAATTTGCACAGATTCTAAATGTTACATCATGAATTTTATTGTTGATCTGTCTTGTGTTACTCCCTGTTTTCCACACGGTTGATGGTCCATTCAAATTAAACACTGCACACTTTCTTCTGAGATTAATGAAAGTGGTTGTGGGACTTACAAATGTAATTCTGATTTGTTAGTTGTGATCCAGTGTCAAGTAAAGTCATTAACATTTGATGAATTAAAATGACTGAAAATGATGGTAATATAGTATAGAAAACCTTGTCTTTCCGTTTCCATGACACTAGCCTTCAGCCTATCAATTTGGTTATTGTAATACTGAAAAGGCTCAGTAGGTGGAGCATAGATATTCATTTAAGAGCCTTGTAAATAGAGAGTGACAAAAAGCATAAACTGGTAAAATGATGTGTTGAGTAAGATTTAGCATAAACTGGTAAAATGATGTGTTGAGTAAGATTTAGGTCATTAAAATAGGACCATACCTGGCATATTTCAAGTTTTTATATAGAGAAATAACATGCACTGTTACATTACCCTAGAACTGAGAGGCACTTCTTAGAGCTCTTGGACTTAACAGTTCTTGTTCAAGAAACATTTTTCTTGTTGTGTGTGTGGTGATGAACTTTCGTATTCATTAATATTTCTAGGTTGGCAGCAATGGAGCCTGAAGACTGTTTATTTAAGAAGGAATATCACAAGCATTGGTAAAGTGAGATTCCCCACATTGCCCTATGAGCATGCATCAAATCTACCCACAGGGAAGGAGCAGTTTGCTCTCCATGGATATCCAAACACTGCCCTTTCATTTCCAGACTGCTTGCAAAGGTTCAGAGTGCTAATTGTGCAATCTGGTGGTTGATGATGCTGTCTGTTGAAACCACCACATTCATTTCACTTGGGACTTCAGCTGGATCTGAAAAATAAAATTCAGATTTAGACCACCTTGAGAGTTAGATGACGATATTAATACAAATAATAATAATCCAGTGCAAGCTGTGACTTATTCTCAGTATTCTTGAATTTTGTTTTAAAACACAGTAGTATTGAAGCAGTCCTGTGGGTGTGGAACCAATTTGGGGTAAATTAGAAGCAGTAATGCAATCTAAACATCACAAATCCAGGATCCCAGCTTGCGTATCATTCCCTGCACACTAGATGACATCCAAAACCTCCACAGCATGGCCTGGGAAAAGAAAAAGGAGAGCATATTGCTAGGAGTTAAAACAAACTTGAAGTAAATTATAATTGGTCTCCAAAATAAATAAATATATCAATTTTGTAACACTTAAAATGGCTTCTGCATCCACTATTCTTGCATTGTATTTGGATCATGGTTAATTTTAGTGTTAAAAAATGCAAGATGTCTGTAATATAAGCTTTAGGTACATGACAATCAATGTATGTCAATTAATCAGGTTACATGGGGTATAATAGATTTAAATGGACTCAATATGTGTGTTGTTTATATCAGGTTTCATAGATTTAACTTTCTGGTAACAAAAACCTCATACATTAATTCAAAAACGACTAAAATAATGCATTTGTGTTACATTTAACCTATAGTTTTAATAATAAAGGGCTATATTCTGTGTTTAGTTTAGTTTTTGTTTTTCCTATTAGTCTACCCCTGCTATAAAAAAAATAAATAAATAAAAAGTACACCTTGAAATGGTTTCCACCTCAGACTATTAAATTAGACCATTACATTCACAAGCAGGCCAGTACATTGTAATGGAAATTCACAGCACACCATTACAAACAACAACAGATTTTCTATTGGCCTGTTACTAGCCGGGGCAGCGGTTCAGTGCTTTGTGATGATGAACCCTCAGTAAAATCCAGATTGTTGTTGTTCTCTACTAATAAGATACATGCAGCTGGGTACTGTTATGTCTGATTTTAATGTAGTTCAGACAGGAAGTCTTACATCTTTACCTCAATTTCCAAACACTGGGGTTCCCACACTTGTGTGTGTTACCATCCTGACAACATCCAGAAGAGCTATGAACAAAAACATTGGACCCTGTATGCTTTTGTTTCTATTGTTTATCAAAGCAAATATGTATGAATCATAGAAATGTAATGTCCTGTCTTGCTGTACGCTCTGAATACAGTCTGGTGTTCCCTATGACTTAATTTACCCTTTTTTGACTTTATCCTTCAACCATTGATAATAATAGTTATATTTTCTCTTAAATATAGAGCGGTGTGGAGATACACAATGCAATGGGGCCCTGCAATGTATCTGCATCATATTGTATGCAAACAATTAGCTGAAGGTAGCATTATATTGTATTATAACTACCTGTCATGTATTGTATTTACTTTGTAGCTGCCAGGTTCAGCACAGGTACTTACTTACTGTCCATTTTACAATAGCAATACACTGTCATCAATCTGCAGGCCCCCCTTCAATTGTAACAAAGTTTTGCACAGAATAATGACTGTATGCGTGTGTTGCCATGTTTTTAAAGAGACAAGTGTGCATTATCAGAAATGGACAGGGTCAGTGGACATACTGGAGGAAAAGGGGCTGAAGCCAAATTATGTACATCTAATCCATTAACTGCCTAATTTAATAATTATGATTATTTTTTTGCATTGCATAGTCATCATCACTTTGAAAAGCTGAAATCCTATATTCCACTTTCAATTCCCAGTATCTGTCGGGAGCACAAGCAGTTGGATTGGATATTGCATGCCAGTCTTTCTTCACCCAGTCTGGATTTCTCTCCCTGCTCAGTCCCGGATATACAGCTACAATATAGGCAGCCTGTATATTATGATCCAGAAATACAAAACTGAAAAACTCTTTATAACCAGCTACATTTCATTCACTGTAAAAGCGATGACAACTAAAACTTTAAGTTATTCCTTTATAGTTGTACTGAAGCTTCATTTGGCTGAACAAGTTTCCTGTTGGATCCTTGACAGGACAATGAACATTTTAACATGTAATGAGAAACCTCTGTATACTATATCAGAAAAGCTTTGAACACATTGAAATGTCTTCATTTGTAGTTCAAGGACGAGGAACACAGTCAGTTCCTAATTTAACTTTTACCATTAAATACATAGCGTGTTTACTCCTGTAATAAGCTGCATCTAATCACGAGGAAATCTTTAATAAACGCTCAATACAAATTCCAAAGCAATTAGCTACCGAAAGGAGAGTTTGAGGTTATTATAATTTCTTTTCCAAATTATTACTTGCTCCAAAGATTAGGGGAAAAAAGAGTTTTAGCAATCAGTCCTAAATGGGAGGATTTTCTGGTAAGAAGTACTTGTGTGATTGTGAAGTGGGGCCATTACTGCCTTGATTAAGCCTTTTTCAGCTTTCTCTGATTTGGCATAGAGGGGTGCACATCACTCACTGCTCAACCTCATGCAATCAGGGCTCCCTTCCTCTATCATTTTTGCCCAAGTGATTTTTAAAATGCAGCTTTGGCATCACTAAAATGTTTTACACCTATAACTCTTACAATTAACTCAATGGTACACCTGTGAGTTTAAAAAAAAAAAAAAAAGCAAGGTCAGATAAACTCATTTAACAAATTATGTAATGTAATGCTGCAGTATCTTAAAAAAAATCTGTTCAATTTAAATAAACCAGATTAATAATGTCACAACTGAAAAAAAGGTTGCTGCCCTGTGACATTACCAAATTTAACACACCTCACAGCCTATATGAATGAAATATCGAAAGGTAATTATCGATTATGGAGCCTAACAGAGAATACATATCTATAGATTTGTGTATTTAAAATTGATTGGTCAATTAAAGGCTTGAATTATTTGAAGTGTATATTATTGATTAAACTAGGTCCCATGATCTCAGCATCTTACAATCCCTATTAAAAAAAAGAAAAGAAAATGGATAATGGAAAAACAGATTTTTGGGTTGCCAAATTAGGAATTACATTGGAAAAAAAATCTATACATTGAGAATGAGGTTGGAAGAGGTCAATTGCACAGGCTTGTTGATGACTGTAGACCAAGTTGGCAGAGTGAGGACGTGATGTGCCGTGGAAGGGCCTACAGTCTATAAAGAATACCTGACAGAGTCCATGGATGTGGTGGCACTAATACAACAATTACAGCGGTATACCTTACCAGTTCATTTCACTGTACTGCATTGAACTGGAGTGTTCTCAGTTCTGTTTTCTCGGCTCTGTTTCTTCTTCACTACAGTTCTAATCTTTTGTTATGGTTGTCCTAACCTAATTATTAGCAGTCACATGGTATCTTACGCTACCCTGATCAAACGTTGGCACCCTTGGGGATGGGGCAGCATTGGCCTCAATGTACAGACCGACAGCAGGCCGTGCAAACGCCATCCTCCTACCGGGAGGTATTATGTCACATGTCTCTTACAGGAAGCACATTTTTCTTTTTTTCCCTGTACTGCTCTGACATGGATAAATTGATTACATAAGTGGGCAGTGGTGGTCCTTTCATGCAGGTTCCCCTTTTGTTTCTGCCTTACAGTAAAATTACCAGCAGCAGTTTACAATTAAAGGGGGAAGGGGATGCTTTCATGTGAGCAGCACAATTACAGTTAGCCAAATGCTTTAATAGGATTCCTGAATATCCGACTTTGACCCATGGAAAGGAAAATAAACATTTCAGTTCTGGATACTGTATCATTATCACAACAAAGGGAAACTCCTGCAATCTGAGGATTTAAACATCTGGAGAATGTTAATCACTACAGAATGACGGATGCTTTTTATTTTACCTCATGACAGGCATACCACCCAAATTATTATTTGTATACATTACATCACCTGTGTGACAGAATACAGCAATATCTTCAAAGGGTCAAAAGCCTTGCGGAAAAGATAGACAGATGAATACTCTTTTAAATATGTCACAGACACATCACATTTTGTAAAGTGTTATAACTTTTCAAATTTTCCAAATGCAAATGTTTTGTTTTACGTTACTTGGCAGACCTGCACAGAACTGACTGTTTGAATGAAATGTATACCAGTAGCAGGATAGCAGAGATCCTAGTCTGTGTTGTAATGGGATGCAACAAAATGTGACCAACTTCTGTTATTTCTCTATTACTACGATGGTACATTTATTTTAACAAATAAAAAGTGTTTCATATTCCTGAGCAAGATTTAAAAAGGCAACTTTAAAAATAAACTATACCATCCCTTGTATAGTTTTGAATATTGTATTGCTCTACACTTGTAGCCTGTCTACCAAAAGCCATAAACTACTAAGTAAGTGCAGAGTATAGCTTTCATAATGATTATTGTAATGATAACATCGTGGCTGTGCTTGCAGTGCAAACACTCTTTTTTTATAAATCTTCTTGCTTGGATCTATGGATATTTGGATGTGTATCCACTCAAACGAAGCATTCTTCCCAGTACTTGAAAAAACTACATTTTCAGTTGAATAATGTTGTTTACTCCATTTTACCACTGACCTCCTGCTTGTATAATTAAATCACAGGGACCTATGATGGGCTGTCTGCTTACAGTCGAATGCCAGTATGTGGCTTTCGGCATCTATAGGATAATGTGTGTTATAGAAATCTACAGGATAATCAGATCCAAGAAATAGTTTCTCTTTTGCTTCTGTGGAAGGAAGCTCATGGTACTGATGAGCCAGGGGAGACAACCACCACCAAACGTCATTCAAGTATTATTGTAGAAATAGTGTTGTATCTGTTTTGACAAAGCTCTGCATGGCGCTGAATAGTTGTACAGCGTAGCTCAAATACCCGTGATCTCCTCGCTGCCTCTCTGTCCCCTGTGTAGAAGTGGAAGGTTTCGAGGTAGCCTGCATTCCTTCATCAATCCAGTGACGGGTGGCGTGCTGCCTCATGATGGTTGGTAGACATTGTGTAATTTATCTGATTGTCCGCAATTTCCTGGTGAACTCTGAAGTGGTTAGGGGCCTGACCCTTAACTGTTTGTCTTCATTCGGCAATGAATGTCACCCGAAAGGAAGCTATTAATAGTGAGGGGGCAGATTCTCTAGAAACAACCACACACGAGCCACCCGAAGCAGCCCTTGACCTGGACCAGTTGACATTGCACTGCTGGCACTTTGAAGAGAACCTCAAAAGATCTGGATGCATTGAGTGCTTCCAGTAAATATTTTTTAAAACTTCTAATACTTTGGCGTGAAACGGTAATTTGGGATGTGGCAGAGAAATAACACACTATTAACATTTGAAGACATCACCATTACATCCCCATTCAGGTGACTGTGGCATATTTAAATATACTACAGTATCTGTCTTAATAACTGGAAAAAAAGTGTTCACCCAATATTTGTTTTCTGGTGCATCTCAGGTCACATGTTCCTATTTATTCCTTTATGATTAGCCTACTTATAACCATATCAAACTTTTTCTTCAGCCTCTTCTATTCAAGCAATCTATTAAAGATCTGAAAATATAGATTTGATTCTATGTTCCCCATAGCTCACCAGATGAAATCAAGATGGGCTCTGGAAAACAACCAGCACATTGAAAAAAATGGAAACACCAAAAAAAAAAAAAAAAAAAAAAAAAATCGAATTATCTTTTGTGGCTGAAACACCAAAAAAAACAAACAAACAAGAGATATATACCAATTAATTCATTCTGCCAACAAATTTTTCAGAAATCTGCTACGCTTTACAAGCTGTGTATTTACATATAGTTACTTAGTAAATACATGTGTACTAACACATGTTATTATACATAGTTACAATGTATGTAATGTGGACATCTTTTTGCATATTGTATCAACAATTGTATCAGAAAAAGGGTAGGGTTAGGGTTAAGGTTATACTTAGGGTTAGGGATAGAGTTAGGGTTATAGTGTGCAAAAAAATTACACATTACGTACATGCATAATAACACTGTAATTATGTGTTAGTACACATGCATTTACTAAGAAACTACTATGTAAATACACAGTAATTAGAGACACTTAATGTAAAGTGTATAACTTCTCTGACATAGCGTTGCTTGCAAACCTCTGTTTAAGAAACTAACAGTGCAAGAATTTACAGGTAATAGCATGATAATTATTTTTGCTTGTATTTATTTTCCCATTGTAAACTAAATATAATTAATTAGCATAAAATAAAGATAGGTCTAATAATATTATAATAATTAGCAGTTATTGTCTTTATGTCAGCTAGTTTGGCTTATCATTTGTCAATGCACACATATCTACACTTCATGTTTTCAAGTAGGATATAAAGTACAGTTTTTATTATGTTATGTTTTGTACACATTATTACATTGCATCACTGTGTGCTCTGATGGTTTGTTTTTACAATTATTAAAGTGTAGTCTATTATCCAGCCAAAATATTTATTTATAGTGTGGTCCTTTATGATGCTCACATCATTTTTCTTTTCATTTTTTAAAATATTCATTGAATTGAAGTAATTATGCACAGGTACAGACTGTTCCCCAGTTTACAAGTATTTGCCATTAATTTCTAGTAATCTTGCAAAAAACAAAGTAATATTTCATATAGCGTTAAAAAAACACGTCAGGCTAGTCTTGATTGAAGTCATTTGTTTTATAAGGTTATACAATGTGTTACAAGGTCAGGATGTTGATAATGCAAATATACATTATTTATCTAATTAATTACTTTGACTAATTTGTTTATTTTGTTTTTCACCCACCAACTGTGCAGGATACACTGCAGCACATCTCAGATGTGTAATCTATTCCTAATGCTTACCCTGAAAAAAACGCTTATGAGGTACAAAACTTCTACATGAAAGTCATGTGTGAAAACCTGGAAAACAGAACAAGCAGGGGCCATCCAAACATTTGAAATTGTTGTTCTTTAACCAAAAGTACCACTATCCCCCAAATTCATTTAGCATTTATATGACTTCATTCTTTTTTATTTCCCTGATAGAATCTCTGGTCAATTCCACTTCAAAATAGCTTGTCATAGAAAATGATTCTTTGCAATATTATTTTTAAACAACTGTAATCCTTGTTAATATAATGATGCAACTAACACATTTTTAAATAGTGTTTGCATGTTTTTATTTTCAGTTTACAGCAGGCTTACCAACCCAATTAATACTTCAATTTAAAACTCCTTCCAACACGCAAATTCAGAAGAGAAACAGACCATGCTTGTTATATTTACCTTCTTGTTCTTTTCTATAAAAAAGTTCAAAACTTCATATACACCTGTGCCCCTATTGTCTATGCAACCTTTTGTTAAATGGACCTTTGTTGGAACAACAAAAGAATCAATAACATTTTTTGTGATCTTTTTTCTTAAAAAAAAGAAGAAAAAGAAACTGTGTCCACTAAGTGCTCCAATAAATGCACACTATAGGTGGCTCCTGCCTTTATCCAGTTGTTTTCCTGAGGGAAGCAGGCTTTTGAAATATCCCATGCTTGGTATATGTGCCTTATTTTGTCTGATCCCCCGTGTCAAAAAAGTAACGTTATTAGTTTAAAAGGATCCAGGAGTTTTTTTTTTTTTGTTTGTTTTTTTAACCAGCAACAATAAGAATACTTTGGTTCCATTTATTTCAGTTTCTCCTCTTCAAAATAAAAGATCAGATCCTTTTATACCCCTTTCACACAGCTTAAATTCCTTATACCAACTATAATGACCTGATATGTACTCTCCTATTCAGCTCAGTGTACCAGCACGCTTCTAAATGCTATCATTATGAACACCACAGGTAGCAGGTTTTATGCACTACAGGATGAAACCTAATCTGCCTTTTCAAAATGCATAAATGGATGCACAAAGTTAAACTGAAGTTAAAATGCAAATTGGTGGAAACAAAAGAAAAGGTCATACAATATCTGTTGGGGGCATCGGGGATATAATGATTGCCAGACAATCATTTTTATGGCCCCTGAAAAGATGAGTTATTCTGACCTTAATTTATGTTATGCAATATTATATACATAGAATAAATGAAGATTATAATACATAAATCTGACTATTTAATCATCGTGGCTAATTTACAATGAGGTGCATTAATACTGTATCTATAAATATAAAGAATGTATTATAACTGCATAGTTAGTAACAGTAATCAAAAGCCATGCTAGGAAATTAAAACATAAACATGTGCTTTCAATTTTAGGAAATATAATACAATCAGTGCTGATCCTTCAGTAAAACTGCGTTCTATTAATGATCACATCATGACTACAATAGTGAGTCTCTCTTGTTTTCCTTCTATGAGAAGCATGGGCTGCACGGGAATAAAAATGGTCTGATTTGTATGTCTCTGTTTTGATTTTTGTATCATCACATACTAGGATAAAATGTTGCTGGAGCACTTAAACTACTCTGTCTGTAAGTGGATTATTGATTTTAATTTTTCTGAAACTACCACATTAGTCAAACGCTGGCATGTGATGCTTGTTTGAGTCGCTGTGGTCTGGCATTAACTGCAGTTTGAAATAAACACAAGAATATTATTTACTTGTCTTGGCATTGCCTCTCATGGAAAGAAAGGTAATAGCTAAATTGCAGAGGTGGATCAGGTTTTTAGAGCCCCTTGGGCAGGGAGGGTGTGAGTGTGGGGCTCCCCATGCCTTCCAGTCTGGATTCACAGTCCTTCAATCTTCACTTCATTGCTTTTACTAACATTTTTAAAGAAGGGAGTGGCAAAGGGCAGAAATTCACAGAAAAAAAATGCTTTGGAAAATCTGAAGTCTGCTCACTTACTGGAGCAAATATGGATCACTGTTTGTTTTGATTCTATTCACACATCATCAATGATGTATGAAGTCAATCCAAATAAATATAGATCCGTATACTGTAGAGCCTGAACTTACTGTTTCCCAGCTGCAAAGTCAACTAAGTAACACTTTACGTGTCTCTAATCACTGTGCATTTACTGTACATAGTAGTTACTTAGTAAATACATGTGTACTTAAACACATTATTATGCATAGTTACAATGCATTTAATGTGTTAACCTTTTTGCACAACATAACCCTAACCCTTACCCTAACCCTAACCCTTACCCTAACCCTAACCCTAACCCCATTACATATACAAAATGATTTATGCATTAAGTACATTGCAACTGTGTATAATAATATTGTAACTATGTGTTAATACACATGTATTTACTGAGTAACTACTATGCACACACAGTAATTAGAGATGCTTGACGTCAAGTGGTACCTTCAGAAGTATCCCCATGTCGGGCTCCCGAGTGGCGCATCCAGTAAAAGCACTTGCGTAGAGTGCAGGATGTGCCCTATAGTCTGGACATCGCGAGTTCGAGTCCAGGCTATTCCTTTGCCGACTGAGGACAGGAGTTCCCAGGGGGCGGCGCTCAATTGGCTGACCGTCTCATTTTATTAGGGCTATTTTGATTCTTCAATCACGACCATCATCATCATTCTCTCTTGTTTGATTACTGTGTTGAGCAAAAACCTACAGAAAATATGACTATTTCATCAAACAATTAGACACATCGGACAGTGTTTATTAACAAAACCACCCATTTCAATCTCAATGTTAATGAAATGGGAGCTTTTAACTGATAAGGTGCATTTATAATACACACCCCGAACAACAATAAATGCACAAAGATAAAAACATATCCATGTATGTGTTATCTTTATTGGCACCTGAAGTGAGTCAGTTGCTCCAGGTAAAAGCCTATTACGTATCATTTATCATCATGTGAGCTGCATGGGTACACCTCAGTGCCTTTCAAGTAGGTTATATTATTTCGATTTTTCAGGTAATTTTTCTCTTCGGTTCCTTGTGCTGTCAGCCACTACAGCACTTTTTTTTTTTTAGCACTTTATGTATTTAAGATTGTTCTAGCATGCCTGCTACAATTTCATATAAAGGATGATTGGCAGAGCTTTGATCAAGATATGACGCCAAAGTCTTGAATGTGCATCAGAAGGGAAAGATCAGACTCAAAATCTTACACGAGCCTTGAAGAAGCATCTGCTATGACAAAGCTAAGGATTTTTTTTTTTCTGTGTACTTCTTGCAAGTGTAATACTGTTAAAATAATGGTCTGGTTCCAAAAAAATCTTAATGAGTCAACTACATGAAAAGTTGCTAAAACGTACCGCATTGCTGAAACTCCTGCTAAGTTTTGTTGTTACCACTCCCTTTTTATATGTTCATATATGTACCATATACTGTAAAGATTAGATTGTCAGTCACGTAATGCATCTCTATTTGGCTGGCTTCTTCTTCTCTCAAGGCATGGACACTGTGCCACTGATTTCCCAGTAGTAAGGCTAATAGACTATCCATGCATACTGGCAGCTGGTACTTCAGTGAAAATAACAACTGTGTTTACATAGTTTATCACTGCACACAAAGGCAAAAAAAAAGAAAATACAAAAGCCATCATAAAAAAAATCAACCCGTTCACCCGGTCACCAAATGCAATGAAAAAACCAGATGAACCATCCTGAAGTTGACACACTAACTATGCAGTTATTCCTATGCAAATAAAACCATTTATACCATACATTATGTATTTATTTTAACCTACCCAATAATATATTTAACAATTCAAAGCACTCTCATATCTTTATTCAAATGTATTCTTTGTTGAAATAAAAATGACAAAAATTGTGAATCCTTTTTTTTATGCAAAAAGACCAACCTCTGTGAAAGAACACATCTAATCAAAGCTAATCAGAAAAGGGAAAATATGGAAACAATCTAGAAACACGCAAGCTTAACCGCCAGTCATCATGAACTAGAAAAACAAACAAAACCATAATGGATTATTAATCAAAAAAACAAGCAGGCAACCTTTGATTTCACTGAATTTTATCATTTTTTTGTCCTACAGTACATTTGTTGTCGGTCTTGATCCCCCCCATTTCTTTTGGTCATGGTGACTGAGAATACTGGTATTACATTAAGAAACCAATTTTCTAGGGGCTCCCGAGTGGCGCATCCAGTAAAGGCGCTCCTCGCAGGATGTGCCCTATAGCCTGGAGATCGCTGGTTCGAATCCAGGCTATGTCACAGCTGACCGTGACCGAGAGTTCCTAGGGGGCGGCGCACAATTGGCTGAGCGCTGCCCGGGTAGGGAGGGCTTAGGTCGGCAGGGGAATCCACGGCTCACCGCGCATCAGCGACCCCTGTGGCCGATAGGGCGCCTGTGGCTCTGCAGCGGAGCCGCCAGATCTGTGTTGTCCCCTGGCACTATAGGTCTGGTAGCATTGCTGTGGATCTGCAGTGCGAAAAATGACGGCTTGGAAGGAGCACGTGTCGGAGGACGCATGTTTCAGCCTCCGTTTCCTGAGTCGCAGGGGGGGTTGCGAGCGGTGAGCCGGGGATACAGATAATAATTGGGCATGCTAAATTGGGGTGAAAACCGGGGTAAAAATAATTGGCGACGACTAAATTTCTAAAAAAAAAATATATATAAAAAAAAAAAAAAAAAGGAAACCAATTTTCTGGTGTAAAATTAAGAAAACATTACATTTTCATCTTTTGGATATGTGTTTGAGGAGGAGACAATTATCTTTACGTAAGGAAGGGGATCTGAGTGGGCTAAAATGGATAACAAATGCTTCACTTGCTGGAAGGTAATGCTGATATGGGCATCCTCCAGCCATGCTGTATCCTCTAGGGTCTTCATAGAACAACAGACTGCAGGGGTCAGGGGAGGTGGTCCCTTGTTCTTAAGACCATGCTTTATTACCATCAGTCAGAATGTGTCCTAATAATCATCATCATTATTATCATTATGTATATTCAGAAAATGCTTAATGACGGTCTTAAATAAGACAAATTCTAATACAATACGCTCGGGTGACTTTTACATATTCTGTGGTACACAACTAAAAAATATCTGCTAAGAAGTTAATCTGATTGTAGTTATACATTTCAAAACAAACAGTTTGTCTTTAGTTTTGTGAGCAATGTTTCATCATCCAGTCATAATGGCCTGTACTATATTCTGGTATTCTGTCTGGCTACCTTAGGTCACCTACATCATCACAGATATAAAATATCATCTCAAGTTACACCAATAGGGGTCCTTATCTCCAGTAGAGCATTCTATACCATGCTGTATAAAGAAAGTCTAAAAACTAGCCACTTAAAACCCCCATAAAACCGGTTTAGCCCCACACTCCAGTATAGGCACAGAACATCTCAGTGTGTAGGTCTGTATTCAGTCATTTCATGTTCTACAATCAGACTGCTGTCATGAAAAAAAAAAAGAATTCTCTGAGTTTCTCACAACCAAAAGAAACAGTTTTTGTTTAATTTTAAGAAAAAACAAATACACCAGATCAAATCCTTTATAAGCTGGCCACTCAATAAGGAATACTGACAGATTGTTAAGACAAAAGTGCTGCACATATGAGTTTATGGAGTTAGTATTTATTTAACATAAACAGTCTTATTTTTTATTTGAATTGTTATGTTTTTTAATTGTATGTTTATGTATCTTATCCTTTATTTGTATTTGTAACATAATAATAATAATAATAATAATAATAATAATAATAATAATAATAATAATAAATGTACTCATGAAAAAATATATACAGTACACCTCACATTTGCTAACTAGCATCATATTTTAATTTACAGTACACAGACTTATCTAGGTTTGTTTTCTACCAAAAGAGAAAATGATACGCACTGTCGCACTGCTCTCTGATTATCATTTTTACAATCTTAACAGGCGTATTTATACACTACACAATTTTATTGCTTCAAGTGACAAACATTCATTATTTGCAACAACTTTCAACAACTATTATTATTATTTTTTTTTATCTAGCAACATTCTGCTATTCTACTGTAAAAAACAATGTGACACCCATTTTTTTCTGTCTGGCCTTTTAACAGGTATAGTCATCTTACATACAAGTTATATCAAAAGTGTCTGGTACGCGCTGCCATATTTTGTGATTAGATTTGTGATACGACCCATTCATCTCCATGGAGTGGAACGAGGTGCATAGTGATCAAGGCACGCTAGGCTCTTTATATTTCATCTCCATGCACAGACTAAAAGATATGGAAAACCATTTCATGTTGGTGCAGGTTTCACAGAATACCCTGAACTCGATCGACAGCCTGGCTGCAGTACTGGTGGCCTTCTGCTTTCATTCCTGCATGAACAAGATACATACAGCATTTTATTTATTCATATATATATATATATACAGTATATACAGGTATATACTGTATATATATATATATATATATATATATATATATATATATATATATATATATACACACACATATATGACTAAGAGCAAAAGACACATTCCACAAGGGTACAAGGTGTCTGTCTTGTGTAAATTAACCAAGGCAACAATATGCAAATACAATTTTAAATGCATCTTATCACTGAGAAAACATTGAAAGAAAAACAAAAGACAAACAAAAAAAATGTCAAGAATAATTTTTACGAAGTTTAAAATGCAAATAACGTATAGAAGAAACAGACCAAAATTAACAATGCAACATTCATTTCAATTTATTTATCTTGGCAGTTTGTTTTCTTCCGTTAGCATGCGTAACAGAGGATTTACCAAAAAATAATATTTGTTATTTTTGATCCTGTTGTAAGTGACAGAGTTTCAGTTGCTTTCAAGTCCAGCAGTCAGGCACGCAATGGTAGGAAATCAGTTAATAACAGGTGTTAAGTGATGGGTTATTTTGGGCTCCAGAGCTGGTCCAAACCAAACTCTGCATGGTCAATGTTCGGGTTAGTCATGCGAATGTTTTATTATTGTAAATGAGGAAACAGCTCAATCACATAAGCATCAAACGCACCACAAGAAAAACCATTGTTCCCAACGCTGGGTCTGATATCTGCAAATGTACAGCTATAGCCAAAAGTCACAGATGCTATTTGTTTTGTTATTTGGTAATTTGAGCACAAGAACAGCTGGGTTTGATGTAATGATGATACCCCGATGTACAGAGCATTCAGCCAGGTTGTGGGGTGACCAAAAATACTCTACTGTGAATACTGTGGATGAAAAGCAGCAGCAGAGAAAATGAAGCTAGCAACAGAAAAGATATCGCTTTGACATTATTATCAGTCTTTGTGATACACATCTTCATGCTCTTTGCGTTTTTTTGCGCTTGTGATGGACAGCAGTGCTGCAGCTGCAGAAGTGTTTTTCCAATTAGCATTTTAAATCAAAGGAGTTATTAGGAGGATATTTGTAGCAAAGACATGCTATACGGTGCAAGCCCTTCCTCTCTAATCACCGTTAAGAACTGGATGTAGAGGAGAAGAGTCGCTTTAGTGATTGTCAATTGGAAGCTATTATTCATTTGATGAAGCTCCTGGCAAAGTGCCATCGATTGGGCTGCAGTGGAGCCTCTGGTTCTTCTACTTCGTCTCGTGCAATCAAGGCTGTACCTGTCTGCTCAGGAGTTATTCAGATGGATATTCTCTTTCGATTAGCCCCCTTAACACAAAAACAACTTTTCACTTTATTTAGGAAATGTAACCTGTTTGCCCAGCTGCTATTTATATTTGATAATCTACAATAAATACTCCACAACTTGAATGGAAAGAGATCTCCCTTGTACGTATGACACATTTAGATGCCAACAACAATACAACAAGGAAGGTACTTTTTAGTTCATGTGAGCAAATTTAACAATGTGATTTTGTGACACCCAATAGGATGCATTCATTACCACTGCTATTTACATTACCATGTGTTCCCCTGTCAGCTGAAATCATTTCACACTAATTACATAAGCACTTATTATATAATAAGCACCTATGTGATTAATGTGAAATTGTTGATTTTAATTTCTGCTCATTGACTTGACTGCCAAAACTAACCTTTTCAAATAATTTTTTTTTATTATTTTGTGTGATGTACTATAATTGATTAAAACATTACATATGTGTTTTTCTTTCTCTTTGTATTTATAATAACCAATACATATTAAACATATTAGATAACTTACTTCAAACCCTCAGTGTTCCTGTTTGAAACTATGATATGTGTACAAATATATAAAATATAAAGTAAAAAATACATATTTACTGCCATTTTTCTAAAATACATTTTTCTCTTGGAAATATTTTTTCATCTTTTTAAATATCTACACAATTACTGTATTGAAATTGCAAATCTAAATATGAACTATATGATGTATTCTGTACCTTTTAATGTGCTGTTAAATTATTTACAGTTCTATAATTACATCCTGGCTGTGTCAACCCATTGAAGAAAAGGTACAGGTAGTGGACAAAAAAAAGGAAACACCTGGGTAAATGAGGGACACCAAGTATATTGAAAGCAAGGGCTTCCACATTGGTGTGGCTCATGCGTTAATTAAGCAAATAACATCCCAGCATGCTTAGGGTCGTGTATAAAAATTCTGGACAGGCCTGGTTGCCTATAATTATGGCTAGCATGACTGCAGGAGGAGACCTCAGTGACTTTGAAAGAGGGGTGAATGTTGGGGCGCGTTTGGCAGGAGCTTCAGTGACCAAGACAGCTCAACTTGCTGATGTTTCACAAGCAACGGTGTCTAAGGTGATGTCGGCATGGAACTCCAAGGGAAAGACATCATCAGCAAAGGTCAACAGTGGGCGGAAGCGC
Source organism: Acipenser ruthenus (assembly GCF_902713425.1). NCBI lineage: Eukaryota > Metazoa > Chordata > Actinopteri > Acipenseriformes > Acipenseridae > Acipenser > Acipenser ruthenus. The sequence goes on along the minus strand of NC_081198.1, from coordinate 6,969,775 downwards.
ATACTCCAGGATCATGATATCTGTGCATTAATTCGAAGTGCAAGGCAAAACAGGCGAGCAACTGCAGATCAATTGACTGCAAATTTCAACCTGGGGTGCGAGCAGCCAGTTTCATCAAAAACGGTCCGCCGAGAACTCCACTGAGCGGGATACCATAGTGGCCCAACGCCCTATTAAGTGACTTTACATTGGTGTTTCCATTTTCTTGTCCACTACCTGTACATTCCTTGTAATAACACCTTCTTCCCTTTGACAGTGTTTAAACCCTTACCTGCAGCTATACTATATACTATATAAATATTGACAGCTTGGGAGTGCCATTATTATATTGACCTCTTAGAGTAACTGTGAGTTTGACAGAAACTGAATTTACTTAAATGTGGCCTTTTTTCTGTTTAATTAAACTTTATGCCATGCTTGACCTAACCAATAAGCCTTACGTTACTTAAATCCACACTTCTCAAACACCAAGTTCTAGTGTGTGTGTGTGTGTGTGTGTGTGTAAGGGAATGCCAATAAACACTGGTGTATGACCTTTTCTATTTATTAGCAGATATTTTACTACATGCACTATTCATTTATTTAGTATACAAAACTGTAGGTACACACATATGTTTGGTCTGACATTGTCATTTATACTATACTATACACTCACACTTTCATATGACAACTGAAAATAAAAGTCTTAAACATAAGCACGATCAATCATTCATCCATTATTGTACAGTAACTAACTTGGCATAGTTTGAGGGATCTGGCTGGCTGCACTTAAATCAAGCATTGTAAGAGATAAAGTTTTAAACCCTTAACTCCCAAGAGTTTTTGACGTGGCTGTGAGACCACAACAAGGAGGCTGTGTGGTCCAATGGTTAAAGAAAAGGGCTTGTAACCAGAAGGTCCCCGGTTCAAATCCGACCTCAGCCACTGACTCATTGTGTGACCCTGAGCAAGTCACTTAACCTCCTTGTGCTCTGTCTTTCGGGTGAGATGTAATTGTAAGTGACTCTGCATCTGATGCATAGTTCACACATCCTAGTCTCTGTAAGTCGCCTTGGATAAAGGCGTCTGCTAAAAAAAACAAATAATAATAATAATAATAACAACAAAACAATATAAATAGCACAATTAGTAAAGCCTTCATGTACGACACAGTAGTATGCATTAGCTTCCTAATAAGCATCATGGGTAATCTGAATGAACAGGGTCTCTGAAGTGGGCACACTGGTGACATGGGAAATATATACAACTCCAGAGGTAAAGGCATACAGTGGTGTTTTTTTTTTTAACTCGTCGAAAATATTATGCAGCAATGAAAACAAACCTTGTAGGCTCGACTCCTGTTACAACAGGTTGGCTCAAACTGCATTCACTTGTTATCTCGATGCACATCAGTTTGTTATTCTGCAGTGTTTTAACTGAGTCATTGTAAGCACATGGCATAACAAATGTTAACTAAAGATAGCCTTTTGGAGTGCAGCCCTGACGATACCTTGCTTGAGAAACCTCTGGGTGCCTGTTAGAACTGGACCTGGAACTCTATTGCTTTTGTAGCTTTCTTAAATGATTCTAATCTAGATGGCAATGTTATTATTGTGAATTTATCTTAGATGTCAATATCAAAATGTTTTACTGACATGCTGGTACTTTATGAATGCGGCCCAAAGTTTCCCATGGATGTGAAAGACTGAAAAACTGGAAAATTGATTTTTTTTCGTGGTTGTTGGACCCAGTATTTAATGTGCTATCCAATTAAATAAAATCTGAGGAAATAATGTTGAACAATGCTTGATGAATCACAGCTAATAACATTTCATACCTAACACTACTTTACTGTCTAAAGAATCCTTAAGCAGAGCTATAATAGATTTGCATATAACAACATGCATTTTCATTGCAACTACTGAAGATAATGTCAATTTAATTTTCATTTTGAAACATCTGACAGTTTTGTATGCTAGAATTTGAAAAACAGCGATGCAGAGGCTCAACAAAATATGATAAAACTGTAACAATTTCAATGAACTATTATTTTCAGACATGCAAACAGTTCATTTTTTTTATAGCATGTTACCAGAGTCAGGTTTGGGCATGCTGCGAGCCTAAAAAGTATTTTGACAGATGGTGGTTCATGATAAATGAGGGTTTTTTAACATGTAAAAATAAATATTTCTTTCAGCATAGAAAGAACCGCAGTCACACTCTCACGACTTTATAAATGAAACACCACTTATGTTGGCATCATTGCTACCATTTGACTTTTACCAGATTTGTTGCTTGCTGAATGAAAAGTGCAAAAACTAACAGTTTGGTAAAAATAGCATGGTTTGTTTTCTTTGCCTTAAATGACATGAGACAAAAAGAACTGCATGCCACTTTGCCAGAATGGTTTGGAACATATACAGCATAGCTAAAATATGTATTTGATCATTTTATTAACCCCACTTCATAAGGCAAAAAAGTGACCCCCCCCCCCCGCCCCGCCCTGGTCACATGGTGCATACGGTACATGTACCGAGGATCATCACAATGAAATGTGAAGTCCAATCGATTTGTAGAGGTTGATTCTGGTTGGAATCCCAGAGCTGCTTCATGATGTAAAGCTCCTGGGACACAATGCTGACTTGTCACATCCATTCTGTTTGTTTGTTAATTTTCTGTTTCCAGATACTCTAAGCTTGACTGCAGGTTCCCACTGTAAACCGTGAGTTTGAATTCAGCCATACAATGTGGTTCACACTTAGACACAGTCACATACAGTTGGTGCGTTTTTAAAGTGTTTTCTCCACAGTGGGGTGAAGACAGGATTTAGATTCTTCATGGTTAATTTCATGACTTGACACGGATCTGAAGGAAGCACTGGTACCAGAACCACACAGGTACTCCAGTTTATATTGCAATAAGAAAGCAATAACACACACTAACGCAGAGCAGCTTCTACACACTTCACCGGTATCATCAGCTTGAGAAGGTGGAAGGAATCAAAGCAAAGGACCTGTCAGATGGGCACATACTGTGGATTTCAATGCTTCTGCCCTGGTATCCCTCTATGGAAACGGGATGAGAGTGACAGGCAGCACACATGTCAGAAGTCATGCTCGGCCTGATGAGGAGGTTTCTACCCCAGGCTGTTTCGATGTGACCTAGCAGGATTTCCTGCTACATGATGAAATAATTAGAGGCCTTGAACAGGGGCAACAAGATGCCGGTAATGAAGAGCAAAAGTAGTGAATTATGTTTTTTTTGTCTCCAGATTATTTGTCTTTGGATGGCTTATCTATTAATTGTATTTATTTTAAATAATGTGAAGCTTGTTGGATTTAACAACTTGTTTTTCAAGGGCGCCCTAGGTGTAAGGGGAGTAGACACCCAGCACATAGGCAGCAACAATACTGACTAAAACAAGACAAAAAAGCAGTTTTTAACAGAATGTTTTCCACTTTACTTGTACATGGTATATTGATGCCAGATGATCATGTACAATACCAGTGTGGTTTTTCTTAAAACTTAAATACAGTTTTATCATCATAAACTAAGCTGTATACTACTGTTTTTTTTTTAACACATAAGCTTTATAGCAAATAATAATAATAATAATAATAATAATAAAGGGAGAGGTAGGGATTTGAACCCAAAAATACAGTACAGGTACAAGTACAGTTTGTACCAAACATTACATTACCACTGTACCAAGGCTGCTGTATTTTACTGGTGGACAGAATCCTATTAATTATAACAGAATTAAAAAATGACCGCACAAAAATGTAGAAAATACTATAAAAATAGCTATTTATTGTATACATACATGGAATATAATGTAATGATGAAAACAAACCTTGAAGGCTCGACTCCTGTTACAACAGGTTGGCTCCTTCTGTATTCGGTTTTTGTCTCCTTTACTCAAACGTGCCTATTAATTAATGACTCATCAGTGAACCTAAACCAATGCACAAACACGTATCTTCCCGTGACCTCATTTCCATAGTCTTTACACCAGAAAGCTGACCTTGGTCAAGCAAAGTCCACGTCCCACAGTCCAGAAACAGCCTTTCAGTCTAACACTGAAATCCTTGTTGGAGTCAATGAGGTGTGTGCCATACACCTGAAGACATTTTTTTGACAGGCACCTGTGAAGGAAATGTACCACTGACAAAGGAGAAGCTCTTTGCTGCCTGGAAGGGTTGTTTGCATACAGCGAATTAGCCAATGAAGTCATGTTGCAATACCTCAAAGCCTTTCAGTCTTCCTTTCAGCCCCATTTATTACCTCTTTACATTTGCAATGGAGTTAGAAAAGTGTTCCAAGCTCCTCCTGGGGAGCTGTGCAGGTGAAACACCAGGCGTTTTTCACCACCTTCCCCTTGTTTTCATTGCTAGCATAATTCTCCAGATTACTGTCATCGCCTGCAAGCCGTCTGCGTCACGCTTATTCCCCTACAAGAGCAAATATTTACCCTTTTGTTGTTCTTGCCTTTAATAGGCTTCAGAAAGATTCGGCAGAAGCTTAGAAGCTTAAACAGAAACTTTAGAATGTGGTTCTGTATAGAGCTTTTGAAAGGTGCTAGATTGACAGCACTGTGTGAGCGCTCCCTATTCATAGTTACTTGTCCGAAGATACAGAACAAGAAGCTAAAGAGGGAGTAGCACCAGGCACAAAAAATAATATCCAAAACCTCAATTAAAATATATTCCTGCATTTGGTTAATCAATTGAAAAGCCATCATTTTGATATTTTGAAATGGCATTTGTACTGAAGGGGAGTTCAAAAGTGAGGGCACTTTGTACCTTGGAGGGTTTTCTTCCAGATTTCACAGATGTATCCCTGGAGAATATCGGGAAGTTTTAAATATCCTGGTGTCAGACGTACTGCAGCTTTATGCCTGGAGCGAGAAACAGTGTATCACAGGAGTTTATAAAGTTCAAATCTTTGTGCTGGAAAAAGAGGAATTTCCCTGAAATGCAAATGACAGCCAGACCATAAACTACGCTGCACTGCAACACGTGCCATCAGAAAAATACATTTACAATGGTGTTTTGGTAAAAAAAAATATATATATACCTTGAACCTTGAAAAGTTTCCTAGCACTTTTATTTCCGTGCCAGAGATAATTATAAATCAAAATGATGGCTCAGGCAGGTAACTCCCTGAACTTGCAAGCAAAATAAACACACCTGACAGACAGGTAGCTCCCACAAACCCTTCAATGAAAGTAAAAGAAAGAGTAGACCAGGCAACGGAAAGATTTTTTTGTTTGTTTACCTCTGCAGAGTAGTATAACACATATAAGGTCCAGAAACCTAATTTGTTTGGATAGGTATATGAATAAGGAGGTATAGAGGATGGAGTGTTTGGTTAAGGCTTAACTAGACTCAAGCCAAGGACAACATTAGCAGGGTATTTAAACTTGTGGGAAGACCTGTGACTTCCTTAGTGATTGGGCTGGTAATCCATACCAGGGGTGGAGGGGAGCAGGATAAAAAAAAAATAGATAATTTGAACTGACCCACAATTTTTAAAGCAGCCCACGTGTCTGAACCTGGAGAGCGTATTGCCAGCCAGTCCGAAGCAGTGGATGTCAGGGAGTGACCAACAGGCAATTCCTCCGGCCTTGCCTCACTTAGCAGGTGTGATTAACCCTTTAACCTCCATCAAAAACAAATTTCAAACTTACAAAAGGATTCATTTTTCAGTGCTGGATGACATAGAAGCCGATGACTTAACCTTCTCTCTGCTTTGCCCTATAGTACCTGTTAGCGAGAGCCTGTCAATAGACCTATTCACTCCCCCCCTGTGCTTCTCTATTGAGAATAATCAGAGCATTCCCTGGACTCCCGCTCTTGGCAGCAGCTGCTGTGGATAAAGGCCCAAAACACATTGACATGACAAATCACTACCATATGAAGCTATGAGATTTACATGGGGTATTTCCTTTTTGCCGGGGAACAGTTTGAGGCCCTGTTAAATCATTGTAGTGAATCCGAATAACAATCAGATCAATCTTCAACATATACAGCGTTGCTGTGCTGAGCTCCTATTCCCTGCTCGGTAATGTATGCAAATGTCCTTAAGCTGCGAATAGTGTGGTCTGAATAACAGATTCATTTTATACAGCAGAGTGACATTAGGTCACTGAATGCATTAGGTTAGATTCCTGCAGTACTGGAAATGCAGCCCCCTTAGGTTTATAAGCTTTTAAACCTACGGGCCCTTAATTACTTGTAAATTGCAAATCTAGTAATGCTGAAAAATGCCTTTTTCTTAAGAAAATGTTAACGTTTTTGCCCTGAAGTTAAAAAAAGACTGCGCTTGTGAATATAGTTCTCATGAAAGATGAGGAATAATAGCTCTTGCTATAGTCATGAAATTGTGATGTGAACCACCAAACTTATTTCACTTGTGAGCAAAGCTGGATTTGAACACAGGCCTCTAGAGGTAGAAGGCATGGAAGGATAATTAAGTTGCCCACCAGTGCAACCTAGCCAACATGCTTCTTCTGCTTATAATAATATTTAATGCATGTCAGTGATATTTCATGTAACATCTCCTCATGTGATCAGACCTCAGAGAACAATTAGAGCAAAGCAAAAATTCTAATCCACAGCATTCTACTACTGTGATGGCAGTGAACAGAAGACAGCAACAGTGGTGATAAAAATAAAATAGAAAAATCCTCCTATACTTGGCCACCTGGTGGCACTGTGTGCCATCAGAAGTAAATGTGAATAAAAACAATGTTAACACCCTTTACCTTTGGTATCGCCTCTTCCCAGTACCTCTTGTACGTCCCCCTGCGCTATGAAAAAAAAAAAGCTTTTATTGCTGCACACAGACCCCTTTAAAACAACATCATATGTATCTTTATCTTTTTATTCAGTACTTCTTTACCAAACATGGTACAACAGATGTAGGATTAGCAGACATCGTTTTACTGGTTCTGAGGTGGTTAAAGGGTTAAAGTGGAGTAAATATCAGACATAATAAATATTCTGGATTATTTCCAAATGCCTGGACTCCTGGAAAAGAGTAAGTGAGAAGCCTTTGGAACATTTTATTTTTACAGTACATTTGATATATGCATTCTAACAGGATTTTTTTTTTTTGTCTTTATTAGGCCTATTTGTTACCATTGTAACTGAACACTGCAAGTTATTGTGCACTGGGGTTTCTCAGTTTACATTGTTCAGATGTAATAATTGAAACCTCAAAAGAAACGAGCGGATGAAAGAAGAGAGATTACCAAGAACTCCATACACATTCTGTAGTTTCCTCTTGCTCCCTCCACATTAGCGCTTTCAGTGAGTGACCGCTAACAGCAGAAGGGTAAGATCTGCTGACTGACTGGCTCCTTCTCAACGCCGGGAATTAAAAATGTCAAGAATTCGATGGAGGTAAAACAAACTTCAAAGGGTCACGTCTAGACGACACCTTCCTGTCTCATAGCATTGCGTGCAGCTTCATCTCAGATGTAGGATTGGGGAAAAGGGTGCCTGTCAAACTTCATTGAGCATTGGTAGTGATACTGAGTAATTTCTCATGATCATGTCACCAAAGAAGGAAATCCTACAGACTAACTCCATTAGGCTCCCAGGGGAAGCTCACGTATGGCTTTCCATTTTCATGCACTGTAGTATTGGAAGAGACAACACATGCCCTGCTGATCAGGAAATGGCACACTGACTGATTATAGAAATTGTTTTTTATTATTAACCATTTCTAATTTTACCATTGGCGTTACTTAACAAATGACTTATTAAGACCTGAAGCGCTTTTACCACAAAAGTAGAGCCCACTCATAACCAATTGTGTAAGGCTTAAGAATGAATTGCCTGGTTTATGCCACAACTAAAGAGATTTGCTAAGAAATGCAGCATGCAAAGCAAGTATTTGCATGTACAGCACCTACCGACTGGAACGGTCTGCCAGAATAATAAGAAATAAGAAATGACAAGGATGAGAAATGAGTACAGGAAACAAACTCAGAAGCATTTCACTGACTTATTTAAAAGCTGACTTTGTTTGATGTATTATATTTTGCTGATTTGGTGTTTTTATATTGTGAATGTCAACGTATTTGCAATATTTACTATGAATTCCGGAACTGGGTTGTCCCTGCTGTCTCCCAGGACCCCCTTGTAAAGGAGATCATCTCAAGTGTTACATCCTGGAGATCACAAGTTTAAATAATGAAGGTAAATATATTTGCTAATTTAATCACCTTTGTTTAACAAAGGAACCAGAGCTACCGTTGCTGTTGATGTGAATGTCGGCTTACACATACTGGCTTGTCTTTTCTTCCTCATCCTACTCAGTTACTCTCTTTCACTACAAGACTGGTTTCAGCACTGCTGGTTTTTAAAGGGCTTAGTTAAATAGCATTCTATTAAAATAAAAAGCCAATTCAAATGTATTGGTAAGAGTGACATTGTTTCAGGAGGAGACCAAACAAGGTCACACGTGCTGTAGTGTATTTTGTAGTTATTATACATTTCAGTTACCAGCCTATATCCAAACCAACAGCTGGTGTGCTAATTAGTCCAGTGTTACAATTTCACCCCCTGGCTTAGCCTCCCTGAGAAAAGGAAATGATAGGTCATCTCCTCCAGGCGTCCATGAAAAGTGGAAGTCAATTAATTATTTTAAACATAGAAAACAAGAGCTTGTTTAGAGCTGGGAGTTCCTCCGAAGAGGAGAAGTGTTTCTGTATGTTTTGGGTATCACTTCCAGGTCAGAGCAATGTTATCATCTCTGTTTCCTGTTTCCTCTGCGATAGCTCTTAAATGGACGTTCCTGGCCTTTCAAGGAGCTTTCAGCAGCTCCGGTTGCACTTCCTAATGTTGCTGGGTTTGTACCTGCTTTTGATATTCAAGGCACGCCATATCCTGGCTTCCACTACAACGTAAAAAACACAGAACATTATAGATACAACAGACCCTGTGTTTTTTTCCCCCACCCATTTGAAGAAAAACATTTCATTATAGACATAACATAACTACAATTCTGTGTTATATTTCTGGAATCTACTGTAGGACTACAAAAACAACACAATAGCAGAAGGTTTTTTTTTTAATCATATCATTCAATTTGACATAAATGGTGCTATAAATATAGAAACTATTTCATCACTTATAAAAATTATAGTATGAAAAACAATCCCAGAATACTACCATTACCTGTTGCAGGAAAATGTATAAGCACTTCCAGGTTTTAATGACATTGTGAAATACAAGCCAATGTTGCTACAGCTATAGAAGTGTTGCACGTGTCAGAAGAATGTAACATGTTTTGTGTAGGTGTCCACTTTGCAAAAAAGTACAGTGAAATGTGGTAAAAGCATACTTACACTCCATATACTTACACTTACTTACACTTCACTCTGGAACTCACTTCCAAGTTTTATGCTGAGACAATCAGTATTTTAAAATCTAAGCTTAAAACATATTCCTTTGATTTGGTCTTTCACTAGCGAGCACTTTGGAGCTCTTTTGGTTTGGTGTTTATTTTTGTAACGTGCCCTGGGATGCTTGTACATGAAGGACGCTGATATAAATGAGATTGGTATGGTATGGCATAAAAGTGTAGCAAAGGAAAAGCATTTGGAAAGCATGTTAAAGCTAAAGCACACAAAGTACATTACCGTAAATCATTGTGAAAGCCATAGTTATGCCAAATGCATGGGAAGCATATGGTAAACTGAAAGGTTTCCAAGGTAAACATGAATTGATTGGTTTCATAGCCCAGCATGAGTGTTAATAATGGCTGCTGCTTCTTTGTCAGCTAAGGAACATGTAAGAATTCACATATTTGGTGTTCTTAGCCTCCTTGTCTGTCAGAAGCTTTTAAAGTTGATATTTAGAATCAGAAAGCTGCTTTAAATAATTCATTTTTCATTCTGTCACTATTGTTTTCTATGGGGATTATAGGTGTTTACTGAGCAATGTTTAGAAGGAGGAGTCTCGTAATTCAAACACTTGACTTGATGATGTGAAATGATTTATGATGCCTCTCCCATTGTCATGTTGTCATAATGCTTCAAAAATATTTTTTAAGTGCTTTGGAATTACAACTGACAAGCTTTCCCACTCTCTTTTATAGGGTATGATATGACTGATCCCAGGAGATCCATGGCAGTTATAACATAGGCCAGGAAAAACTAACACAAGCCTCTCAGGAATAAAACATCAAATTGAATTTTATTACATGTAACTTATCCAAATATATGTTTCAAAACATCTCCTCGGCTCTTTCATATCAATTCAATCAAACCCCAAATATATATCATACAAAGAAACAGGAGTAATTCTTTTTTAAAGTGTTTTTTATTTTCCTTTTTTAATTTGATTTAACTCTCTGTTGTGTAACATACCAGCTGTCAGCAATAAACCCCACCTCCCATTGGAGCACATTCTGAAGATCCTCGGCACTGGACATTGGTAGTAACTGACCTCTCCCATCTGGGTCTTCTCCCATGAGGCCATATTAATTACAACAATTTTGTTCATAACAAACATTGGACAGACTAAACAGACAGGTGGATGTCGACAAGATTATTAAGTTGGTTTGAGATGAGTTGATTCTGGAAAGGGTTAATACCCTGTCCCTGTGGACTGTGAAAGTGACACTTAGTGAAAAACTTACAACAGTGTTCAAGTTTCAGACACCCATCAGTAACACTTTTTAAGTAAAGCCCGTAACTTCATAGGTCTTGCAATTGCATTTCATGAGCACATCACCAGCTTATATTCTGTTTATTCACTAGGCACAGATTAGCAAGGAAATGCAATGCCAGATATTCCACTGAAATCTGTAAACATTTGTGGCCATTATTTTAAGTGTCCTTTATAAAAGCTTCCCATAGTAAAAGCATAGCAAAGTGTAATAAAGCATAGTGAGAGCATGGTAACGCATACGCAAGCACTATAAAGAATAGTGAAGTATGGTAAAGCTTATTAATAAATTTGGCCAACCAGGGTAAACAATGGTAAATGCATTGTATATCCATGGGAAAAGCATGTGGTAACGTTTCAGAAGGGCTATTAGGCATCATAATATTGAATATTGTTACTTGTCCTGGTAGTTCTGAAGCATCAGAACAAGAATGAAACATGTGACACTACGGTTAGAGGTCACAGTCTGAGGTCCGGAATGCCTACAATGTCAGAAGAAAATTTGATTAGCAGCTCTTGAAATATTTAATTTCTGTGGGCACAGTCTTTGTGCTGCTGATGGGTGAAACCAAAAGATTCCCTTTTCTTTTGTTTTACCCTTTCAACCTTTCCCCAAAACGTACTAAGCTAAGTTACTGCTGCTGTACTGTTACTATCAAGGCAGTCAGTGGTCATAGTCTTAGTAGTAGCAATTCTATAAAGTGTGGTGCTTCTAAGTACTATTGTATTTACTGCTTGCATGGCATTACAGTCCAAACCCAAATATTATAAATACATGTTTATTACCAGTAGATAAGGAAATGGGTGCCAATAAGTAATAGTACTGGGTTTCAAAATGACAGTATAAGGAAGTGTATGGACTGCTTACAGTAATATGGGCTGCTATAGCAGCTGTACTAATGTAGTACCTGACCAGTAATCTAGTGGTACAGTTATTAAAAGAACAACACTTTGACATATTTGAATATTCCTGAATTACATTTTTAGAGCAGATACAGTCAAATAAAAAAAATAAAAAATTGCTGCTTTTCAATGTTTGTACAAGCATGCCATAGTTACTTTGTTAGTTTCATCAGAAATTCAGAGGGTCTTTGTCAGTAAGCAATTAAACAGGCAGCATTCCTGAGGCATATTAAAACCACACAATGACGTTGTCTGTTAGTAAGCTGGCTTACAGGTGTGTGCTTCCTTGTCAGAAAGCTGTCACTAAATGGGTTTGTTTGGTCACAGGCAATTCACCTGAAAAAGCTTTCATTCCAGAACTAAAATAGAAAATGAAAGCATGGTTTCACTAAATGTCTAGGTAGGTGTTAAAACAGGCAAAGGAAAGTTCTTTATCAGTTTCAAAATGAAAAAGGTTTACTTACCATTATTTATATATAATGGCTCGGTTGTTTAGTGAACACGGCTGGAAATAAGACTTCTAGTGCATATAGTTAGATCCATTCCGGGTTTTAATGTGAGCTTCATAATATTTCAAATAATTTGCCTTAAAATAGTTGAATGCAGTAGTACTTAAATATGATGGGTAATTCACATTCACATAAAAGGGCGGCTATGGCTAATAAAACAAAAATAATTAATAATACATAAAATAATTTTGGATTGGATAAATTTGTTTCTTTTTAAGATTTCCCTGGTGGACCTGTAGTAGACAGCTAATTATGTTACTGTTTATTACACAATAATGGGGTAACATTCACACACTCCACTGTTCTAAATCCAATCCATATTTGCTTTAGGATCTATTTACAAGTTATATTATTAACCTGCTGTTTTACTTTTATTTTTACAAGGAATAAGAACTATACCTGCCTGTCAGAAAACACGAACACATCATTTTATTCTGTTTTATTATTTTTACATTGCAAACAGCATACAGGATTAAATAACCTGGCTGGTATTCAACTAGAGATCAAACACTGTTGGCAAACCTTTTTTTTTTTGAAGTCATCTGGGGGTACTGTGTGTATATCCATGATAACGCAATAGTCAGTGTTGAACACACACAAAATATGAAAACCAGATGTGCACTTAATTACTGAAGCAACAAAAGAAACGATAAACACAGGGTGTACATTTAAAATTGTTTCCGAAGTTAGAAGGAAAGGTCTTGACAGAATAAATGCATTTCCTTGGCATAAATGAATGCTACTGGCATATACGACAAGGTCATTTTAGCACGCTGCATTTTTCCATTGTTATGTCTCTTTCTTGCCATTACTGTTAGAACTCTACTCGGGTGGTCATGCTGTAATTATATATATATATATATATATATATATATATATATATATATATATATATATATATATATATATAGATATATAGATAGATAGTAGATATATATAAACATTTTTTTTTGCCCTAGTATGTGACATGTGCATTTGGCATTAAACAGAACACAACTGGTTTAGTCTAAAAAAAGTCTAAACTAAAAAAGAAAAATGTAACATTTGTTGTGATATTTATGTTTGTTAATTTAGATAAAGCGAATTTCAGTGTTTAAAACATTTCACTCAGGGAAGTGCTGTTTTTCTCAGGACCACTGAAATGTATTTTCTTTTTAAATGCCTCTTTAATCTCGACAGATGTTATCATGCATTTTCAAATATGACATGACTTAAACAAATAGACTTTTTGACTTACCGAGAGAGGGGAAAGGTGGTGGGGGATGTGTGGTGGGGGCATTTTAAAACAGTTACTGACAAAACGTCTTTAATTTAGATTAGTTTTAAGTGAAATGTCTTTCAATATCATTTTGCCTGATTATCTCCTCTTCCATAGGGCACTTAACTGCAAGATGCTTGTTTCTAACAAACCATGTCCTGTAGTTAAAAACTAAAACAAAACTCATGCTTGATCAAATTTCAGTACCGTACACAGCAGATCAGTGAATTGACTTATAACAAAGTGCTACATTTTTTGTAACAGTTGATGTCACACAAAAAGATTTGAACAACTTGCTAAATTTTAAAGTAGTTTGTTAAGCAGTCATTTCTATTATCTGCTTTGGAACCTTTTTCATAATACTGCTGGCTGCATACCCACAGGAGTCATTGTTGCCTCCAGACAGCTCCAAGGGCACACTATTGTTCCGGATGCTCTAGGAACATTCTTTTCGATCATGTGCTTGCTAGTAGGAATGTGAATCTGGTAATAACACAGTCGTGGATTTGAAAACACCTTCATGTTTTATTGAAGCTTTGAAGACGTCCCTGTTGCAGCTGACTGAGAATATGGTTGTACCTGATGAAGTGGGAGTATCCTGTCATCTGTGTACTGCTCTTTCTTGTGTAGCACTGAGAACAAAAGGGCTGTATCCGAAATTCATTTGGAATATAACACCAAATCTTAAAAGTTCTTTCCAGGTCACAACAGAAACAGAAATAAAAGTAATTCATCATGACTCAGTCGGAGTATCACTTTGATGCAAAAGGTGTTATATGATTTTAATGGCTCAAACCTCAGTATGAAACCTGCTACCTAGCATCATTTTGCTTCTGTCTTCTTCACTGATCCCATATTTCTGAGATTAAAGCAGAACGGACAGGCGACAGTAGTTGTCACAGATTCCGGTCAGTGTGGAATTTTGACATGCTATAATTAAACTGACAAAAGAAAAAATAAGAACATGGAAACTACAGATAATACTGTATAACTGATACCTGTGCGATACAAAAGTAGTTGACAAACACCAGGCTAATGAACTGCAGTATATACAGTACTACAGTATAGAGAGTAATGGTTGTTACTCCTGGCAAGTTAGACTAATGGGTGCAGCAACTTGTCCCCCAGTTTCACTCAGTTTTCATTCAGTAACTAGTAGTTTCTGATGCAATAAAAATAGGCCAGGGCCCCATTTGTAGATCACATACTTACAATGCATATACCTTTATTCTACCTTGGCTGTGTTTGGTATTATACATACACTATATGGTCATGGGTAGATAACTGATGTCATTGAATGTCAAATCCAAGACTAAGTGCTCTCTCTAATGTGACTGCAAACTGTATATTACACACGGCTGTAGTATAATTTTTATACCGACTTTATTGCTTTTACAAATTGTGTCAGTTTAAAATGGTTTCCATGTGTGGCTTTCTTCAAAGGAAAAAAAAAAAAACAAGAAAATCTATCAAACCAGACTTTCTTGGTCATGAGCCTGCTGAACACTCACGAGAATGTCATTACAAAAGTATATTCATTGCCTGATATTTATTTCATACGCAAACCAAAAAAAAAAAAAAATGCAAGCTGTAGAGAGAATGACATCATCCACCTGCTTAACAAAGTACTGGTAATTGTGTAGCTCTCTGGATTGATTGCAATAGATGCCTGCAATTCCATACGTGAGGTGATTTTCCAAATCCTGTTCTTGAAGAGCACATTATCAATCAATCTTTATTTTATATAGCGCCTTTCATAGCGGAGCACCATCACAAAGCTCTTATAGAAAACATCAGTTTAATGAAGTAAACACAATGTTCACAAATATCTAGACATTTTAGACATGCATGGATTCCTGAGTTTTACATTCAGTAGGACTTTCTCAGGAACCCACATTTTGTTTAGTTTCTATAAAGAACCACGTGTACTGTATATACTAAATAACACAGGGTTCTGTATAATGGATTCAATATGGAACAAAGCACCAACTTTAAAAACATTTTTTAATCTTTCTGAACAGCTGTGAGTGGAATTTGGTAATCAGCTACTGACAGTTTTTTTTTAAATTAAATTAATAATTGTTTTTGTTTCATTAAAAGACTTTTTTTCATTAAAAGACTTAAAAAAAATAAAATTCTCTATTTTGAAAACGTGTTAAGTGGAGTACATTTATTCACATTATCATTTTCAACTGTCTATCTGTTTTGCTCAGTGAAGTTAAACCTGTGATTTTTTTAGTTCAGACCTTTATTATCAAAGATTTAACGTAAGTTACAAAGCAGAATGAATTCCCATTGTGTATTATTTATTACTTACTGCGTTTGAATACCATAGCACTACCTATACCCGTTCTATGCAGCGATACCCGTATTTATAATTTGGGGAATTCGAGTGGGTTTATTTTTTTTTATATGATACATCTTTGATATAGTAGGCTTACGTTCGTTTCTTTGTTTTTGTTTGAAACTCGTGTCGCTCTTTGTGCAGAGGTAAAGTCATGTTTATTTTTACACTCTTTACAAAAGGTGCACTTAATTGTCCAGCGCGCGCCCGTTAAGCTACCCGGCGACACAGTGATTCAAGAGAGAGACATGTGTATAAAGGAAAGCCCGGGGCAGGACCAAATTTAATGGATCGGAGTCAGTCTAAATAGAATTTTGGTATATCTAGTGTCGGGAAAGTTAAAATATAATAATTTGACCGACGGAATAATGCATGCGAATAAACATTAGAAGGGTTAGTTATGCATACACTAGACATATGACTTTCACATTTTATTAAGTACTTTTTTTTTTTAAACGCAAATTCATGGTTTAAAGAATTACATCAAAAGTCGAATTCTTTCAACGTTCGGTACTGTTTACAGCAGATAAAATTATATATTCTAAAATCCACGGATGCAGCATCAACACATTTAAAATGGTCTTTGCTTTATTGTAATTAAACAGGCAATTTCCTTGTTAAATCGATTTCAACCCATAAGGCTAAATACACACACACACACACACACACACACACACACACACACACACACACACACACACACACACACACACACACACACACACACACACAATTCTTTTATTCGAATGGTTCTTTGTACTGCCTGACCCTCTCACATATCCCTAACTTTTTTTTAAAAAGAAAGTTAAGAACGTTTACATCATGTGTTTATATTTGTCAAATTATACAAAATATTTCTATAGCGTTCAAAAATGTATTATTTTAATAATGATTGTAATTGCACACAACAATGTATGCTCAAGTAAAACTGTTTTTTTTTAAAACTCAAAATATACACTTCATAAAACGACCAATACAGCCGATTGCTGTTGCTGCTGTTGTCAGATTCCCAACTTGCGCGCTATACAGTGCTTGATGTACTCTGGGTGAGTAACACAAGCCCCTTTCCAAATACATTCGACATGTGATCTGTTATAAAAGACATGAATACAAATCCTAATATTAATCAACGTGTGTCTGGAAGGAAGTGTGTTTGCGTGCTATGGATGCAACCTGCTTCGTAGTGCGCAATATAGACTACAGGAGTTAGATGATAAAAAATTAGCGACATTATTTTAAAAACAACCTGTCTTGATTTAAATCTGTAACAACATAGGCCTATACCATTTTTTGATTGATATAATTACCATGTTTTGATTTGCTCTGTATCACATATTGGTTCACAAAACTAAAATTACCCAAACAACTGTGGTTGCAAAAGTATTTTCTGTATCTTCAAACGCTCTCGGTATATAGTTTTTAATAATCACATTACTTCACTACACTATTTTTTCAGTTGTATTTATAATACTGATAGATTCTCAACATATTGATATTTCTTGAGTATATTAATTTATTATTGTTCAAAAATAACAATTAAATATACTTAATTATGTAAAACAACAACAACAACAACAACAATAATAATAATAATAATAATAATAATAATAATAATAATAATAATAATAATAATAAATAAAAAGACCCAAGTTCATACATAAAATAAAATAAACGGCAGGCTGACAGAGATTCGCCATTCAGAACAAAGGATTTGTATTGGTATTAACTAAAAGAAAGAACATACCTACCATAACTGACGCGTCTTTATTTGTATTCGAGAACAGATGGACCATTTCATTACAGAGAAAATGTTGCACTTAAAAAAAAAAAAAAAAAAAAAACCTGGAGAAGTTTATCCTACTCAAATCAGACAGGCAAACACGTACTTGAACCTCTTTGAAAGGCTTGTCTAAAAGGCTTTTAGAAGTCCAGAACAATTATACAAATCCTTACAATTACAGCCAGTGGCGTGGTTACCAAAGTAGCAATGTGGGCTTTGTGATATATATATATATATATATATATATATATATATATATATATATATATATATATATATATATATATATATATTCAACAGTAACTTTCTTTTTTGTATAGGAAATATGTCTATTCCTATTTTAATTATAATTTGTGAGCGAGTGTTATACGTAACAAGAAATTAAATCGATTTTTGAATTGCACAGTACTGGATACGATTATTTTTCAAATACAATAAAACACAGATACAGTCTTTTCACAACGCGATTTCTGTTAAATGTAACACAACGTGCTGTTCTTATAGAGATTTAACACTGAAAACCTGCGTTTACCTTAATCGGACACACTTCTATAATTCACCACATGCATATATTGTATATTTCAGAACATAAGGCCCACAAACCATTTGAGAATTATAAAGTTGACATTAAAGATATTTTATCATCAACGTTATGCCAAAATATATCCGCGGGATAATCCCATAAGATTTGAAAATACAACAAATTAGATGTATACAATTATTAAAATAAAATGCAGTCTGTTTTAGCATTAGTAGTTAGGCCTATGCAAGAACAGTTTTTTTTACATGGTGCCATTTGATTTTATTGTAAAAAGATAAGATATCATTTTGTTTTCTAAAACCGCAATGACTGAATACTTGCATTCGGAAAAATGATTGCCTGAATGTTTAAGCATCTATCCCAAGTTAAACAGACATTTACATCGATTACATGTGAATGTTTAGCTTTTATTATTTTGGTATAGGAACTCAATAAGCAATAGAAGAATGTGGGTATGGCTTTGCTGCATAGCCAGGTTGAAAACCAGGTGCATGTCTTCGGATAGGTGTTATGCCCGCTTTTAGTTTTACTTGAGCAAGTGAAAATAAAGTCGTTCAGGTGTGACCAATGTCACTAAACCGTGGAAACACTTCAAATAATTACTATAGGCTGCATAATCTACAAATAAACGCACTCTTTATTAAATTGGTTAGATCTAATTCCCAGGCCTGTTTATGTTAATCCATTTCCAGGTTGAATTCACCTTAGTGAAATAAAACATAGGCTGTAGGCTGTTGTCCATATATATATATATATATATATATATATATATATATATATATATATATATATATATAGGCTTATATATCAATTAACATGCGCAGCAAGTGTAGGTTACTAAAAAAGACAAGCGATTTCTATCGCTCAGATGTTGCACGTTAATCATAATGGGGGAAGGTTTTAAAAGAGCATAGTTACTGCAAGATAATGGAGTAAAAGAAAACTGGTCTGAATTATTTCCATCGAATTTGATTTTCCAGAAAAGAAAAGCAGCTATAGAATGGATAGTATCCATACAGTCAGTGTTCGGTCAGCGAAGAGAAAGACGAAACACCAGTCCCTGTTTAACTGTTCGGATAAGCATGCCAAGTGATGGAAGACACATTTAACACACGGTATTTCTGACGTTGGTTTATTAAAATACAAAAAAGCACGAGTCCCTTTCCTCTTCCAGCAATCTAACATGTATATAGGCGTGTTTGATACAAGGAGGTGCGGCTAAGAAAGAGGGGAAAAAAAGTATGAGCAAAGTTCCACCCTCCTGGAAACAAAACTTTTTAGAGAAGCATCGGGTTGGATCAAACTTGAAAAGTAGAGACCGCAGGAGAAACTCGCCCCTTGGAATTACAAGGCAAAGCGCGACCTTGACGTGCCCCTAAAAATAAAGGATTTTGATTCTTGGAATAGACTAAATTTGGTTTGCGATTTGGTATGCGAGAGCTGTGTCGAAAAGTGCGATGTACTGGAAAAGTGAACAAATGCTCATGTGTAGCAGAGCGGAAGACAAGAGAAATGGCCTGAACGCACTGTCTAATGAAACGGTAAGAAGAGTTGATTTATTGATCAGTGTTATAGAATGTACTGTATTTATTACAAATAAATTATAAATACATTTGAGTGATGTTTAAGGTGTAGGGTTGATTTTAGAGGATTTACAGATATCTTAATTACGTTCATATTGACCTTAAAAATACTTTTTAAAAAATTGTGTACCAGAAGCTTGCATTTTATAACGTATATGCATTTCAGTTTATAATATTGACATGCACAATGTGTTTGTGTGGAGTAAAGGTATGACTGTTCTATGATATTGGGAAAACAGATTGTCTTTTCGTATTTCAGGGTGGAATGTTGTTGGACTGTTCATTTGTAATGACCTGTCTGTGTAGATCAATCAGACGTTGTGCATTGAATACAATTAATTACCTTAAACTCGTATTTTGCAGACTAAATAGGAATGCAAACATTGTAATTATGAAGGTGCTACTGGAAGAGTGGACAATTCCTAAAACAGTCTTGTATTATGTGTCCAAAATATGATATAAACGTCCTTAATTTAAGTATTGATCTAGTAAATCTGTGCATACACTTAATCAGTTTAAATGTCCAGACTGTTTTGCCCTTTTAAAACGTGAATGCGAATCACCTGCAGCTGATTGTAGCCAGTTAAGTAAAGAGACTGCCTTTTCTGTTTTAAAAGCCCCCAGTATGTCCGTCAAATTGTGAATTGAACAAACGCGAGGCTCATTAAATCTTCAGCAATTAACTTTCAAGTAGCTTATTAAACCTCTTCACCTTTAGGTTGTTCCTTTCAAAGATATATGGGGCAAACGCTGTTCTTTTAATTGCTGCTGTTAAAAAATCAATGCTTTATTCCCACCGACTCCAAACTGCCTTTGATTGACATCAGAAAGTGATATGTTGGGGAGTAAATCTTTGTGTTAACCAGTTTCAAACCCCGAATGCAGCTCTTAACAGAATAATAAACGGAGGATAACCATTACTTCGAGGGGACTCTGTTTTTGTAAGCAAAGGGTAGAATATTTACGTTCTAAATGACATCTTAATCATCGCTGGGGTTGTCATGGTGAAAGCCAAGTGGTTGATATTTCTATGGGCTGGCATGCAGTGGTTAAAAGACGACTTGAAAGCTGCAGGTTTGTGTTTGCTGCTGCTGCTGGGCGAAGCTCTTGTCAAGTTTCATGTTTTTTTTAAATTTTTTTATTAGTTCCTCGTCATGTCTGAAGATTGTGAAGGAGCAGCAACGGGCTCTTTTGGAAGAAGTAGGAAACCCAGGAATGATACTGAATTGGTAAGGTCTCAAATGAAAAATAACTATAATCTTCTATTTTCTGTCGGTCAAATATGGAACAACATTAATTGTTTTGATGTTGTTTCAATTATTTAGAGTACTCCTGAAGTTTTTGAGGACAATTCGTGTTCCTTCTCCTCCTCCTCGCTGTCTCCTTCCTCTTCACCCCAGGCCATGGCCTCCACTTCGCTCTTGGGGAAAACCGTTTGTACCAGCTGTGGTCTGGAGATAGTTGACAAATACCTTTTAAAGGTGAGGATGAACCATTTTATCCATGGCTACTAAATTGTCAGGGGTTTTTGCTAAAAGTGCATGTTTTATTTTTGCGCATGCTTATCTCGACGTTTTCCTGATAAGATAAACATCTTTTTTGTTCGTTGTCTACGTGTGCTATATGATATATAGCGTTTTTAAAAATGCATCGAGCAGCTTCGTAGAATTTTGTATGACGCTGCTTTTTTTTTCTCTCGATAGATAAGCATAAACAAATGTGTGTTGAATTACATTGATATAGATATCAATTATACGGTTAAGATTGTATATTAAACTTCTGTTTTGTTTAGAATTTAAAGTTAAGCATAATTTTCGAAATATAATGATATGGCGCCAGTGATTTCGTAGGAATAACAATTATCTTAATATTTTATTTATTTATTTATTTATTTATTTATTTTATTTTATTTGCGCTACCAGCTACATTTTAGTTTACAAAATGTTTCGTAAAGTAATTGGTGTTTTCCTGAAGCATAATAGGCCAATAGTTACTATAAGGTGTGGTTGAAGAGAGATTTGCGGTTATTTAAAGTATAGAATTTATTTTAAATTAACATACGTGAATAAATGTTCGGTGATGTCTTTAGCTTTATTGAGAACGCTTCATAGTTAATCTGGGATATGAAGCGAATTTGCAACACCGGTAAGACTTGGATGGTGTCCATCTGATAATTGTGTTTATCAACAACATTACTTGATGATGCTGTGTACAAAAAACAAACAAACAAAAAAAACACGACTATGTTTTAATGCAACAAAACAAAAACACACACACCAGTGTTTACCGATTAAACAAAGCTTAAGGAAAATACTTTTCTCAATCACTGTTTATGTACTTTACACTACACAGGCAACTGTGTTTGTACAATCAAATTCCACACAAGCTGCTCTTTTTGTGTTTTATTTTCGTGTTGTCTAATAGCGCATAAACCGCTACACGGACAGAAGAAAATAAGAAATGTATCATTTTCCTAAGTTTTTAGATTTATTTTATTTAAAAAAAAAAACAAAAAACTTTTACTTATTTCGGATCACTTAATATTTTGTAGGTAAACGACTTGTGCTGGCACGTGCGATGTCTGTCATGCAGTGTCTGCAGGACATCGTTAGGAAGGCACACAAGCTGTTACATCAAAGAAAAAGAAGTTTTCTGTAAACTGGACTACTTCAGGTAAGCTACTGTATAGATTTACTTTATGAACGCATTTAATCTGTCCCTTTTTAAATTGTCTATAGTTGTATAAATACTTGCACAGGAGGATGCCTTTTAAAAGAATGCTTTCTTTAATTAGTATTAAAGGTATACATTACACGTTTTACGTACATGTTATACATTAGTTTCTAAGAGCAATTAAAATGTAAATCCATGAATTGTATTAACGTTGATTTTTTAACTTAAGTATCAAATGCAGTTTTTATTATAGATTGAACATGCTGAAGAAATAGAAATAAGTACACAATGTTGGAGACGACTTGTATCAAACCATAGGGTACAAACTTAATACAGCTATTTATATAGTTTTTATTTAGGTGGTTCATGGTTTTAAAAAAAAAAAGTGTCTTGAAGTCTCTATAGAGGCTTATGCCAGAATCACTTTACATTTGTATTCCGAATTGTATATTGCACTGTAGACTAATATGGGACATGTCACTCTGCATCTCCTTTAGATGAGGCTCATGGATACATGCAAGTGGAAGTGGCAGCAACTGTTTTTCTTTTGTACATTTCTTTTTCTAAGTGCATCTCTCTTGCCTGCACTTGATGTGCATACATGTGGCTTGTGTAGTCTGGTGCCACATCTGGTGCTTATTTTTCTGCATAACACACACTTGTCCATATTTAGGTGATTCTCTTAAAATATCCTGTTTCTTTATAATTGCTACAATTTCTAGGACTTCAGGGGTCCTCGTTTCTTAATTTGACATTGTACAACAATGCTGTGGCTAGACCCAATAACATACTATTGCAGTAAACCTAAATGTTCATTTAGGTGCCCATGCATGCCACTACCCCTAACCCACCCTTTGCTATCTGTTTAACATGTACCTAATTTATTCTATATTAGGATAAAATGGTGCAGACCTCTCAGGAGCAAACGTTCAGTAAAACTGTCATTGTTTAGCAGTCAATTTTTTAAATTTGTTTTAAAATGTGTACGCCCTGCTTTGTTCTCCTCCAAGTAATTTCTTTCTCGGACTCCTCTGCAGAAGATATGGGACACGGTGTGCTCGCTGTGGCAGACACATACACTCCACAGACTGGGTTCGCAGAGCAAAGGGAAATGTTTATCACCTTGCATGCTTCGCTTGCTTCTCCTGCAAGAGGCAGCTTTCTACTGGAGAGGAGTTTGCCTTGGTCGAAGAAAAAGTTCTGTGTAGAATACACTATGACTGCATGCTGGACAACCTAAAAAGAGCTGTGGAAAACGGTAAGATACTTCAACAGCATCGTCAAGATTCTCAGATTTAGTAAAATACAAAATGAATAACAAACCACATGCAACTACCTACAAGCCAATAAATCAAATGTCTGTTTTGGGTAACTTTTATTTTCTGTAAATTGTGCTTATAATGATTTTGTTAGAGTAAATGGCTTTGGAGAATCTAGCACAATGTACCTATAAAGCTGGATTATATGTAGTTTCTTTGTTTAATTAAATGTTATAACCAGTAACTCTGATTGTGTATTAGAGTTCTAATGTTGCCTTTCCCTGCCTTCTAAACATTTGTTTTTATTTCATAGTTTGTTGGAACTAAAAAGGATGTATATATTTCAGTAGGACCCCCTTCACATACACTTTAAAAAATCTTGTGTGTGGGGGACGGGGGAGGTTTTCAACCTTTTTTTTTTTTTACATTTTTTTTTTAAACCGCTTACTTTTTGCACATGGTGTCACATCTGTAGAAGCCAAATTGCCCTTCTTGACTTTTCGTTAATTACAGGAAATGGTGTAAATGTAGAAGGAGCATTGCTGACAGAACAGGAAGTTAACCAACCTAAACCAGCTAAGAGAGCTCGCACCAGCTTCACAGCAGATCAGCTTCAGGTAAATATTTGTGTGAGGCAGGAAAACAGGCGTGGTTCAGTCTGCTTCAGCCAAATTGTTGAATGCTGATTGACTCTGCTCTGAATGACTTTGATCTTTTAACATGACGGTTGAAATATATTTTATGTAGGAAAGTATTTCTTATACTTGCCGTTGTCCCGTTAACTTGACTTGCTGCTCCTGATAAAACCAATATTTATGATGCAAATATTAAGGAAGTGTCTTCTCAGCATTTGGTCCACTTCATTTGGTTTATTCATGTATATTTGTTACTTCCAGAGTGTAGCTTATGCAATCATTCATCTGTCAAGGAAGTTACAAGGAGAATTTTGGAAGGTCCTTTCACTGTTTTACCCCTATTCTCTGGGAACAATGGCATTTGCTGTATATGAAAACTATCTAGCATCGCACCTTGTTATAAAACATGCTTTTCTTTGTATGTGGGACTTCTGCATAAGATGTTGGTTCTCTGTGCACTTTTAATATTATCACTACTGAAACAAAGTCCGTCAACATAATGTTTCACCATTTAAAAAAAAAAAAAGTAAAGTAATCATCAGGAGTTGTCATTGTGGTTTAGTAGCATAGAGCCATCGCCTAAGGAAAAGTAACTCCTTACTAGATCGAACATGGTATTCAGATACCCCTGGCAGAAATTGCTAGAGTTGCATGTGCAGCTTCCCTAGGACCACCACCCCTCCCAACAGGAGACATTTTACATGATGTGAACATAAATACGTCATTGGATCATTTACTTTCATAATGGATCTTTGGTGTGTAAGATTTTTTTTTTTTTTTTCTGAGCGTGTTGGATTGTGTACAGTATATTCCATGTTAAACCCTACATGTTTTCAGGTGATGCAAGCACAGTTTGCTCAGGATAACAATCCAGATGCACAAACCCTTCAGAAACTCGCAGAAAGGACAGGCCTCAGCAGACGAGTCATTCAGGTGGGTTATACCATCGTTCTGTTTCCACTCGTATCTTACCCGTGCAGTGTGCCTTCCTGATGACATGGGTCCTGTTTTACTCTTTTTCTCTGTGGGTGAAGGCAAAATTGAAATACTTGCCAAAGGACATTTTTTATTTGCTGTTGTGCAGTGTATATCCTGTACAACTGTACTTGCAGGTGAGATTTTTATAGGGATGTGCTGAGCATAAAGACCTGTAAATACAAAAAGTACTTTGTACTGTTGAAGTGCTTGGAGGTTTTTCATTAGTGCATGAAATCTTTTGCTTTCTGATTTTAATGTTTACAAAGGCCTTTATTTTTTTTCAGTCATGTGGTTCTAGCGCACCACGTTCTTTTGAGATTTATTTATTAAAGCTCTTTCTGTATAGCAGCTGTAGCTGGCACTCTTCCAGTTATTGCAATTGTGCTGTATAAAACATACTCTGTGTTCATTTATTTATTTTCTAGGTTTGGTTTCAGAATTGTAGAGCACGCCATAAGAAACATGTTTGTCCCAACCATTCATCCACTGCCCCAGTGTCCTCCATCCAACCCTCTCGTCTTTCACCACCAATGCTGGAGGAAATGCAATATTCAGCATATGTGCCTCAAGATGGGCCAATGCTAACAGCTTTACACTCCTACATGGATGGTAAGTAGCACAGAGTTTATACGCCAAACATTCTTGCCTTCAGCAATAAGACTTTGGAACACCTACAGTGTTTTTGTTTTTTAACCTTTTAAAAAAAAATGGTCAAATAACACGAGTTGCCTGCTGCTGTCGATCCAGTTCTTTTTAAAGTCTTGTTCTCCCCATAACAGAAAGGAACAGTTATGAGAGCACAAGGCAGAACGTGTGGGCCGTCACTTTGTTTTATTAACTGCCGTCCTGTGAAATGACCACGTGCTCGTACACAAGTCAACCACATGCATATATACAGAAGAGTTAAAGACAGAATGGTGCCGAACACAAGAAGTTGAGGGTGAAGCTCATAACTTTCCCTTTCTGTAAACCTTGGTTCTCCCATGGCCACGTAACAATAGGCTCTTGTATTAAAGGGGTGCTAACCAAGGTTCTAGTGCTACTAATATCTTGGTCTCACCTTTTCTTCAGTTGATCATCTTTTTGCTTCTTTGCTTGCATTTTCTACTTCAATTTGGAATATGCACGATAGATGGAAAGTTGCTGGAATTGAATGACTTGTGTGGCAGAGTTTAAACTCACTTCAGTTGTCTAGCTGTAATCAGACCTTGTGACATAAGGTAACCCCCCCCCCCCCCCCCCCAAAAAAAAGTCATTGATTAGTATTACAAATAGTGTTAATGGAACGGTAACACATGTAATTTTTAACTGTTGGTGTGTGTGTGTGTGTGTTCTCATGAAAGTAATGATCCTGTTTTTCTTACAGCTCATTCGCCTTCGCCTTTGGTCTTTCAACCCTTGCTACCACCTGCAATGACACAGCTACCAATCAGTCATGCCTGATTTCCCTTTGTGTTCAGCAGCGAGGAGTTGCTGTCTATTCAGGTTGATACTCAAAGAAGCGCATTGATCTTATAGTAGTATGTTATACTAACATATGCCAACAACTTTATTTTTATTTTTTATGAAGCTCTACTGTTGGCAATTGGCATCATTGGTCTGATAACAAAGATTGATCAGTGTGCTAAAACGAAGGTTGTTGTAACACACCATTTTGTTTGTGGTTTAACTCATGCTGTGTATTTTTTGTTAATTTATTTGTTGTATTGACTGAGCACTTTGTTAAAAAAAAATAAAATAAAAAAAAAAAATCAATAAATGAATTAAGTGTGGGAATGTTTACAATTCTATGTGTGGTTGTAGTCTCAATTTTTGCTCTCCAGAGCTGAAATCCTAATATAATTAATGGAAATTTGGGCAATATGTCTTTTTTGCAATTAATGTGTTGTCAAGCAAGAAAAACAATCAATAAATGTTTCAATTCTGTAAATATTGCTTTAGTGTTGTACTGATGTGTGTTTTAGTAAGTTTATTATAGTTTTTATATTTATTTTCATTAAAAAGCATTTGGCCTGTACACTGCACAAACAGGTAAACTGCTGTTCAGAACGCCGCTATATTTAAATCACGGGGAGCGCACTTGCCCCCCCCCCCCCCCCCGTTTAAGACTTGAAGGCATGTTGAACGATCATGTGGTAGGGTAGTGCTTACTTTATTGATGTCAAAGATAATGAACTTGTTCTAAAATTACACCTTGTCCCGATACCTATCTGCTTGAGAGTCTGGATTTGTGATGACCTGTGTCTGCTGAATAACTTTACAGGACCTGAGCTTTTAAAAATAGAAGGCTAATGTGTAATGGGTTTAATATTGTATGGAAACTATTTCATTGGTTAAATCTGCCGCGGTAGGATCATACTATAATGCTCACATTATTAAATGGGGTGGGAGGAGAAAAAGTTCAATGAAGAACAGTATACATGTGTGCACTGCATTAGTTTTACAGTGTACTTAGAAATGTAAAGAACATGTGGCACATGCAACCTGATTTGCATACCAGTATCCAAAAAATACTGTACTGCTGCCAAAATATTTGTTTGGTTAAGTGTTTTTAAATGTGATTGTTTTTTTAATTTGGGATGGGTTAAGCAGGGATAATTGCATAACATTTGATGTGGTTTTGTTGTATGTACAAAGCTTTTAAACGCAAAACAATATATGAAAGCATATTTTTTGGCAGATTTTATCACTTAAATACTACCAGGCATCATTTGCCAGTTTGTGCATGTTTCAGAAAGGTGTGTGATGCAATTCTTACACCATCTCTTAATGTTTGAAGGATGACATCAGTGAGATTCCTTGTGGAAAGCCTTTGTTTATGTTCTAGTGGCTATAATGCAACTTTTCTTCTGAAAAACAAAACACAAGGATTGTTATTGAGTTACATTTTGCCATATTAATTGTTGGTGTGAATGATTCCACTGGAACTGAGCACTGCTTTATCTCACTTTGATTATCCTGAGGAAATTAATATTAGAAAGAGGGTACATTTTTGCAGATTTGCAGACAAACCAAAGGGACTAGACACCACATTGTTTAAATTTAAATTTATTAAGTGTTTCACACTAATTGAATACTGCTGAAGATGCAAAGCACTAAGCACCAACAAAAATAATTCATATAAATGTTTTAATCAGTTACTCAACAACAATAAACATAATTTCTGCACAGCAGAAGCACTGATTCTATAAAAAAGCCTTGAAATTCCATGCAGGTTTTACTGATGCTATCATGAACTCTGTATCACATTTACAATATAAAACAAATACTGTGTCAGCCCACTACAAGAGCTTACCTTGTCTTTAAATAGAAAACACATCGTTGGTAACAAACCATTTTTTTGCTTAGGATACAAATATAAGAATCTTCAAAATGTTTTTGTTATCTGCTAAACAGGACTATGAGTGTACAGAGATTATCAAGTACTTATTTGCATGATGAAGAATTTACCAAGTTTTACTCCACTACGGGTAATAGCTTTTTTTTCTATAGTGCCCAAGAGCTATTTACGTCTATGGCCAAAGGTTTTGCATCACCCTAGAATTAACAAATTTAGCTTCATAATTGAATGAATAATGTTACATTAACATATTGAATTACATGCTGGTTTGTAATTTTCCATGTACTTACAAAAAATTGTAAAATGTGACATTTCTAAATCTAACATGAAATACTGTACTACTATTATGGCTTCCATAGACTTTTGCAATATCATTTTGTAGTGAATTTGATTACATGATATTAAATAAAAGACCTAAATTATGTTCATATAGTTTGTTTTAATTATCTCAATCCTAAAATTCTAGATAATGCTAAACTTGTGGCCATAGCTGTAGACTTCTTTTAGCATTAAACCAAAAATATACAGGAATATTGGAATCATTTTTATTTTTTTACTTCCAGCCAGTTTATGCACAGCAGATCCAAAAGTACAGCACCAATAATGCCACCTAATGGTCAAATACATACAAATATATATCTAATACAACAACAAAAAATATTTGACACCTTCTTATAGTCAACCCAGCAATGGCAAAACACATAACATGTATAGCTCACTAACATGCCTGTCTCTACCCATGGAGGTTATTACAGTAAGTGAGTATGTCGTGCAGGAACTAAAATTGGCTGATGGAATAAACAAACAACGGGCATGATTGTAGAGCCACGCTCACAGGTCCTGTTGTTGATGTCTGCCAGTGTAATTTCACCAACAGCCCAAATTGGGCACCATTTGTTGAGGATTCACCTGTCAATATACCATTAATGAAAACAAAATGCAAATAATAAATAATAAAAAATAGCTAAATAATTGCAGTATAATAGAATATATCTATTAACAAATATATATGAACTCTTATTAGAGTCAATCCCTTTATTTTCCTTGAAAATCAAATAACACAAACCTAAAAAAGACTATAAATATATATATAAAAAAAACCTCTGTATATAAGCAATCCTAGTATTTCCATTCCTTTACAGTACTGCCTGCGGACTTTGGTAGAAAAAAAAAAAGCTTAACAGTTTGTGAATGTAACCACTTTCTCTAGGTAGTCCAAACTCTTACAGCCGCTTCCTTCCACACTCATGGCCTCTTTTTCATCTTTTTCTCTTTGTTTCTCTTCTTCAGAATCTTCATTATAGAGCCGCTCATGTAAAAGGGCCTCTCTGTGGACCCGTCGTTTCTTTCAAGATCTTCCACTGGGAATGGGAATAGAACAGCATCAAATAGGTTTCATTGTGCATACACTGCTGGGTTTATGTTGCTTTTGGAAAAGGACTGCTGTACAAATTCACGTGAAAGATCAGCATTTCAAATGAACAGGAAATATGGGTCTTGGTGTTTTGGAAGCATTTTTTTTTTATTCATCACTACAGTATATTTAAAATGTAACGTAAAACAGTGTTGGGGGAAGACAGATATTCTGAACAGAGGATTTCAGGGATGTATCCTCAAAACAAAACCAGACAGGACTTTTTCTTACCAATTACCAATAACCAAGCACCCACCTAACATCGTGATGGGCCATTGGTTGAGGTCTTGCCCATTGTTCTTGACTAAGCTGTAACACTACGTTTTGATGTGTACCTTAGAGAGCTCAAGCCCAGATAACTAAGCAGGCAATGATTCATGTTTGCGATCTTAAAAAGCTCATAAAAGTTTGCTGGCAGGGCTGCTTGGATCACTATTTCCGATGGCCAGAATGACACCCAAAGAGTCACAAAATAATTGCGTAGCCCACAAAGCTGGGACGTCTATTACTGAACTATTTGGTAACTTAGAAAACAACTTCTATGTAAAGTAACACTTTCTTAAAGGGAAATGGTTCTTATGGAAGCCAGCCTAAACAACATTATATAATCCTCCTTCTGTCGACAACACCCCCCTCCCCCAGGTCTAATGGAAAACGGATTTACACTATTATTGTTTTTGCTTTTACTAAAGGAAAGTGCTGGCCTTGCTACCAAGAAAGTCAGGTTATTAACATAACAACGTCTTTAAAATGAATCTTACCCAAGGATATTAGTATATATCAGAATGAAATTAGGGGTAGGAGGAGACAATAGTAGATATTCACAGTTAAGATTAATCTACGAAGACATAGCACCAAAGTTAAAGTTCTTAGAATTTATTTTTAAAAAACGTTTTTCATTTAACAATTTCATTCTTCTTGTTCTTTCTTTCTTTTTTCTTTTTTTTTTTTTTTACAAAATACCTCCCCTAGTACAAACCCAAAGACTTACAAAACCAAGTATATAATAGTCGTTAGTATTATAAAAGGCAGCCCTTTTGAAGAACTGCGCTCGTACAAAATTACCAAAAATGGCTTTAACATCCCTTTATAAATGGAATTCAAAAAGGTGTTCAGCGTTAGATCCAAAATGTAATCTCTTTTTTAGTAACTAGGCACCTGAACTAGAAACTGTTCTTTTTATTAGTCAAAATATAGGCTTCCTAAAATTATACAGGATTCTGTTCAAATCTTATTATTTGTATTATATTACTTGTATTGATCTATTTAAATTATATGAATGTCTTAAAAGACACTGGCCATAAAAAACTAAATAACTACATAACCTCAAACAAAAAACAAAAGTACACTCTGTTCAAGGTATGGCACAGTATCATCCATGTATGGCTCATTGTCTAATCAACATTGCTTATATAAAAACACTTGTATAGTATTTCTCAAAAGCCTTTAGAAAAAAAAAATCAATTTATTTCACAAAATATTTAAAAATATATTACACCTTGAGTAAAACAAAAAATTGAGTGTACAAAAATTCCTATCAAACTGACACTGTATGCAAATGCAATACACTGTGTGTATAAAATATAAGGACTGAAGAAGCTATGAAGATACTGTACTTGATTCATTCATTAGGGTTTTTTTTAAGAAATGTAATAGGTTTTTATGTATTGCACCTTTAACATTTTTTTTTTTAATCTCCAAATGAACGATTAGGTTTATTAACAATAAATGTTAAAAGAAAGATGCATTAATACATCTTTCCATACATTGACTGTGCTACAAAAAAAATGATAAATTTGACTTTGTAAATGCATTCTAGTGCTAAAAATCTAATCCAACTCAATCTTTTCATTTTGTCCCCTCTAAACTCCACCTGTCATAAAATTAGTACATTTTGTTC
The DNA here is from genome assembly GCF_902713425.1 of Acipenser ruthenus. NCBI lineage: Eukaryota > Metazoa > Chordata > Actinopteri > Acipenseriformes > Acipenseridae > Acipenser > Acipenser ruthenus. Next base: position 6,937,997 of record NC_081198.1, on the reverse strand, counting down.
AAATGTTCAATTTATTTATTTGTTCAAACTACTGGCTTCATTTATACCAGTTAGAAAGTGGATTAAACTGCATTAGTTCATTTGACCTTATCAAAGTCCTATTAATGTGATTAAATGACATCCACGGGAGAAAATAAGCCAATAACACAATGTACACAAAGCCTTCAGCGCCAGATAAGAATTGAACAGAACCCTGCATCCCTTGGTCTGTACCTGTCCACATACATGTGGCCAGTTTCACATAAATGTTAACATTTCTTTAGCCCATGAACAGCACATCCAAATTACTTAAAGCATGCTACAGTAGGTTTACGAATAAATAAAGCTATTTCGGGTGAAGCTCAGCAATTGAAGCAATTAGTCAGTAGCCTTTTTAAGGGCTTTGTTCATTTCTTCCCAGGATTCTGTGCAACTCTGGAGACATGAAGTACGGCTTTGCTGCTGATCCGTCATTTCGCTCTAGGTCTTCACCTAAAGGTGTTCCCCAGTCAGACAAGGAGGTGCATTTCAAAGGTGAGAGAGAGAGAGAGAGAGAGAGAGAGAGAGAGAGAGAGAGAGAGAGAGAGAGAGAGAGAGAGAGAAAGAGAGTGAGAGAGAGAGAGAGAGAGAGAGAGAGAGAGAGAGAGAGAGAGAGAGAGAGAGAGAGAGAGAGAGAGAGAGAGACACACAGACACAGACACACAGAGAGAGAGACAGAGAAAGGGAAACAGAAAGGAGGCAGGTTAGAAGAACCCACATATTAAAGAGATCTGCACAGACAATTATTCGGATTGAGTTCTCCACAGCTAGCAGGAGCTGACACCCAGGTGAGGTTTTATCCATCTTTACTGGGCGAATTCACAATTGCAGTTGAAGCAATTGAAGACACAGCTTTACAGATGCTGCCAAAGCTTTTTCTAGAGAGCAGCAATCAGCGCAAAATCCTCAATCCGAACAAATGATCTGTTTGTGAAGTTCTAATAGTATAACCCGCCAACAAAGTACCTATAAGAACAGAAAAACTAAATAATAAGAGCAAGGCCAAGATAATGCAGAGGATCACATCTATTTAATTGGTTAGTAGTAAGAAGATTTAAGCTTACAAGAAATACACCAAATACATCTCGCACTTATAGCACTTAAGAAGGTTCCATCATGCTATGAAATGTAACCAAACTTTGAATGACTAGAACTTCTTGAGACAGGCGTGAAATTTATTCTGCGACCCTTCTAAATGGCTTTTGATGTCACAAGGTAGCAATCCATAAGCTGACACCCTGGGATCCTCCAAGAAGCTGCTTGATGAGATTCTGGGATCAATAAGCTACTAACAACCAAACGAGCAAGATGGGCCGAATGGCCTCCTCTCGTTAGTAACCTTTCTTATGTTCTTAAAAGCAAAGCAGCTTCAGAATGCAACCCTAGTTGGTCTCTATATACAATTGCTGCTTCTTTTTTCTAAACGGGGGCATTTTTTTGTAGCAACATTTTCTAGATGGAAAAGCATAAAAACTGCACAACAGGAAAGGAATTATAACATTAAATTGGAATTTTAACTCAATTACCGTATAATTAGAAAATATCCACTGCATATACAGTATCAGCTATTCAGTAGCCATTCCTAAATTGCAGGTATAATAATAATAGTAACAATAATCTTTATTTTATAAAGCGCCTTTCATGACAAGTCATATTACTTTAAGTGTAAGCAAACAATAAGGCCATAGAATAGCTTTGAAGTATTCTGTTAAAGATGATGATTATTATCATTCTTAAATATTAAAAACATCCCCCCCCCTCATAAAGTAAATAAAAAAGCCCTCCTTTTTACAAGTGCAATGTTAAATAGACTGGCATACTTTTATGAATGGGACAGTGGTACTTACAGAAACAGAGGAACAGTGTGTCGACACACATTGCATAGACACTGAAAAAGCCATGGGCGATCAGGTACGAGCCAGATATCACAGTCTGCAGAGGAGAGGGAAGACAAAAGTACTGCATCTGCTACAAGCCTGTAATACATATTTATTGGGATGCACACATGTTTCAATGTTTCATTTCTTTGGGTTTGGACATGTGCCCATGACTCAGGAAGGTCATGTGCAGATGAGGATAATAGACGTCTGCAACACTTAACACGCTTCCTCACTGAGGCCTCGTAGCTGTTTCAAATTACAATCTATAGTGAGTTGACACTATAGTTAGTGACATGAGGCCATTCAGGCTTGTCCATCCCAATTTCAGCTGACTCCTGACAGGGCTTTGAGCTCATGGTATGGACAAGGCTCCACATTCACCCTTGTGACCCCAGATGGACTCAATAAATCAGTTTTTCCTTTTTGGGAATGCCTCAATTTGAGATATTATGATCACTTAAAAAAGGGTATTGTCTGTACTAACACTGCATGCTATGGGATTACCTTAACTATTCATTCACAGTTAAAAAAAAATATAAATAAAAAATAAACCTCATAAAAAAGCCTTTAATTTGCGTCTTTATCCTTTTTCAACATTTCTATTGTATAATAATGAATATGAAGTTAAATTTGTGGTTTTCCTTATACAACAGGAAGATGAGGCATCCCATTACTATCCCACACTCTTACTGTAATATGACCTGTCTGATCAGATGGAAACTGGTTTATTCACTTATTTAATGTATTTAAGTGTCACCTATATCACAGAGAGGCTACCTCCATTGATAAATAGTGAAAGAGGTTCCTCCGAGTTGAGAACACAGCTTTATCTCAGCCGGTGCTCACAGTGTATAGCAACCTGTCAAATCTCTTGCCTCTTTTATTAATGCCATACTGAATATGTGCAGTGTTAACATTACACCTTTCATCCACACACAGTGTTTTTCCAGCTACAGTCTGGATTACTGAGTTAGTTTCTTTTGTGCCAACACACAACACAATAGCTTTTTTTTGCCCCCAAATTATTAGTGCTGGTGTTTAAGGGACCTGAATTGAAGGACATCTGTTCACCAGGAAAAGGGAAACCCCCAGACCTCATTTGACATGTGACCCAGATCCAGAGGAGAGTGTTCCAACCACAACCTCACCAACACCTTACAGTAAACCAATGCAATTGTATTCCTGCATGTTTAAACCCATGCCCAAGGACTGCGATCCAGTGTCTTGTACTGCGCTGATCAGGGACACAAGCAGGGGTGAACCTTCAGTATGAATATCGAGGACACATTTTTACACAGAGCGCTAAATATGGAATTAAAGTTAGTCTTTGATTACTGTTTTCCAGTTGGTATCCCATACTAATCCATCAAAATAAATATTGGCTTTTATATTCTGAGTTTGCTGTTCGACCCAAATCAATAATAATTAAAAGTCACTTACATTTTGATAGAAAAAGGGACAAGTGTGACCCTACTACATAAGCTCATTGTGCACATAATTGTAAATCATTTATTAGACAACATTTTCTTTAAAATGAACCGTGTTTAATATGGTGTTTGCCATGCATCTTCAGACCCCGGAGCGAGGTGGCAGGCAAAGGATTCTGGCAAAGATACTGTATATGAACCAATGAAAACTTCCACCTACCAGTAGTGGTACCCAGTAATAGTTTAATGATGGCACTTCTTCTTGAATAACAGGTATTCTGTGTGTGAAGAAAAAAAAGGCGAGGACACCTGCAAAACAAATGGAACTATTTTAAACAAAATATATTGCACCTAAAACGTCCATGTAACGCCACCTAGCATATATTCATTACATTTAATACAAATGTGTGCTTATAGTGATTTGTGCATCAATGCAGTTACTCTAGTGTTAAATGCAACAATAAAGTAATTCATAGTAAAGCTTTTTTTTTTTATCAAGCCTGCAGACCCAAAAGTGCATATTTTCAAAGCGCCCTAACATTTTAAAGTAGGAATGACTCTTTATGATAAAAAAAAAAAAAGACTTACCAACACTCCCTGCAATGAGAACTTTTCCCAGGAACAGTAAGAAATCTGTAACCTTATCTAGTACTGCAACTCTGTTATAGACAAGAGAGTGAGAGTGTGAAATAAACTACACAGACTGTAAACTAATTCCATACACTGCAAAAACATGTAAAACAAAGGCAAAAATAAGCTACCTGATAACGTTTCTCATCAACAAAAAGAATGCCTCCTTTGCTGATGAACAGAAGTTTTTGCCATATATTGCAATCTGAAAATAATAATAATAATAATAATAATAATAATAAAAATAATAATAATAATAATAATAATAATAATAATAATAATAATAATAATTGTAGCTTGTACAGTATCAGAAACATGATGCAACAATTAAAATATAATGAGAATTATAATAATTATATTATAATAATATTAGTTAATATTATTATTTGCATTTATTTTAAAAGGGACCTGGTAACTACATATTACGCAAGAAGTGTGGAGTAGTGGTTCGGGCTCTGGACTCTTGACCGGAGGGTCGTGTGTTCAATCCCAGGTGAGGGACACTGCAGCTGTACCCTTGCGCAAGATACTTTACCTCAGTTGCTCCAGTAAAAACCCAACTGTATAAATGGGTAACTGTACGTAAAAATAATGTGATATCTTGTAACAATTATAAGTCACCCTGGATAAGGGCGTCTGCTAAGAAATAAAATAATAATAAATAACAAAGATGTACGTAAACAGGTCCTTAAATTAACAAAATAAATGATGCTTTTACAGTTTGCCTACATTTTTTTTTTTTTAGCATTTTCTTTGACAACAGGATTTTTTTTTTTTTTTTACAAGGAAAAAAAAGGTTTTGCTTTAAGTAAAAAACAGAGAATCAATGATCTCACAGACTCACCATTATGTATGCATTTCTGTTCATGAATTTAATTAAATGTTCCAAGCACCAGAAACAACATTTCAGGCAGCATAGCACGAATTTGGCAAATTTGTTCTGTGCACCTGTAAATAATAATTAAAATATTCAGGCTGCATTCCAAAATGACTGTTTAACAGCACAATTCCACACAAAGGATTGAGGATTGAATTCATGTGTTTATCTTCCCTGGTGTTCCAGCTCCCCCTAGTGAATATCTGACTGTTTTTTTCTTTAACATATTTCTTCACTCCTCCCCACTAAAATACAGTTGTAGTTGTCAAAGACAGTCTAGTAACTAGAAACAAGTTACACCATCAACCTGAGTCACCGTAAAAATAAGAGCAAACAAATAAACAGCTCTATCATGTGTCAGGCAATTGCAAACATCAAATCACTTAAAACTTTTGTAAGCCATACTGTGCTGTAACGGTTGCGCAGCACTGCCTGAATGCATAAGCAGGAAGAAAGAGAACCAGGAATGAGACTCACTTTTAAGTTTATGATCCAAATACTCTAGAATGATTCTGATCAACTGAACAATGGCAAGAATTAGAGATCCAAAAGCCAGCGAGCCTGTGTGGTATCTGAGGGAAAAAAATAAAATAAAGAAATAAATAAAATTATATATATAGGTTTTAGCATTCAGCAACAGACACTACAGTTAGGAATGCATACTGATATGCACTGTAGAATACAACTGATTTCAGAAGAGAGTCCTTCTGAGTAATAGCGCCATCTTCTAGCGCAAAGACACTCCTGCCAAAATATTTCTCAGCCAAAGTATTTGCCTGAGATTTAAACAACCTTTAATATTCTGAAACAGGCAAAAACTACAGGTGTAGTGCAGGGTTGCCTGAATGCTTCCTCCAAAGGTACCTTATTGCTCTTCCGAATGAAGAAAAGAGTGGGCTGGCAGGGACGTCTCCTGGCTTCTTGAATGCCCAGTAATAGGATGCGAAGGCCCCTGCGAGAGTACACTGGCCCAGAGCGATGGCAAAGTTCACCAGCCACAGGAAGACGAAGATGTTGCAGATCTGGAGGATGAAGATATATTTGTGGTAAAGGCTCTCGCCACCGTAGAACGCAAACGTGCACTGAGAGTGCGGGCACAGCTTGGTCACATTCGTTTTGCTGAAAGTCTGTCAAAAAAATAAAAAAGAAACACGATAAATATATAGCTCAATGACCGATAAGGTCCACTATATTTCTGACATATCCTCTAAGGCTATGTACTGTAGCATATCCTGAAGATGAGACATGCCACCATTTTCAATTGCAACACCCCCTCACAAGGCAAATAGTCCAAGAAGGTAAACATCTCAACATGTACAGTCAATATGTACACCTCTTTTGATCTTTCAAGTCAGTCATATACAGTAAAACAAGACCCCAAGAATACCATTTAAGCTACATTTATTAAACTCATTAAAATACATTATTAAAGGATCACTTACTTCAGGATCACATGTGAAGTTTTCATACATGCACTTTGGTTGGGCTGGCATCACTTTGTATATTGGGTCACCAGATGAAGCCAAGAATCTAAAAATAGGCTGGTTAAGGTAAAGTGTAAAGATATAGTTTCAATAAAACCACAACTCCCTTGATGGTAAATCTGTCTTTCATAGTTACTGAATGATCTTGGTTTAGGGTTTTATTTTACCACATCAAATGGCTGAAGTGTGTGATTGCTGCGTTGATCTAAAAGGGAATGTTTAATTCCGAGAGATCGATCAGAAACGGGAGTGCCGTAGAGTTGCCCGTGTTGGCTTGTTTCCTGTCACAGAGCAGGAGTAGGATACACGGCAGTGACAGCCCAGTATGAGATACAGATCGCTATGAGAAGGAAGGTGACGATTGGGTAGAACAACGTCGACATTATATGTCCGATGGCCCTGTAATGAAACACAGAAGAAACAGGTTCAGTCTCTCTGCTTTAAATTGTTAAGACCATCAATCAACTAGTTAAGGACATCAAACACAATCTAGCCATGCAACTGTGCACAAGAAGAGACCAACCCAAGCACATCCATGGGAAAGACCCACCTGTAACCATAACCAATCCCATCCCTTATACACCACGAGCTACGCAAGCACCTCGTGACACACTGTAGCTTCCCTTTCAGGAGTGGTTTTGAAACTGCTGGTTAATCAGTCAGGATGCCAACTATTTTAAAATCCAAACATCCAGATAAACTGAAACGGCTGGTATGTTGTATCACCTCCATGTTTACAAGAGCAGGGTGTGTAACATAATGAAAGTTACTCACTTGCTTCCTTCCTTGAGCAGTGCAATAGCGATGCGGACTCTGTTCCTCAAGAAAATCAGTATCAGTATGATAGTGGCTTCAATAATGCAGAGACATATCACTAAAAAGAAAACAAAGATATGGTAACCTTTTTAAAGTGTAACACAGCTTTTTATTTAATGCAGGTGTCGGAGCTCCTTTTCTTATCATGTTTTGTAACGGAGGTGGCGGTTAATAAAATGACAGCGATACAGTCGATGGGGTTGCCCCTGTGACAGAGTCGCAAAACAGCAGCCTGTCTGTATTTCTCTGCTGTGAGTTAGCGAGCACCCTGTTAAGGGGAAACAACCAAAGAGTGCATGAAGTTGAGAAAATCTAGCTAGAATAATTATTCAAATGACTGTTCTTGAGCCACTTTAACAGTTAGCATTAACAGGAAGGAAAGCTGACCACTCTCTAGTTATATGGAGGCAAATGTATTGTAGCGATCTCGGGTAACGCAGGCAGGCGCATTACACAGGGCGAGGCAATCCACACACAGGCAGAGGGCGGGTGCGAACCCGGGACCTCTCGCACTAAAGCATAGTGCCGATACCGCTGTACAAAAGAGCCGGCTCCTTTGCAAGGAGCGTATATCGGGCTCATGTCTTCGTGTGTGATTACGTCACCTACCAGCCCTGCTGCTGCCTTCCCCTGTGCATGCTACACTATGATACTGATACAAGCTTAACCAAGATGATTTCCCTGGGTGCTGCCATGAGTGACACCACTCCAGCAAATTTCACAGTGGATTACTGGAGAGAATTCATGAACTTCTGTAAGAGGTCAAGCCCTTGGCTATAACAAAAAGGCTTACTCAACAAAAATGAGTTTGCCAGCCTGGAGCAGTCAGATTAAACTTGCTCAGCTGCAAGAGTCAGCGATGATGGACACTGAGAAAGTATTGGAAATGCATTACTCAGCTGAAAGGACAGATCTATCTGCTTCCTCGGGCATCTAGCTTCAGGACACACTAGTAGCACAGAAACACGACTTGCCACCTTATTTTAGTTGAGCAGGCAGAGTCCAGTTACTAAAAGAGAGTGACATATGCGTCCCTAAACCCCTACCATTGGACGATATTGTACGTCACCTCAAAAATGGCACACATGAAAATCAACAGTTCTTTATCTGAAAACTGGAAGTGTCTAGAAATGCCCAGGTCTCCTGGGCTATTCCAGTAAGGACAATGTATATGTCCGTTTATCGCTGCCCATCTGTGTCACTTTTGTATGCGATCCCAAAGTCTGACGTGTTAAATGAAGCACGAGTTAAAAATGAGCATTTCTAGTTCACTCCATGGCACACTAAACCGTACTGAAGATGAGCCAGGTCTGACTGAGCTGCAGGTAGACTCTGAAGTCTGTCTGGAAGCCGATGTCTGAGATGGTGACGTCAGCTCCTGGCTTCCCTCGGAGGGTACTGAACTCCCAGTAACAGTGCAAGATCCCTATCGAACAAAAACACAACAGATACATTTAGATGCACAACGGCACGGATTCTACAAGCCTGCGCACCAGTGCAAACACTGGCACCGCTTACAGTGAAGTAAGACTAGCTACTGTTTCAGAACTATCTGCATGTTAATTCATGAGCTCCTACATGTACCAGTACAACTCAAGCACACTCACCGTATCCAATCACCCCAATCACCCCGAATATAATGACCCAGAGCAGGACCCCGGCTGTGTAGCGCAAGAGGAGGATAAACAGCAGGCTCACCACCATCGCAATGACCAGGCCTCTGGAGAGAAACACAGGTACACAGCCTTTACTGTGTAAGTGACTGCAACTGATGCATAGTTCACACACCCTAGTCTCTGTAAGTCGCCTTGGATAAAGGTGTCTGCTAAATAAACAAATAATAATAATAATAACTACACAACTAGGACTGTAAAAACGTAGTCTCACGGTTTCTCAATTCAGCATTATATTGAGTTATTGGTACTTGTATAATAGAGTACTGTCACACTCTCTGCTTCCCACCCTGCAGCATGTCTGAACATAGCACCAGAGGCTTGTGGTGAAATAATGCCACCTACTGGATATAAGATTTTGTTGGTCAACAAGTACAATTTACAGTATTGATTCCTAATTTCCATTGTTATGACAACTTACATTAAAATCCAATACCAGGAGCCGGCATAGTCTTCAAAAACCTTTATTCCCACTTCTCTTGCATCAAGAACACTGTTTATACCACTGTATGTGTGTGTGTGTGAGAGAGAGAGAGAGAGAGAGAGAGAGAGAGAGAGAGAGAGAGAGAGAGAGAGAGAGAGAGAGAGAGAGAGAGAGGGAGAGAGAGAGAGAGGGAGAGAGGGAGAGAGACTGTTAATCCTATATGGTGCTGTATGTACGGTTAACTGCAGTTTGATAAAGAAAGGGCTAAACACTGCTCAGTATTAGAGGATTGTTATACTGCTTCTGTAGGTTTATACCTAGTACATTAGCTTGTTGCTTGACATATTAGTACAGTAAAAACAGGCAAAGCAGTAATAATGTCTGTTAACCCACAGGACCTCTTCTGCTAGTAACTGGAGGCATGCAGGTTGGTTTTGACCCATGTTTTTCTCAAGGCTTTGTACTTATTTTGAAACACCTGTACATGACCAAATAGTGTGAGGTGTCTCCTTCTATTTGACACAGAGGATACAAGTGTTTTTTTAATGGTTTCATTTCAGGTGGCTGGTTATTGATTATCAGTATGTTGTGTGTGTGTGTTTTTTATGATTTGTTCAATGGAACATGCTCCTATTTCACCTGTGAAAAAAGTCCCTGGTTTAAAAATGTTTCAGAAATAACTACAATCCATAGATACGAGCTATTTACATTTCCAACACAGCAAAGCTTTACAAAACATTACTGCTTTCGTTTTGGGATTGCCGATGGGGCTGTCAAGCATTGCTATTGAGAGATGATTAGAAACCTGTCAAGAATGGAGTAATCTGACAGTGCATCCTTGCTGGAAACATGAAACAATATCAACAACAAGAAGTGGAACACAGAAAGCAGTAATGTATTGCATGCCAATCAAACAGCTAACTAACTAAAGCAGACTCCTAGTTTCTGCTTCAGGCTTTCTGTTTTGTATCGTGTACAGTCTGATTGAAGTTCCTACTCTCGGGGCTGGATCTGCAGATTATGGCATACGTTCTCTGGCTTGTGAGAGACCCCAGGCAAGAGTTGTTCCAGGTCAATGGAGCATGCTCCTGAAACGCACAGAGCAAGATCTGTCCCACAGGACGACTAGACTGCAACATGGCGAGGGAGGGGGGGGGGGGGGAAGTTAGTCAGCAGTCAACTCAATGCTAGAGCTTTGTTAAAATTTAAAAATGATTTGAGACCTTTCACCTCCTTGTTGAATAGCTGTAACCTGTCTATAAAAGAAAAGCACTCTGCTTGTTAAAAGTTCCTCGCATGAATGTTAAACTGTATTACATTGATATGCATAGTGCTAAAGGATGTACGGTTCTGCCAAGATATACAGGTCAAAAACCCACTTGTGATGGATGTTATCAGACAGTTTTTACTTTGCACAATCAATAATGCATATACGGTATCCAGCTCTTTCTTCATGCATGAATGGTTAATAAATGTTTTTGTTTATTTAACAAGTTATATTGTAATACGGTAAATGATTGATACAGTATTAGCTACGCCATTATTAAGACCATTTTAAATGAAGTGTTATTAACTGATCACGTGATAAAGAAACATTTACTGAAGGTGTAATGTTGGTTCTAATTGATGAAACAGGCTAGCAAAAAAGCACCACGCTCTACATATAACTTTACATCAACTTTGAACCAACTTTTTTTTTTTCTTCTAAGTATTATAAAAATACAGTTCATGTTTTAAAACGAGGTACAGGTGGTGGGTGAATACTACAAAGGCTTTCACAACCATTATAGCCACATACAAGTATACTGACCATGTGTTGAACAGTGTATTTTTTTAAACGTACTATCAGCTCAAAGTATAAAAAACACTCCAGAACTAGACATGATTAAATACTCAATACTTTTTTTTGTTATCAACTCATTGAATACATATTTGCGGTAACTGAAAAAAAAAAAAAAAAAAAAAAAAAAGTGCTTTACTATTGAATTGCCTGTAATTTATCACCGTTAGGAAACAGCATCACAAAACGCCTCTGACCATCAGCACTTCATTTTTAGCAGATCTCTTTGTGGGAAGCCCTGAACTTACTTGGCAGCCTCTCTGAGATCGGTCACGTTTCTCGTTTTACCTCGTCCATCTTTGAAGGTAGTTTTATTGGCTACAGTCAGCACCCCATTTCTGGTGGTGAAGTCTGGAAAGCACCGCTGAAGAACTGAAACAAACAGATCAATCCATTATTCTCAAATGTTTTCTCTCTGGAATTGAAGTAATCATAAAAAAGGGTTATACAGTGTAATTTAAAAACAAACTGCATGTGTTCCTATTTGTATAATTATGTGGCATGTGACATATGAAACAACTATACAAGTTTCTGAAACAAGCTGATGGCAGTTTGAAGGCTAGTAGAGAGCACTGGCAATGTAGCCCCTATACTGTCTGCTCTGTACTGAACTTACATGGCCTGCTTGGAACTAGCATTGACGGGCAATCTTCATCTCGCAGAACTTCTCCAATAGACTGAAAAGAAGCAGAGGGATTACTGTTGTTTTACTATGCACAAGCACACTTTATAAAGCATATGCAGTAGAACTGCCCTTGCGAATGATAGACTGAACAATAGTCATTGTATCCAGAAGATGCAGGTCACATTGCTGGCTTGTTTCTCTACAGTTATGCCAGTGCTGCATGCTGTTTGTGCCAGAGGGGAGGTCGTGGGCTCCATTTGGGTAAAACTCAATGTGAATGCAAAATGAGAAAACAAAACATCAAATGCAAATGTAAGGTGGCATTGGCCAGTCTCCTTTACTGTTATATCCCACTTTATTGTATGAGCCTCCAATGAGAGTGGTGGGACAGGAGCAGCACTGAGCTCCCCCAGGACCACTGCCTAGCAATACAATTACACAACTGCAGCTGAGATGTTTCGTACTAGTTTTAGAACAGTGCTTTTGGTGGTAACAAAACAAATACCGGTATCACTTTCAAGGCTCTCAAGAAAATAATATTAAAACACCAAAAAGCACCTGTAATTAGCTGGGGTTTTTTGTTTGTTTTTTTACAAAAATGAAAAACATAAATGCCATTATGTTTCCAAAGCTTATCTACACAGGCAGCAGGTTGAGAAACATTAAAAGCTTCTTTTAGCAAGGCAAACTGCTTTTATTTTCAAAGAAGAAATACTTCAAAAACTTGAAGTAATTACCAATACAATTTGGGTTAATTTGGCAGGATTAAAAGCCTTTTTTTAAACAAAAACCTCTTAAAATATGAAGAGCTCTCTTGCAGAAATACTTTAACGTTTAGCAGTATAAAGAAAACTTTCAAACACTTTGTGGTTGAGAAGCTTGCTGGATGTTATCACAGTGACTGGCACATCACAGGAAGAGCCGAGATCTAACTCGCTGATGTCAGCAGTTTATGGCAGTCAAAGAAATAGGTATCAATTTAATGCTGGTAATGACTCTCATCTCCTGCAGCGAATTCAATGACAAACTGGTGTGGGAGTGACAATTCGGTGGGGGCGAATTGTATAAGTAAATGGCTCCATCAAAAGTGTTTCCAGAACCGGGAAGGTTATTGAAATAATAATACATGTACATGCATACAGATATTGTTCAACTTAAAGTAATAGGAGCCTCTTTTTAATAAAACAATGTTTGGAGCACAATAACACAGCACTTAAAAAAGGCACACAGCATAAGGATCCCATTTTCTTTTCGCATATTTTTAAAGCAAGAATCTGGGGGTTATAAAATATCTCTATCTGAAGTTTAAATGACCTCGTTACACCCTTGATGTTTAAAGTGTGTAGAGCCGGTACAAAGAAAGAGGCTGACAGCTTCTTCAGAGGCTATCCCATGGACAAACCCATCCAGAAAGCACCAGGATTCTTCCCAGACAAAGCACTTTGAAGAATGTGATGCAACTCCAGTGATGTTCCCTCGTATCCAATGGTGGATTATTATTATTATTATTATTATTATTATTATTATTATTATTATTATTATTTTCTTTTTTAAAGTAGTAGTGCCTACAAAAATAAATTGCCTGTACATTTACCTTTCTTGGATTGTTAAACCCTGGCTTGCAGAATTGCCTGTAATATTCCCAGTAGCTTTTGTTGTATCTGTACGCATATTGCATGTCTAAGTAGGTTGCAAACCTGTCGGGGCACTTGGAAACACACAGCTGTAAAAGAAAAAAAAAAACAGGAAATAAATGTAGAATATACAGTACGATGTTTGATAGGATATTCATAGTAATAATTAAAGCCGATTACTGGATTTTAAAATGATCTACTATACTAATTTGTCTATAAAGTTTTACTTTGTTAATGGTAATAACATATCATATAGCTTATTAATAAATACTGTAGTATAATTGCTAAAAGCAAGGGACAGGCTTTTTTTCCCATTCTGCATTTCTATTATTGCTGATACACAAAGATGTTTAGCATTGTTTTCCACTGTTATACTGCTGGGAGTTTTTTTTTTCTCATTTCAGTAGAATCTATACATTTTCCAGCACACACTCTTGCTTCATGAGCAGAAATCTTAAAGCTCAACCTGCTTATAACCCTTCCATCTCACATTCTCACATACCTGTGTTGTTGGGCACTGTAGGTTTATGAGAACTACAGGACTGGCACATTTCAGAATGTTGAAGTAGAATAATATGGCTTTGTTCCTAAATAATAATAATAAAAAAAAGGTTAACCTGGAACCTGGTACTGTAGTTCTCTGACGTACTTCCTGCACATCCTAAAGTGGGGTGTAAATAGCCAAGAAATCTATTACTGAAGCACTTTAATCTGTGTCTTTCAAAACTGGCATATATATCAAGCATTGCTATTGCTGTAGAAAACATGACAGATTTATTTGTGTACAAATATTTTAGTAACACTTTTTTTTTTTAATATCTCATTACCACTGGATGGTAGCAAAGAGTAGAAGCCACTGGGTTTGTCTGATGGTCTAGCTTTCAGGTGGTTTTAAATGGTTTCTTGGCAAGCAGTGCATTCATTTTTAAACTAAAGTTCTGTTCACTATTCGGAGAGTGTCAGCTAATCCATCACCTTCAAGCTCTGTCGACTCCAATACTGAGAATTTTATTGTAAAGCTTTCAATGCATGTACCAAAAGTTTAGCCAATCTGCTTTCAGCTAAAGCACTGAACTATTTTAACAGGTACTGTAATATTTCTCAGTAAAACTACTTGGGTTCCTAACACTCCGAGCTGATGGGATCATATTTTCCAAGGATCATGTGACACGTACCAGTGTCATGATATCTGATGATAGCTGATTAATGCACTGAGACCTGTGTTCAAAGAGAGTTTGGTATTACAAATATGATACTAATATTTAAAAACTTTAAAGCTTAGAAATTACATGTATTTGGCCACTTCCGATACAATACAGCACAATATGCAGTCTGTGAAAGCTTTGTGTAGAAGTTTTCATCAAGCAAAATTTAAACTCAGAAGTTCCTGATGCATAGAAGAAACGTACTGTTACATTAGAGAATGAATCAGTCTGATAGTTTGTACTGTTTTCTATTTAATGGAAGGTTAGTCCAGCCCTGGCTCATTACTGAAGGACAAAGGTATTCATCAAAATAATTAGATCAGCTTTGAGGTAATTACCCAAAAGCTACAAACGATGCAAACTACTTTAAAGGCAAGACATTTAAACCAAAATCTCCAATTAGCTTGGGCTGCATTATTAATGAACATTTTTACTGGAACTATTCATCAGAAAGCAACCTGCATCACATCTGTAATGTACAAAGTGTAATCTAAATTGCTGTTCTCACATATGACTATGGTGTTGTGATCACAGCTTGTTAATGTAACTTTTCTTCTTAGTTCCCAGGGCTATGGGTTTAACACTAAAATATATCTACAATACTATGCATCACATCCCAAGACTAATTCAGCTTCTTATGTACAACATCCTGTGGCTAAGTAATTAATACACTGCTTGTCTGTTTACCATATACATCCATATTACTTATTACACATGCTGGAAAAAAGTCCTTTAAAACGTCAATAGTGCAGTGCAGCACACAACACATAACTTTACACACGATGGCTTATTAAGATACAGATCAAAGGAAAGTCCCTCCCTGTAAGTTTAAATAGAATAGTTATCATATTGATGAGCAAATCCGAATGCTAATTCGGTTTCATAAACCTAATGGAACACAAGCTCATGTGTGGTCATTACGGGTGAATAAACCAGTTTCAAATCAGCATCGAATTGCAGCGTGATCTGCAGCCAGCAACATTACACTGAACATGCCATTAGCTTTATAATATTAATTCTGCTTAACATTCAAGCACATAATATTAATTCTGCTTAACATTCAAGTACAGCAGAGCAGATTACTGTGTGCAAATATTTTAGTTTTCGTTTTTTTTAATACCTCATTACCATTGGATGGTATTAAAGAGTAGAAGCAACGGATTGTCTGTTTTTTACTATGCTTTTCTTCATGTATAATTACAATACGCTAGTAATTGTGAACATTTTTCATCTTGTAATGAAGCATGTTGTTGCATTGCAACTACACAACCAATGTGTAATTTGTGTGCTATGCCAGTGCAATTACAGTATAGTTAGTGGCACTTAATGAAAAGTGATTCCTGGTGATCTCAACTACGTTCATCACTAGAGAAGGATACAATTTCAAATATTACAGCAGGAAGGATTTTCTTTAATTGTACAAGTTCTGAAGCAATTCTCTAGCTTTCAGCTTGTTTTAAATGGTTTCGTGGCAAGCAGTGCATTCATTTTTAAACTAAAGTTCTGTTCACTATTCGGAGAGTGTCAGCTAATCCATCACCTTCAAGCTCTGTCGACTCCAATACTGAGAATTTTATTGTAAAGCTTTCAATGCATGTGCCAAAAGTTTAGCCAATCTGCTTTCAGCTAAAGCACTGAACTATTTGAACAGGTACTGTAATATTTTTCAGGTAAAACTATTTGGGTTCCTAACACGCCACACTAACTGAATTCACAGCAGTGTGGAGTAGTGGTTAGGGCTCTGGACTCTTGACTGGAGGGTCGTGGGTTCAATCTCAGGTGGGGGACACTGCTGCTGTACCCTTGAGCAAGGTACTTTACCTAGATTGCTCCAGTAAAAACCCAACTGTATAAATGGGTAATTGTATGTAAAAATAATGTGTAAAAAATAATGTAATTGTATGTAAAAATAATGTGATATCTTGTAACAATTGTAAGTTGCCCTGGATAAGGGCGTCTGCTAAGAAATAAACAAATAAATAAAATTAGTATTACTGGGGAGTTGGAGTCTGGAACCAATTCCCCAATAATGTTGTTGAAGCTGGCACCCTGGGATCCTTCAAGAAGCTGCTTGATGAGATTCTGGGATCAATAAGTTACTAACGAGCAAGATGGGCCGAATGGCCTCCTTATTTATAAACTTTCTTATGTTCTTATTTATTTACACCCACACATAAAAATAGATGGAACACAGGGCAATCTAAACAACCTCCAGTATGTAACACAATGAGATGTGAGGACACTGGCATCCCCTGGAATTTGTCATCTCCCTTTATATTTCATTTACTACTTACTATAGCTACATACATTAAGACAGATGCTTATGGAGAATAACACCAACCATTCCATACAATGTTTGTGTGTGTATTCTTGTACCATTCGCTGGCATACCCTACAGCATGCTGCGTTTCTTTAGGCTTTTGCAACTAGCAATCTCCTTATCCATCCTCCAACAGCTATGGGGCTGAGGTGCAAACTGATCCTTTATTGTTCCTGTCTCTGGACACCCCCTCAGCCGTGCAGTAGGCACATCATACACTGTGATTTTAAATATAGGGCGCCATACGCAAAGCTTTTACTCACTGTCAGTTTTGGTGAATTAAATCACATTTGATCCACAGCATTCAAAGTTGCAATATTGCACTCCCTAACAACAATCAGTTTGTATGTATCTGGTAGAGGAAGCCTCGAGCATCTTACAGCTCTAACACTGGTGAAAATGACATTATGCATTCCTGTGGGACATGCAGTGGCTCTTTAGTCTCAATAAGGAAATCACGTCCATGTGGGAGTACTGGCTGCAGCAGCCCATTACTCCATATGAGTACATGACAGCATCATCATAACTTCAGATGCTGACCTGAAGATAATTTAAAGTGGAATCGCTTCACTGCGGTAAATGGTAATGCAGTCGATGTTTTATGTTACTGCTGCATTCTTATTTAACGAAAATAAAATATCAAAATACAGTGCTAGGTTTCTAACATCCAGGCAAATGAAACAAACGAGGCAATATCCCTCTAGAGAGGTATCTTACTGCTACTAGCTATGGTTATAGAACCCAAAGAGCAACTTGCCACATACTGTTAACAGTTTACCATGGTAAATTTGCACAGCGGCTTAACAATGACTTTTACTCACGCGTTCGTAGTGCCTTGCTGGCCGCAGAACTGCCCATAGCTGTCAGTAGGGTAAATAACTTTCCTTGGGTCTCCATGCATCCAGGCTACAAAGAAAGAGAAGTTTAAGATTGTGTAAAACCTGAATTGATCAAGTCTTCAATATAAATCAATTGCAGGGGTTGTTTTTTGAATGAGGACAAGCTCAATTATGCCCCTTTTTAACCTCTGGAAGAAGGGAGATAGGGAGTATCGATTTCTTTTTTAAAGCAGGCCATTTCTTAATGAAATAAAATGCAAGGATTAGATCATCTATGGAAAAAAAAAAAAAAAAAAAAAAACTTGGTTTGAAGCCCGGGCCAGCATGCCTGGGAGGATGAGTCATCAAATCAAGCTGGGAACAAAATGGAATTGAACTCACTGTTGTTCGGTTACGCGGTGGGGTTTCCTAGGATAACACTAATAAATTCTCTCAGTAGTAAGACCATTTGAGACTAGAACGATGAACATCTACATCTACATCTACTTAGTTCACTCTGCATTCTGGTAGCGATTTAATGGAGAAAAACATACTGTATACTGCTAGTAAAAGAGACGCAAGTGTAACAGCTATTTTTGTGTGATGCATTACTGTTATGGTAAAAAGCACTTGTGAACCTAACCCAATTTTTGAAAAACCCTTTATTGAAATACACATTGCTGTCCTACCGCCTCTTTGCAATGGAACTCTACAAGACTAGATTGCTTTACAGTATATTTTAACAGGATCAGCAGTCACAACTTTAAATGGAAGCAGGAAAGGGCAACAAATATGCAGCATGCTGAACAGCAACGTACTCTGTGCACCCCCACAGTTAATTTAATTAAAAGGGCATCTGAGTGACCAGCCTTGTTACTGCACAGCCTGCCAGTATTGCACCTCCTGGTGGCACTAAGCTTCTAGAAAAAATACACAGGGAAACTGGCAGAGATGGCCAATTACTGGCTCTGCAGGATGTATGCAGGCAGTGTATCAGTGTTTTCATTCATCATATATGACTTTTCCATACAGGCGCCTAAATGGAACAGCTGTGTTGAAAGCCGCTTTGAACTGGTGGAGGAATGAGATGGGAGAAATTCGTGCGCTGTGCACAGCCTTAGACATAAAATATTAAGACACTCCCAGCAGAGAATCTATGCAATTTCCTGCAGATCTCAGAGATCCTAGGCTCTTTTTTTTCTATTTGCACTGTCTAAGAATCAGATGCCCATTGGAAGTGATGTTCTTCAATCTGAGTTACTGCTCTTTTATCTTCACACAATCTTGTTTTTATGTATAGATCACTATGCTGCCTTCATGTTTCCCAAACCCCTGTTTAAAAATTCAAAGACTTGAGGCCCGCTTTCTATATATATACCATAATCCTTGATGTGTTATATGTGGGCCGTGGACTGTGAATTTTTTAACTGAATACATTTAGGTAGATTGAATTTCTAGATTCTTAGCAACATGCATTGCCAAGGCCCACTGTGTTCTCCAAGTCAGCTTGACAGTTTCATAGCTAAATTAAAGCACTGTTTCTATCATGTTTCAAAATCTAATTTGTACATTAACGTTTACCCAGGAAAAAACAAGTTACTCAGTTTTCTCCTTCATCCACCTGTTTTCAAAAGCAAAAAATAACCCATCCACCCAACTTGTAAAAGAAAAACCAAAACGCAATTTAACAGTGTCATTATGCCTAATTAAAATATTGTATTCCTCTGTAGATTGTTTCAAATAAATGTTATTATCATATACATAGATTCTGTATGTACACATGGTCTTCCGCTGATGTCATGAATTTCACAACTACACAGTGCTGTACTGATCTAAAATAAATACATACATACATAAAGTGTGGAGGTGTCAAGTGGTGAGGCACTGGTCTGTTATGTAATGCACTGTGTAAACTACATGTCCCTCCCATGACTGAATCATTTAAAATGGCAAACTACATCCCTGACATGTATTCTGTAATATACAGGCTGCACCTCCCAGTTTCAGGCCTGTATCAGTAACCATGAGCAGGACAGCAGCCGTGCTTGTTTGAAAGAGACAGGAGTGCAGTTCACAGGCTCTGTGTGTCTCTGAGACTGCACAAATGACTGCTTCACAAAGAACAGCCTCTGTCAAATGTGGAGCATTCTGTTCAAATCAGCTTAACCTCCCCTGAAGCAAATAGAGACAGAAATCTTTCATGAATGGCCACATATCTCCACACCTTGAAGACTCCGAACATTTAAACAGTGCCCATGGTTGACAGTGTTAGGGCAGGTGTTTCTAATATTTTGTATAACCCTGGTAGAGTACACGTTGCTTTAAATCTCCTTTACTCACCCACAGTTCCCAATACAATATAGCCCAGGATGACAACAACAAAGATCACACAGCAGACAACATCTGTACAGTGCCTATGGACAAGAAAACAGAAAATCCAGTTAACGGTTTAAAACCTAGCAATTATTATTATTATTATTATTATTATTATTATTATTATTATTATTATTATTATTATTAATTTGGCAGATGCCTTTATCAAATGCACAGACTTGTACCTATTCAGATTTACACATCTGCTCTTAAATAATTCACAAGCTGCATGATTCATGCTGAACTGATAGACTGCAGCATTTATATTAGCAACATCGTTACGGTCTGTTAAAATGGTGTGGTTCACAAAATGTACTTATCTTACTTTTTTTTAAAGCTGGAAATATGTTGTTTTAAAAAATGTAGAATTTCAATCTCAACAAAAAAAAAATTAACTCAATGCTTTTATCATTTTTGAACCTTTTGACTGTTATTTTAATTAATGCTGCATTAATTAAGCACACAATCTCAATACATATCTCTTAAAATATGTCACTTATCTCAGTGGGATACTTCACTTTATAATGAGCTCTGGGTTAAGAGGGCAAAAACCAAAAATAGATGAAGTGCTATCCCAAACACACAGTAATATCTAATTTAGAAATACAGGCATGCTGTTTTATTACAGTTTCATATTCATGTTTACTCTGGAAACAAATATGTAGAATAATGAAAGTGATGTGATGTGTCTAATAAGATACATGCAAAATGTATCTGTTTTGTGTTCCTCTCCCATTTCAGAATATACACATTTCCAAAGTAGGCCACTCTTTATTTTCTGCAACATTATATTTTCTGTTAAGTACATCTCCAGAATAATAGTTTAAAAAAATGGATTTCAATCTTTAAACTCAAAAAGGAGGCGGTTCCCTTCTGGAGTAAAAGCAGTTCACTTTCCACAATCGGCAGGAGCGGGAAGGAGGTTTCTGTAAAAGCTGCTGCTGCTGCACAGCCATCCTATCAGCATTACAGATGTATTCTTGGTTATTATCCTGTCTGTGGTCAAAGTCAAATTCAGGTATTTAAGAAGCTTTTAAAGAATCATAGAAGGCTGAATGCTTTTCTTGTTTCAATGATATGGCTTCCTAGGTAGAAAGAAAAAAATGTTCCATTTATGTAAAACATAAATATGCAATACTTTTTCATTATGAACTGACACTCATTATATACTTGCATATAAATAATATAATATACTAAAGGAATACGTTTTTGAACAGTGCTCTGTGTACCATTACTTGTTGGAAGACACTGAATACTGTATACGGTAAACCCCTTTATATCCTTTGTGTGAAAAGTGGTATTCATCGCATACGTGAGGTAAATAATACTGAATGGCTGTTCCATATGGTTTAACCTTAACTGTCTGTGATACCAGAAAACCTATTCTTGTGCCCAGCCAGGTATAAAAACCTTGTCAGTCCCGAAGCTAGTCACTGATCCCATCTCACGAGTAGATTGCTGTGACTACAAGGCTTATGATCTCTGCAAGAGAGCGATGTCACGTGATTCAGTCTCTATACAGATCAGCTTGCTGTAACTTCAGTCATGGATCTCGCAGTGAGTCATGTGACGCAGGCCGATTCTAAGTGCATACATTCTGAGGGAGGATGATAGGCCGACATTAACGACTGTTCATGCTCAATCAAATGGTACAATATGATCCAATGTTAGTAATGCACTGCTTTTGTTTCTTTCTCACCCCCTTGGTTCTATCTTCTCCCATCAGATGGAAGTTTAATTAAGACTGTCTTTCTTTAAACTGAAAAACTCAGTCTCACTTGTGAGCGTGAGGAGATGAAATATGAATCTTTTGTTTTGTTTTGTTTTGTTTTTTAATCATTATCTTTACAACTCAATCAAAAGCAGCTCAAGACTGGCAGCTAATTAAACTAGCCCTGAAGAATTAAAATGTAATGTGCTTTCTTATACCAAAATCCTGGGCTTAGGAGTTTATATACTGCAGCATACATTTTTCAAAATCCAGTAAGCATATCAATATTATGTTCTCATTCACACATTCCTTGTATACACTGCCCTTCACTCACAGTTCTGTTTCAATAGGATGGAGGGGGGGGGGGGGGGGGGGCAGTGGCATAAACTGAAAAAAATGGAGGGATGGGGCAGGTTTGGAAAATGGCTTGATGGCAACTTGAAAAAAGGAGTGTCCAATCAATGTCCTGGATGGCCATTCTGCTCAAGGTTTAACAGGTAAAATTAGATCATTAAATCCTGAACAAACAGAATCACCTTGTTCTTCTTTAAAAGTTTAACCCAGAGTGCTTAAGTTTAGAAAGGTTAACTGGAACAGTGATTATTTCAGAGGAAAGCTCTGCAGTTTGTTAGCGGGTTTGTTTTTTTCGTAATTATTGTCTTTAATACAAAATATTTTTCAAGAAAACTTGGGTGAGATGAAACCCCAGGTTTGTGAAAGGGTCAAATGGAAAGTTCTTGAAAGTGACACAATCAATAGGCTCTGTCATTTTGTAATGCTCTGCCTGTTTCCATTAAGGCCTCCACAATCCACTGGGCCCTCAGGGCTGTACAAGCATTCAGCATTTCACTGCACCGGGTAGGTTTAGCAGTGTGAGATACCCGTTTCATGTTTAAAATGTTCTTTTTCAACACTAACAGGTTAAGTGGTAAAGTACGGGTTATCATTAAATCAAAGCAGTACTTTAACACTCCTTTTAGAAAAACACAATTTTTGGTCGCTTTGAGAAGTAAGTGGAAAAGTTGAAATGTAAGTGTGGGACTCTCTGAAAATGATTCTCGGTTTTCACCCCAAGACCAAAAATACAGGCTTGGAAATGAGTTCATAAAAATGGCTGCAAGTATTGCTGAAATAAAAAGCCATTAAAATACCCTCCCACGCGATACAGTTTTCTTCTCAACAACATAAAGTAAACACAGCTTATTAAACAAAATGTTATCAAAACAGAAATAAATCTTATCCACCAAAACAGGATGGTGCACTTCCACAAGCTTTTTAACTTGGACTCATCATTGTTAACTTACACTCCTCTTCAAGTGATAGCTACAGTGCAGTTTCCTCCTAAATAAAATATAAGAAGCCTGATTGTTTGAATTCAAAGCAGAATTCCCTGTCCTTGAGTCACCAAGCCAAACGTTCCTTTCGAAAGCAGTGTGATTAACTGTCCTTCAGCTCCAGGGATCAGGATATACTGAAAATCAGGCACCAGGTCATGGCCAGTAGTAAGGAATCACAAGCTGGCTAATATTCATCAGATGCTGTTGCTGGCACTGTTCACTGTGACTGTACCGTGCAGGACAAATAGTCCTGATCTTTACTTGGAGCTGGAAATAAGCAGATTTCCTTTGAGGAACAAAATAGATTATTTTGTATTTACTTCCATGTTTTGGCTGCAATTCCCTGATTGCAGCACATCACATAACAATGAAAGAACTGCTTGCATATAAAAAATCACAAAGACGGTGCAACAGATAAAAAAAACAAAACAGTCCATCTGTAATACAGTACAGTACAACTACAACAAAACCTGCATTACGATGGTTATCTACTTCCTGTAGTTCTGAATCAATTTATTGTGCTTTTACAGCATTTATCTTTCACATGACAACATACTGCCAGTCCTTTCATTTCTTTGTGAAAAAAAAAAATACTTCTGATGAATTGTTAGACAAACATTTTGTTTTCCATTAGCAAGAATCCGATTCACTTTTACCACCAAAAATCCCTGTGAAAGCCGTAAGGCGTGAATTAAATAATCAGATTGTGTTTTTTTGTTCTGGACACAGTGTTGTTTGTTCTATGTTTTTCACCCTTGTTATGCAATACAGTACATGCATACATAACAACAAGGTTAGGTTTATCACACACTGAATCTCAATTGGGAATCAAGTTTCGACTATGTAGCCTTTTCACATATACACTGAAAAAATGCTTTGCCGTCCCATTTTCAGAAGGCTACAGATCCGTGCAGACAAAATAAACAACACTGATCCTTTCTTTAAATAAAGAATGCTGAAACTCATTACAGCGTCTATGGGGAAGTTTCTTTAAAGGAACTCAACGATCACGGTATGGAGAGCCCTACAACTGGGAAACTACCCCAAACCAGTGTGATTCTGTCCAGTCCAGGCCTTGGTCTACAGTTTAGGGTTAAAACATTATCTGCTGACAAGTTAGTCAGTTATGCAGAGCCCAAGTCCAGTTCCAATGGTACTCCTCAGCAATACCAGTGCAGATTTTCTGCCCGAGCTTGCTACTACGGTACTTGTTTTGTTTGATTCTCCTTGCACAAATAATAGTGTATTGTAAAGCAATGGTCTCATTTTGACCTTCTGACCACTCAGTCAGGTCCACTAAAGAGCACCTTATAATAACCACAAGAGATAATGATCCCTCCTTCCTCATAGAACCTAACACGAACACAGTCTTCGTAAATGATCTAACAAAGGCACTAAACAAAGCAGTATCATGTATAGGATGTAACAGAGTTGTGAGCCAGCCCCAGTGCTAGGCTTAGTATAAAAATGACTTGTGAGGGACTGTAAATCTTAGCATTCCGTCTGCAGTGTCAAGTAACATGCTTGATGGATATAATAAGAATAAAGAGAGACAGAAAAAGCCATGAAGTTGGGAAATGGTCAGGGGACTTTTGAGTGTGGAAGACTAACTGTAGCTGATTAGGGAGGTAATAGCAGTTTAGTAGGAAAGCACATCCATCCCGGTAGACAGGCTCTAGGCCTCTGCAGTTCAACATTTATTTGCTCAGTTTGTTACTAAAACATGTTAACTGAATTGGGCCCTATGGGCTCAACTTGTCACTGTCTCTTACTGGGCTGTATTTAAAATGGCTGTATTTAAAAAGAACCCAGTTTTATGGCAATATATACTTAAATGTAATTGGACAAGGGGAAAATGAAGCAGTCACAATTACAGAATGGTTCATTATTGTGTTCGTATTTGAAAAATAGGGCCCTACAAATTAAATAGGGGATTACCTTTACAGAAATACTAAAATTCTAATGACAAACTGTGGCAAAGTGGTAATTAGTGCGCAGGTGTAGAGCAGGTGCAGTGCAGGTGCAGTAATCCAACAATGAATGACAGACAACAAAGTACAGGTGAAATGGTTTCTGTTTTATTTTGTAAATCCAAACGGTCTGATAACCAAACAGTAAACAAAAGGAGGGCTGGCAGTACACAGCGATGCGTATTCCGCAGTGGATAATTATGGGTTGCAGTCCTGTATATAATAACAAT
Source organism: Acipenser ruthenus (assembly GCF_902713425.1). Taxonomy (NCBI): domain Eukaryota; kingdom Metazoa; phylum Chordata; class Actinopteri; order Acipenseriformes; family Acipenseridae; genus Acipenser; species Acipenser ruthenus. Next base: position 6,912,705 of record NC_081198.1, on the reverse strand, counting down.
AATCCAGTACATACACACAAAACATAAACACGGCCACAAGTCCAAAGCAAGTGCTGTAGTGCTCGCGGTGAAGTACAAGTTATCCGTGATACAATGTGCAGTGTTGTCCGGTTTTAGTGCTGGCCCTAAGCTAAGCAACAGCTCCGGAGTTTTAGACAGACTGACAAAACACTCACGGCTCTCTATAATCAAAGCACAGGTCCTTCTGGTTTCAGCGTAACCATCATAAGGGACAGATCACATCACTACGTCCCCTTTATATACCGTCAACCATGACCCCTTGGTTAACGAGTACACTCGCTCCTCCAATCTGTGGATGCCACGCCGTTAACCTTCCGGGTCAATGATTTAGTGTACCGTAGCTCCGCCCCCTTTCTAGATGGCCGACTTCCGCCGAACCCTGGGAATGAATTGTCGGGCCATCCATTCCAGGGTACTCTGTTCCCGTTACACAGCACCCTCGCAGGTCAGGAGGGAGATCTAACACCAAGAATCATTCTTTCTCTGTCACACAAACGTTTAAAAAAATTTGGCACTATTGAGTGGTTATTAGTTACGGAGGATTACCACTATACATATATGGTTTAGGCAAAAATTTACAATCTAGTATATTTTTTCTAGTAAATACTTTTTTTTTAAGTTTAAGGTTGGTTGAGGAATTATTCAAAAACCCCAATAAATTCATGGTTATGGACCTAAAGCGCAATTTACAGTCTAAAAAAATCATTGAACGTTACTATGCTACTCTACTGGGCAGTGCACAATACTGTGGAACACTTTAGTATTGTAAAAATGAACGAGCACTTTCTAACACAACTTTAATCTAATATACTCCAAGGCACATTAATACAAAAACCGGGATTGCTTTAGGACTTGCTGAATTAAATAGTTCATGACAATGGTCATATGTAAGCACATAAAGGACAATTATGCTAATTATATATATGTATATATTTTTTAGCATATAGCGGGTAGACCTGGGAACCCCTGATCATTAAAGAATCACCCTGACAGAATAAAACATCATGATCTCTCCACCTAAGATGCTAAGTTTGCTCTGTCTTCATCTGTTCACAGAGAACCCCGCTATCCAGCCACACTCATGGCTCCTGCTGAGAATCAAAATGAAACCAGCCTGGAGCGCAACGTATTGATCCAGAATAGCAAGAAAAGAGGAGGAAGATAGGGACCAAGAGGCAGAAACATGTGTTGAAGAATTCTCAGCAAGAACAAAATGCCTCTGAGCAACTAAAAGTCAATTTTCACTTGCTGATTGTTTTTCGGTGACCCCTGATTCTCCCTAAGCTTGAGCTTCACTACATTGCAGGTTCCCTTGTGTGTAATGCAAGCAAAGGTTTGTTAGAAACATATGTAAAACAAGTGCAGTTATGTTGCAATGGGAATGTAGCAGATTGGGATAACAGCAACACAGAGCATTCAGACAGCAGTTCCTCTGTACTGTGTTGTGCTGTGCCGATAACAGCAATTTGAGATTCAACATTCAGTTTTTTATATTCAGTTAAGTGCACATGAAGCAAAGCTATTGAAGAACAATGAAAAATTGTGGCATGCTAGCACTTTAAATGCTGCATTTTTCAATATAGCTTACATTGATCATAGGTCATCATATGTCTTCCTATGACAGCACCCTGTAATTGCAGGTCAGTAGTGTTATGTTATAGTTTTCATTGCAGTCGACACATCTGGATCGAACTACATATTCTAACAGCTTTGGTCATCATTTATGCTATCGACTAAATCTTGATTTTTCTTTTTTTATGCAGTGAAGTGCAACATAATTCATGGCTTTAACTTACACTAAAGATACAGAACAAATAAACTCCAATGCTTCACTGCTCCACTGATAAAGTCAGATAAAGGAGCATTGATTTGCGGCACATCAATATCAATATCCGCCCAGTTATTTAACCCTGATTTTCTCCTCAATGTAGAATGGCCAATTATGTTCTCTCACCACAGCAATTCCCCACACAGCTCAGGAGAAGTGAAGGTTGAGTGGGCGTCCTTAAAAGGTGAGACACTCGGGGGGGGGGGGGGGGGGCACCAATATGATATCTTAACCTAGAGGATCAACCCTTTACGTGGTAATGCCAATCATAGCAACTTCCAAGAGCCTCTTCCATTTGAAAAGAGTATTGCTAGCTACTGTCAGACAGAATGAATGTGTTTTATTTTGGGTTTTTTTCATGGTGCTGGCATTTTTTTTGTAAAATGCAGCAAAATTATGACATTTATGATGCTAGAGCAGCAGAAAAGTACTGCTGTTAAATGTCACATAAAAGTCAAGCTCTGATGTCCCAGCAAAGTATATAATTTTATACTTTGCCTTTCCCTTGAAACAGAAGCTAATACAATATAACAGCCAGTGGCCCTGGACTATAAAAGGACTGCTATATAATTTAGACCTTTTAGAAGCATCCTCACCCATGAATCTGAGATTCAGTAATTCATCTTGAGGCATTCAGAACAGAAAATAGGAGGCACTTTTTTACACAGAGAATTGTGAGGGTCTGGAACCAACTCCCCAGTAATGTAACCCTAGGATCCTTCAAGAAGCTGCTAGATGAGAGTCTGGGATCAATAAACTACTAACAACCAAACGAGCAAGATGGGCCGAATGGCCTCCTCTCGTTTGTAAACTTTCTTATGTTCTTCTTATGTTCTTATGACATGCAGGTTTGTAGATTCGTCCATTACTAAATGCACTGGGTGAATCCACAATTTGAATAGCATCTGCTGCATAGAGAACTTTATTTCAATCGAGCAATGCATGCCTGAACTGCAATTTTTAAATCTGATAGTGATTTTAGGATTAGGATTAAGTTAAAGTCTGGGATAAAATATGTTGTAGTAGATGAAAAATGTTTTAGCATTTCTAGCGAATTAAAGATTCATAAATAATACAGATCTTTATACTACCAACTGCTGATAATAAAATAAATTTTGGCACACTATTTACCCAAAAATGTACAAACATTTAAGTAACTTCAACACCCTTCCACCATGCTACTTTGTGCATGTTTCAATGGTGATTAATAGAATAACCAACATTATTACAAATCCTTATTCTAAAAGATAAAGAGGATCCAGCTTCTCTAGAATCTCTAAACACTGTCCCCCAAGTGGCCAAACAGAAACTACAGCTAGGGCCAAAAATTTTTGCATCCCCTAGAATTCTAGGATTGAGAATTAAAAAAAAAAAAATAACACTATCCGAACATAATTTAGATCTCTTATTTAACATCATGTAATCAAAGAAACTACAAAATGATATCGCAAAAGTCTACCGGAAGCCATAATAGTAGTACAGTATTTCATGTTAGATTTTTAAATGTCCAATTTTTGTCAGTTTTTCCGTTAAGTATATGGAAAACTTAAACACATTTATTTTATAGCACTACAAAAATAAATGTCTTTCCTGATTTAAGTGAAGCGCTGGATGACTGAAGCATTCCCGTGTATCTAAGCAATATGCATCATACAGACAACTCTCCAGGAAGGAAATACGAGTTTGCCCCAGAAGCCCAGATTGAGAACAGTTTTCCAGGCCAAGTAGCACTGACTTCAGATCCAACAGCGTTACGTTCAGGGACTATGCACAATAAAGAAGTTCCTAAGCAGCACTGGAGGCATCCGAATCAGTTTGACTCCCTCATTTTACCAAACAGGACCTCCACAGGGACATACAGACCCTCCGTATAACAAGGCTCACAAGTGTCCAGGGAAAAAGAAGTAAAGTTGGTTAATGACAGCTTTTCCAACTGGAAAAACCCTGGGGAAACATATTCATCTATTTATCTGTCTGAATATGCTAATAAAAGGGTATGTTTAACATTATAAACAGTATTTCCTCAATTGTTAGGGCCCACAAAAGTGCTAAACCAGGATTAACTTTCAAAACGAAAATGAAATTGATCAAGTAGTTTCTGTAGTTAGTATGAGATTAAGAGCAATGGTATACAGGCCACATAGAGAGTATACACACTAGCAAGGCACAGTAAGTTAACATTACTGTACATGGCTAAACAATAACCTTTTTTGTGTCCTATACCCAAAACGTGCATATCCAATTACAAATCCACTTGATACCTGTCAATGTGGCACAGAATCGTATGCCTTTGCCAATTATCTAACTTTTTTTTTAGTAATTTTGTCATTGCCAATTATTTTTTATTAGTTTCTCCCCAATTTAGAATGGCCAATTATTTTTAGGCTCAGCTCACCGCTATCACCCCTGCGCTGACTCGGGACGGCGAAGACGAACACACGCTGTCCTCCGAAGCGTGAGCTGTCAGCCGACTGCTTTTTTTTCACAATGCGGACTCACCATGCAGCCACCCAAGAGCTACAGCGTCGGAGGTCAACGCAGCTCTCGGGCAGCTTACAGGCAAGCACGCAGGCGCCCGGCCAGACTACAGGGGTCGCTGGTGCGCGGTGAGCCGAGGACATCCTGGCCGACCTAACCCTCCCTCCCCCCGGGCGGCGCTTGGCCAATTGAGCACCGCCCCCTGGAAGCTCCTGTCCTCGGTCGGCAAAGGAATAGCCTGGACTCGAACTCGCGACGTCCAGACTATAGGATACATCCTGCACTCCACGTGGAGCGCCTTTACTGGATGCGCCACTCGAGAGCCCCTGGAATGTCAAGCATTTTGACAAAATATTCCCTGAATAATTCTCTGAGGGCAAGGTATGTGCAGTGGTAAACGATGCAATAACAAGCTGTCAATAGGTGACTATGTAATCCTAAAATACTACTGTAGAGCGAATGCTGGAAGAAAAGTATCGAAGTGGTATAACTAAGAGTTAAGATTATCTCTGTAGGAATTTGACTGGCGAGTGATTTCATGAAAAATGACTCCAAGAGCTATTTCTTTGATTTATAGTAGTCTAATAAATTACCTCTTATGCGCTCTGTAAGACAATGCAAGCTGAACCATGGTGGTTGGGATTGTGATTTATTAGAGGCACAAGCGCAGTTTTACTATTTGTCAAATAACATGCTGTTTATTTATTTATATATTGCATTTAGGGGAGCCTTTACTTCACACAGTCTTACAAGTACAGCAGTAAGCAACAATAAAACTGGAAAATAAAAGTCCTCAACGAGAAGTCTTTTTCAATGTCTTTTGTGTTCTAATAATTCTCTTACGAGAGAGGGTAAAATCGGAAAGTTGTAGTTGGCCCTTTTCTTCACCCTTGAGTCTCTTCTTCACAATGTGGCCATTGTGCATGTCACCTACAACCTAGCTGTGCCTTTCCTGCAGCCAACAACCAATGCATACATTTCACAAGCTGGCTGTACTACTTCCTTTTATTCCCATGACAATAATTCTATACTTAACAGATGCTAGTTTCGATGTGCTGTATACTATGCGATACAACTGTTTTAGTCTTCCCGGTCAACCTCCATTTCCCCTATCAGGCAAATAGAATCTTTTCACCCGCCAATCTACGCATCAGACGCTAGCAAGTTGCAATACGCCAGTTACTTCTACCACTTCTTTATGAATCAATGGGTGAACACAGGGATGTACGCTGCAACAGATTCACACCTCTATTGAGAAGGTCACCTTAAAATGTGTGCTGCTCATTGTGTGTAAATTCTAAGGCTGAGTACCATTGCGGTGTTAATAATTTATCACCCAAGTTTCTATAAACAGAAGTCATTTTCTGATTTATAGCTTGGGTGAGATCATACTGACCTCACTTATAAATCTGTAATTAGGATATTAAGCTTTGGCTGCTACAACAAAGATCATTTCCTAAAGTGGTGTAGGAGCTCTCTCCCTGTAATTCATCACACAGCTCCCACAGCTATGCCAGGTCACTGATAAGAGTGAGCAGTCTAACAGGACAACAGCGTTTACACAGTGCAAGGAGTTAAAATATCATTACTACATACTTAAGACCCTTTTAATAACTTCATAGTTAATAAAGCCAATGGAATGAAGAGAAAAGAATTTAGAATATCCAATCTGGATAAAAAAATAAAATCAAAAAAACATTCATTTAAGTCCTTGCGATTCATTCAGAATCCAAAATCTTTTTTCCAGGTTTAATAAACTTTTTATTTAACATATTATTTAACATATTTTTAATATTTTCTGTGATAAAGCACCAAATTCGAAATACTGTTTAGGTTGATGATAGTTGTTATAAGATTTCATTTTATTATACTGTCTTTGATCCATAAAAATCAGCTTCCTTAATTAACTGTTTCTTTTGTAAAAGGTTCTGTTCCTTGCAGGGAGACAGACAGCTAGCTCTGTAAATGTGGGATTCCTGTTCTTTATGCGTTGCTGCTGCTAGATCCATACATCACAACCAGCAGACCTCACACTGCAATAAAACCCCTTAGGGAGGTGAACACACACAATGAATAACCTGGTTCTGTCAAGGTTACTTCTCTCTTATCCAGAATTAAAAAAAAAAAACACATTTAGAAATGTAGGTCTTTCCCAATGTCTTCAAGGATTGTTTCTTTAGATCTAGTGTATCTTGTGATGCCGTAGGTATTTCATCCATATAGACACAGAGAAAGACTTACATTTGAAATGCTTGCCGGTTTATTTCGAAGTCACCTCTGCATAGATTTCGCATCAAAGCAGAACCTGCAAGAAAAGACTATGGGACCATTCTGTTGTGCTGTATTGTTCACCTGCAGAGAACATCACTGTTTTCTAGATTTGACAGTTTGCAAACTTCAGTAAAAATTTGAAACTGCTGTTGATTTGCACTGTTACTGCAGTGGGAGTTACATTTGTAGTAAACACGGCAACAAATATCTTGCCACCCCTATCTCTATTTAAATCTTTTGTGAGTTTTGATTTAGTCTAGCAGCAGTGTGGAGTAGTGGTTAGGGCTCTGGACTCTTGACCAGAGGGTTGTGGGTTCAATCCCTGGTCGGGGACACTGCTGTTGTACTCTTGAGCAAGGTACTTTACCTAGATTGCTCCAGTAAAAACCCAACTGTATAAATGGGTAATTGTATGTAAAAATAATGTGATATCTTGTAACAGTTGTAAGTCGCCCTGGATAAGGGCGTCTGCTAAGAAATAAATAAAATAAATAAATGGTAAGATCATTTAACAGTCACTTGCACAAGTCATTTGAATCCCTAATTGCCACTAATGAACATTGCTCTGGGGGTGTCTTGCTGGGATATAGAGCAGGTTTTGCAGCTCTCCAGAGCACTACAAGTGGCTTGTGATTTTTTCTGTGTCTAAAAGGCAGCAAAGTTATTTTATTCATGTTAAAATAGTTGTGTTTTACCATGATGCCTTGAAGATAATTGGCATAACTTGAAAAAATAATACCCCCACCCTCCTGACAAGAAATCCTTAATAAAGCATTTTGACAATCTACTAACCCACACTGTACAGCACAATAATTATTTAGGGTTTTGTTTTGTTTCCTCTGTTTTGTTATTCTCTTGAACATAGTTCTTTTTAATCTCCATGTGATCAGTTTAGTTCCATTCATCTCCATGACTACCCAGATTCCAACACTGGCTTTAAGCCACATAATGCTGTTTTTCAGATGGTCATGCTGGTATAATATATATATATATATATATATATATATATATATATCACACACACAAATCTGCATAGGACATTGTAAAATTCTACATTAAATTGTTAACAATGAAATGTACTGTTAGAAAAATCAAATCCCTGTATACAATAACTATGCTGTTTTGTATGGAGCCCACTGAGCAGGAAACTGGAAAGGAACCAGTGAATGTGTTTCAAGTGATTGTTAGTAAACCAGTAGTTACTTTAATATACAGCAAGCTTCACTGGTATGCAGCTGTAAATTGCTTCCCTGCTGCTGTATTAAACTGTGCTCTTTGGTTCCCGTGTCTGGATTTGTTCCTGCAGTCTTCAAGTATGCCAAATAGGTTAGTGGCTCAGTCAGGAAGCACTTCACATGCTGCCACATACCTGTGAAGCACACTTGGCAAGCGTTAGTGAAAGAGTGTAAGAATAACGAAACATTGTTTAAAAGGAAAGTGATTGAATGAGTAGAGTGGAATAAAAAGAATCCTATTCCCTATTCCAAGCCACAGTATAAAGAGGATTTCCAGCTACAAAATAACAAGACAAGTGTGTAATACCTGTTGTGGATAGGCCCTTTGAATGCGGGGTCGAACTTGCGAGGTTCACCTGTAAGCAACAAAACAAACAGGTAAGCCTGCTGTGCAGAACAACACTGACAAACAGCAATGTGCAAGGAGGAGCTTACAACAAGAACACAGATGGCTACACAAAGCTTGAAAGGCACTCCTGGGGTTGGTTTTCACAGTTACGTTTCTGTGAAAAACAGAACACCCGGGGACATAAAGCCCCCAGTTCCCTATGAAGCAGTACATTGCTTTGCCATAAATTCCTATCTAAACCACTGATATTGGATATACTGTCTGCTTAAATACAAAACTTCACAGGGTTGAATTCGTACAGGTGTTAGCAGGTATGCCATACTGGCAAACACAGGATCCACTTTCAGTCCAGTATACATCTCATTATGGCTAATGTCTTCATCATTGATACGTCATTATGTATGAAACAGCACTCAACCGTGTTTTTATAATAATGTTGTTGTTTTTTTTTGTACTGTCACGGCACAAATTTACTTGACTTCTGGACTCAAAGTGAATCCTGTGTTTGCCAGTAAGACATTCCTGTTAACACCAGTAAGAATTTCTCTCCTATAAACCCTGTGGAGTTGTGTATAATGCAATGCATTTAAACCAAGTTACTCACATACTCTCTGGACCCATGGATGTCCTGTCTGTGAATATCCAGAGAGTCCAGAGAACAGCTTTTTACCACATTGTGAGTATTTGTTCTGTGTAATATTGTATTACAAATAATGAATGCAGTTTAAAGTACTGCAATAAATGAATAATTAATACATTATTTTGTTTGTGTCCCTTATGACAAGAAAATCTGTATCTATCTTATTATTATTATTATTATTATTATTTATTTATTTTTTTTATGACAGGGTTTCAGATGAATAAATGTGTTAATTAATGTTAACAGAAACCCACAACAGCCCCCCCCCCCCACTCCCCTGTATCACTGACTTGAGTTACAGAATAACAGATAGTCCCAAAACACAATAGGCAAAACCTTTTAGAGAAAACAAAGATGTTTTCTCTAAAAGGTTTCAAGAGAAATGACTTTTCCTCTTCTTTTGGCTGTTGACACTCAGCAAAGTATCATTTTTTTTTTTTTAAGTATAACAACAAAGACAAGCATAATCTGAGGGAACAAAAATAACGCAAAACAGCTAGGCTTCGAAAATACAGGATAACTACCTGAAGTGAATCCAATTAAATAAGCAGGTTCCCCCCTGACCTTTAGCAAACCGAAGGCAGCAAAGAACATGCAACAGTCCTCCATGCAGCAAGAAGACCCCCTCAGAGAGCATATTTGTAGAGCTATCACAAATAATAGCCTGATTAATATGTTGTCTGGAGTTAGAAGTACATTTTGCTACCTGTGGGCATTTGAAGTAATTGATTACTAGAAACAGGTTCAGGAGAAGATTTTCTCATCTGCTGAAATTCAGACACAGCTGCATTTGTTATTTGTAGAGACCCATAGACCTATAGGCTGGAGGGCCAAAAAATCCAGTTAGGATTTATTACACCACTCACTACAACATGCTGTGTTCTAAATCTCTAACCCTGTGTACGGTGAACATCTTTTCCTGGTAAACTTGCATAGCATTAGTCCTCTGTAACACAGTATGGGGCTTTTAAATACTGTAAGAAATTTACTCAAATCAGTTTTATGACCATTAGAATTTTTTTTTTTTTTTTGAAGTGTTAAACAACATTGCTAAAGATATCGGACTCTCTCTCCTATATACTGTACTATATTCAGTACAGTATATAGGTATTTGATTCCACTCTTCATTATCTCACAGTGTACTGTGAGGGAATTGCTTGATATTACTCATTATCTCTCAAGTACATATCACATTTAAACACATGCTACTGTAGCACTACACACATGCATGCGTACAGCCTCTGTGTTATTGCTTCCACTAAACCTTTCTGATAGTATGCAGAAAGAAAATAAAAGCTCAGAGACGATTATTACCTTTTAAAATTACCCGGAGAGTACCGTATATATTGACTGTGAGCTTCGCAAACCACCTCTGATGCAGTTCTAATGTACTGTAATGTGGGCTTGTAGTCCTGGCAAACCTGACAACCAAATCAAACCTGAAGCTGTCACAAACCTGTAAGTCCAGAGGTAAACTGGGATCATACTCAGAAACGCTTCAGCAGACACTGACAAGGGGAGCCGTGCACTAACATACAAATGGGAAAGGTGAGGCTTCTTTTGTGTCGGGTAGGGTATCAGTTTGAAAATTCTGCAGCTCACGTTTAAAAACATGAACACTGCACATGGTCCAGGGCATTTGTTTTTCTGCAGGAAATCAATCTACACCCCAGAGTAGCTCCCTGGTGTTTACAGAAGCTATTCTTCTCACTGAACCTGCTGTTTGACCGAGTGTTTCATTGCAGAGCCCCAAGCCTACAGAACCTGACTCCTGTGCTACAGATTTAGACCAGGGGCTCATATTAAATCTGTTTGGCCTGGCATACTAACAGAAGCCTATGTGACATATCTTTCTTACATTTTATATTAGGCACTAAATGAGAGATGAAGTGCTATATGTATAAATACTAAAAGAAACTAAAACTCAATGACCAACGATTTGATGAGAAGCCTTTTTCAATGTCTTCCTCAATGACAAACATTTAAACTAGAAGTCTTGAAGTGAATTTTAGTTTCATTTAGTATTTGTAAATTCAGCATTGGATAAAGTGATATATGAAAATAGAATGGATTTCTTCTATGCAGGAGCAATATTTAAGAACTGATCACGTTTACTGAGCCTTTATGGAGAGGACACACATCCCAGTATTTCTAATTAGTGCCACAATCAAAACAATATTAAACTTAAGATGAACTTGCTAGTGTCGTCTTGTAGGGGAGTTCAATAGCAATTTAAATTCACAGCTTTTTTAAAATGTTAAATAACATACTGCAGGCAGACATTATTCCATTGCCAGCAATGCTATGAACAGTCAAGTTAGGCAAAGAAACAGGGATTGAGAGTGAAATGTAAACACAGCAGAGGCCCAGGCTGTTTAATGACCATGCATGGATATAGCTGGGATTTAATTTATTATAATTATTCAATCAATCAAAAGTTTGTTCAAATAAGACCAAGCCAGTCCTGCTGTACTGTATCCAACTGTTAAATGGAACTGCAAATGTTTGCAGAACAGATTAATCAGTGTTAACTTTGTAAAGATCTGTCTAAAAAGAATGCATTAGCTGTTATGCGAGTTGTAAAATGTCTGTGCAGATAGACAGGGTGACCTCCAGTGGCAATCACAGTGTCTGTGGAACACAGATAAACAGTGTGCAGCATTGTGTTTAACTGGGTCGACCTTCCCTACTGATTTCGCAGAACTCAGCTGGTCTGACTTGATACAGCAACAATTTATATTTAATATGTAAATGTATTATTGGGACACAGTTTTCCAATATTATGGCATAACACAGTGGTGAAATTCAACAGTCTGAATTAACTAATTTTGATTCATAAAGTTGAATGAAACCTGCTGAATAATGTCACGTTAACAATATCATATCGAATTACATATAATTTTGTAGTTTTCCATATTTAACAAAAGTAAAATGTGACATTTCAAAATCCATTACTTCTATTATGGCATCCGGTAGACTTGTTTTTTTTTCTGTGATTTTCTTTATTGCTTTTATTCAAGCTTGCAATTCAACAGCTGATCAACTGTCTCACTAATAAGGTGATTAAGTCATGGTCAAGGATGAATGATTGAGTGATTAAAAAGAAACCAAAAACATTTCGTCAATGTCCATCATTTATATACCTTATTTGTTTTTGAAAATAAATGTGTTATAATAGTGATATGTTTCTTTTGACATGTTATGTCTTGTCTTGCACCCTTTTCTCTGTCTTCACATGACACAGAACAGTAGTTGTCATAAATTTCAGTTAACAAATTACTTTTCATATTTTTCTACAGCATAACTGTAATACTGTGAAAATATGTCCTGTCAACCACAGTTCAATCAGAATGGTCGGTATAACACGGGAATATATCAGAACTGAAAAGAAATACATTAAGAGAAACATTTCAATGAGCAAAATATACTTCATTACACCAGAAACATCACCAACTTCAGTAAAATTGACTTTACAATTACATGTATGGCTACCAAGAGCTAAACATTACAGTAATGCTCTCATAGCTTTACAAAACAACAAACTAAATTGCATAAAAAAAAAAAATCCAGAGCAACTAGTGCACTTTAACCATATTGTTTCAAGGCTAGTTAGGCTACAACTTGCAACGTTCCTGCACAGTTCAGTTTCAGTAAATCACAGAAATGCTTACCATGTTTCCCATAGTAGTTTCCCTCTCTCTGGGCCATGTTATGGTTTCTTGCACTAAGCAGCTGCTGTTGTCTCAGATTATTTTACAGTCCTTATCCTGCCTCAAATCAAGTTCAATGTTTTAAGAACAAGTTAACGATTAACCAGCAAAGTGGAAATGCAGGCACTCAGCTGACCAATAGTAGCTTCAAAAGGACTGACTTTCTGAAGAAAGGAGCCTCCTGCAATAACTAGCTGAATTTCCGACCCCCAGAACACTGCTGATCGTTCCAGCTGCATCGGCACGCAGCTTTCCAAACAGTGATGCACTGTACTGTGTATGCTTCCTGTCAGGCTCTTACCAGAAAACAACCTTGGCAATCTGTCAATGAAAGTTCACTGTTTCTCTGTGTCTCACACTGAAATATGAAATATTAACAGCATGGGTGAAAGTCGCCCAGTTTTGCTTTCTCAAACAAGAGCAATGGTTCATGAGGCTTGGCGTAATGGACTAGCCTTTCGTTTAATCTAAGAAACACAGAACAATTTAGCAAGAATGGCAGTCCCAGGTAAGGAGAAGACCACTGTGTCTGTACAGTAAGACAGCGGTATTAATAAATAAACCTCAAATAAACCACAAAATGATAGTAACAATTTAGTGATTGTTTTTGTTTCTGAACTGTTTCTTCGCATTGCAAAGCATTTTTTTCACAGGCTACCAGTGTGTGAGATTCTTTGAAACATCTCTCCATCGGCTGGCCATAATCCTACCCTGGAGAGAACCACCAGCTATGGAGTGAGAGAGAAGGTTACAGTGTAGGATTTACAATGAATATCCCAACATTAATATAAATTAATTCCCATGGTTATACTATACTATTGTTTACCAAGGTTTGACATGCCTTTTAATATGTTTAATATTTTTTACTGTACCTCTCTGGAGGTATACCTACCTTATTTTTTATTGTTATGTATTTTAAGAAGAACTGAACTAACCTTCAAGTTATTCACTCTGGTCTTTTACAATTTTCATGTCTAGACAGTCCAACAAATTCTGCTTTAAATTCAACAAGACAACAAAATGGAATAAGTCCCTGAGATGAAGTCTGATTTCATAATGCTGAATTCATTTTGTTAAGTGTGTCATTGGCAGACAAAACTTAGTATTTTTTTTAAAACCTCTGCACTTCATAAAAGTAATTACATCTACAAGGATTAAATCTAAAGGTTAACAAATGCACCCCAAAAAGTATGAGAATATGTGTCTCTGAAACCTTAAATCTGCTATGGCCCTCACGGTTTCACTTTAATTCCTACACTTTGGTAGTACAATTTTTAAATCCATCAAGGTTAACAGTATCTTTTTTCAGACATCAGTATGGCGCTTTATAACGGGAGTTGTACATGTACTTAACAAAACCATCCTCTGCAAATTCAAGGCTTTGATTTTTCATTTATTGAACTACTTAACAACAGTGCATCAGGTTGGGGCCAACTACCTACAAACAGTAAAGTCCACTCAACTGTAGACCATAGTTAAAATGTACATTCCAGTTTATCGGCACAGTAATAACATGGTCATACCATCATATTATGGTATAGTTGCACTGCAGTTAAACTAATTGCCATTTAGGTGTATACAATTATTTTAATCCTCTCTGAAAATGTGTCCTTTGCCTTTGCACGCTTCAAACGAGGGCCCTTTGACTCTTCAGCTGTTGCTCCATTAGTCATTATTCTATTTTTTCTTTGTGAAATCCCTTTACCAGGAGGTGGCTGGTGACTACTGGCATTGCCATCCTTGGAGATTAATGCTGCCAATTCATATTATATACCAGCACGTGGCTGTACTAGTTTGTTTTCAGTTGTTTCTTAAATTTACTGCCACAAGCAGCATCATTACAGGCTTGCAAGCAGGTGCTGTTCAATAAGAGATTCACTCCCATTCACAGCGAGCTGGATCAATGCCAGTGATCGACCATGCAGTACGAATCCCAAGCTTCTTCTGCTGTAATACATCATTAATTTCTATGGTCCCACAGCAGTTAAGACACCACCAAGTACCGAGAGCAGATAGTACAACAGCTCAGGTTCCTTTAGCTAACTATATTCTGGGATATTTGATGTACAAGATCCACGTTTTTTTTATTTTTTATTTTTTTTATGAAGTACGAAAATAAATACCTTCTAATTTCGTTGTTGTATAAACTGCTATTGTAGCTACGCATTAGGAACTGCTCCCCGACCCAGCTTTGTTAAGTTAACCCAGAATAAAACACAATAAAGGCCAGCAGCTCTCTCCCCTTTTGTGCTGCTAAATCGCTGTTGATGTGAATTACAGTGCTAGGCCTGGAGCTCTGCAATCTCTCAAAGAGCAGCAATAGCTCTTATTTCATTATGATCTCAAAGTGGACCACTGCTTAAACTAGAACAAGTTTACAAGTCTGTTTTATGTACGGGATAAACAATGATTAGTGTTGAATCGGTCCAGTTTTACTGTGTGAGAATATGGTTAGCATTGATCGTGAAATGCTGTACTTGTACTGGAGATGAACAAACCCAATTCATCTGGCAACTCTTAGCACACTTCCATACAACAGCTTTTAAAACCACTGAGAATCCATGTAAAAAAAATGCAGCATCATTAGTGCATTTTGGGTTCCACTGCGTTCAATTTGGGAATCTTATTTACACACTTGGTGCATGTCCTGGTGAAAGGTTGAATCCCAAAAGAGTTGTTTTTAGGAATCCCCTGATATTGACACTATAAACTTTGTCTTGAAGTAATGACCAGGACTGGCAGTTAATCCTCATTTTCAATCTGATTAGTAGTGACAGTCTGCATCTATGGCAACAGCTTGCGTTCTCAATCCGAAATTAATTTACACCACTTTATCTTATTACATTAGACTTGAGCCAGAAAGGGCTAGGGAGCTGTGTCAGTGTGATCAATTGGGTGGCTGGGATGGTCCTCATATGTCCTATTGTCTTGTTATTAAGCCTTCAATTCATATTTAGAACTAACAGCTTGAGGATGTAAGGCTTAGCACACCAGAAGACGGATTAGATTTGTTCAACCACATGCACTTGCTAAATAAAAAGTGAACGATATAGAATTTGTGCAGAACTTTTTTGCTGTTTAACAAGCCAGGATCTTGAAGTACTTGATGAAGAGGACACTGTCTTTCACATATTTAAACAGCAGTGGTTAGCGGTTTTATTGCACTCCTCTAACCCATACAAGCAGTGTAGCTGTAGTGACTGTTTTGACATTTGCGATAGGGTGTTGGGCCACTATGGTACCAATAGGGTGTTGGGCCACTATGGTACCCCGCTCTGTGGAGTTCTCGACGGACCATTTTGATGAAACTGGCTGCTCGCGCCCCAGGTTGAAATTTGCAGTCAATTGATCTGCAGTTGCTCGCCTGTTTTGCCTTGCACTTCGAAATAATGCACAGATATCACAATCCTGGAGTATGCGCTTCCGCCCGCTGTTGCCCTTTGCTGATGATGTCTTTCCCTCGGAGTTCCATGCCGACATCACCTTAGACACCGTTGCTTGTGAAACATCAGCAAGTTGAGCTGTCTTGGTCACTGAAGCTCCTGCCAAACACGCCCCAACAATCACCCCTCTTTCAAAGTCACTGAGGTCTCCTCTTGTAGCCATGCTAGCCATAATTATAGGCAACCAGGCCTGTCCAGCATTTTTATACATGACCCTAAGCATGCTGGGATGTTATTTACTTAATTAACACATGAGCCACACCTGTGAGGAAGCCCTTGCTTTCAATATACTTGGTGTCCCTCATTTACCCAGGTGTTTCCATTTTTTTGTCCAGTACCTGTAGATTTGAATAAATCTATCAATTAAAAAAGTACGAAGAGAGAATAATTAATTGGGCTCCTTGAATGAGAGCATTCACCTCAGGCAGAAGCAATGCAGTATATCCATTAGTAAGCATTTTGGTTCTTGAACCTAACTATCATTGAGCTGTAATGCCTTTAAAAACAGTTTTTCCCAATTAATTCCGATAAGGTAATTCACAACTATGTATGGTCTTGCCACTGGAGTCTCAATGAGATGAATGGAATGTCTCTTAGATATTCCCTAAATTTAAAAACTTAGTGACATTAGCACGCATGGAATCCTCCAATTTACTTAAGTATATCCCATGTCTAAATACCCCTTCCCTTTCTTTCTGATATATTAGGAGCATTTAAAAAGAATGGCTACAAATCTATAGTCTACCAGTATCTGTTCTGACAGAATACAATCCAATATTCCTGTGAGTATTAAATCATTAGAAATCTAAAAAAATATTGTAGCTGGTATTTTTAAGTTACTAGCACAGTCTGAAAACCCATATGGAAGTGATAAACTATTTAGGTGTTATTAAAATGACATTCCAGGTATTTATTTATAAAGTGTTACTCATACTCTACTGTATTTTCAGAAAAAGAAAATTTCTACTCCATCCAAGCAGTTCTAAAAAAGACAGCGTCGTGTGAGTTGAACGCCGGGCACACATGCGCTGGCAGGTCCGTGACGAGGAAAAGGTCCCTTTGGAATGCAGCTTTGCAACACCAGCTTCTGATCCATCAACTGCAAGCCCAGCCACTGCCTGCCTGTGTTATATCTCCCCGAGTCCCACTTGGAAGGACTCCCCCTGACCATACTGCTGAAATCCACGACCCTCCTGCCACACACAGCTTGACACATGTCCAGGCCGAATGCCAATCCCACACTGACAGACAGGTCTGGGATTCAAACTCACAGCCTGCATGTGCAGGAGGTCAACACAGCAGCACCAGTGTGCGCGGATCCGCTCGGCTGGACTTGCGCTCATATTTACCAGCCTATTCCCTCTTCTGTTTAATGCTGTAGGACACTGTGGTTGCACCCAACTGCATACACTATCTATTCTTAACTCTCGTCACAACAAACACATTTTAGTATTCCAGACATATTAATATTAGATATGCAGTTAATTTGATAACCAGCAGCTTGTACAGATCAACAATATCCCTGTGCATTGAATCAAATATCCAAATAGAATAACAAAGTAATGAGTCAAACATCCAGGTTGGTGCACACTCCAACTGCAGTACCTACCTTGCAGCAATAATAAATATTCCAGCTGCTGCTGCTGCTGCTGCTGTGTCACTTTTAATGGCACACAAAAACCAGCTGGGTAAAATTATGAAACAACCCCCATTTCCCTCTTGTCTCCTTGCGGATTGGATCCAAGGACTTCCTGACTCTTAGATCTACTCTAACCACTAACTAGAAGCATCTAATCCACTGACAGTTGCTTCACATATTGCATTTTACAGCTCAATGTAATCAAAGGACAACACTGTTAGTAGGGGATCCTATTAAAATGATTATGGCTGATAGATACAGGCACTGACAGTTTGAATAACTGCAACCCTATCCCATTATATTGTATTACAACAAGCAATCCCAGCAATATATGTCTGAAAAAGACAGCAAATCAGCTTTAGGTTAAAATAAATGGCAAACATTATACAAGTAATACTTACCCTTCGTCTTCCAGCACTACTATGTGATAGTCTGACTATGCTCTATTTATTTAAATTGAATAAGCAGCAAGCATGGCTACCCTTCTGTCAATGAAAATAATAATGTACCAAATTTGTGCCCTGAACATTTCTTCTCTGGCAGATCGGATCATGCTCAGGAGTCCATAGCTAAGCCCTCACACTGCATGCTGATATCACTGTCATTTTACACTGACCTGGGAAATTTTTCTACTTTAAATATGATGCAGGCTTTTCTTGGATACCAAATAATGGGAACTAAGTGTTACTTATAATCATAATCTTTCAAGGGACTTTTCCCTGCTCACAAATCTTTACATCTTTCCACTCTTCAGTACAGTATTAACGAATCCCCATGTTTGTGCATTTAATTATTATTATTATTTTTTTTAAATAAATTTAGTAGTCGGCAATTGTTTTTATCATTTTCTCCCCAGTTTGGAATAGCCAATTATTTTTAGGCTCAGCTCACCACTACCACCCCCGCACTGACTTGGGAGTGGCGAAGGCCAACACATGCTATCCTCCATCCACGGTCGACAGTGGAATAGCCTGGACTCGAACCGGCTACGTCCAGGCTATAGGGCACATCCTGCACTCCACACGGAGCACCTTTACCGGATGCGCCACTCAGGAGCCCCTGTGCATTTTAATTTTGCACTAGGTAAATATATGGAGCCGTGTTGTGCCAGTTTTAACCCACTCAGACAGCTTGCTTACTAAATAGTGTATAGTGTACAAGCATTACTTATACACAACACATTGAGATAATTTGCAATAGTGATTGCCATGACTGATGCCAGCCTTGGACTAGAGACAGACAGCTCATTAAAAGAACATGCCTATACTGACGAGAGGATGATTATCTATTCTACAGTTCTGTCATCTATAGGTCTGTAAAACACAAACCTGAAACTGTAAAAAGGAAGTAAGAGGAACCTGGGATAATTTTTTACCGCAGTAAATAAAAAACGTATAAAACGTTATCTAGAGCTACTCGCCCAATGGACACCATCCTATTAAATATTATCTTATGTGTACATGTTGGATTTTAGTCTCATCTTGTAATAAAGGAATTCTAACAATTCATCCTCTGGGCAGCCAATACAAAAACAAAGTTGCCTTTCTGTAACATTAAGACATACATTTGCTTTGCTGAAGGCCATTCTTTTATGATGTCACATTATTCACACACAGAGACAGAAGTGAATGGACATCGCTCAGCATGAAGTATGCAATACAGTATTTAAACCAAATTACCACCTCAACAAAACAGTATGTTAATACACTTTACAGAGATTTCAGCCAAGACTTGCTCAATAAAGCAATACCTGGTGCAGGACTGTTTCAGACATCTCCATCACCTCATGCTGCAACCATGAGCTTCGACACATTTAGCCTCCATCGTCTTTGCCTTGAAGATTCATCTGTCTCTTATCTTAGGAAGACTGGCTTGGCACTTGAATCTTTCTGTGTACATTTCAACTACGGTTCTTATTTAAGATTTTGTTGTGCATAATGTATTATTCATATTGGTTTTTCTTTGCTTGTGCAGACAGTAATGTATATTTTTAAAATTATTTTTCATCTCATCATTAACAAGCTTGTCAAAGTTTCCTTTATGTGTGAACATGTCTTTTCAGTCTACTTGAAAGCTTCAGTTCCTTAGTGGCTTCTGGCATTAGCTTCAAAGATTAAAATTAATTTGCATTTTGACAGCAGATGTGCATGTGATTTCATAAGGACTGCATAATTTGCGGCAGATTAACAAATACTCAAGACAAAAGGAACAGCACAGGGTTTATCTGCTTCGTCTTCATCTAGGGTTTCATCTTATTAGACTTACGAAATGCAATAAGAAAGTCAAGGTTGTCAACTTGTATTCATGTTTTATGTTTCAAGAGTTTACTACAGCTATAGCTAAACATTTTGCTATCACCTACAATGTTATGATTGAATAATAATATTAATACAAAACTATATGAACATAATTTAGATCTTTTATTTAACATCATGTAATCAATGAAACTACAAAATGATATTGCAAAAGTCTACTGGAAGCCATAACAGTAGTCCAGTATTTTGTGTTAGATTTCAAATGTCACATTTTTTCATTTGTCAGTTTTTCATTAAGTATATGTAAAACTGCAAAGTGGTATCTAATTCAATATGTTAACGTAACATTATTCAGCAGGTTTCACTCGACTTTATGAAGCACAATTAGTTAAGTCTATAGGGTGACACAAAACTTTTAACCACAGCTGTATGTATACAGTACTGAATATTAGTTGTTCTTTTTATTGCATGAGTTGTATGTGAATTTGGCTGATCAGTTATATCTATCTAATTGTAAACAAAGTTTCCTGCCATTAGTGTACATGGTAAAGTTGAAAATTCTACTTATACCATAGGGTTGCAAAATGTTTCACAAGTAGACAATGTGAGCATTCACACCTTGTAATAATGCTCAAGCTTCAATTTAGGATTGCAATAATACACAGCCGTTGTCAAATGGCCTTATCAGGGTTTAACACCATTGAATTTGCTCCAGGATGCCAATATTCAACCCTGTGCTTGTGTTCCCTAATGATAAGCCTCCAACTTTTTATGTTTCTGCAAAACACAACCTAATAAAACTTAGCAGAGCAAAAAAAAAAATCTTTAGCCGTCGCACTCTATGGCTGAATCAAATTGACAGAGAGCATTCTTTGAGACATGTCATAAACGGGAGATCTGTTGGGGGGAAGGCCAGCTGTGAGCAGCGGTCCAGATAAGCTGTGTACCTGCCGTTGTTACACATTCAAAAATCTGAAACACGCACTACATTTTAATTGAATGCAGAAAAATATGCCTAGAAATGCTGCTGCACAGCTTGTCTGCCTCCCCTAAAAATTCCACTAAAAACTACAACTCCCAGAATACAATGTCGCCAGTTACTAGGAAACTGTGCACAAGAAGAAACAACCAACACACATTACCCAATCTCTAACCAGCCCTGTTGTCTTTGTAGCAGTAACAATAAGAACATTTTGAAGCTACACAGGTTGAAGCGTAAACACCCCAGTCCAGCTACAAATCCAACTGAAACCATTGTCAGAGGCAACCACTAAAAAAAAGGTGCCTATAATATTAAACAAACTGTTTTATAACTTATTAATGCATTTCCTTATTTTATTTATCTATATGGATTCATAATGAAGTTGTAACATGTTCACTGAGTTTAAGAATTAATGTTAAAATATAAGTAACGCAATTAATTTGCAGAATCAGTGTGATACCTTGAAAAAAATGCGGTGCCAATAAAGAACCTTGTGGAACACACACGCGGTTGTACAGCAGTTCAAAGTAACATTGCCGTTAAAATGGATGGCTCTTTGTTAATGCCTACCCCATTACCATTAAAGATTGTACAGTATTTATCGAAATTACTCATGACTTCAAGGTAAGTTACTCCCAGACCCAAAACCTTATCTGGAGCGCTGGCTATGAGAAATACAAGGTTGAAGGGATTTGAATAATACATAATACATCTGAATAAACAGCCTATTACTCAGTCTATTTTTTAAAACCACTATCCAAATATATATATATATATATTTTTTCTAAAAATCCCATTTGGCTAGCAGTAAGATAGGAAGTACAGCAACTGATGTGTAATATAATTGCTACTGTTGTCTCTGCACCACAGTACTGCTGCTTCCTCTGGCTAGCCATTCTGCATGCTGTGTACACATTAAGAATTTATATACGTGTTGGGATTATAATGCTGTGCCTGAAATACCCTATTCTAAAATCAAGCATTTTCATTCCAGGAAAGCATACACCAATGATTAGAGCTGAAACAGAGATTAGGCAGAAAGATGTTTTTAAACCCACCCCCGATATCAGCATTACAAAGAATTCAACTCATCATTATCATTAATATATTTTAAGAAGGGGAAATAATGACGACGCATAATAATCTGGATACTTATATTTGGGGTAGCAGATGTACATTCAATGTCAGGCTACACTGGGATTTCAGCTTGTTTAATTCATCTTTAGAATGCAGCTTGTTTTTTAAGTAGGTCAGATCCAGCGGCTGTTTGGATCCCTGCATTGATAAGGGCAGAGGACGCCCATCACTTGCAAGTTTCTGTTCAAGTTCCAGGACTGTTTGGTAGAAAGAGAAACAATTGCCATCAGGTTTGGGGGGCCAGTGTAAAGAAAGTCAGGTAGGATCAACTCAAACCCTCTGAAACTGTAGCTGCATCAGCAATGTCCTTGCACCACTGGAAAAGATAGCAGGGTTTTTGCTTCCTACCCCCCTGCTCTGAGCCACACTGACAGATCAGTACATTAGGACCGGTTTCTGGTATCAAGAAAAATAGCACAGCAATCAAAAGCAGAACAATATAAGCAGCTGTTCTTCCCACCAAAAGATCTAGCTTTTATGACACGCTGGATCCAACCGCACCGGTAAAAGCACTACACACTGCGTTTGCTCTGCCTATACTTGGGTCTAGGGTGACCTTATAGGTGCCTGGGGACAGTACAGTACAGCTCACACATCGCAGTCCATTCAGGTACCTTTGAAACCAGTCTATTCTCTTTAAGAGATGCAGGATTGAAATACTACTGACATTGAAACTGTTCCTTACTGCAGAAGCAAAATACCTAAAAGGCCACAACTAAAATTGAAGGCAACATTCATCTCGCTCTGCATAAGAGAGCATTATTACACTAAGCACAAACAGTGTTAACAGCATTATGGCAAGGCAATTCTATTACAGGTTCTAAATGGATGTTCCCCAATCTACATTCAGCCCATGTTAGAAATCCTCCAAGGGGTTCGGCCAATAGTGCCTGTCCTTCTCTGTTAAGACGAATTGCTGCTACAGCTATTTAAGTGGTTAATTAATAAACTCATTTACTACCCTAATGCTGTAGGCAGTTACATAGACTTTATGGTATGGTAAATGTATGGTACAAATTGTACATCTAAAGGGAAAAAAGAATTTACAAATATGTGCTGCAATCAGTAGGTTAAGGTAAAGTTCTGCCTTTTATCCCAAAAGTCCTTTTATGAGGTTAGTAAGTGCTGCTAAGAGATTTCAATTGAGAGAAGCAATTTCCGGAAACCAATAATGATCACAAAAATACCTGAAACCTCCTAAAAGAATTCAATTTCACAGCACACTGAGATGCGAGGGTGTGTGTGTCTGCGGGGTGGTGGGGTGCTAAAGATTTAATCGAAGTGAGAATGCGTAATGCTTCAAAAAAACAGTGTGACAGATACTGACATCATGTTTATTTCTAACAGGACATCCCCTTCACTTTTAAAAGAGAAGTACCATCAGCCCAACTTAACCTGTTATAATAATCTTCCACGTAGGAGAATATTCGCAAAATAAAAACAATCATTACTTGTCTATCTTAGCCTTCACATCTGGTTTGAACTGGGGTCTTCATGTCCTCCAGGATTCCTTTCCGCCTCTCCACTCGCTGACAGAGAGTGTGTATGGAAGCAGGCCAATTAACATTTTCAACAGCTGCAAAATGTTTACATTTTTGCCTCCTCCTGGTATTTTGGTTCAAACATGCATTGAGACCTAATGAATCTACTGCCACAGACAGGATCACTGAAAATAAGCCATGCAAATAGCAGCAGCAAAAATAGTTGGCTGCTTAGAACAGCAGATTTCAATGTCATCACCAAGCACCTTACTGACAACCAGAAGGAAGTGAGAGCAGATGCACTAGCTAGCATGCTGGTGGCAGAAAGTCTTTAACATTTTGAGCTGTAACACTGTTAAAACAGCAGTGAATAAAATCAGGCAACACTACCAACACTTACAAACTATTTTTATAGACAGTGACAGGAACCTTCTTAAAGATTCCCACACAGTTTTAATTTGAAGGGCCATTCTGGTGTTCGTTTTCTGGTGCACATTTTCATCCTGGTGGCCTGAATTAAATCTGTAAGATATAGCACAGCTATAGCTAAAAGCTGAAATGAAAACTAACACTTTGAATGTGTTCTTTCAATTATGCAGCTTGCAATGTCCTTGGCTCCACCACTCAAGTAGGAGAGCAGTGGAAAAGGTATTCTTTCATGCCAGTTCTGTTCAGAGGCTCCTACAGAACTCTGCAATCAATCTGCCAATGAAGAAGAAAATATCCACATTATCTATCTTTTTAGGGATATCCTGGGCCACCTTAAATTAAAGAGCCCCGCCAAGGATTCTCTGCAAGCTTCATTGGCTTGACTTGGATTTCAAACAGGGCAGGAACAATCAAATAGAAATCCCTTCCAGAAGATGATCTGTCATATGAGTCCATGCTCCCTGCAGCGTGATCATTTTGTCCCTGTGAGGCTCCCTTGATTTGGATTTTGGTTGTGTACAGTATATGCCAATTGGTAAAGTAACATAAACCCATGTACAGTACAAGGTCTTTTTTTGCAGTCTTTCAATCCCGAATCCAGTTTTTATATTTCAAGTACTATTTGAAAGAAGGTGTCACCTTCTTACAGTGTCTTTATGGCTTGAGTCCATTTTCATACTCTGTTTTTCAAGACACATTCAATAAAGAAAAGTGCTGACATGTAATTCCTTGATCTGTCCCTGGATTCCTGCCTAGATGTGAAAGTGCGAACATGAGCAGCACAATTCCAAGTGCCTTGGTCAATCTAAATGTATACATCGCATTCTGATTAATAAAGAGATACCATTGAACCTGTGATGTTTGACAGCTGGAGCCCCAAGCCTTTGCCAGATGATGACTTCCTTAATTAACTGACGCTTTGCCATTTGTTGTTAACTATTGAGATGTTCAAGGATCTAGCAGTTCTAAAGTAGTTCAATATCAATGGAAGCCTGGTGCTGGTACTGCATTATATTTAATCAAGCTTTCCTTGAAGACCACAGAGCAGCTTTGTCAATGTACATGGTTTGGTAAATGAGAAGTGAGCATTATCATTATTGTATAATTCCCTAAAACCTCTTCATATCAGGCACTTCATATCACTTTACTGGACCCTTTCCCTGCTATGTGGAGAAGCCTGTGCAGAGAAGGAAGCAGCCAATGGAGTATTTAACAACTGCTGTGGCAGGGATGATTCATCTTATGAAGCTGGGACATGGTCATCTCTGCTGACAAGATCATTCTCCCATTCTTCAGCTCACCCCATTGTTGAAAGAATCAATGTTAGGTGATTATTCTAGTCAAGTACAGGACCAGCACATGCTGGCAGCTCTGAATGTCTGCCATTCATCAGGGATACGACTGAAAATGATAGCATTGCCACAGTGAACCATGACCAACCAAGTGGACAAGCATTACCTCTGATTGAATAGGTGGTACTAATTCTCCTTGTTTCACTGGCTTGTTGCCGGTGAACTTGAGCAGACACTTCATGACAGGACAAGACAGGGCTTGACTTTGTCCTGAAAATGGATCTCTATCTGCTAGCTCGACGGGAATACTTCAAACAGAGGTCAATAAGAATACACACCTGAAATATTGCACTGCAGTACAATGCTTGTCTGCCTACTGCAGTAATTGCAGACAGATTAACACTCATCATGTGGGGTCAAAATAATAATACTAAATTGAACACATAAACTTGAACACCTAGATATTGGGACATGCCTGTTCAAACAAAACCCTTCTTTTCCACACGCAGACTTGCTTGATGTAAAACACCTTGCTGGACGATCTGTTGGTAGTCCCTAGACTCCTATTAAATAGCTGTGGTGCCAGGGCTTTTAGCTGCTATGCTCCACATGACAGCTCTGGAATTCTCTCCCTAGTTTAATTAGGCATGCAGAGATAAGCTGAAGAAGACCTATGCTGTTGATCATGCTTTTGCATAAATTAAAACTACTTTGGAAAAGAATTCTGGGATGTGTGTACATGAAGGACACTATGTAAGTGTAATTGCTATGATATGGTCATTCATTAGGATTGTACTGGCTCTAACTTGAGAAAAGGTGAACAGATAGTATTTTGCTAGTGTAATTAATATACCAAACACAGCAAAAAGGTTTTCACTACGTTAATTTATTCCGAGAAAAGATGGTGTTTTCTTGACAGTTATAAGAGAAGACATGCGAAATGACTTTGCTAATGGCTGATGATATGGGATACCCCGATGTCGTCTGCATGTGAAACATTCTGTGAAGATATATATATATATACACACTACCGGTCAAAAGTTTTAGAACACCCCCATTTTTCCAGTTTTTATTGAAATTTAAGCAGTTCAAGTCCAGTGAATAACCTGAAATGGTACAAAAGGTAAGCGGTAAACTGCTAAAAAATGGTTAAAAGAAAAAGTTTAGGTTACCAAAAACTGAAAAATAATGTACATTTCAGAGTTATACAAAAAGGCCTTTTTCAGGGAACAAGTAATGGGTTAACAGCTTACAGCTGTTCTGCAGCAATGGAAGTAAATTAAGCCTTGAAAGTTGATGCTAACAATTCCTACAGGTGTCCCAACTTTTGTTGATTACTTACAAACCCTCTGTCTGTATAAAAGCAGTGTTGGAACAGACTGTGTTACTACACCCTCTTAAGCATTATTTGGACAGTATTGTACTGCAGGAAGACGTATATTGCTCTTATAATGGCGAGAAAAAGGCAATTAACAAAGGAAGACAGACAGACCATTATAACCCTTAAAAGTGTAGGTCTTTCCTTTAGAGAAATTGCAAAGAAAGCCAAGGTGTCAGTGAGTACAGTTTCCTACACCATCAAAAGGCACTTGGAAACTGGAGGAAACTCTGACAGGAAGAGGTCTGGCAGACCCAAAGCCACAACAGAGTCAGAAGACAAGTTTCTGAGAGTCAACAGCTTGCGTGATAGGCGGCTCACAGGACAACAGCTTCAAGCACAGCTTAACACTGGTCGAAGTAAGCAAGTCTCAGTTTCAACTGTGAAGAGAAGACTTCGAGCTGCAGGCTTGACAGGTCGAGTGGCAGTAAGAAAGCCATTGCTAAGATGGCAAAATAAGAAAAAGAGGCTTGCCTGGGCCATGAAGCACCGCCAGTGGACTACTGAAGACTGGAAGAAGGTCTTATGGACCAATGAATCAAAATTTGAAATCTTCGGTTCATCACGCAGGGTTTTTGTACGCCGTCGAGTAGGCGAAAGGATGGTTCCTCGGTGTGTGACACCAACTGTCAAACATGGAGGAGGAAGCGTGATGGTCTGGGGCTCTTTTGCTGGATCCAGAGTTGGCGACTTGCACAGAGTGAGTGGCACCCTGAACCAAAACTGCTACCACAGCATTTTGCAGCGCCATGCAATACCCTCTGGTATACGCCTAGTTGGTCAGGGGTTCATCCTACAGCAAGATAATGACCCAAAACATACCTCCAGGCTATGTCAGAACTACCTTAGAAGAAAAGAACAAGACGGTAGGCTTCAAATCATGGAATGGCCAGCACAGTCTCCAGACTTAAACCCCATCGAGCTGGTTTGGGATGAACTGGACAGAAGGGTGAAAGCAAAGCAACCTACAAGTGCAACACATTTGTGGGAACTTCTGCAACAGTGTTGGGAAGAACTTTCCGAACAATATTTGATTTCCATTGTAGAAAGAATGCCACGAGTGTGTTCGGCTGTTATATCTGCAAAAGGTGGCTACTTTGATGAGTCAAAAATTTAGATTAAATTTTGTTAAACAAAATGATTCCATGATTTCTTTTTTTATCTCCAATTGTTTATTTGTTCTATGCTTTAATTTCAGAGTACACTGAGACATTAAACTGCGTAAATTTCAATAAAAACTGGAAAAATGGAGGTGTTCTAAAACTTTTGACCGGTAGTGTATATATTTCCCTTGGGCTTATAACAGGCAAATATTCAGCAGGATGGGGACATGCAAAAATAGAAACAGAAATCAATAACAAATTGAATGTTCCACAAAACGAAGCTAATAACTGATATTTTATGGAAAGGGTAGTAGAATGACAGCTATTGATACAGAACAAAACACTCTTGCCTTCAGTCTCACAGGAAGCCATCAATGAACTGTTCTATTATTGAGAGATCAGGCTGAATGAATGAATGATGGAAACATTTTCAGTTAATGGCAGCTATAGTATTAATCAGCATGGAGAATAACGACACAGAGCAATGAATTATGGATTATTAAGCACCACTTGCTCTAGGGGCTTTCAATTCCCAGTAGCAGTAGACTCAGGGTACATTCATTTCTGCAGATATGTACTGGGAAAAGATGTCAGCCCCCAGGACTAGAAGTTTGCTTTTAAGGCTATCTGAAAAACAAAGTCATCTGTTACAGTTTTTTTGGTTTGTTTTCTTTACCTCCAATACTTATTCTATAAAATATACAGTATCTCCAGGCATAAACTGTAATGTCATTTCATTTTTCATTTTCCTCTACTTGTAAACAGATGAAATTTCATAAATTGCTTTTTTTTTTTTTTACTGGTCATTGGTCGAGAGTGTAATGTAGGGTGGAATGGGGATGCATTCTACCATAAAATCCAAGTGACAATGTAATTTCTCTCAGTAAGAAGCACATTGCTGGAAGGGTCGATACAGTTTAAAAGGTTTATAAATGCCTCTTCAAATGTATAGTTTAATGGTTTAAAAATGGTTCCCTATTTCACAGAGAAGATAATGCACAGGATGCACTTTTGAGAAAAAAGGCCAATTATTTTAGTTTTAATGAAAAACGGGCTGTACATCCCTTCCTCTCCATAAAGTATGGTTACTGTTTTTTGACCAGTAAAGAGGTGGGTAAAGAGGTAGGTTCAAATGCTTTAGCACTTTGTGTTTGTCCTCCTGCAATTGTCAAGAGGTTTGAAGAGTTCTCCCAAGACTAAGCACAGATAGGGAGTAGCAGTGGTCCACTGCTGTCTTCCAGCAGGGTTCACCATTGACTTGAATTTTTGCGCCAGGAGTGGCATAAAGTCACCAAACATCAATGTGAAAGACTGGTGGAGAGCATGCCAAGACGCATGAAAGCTGTGCTTGAAAGTCAGGGTTATTCCACCAAATATTGATTTCTGAACTCTTCCTAAGTTAAAACATTAGTATTGTGTTGTTTAAAAATGAATATGAACTTATTTTCTTTGCATTATTGAGGTCTGACAACACTGCATCTTTTTTGTTATTTTGACCAGTTGTCATTTTCTGCAAATAAATGCTCTAAATGACAATATTTTTATTTGGAATTTGGGAGAAATGTTGTCAGTAGTTTATAGAATAAAACAAAAATGTTCATTTTACCCAAACACATACCTATAAATAGTAAAACCAGAGAAACTGATAATTTTGCAGTGGTCTCTTAATTTTTTCCAGAGCTGTATATTTAGAAGCCACCTATTTTTCCTGATATGCATTGTCAAAGTAATTCAGTTATTAAACATTTTGATGCAATAGCAGTCAGTATAAAGCCTACAGCTCTATCCAGTGGGTTTTCAGTTGCACTTACTGTAACAGAAGGTATCTAATGAATTGCCTTTGGCAAAACAAGCAGCAGAACTTAGGCTGTCATGAGTTTTAAATGCACTGCCTTCAATGTGTTCTCAGAACAAGCCTCACATTCCATGGCCCTCACTTCAACAGCTGTGGAATTCATTACTAGTTGACACACCCACCCTGTGACAGTCCTATTCACCAGCAACAGCAGCAGTAGCTCCAATTCTACTACTTGCATTCAGAAGCGTAGCCATAGAAACAAGGGTGCTGAACTTACACAGACTGTGCAGCACACTGGCAAATTATAAGACACTGTCCTTGTAACAATGTCGGCACAATTCACTTCCAGGTGGCTGGATAATTTCCTGTTCTTTCAGTCACACTTGTTATACAAGGTTACCTCCATATATCGAGGATATAAAACAAATATTTTAAACACAGTTTTAAATACCAACATTGTAACTGTAACGTTTGCCTGTTTTCTTTGATCTTTTTTTTAACTTTTGTGGTTTTATTAACTTTACTGGATGTGTCTTGTTATCCCTAGCTATGTCATAAAGCACTTCTCCAGTCAATAAAGTTTGCAATAGATTTTCCTTAACTAGAGGATCCAAGAATGGTGCAAATGTTGCTAGTCTTGTTCTCTGGGTTAGTGCTTTAAATGCCTGATTTGCATGGAATCCCACATCACTCATTACAGCAGTTGACAATTCCTGCAGAACAACACACTAATTGTGACAAGACCTGGCCCCCGCATTGTTTCACCACCTTCGTGTTCACATCACTGTTCACAGAGGCCCCAGTTAGTGGCAGCCAATCACGGAACAGCTTTTGTAGATTTTTTGCTGCCTAGCAGCTGTCCTGCATGCTCCTGGGGTCCTATCCTGTCTGCATTGTTTTTGCAGACAACAGCTGTCTGTTAGTGCAGCCCTGGGAGGGTGAGAATGGCCTCTCTGTCTGAATCTAATAAAGGCTCTCAGCAGCAGCTACTGCAACAAGTGGATGGATGGCTCAGAACTGTATGAAGCACATACTCACATGGAGCCGTCTTTAACTGAGAGATTATACCATCAACTCATTATGTGTTTTAGGGAACAAAACTGCATCGTTGACACTCTGGTGTGCAGCAATCCTGTTAATCCACTTTTTTGTTTGCTGTCCAGTGCCTAGCCCAGTCTCTTTCTTTAAAGCTTACAGCTACTCCACTGCTGTTATGGCTTCACATGAGTAACTTACTTGAGGACATGTTACTTAGATGTGATTGTTTGATAATCTGCAGAAAGGCACCAAATGTTAGAATTGTAGCGATTAATCATCATTTTACATAATGAATTGTAGAGCATCTGTATGCCTTACACTGTGTTCTTGTCACTATGGAACATTGTGATGTAATAGTTTAATACAATACAAGCCATAACCACTCAACTGCAGTAAACCACGAGCCCAGGCTTTACTGCTTTACACAAATACATAACAGTATTGACAGTTATTTTGCCCTGTATGGATTGTATAGGTTTATTTGATTCTAGCATAGAGTCTTCAAAGTAATGGTAAGGCTTTTGTTTTTATCTTCTACAGCCACTGCAACTAAAAAAAATGATGTTTAAAAAAAGTGAAGCAGCGGGTATCACCTTGGGGGATTAATCAATATGCCCGGAGGTTGACTCTACCAGCCGGATTGATCAATTACTGCTTTGAAAAATGTAGGAATCTGAAAGTGAAAGTATATGGAAATTGTAAAAGATGACAGCCCACCGAATCTGCAAGAATTCTAATTATTCTACTCTGTGTTTAGACAAACCCAGGGGTGATTCCTCGGGGACCCCATGCTGCAAAACCTCCCCCACTTCCCAAGATGTAAACTCAGCAGCCTCTTATCTGCTAAGAGACAGCATGCAATATATTATAGCAGTGCTACCCAAGACTTCTAATACCTCCTACAGGAAAGTCTTCACTGAGAAATCTTAAAAGAGAGAAGTGGAAATTGGACTTAGAGTTGCTTGTTTCTCATACATATTAGAGCACAGCACACTCTCATAAGGGGGAATTCAGTTCTACCAAGTCAGATACACTTGGTCATCCACACTCGGCTTTCAAAAGAAGCTCGCACTGCTTCAGCCCAAATATGCTGCTCATTTAAATTCTGCGTCTCTCCTGGGTAGAAGGCCAGATGTAATTTTATTATAGACTAAAGGCCTAGCAGTCATTAAGTGGTAGAGGATAAGCATCGACCTCCCTAGCCAACTACACTGCAAACATTAACAGGAGCCAGAGGGTTATACTTCTGTTTGCACTGCACTGTATGTCACTATACTGGCTAATATCCAGATCCACACAGTTTATCACGTGATAGTTTGCTGCTGCTCTGACAACTTCATTGTTTATTAGCGTCAGTTCTCCACATTGCACATTCTCTTTGTCTCATGCACACATTTGCAATTTAAATCACAACCTGCATCCCCTAAGAGTCCCGCTCAAGAAGGTTTTAGACCTCTGAAACGCATGATGATGGGACACAATATGTGTTCTATATTTACAGCTCTCTATGTTGCACCACTATATTTTAACCCAGTGTACAAAGGGAACATCCACAACCACAGATCAACCTATTATAAGAACATACGAAAAGTTGGTAATGAGAAGAGGCTGTTTGGCCCATAGAGGCTCTCCCTTTGCTAGAACACCATTTGCTCCATGTCAGTGTTTCAATGTCATTTATCACCCATTATTATTATTATTATTATTATTATTATTATTATTATTATTATTATTATTATTATTATTATTAATTATCTACCCTTTTCAATGCTGCCACCAAGCTGCACTGTATTCAGTGAATTTCAAATTCAAAAGCTCTGTCTCAAATCAGTGATATTATACTTTAACACGGGTTCAGACTCCACAGTTTTCATCTCCAATCCACGCTCCAAATTGCTATCCCATGCAAATTGCTATCCCATGCAAACTGCTATCCCAAGCAAACTCAGCAATCTGCCCAATAGTACCAGTTATAACCTTACCAAGCCAGGGTTCTACTTGAAGTCCCCAAATGAAGCCTGCCAGGTTGGTATCAACCTGTTTAACCCTGAACCATGTTGATAGAGTTGTCTGACCAGACCAAACATCAAGAAAATGCTGTCTATTTGCAAAGCCTCCTGCATCTGCCTCAGCACGGTTTTGAAAAGATGAATTGGTTACAGTGGTTTGAAAGGGCTGAAATTATAGCTGCACTTCAGAAGCAGACTCTGAAGGACAGTCGTTTGCATAAACTACAATAGAGAATTACAGAGTACACATACAAGAAGATATTATACAGCTAAGAAATGTCATTTAAAAGAAAATGATGACAGTATCTCTTTGGGACAAGCAGAATACTAGAAACACACAATTCTTGATGCTTACCTGTAGTTTTCAGGTTTTGCTGAATTTATTGGACTACGTTAGTGGGGTTTATGCCTGTTTCCTTGCATGTGTGGCCAATATGTTTAGTCAGATCCTCAGACTCTGCGAGTCTGGGTCAATATGTTTTGGGCCCAGAACAGCAAAGTTTACAGCCTTTGATTTAAACCCTCCAAACATCATTACAGTCATCTCTCACTTTCGATTTAAAAAACTAACTCAAATCCTCTTTCTTGAGCACTGCAACTAAGCAAGTTACATTCCCTGATGGCCATAATAAACTGCAGAATTACGCCTTCAAACCAGTGGTGGCATTAAAAAAAAGAAAGAATAAAAAGTGTACAGTTGGCTCTGCATTGTGATGACTACAGCAACCATTACAATACAGTGTGTGTGTGTGTATGTGTGTGTGTGTACATATATTTGTTAGGGCTTATATCTTGACATTTCCTATGAATCAATAAAATGATTATTTTGTACAATTCCCAGATTTTAAATTAAGACATTTTACATTAAAATAATGCTTTAAAACACCAGGACAAAAACACCTGTTTCAGTAAACGCATTGATCATTTGAAAAACGATTTAAGAAGATGAACAATGTTCAACAGCAGTACAGACATTTGTATTTAGTGTTTAGTTTACTCTGTTTAATTTAAAATTCGGTTTAAAAAAAAACGGAATTGTAATTGATTAAAATTAAAAGGAAAAAAAGAAACTGAACTTCTACGTGTAGTGATTAGATTGACTTTGTTACACTTCTGAAAGGCATCTTGGCCCTGCATTGTACTGTAATACAAGCTATTCTAAAGCTATCACACTTGTGTGTCATTATTGATTAGATGCCAGGAGAAACCGCTTTCTTGTAGTCTGTGGACATCTTTGTTTAGTCACAGCAATAATACCTTTCCTGAAATGTATTTATTTTCAGCCAGCCCCACAGTACACACTTTACTAATATCAAACTTCATACTTTTTTATATTTATTTCTGTACCAACGTGCAACAGTGTCTGTCACATATATTGTCCAATATATTTTGTTCTGTACTCTGCATGATTGAAATATTTCACAAATATTTACAATTCTACACAATAACCTGTTCATTAACCAAGGCGATTGTTTCCAATTAAGGAAGGAGCAGGCATGAGAACGACACCAATACACTTAATGAGTAAAGTACAATTTTTCTTAAAACAAATCTACTCATATAAATAATGTGGAAACTCTAAACACATCACTTAAGGGAAATAAAAACAATTTTGGGCAAGTCTCTGTTGTTCAGTGTTTTCTTTTCTGCTGACCTTCATATGCCATATTAATGATATTGTAACCATGTGAAGCCGTTCACTTGGATCTATAAGCCAATCATGTGAGACCTGGTGGAGTAATTGCC
Source organism: Acipenser ruthenus (assembly GCF_902713425.1). NCBI lineage: Eukaryota > Metazoa > Chordata > Actinopteri > Acipenseriformes > Acipenseridae > Acipenser > Acipenser ruthenus. Next base: position 6,878,443 of record NC_081198.1, on the reverse strand, counting down.
AATTAAGTAAATACAGAGCCTTACACTTTTCCCCATAACTAGAATCATTGTAAATTGTCTTTTCAAAGTCACTCATGAAATGATTGTTCAGCTCCTTCCATCTTATTAAATGAATTCCTATCTCAAGACTATTTAAGCAGGGCGACAACTAAACCGTTTTACAGCTAAGATAGCGTAATAATTACCAAAATTAGCAGAGTGCATTTGTAGTCCTTTTGATTAACTATTTGTTGTAACGGCATCAGGTTTAATAATACTGGCTGACCAGAAAAAAGAAAATAAAGCATTCTTATTTTTCTCTGTGAGATCCATATGCAGTGAACTTGAAGCAGAGCCTTGTGTAACCATTAATCTTTTAAAGGCTATTAACCAAAAATAACCATTAAAAGGCTATTTTGTAGAATAATGCTAATATCAGTCTGCTCTCCAGAATTTAAGAGGATAAAGGTTAACCCATATTTGCCTTAATGACTTCAACAACATAAGTACTGTAACTGAAACAGACACCATATTCTACTGATTAAAATCACGTCACATTACTCAAAAGGCCTTAAATAGCATCTTGTGCAATATAAAAAAAGGACATGTATAACAGGTCAGTCCACCTCTTTTCAGAACTGAACAGCGTTATATTTACATGTCTTTCTATATGAAGGCAGTACAGTGTTTCTCAGCCTTTTCAATGGCAGGGACCACTTTGGTGTTTAAGAATTTATCAATGAACCACTACCAGCCTGGAACCAAAAACATATGCATTTATACTATCAATGCTACCATGATAGTTCCTCATTTGGCTGCAGCACATGATTACATACTACCGGCAATGAAAATGTAATAATCTTCAGAATTCATGGATAAATACTTAACAACAAGAACACTAGTACACTGTGTCATGTGTTCAGTAGCAGATTATTGGTTGGGAGTGTGGTTGGCGCCGTTGTGTTATTTTGAGAATATTTCAGGGACCACCTGGGATTTGGTCACAGACCACGGGAACCTTGCACTAGCACCATTACAACAGGATCACTGTTGCTATGTGTAAACACATAAGTGTAAAAAACACCTGACAGATTGCCAACTAAAATATTACAACAGATGAGGCTAACAGAAGTATAACGAATTCATGTAATTCTTGTATGTCTGCATTTCCCACAGTTTGGGACATAGCAGAACATTATAGATGTATCTTTAATATCCAATGCTTCACAAATGCATGTTGCCATGCCCCTTACAACACAACTGAATTCAATAAACACGGTCAGCAAAACAGCAGGTTCATAAATCCTGCAGAGGTGGTATGAAGATCCAGTGTTGTCTCATTGAAGCAGAATGTCATGTGATGTTTCAACCACTCCATTGTTTTATTTATGCATTCCTGTCCACTAATGCACAGGGGAGCAACAGTACAGGAAGTATTTCCTAAGAGCTTTAAATAACGTGTGCACAGCGAGCTCCATTAGTAGTCTCTGATGCTTATTAGTCTGATAAAGTGCTGTGTTAAATTTTGCACCAGATGTATGTTCTGATCTAGTTCTGTATTGTAAAGAATGAAACTAGTCTTCCTCACTATTTTAATAGTGCTAAAGGTAGCCCAGAAACTTTTGGATTGGGGGCTGTTTAAAATCCCGCACTGGTATTTGGATGCAGCTGAGAGACCCAAGTAGAAGGAGTCAGCATAACTTCTGGCTATGCTACATTGGTTCCCAGTGCAAATTAGAATTGATTTAAAATTCCTACAGGGCCCTAAAAGGGCTTTCCAAGCTACACCAGTAGTTTTCATTCCTCAAACCAAGAGGTATGGAGCAAACTGAATAAAGTCTTACACCTAACTGTACAGGATCAGATTCTTACTTAATTAGCAGTTTAAAAATCACCCCAGCGAGTAACCGGATGGGCATCTTGTGACTGTCACTACCTGTAGACTAAGCTATAAAGAAACACAGCAGGTGCCTGAACCCTTTTCACCATCAAGTGCTAAAGAAGCATATATTATAGCTGTGCTGATTTTGACACAGCCTTGATTTATGATAAAAGAATAATTTCCAATGCTTGATTAAGCCATTCGTCGCATTTTGTTTGCCAACGTTATGAATTGATCAAATTAATTACAAATCAAAATCAGCAACGTGCCAGATCAGTTATTTGCATCAGTTTTCCCACAGGCATTAGGGAAACTGATGCAAATACAGAGCATTCTCTAATTCTTTGCAGGTTTAGTTATTCATATTGAGTGTGTCCCAAGTTCTCTCCTGTGTTATGTAAGTATAGATTAAACTAAATTAAATTAAAAAAATATATAAGCATAGAATACAGTTAGTTGTAGATGAACCAGAATTCAATCCCCAAAGTGAAACACTGCTGAATGCCATATTGAACTCACTAGTGGTTTATCTCAAACAAGTGTTCAATAGAGATGTAATAATAGTCATGATAGATAGCACAATACTTTGGTTAAAAGATGATACATCAATCATTACAAATCATATGGTCCTGAAGGATGATTTGCATGTGATGTGATAAGATAAAGCAACCATTAATCTTGCACTACAGTATGTATGATAACACACATAGAGGTACAAGCTCAGTGTTAAATGCATTGTGTGCATGGGACACTAGATAACCATGATAAACTTTATAATGGAGCACGCATGGTGTTGCGTGTTATGTGGTTCATTGTTTAAGTTCCTATCGTGGATCTTGTCATATAAAGAAGTATCACGATTCAAATTGAAGGCTTTCATCGCCACGGTTCCCACTTTTAAAGCAAAGGTTACCGTTAATGAAAATGTATACTAATTTATTCTATTAAATACACAAACTAGAACGCTTCAGTGTGTTGCTACAGCCTTAACAATTGTATTTTGTTCAGGCTTGGTGGTCCAGTGGTTAAAGAAAGGGGGCTTGTTACTAGGAGGTTCTTGGTTCAATCCCAGCTCAGCCACTGACTCACTGTGAGACCCTGAGCAAGCCACTCAACCTCCTTGTGCTACGTAAAACCGAGGTCCTATTATAAGCAACATTTGTAAGGTGTAGTTCACCCCCTAGTCTCTGTAAATCGCTTTGGATTAAAGCGTCTGCTAAATGACTATAATAATAATAATAATAATAATAATAAAAAGAGCTGCTGTTAAAACAGATGTTGCATAAAAAATAAATCTTCTGTCGCATGCATTGCTTGTAGTAGTTTTACTTACCCCTGGTCTCCTTAAAAACTCACTGTAACTAATGCAATCTGAAAGTAATAAATCCTTGATGCTGAAGGCTGTTGATTGGATTTGGTCAGAGGCTCATCTGGAAAAAGCATGGCTGCGTGGTGTGCAGGGTGAGTCATAGAGTCAGGGGAGCTCATATTCACTTCCTGACTATGTAAAGTGAATGGCCTTCTCTGGGGATTCCAGGGGGAGCATTGCATTGGCAGGCCAAAACCACTGGTGAGCTGCAGACGACTTCTGCTTGTGAATGTAAAGAGGCATAGGTTTGGTCATGGGATCACAGAACACCCACTGACCTTCAGTTCTCCTGAGCTGTTGCAGGGAAGTGATGCTGTGATGGAATGCAATTGGACATTCTAAGTTGAGGAGAAATTAGGGGGTAAAATAATTGGGCATCCTAAATTAATAAATAAATAAATAGCTGGATATTAAATAGTTGATTGAGCAATCATATTAACCAGAAATTATGAAAACACATTCATATTAATAATGTCATATTTTCCCTTCATTTAAATGTCAACTTAATATTCTGGCTATGAATATAAGCATTTGAATTACAGTACAATGGTGCCCATCAGTAAATCAGGGCAAGGTAACACTTTAGTCGTCTTGAGATTTGCTGAACTTAACATTAATTAAATAATCAATTCAATCAGCTTTTGTTAATTGACTCTTGCCCTGTTAGCCTTCAGTATTGTCCATCGATCTGCAAGAGAATACAATCAACCGTTCCTCTTAACATTTAGAATGACAACCATGTGCCTTCTGTTTACCCTACAGTACATACACCCTACAGATGTGCTGACACCAGCATTGCATTTTGGTGTTTTACAACAGTTTTTTCATTAACACTGGTATTACTGATACGATTTCAAAGGCATACATGTAAACATATGGAATACACAGTATTGCATGTGTAATTGTTTGCAGAGTAAAGTTAAGTAGAGTTTTGCAAATCTCAAGGCATTCAACTGAGATAATCTATAGGGCATTTGAGTTCTACCCCATGTACTCTCACCATGTGACCATCTCTACAAAAAGAACAGCTCACAATTAAGACAACTCACTGTCAGTCCACTTCCATTTTGGGCAAAATCTTTATAAAAGTTCAGTTCTCTGTAAGATCAGTTTACTACCTTTGGTCCTTTTGATGGTAGTAACATTCATCACCTTCATTTCTGGCAAAACAAATCCTAGTGGATCCCTCCTTTATTGACTTAATTTTCTTCAGCCCATGATATTAGGAATCCTGACTGTGAACCTAACCCTTCCTACAAACCCCCTTTTTGTTCTATAATGGTATATAATGTTAGCGCGGTACTGGAAATGAACATCAGAAATGTACAATATACCTGCCTTCAAAGTAGGGTTACAATCCCAAGAACCAAACAGCAGTGTTCATGTTAATAAAATGACCACCCGGCCTGGGGAGCATTGCTTTGTCCGGGTCATTTGGATAAAGAATATTTGTGTATGTCTTGTGGCCCCTCAGGGGTCCCAGGCCCCTGGTTTGGGAACCACTGCCACTTCAGCCAATAAGGAGCTGTGTCCAAATTATAGCTATTTTATAAATACAAACATGCACAGAGACAATAACACAGTGTTTTTATGATTTGGTGTTTACAGTGCATGACTAACAAAGAAGCCCTGTGCTACCTGAAAGGTCTTGCTGGAACTGGAAATAGATTAAAATTCTCCTCCAAAAGTCAGAAATTAACATTTATACAGGGAGCTCTGTTTGTACAATTCTACTACTGCCACCTCCACTGTAGAATCCACTCTTGGTGTTGATCAGTTCCATAACATTCTGTTTAAATTTCCACACAAAACAAGATGGTCAAAACATTAATTAGTAAATTGAAAGAAATATATTGCATACACTGTTTTCTGTAACATGCATAGATGCAATAGATGTGCATGGTGGAGGAATTTTAGGCAAGTATTTTGTTAGCTACAATTACTTGTATACCAGTATATAGTATATGCATAGCAATATTTGAGTTGTATTATTATTGAGACTTATTTCAATAAAGCCACTGCAGCACACACTGAATGTTCCCTCATGCCAGTACTGAATATACCACCCTGTTTCATTACAGTGACAAATGATATACATTATATATATATATATATATATATATATATATATATATATATATATATATGTATATATATATATATATATATATATATATATATATATATATATATATATATATATATATCCCATAGGCCCTTATACTCTCTAGCATTAGATACAGCACAGTCGCCAATGGGCAGAAAGATTGGTTTGGACTCAGCTAAAGAGTTAAGATGAACTTCTCACTAACAGCACCTCAGAATGATATGTGTGACTGTGCCTCTAAGCTATGGGTGATGCCACTGAGAGATATATAGAGTCAGTCTGTTTCAGTGGTGAAAAAAGGGGATAAGGACTGATCCAATTAACCTGGCCAAATGTTCCTCTGAAATATGTCACCGCCCCCCTGACCTCACGCCCTTCCCAAGCTCAGTTTTACTGGCTCTAAGGCTTCGCTGCTCAAATATCTTAAACTAAGCAGAGATTTGTTTGCAAATCATGCTCACCCCTTCTAAATGTAAATGTAAATTCAGTATGCAATAGCCAGAATTATCAAAAGTAATACTAATTGTATATTGATAATACAAATATATATCTACAGTTACAGTGCTACAGCACTTGAAAAAACTTGAAGTGTGATGCTCCAAGCTTAAAACATGGTTTGTTTACATTGGACTTCACAAATGTAGGGCACGTCATATGCAAAACTAATAGGGTGATTGGACAGCATTGCCAGAGGGGGGGCTGAATTAATGTGCCAACAGATGTCAACAATGGATCTATACAAGTTCATTATTGGCTATGCAGAATGTCAACACGGGGCCAGCGACGCAGCCTCAAATTCATCCTGTGTCATTGTAAGACCTCCTTACTCTTTCATCTGATTGCGCATCTGTTATTTTACCAGCAACACTTGTAAGGCTGGTGATCCTAAATAGAATTGTTCAGGTCCAGACAGATCATGGATTCATCATATTGGGAACCATGTAAACTTCCAGAGGGCTCAGATGCTCCTGCTGAAAGCTGTGGAAGATTTCAAAATCACAAGCCAGTACCTTAATCCAATAAACCTCTCTCCATGAAGTTCAGTTAAGTCCTGAGCTACAATGCAGATTCCCACTGGATAACATAACCAGTGGTGATCCAAAGAAAACAAATGTTCCTCTCTGAATATCACCTCTCTCTAGACCTCCCTATACTCCCAAACCCAGTTTTACTGTCTTTAAGGCTTACACTGTTCAAATATCTTCATTTGTTTGCAAATCACGCTCACCCATTCTAAATGTAAACATAAATTCTGTGTGTCATAGTCTGAGTTATCACTTTTATGTACAGAAATAATAAGTGAGTACATTACAGCAATTAATGACTTAAGGTTTGAAAGAGATATACTATATAGTAAAATGTTAGAAGCTGAGGCTGCTTCCTAAATAGTGTGCGATTCGTCGAGGGTTTAGATACAAAGGGATAGTTATGAGGATGTTCTTCAGACTGAATTAAAAAGAAATACAGTTAACTGTAGCATGACAAGAGCATTTACAAGCTTCCACAAAAAGATACATTATGTGATGTCACTATCTCACAGACCCCTTGAAAGTGCATCCAAATGGCTTATTAAAGGTTACAATAAAAATGAATGGGGACATTATTGTTATTAAGCACTAACCACTACATTGGCTCTTTGCTAGCACAGCAGCAGTAGTCATGTGTACCTGCTGTATCTATGTAGAATACTTAATAGTCTTGAAACGCAGCTGCTAACACCCAACACTTATCAGTGAATGTAGTCAGAAACTGCCATATAGGGCAATATGATTACATTTCAACATTCGAGCTATTCAGCTAAGGATAATAGCTGAGATCATACAAAGTTATGGGAAAGTTAAAAGAATGGGTTATTTTCTGTTTTAAATAAGCGTTTTCAGTCAAACCCCTCGGCATGTCATTCTTTATGTAACGCCAAAATGATCGATGCATTAAACCAACGCAAATAATCTGGTGTTAGTTGTATGCAAATCGTCTTAAATACTGTTTTTTATTATCAATACTTTAATTTCACCTTCCGTTGTTTGGTCACACGCGCAGCTTTAGATATTTTCACTGTCCAATAAAGCAAACGATGTTTTTCTACTGAACCGTTCCTCCTGCAGTTAGCAGATATGTTATTTATTCAACAGAAGGGATATAATAAGATTTGCTTGAAATGCATGAATACATACTGTGTGATCCACGTTGGCAGGTATTGATGGTGTTTTATTCTGACAGTCGTGAAATCAAGAGTAGCGAATGCACTTTCTATCCTTAGCAACCTCAAGTTACACCCACTGCAAGCATACTGTATACGGTGCTACAGCTGCGGCTAACAATATTTTCCTTGTAAATACAGTAGTTGTAATGCTAATAGTCGTGTGATATGGGTTCGAACGCCCTCCTGTGTTACCTTGCTACAAGTTTACCGATCCCTCAATACAATCCGTGAATCACAAGTACAAATGGGTTCGCTAACGAAAACAATATTATAGAAACGAGAAAAAAAAAATCTAAAACATAGAAAACACAGTATTATAAAGTGCATGGTATGTTATATTAAAAGTCACCAAATTCACAGAGTTACATCCATGCATGCTTTTAATATAGGACAGATTGTACATCCATAACGGAATAACGGAAATAAACAGAAATTAGGTACTAAACTGATACTAAACCGTACTATACAATCAAACCCCCGTTGCACTTTCAAGACTGCATGAATTTAAATAGGCCAGCCACACCATGTTCGCATGGTACGGTAGGAAAAGTACAGTTATGAAGAAATCCGACTGCTTCACTGCCATTATTAAACAAGTTACATACGTGTTTGATATCGTGAGAAAACATTAAACAAAGATGGAAACTCTTACCATAGAGCGAGGGTGGGATTTCACTTCTTCTGCCCATTGCACTGAGGTCGACTGAGATTTGGTATGTTTCTTTGATGTTGTGATGGCATGTAATACTGATAGTGTGTGAAAGGCGTCTTGTTTGTTGCCTCAGAACCGGTATATAATGACCCCTCTTTCTGCGTTCTGAGCCGCTCAGTCTAACGTCAGCAGAGTTTACAGCACTAAGTAGAAACTAGCGTCATCCAGTGTAGCGAGTGGGAGCAGAGACCCAGACTACAATGAAATTCGCTGCTTAAAGGAGAAGCGGGCGTTTTTAGAATTACAGTATAGTGATTATGATTTCAATTAGTGAAATTACAACTCTTCTAAACTGTAATCTATCAAGACCAGTGATAATTTTACACACAGTGCATTTAAATGGCACAATTAAGCAAATGCCCCCCCACAATTAAAAAAATGAACTGGGAGACGTGGATAGGAAAAAAAAACAGTAGCCTAAATCTAGTTAACATTAAATTAAGTATTTTAATGTTAAGTATTTTTTAAAATGTGTTTCAGGATTATGTGTGATTGTTTAACACCAAAATATAAGAAGCATGATTTCTAGATTAAATAAATGCCTGATCCAGTGTTTTAGGGGTTAAGTTCTCACAGTCTACTGAATTTGCGGGGTTTTCTGTATAAACAGCATGTTTTGTACACCGTTTTGTTATAACTAAGCAAAAAACAATGATAGTTTTTTTTTTTTTTTTTTTAAAGCCACACAACACACACATACTGTAATGTCTTTATGTAGATTCCAGCTTGATGGGTTACACTGTTACTATAGGGAGGCTTAATATACGGTACGGTATTATTTATTTATTTATTTATTTATTTATTTATTTATTTATTCATTCAAAAAGTACTGTAGGTTTGTGGCGGAAATATTTCGAAGCTGAAAAAGAATGCTTATCTTTGTCGTGAGTTGGGGTTCAGACACACTGACAGGGGACAGATGCAAACCTCGGTCCCTGTCTGTCATACAGAATTAGTTTCCTTATCTGGAACAAACAGACTTAACCACCTGTCACCTGTGGAATTGATGTCTACAGATGTGATGCTATCAATTGTGTCCATGTATCAAATAATGCCACGAGGAATCTTTCCATCTACTGTTGGTTTTATTTTATTTTGATGTTTCGCTTTTGTGGAGTTCCTTATATCTAGTTTACCATGGTATTTTTGGACTTTTACCCTGTTTTTTCTATGGTAATACCATGTATTAACCATAATCGACCCTGGTTTACCATGTTCATTAATATGCTTTACCATAGCTCACTGTTCTTTACATTGCTTTCCTATGCTTTACCATGCTTTCACTGTGCTTTATTACGCTTTGCTATGCTTTTAATATAGTGAACTTGTATAAGGGTTATTCATCACTGGGAGTACAGAGCTTCAAAGACTGCAGATGCCAGCAATCAAATTCAATATATTTTGTGTTGCAAGCGCAGACTCTTAGAAAAGAGTGTGTCTGGCCATTCTACATGTTTATTTAATAATGTCTCCTTTGGGTTTTCTCTTGAACGCTTGTTGTGCACAGGGATCTAAAAAGAATAAACAAGCCAAGTCATATCTGTAACATTTAGTAAGCGTTTTTTTTTAATGTATTTTTTGTTCGTTGTCTGGGTACCACAAATATAAAAGGAAAAGGTACGGAAGATATTTTATGTCCACTTGTTTGACCTAGTTTTACGTCACGATTAATACTTACCTCTTTACAGTGTTGAATATTTTAATAAAAACTTTATGCAGGAACAAAACTATCAAACTGGGACAATAAACTGTCATATATTTCAGAAGACTCGCATTCATATATATATATATATATATATATATATATATATATATATATATATATATATATATATATATATATATATATATCTCGTATATATATCGTATCCCTTTCAGTTCAAGAACAAGAGGCAGCAGGACTTAGAGAACGCACTTTGTAAGCAGATCATGGAGCATTACTGATGAAACAAAGACAGTTTCCAAAGCTTTTCCAACTGGCAAAATCTGAAAAACAGATTTAATAAAAAAATACATTGTTCGTTAGTTCTGACAGGCATAACAAACCGCTGTGAAAGCATATTGTATTATTTACAAAAACAATTTTGAGGAAATTGCAGATATAGTACTGGAATAGATCCACAATGTATACAACTCAAGCATTTGTGAATTCTCAACATCACTGACTATCATTTTTGTGAAATTTGCCTTGAGGGACTGTATTTTAAAGCTTGGTAAGCGCATATATTTTAAATTGAAACATAAACTTAAGGCATGTAGGCAAGTTTTGGTAAACAAATATTTGGCGTCCCCTAGTGGAGAAAGTAGCTCAGACCAAATTTTAACAGCCATTGATTTCAAAGTTTATAAATTATTCTTGCGATTATCTCACTATAATTTGAGCGCTTTACCCCTGCAGTAATCAAGATGGTATTTCTTAGAGAACAGATATTTTAATCATTGCCCTGGAACACTGTCCTATGCATGCAACACCATGAATACATTTAGTGTAAACAGAAATCAATTAGGTTGTCTCACACATAATTCATTAGATGATCTAAGAATGTGGCGCATTATTGACCAGCCACTCTTCTGGTTGTGTGAAGTATGTGGAATGAAAAAAAGGATTTATATTTATAAATGATAGCCCAGAACATTACCTCTAATGGAGAACCATAGTAAGACCATACAGTAAAGGAGGGTGCCTTTACTGAGCCACACCAGTAATGTTTCCTACAGCACCTGTCTGCTGTCCTTTAATGTCTCCCATTCAAATACTGTATTAACCAGAAGCAACACTGTTAAAATTGTGACTAGATCTAAGGTTGGTATAACTGCAAGCATTAAAATGCCTATTTATTGGATCCACTGAGTTAATAGATGTAATATTTATTTAAAAGTGTATAGCTATTTGAATCATTCAGTACGTTTTACTGGCCATGCTTTTCCGTGTGCCATGTAGATATCACGTGGGTTTTAAAGGAATCACGTGTTATCACAAACATAAAGGTACCCCACAGGTTAAATAAAGCTTCCTTTCCGTGGTTTGTGATACTTGCAGGTCCCGACTGCAGGGCTCAGGTATAGACTGGGAGGTGAGGAGTTCAATCCCTGACTGAACAACAGCTTGTAATTATCTAATTAAAGCAATCTGCATAACAAAGAAAAGAATCAACCAATGCGCGACCTGCCTGAGCTTTGCCAGAAGAGTCTTGCTTTTTAAAATTCAAGTCTACAGCCTACGTTCTACATTGCATCAGTATATCTATGGGCACAGTTTCCCAGTTTTGAAAATACTGCATAATACATGAATACTAGACTTGCAGTTTATTGTTTAAAGATACACCTCTATAAAGGATACCAGTATATTAGAATTAATACATTGTAGGGCTTTTTTTTTTGTTTGTTTTCATGTTATTGATATATGGACCAAGCTTTTAGACTCACTGTCATTTATGCAACTTGAAAGCAATGCTCTATTTCAGAAGCTTCAAGGTTTATATAATCATTGATGGCTCAAAACATCATAGCAGGAGAATAAAACCCTGATTGATTTTGTTTAATACACTCCTTACCTCTACTAATGATGGAGTGCATTAACCCAATGTGATGTACACCAGCAATGGCTGTGTGCCATTATGCTGTAATTGAGTCTACAAGGGACACCTTGGGTACTAAACATGTCTAGAACAGACACTTTTCCATTGATAGCAACTGCCTGTTCAAACCTGTAGGCATGCTATGATTTTTAACTTCTTTTTAACATTTGTTGTATTTGGTGCAATTGATTACAAGCACTACACACATATCAATTTGTTTTTGTTATTTAATGCCATATGCTGAAAGAAATGCAATATTTGTCAAATAATTTCATACTTCAGATGATGTCAAATCCTGGGTTTGTGTTAACAAACCATAAACTGTAACTTGGCAGTTTGTAAAACCCAGCTTGTATGCAAGGTAAAATATGCTTGTCATCTATTTCTTATACACCTTAATAAAAACTCTAGCATTTTAATGTGAACACAGGGGTCATTAATTGCAAAAGATATTTGCAAAAAAGACACAAGTAAGTGTGTGGTAGCTATATTGAAGAAGTAACAAAAGTAGAACAAACTTGTGAACATATGGGCACACGGTCAGCTCTTCATGGCTTAACTGAGATTCAATTAGGGTCTCCTGCACGAGGAACCAGATTGAGTTGGTAAGTAACCATTCAAAATGAATCAGATATTCAGCCGTAACTTTACTGACTCAACAGCATTTCGGAATAAACACAATCACATTCAATATTGCAAATGGTAGACTTCCTAAACCCCCTGATACTGTGAGGTAAACAACATACTAAATAGAAATTGTGTTTTTTTCAAAGATCAGCAGCATATTATGTGATCCCAAACTCAATGTCATGCAAGCTACTGAGGTCCTGGTGGGCAACATGATACCTCTCAGTCAGAGACACACATAAAAAATGCATTTGAGCATCACTTCTCATAAGTGAATAGCGAAGCCCTTACATGTGAACATGTCTCACTTAATAAGTATGCCTCAATCTCACTGCCTTTCAGGCCCTTACTCCTATTTGTATCCCACAGAGAACATGGCATGAAATGACATTGCAAACTAATATGTCAAGTAGAAAAGGGAAAGGGAAATACTGATGATTAAGTAAGCCTATTTGCATACAATTCTCATTTGGTTAATGATGCAGCCAGTAAGTAAAATGAGGTTCTGTTTCCAGCTACAGAAAGGTTAAGCTTGCTTCTTTCCTAAGGCAGCATAAGCCATTGTCTTTTTATGGCACATATCCCTCTTTGCTTAATGGATGTCATTTGGGTGAAGAAAAGGGGTTTGCTTTAATTTGCAGTACAAAACAATTACGACACTGTGAAAAATGACAACAAAAAAAAAATGTATAGCTTTTAGGTAACTTGTTACAATTTTACAGAAAGGTCAGTTTTCTCATAAGCAGAATATCTAGAGTTTTATTGATGTAAATAACTGCATTATTTAGCTCTACCTTTTATGTAGACCTCAAGGCTTTCCTTCTAAAAAAGGTTTAGCTTATATTGGTAGTTGGTACATTCCTCAGGCTGTTCAATCCAGCAGGTGGAAATAACAAATGATGCCTAGGTCAGATCTTGCAGCTGGATGTCAGTGAGCTTTATTTCTGGGTTGAAATGCACTTGGCAAGGCCCCCTGGCTACAATCAACCTGCTTTTATCAGCAGGCCTGTGCAATACAAGGCCACTTACCTGAGGGACAATATTGGTTGCAACAGCAAAGGAGGTTACCGTGTGATTTCTGTGTCATGCTAACCATAAAACCATAGCAAGGGAATAATAAGGCATGCTGATTTGGAAAATAGGTAACAGTCATTATATCGATCTCTAACCTTAACTTCAAATTTGATTTTGATATTGTTGTAAAAAATGATTATTGTGCAATGTTGAGCATCATATCCAAACCCTTTTGTTGGTGGTTCAGAGCGTCCACTAAAACGTGGATGCATTTTGCTACAGAGAGGTCTCCTAGGAGCTACTTAGGTTGTAAAGCATCTGGATTGAAGTTACTACAGACATGACTCCTCTGGCTCTTGGGTATAATTGTAGTGTTGTAAGCCTTGTCACTCAGGTTTGTCAGCAGTATCTGAGGTGGAATTCTCAACTCAAGCCTTTGTGCATATTACATGACACAAATTTTGACATTAGACAGGACAGCTTGTCAAGGGTATGTTGATATATACCGTATAAAACCACTTCACTATTCATTAAGAACATGACATCAATGCAAGATAAGGGACTGCAGTGTTCTCAGAAAGAACTACCATAGGCAATGGATCAGTACGGAAATATCCAAGGTTGGTTGGGTCTACACCTCACGTAATGTTAATATTCACATAGATAAGCAGCTTGCCAAAGAGAGTTCCAGAATCTGTGTCCTAGAAATACACTTTGTATATATGACACTCTTTGTAGGTAAAAGGTCATGACTGCTAATGTTATTGTTTATTACACAGATTGTCACTTACAGCTAACAAATATGAGGCCACAACAGCTTCTTCTATAAATGCAGAACTATAGCCATTACCTTTGCAGGTGCAGTAAATTCAATTGCATTTACACATTTTATTTTAATTGTTTCCCCTGTACCTGGTCATTTTTTTTCTAATTCTTTTACAAATATTACAGTTGAAACACCAATGTGTAAAGTGTATCATTAAGACAATAACAATAACAATTCAAATTTAAAAGTTAAGTTAGATACATATTATATAGATATAAACACATTTATTTTAAAATACATGAATAGATATGTAGCATAACATTTACAATTATTTGGAGCGAATGGATTCAATTTTGATTTATCCTGGTCAGTGGTTTCAAGGAGACAAAAGGGGTAAACACTTTCCATTTACTAATATTCAGATACTGTACTTAGTGCCACTGGGGGCCTGGTCATTGCTGTTAAGGGCTTGTAGCCAGAATATTCCATTTATAACTAGACTGTGAGATATACCTCATATTAAGCACATTGTGGATATGCATTGTATATACACTTTATAGGTTAAAATAACATGATTTTATTCTAGTCAGAAAATGGAAGATGAAAAAAGAAAATGCGATGCCTGTGGTTTCCAGGACTACACAGCAAGCTGAAGTGTCAGTTTTAATCCAGAAATAGCAGCTGTGTGGAGAGTATTCTTGTATGTTGTAGGTGTGAGTGGGAGGTTGGCTGATGGTGTAGTACTTGATAATGAGATCATTAGAAATGCAAGGCTGTAAATAAAAGTGTATTATTTGAGATGTGTGGGAACATTAGTATATAGCTTAACCATGGGCCTGCTTCAAGCGGTCAGTGGACATGCAAAACTGTAATCATGTTAATACATGTAGTGACTGTCGGTCTGCAAATAAAATGAACTATCGGCCATAAGTTTTAAATAAAAAAAATGAAAGTCATAGTACTGAAATTCGAGTATGAATCTCCAAAATAAATTATTAAGATAAACTTTTTTTTTTTTTTTTCGCAACGCGCCACCAACATTTTGAAGTAAGGAGACAAGTAACGAAATTGTGTTTTTTAAACTAGCCCTCCAAAACAGCGCTTATATTTAAGATGGCACTCTAGGCTGTAAAATATTTAGTTGCAATTTAGTTTAAATCAGAGAAATATCATTTTAAATAATGCCCTTTACTTTGACGTGTGCATGTCATTGACTGCATAAACATATATATATATTTTTTTATCTTTCACTGATTTATTCATTATTAGGGGAGACCCTGTCTTGTTCATTCAATGAAACAGTGTTGATAAAGATTATTATTTAAATACAGATGACTGCAGTCGATTGCAATGGTAATTATTACATATTATTATAGTTATTACATATTATTATAGTTATTACATATTATTATAGTTATCCACATCACACTGTATGACATTTCCCCAATAATAATGAATCTCAGTAGCTGAAAAAAGAAGCATAAGAGGAACATTTCTATGTGACTGGGTTCAGAAAATAATGATCAGGACTGCTTAAATCAATGTAGGAGTTTCCCAGCAGCAGATCTTGAAATGTATTTATTTGGAAGAAAAAAAACCCCACAAATATTATGCCTTAATTTGATTAAACCGAATAATGACGTTTATTACAACCTGCGCACGCATGACTGCACGGAGCTGCAGGGTTGGAGGAACCAGGCTGCAGAGATACCCTTTCACCCAGGGGTGCCCAATCCTGGTCCTGTAGGGCCGGTGTCCTCCTGGCTTTTGTTCCAACTGCCCCCTAAATTACTTAATTTGACCAATCAAGCACTTATTAGAAGCTTAATTGGTCTAATTAAGCAATTTAGTGTACAGTTGGAACAAAAACCAGGAGGGACACCGGCCCTCCAGGACCAGGATTGGGCACCCCTGCCACCCTTCTCTTGCAGGGGTGAGTTCTCCCGGGGTTGACAGTTTCGCCCTGGGTTGAAACTGGTAATGTGAATTTTCCAGTTCGCCGCAGGGCATCGCCGGGGCGAACAAGCGTGTGAAAAGCCCGTTTGATTCTGTTTCATTGATAATGTTTAAAAAAAAAAAAAAAAAACTCCTCATTTTTTATTCAAACCGAACAAAAAAGCGAGTTCAGTTAAATAATTTTCCCGGGATTTGACTCGTTGCAAAAATGATAAGTTTCCTCTTAATTACGATTTAATTAAATCAATTGAAGAACTCGCTGTTTGCGTTCGGTTTGAAATAAAATAAGGAGCTGCCTTTTTTTTTTTTTTTTTTTTACATTATCAATGAAACAGACTCACAGTCTCAATCAAATTACAGGAGAAAAAAAACTAAAGTGAACCTTTTTCACAATTAACACTTTTCCAAGTTACTGGTTAAATATTATATTCTTTATTTTGCTCTTTGATTTTTACTGTACTTTATAACTGCTGTTATCTGTAATGTGATATTTTGTAAGGTGAGACTCTGTATTGTGATATTTTGTAACAACTGTATGTCGCGCCCTGCATAAGGGCTAATAAATAATAATAATAATAATAATAATAATAATAATAATAATAATAATAATAATAATAATAATAATCAGTCAGCTCAAAAAAGGGACATCACGTGATCAAAAGTACATACCAAAACCGAGGACCTAATTGTTCTGCGTGATGGCCTCATAATCGAAAGGAATAGAAGAAAAAAAAAAACATGCACGATAAAAACAGCCAAACCGCCAATGACAATATTTACTCGATAGATGCTTTCAAAACAACCACATGGCTGCAAGCACTTATTCACAATATCAACGTTAAGCAACAGGGAAAATAGGGGAAAAGTCATCGAGCCTGTGATGTCTGAGACACGTGACATGAGGAACTGCTGTAATTGGTTAAATGTGGTGCCCGAGTAGGCCAAGGGGTTAGGACGATCAAGGTTTTGTCACAACACGACCAGAGGAAATTCTGCAGAGATGTTGAATTTCAGGAAGGTAAATTATAATATATTATGTTTGCAATAGTAAAAGCTAAAGTAAACAGTTGTGTCAGGCAATGTTGTTTCTGTTCTTTTACTCCCCCCTGTATTAAACTAAGTATGTAATGCCTTGCTTTCTTGTGCTGTGCGTATATATTTGTAAACAATTTCATACAGTGTAGCAGAATTTACTGTAATGATTAAATTGTCTGATTCAAATAAAAGTCACACGCGGGTGTTGCCAGGTTCTGTCCTCGGTTAGATACGCGTTGGCCACAATCTACTGTACATGTATTTAAATTATCGCATTGTGTACAAGGTCAGGCGGCCACCCTTGGTTCTGTTCTGACAGTGTTGCTTTCGTTCAGTGCAGTCGTGTCTGTGTAATGCAGCCCTAATACACCTGCTTCTTCAAATTGCATTTATTAATGAAAGCAGTTATTTGTGTAACTATTGCAGCGTGAAGTTTATAATCCTAAATGCAAGATTTGAAAGTTTGATTCCTGTCCACGGCGAAGTTGTAACTTTCTTATATACTCATCTGTCCTACCTTAGTGGTTTGGTTTCCTTTTTTATTATTATTATTATTTATTTCTTAGCAGACGCCCTTATCCAGGGCGACTTACAATTGTTACAAGATATCACATTATTATTTTTACATACATTTCCCCATTTATACAGTTGGGTTTTTACTGGAGCAATCTAGGTAAAGTACCTTGCTCAAGGGTACAACAACAGTGTCCCCCACTGGGGATTGAACCCACAACCCTCTGGTCCAGAGTCCAGAGCCCTAACCACTACTCCACACTGCTGCCACTTTTAGCTGCGAAATGGAAATTGGAATGGAGTTTATATTTAAAACTGAAGCTAAAGTTTATCACATCAACATGTACTCTGAACTGTTACATTGCAACTCATACAATGACACTCTCTTGATTCACACTGCCAGACAAGCGTTCTAAAGAAATAATCCTACGTTTTATGGGAGTGCCTTTTCGTCTTTCAGTTTAACCAGCATTAGGATAATAGGAATATCTGACACCTCGCTGAATACTTTGTTCTCCTCTTGCTACAGCTGTTCAGAGCCAGCACTCTGACAGGATTGAGATTGCAGCATACCAGTGCTCAGGCAGCCCCAAGTGCAGCTAAGGTGTCTCAAAGTGGTTTTAATTTTGGTAAGTAAAACTTTTCCAATTGTGGATGTTGTACTTCTCTTCATATTTTTCAGTACATTTTTAAATGATACAATTATGCATTTTGAATACATACCAATATATCTGTCTGATTTATACATTTGGTTTTATTAATGATGAGAATGCAATTAATGTCCAAAACAATTATGTTTGCAGAGCTCACCGAACAGCAGAAAGAATTTAAAGCTACCGCTAGAAAATTTGCCCGAGAGGAGGTAGTCCCTGCTGCGCCCCATTATGACAGAACTGGAGAGGTAAGTGCTGTATTCAGCTATTCCATGTGGAGTTGTTTCTCAGATATCCTGTGCTCTAACACAGAATAATAGAGATGCATGCTGCTTTGTGTTTTAAATCCTTTTTGATATCTTACTCTACAACTGACTTTTAAATATTCACTTTGCTATCAATCCTGTGACAGTATCATTTTGATTTGAAGGGCTGGGATATAACTGTTTTTTTTTTTTTTTCTTTTAGTATCCTGTACCTCTTATCAAGAGAGCCTGGGAGTTGGGTCTGATGAATTCTCACATTCCAGAAAAATGCGGTACAGTATATGTAATTATTTATTGTCTAATTCAGTTGGTATTGTGATTTATTAAACAACCTATCCCTGGGAGCTGAAGATTTTTAATTAAAATGTTCTTTTCTCATTGCTGTAGGTGGCATTGGACTGGGCATTTTTGATGCATGCCTCATAACAGAGGAGATAGCATATGGGTGTACTGGCGTTCAAACTGCTATTGAAGCAAATTCTTTGGGAGTAAGTTACATTCTTCCAATGAAACATCTATAAAAGAAATGATCCATAAGTTGTACTAGTATTTATGATTTTTTTTATTTTCTTAAAAGCAAATGCCAGTCATCATTGCAGGCAGTGAACAGCAACAAAATAAGTACTTGGGAAGAATGACGGAGGAACCTCTGATGTGTGTAAGTGTTCTGGAAACTTATATTATTATGGCAGACAGTGTTATAATGTGGTGTTCCATTTAGCTTGGGCTAGGATCCCCAATTGTTTGTGATACACACTATTTAACTTAGTATTGAACACATTCATGTACATACGCCACAATTGCTACTCATGCCAACATATGTGAACATAAATACAGTAATACATATGTAGTATATTGTGTGTCAAATGCAAAAGCTTTTAATAGTGTGGATAAATAATATTAAGTAGATCACATGTAAAAAAAAAAAAAGAAAACTGATGGGCTGTGTGTTTTGAACTCCATTGTTTTTTTTAACTCCAAGGCATACTGTGTGACCGAGCCAGGAGCTGGTTCAGATGTGGCGGGGATTAAGACCAGGGCAGAGAGAAAGGGTGACGAGTATATCATTAATGGGCAGAAGATGTGGATCACAAACGGTGGCAAAGCTAACTGGTAAATCCTGTATGCAAGTGCTTGTACTGTATGAGGCAGACTGTAATCCGTGTGCCTCTTTGAATATGTAGCTTGATGTTTAACAACACAGAGAACAGGACCAAAACAATCAAATGAAAGAAAACCAAAGTTTTTCCTTTTGTATGTATACAGGTATTTTCTCCTGGCTCGTTCCGATTCGGATCCCAAAACTCCAGCAAACAAAGCTTTCACCGGCTTCATTGTGGATGCTGATACCCCTGGAATCCAAGTTGGAAGAAAGGTAGAGAGACTACATACTTATAAGAAGTAACCACACAAAAACAAAACAAAGTTTATTTAATGAGGTAAATGCTGAAAGGTAAATGAGAAATGTTTATACCTTTTTAAACCTGTGAGGCAGGCATGCGTGATAGGTAACTAGAGAATGTAAAACAGATGAGAATCTGTTTTTCATTGATTCAGTCTTTTGTCTTAAAAAAAAAAAAAAAAAAAAAAAAAAAAAAAAAAATTCTGCATAGATAACTGATCCTGTTTTGTGTACTGTTAGGAAATGAATATGGGCCAACGCTGCTCTGACACAAGAGGAATTACATTTGAAGATGTAAGAGTACCCAAGGAAAACGTACTTATAGGAGAAGGAGCTGGTTTTAAAATTGCCATGGGAGCTTTTGATAAAACCAGACCTCCGGTGAGTACAGCAATTTCAAAATATTTGTACAAATAGAAAGGTACAGTAATAATGTAATTGAAACTATTTGAATTTCATATAGGTACACTGTACTTAACTTAAGTGATGCTTTCCGTTCGTCCGTCTTTTTAAAATGATTGTTTCATGCATAACAGACTAACGCAATTACAGGTTGCAGCTGGTGCAACAGGACTGGCACAGAGAGCATTGGATGAAGCAACAAAGTATGCTTTGGAAAGGAAGACATTTGGAAAATTCATTGCAGAAGTGAGTATTTTTGTGTTGTCCTCGATATTGTTATTATATAAGATGACACCCACGAAAGAAACATAACATTCTTTGAACAGCTCACAATACAATATTGACAGAAGTTATTTGTCCACTAGCCTCATCCTCTGTAACCCAACTGTAACTGTGGTTCATTTGCTTAAGCTGGATATGGTGTTAATTGATCATTCTCATACTCTGAATAATCATTTAAAGAGAACTGTAAGATTTAATAACTTTATATTTGTCATTCTCTCTGAAATAGCACCAGGCAGTCTCATTCTTACTGGCAGAGATGGCTATGAAAGTCGAGCTGGCCAGAATAGCTTATCAGAGGGCTGCCTGGGAAGTGGATGAAGGGCGAAGGAACACATACTATGCCTCCATTGCGAAGGCATTCGCTGGTGACATTGCAAACCAAGTTGCCAGCGATGCTGTCCAGGTCTTTGGAGGAAATGGGTTTAACAGTGAATACCCCGTAGAGAAACTGATGAGAGATGCCAAAATTTACCAGGTAACCTTAGTTTAATACATTACTACTGTGAAACCTGTTTTTATAACTAGGTATAGTATTAAATGACAGGCACATTGCCTAAAACTTTGCTAACACATTTTAGCACTTTATTGTACAGCACAATATAAAGTTTAAGTTGTGTTTGTGTAAACATTTACCATTTAAATACTGGGTTAAATATTGAAAACCACAATACATTAACTAAAGCAGATGACTTGGTTTGTGTTTATGGGGATATTAAAAATAACGTTTATGGTTGGCTGTTTGTTAATGCATTTGTATTTTGTTAAAACAAAATCTTGAATCTGGTAAATTGTGTAGTTCAGTACTTTTTTTTTTTTTTTTTTTTTTTTAACCTAAAACAATATTAACTTTTGTTGAAAGTTTCACTGGACACATCCGAATCAACAGAATGATTTCTTTCAGATCTATGAAGGCACTGCTCAGATCCAGAGGTTGATTATTGCACGTGAACACATTGCAAGATACAAACAGTAATAGGAACTACCTGAGCATCAAAGTTTGTCTTCCCATTTAATGTTCTGGGTTTTTTTTGTATGTATGTAAACTAAACGACTGTTGATCTAAATTTTAAAATTGCTACCTCTTTTCAAGGGTTTATGGTCTTCCATAAAAACAGATTTGATTTTATTCAATTGGAATTGTGTACCAAATACAAAAAAAAACAACTTTTGGATCAATGCTGATATATCTAAGTGCTTTTGTTTGTTTAGATTTTTTTTTTTTTTTTCTTAAAACAACTCAAAGAATGTATTAAGTACGGTTTTTAGTTCTGTGATGGAACTGAAAAAAACAAACATAATTTGTGCATTGGAATAAATAAATATAAACATTGTTTGTGTCTTGTGTTTTTTATAACCACCCTGTTGACACTTAGGTCATGGTCTAATTAAGCATCACTTTGAGGAGTGGTTATGTTTCTATGATCACAACTACTGCAAGTTAAAAGGTAGAAAGCAAAGTCAAGTAGACAAAGACTTAAACTGGTATTTTCATCAGTGTTACATTTGCGCATTTTTTAACAAGAAGTTAAGTTTTTACGTTATGTATTGGGATAGTGCACTGTGCTGTTGGTGTACTACACAGCTTCGTAAAGAGAGAACTGTTAACTGTAATTCTAAACAACCAGAGTTTAGCGAGGGCCAGCAACTCCTTAGTAATCGACAAGGGTAGTTTATTGTAGGAAGGTTACAAAGCTGATGCCATTCTGGCTCCACCGTAGTCAGCTTGGGCAGCCAAGACAAGATTATTCAACACCAGCAACTGGTATTTAGTTTACGGGCTACTTCATAACAACATGTTCACGATGTCTTACAAAGTAAACCATATCATATGTGTAACGCTCTAGATCAATCGACCCTACTCTGAAACAGCAAATCCCGAAGTTTTTCACCTGCTTGTTTCGGAATGTGTGTCTGCTTTGTTCTGACGTACAAAAAGTGCGACTTGTTTTGTGACGACAATTTGCATCATTCAAGAATGGTAGAATAACTGATTCAAATGCTATTGTTTTGTATTGTAGTGTAATATATATTTTTTTGGTTTACTGTTTAGAAAGTACGATTTACAACAAGAACAGTAGTGCTGTAGTAATACTTAAACTCGTTCTAGATATTTTTTTATGTGCAATAAATTTGACTCGCCAACAAGAATTATGTTAATTATTAAACATAATGATAATAATAATAATGATAATAATAATAATCCAACTGAGAATAAAAAGAAGAAAAATAATTTGTATTTAGAATTAAAAAGCAACCGTGTTATACATTATGTATTTACTCATTCACCAGATTTAGGAAACAGGACCAGCTCGCTGGCATATATGTTTGTGGTTATCTAGCCTTTGTAAAATGTCAGTGAGTAATTGATTTTAGCTGTTGCTACACTTAACATGCAACATTAACGTGTGTGATCAGAGTTTTTATGGACTGAATTAAATGAAAGTTAATGATGCAGTTATTGATGTATAATGCTGCACAGGGGGCCCCATAATTAGATTTAATCAGGGCCCACGTTGTGAAAAAAAAAATTTGCTGCCAGATTGTACTCCAGGGTTCTAAATTGGCAACAAGAAGGGCAAGGCCAAAATGGTAAATTTGTAGAGGCCAAGGCCAAAGTGTAATATGTTGTTTAATTTTGCTTAGGATTCATATATAAAGCTAATTATTGGCTACAGAAAGAAACAACACAGTTTAATTTAATAATAACTTTTATTTATTCAGAAAATGCTTGTTTTTGTTTTTGTTAACCAGTAGTTTAGACAGGGATCCAGACTAACTTTTTGCCAAAGTTTGAGGAGCCAATGGCTCTTCGGCCAGAAACTGCTTAAAACATAACAACTTGTTAAGACAATGCAGTGATAGTAAAACAGTAAGGTATGTTAGTACTGACTTCTTTGTTGCCTCATTCTGTTGAATAGGTGATCTATGCAGCTGATGACTGCAATGAACTCCGCATTTTGTATTTAATGTTTTGCAAGTGTTGTGTAGGGAATTGGTGACGCAGCTTTAATTGTGTCCAGTTGTTTTATTTTAGTTTATATGACAGTCTCAGTGCAATAGATGTAGATAAAGTTGATGAATATGTGAAGGGACTGCAACAAGAAGATGGATCCTTTGCTGGGGACAAATGGGGTGAGGTTTGAATTTCAAGTATATGTGATTATTAGAATTGTGTTATGTTGTGTTAACTATTGCTTGTTCTGTACCAGAACCAAACTTCATCACTCTTAAATTGGCTGGATAAGACATGCATGTGTTAATATACCACAGAAACGTTATCCCATCTCCATATATATTTAAACTAAAACTAAAAATGTATATATTTTAAAAGAAGAATTTTTGTTTCTAACAGGTGAAATAGACACAAGGTTCTCTTTCTGTGCAGTAGCAACACTTGCTTTACTGGTAAGGTACCTTTTTTAATTAAACTTTTTGTTGAGAACTAACCTTTATCCTTTTAAGAGACTGATATGTGTGAACCGTCCTCTAAGAAGAATGGAAGTACATTGGAATGGCATGGTGGGGCAAATGAGAGCCATATCCTGTAACAGGTTCCACAGTATGAAGAGCCCCCTTATAACGAGGGAGCACAGTTCTTGTTTTTTTCCTGTTGTATCCATTGTTATTTTGTATTGAAGCCATACAGAATGCAGTAATGATGTTTTTCAGGGAAAACTGGATGCTATTAATGTTGACAAAACTATAGAGTTTGGCTTGTCCTGTATGAACTTTGATGGAGGGTTTGGCCGCAGACCAGGCTCTGAATCTCATGCAGGGCAGGTGTGTATTGTACAGTGTGCAGCATCATTATCAATTTTTTTTTTTCTTCTTCTTGGATTTAATAATGTAGATGTTTATAAAACAGGGCACATAAACATGCAACTGTATTTATCCATGAATTCATATGTAGCAAAAATATTGCAGATGCTTTTATTAAAGAATCAGTGCAATAGTACTGTTTGTAGGAGGTGAATTCATTAAATATTTTATTAATGTTATAGAAAGACATGGGCAGCATCATGTCTGAGTGAAGATTGAAGTGGATAACTGTGATGGTCCTTTTTTCAGATTTGCTGCTGTACGGGATTTTTATCTATAACAGGCCAGCTGCACCAAATAAAAGCAGACTTGCTGGGCTGGTGGCTATTTGAAAGACAGCTACAATCTGGAGGGCTGAATGGGCGGCCAGAGAAGGTAGCTAGATAATTGGTATTCTATTTTAGAAAAGCCAGTTTGAAGACCCATTAATGCAAAGTCAATTCTGTGAATCTGGCAAGCAGTCATCAAATCTGGCTTTTATTATTATTATTACTTAACAAACACCCTTTTCCAGGGCGACTTACAATTATTACAAGATATCACATTACTTTTACATAGTTACCCATTTATACAGTTGGGTTTTTATTGGAGCAATCTAGGTAAAGTACCTTGCTCAAGGGTACAGCAGCAGTGTCCCCCACCTGGGATTGAACCCACGACCCTCCGGTCAAGAGTCCAGAGCCCTAACCACTACTCCACACATTAAGCACAGAAAATGTCTTTCCCATTTTATATACAATAAAAGGTGCAATATGGAGGCATCCAAAAGTGAAAATAATCTTCATTGTTTCTTTTATTTAAAAAAAAAAAAAATCTGTTTAGCTTTGTAAAATTATAATCGTTTATATTGCTGAAGTACTGTACTGCGATTAGACAAATGTTGATTTGTAATGATAGTGGTATTATCTTTTTTCATTTGAACGTGAATTGCAGAAAGCATTCTGTTTTGTATTTTCATAAATCATGTCTGCCCTTTCCAGAGGGAATCAAACTTTTCATATTATTATTTTAATATTGCAGTTACCAGATGTTTGTTATTCATGGTGGGTGCTTGCTTCATTGAAAATTATTGGAAGAATCCACTGGATTGACAAAAACAAACTAAGCAGATTTATCTTGGCCTGCCAGGATGAGGAGACTGGGGGGTTTGCTGACAGGCCTGGAGATATGGTAAGTACTCTACTGTAACAAATTAGTTCTCTCCAATAGCAAATATGCTTACCTGAGGTTCTGTATACTGTGTGAATACAAAAAAACCCTTGCACTACTTTAAGAGGAGCAGCGATGTCCTGGTACAATTCCAGTGCAGGTCATGGTGAATTTCAACTGCACTGGCATTAAGAAATAATAAACTTTTTTTTTTTGTTAATGTTTCAAACTACAAATAATGTTTGTTTGCAAGGCCTTAACCCCGGTGTGCACAAAAGTTGTATCTGATTAGGTTTGTAACATGAACAGTTTGTGTGTGTGTTTTTTTTTTTTTTTTTAAATAACATTTAGTGGAGCCAAGGCTTAAGATCACAATGTATAATGCTAAGTCATCGTGCAGTGGTGTGGTAGTTTTGAGAATAAACAGGCAATTCTGAAACCGCTGCCTTCATGATTACACACCAAAAAGGTAAGATTTCTGTCTCAAAATTTTAAAATTCAATGTTAAAGCACACCTTTTTACTTCCTTTAGCAAGCTTCAAGTGTATTAGCACCTCTAACAATGGCCTATGTTTGTGTATGCAGCAGATACACTGTGTTTGTTCGAAATATAATCTGACACCTACAAAAGCCTGAGGGTTACCCTTATTGAGAGAAGAAGCATATTGAATTACAAATTAAATTTATTGTTTTGTGTCAGCGCAGTTGTGTGAGTGTGACATTATGGAACAGATATATTTTTCCTCTTGGCAAGTTTATTTGGAATGTATATATTTTAATGCAGCTACATCTGCTTAATTGAAGAGCTACAATGGAGTGCTGCTTGCCATCAGCAGAAGGAACTTATACACTTCACACTATCTAAACAATGCGAACTGCAAACATCATCATCTTTTGAAGTATGACTAGACTATAAATAAGCTTTTTGTTTGTGTTTTTAAGTTATGGTAATTTACATATAATTTTCATGAAATGCTAGCTAACAAATATCAGACAATAATATCTGTACAATCGCACTGGTTTCCATGGGCTTCACAGTGTTCATGTGTGTTGGTTTTATAGGAGGAATGTAGGGGAAAGGTTGTTTTATTAACAATGCATACACATATTTTATATAGATGTTTCTGGCAATTATGGACTTAGGCACTTTATTATAAAAAAAATATAAAAACTGATGCTTATTGTAATGAATTCAGTTTTTCTCTTTGTTCACTTTTAAATGTATTACCTTAAAATAACAACAATTAACCTTACATGATAACTTTTAAAGTCCAGTTTCACTATGCATTTTATGTAACACCTTTTCTGAAAATAATTTGCAGTTGTATCTAGAAAACCTGGATTTCCTGCCTCAAGCTGGGTATAGTTGGTGAGATGGCTTCTTTGCCTGTCACCTGGATTTCCTATCTCATGCTGGGTATAGTTGGTGAGATGGCTTCTTTGCCTGTCACCTGGATTTCCTGTCTCATGCTGGGTATAGTTGGTGAGATGACTTCTTCGTCTGTCATGTGCAGGGTCTGATGTTTGCTTGCTTGTGGTTTTGATGAATTTCTATTAAATATAGATCAAAAGCTTTGTTAGACCACCAATGCATGCATTTTAACAATAATCATCATCTAATAATAATGTGTGACAAAGTAAATACAAATCGGTTTTATTTTTTTATTGTTGCGTTTAGTTTATTCGGATCTCCCTCGAAGTTGGGGTTGGCTCATTGTCTGCTTAGTTGATTGAAATCCTCTTCAGGTGTCCAAGTTTAAGAAGCTGTGGAGAGCTCTTGGGACAGGTAGTCCATAGATCCCATCTGGGAGCCTGTTGTAGGTTAACAAGCAGTTTCGTACGGTCACTCTACACAGGTGCACAAGCTCACATGGTTCTTTGTAGCGGGTTGGAGGTATGCAGTCTTTCCAGTCAGCAATGAGAGGATGACGTCCAAAACCAATCTGAGTCTGCAAAACCGACAGATTAGTTGTTTAAAATCCCATCTAAACATACTGTAAAATAGTTCACTATAGAATACTTTTTGATGTTGGAGCAACAGAACTTCAAACCACCCAGACTGATTGCAAACACTATGAAAGGTGAGGTAAAAGCCTGTTCATATTTACCTCTTAAGTCTATTTGTTGTTTTTTTTTGGTTTAATTTCCTATTACAATCTTCTGTATGTTTGAGATTTACACAGTGTAGGAATGGCAAGCATTGGTTCCTTTACAGTTCCTAACTATACCTCATTTCAGAATAAATCATTTCTATTCTGTATAGAGGAATTCTGCCTACCTCAATGTCTGTGATAGATATGTGGGTGAGCACCCTGGCACACAAAGCTACACAGGCTCTAGCATCCTCAATGATATCAGTGAAATCCAGGTCATCCAGAATTCTTACTCTTGGGGGGTAGAAGAGTACAGTGAGCACAATGTAATTCGGGGTAATCTCCCTCTCCAGCAGCCCATATTGCAGAAGGATCTTCAGTATGTTATGTTGCCTGGTCTGGGCTACATAATGTAAAGGTGTTACACCACTAAGAGGGCTTGGACTGTAAACTGGTGTGAAGGGTCTATAAACAAGAGTTGGAAACAAATTTTAGTACAAATATGGCCAGAACACTTACTGTATTTAATAATCTTCTTGTTCATTTGATCACACATTAAAATAGGTCCATGTACATGATAAATTAATGGAGAAAGAAAGTTTATAGTATAAAAATTTACTCCATATAAAATATATGGAAACATGATATTTGTTAGACGGAATTCATGAATTATGTTATTTACAGTATTGTCGTATATGTATTTATTTATTTAAAATTTAAACCACCACCTGTGGCGCAATGGACAAGCATGTGTTTGTTTCTGTTTGCTGTACCTAAAGTAGGCAATCAAGTAGATAAATTCATGCATACATGTGTAAGTGTAACTTGATGATTTCAAGGTTAGCTGTGCATGTTCTCATTTGTGTAAAGTTATTAATATTACTGTTTTTTCTTATCTACAGTATTTTATTAGATTGACACTGCTGTTACCTCCATATGAGTGCCAGGTTATTGGTTTTGTCCTGAAGAAAATCTGAAGTCTTCTCCATTAGTTTCTTCACAAAGTTAGGGTTTCCCCGCCGAGCAAATACCCAATAAAGAATGGTGTTAATGCATATTTCAGTGAACTCGAGATAGAAGTGCACATCAAGGCGCTGGCGAGCATCCTGTACGAAGCCGATGTAATCTGAGATCAATGCCTCGAACTGATCCAAATCAGCGTTTCTCAATAGTTTGGCCAAGGTCCTATAAATCCGTGGTTCATAACTCTGATACCCCCATTGGCCTGGGAACTGGTATAGTGGTCTCCTCCCTATCCTCTCCACCAAATCACAAAACACGTTTGTTTTCACGCAGTTTGAAGCTGTTGGGTCAGCACTGTCAGACATCCCTGCTAGAAATGCAGCAGTGCCTACGAAGTGACATCACAATACTGTAATAATATTGTTGGTGCTGCTGATGCAGATTTTAATGTAGGACGTACCGTATTTGAAATGTGAAACTAAAACATGTTTTTAATTTCTTTCCCGCCGATAAAAACTCAAAAGTAAGATCTGAAATGCTAATGCTTAGTTGATTATAGTACCGTTGCGCCACACTGCGGGTCTTATATAAACTCTCATCAGAATGTAATCAGTAATATACATCCTGGGAGGTGGTAAAGCCGGACCAAAGCAAAACTGCCCGCTCGGCCTTTAAGGGGGCGTGATCTTCATAAAACGCACATCAAAGTATTACTCCATTATCATTATACCAGTTTCCCATTTTTTTTAAATGAATGCTTCCGTACCAAAACTATGCTAATTATCACTTTCTGTTTCTTGGTGCTGTAAGAATCATGAACATCTAAAACAGACCCCTCATAATATTCAATTCATGTAATTGTAGGTGTCTAAACAGCTCAAATACCATAACCTGGACAAAACAATAGAAAATACATTCCAACATTGCAACATTATTACCACCACTCGAGTGCCAGGTTATTGGTTTTGTCCGGAAGGTAATCTGAAGTCTTCTCCATTAACACCCTGTATAGAATGGTGTTGGTGCATACTTCAGTGAATTCTAGAGAGAAGTTCACTTCAAGTGTAGAGTGATGTGCCCTCTGCGCAAAGCTGATGCTCTCTGTAATTAATGAGTCAAATTCTTCCACATCAACAACTCTCAATGTTTGGGCCAACGTTGTGTAAATTTGGTACCGATAGTTTTGATACACGCATTAGCCTGGCAATTGATCGAGTACAAAAAGTCGAACACATTGCTTTTCGACTTTTTGTACAACCTGCAACTGCTGTTGTACTTAATAGCCATCTACTACAAGAAGCTCAGTTGGGCATGTGGCAGTGGGTGACATCACAGTACTGTGCATACAATATCATATGATGGTTGTGGTCATTTTGTACTGGTTCTAATTGCATGCAGTCCATTTACTATTGAGCTAATGCTGTATGAACATTTAAGGTGGCACTTTGCCTTGGGGCACTTTTTCACAAAGCTTTAACTAATTGGATGTTTACAAATGATTTCAAGAATAATATGACATTGTTTACAAATATATTTTTAAAAATAAATTAAAACGAACTGAGCTGGCGGTTTTATGCCACCGTGTGGCCACTCGGATGTATAAGCATCTCAATACTTTAATTATTGCACAGTATACTTACTGCAGAGAATTGTTCTGGTTCATGCTTTTTCCTGCTGGACAGTGACAGACTTGCCCAATACATTGCATTAGAGCAGTGCCGTAGTTTATAAACTTCTCTACAACAATGATTAGAATACCATTAAAACTAAGGCGCCTCACCTGTAAAGTGCTAGTTGCATGAAGTCTTTTCACTTGAATTATATAATAGGCTCAATTAATTACGCATTCACTCCAGTGTAAAGTTTGCAGCATATTTTAATGATCTAAACAGCGATGAATCTAAATACCCCTGTCTATTCCTGGTATCCCTCAAGGATTCATTTTTTGATCACTTAATAACACACTACAAACAATACAAATACAGTGGAATAAGTCAGGGTTATAAATTGTAGGCCACCAGTATTTAACCTATATAGTTTCAATATATTTTTAACTACTTTTCAACAAGAGCCATTTTATAGATTTAACACATGTTTTTATGTCCACATTTAGACATAAGGGGTTAAATCGAGTTATGTTTTAGATCATTAAAAAAAAAAAAGTTTTCTGTACATACCTTAATGACTATTTCTTGCTAGTTCTGTACAGTACATCATTCCAGATAGTAGAACTGGGCATGCTTGGCAAATCTGTAACCACCCCAGGGCAATATTGCACATGAGCATCTAAATGGACTTATTCTAATTATAATGAAGTGAATACTAGGGATACAGGAAATGTTTCTGAAAGAATAAGGTCATTCTGTTACTCTCAGTGTAGGCTCTCCCTGAAGCACACCTGAACTGTATGTAGCTGTATGTCCCCACACAGTAATTAGTTTGCCAGGGCAAGCCAGTCTTCAGATATTAGGTTCTTCAAAGTAATTCTATTACAACAACTGATAGTAAATTAACCAGAATATAACACTTCGAAGGCCAAGCATGTTAGCTGCAGTGAGATCTTTCAGTAAAGGATCATTTTTTTCACAAGTTGTGTTTTATTCCAGCTTGAAGGCAGTTCCTTCTAGGTAGTTATTTTTTTTTTATCCTTTATACTGTATTTGCCTTTTATTAAAGTTTCCATGCTTTATTTCATGATTTTGGATAATCATGCTTTTGCCTACAGTAAGCTCATATATATGCATTAGAAAATAGCACATTATAGTCAAAGGTAAATAATAACACAAAATCATTTATTGTTTTTTTTTTTTAAACAATAAATGTGTTAAACAGGCTTCCTTATGCTTTGTCATGACTGACAATTATTCTCCGGGCTTTCACTTTCCTATAGTCAATTATTAAAATCATTTCAGAATATTTAATTATATTTCAATTTCACAAAACCATATTTTTAAATACAATACATTGTGAGGGTTGTGTTATTTGTGGCAATATGCTAACCAATGCAAAACGAATGAACTTTTTAGAGGTTTCACATATTCTTTTATTATTATTATTATTATTTGAAATGGGAATTTGGTTATTTATGTACCTTATTTAGTTAAGGCCTCCACTAGATGGCAGTAAAAAAGTGACTCATGTTTAAAAGTGCTCTGTTCTTGAACAATAGTAGATGGCTGCAGTATGTCTGTGTAACAACTTTCTTATTACAGTAGTTGTGTGTGTTTTTTTAATTTTTTTTCTTTGTACTATGAGCGTAATAATTTAGTCCAGGTCAGCTTGCATGCTAATCAATATATAGGATGCAAGATAAACCTGTCAGAAAACAATACTGATTGGTATAGGCAACAGTGATAGACACATTAAAGGGCTATCTGACCAGAACCATCCATTCCAACCAGATAAATAAGGCCATTGGGCTATGTCCTTGTAATTTCCATCAATGTTTCCCTCTAGCTGAAAAAGTAATTGGATTGAGAAAAGGACATTGATAGTGCATCCTACACACCATTCCAGCAGGGCTTGCTCCAAACTGTCCAGAGAACGAGATAGAAATGCCTGCTGTGTAGCTGACTACTAGGCAATTATATTTGTATTGTTGGACTGATTTTTGTACTGCCTGAAATACTAGTTATAAGTAAATAAATAATTCACTGGCGAATACATTTGATGTCATAAGTAAGTTAAACAAGACGCAAAAAAACCCCCCAAATGTTAACAAAACATTGTTGGTGTAAAAATAATGTAACAGAATATTTGGAATTTTAGTTTATTTTTTAAATGTGACATTCATAACCTTGGCAATATAGCTGCAGATTACAGAAATGTCTTATAGGTTATTACTTCCCCATGGTAGACAGCATTCTCAGGTTTTACAGTTATTCCTTTACAGAATCTCTATCAAATGACGATATAACTTCCTTTCAAGAAACACAAATCTTTCCTTGGTGTGAAGCCTAAAAAAAGAATCATTGAGTCATACTACAACTCTGCTAATGTCATCATAAAAATTGGCAGATCAACAGACCATGAAAAATTGACAATGACCCGCTTGTGTTTCAGAACATCGTAGTAATGGTATTTGTCAAAAGGAATCATAGTTGTCAACTTTTGACAACTGTATCTGACCAACTCAAGGTCTAACAGTGTATTAAGTCTTGGTTAGCAGTGGAGGCAGCAGGTAGACATGGATCCAAAGGATCAAGGATAACACTGAGAAGACAATCAGCAGCAAACGTTGTTTGTACTGGATATGATGTTCGTGTCACAAAACCTTTAGCGGATTTGGCAAATCACATTTGAAGTCAAAATGTGCATACAGGCTAAAAGGCATTCTCCAATAAGCAATTTAAAGCACATTATTGCCAGGATAATACATTAGTGGGGTCCAAAGAAAACAGCTCCAGAGTCATTCAGTCCCCGTTCTTGTTCTTATTTAAGACCCTGGAATGAAGTGTGTACGTCACATTTTAATTAATCACGATCTGTTAAATAAGTATTTGTTCTGTTATATGTTATCTGTTATTTTATCTTTCCTCAACCTTCCAATACCTGCTACTGATGCCCACTAATATATTTTGAGCTGTAAAAGTCTATTAAGAGACAAACATAATTGTGTTTACCACCTACAAAGTTAGCAAAGACATCTCATGAGATTTGGGAAGTAGAAGCTAAACAGCAATCGCGTGATCAGTTACACAAAGTTATGTCTCACAAGACACAAGCATTTTCCAGGAGACATTTTATTATAACATTTTGTTTTTGTATCATACAGTGTGTACAGAATCAAAAAAACACAAAAAAAAACAAAAAAAAAAAACAGCAGAATGCCCAAGGAAAAAAACTGGATCCAACAGGTGCTCATCTATCCCTTGAAATAATCACTATTAATAATTACTGATGTCAAAAATAATAATTCAAATAATAAACTGCTTTCAAAAGTGGCAGAGTCTTGATCTGTGCGGTGTTTTGTAGACTAACAAGAGTGAAAAAAGCAAAACATTGCTAGGGTAGCTGTACAAAACCGCTGCAGTTTGTGGAGGCTGTCTGACACACTGATATTTTTACAGTATATACAGAACCTCTGATACAATTGTGATGAAACCTGCCAAGGACGTTCTTGAGAGTATCAGAATCTGGGGTATGTGGAGGCTGTCTGACACACTGATATTTTTACAGTATATACAGAACCTCTGATACAATTGTGATGAAACCTGCCAAGGACATTCTTGAGAGTATCAGAATCTGGGGTATATGGTGGCTGCCTGCCTGTCTGTATGTCTGTGTAGGTCCATACTGTACTGTAAGACACTCCTACATGTTTACATGTGCATACTGTGGATGTAATTCACGGGTGATTTAATTGACAGCTGTTGTGGGGGATGTATGTGACTGACATGTTTTTTGTACCCAGACTGAACAAGATTAATACTTCGACTCTGCCTTCAATCTCAAGTTCTTTTTGAAGAGGATATGCATCTACCCAAATATAGTACTGTACCTCCACATAACAATTGCAGTACATATGCCTTTCTTTGCTTTAAAAAAATTAATCAAATCATCAAAAACTTTAATGACCTAGTCTATGCATACTGTATTTAATTGTATTTATTTCTCATTTGTATTAGATTTTGTAAAAATGTTTATTAAAAATTAAAAATAACACACCACATATGGCTTAATGCTTTTTTAAATTTTGTTGGTCATGACAGTCTCCACACATTCAAATGTTTTGGTAGCTGTCTCTGGATGTCTGATAGGTAACAGTAACAACTTCACCCTATCAAGACCCTTTTGGGCAAAAAGCCACGTGGAGTACTATGGAGTGTTTCTGTTAGAAATGTGGCAGTATTCTGCAAATTTGATCCTGTGGAATTCAACATTCTGTCCTCACTGTTCAAAAGTGAAACCTTTGCTGGTTTTCTAATTACAAAAAGCTTTTCATTTAACCCCGTTTGTACCTCAATCCACTTTTAAGTGTTATTTGACACCATGTTTCAGTAGGAAACAGGCTAGAGTTGCATCTGTTTGTGCACTGTTCAAAAAGCCCCGGCTCTGCAGTAGGACTGCTGCCAGTAACACAGTCGTATCAAGACATATCTGTTTTTAATTAAAAAGCCATGCAAAGGCTAAACAATAAAGACTCTTTTGTGCAGCATTGTAAAATCCTCAGATTCTTCAAATTCTATTGTTTTTCTAAATCACACTTGTATTTTTCTGTCATGATAATCTAAGGTAAGGTAATCCAAGTATATTTAAACTCAAAAATTATTTACAAAAGCAACTACTGTTTAATGCTTTTATCTTCAGGCCAATTTCCAGATGTTTCTATAAAACCACATATGTTTTTAATGTACTATCAGGTAATTGAATTTTACATTAACTTGTACTCAGGATTTAAGATTTTGTTGGAGGATAACATTTTCTAATTTAATAGTGCATTTATTTAAGTTTTAAAAAACAGTGGTTTAGAAGAAGAAAGTTCTATGCCATCTAGTACGAGTCTATTAGCACATGTTTTCTCTCCCCATTTATTATGCTGAAAAGTTTATTTTCTTCTTACAGAAATATCCCTTTAACATTTTAGCAGACACTGTTACATCAATATAAAACACACCAGACTGGAAATACAGAGCTTTTTCACATAGCTTTGCTGTGGTTCTGTGGAGAGTTAGTTTGCTTAAATGAACCACATTTTAGAACTCATCAAGTTTAATATAGGGTTATCTGGTTATAGTTTGGAAACAAACATGGTTTTGAGTTTTTTTAAATACTTTTTTCTTTCCACAAGCAGACTTTGAGGAAGGAGGGGGCTTCTTGAATGCAAATTCTCTACTGTATAATCAGCATGAAAGACTAAATGAACTTAAAAACAGGATGAACAATAGAGAAGGATGAAGATAACTTTGGATCAAACTACAGCATTTCTACTCTGTATTATCTACATCTCTTCATATTGTTATATCATATTATGTGAACTCTGTATAATTCACTATCATTGTTTCTGCTTATCACTATTCCAGCAAAACATTGCTTCTGAAAAGACACCTAAATGCTGAAGTAGGTAGGGAATCATGGTATTGTATCACAGGATTCAGCACATATTGTTTAGTGCACTGTTGGCTGGTATTCTTTAATGAAAGACTGGCACCTTGTGTTTGGAGTTACCTAAATAAAGCACACAAGGCATCAAGTGTGCCATTGTACCCCAACACGTAATTACAGACTATTCCCCTTGTAGGAATTTAGAAACACTTACCAATGTGATGCAGGCATAAAGTTTTATGTAAACCGTTATATGAAATGAAAGAACACATTATTAAAATGCACTTGTTAATTCAAGAAGGAGAAGAAGAAGAAGAAGAAGAAGGAGAAGAAGAAGAAGAAGAAGAAGAAGAAGAAGAAGAAGAAGAAGAAGACATAATAATATATTTACCAGTATTACTTATCAGACACATTTTTCAATATGTGTGTGAGAGTGTGGTTTTTACATTTCTATTACCGGGATAGTTAGATTTACATTTGCAGAACATGGGAGACAAAAGGTCAAACTACAGCCACAACAGAAAAGACCTCCATAAATCAAGAGCTAGGATTACCAGTTTAAACCAGGAATCAAGCATCCAAGCCATGTGACTGGGGTAGGCGGTGCTCGGCTGGCTTGTATCCAGTAGCAGTAAACCCTGTGATTGTATGAACAAAAAAAAAAAAAAACTACCATGACTAACGGAACGGTACTGTTATACCAGTATTTCCACCTATGGGAATGCTGCTTGTGATAGCGCCGAATATGCACAAGCATTTTGCTTGAAGAAAAAAATAAATAAACCCAAACTGGACAACAGCACAAATCATTCTAGGGGTGGCTGTCAGATGAACAATTGAGAATGGCCTGGATTTGGAAGGTACAGTAAATCGTGCCTTTAAAAATGCTTTCAAACCTATGCT
The DNA here is from genome assembly GCF_902713425.1 of Acipenser ruthenus. Lineage (NCBI taxonomy): Eukaryota > Metazoa > Chordata > Actinopteri > Acipenseriformes > Acipenseridae > Acipenser > Acipenser ruthenus. The sequence continues at coordinate 6,841,723 of NC_081198.1, read as the reverse complement.
CGGGGGGGAATGCTGTATATAGACCGTGCTTTATTCGCGCATGTAACTAAAATGTCTGTAAAGACCCACAGTACTTGGAGCTGATGGGTGAGCAGACTGATGAGAGACTAGCATGCAGACGTGTTATCTTTCGCATGCAATTTTATTTTGTGTTGCTGGTACTCCATTCATAATTGTGAAAAACTGCTAGCTGCTGTGCGCGAGTGGAGGAGGGCAGTGTGCTGAATATAACGGGAAACCAAATGAGAGAACGGGCCCCTACAAGGGGTTACTTTGTATAGATTAAATTCCATAGAGGCTACATAGGGAATGTGCGTGTGTGTGTGTGTGTGTGTGTGTGTGTGTGTGTGTGTGTGTGTGTGTGAGAGAGAGAGAGAGAGAGAGAGAGAGAGAGAGAGAGAGAGTGCGCGCGCCTGCGTGCGAAAAAAGACAATTTTACAGTGTGACATTTTTCACTATTATTATTAAAGTTGACGTTAATAGAGTTTCATTGACGCCTACTTGTATTAGCAATCTAAATAAGAGGTAATATGTTACTGTTAATATGTGCACTTTCACGTGTGGTAGTTACAGAATAGTCATTCTGATTATCAGAATCGGATACATTGTAGTTCTGTTGTGCAGAATCAAGTTGGCATTGTATTTAATTTGCCATGTACTGTAAATATGTAACTAAAACCCATAGAGAAACAAACTGTACAGTACCTTTATAGTTAAACATCCCTGCTGGAATTTGTTACTCGGTTCTAAACACATGCTTTTAAACATGACCTCAAATGAATGGGTAACATTTGTTGCATGTGAAGATTTGTTTATTGATGAAGTTTTACTGGAACTGTGCATTGTCCATCTCAAGTAAAAGTTTTATACCATATGTCATCATGGATGGTGAGTGCTGTACTCACACTCCAGTATTTTTAAATAATCTCAAGTGATTTGCAGGTCATCCTGCTACAGTCCTTGTATTAATTTACAACCACCCACTTAAACTTAAACAGAGATGTAGACGTGGCTATAGCAGTGGTGCACTTCTCATATGGAGTTGTAGGTCTCTGTAGTAATTTCCCTGCAGTGTTCCACATATATGTTCCCTTTTTATACCATGTTGTGGAACTGTTTCCCACCTTCTCTACACGGTGCCCTGTAGTGCACTATACTTGTTAAAAGTACAACCTCTCCAGTTTGTTTACATCCACCAAGGTGCTTTTAGCTGCAAGGACACAACTCTCCTCTCTGTCTGAACCACAACAACAATGTACATGGCTTTCCCAAAGCTTTACTGGGTGCTACACCTTTATGTCTTGTTACTGTACAACCACGTTGCAACCGATAGATTAAGGTAAAGGCTATGTTGTGAAAACCAAATGTGTGAGAGAGGGTTTACTACGTTTTGTAAAGGATTCTGACCAAAACCTTAGGTCCTGTTACCAGTAAATCGAACCAGATCCACAGTGGATTTTCAGTGAGCTGTGCCAGCAAGCCTCAAGCAGACACTTCAAGTCAAGGTTGGCGTTATTAATAACATGCAGCACATGTTAAGTTTCATGTCCACAGGGAGTGGGACTCAAGGTCATCAGAGAGGAACCTCAGCAGTTTGTTTCGTTGCTGTCATCATTTTTTTAATTAACCGATTTCATTAGGGTACCTGGTTTAGCATAAACACAAATAAAAACTGCTGTCAAAGCCCTGGCTCAGGTATTTCATTAAAGTAAAAACCATTTACATTTTAAGATGTATCTACAATGTGCCCTCGAATCAGTTTTAAAACAGTCTAACCAGGTGCCTGATGTATATAGTCTCTTCAAAACCAGCAGCACCAGCTCTCCAAGGATAACATCCCTGTTCTTATGCTTGCTAGACTATTGCCTAGTATGTAGGTGCCTTGCAAATTACACACAGATTGGGTCAATAGAGAGGCATTCAAATAACTTGTCTCTAAATTAGCACAATAATATTTCTGTGTTCACCAATCAAGTCAATTGATTTATGTAATTAATGCAACATGTCCAATCATCACTGAAGACAAGTCAACAAGTGTGATCTAAAAAAATGAACTTTATCAGACCAAGCATTTGGGAATTAACCAAGGCATTCCATTACAGTTCATGTATTATCCTCTGTGTCTTTAATATATGTATTCTTTGTCTTTCTCAATGTGTATTTGCATTCCCATGTTTTTTTTGAGGAAATTGTGGAATGCATGGGAAAGGTGAGTTTGGTATAGTGCTGCGGTCAGGGTAGAAGTTTCTGCTGCCCAAACTATTACAACACGCTAGGAATCTATGTACCTAAATATAAACAATCCCAATCCAACCCCCTCTGCTGTGTACACACAGCACCACGACAGCAGCTAAATATACCACAGTTTGTGGCATGAAGATTTTTTTTAACAATACACATGCCTCATGTGGAATACAAAAAGGAAACATTCAATATTTCTTTGTCGGCTTTGATAAGGTTCTTAATTATGCACACTGGTCCCCGAAAAACAACTGGAGCTGAAGCATACAGTCACTGATCTGCCTGTTAGGAGGCTGTCAGGAAGCTTGGCAGATTGATAACATTCTGTTTATTTGTTCTGGACAAATAAATGGTTAAAAGAAGCGAACAAAAGCCTATGTCATTAAAAAAAGCCCTTAGATTACCAACACAATGACTATTAAAGCATCTGCAGTACCTTTTCTAATTACTGAACATTAGCAGTCTGTCTGTTATCAGCAAAGCTCAATGACTATATATGAGAGATTGGTGTTCAATCACCAGACCACATGATTGAGGCTGACCTGTAGTACCGGAAAGGGACGGAGAAGAGGAAGCACCTTATTTTAAACTTTCTAAACCGCAAGTGAACGTCTTAACCACAATGTAAAAGAACCGGGCTCATCTGCATTCGTGGTTGTAGAGCTTTTAACCTCACCTCATCTCACCGACAGGACAGAATCCTGAGGCAGTGCATCACACAACACTGCCCGTTACACAAGCAAAGAACATAGAGATCTTCAGAACAGTGACAACAAGTTAATGTTGTAAATGTTTTTAGGAGGTATTTAAAAAATGGATTTCAGAGCCTTGGCTACCACTCTTTTAAATAACCTCTTGTTTTGGTGATGAAAGGGTTAAGCAGACATCTTATCTGACAATGTGCTGCAATGGTACAGCACTAATTGGCCTTGCTGAAGCACTCCTGCGGTGTGAGGAGAGTTATTTGCTGCACAAGTTTAAGTTGTATTGCTTTATAGCCCTGCCATGACCCTTTCCTCTGTGCAGAAGCACAAGGCACGAGGTCAGATTCTCCAAGATTCTCCAAAGCTAACTGCAAAACACTCAATGATGTTATATGTATCAACAGGAACTTATACAATTCTCTGACAAACAAAGTTGAAATGTTTGTCTACAAAATGTTTTTTTGTACATGAACTTGCATGTTAAAAAAAGGGAACATTTTGTTGGCTCACAAAAATATACCAGAATATATATCAGGAGCAAGAGTCTCAGAGGGTCTTTCCGAAAAATGTGTTCCAGTTGATTTCCACTTGATCTGCAATCCTCAGCAGGTCCTAGTAGGAGCCAGTTTATCACTAATGATTTTTTTTGCATTTGTCTTGGATATTCCACCTTTTTGGAACAACCTGACGAACAGACCAAATGCATGCAATTAAGTGCTCATTAAGGTCATTTTCCATGTCATTCTCACAAATCTAATGAAGGCATTTGCAAATGTTTCTTCTTGTAAAATAGCACGAGGGAAAGGAAGCTTTCAAATAATGAATGACTGCAGGGGTGCATCAAACGGGAAAATGCTTGGATTAGCAACGCAATTTGTGGTTTTAAAAACTGCCCATAGCATTTTATTTGCTTTTTTTTTTTGTGAGGGCTCTAATTATTTTGACCTATTAATTGATTCAGATTAAAAACCTCCTCTAATATTTAATTTTCAAGTGAATTATGAATTTTCTGAAGTGAGTTGTCTCAGAGATTTCAGTGCTGCATGTAGCCATTTGTTGTCTTTTTTGTTGTTGTTTTTGAAGCTCGATCAGTTTTCATGTCATACCAGGTTTTGTTTTCCACCTTTCACACACACACACACACACACACACACACACTTCTGACATTTCAGTATGTTAATTAGTCATAAAGAGGAGGGTAAATACGCACTCCCTTCATTTAAGCATGCAAATAGCTCATTATTATTAAGATAATGCATCACAACAAAACAACTGTCTGAAAAAGGTTAACAGAATTCGTTATTTACCCCAAATGTTTTGATAACCTCTATAAATACATATCTGATACAACACAACCTGGATCTGAAGTTTCTGCTTGCCTTTGAACCATGCCCCCGGTACAAACTGAAACCTGTGTAATTTTATTAGAGATGGCGTGCAGTCTGGAATACAGTGGAAGTGAAGCCCTGGAGCATCAATCAGTGTGTCCAGCTCTTAGATGTTATTGGATCCAGAGCTCTCCAAAAACAATTAAACTGCACGGAATACAGAATTGGTTTTGTAAAATGAGATTTGGTTGAAAGCTCAGCAGGACCCCCTGTTAATTACAGGGCTGAGCTTCAGAAGAAGACAGTGAAATTGCAAATTGAAGGTGTCACCTGAGTGATTGAGCGTTCCTATAGGGAGGCTAATGGAATTTCCAGTTTGCAAGTAATTTTGCTGAAAATAGATTGATTGACACTTTTTTTTATTTTCTTTATTTTTATTTTTTTAATTAAGAAGAATTTGTAAGAAGATTGTAATCGTATTTCCATGAATATGTCTCAGGAATATAAGTCAGCTGTACTGTATTTCAGTGGCAAGCCTCTTACAGCATACAAGCTTCTTATAACATAACTTAAGAAGAAGTACGGTGCAATTTAACCTGTGCTACAGCATGTGTCTTTCCATGCATGCAGCAATACACTATGGCATTCTCAAGTTCATTTGTTGTGATAAGCTCCATATGCCCAATCACACACATAAATTCATTATCCTATGGTTTATGGAGGGCACTGAGAATAATGTAAGTAGGTCTGTGTGTTTTGTGTAAAATGGCAATACACAAGGTGCTTTTTTGGAAGAATGCGTTACATTGAGTTGAGACATGCTTTATTTTGCTTTGTTGAGCCCTGACATGCTTTGTTTTATTGGTGTGTAGAAACAGTTGTATAATGGGCTGTGTAACCTGTTATACACTGCTTGCTTTCTCCTACCAGTCACTATACTGGAATTAAACCCCCTATATGTTTCAATACTAACACGAGATGAGGTAAAGCATATAAGAAAGTCAAGTAGATCACATCTTTTTGTAGTTTGTGAATGTACACATGAGATGAGAGTGTAAGGTGATAAAAAAAACAATGCTGCTGTTTCAAACCCTGGTTGGTTTGCTTTCTTCATTCAGACTAAATGCCATTCTTGTTCGCTGTGCTATGTGTTACAAACTGACATTGCAAGTAAGACAGATTTATTTGCTTCTGTTGTTTAGGGGTGGCATGTTTATTGAGCATTCTACAGTTTATTTTTTGTCAGCAGGACATTCCAATACAGCTGACAACCTTGTTATATAAAACAAAAAAGTTTGCTTCAGGCAGGAGATGGAGAAGGGTTGCAAATCTCTATTGTCCAATTATAAGCTACGGCCAAACGTTCTGCACCACCTAGAAAGTCTACCGGAAGCCACAATAGTGGTACAGTATTTCATGTTTCAATGTCAAATATTTACATTTTTGTCAGTTTTTCGTTAACCATATTGAAAACTACAAAGCGGTATGCAATTCAATATGTTAACCTAACATTATTCAGCAGGTTTCATTCGACTTTATGAAGCAAAATGAGTTAATTCTATAGGATGTCAAACTTTTGGCCACAGCTCAAAATTCCCAGTATTATGTAAATCCTGGCGAAATGTTGACTGCCCTTTATAACCTGTTTAGGAGATTTACATAGAGGGTAACAAAAACACCTTTATTCTAAATTAAAATAAAGCTTTATTTCGGAGAGAAGCTGCACTTATCGTTTGTTGTGGCTGCAGAACAAAGACTGCGGTATATCATCTATTAATCTCCTTCTCAGAGACAAAAATAAGTAGCCTTGAAGCATGTCCTGACATGTTAATCACACTGCACTGTACTGGTCATGCTCAATCCAAGCTTGACTCATTAATGCGCACTAAGATCCACGCACGGTTCTTTGTCGATTCCAACTCCTTTTTAGCATAGAGGGCAGCTTTCATAAAATAATGACTGCTATACTTGATGCTAACCACTAGGCTGCGCTGCCTCCTCTAGAGTAACAGTGCTTCCACTGCAATGCTAATGAGGCATATTTGAAAACCTTCCTTGGAGGCAGCTGTCAGGCACAAGTAAAGTGCATCAATGCTGTCTTGCTCAAGACTAATGGAATATGTAGGGCATATCATGCCAGGTATAAGCCCATCCCACCACAGACAGCTTGCTGGGATGTCCCTAGAGGCAGGGTTTTGACCAGACTAGATGACTGACAACATGAACAAAAGCATGCATTTCAAATCAGCTTTATTATTCACATTTAAACCTTCAGAAAATAGACAAAGCACCGAAGAACCGTTTCTAAAATCCTCCTGAAGAAAATTATTTCTTAGTGCTTTAATTGACCGACACTATAAGCTGTTTCTTTTTCAGTGAATATAATAATGAGAAAAAAAAAATACAAAATATTTGACAGCAAGAATGCTTACCCTGTTATAACAAAGGTTATAATAACATACCAGCAAGCAGGCTAGTATTTTCAAACGTGCCGTAATGCGAAACTCAAGGGGTTTCAAGTGTAGGACACTACACGTTCACTAAAAAACATAACGAGTTTAATTACCAAAAATGGTGATCCTTGTGACTTTTCTGGATACATAAATCCTACTCAACACAGGATTGGAGGGTCTGAGCTTTTATCACAGAAGCTTCTTACTTGAACAAATGCTGTGGGTAATTGTATTTTAATTGCGTTAAAATGTAGCCATTGATTTGAAAATAGGTGAATAAATCCTGTGGTTTTAGGCAGTGAAGCTGAACCCTAAATCAAAAGAAGGCAAGAAGGGCAAACAGCTGCAAGATAAGATATTGTTTTCACTCCTATACTGTGTAGAATACTAAAGAGTAGGAAAGCAAGCCAGGTGGTGCAGTGGTTTGATACAGCTCTGGAAGACTGGAGTTGAATCCAGTTTAAAGTACATTATGGGTAAATGCCATATATATATATATATATATATATATATATATATATATATATATATATATATATATATATATACACACACCAATTTCTACCCTTTTATGATGATTGCAATAGTTTTAAATGGCTCTTTGTTGTTTTGGAGTTTGCTTCCCTGACACTGAGATTGGACTAGGACATGAGTAATCATGTGAGAATGTGATCTGTCAATCATTTCGATTGGGTAAAGCATGGTGGCAAGTGTAGTCAAAGTATCTTGCTACCAAGCTAAACTGTAGTTTAAACTGTAGGACAGATACATTTTAGTTTACTGTTTCATCATTAGTGCCTAATTGAGACAAAAGCAAGAATATTAGTCAAAAACGATCCAGGCCATGGAATATTTCAGATATACTGTACCGCAGCACTCATATAGTCATGTTCTTGAAATCTGTCACTATGTTGAATTGACTGCAGCACATGCCATGATTAACTTACCATACCGCTTGAAGAAGTATTTACTTCACTGTAAACATTTCATTTTTTTAGGGAAAATAATACTTTTCGTGCATTTCCACAGGTGTTTGGAAATGCACGTCAAGATTTATTCCAATATCTCAGGCTTTATTTCATTGCACTAAAGCTCGTTTTTAGCACAAATCTGTGTGCTGTTGTTCTCAATCCTTTAGTTTGTGTCTGTGAAGGTGTGGACCATTTTTTTTTAATCAATGTTCTTATTCTTTTTAAATAAATTGACATTTAAAGCTCTGTTGAATGACCTAGCAGGGACATATTGGTTTTCTGTGCTGTGCTGCTCAAAGGCAACAAGGACTCACAATATACTATGAACTGTTCTGACTGCTGAAGGTTGTCATAGATACAGGAGAGCTGTAGGTACCTCAGCATCCTCACATTTAGAATGTTTTCTCTGGACAATCCCTGAACAGACAGGAGAAATCCCCAGGAAAACCAGTAAACCTACCTGTTTATTGCAGCAAACCTCTACAACCAATTTCATAAAAAAAAGAACTGTAACAAAGAAACAGACTGCAAGTTGATGCTTTAAGTAAATAGTAGGTTTATAGGCTAGCATAAAATAGCAAAAACACAGTAGAAATGTTGTTAGCATACTCTGGTAAATATCACAGAAAGCCAAGATGTCAAGTGTAGTCAGGCCTAAAGAGTAACCTTTACTAGCTGTGTGTATTCTCAGTTTTCCACGGGGAAAGCCAGAACATGTTTCTAGAAACCCAGAGTTAACCTACACTCCATTGCTAAAAGAGAAGTCAGCTTGTATGTCACAACAAGAAGTCCTTTCAAGTGTCCTTTCACAGAAACCGCATATCTCCCTTTCCTTGAGAATAATTACTGTCCTGTTTTCTCCCTTTTAAACAGGAATTCTCTCATGCGAGACTCGTCTCACCTCACTGGACTTTCACCTGGCATATGACCATTACCTTTGTTGAGCTCTCCTGCTTAACAGTGTCTCTCTCAAAGTAGTTTTTTTTTCATGGAAATTGCTTTTCCAGTATCCAGTGCTTTTACGCTGCTTTGAATCCCATTTAGAAAGTTTTAAAAAGATGTCTCTTAAGGTCTTTGGTGTTATTTATAATACCTGTCAAAAATAAGACAAATAAATGCCTCATGAGATCTGCACAAGTCCTGGGGCTAAAGTTTCCATAACAAATATTTTAGGAAAGGGGTAATATTATGACATATTTTAAAGTTCCTTAATAGCACATACAAAAAAATGGAATAAGTTTGTTTTAATCGATCCAAACTTTATGAAAGTTAAAGCTATGTGACTAGTATTGTGTACTGTGCAGTGTGAATTAGAGCTTTTGTGTGGTTGAATCTAGGTGGTACCAAGCACTGTGTTCAAATAACAGCACCTTTAGGGGAAGTGACTTTAGGCACACTGGTCCCCATTCACAAAGCTTTACTTGTTTCAAACTCTGTTTGTATTAATTATTGAAGGCTTGATGTTTACTATTCTGGACTAGAATCTATTTCCTCAATTGTTTAAAAATCAGTTAACAGGTACTAAAACCAAATTTGTTTTGATGTTGTTGCTTCAGCTCTTCACATTCACTGGAAAATGTCCCCTAGTTGATTGAAAAGTTGCCAGAAAAAGACTTAAACGTTAAGATCACTCTCAAAAAAGTGAGTTGATGAAGTCTTTGAATGATTTAATGTATCTGACTTGTTACTCTGGTGTTATGTGGAGCGGTTATAGACAGCTCAGTGACAGCACAGATATGAAATCAGCAGTATTCACTTCAGACCCTTTGTTTGGCTTGTTCTGCAGGTGCATTATTCAATGTAGCCATTCTTCCTAACCTTTCAGTGTGATTTAGCCACCTTTTGGACGTTGGAGAGCACTTATCAGAAATGTGTTGAAGTATTAGCTCATTACTTTAATGTGAGTCCTAGTCATCAGTTCCATATAAAAGCTCACACCTTTTTTGTACTGTGGCATAAAGGTTACATTTACAATGAATACATTATTTCGAATTAGTTCACTTAGTATTGAATTAACCTGACCACATGGACATGCACACTAATTCTTTAAGAGTCAGGTCAAAAAGCTGCACATTTATTAACAGATAGGTCATTTACAGGATAAAGTGCATATGTGCTCAGTGCACAATAAACAATGCAACATTAAATATGGCAGAGTAAAACCGTGACTATGAATACAAAAGCAGACACATTAAAATAAGAAGAGATAGACTTGTAGTATCACCTTGTACCTCTGGAATCATATATTTCCAATACTAGACACTGACAGATACAAACCACCAATTATCTGTACAAATGATGGTGCTGTGGGTGTATGAGTTGATGCATGGACCATCGCAGGCAACTTAGTCAGAAGTGGAGCAGGTTAAGAGGCTGAACTTTTCTTTTGTCAGCATCTCAGACTACCATGCAATTGAAGCATTAAAAAGTGACTTTTTTAATGTTGAATATGAGCTAAGCAAATGACTTTCTGTTCATTGCTCAGGATTAGAAGCCGGGTTTAATTCCCAGGCAGGGTTGATTTAAGGTCAGATCCCAATCTGAAATGAGTGCTTTTGAGCAGTCTGGCCTTCTGTCCTTAGGGTTGCAAGATAATCCTGCTTGATTTGTAAAAAGCATAGTGGCCAAGGCTAGCCACTCTCCTGCTAGAGAGGGGATTGGTTCCAGCAGCAGCTCCTTCAATCTGGAAGCTGTGCTGCCGTTTCCATCACAGTAGCAAAACATCTCAATTACAGAAATTGAACTTTTAGATTTGTGATACACATATATATGCAATACCGTACCTTTCCTCATATACCTCAACAGTGTATAACTCACGTTTAAGCCATAGGAAAAAAAAAACACTGTTCCGTTCAATCCAGAAGATGCTTACATTAAGCAGCATTCTGCTGGTGGAAGATGTCACTCACACAATGGTTGCTTTGTTGTATCTGGATATTTCACATGGAATTCTTCATATGCTCCCAAGTGTCCCTGTTTAAAATGCACAATGACCATCTGTACACCCTCTGCCACTGTGGCTTTGTCATAATGCTTCACTTGTCAGTCTGAAACTAAAGTACTGTAAACAAACTAGAATTCATGAAATTCCCAATTGCTTGCGTCCTTAATAATTAATAAATGAAAAAAGATGAATGCCTTTCTAACATGTTTCCAACACATAATCACCACCCCCTCTAATTAAAATAATTCGATTTCACACACGATAGCTTTACAATTCCGCACTTCATCTTCCAGTGAATAATTGGTTGTTTTTATAGTGCACTGAAATAGGACATTCATTATTTTCTTAGGCTTCTTATTTTTTATAACCACGCTGTACCAGCGGTCATTGTTTTCCAAGTCTTTACTGTGCTAAAAAAAAGTTTTAAATCTCAGTTGTAGCTTTTTTTCCGTCTCTGGGCTTTAAAATGGTAGATCAATCTACCAACCTCTTACAATGACAAGTCAGAAAGGGTAGTAATACCTGCACACTAAGTCCTGTTTTCAGTTCATTATAAAGATGAACAGTATCTTCGGAAACATATGACTCTGACCTTCTTGTGCATCTTCAAGGTTGGAATGGTTAGTTCTGGGCATGGATAGTTCCAGTTCTGCAGTAGTGTGGGACCTTGCTTGCTTTGCTGTGTCCTGGACTGGAAAGCCATACACTTAGTGTGGCGTTGCTGGCAAACAATTGTAAATACAAACATACATATTCATACATGTTGATCCAAACATGTGTTTATTGTAAATGAACTGTACTTCATATGACATACTTCATATGTGATTCATTTCCTAAATGACATCACTGAAATGCACCTTGCAATCTAGCTGCATTGATGGGTATAATGTTTTCAATTTCTGAACATAAATAAAACATAATCAAAGTTATCTGCAAAAACAATTAAAGGCATTCATCATTCACAGCCTTAAACTTTTTTGACAGCCATCCGAGAGTGGTTTCCTCCTCTTCTCTTGTATGTGTTAACATGCCTAGTTTTCCATTGTTATTACCTTTTGACAGACAGTGAAGTACACATTGCAAACCTGACAGTAAAAAACAAACAGTGCCATGTATTTGTGTTTCTACAGCACCAGCCTGGACACATCACCACCATGCAAATGCAGTACATGAGAAAAAAGAGATGCCATTACTTTGAGCATGCTTGTTCACTAGATGTCAGTGCCTGCACACCAAAAAAAATATTGCATAGGGTCCTGATGATGTACACTCAAACAAAGACTTGTTCTGTACAGTATGATCCAGGGTATGTGGGAATTTATCCAAATGATGATTGATTCACATTTGCTAACTGCTGGTTAATTTAGGTATATGAATATCATGAAAGACATTGTTGCCAAACTAGTTGAAATGAAATGATGGCATTTGTAATAAAAGTACATGGACGTGACTAACCCCTAACCCACACCTCTAGTATCTAGCATAGTCCTCCTGTCAAAATAATTTATGATGTTAAGTTTACAGAAAAAAAAACAACTATGTAAGACAGTTTTAATGCTGCCATACATCATAATTGCAATGTGTTAATAGGCTTTCAGAATTCTGAATTGCATTATACAGTAACTGCATCATTATGAAATGCTTTTCAATAGCCTACATCGTAGAATAGTTTAGGAAATGTCAATGGCCAAGGTTTTGGGCCACAGGCCAATGTATTGAGCCCTTCTCACTCTGATACTGTACAGGTCACACAAGTTGCATTTCTTGTTTTGTCTTTTTCATTATAAACATACACCTGGCATAGATACCTGTCTGAAGAAGGTAATTGGCCACTCTAGATGCAACTGTGTTGTCAGAAGTAAATGCACACAATTTGGGACCATTCCCAGGAAATCTAAAAGTGGCCTGGCTTTGCTGCTCGAGAGACACTTGAGAGGTTTGCTTTGCTGGACACATCTGGAGGTCATCTACCTAGAACACAACCGACTCTTTATTTCTACTGGAATACATGTTAAGAAATAACGCAGATAGGAAATCCCATTTTGAATTCTGTTTAAAATTTGGTAAGCAAACCACTGATTGTCTGTCAGCTTTCGACAAACCTGCCTTGTCAGCTTCCTGCGGACGGATGGTTATATCTGCCTGCAGAGCTCCCCATTAGTTAACCCCTGAGCGTACAACAACATCATAGCTACATAATCCAACTATGCTGATTTACTGCTTGAGAGAATCAAAAGTTAATTCCCAGCTATGAACACAGGCAATGTACATGTGATGCATCCAGGATTATGCAATAGGAATTTGAAAAGAAGATTAGAAGACAATATTTTTAAATGGCAGCTGCCTCAGCTCCTCTGCACCACTGCCCAATATACTTGATTAGGATTTTTCATAATACTATATTATTTACAGGGACTGATCTTGCAACAATTTCCGTAATTTAAATTACAAGTGAAAGACTCAAGCTGTGTTATTAGTATTATGCAGTACTGTAAATGGGCAGCAGTGTGGAGTAGTGGTTAGGGCTCTGGATTCTTGACCAGAGGGTCGTGGGTTCGATCCCAGGTGGGGGACATTGCTGCTGTACCCTTGAGCAAGGTACTTTACCTAGATTGCTCCAGTAAAAACCCAACTGTACAAATGGGTAATTGTATGTAAAAATAATGTGTAAAAAATAATGTAATTGTATGTAAAAATAATGTGATATCTTGTAACAATTGTAAGTCGCCCTGGATAAGAGCATCTACTAAGAAATAAATAATAATTATAAAAATAATTTCTGAGATCGTGGAAGCCTGTATAAATTAATAAAAAATGTTGTTTTTTTTTGTTTTAAAATGGCTGCATCCTTTACAAACGTCTAAGCAATTGGGTTGGTTCTGTTAAATGTTATTATAGACAATGCGGTGTGGAACGGCCAGGATGTTAAGAGATGTCGTGTTTTTTTTTTTTTTTTTTGTCGCTAAATAAATTGTGTTTAACACTGGCCTTGTTAACCGCAATAGACAAAGAAGGCACTGGCTTGACACTGTGTTTATTCTTATACAGTACTGCCGTATCCTGTCAGGCCTTCACAACACAGCTTGCCATTCATCATGCGGTTTTCTCATGCAATTATACTGATTAGTGCTTTGAGAGATAATAGATCTGTGTTGATGAATGACATTACAGCACTGCATCAACAGCAATCATCCACTTGGATGGATATTGTTCAAATTCTAACTTGTTATCAAACCTTCATGGGAATGCAGGGTGTCGAAATTCTTTCACAGTTTAGCATATTTAACATATACAACTTGATTTTTTTTTTCTTTTTTAACTCTTACCATGCTACTGGAGTTTGGGTTTGCTTGTGACTTCTTGCTAGTGTAAATTTTAAAAATTATTTTAGTGGTAGATTCGGAAACCTTCTGAAAAACACACGTGGAGAAAGTATATCATGGTAAAATACAGGTAAGGTGTGCCTAGATGAGCACGGTAAAGGTAAAATATCACTTTCAAGTGAAGGAACAACTTGATGTAGGCATGAAATATACAATGATGTTATCTAATGTATTCTTTTTGTAGTTAAGAATCCCTCGCTTAGCCTAGTCGGAAAGGCAGAGGCATTGCTGGCCTTTGTATGAATACACCTTGTTATCAGTGTTGCTGTCTTCTGTTGTAACACCACAAACCTCAAAGCCCCCAGCTACATGAACCTACACAATGAGGAAACCAATTACCCTGGGTCGATCCATTGTGTTTATGATGGATGACATAACCACAAATGTATTCAAAGCATCTCATGCTGCCCTCGGTCCAAAGCAGAATACAAATCAACAGCTCAGTAAAATGGATTTCTGCGTTTTACACATTTTGGATATGTTGATGAGCTTGAATGCTAATGTGCCTTTATGTAGCTGTTACAGACTTGTTTTCAACTGCCTAATGTTTATTTTACTTCTTTATCTTATATAAATTAGCAAGATACAGTACAACTCAAAACGGTATTAACAACCATCAATTAAGTTGCCATCGGTCTTTACAAAGGAACCGCACAAACAAATGGTCTTTAAATGTGTATTATTGTTTTATTATTCCCTTTGTCCCTATTGACAGCATTATAACGGGGTCCCTTGTACAGAAATTAGAGTGGACAGTCCCAGGCACAAATTCATGAGAATATTAGAATTCAAGTCAAGGTTAACTTGTGATATTTGCCATTACTGTTCACTAATCCTGCTGTACTACGAACCTTAATTTAATCAAACACATAGAAATAAATGTCAACGCATCACTCTTGTATGATGCTTACGACCGAGGCCCAATCGGAAATGTACAAGCTTGCTTAATTAATATGCATTGCAGTAAACTCTGATAAAGAAACAGAATCCATGTGCAATGGCCTTAAAACTAGAGACGAATGTTTATTCCATCTTTATAACTAGGCAGTCTTAATTGGGACCCGGCAATGCCATAACTTCAGCCCTTTATAAAAGATCAAAGACATTAATCTACTGTCCAAATATATTAATGCTATTATGCAAAAGACAGAATGGCTAACCAACACACTGACAGTGAAACAAAAAGGCGAAAAGAGAGGCTTCCAAACAAATTATTCCAATTACCAGTAAAAAGTTACAAATGAATAAATGAAAAATGGCCTATTCCACCCTGAGTCTAGAATAAAAGTAATCACCTTGTTATAATTTAAACTGAGCAGAACATCCTATTACTTGTTTCGGCATATATAATGCTAACTAGCTAATGACTGCTCACTGCCACATATATATATATATATATATATATATATATATATATATATATATATATATATATATATATATACATTATGCTAATGAAAGGGTGCTTGAACTGTTTAAACACTCAGGGGTAGAGATACTAAAGTGTTGCGCCTGTCACAATAGTTGCAAAGCAGTTGCAAACGAGTCGGAAGTCTTGGGTGAAATGTACTAAACAAGCGCAATTTTAGGGAATGCTTTGCGGCAGCAGTTTTTCTTTGTGGTTTAGCCTCAGATTAATATATAATTATGAGCATTCCTGTATACATTTGCAAAAATGAGGGTTCTCAAATATTACAATGAGATGTAGTAAAGCTGCCGGCAATTGTGACACTTACAATTGCATCAATTTGTTAAGAACTTTTCAAAGCACATTTAAAAGAGTCGTAATTGTTGCTGCCATTTCCAAGTGCGCTTTTTCTCATGTGTTGTCAGTTGTTCTCAACGGGTTTTTGAGGCGAACACCCAAATACCGATTTTTCCCTAAAAGCAGGGTGTACTTACACACCTTGAAAACAAATTTCTATGACATTTCTGGTTTCCCCTGTGTGTTGGGAGCAACAATAGACTGCACACGTGTGCCGCTAACCCCTCCAGCTCATTCTGAGCATCTGTATAGGAATATGAAACACACCTATTATATTAATGTGCAGGTGGTTTGTAATTGTGTACAATTTAGCACTTCACCACTGACTAACTTAAATAAAAACTGACAGTATACATTTGGCTTATAGGCTACTCATCGTAATACGAATTAGTGGTAGTATGCAACATTTGTTGCTAGTCCTTTGAAATTCGTATTTACGAGAATTGACTATCCTCTTGTAAGTATCATAACTTGCCAATGCGGCACCGATCTATTTTGTGTTAATTGTCTAAGCTACTAAGTAGGCCAGTTAGAAATAATAATAATAAAAAGTGTACCAATGTGTACAATGCAGCAGCATGATTTATTTTGTGTTACCGGTAGCCTACAGGTTAGAACAAAAACAAAAAAGTGTGCTAGGTATGAATTTGATTTTACTGCTGTACTGTATACTGTATTGGCCTACTGTACAAAATGTATACTTTTACATAATGTAATGTGTAGCCTACCCAAAACACATTAGTGTTAT
This sequence comes from Acipenser ruthenus, assembly GCF_902713425.1. Taxonomy (NCBI): domain Eukaryota; kingdom Metazoa; phylum Chordata; class Actinopteri; order Acipenseriformes; family Acipenseridae; genus Acipenser; species Acipenser ruthenus. The sequence goes on along the minus strand of NC_081198.1, from coordinate 6,825,186 downwards.
TTCAGCTCAATAATTTATATATTTAAAATACATTGAGAACTATAAATGTATGTGTGGGATTTTATTGCATTTTTTAAACCCGACACCTCCTTATGTCGGACACGCATGGCTGGTTTTGCGAGCGGGTACTGTATGATTAGGAAAAGCTTTTTGATAGAAACACATTTTTTATTTGGGGGTGAAGATGGGATTAAACTGCCTTTCATTATTTATTAAAAATTAACATATTTTCTCTTAGTACATAGAACAAAATGTATACTTTGTGAATTGTTGCAACGGAAATGTAAAAAGCGGTTTATTTGCACAAGACAGCCCAGCTGTCACATTTCTGACTTTTGACAGCCTGACAATACACCCAGAGTTACAGTCACAGCTTGTACTGGCTCTACAAAGCAGCTTTGATGGATTTGATCTTACCTTGTGAAGAACTGTAGTGCTTTAATGTCTAATGAGTTAAAATTTGATTTTAATCATTAATTTCATTAGCAAAACAGTCCCTAACAATCTTGTTTAATTCATTTGAAGATGCTGTATTCATTCAGGTCATGCAACATCTGAAGGCAGAATCATGAAAGAAACATTATTCCAATTGAAGTTTTTAATAACCGGTGGCCCCCTTTCTTATCCGTTTGTTTAGTGAAAAAGTTTTGTTACATTTAAAGTCTACAGTTTTTCTTTGATTTTATTTCAAGTACAGCTTTTTTTGGAGGCCGTGACAGGTGCTTAGATCCACTTGCAGGTTTCGAGAAGATCACTGGGAATGAAGGTGGCCTGCTAATCTTCAGACCAGGTCAGTAAGTGAGCAGTATCCAAACTGGGCAGTTCAAAACTGTGTGGAAGAAAAATAATAATCATTGAATTTAAAACAACAACAGGTTGAAACATACACCAGTGCTGAATGCATGTACTTTTTGGAGGCTAGAGCCTCCAATAGAAATATTTTCCAATCTGCCAACACTTCATAGGACCCATACACAGTCTGCCACTGGCCAATAGTCGTGTTGCCAACGGTAACCACCATGCAGCTTTCTGAGCCCATTTTAGTGTTCTCTTATTTCTGCTTCCCTTTATGTTACCTTATTTTGAACTGACCTAACATCAATTAAAGACACTGACTCTGCCCCTGTTATTTTCAATGCTGGCTTGTTTTGGTGCTTATTAGTTAACCATTACTTGCACAAGACTTGTATTGCCACCTGGTTATGTTGCCACCTTTGGTTTGAGAACCACTACCCTGACACCATTTAGGTGAGTAAGGAAAGCCATGCTTTAAAGCACCATGCATGGAGTCCCTCCACGTTCTGCTACTCTGTTTTAATTCAGGCACTGGTTGGGCTATATAATTACAGTATTTAAATTGTTTATTTCAAATAGTTTATTCAGGTGATTAAAAAAAACTCCCGTTATCAAGAATGCCCTGGGAATTGTCTGTTGTGTTTGTGAGGCAATCTGTAAATTATATGAACCTTTTTTTAAACCTCCAAAGATTATACTCCCAAGTAATTAACATCAATCCATACAGGTGCTGAGAGACAGACTCATTTAAATAGACTGAACTCCAAATGTTAACCCTCTAGGTGATTACAATTGGTTTCTGTTAATGACTTCCTTCTGGATGCTTTAATTTCAAGGATGTTTGAAGCATATAAAGTACTGCATTTTTTCTGCTATTAATTACTACTTTGCATCCCTTAAACTTCTCCTTCCTGCACCTATGTTATTTCTTGGTTTCGTCAGAATAGATTTTGGGGAACATTGCTCTATTGCAAAACCAGAAAAGTCTTTGATATTCTCTAAAGGAATTATAAAAGAATATGACTGTGTGCTCATGGTCTTGTCATTAGAATTCTAAACCATATGAGCTCCAAGTAGGACATCCTTCATAGTCTGTCAGTGGAAAGCAATTTCAACGATGAACTGGAAAATTGCCATTCCAGCTTTATACTTTGTGCACACATTTCATCTACTGGTTACTCCGCAGGGCATCGGTGCCATTCAGTCGGAATTCTGCTTTAATCGGATTTCTGTTTAATGTTCAACATATATATTCTGAATAACTTGAAAGACTAGAAAAGCAGTCGAGGTGAAAACAAATTGATTGTAAGAAATAAGCTGAGCAATGGGAGACACAAATAGAAAGATTACAATTTATACAGTTTTTGTTTTGTTGATTTTTTGCATTTGTTCCAAGCAGAAACACCTCAGCCCTTTATTTCCACAATATTCCCCACCTGATACCCAGTTTGGTGCAATAATGGCAATTTATCTGACAGTAGTTGCTGTGATTTTTCTGATGCAGGGCAGCATACTGGTGGTATCAGAAATACACAATGCCAGATGTTAAGAGGTGAAGAGTTATTATGGTGAATAAGGATCATGGAACTGCAAGTTTAATGTGGCAAACGTTTATATGGCCCTTTATATCCAATTAGCTTTGTTTTAGGATATTTTTATTCTGTCAGTAACTATGTCTTCCTGCTTAACATTCTGTGAATGCTAGGCAGATTTGAGCTGCCATTCAATGGTTTTAATTTTATTGATTGTTTGGTATTTATTCCCTGTGCTTTACTGCAGAATAACATACATGAGTATATATTATAAGATGCTCAATGTTTATTGTAATTTAGATTCTAATTCTCTCATTGCTCAACGACATCCTGATGATATTCAGTCACATCAAATATGAAAGAGTCGCAATGACAGAGAGACTGCTTGCATTGTGGATGGGCGTCTCTTGTGGGAATGCAGTTCTAATTTCACTGAGAGCATATTAAACAAAGAATGTAATCCACTCTATCATGATGAGAACTTTGCGGTTCCTTGTGTGTTGTGAAAGAAGTGCTCATTTCTCATGGGAGTAAATGTGGATATGAAGTTAGGCAGGATGAGCAGAGAAGCTATTTGGTAAATATTTCTGAATCCTAGTTAATTAAAATTGGATTTTTTTCGGTGAGCAGCAGACCATGGCGGTAGAAATGGGTTTGCCGGAAAAGCTGTGTGATTGTAATGTTTTTGCAATGCAAATGCAATTTCCTTTCATCTGTTGCTCAAGAGATTTATGAAAATAATTTTTATGAGCCATTGCCACAAGTTTATAATGCCAATTGGTTTAAATCATTTTGTGTTGTAGTGTAGTAGGACACTTTGTAGGGTTGTGTTAGATTATACCCAATGGCAAAAAACGTATTGAAGCAAAAGGGCTAAGACACTGCTAAAAAAAAAACTCCTTTCTGATTAAATTAAATCTTTGGCAGACCTAAAGCATCTTCCACCATGTCAACATTTTCTCCGGGAGTATCTCCCATTAGCTTTGACATTTTACAATACAACAGAGACCGTGGACCGTGTTTGAGTGCATAGATAAAGGCAATATTCCTAAGAATAAATTCATTGTCTTTAATGAATTTGAAAAAAAACCCTGAAACTGTGTTTTTGTAGCTGCTTTAGAGTTTAAACAGGTGGATGGTGTTGAGGCCAGTGGATAATGCAGTCTCAGGTCATTCAGAGGCACTGTTGATGGAGTGGGAAACTGATGGAGTAGGACATTCTGTAGATCTCCCATTTAAAGATGAAAGCAAGGGGTTAGAGTAGGTCACTGTATTGTTTCATTGCTCAGTCAACACTTAAAGGGTGGGCGCAAACACACATATACACACACACATACTCACACTCACACAGGCATGCTTTTCAAACCCCATCCTAAGCTGGGCATCACAGAATACATTCATGGCAAAACATGTATGGTAAATCATACCCTTGTTCCCTATTTCAGCTAGCACACTGACACATCACACAACCTCCTATAACACAACTGGATGCTCTAGTGCAAACGAACTGGGACCCCATGGTGGCGATCAGCTGGTTATATAAATGCTGACAATGGCAGCACTTGGTCACTGGTCTTCTTGTTACAGGTGGTAACATCCCATTCACATTGTGTGCCAACTGCTGGCATTGAGTCACAGCTCTCTAAGCTCCAGCAGGGGGCTAGTCTCATTTTGTCCTGCTGAAATCTTATTGTAAAAGGAGTTTAGTGTTGTACTGCCAGCACTGCAATGTATGTAGCATAGAGAGCTCTATTTTTCTGTCTCTGCAGTTTATTAATTGTAAAATATTTGCTGTTTTTTTAAATACAAAAAACAGCCTTTTATACACAGGTATGATTATTAAATGTCAAGCATGTGCAAGCACAAGGTAATATATATATATGTATTGACTGTATGACTATGGAAGAATGGTCAAAGGTGCTTTGGGCTGTTGATGGATGGACGACACCTGTGCCTTCTGCCAGTTCTGTTGTCAATTCAACGGTTGTCTTCTTTCTATTCCTTAAAGATATTATCTTCAAGTATTGCCTAAGCCTAACATGTGTAAGACTTTTGCACAGCAGTGTATATATATATATATATATATATATATATATATATATATATATATATATATATATATATATATATATATACACACACACTGCTGTGCAAAGTTCATAGACATGTTAGGCTTAGGCAATACTTGAAGATAATATGCTAGCACAGACAAAAATAAGGGTGTGTGGAAGCCATATCTAAGACAGATGCTCTGAAATTGAAGGACATCTTGTCATTTGAGATGATTTATAGAAGGTCCCAAATCTGTTTCTGAGCCAGTGATGTTTCAATATAACTTATTTAAAAAGGAGTTCAGATTGAATAGTCCGTATTGCAGCTGATTTACCGCACAAAACACGATTTATGAGCAGTTAATAATTCTTCTGTTCCTTGAAATGCGATCACATAGAGTCGTGCTGGCTTAAAGGATGAGGTGGCGTTTCTGTGCACTAATATCTTTGCAACTCGATGTGATACCATTCTTCAGACACAAAGAAGAGGAAAATAACAGAGTGGTACAGAATGAAAGTGGGACGCATTGGAGCTTTTAGTAAATGGGATTCTGGAGATGGATTAAAGCATCTTTTTCAAGACAATCATCTAAAATGTAGGTATTTAGGACCAGGCTTTTGGGTGTATTGTGCATCAGTGTTTTAACATGTTTCCTGCTTGTTTGTAGGTGACAGCCAGGTCTTGGATATGGGGAAACATATTCGTAGCTGGTTGCAGTGTGAAATGGGCTTGCTTCTACTGCTCTTGAGGTGGCAGTGTAACTGTTCTATTTCTTAAGTTATTCAGAGTTTATGCATCTGTGCATTTCTAAATTACACTGCATTTGCAATGATTAGACTGGTATATATGGAAAGACGAGCAAAGTGATATGTTTCCTGTTCAACTGGTGGATTGTCATTTAATGTCTCCCTGGGGCTGCTCAAAATGAACCTAAATAAGACACATCATTAGCAGTGATTTATATCCTTATAAAGTTGCCCTTAACATCTTTAAGACCTGATGAGGAATATACTGTACTGTAGCTCAAAATGAGCATATGACTGAACAGCTACGTGGCCAAAAGTTTTGCATCACCCTATAGAATTAACTAATTTTGTGTCGTAAAGTCGAATGAAACCTGCTTAACAATGTTATGTTAACATGTTGAATTACATACCGCTTTGTAGTTTTCCATATACTTAACAAAAAGCTGACAGAAATTGAAAAATGTGACATTTTGAACTCTACCATGAACTACTTTCCTATTTCATGTTAGATTATGTTCATACAGTTTTTTTTTTAGTTTTTATTATGTCTCAATCTGAAAATTGTAGATGATGCAAAACATTTGGCCATGTCTGTATAATCATTGATACAAAGTATGATAATATTACCGACTTCTGCAACAGGAATTATCTTCTCACAGGAACCCCGAGACATTGATATTTCTCAGACTATGATAATAGCAATAAATATCAAGAATCTTCACTACAGGGAAAGTAATCACGTTAGGATTTTCAACACGATTAATGTGGCACAGCTGTACTCATTTTGCATGTTCCACCTGAGCTTCTTTGCTTCACAGAAGCATTTACCTATAAAGTGAAGTGTTCAAATTGATAACCAGTATCTCTCTGCTGCTTAATCCTTGTGTTCACCTCTTAGATGGAAAATTCATACTTGCCAACATATGGAAACTGTTCAGCGTCCCCTGGGTGTGGGGGTGGGGGGGGGGGGTTGTCAATTGCTTCATACACATGGGAGGGGTCATATGCAAAAAACACTCATTATCATTTAATAGATGTATCCCCCCAACTCAACACCACATGACCATCATGACAGTAAAAATAGACATGAAGCCTTCTTACCTTTGTATAAGTTAGTGATCAGCAGATGTGTCAGCTGCACAAAGAGCACAGCGTGTGGTTTTCAATAACTCTGCTGTGGAGAATAAATGATTTTTATGGGTAAATATCGGGACTTTTTTTCTATGCATCGGAACGCGGGACATTTGCTAGGAAATTGGGACTGTCCCGACCATATAGGGACTGTTGGCACGTATGAAAATTAGTAAGCTGTACACAGGAACATGCTGTCTGACTATACTACTAATATAAAATCTAGAATGCCCTGTTAGTTTGCTGTATCTATACATTATGTATTATAATAAATGACAAATATTAGATTTTTTAATTACCCTACGAATTCTGTTGAAGAGATAGACAGTTTGAGCATTTAAGGCCAATATGCTATAAACTATTATAGGCAAATACTGTAGCAATGGAAAGTAGTCAATTATTACATTTGAAATCTCAATTTTGGGTTAATAAAAATGTTGCTGGTTAAATTATTTTAAGTGCCACATTTCAGCTGTAAACTGACTCATTTTAAAATTTCTCAAGAAACGGAAGATATTTTGGTTTTGATACAGGTGCTGCCTTGTCTGAAGACAGTGCTGAAAGGTTAAGGAACCCCTTTTACAACACTAGTATCTGAGTGGGGTCACATTCAGTGTCATTGCCTCCAGCATGTACTGTCATTTGCCCTTCATGAATCTCAGTTTCACTGATGAGCTGTTCTGATCCGCTTCACTGTTGTATCCTGTCTTTCAGAGGAAATCTGTCATCGTCATGAGTTTGATCGTGGCCGTGTCTGTGTTTGTTGCTGCTGTCCACTACACCGAGAAGCCCTACGTTTTACTTCAACCTTATTTCGGACAGTCCTTCAGCAACCGATGGGTCTTTTCCCGCTTGCAGCACAGGTTTAAATCTCACAGTGGATATGTCAGCGTGCCAAAGCAGGAGGTAAGTCTCTAAAGCTCAACTCCTGTGAACAGTAACCTGCAATTGCATCCTTACTGGGCTTTGCTAAAATGTGCCTGTTTCCTTCTTCATAGGAAAATCGACACGATTAGATAGCACTTTATTAACACCTCATTTTTGCATTGAATTCTCAGCTTGCTGCAAGTCTCCTAGATAGCGCTTTGCCTGGTGAGGTTTTATCATGTTATACAGGGCTATTCAGTATGTGTGGTTGCACATCCTTTCATCTCTTTCAGGGTGCTGTTGATCCAGCCCACGTTGACCCCTGAATTCTCCAACGGCTTACGTCTTCACCTTAATATTTGTCCTCCCTCAGTACCTTGTTCCCTGGGGCTCCTGCCTGTCAGTGCTATGGTTCATCCATTGTCACTTCTCTGCCCTGCATGTCACTCTTAATTCCATTGCTGTCACCTTGCCTTTTCAGTAATGTGCATTGTCTTTGCATTCTGGGGCAAGTATTCATGAATTCTGTTTGTGTGATCAGTCATGTCTTTGTTTTCAGCTATATCTAATACAAAATATTGTATTATATACATTTTTCTTCAATTACATATTTTTTACATATGCAAGCATTTCAAGTTGTTTTGTAGACTTTAAGAGACTCCATTACTTCTAAAGGTAGGCTCTGTCAAACAACTATGTCTTCAGTGGACTGTATCCATAATGGGCACAGGCACAAGTGTAATTGGGTTACAGAACTCCTGCTGCTTATGTTCAGTATGCAAGGTAAATAATCCAGGAACAGCATCCTGACCTTTAACACTGTTTAGCACATTTCTTGCATTATAATTTTTTCCATTCCAAATGTATTCATATATTATGGAGGTTTAAATAAGTCCTCCCTAGAGTGACATACTGTATTTCTGACTGCTGCTGAATATCAAACAGCAGTGAGGGCAAGTCAAGGGAGACAACAATGATTCATTGGCTTGAAATCCTGTTTTAACTGAAAATGACCTTGCCCAGAGAAATCACCATGGGGATGTTGTTATGTTATAGAGCAAGAGTAATGGAAAGCAAACTGAGCTAATGAGATTGAGCCACAACTTTGATAAGTGCAAATGGTCATGCCAGAGGTATATTAACAGTTGCTGATGGAGGAAGATTGAATTATAGCGTGGGTAGGTAATAATTTCCACCCAGGGTGAATGATGAAGAAAAGCACTAGCAGATATACTCATTTGATAATATTTACTTTCACAACCTAAGGGACTGTATTCAGGTTATTGAGGGATCTTGAGGGATCTGAAAAGCCATCTTCAGACATTAGTTGATCTGCTATTAAGCCATTGTTTTATTTATTTATTTATTTATTTATTTTAACTAATGCAATACCCTGTGTGTTGTTGGTTTGAATGTAGCTACATACTGTAAGTGGTGGCTGACAAAAGCAAGATGAAACATCTCACACAGAAACACATATATCCCCATTTATACACACGTTATAAATACTTTATTAAAATGCTGCAGTCTTCAAATGACTCATGAGTTACCAAGTGTGTGAATAGGGACCATACTCCATTGTTCTTTATATTTTCTTCAACACCACGTCCATTAAACCACAGCCCTCCTCAAATATTTCAACAGACTGCCAATGTGTATTGTCCGTCATGTCCATTATGGTTTCAGCATGATAAAAGTCTTAACTGACACAAATTGTACTGGTTTCACAGACCCTGATTAGCAATCATCTTAGACTATCCTTCCTAATGTTCTTTGAAACCAGTTAATAAGAATTAAGAGCTCATATAAACAGGCAAGACTGCTATGGAGTGGTTAGGTTGAAATACATGGTGCGTCTGAATAGAAGGAAATACCTGTTGGCTGTATTGCTGAGGAATGGACCACACACTGGTTTGTACCAGTACTATGTTTTATATACAGTATGCTTTCCAAGATTCATATTTGAAATGTATGGTTCATAGCAGTGGGAATGCCTCTCGGGACCCATTTCTATATTTGCTGGTACTTTTGCTTCACTGATTTCTGCATTAATCAGAATAAACCATCATCTAGGGACATACTGAAGCTCTGGTGCTATTCAATTGAAGGTGAGTTATGAGCTATGCACAACAATGCGTTTTGCAAATTAGTCTTATGGAATTCAGGTTAAAAGAATTGCTAGTAACTGCTAGGGAAAACAAAAGATAATCTTAAAATAAGTTGTGACAAATTGGCTTGGTTGGAACTTGAAGAGAAATGATTGTGTTATACCCGGGAGAAATGCACAGAGATCTTGACCTAAGCTTATCCCTATGGATTGGCAGATTGAAGGCATTAGTATATCTTTGGGGGTTTATCTGATAGGGACTGTCATTCAATGCTATTGAACTGTGAAGGTAACTCAAGAACTTGCATATTGTTTTTTTCAAAATTAGTGACTCGATGTAATGAATGAGTAAAAAGATGCACACACGTACATAAGATTTACAGGTTACACAATTTGCATTCCTACAATCAGCCATATGAATACTCACAGAAATAATGTGGCTACAAAACTGTGTTTCTTATAAGCAACAGAACGGAATATGTGGCAAAACAATAAAAAAACAAGGTTATATTTTAGATATGCATTAATATATTTTCAACATGATTAAAAAAAAGCTGAATGCAGGACTGAATAACATGTTTTACTGGGATAGTTTCAGCCTTTAGCCCAATAAACCTCCAAGCATTTAGCATAGTTGTTTGTCCACCAAGCAACAACAATGAAACACAATCTCTGTAAAGTGACATCAAGTTCTGTACAGATTTCTTAAGGAATTCTAGTTGTTGTAGACGGTTTCTAACAGGGTCTTGGAAGTTATTGAATGCTTGGTTTTGATTTCCTATGCCCTGATGCTCTGCAGAGGGACAAAAAAGCTCTGGAAACGTGCTTGGATAATAAATCACTTTCCCTTGAATCTGTAGAGATGTTAATCTAAATTAGGTTAAAAGCACTGCTTGTGATTTCATGCTAAGCTGCTGTTGAACTATATGATTTGTTTGTAACATGCATTTATTTATGTATTGGCTTATTCATTTTAAAACATCTCATTTGTAGTATGTTGAGCTAAGTAGTAATAGTAGTAGTAATGTATTAGTAATAATAACGATAATTCATAGCATTCAGATTTCAAGGTATGACTAGCCAAGTAATTACATTGTTATAACTGGGTAACTACCAATGGTCTAGGCTCTGGTAAGGTAACACAATGGCACAGGCCATTTCCATGCAATTACATACTTAGTCCACCAGCAGTTGGTAGAGCTGGAAATGTTGGTAGTTACCTAGTTATTACCTTGTTATTATGTGCTATTTTGTATGCTTGCTAATCTAACTAAAAATCATATTATTTGAAAATAAAATAATGCCGTAATAAAAAAGCAAGGATAGAGAGACGGTTATTGTCATTTGAAACCTTGGCGATTTCTTTTCTCATCCAGAACAGCAGTTTGGAGAGCGAGAGAAAAAAGTTGAAAAACCAGAGAGGGTTTGGAAAAAAAATTGACTTGCTGCTTGCCCCATTATTAGATTTAGTTGATGGGCATAGCAATGGACATAATGTGCATTTGGATATTTTTCTCTTACAAACTTCTGGACCCCACCAGTTTCAACAAGCATTACACTCGCTCCATCATAGCTCTGTGCAATTATTTTAGCCTTTTCACTTTCTTCTGTGAATATGGCATCTAGCTGTTGCATAATGGCGTGGAAATAGCTTCAATTTCCAAATTGCAACTCAGAAAACCCCAAAAATCACTCAACAACACGTCCAGTTTTGGGAACAATGTACTTAGAAACCAGCATACTTTGGGAAATATTTATAATGTCTCTGGTTTCATCAACTTGAATAGTGCGACATAATCAGTCTGTTTCAGTTCTTTCAATATTTTCCCTACAAACCTCTAACATGCAGCCTAGAAGTTCATTTTAAACTGTCTTTGAGGTGCCTTGATGAATCATGATGAATCACCAGCATCTTCCAATCCTGGTGTGTTTCTTGTGGCCGTCTTCAAGTGTGTTTCCATTGTCTGATCAAGCTTTGAAACAAAATCTACCAGCCCAAGAAACACACCAGGATTGGAAGATGCTGGTAATTCATCATGACCTCGACCTTTATACATTCAATGATGCATGTAAGTAAAGTATGTGTCGGTTTTTAGACACTTCTTCATTGTGCTTCTTTATGGCTTTTCAGTAAGCAGTGCTAAGCTGGACAGCAATATTCACTCTCCCTATTGTACCTAGACGTATGTCACATGTCTTATGAACTCTTCAGTCATGTTTTTTTTTTATTTAGAGGAGAGATGTTGCAGGTCTGTAACTCTGGTTCTTGACCATACTGCATCAGTGTCACCCTGAACCTTAGCAAAAAGGAGGCAAGGAAAGCAAAACAGTGCATTGTTGTTTTCACTTGCACGACCCCATGGCCTAAGCTTATATCACAACTCGTTAAAGGTTCGAGTGTGAGCTTAAGTTAAAGAACTGCTGAAGAGCAGCAGCCTTGGGAGAAAAAGGGACAGACGACACAGATTAAAACTGATAAGAACGAAGTTAAACAAATAAGAGTATTCATAAACATTAATTTAAATTTAGACGAAGGTAGACAAAGATAATTAGACTTGTGAATGTTATTTTAATATTCAAACAGCTTAAACGTTTTCTGTCTTTCCTCAAAGTAACACAGCATACAAGACTGAGAAGAGACAAAGCGTGCTGCTCATATTTATAGCCTTTGTTGTCTTGACACATGCATGCTGATCGCCTGATCACCGTGTTCGCTAACCGGCTGCGCTCCATCCAGGCATTTTTAAACCAATCATAGCCAGTCCTGGCTGACGGCTGTCTGCTACTGTGCATGTGCACGGTGGATTTGGGTGGCAGTGCTTACAAAGGTACCATGAAATGTTCATGTCAGGACAACTGAGGACGTCAGCACCTCCGGTCACTTTTTTTCAAAGTAACAAAAACGCCTGTTCACTTCCAAACATTAACTACTTTAGATGTGTAATGACTGCAGTATAGGATACTGACCTTAAGGTTAGGGTTTTAGTGTAGGGAGAGGATTATGCCTTGTTTTATTAACAATAATATTGTAGCGTGCATGGGGGAAGGCAGCAGCAGGGCTGGTTGGTGACGTAAGCACACACGAAGACATAAGCCCGATATACGCTCCTTGCAAAAGAGCCGGCTCTTTTGTACAGCGGTATCAGTGCTATGCTTTAGTGCAAGAGGTCCTGGGTTCCCGCCCTCCCTCTGTCTGTGTGTGGATTGCCTCGCCCTGTGTGATGTGCCTGCCTGAAGTGCAGTGTCCTAACAGGAACATTTCGTGGTACCTTTGTAAGCACTGCATTAGGGTGCTTGCAGTTCTGAGCGAGCACGGCCTGGCTTCAGCCCATTAAATAGATAGGATGAATGGCATTGTTGATTTGCCAGTGTCACGTGAGAGGGGGGGAATGAAACGCACATCATCCAGAAGAAGGGAAGCAGGGAAGAAGGGAAGCGCAATTCATTAATAAGAGACTGGGGGTTTTGGCGAGCAAGCGAACACTGTTAACCGGCCGCCCCTGCTTGGAAGTTAACATTGTACAAAAGCTAAACAAAGATAAAAGATTATAAAAAAAGAAAAAAACAACTAATACAGCGACATTACTGAATTCCTTTTTTTTCTTGAAGTCTATCTCTAATAACATCTAATAACTCTAATAACATCCACATAAACATCCTCTAACAGCTACTGTTTTCCAACTGAGGAAGAATCTTCTGTCAAGCTTCTTAAGTTTAAATCCATCCTGTAAAGTACAGTGCAAGCAAAAGAAAGGACAGTGTCAGGCCCAAAGGTTGGTTTCAGTGCCTTTTTGTGTGAGGCAGCTAGCAAACATACGAACTTCAAAGAACATAAAGGTAAAGAAAAGAAGAGCACAGCTGTGTCAAGACGAAAAGTGTCAAGTTGACATAGAACATGTAACTGTGCCCAGACCAAAGTGACTCGAAATCAATATGCATTGAGGGTTGTGCTGAAGACAAAATAGGCTCATGAAAGGGCATACTAATAGAGTGTGGCATCACCTCTGATGCTTTGAAGTTTCTTTGTAAGTGCTGCTCAAAAGGTGAGAGCCGAGAGCAGCTGATTTAGATCTGTATTCCCAGACAAGCAGTGCTAAGTAGTGTTCCGAGCAACAAGATTCATACTTTAAAATGTTTTATACGGCATGTGAATGCTTGTTCTATAAATGAAATATGGAAATAGAGGTAGTATTTTGTTTTCATTTTTTTTCCGTCAAATTCACGTGACATCAAATGGAATATCTAGAATAACACAGGAATATCTTATATATTTTACTTGAATTTTATTGTTTTAACTAGGTGGCACCCCAATTTAAATGAATAATTCAAATGGATTATCGTAATAACATAACAGCTACTGTTTTCCAATGGAATTCCTGTATTTGTATATCTTGTATCTGCACGTCTTTATGTAAAGTTTTATATTTTACACTATACACTGGATTCAACAAGCTGAAAAATATTTTGACACCACCAAGTTTAAAGATCTGCATTTCTTTATATCTGACAGCCCACAAAGCATAACAAAATAACTTTTTTTTATGCCATTCACCCATAAAAAATGTAGGGCAGCAGTGTGGAGTAGTGGTTAGGGCTCTGGACTCTTGACCGGTGGGTTGTGGGTTCAATCCCTGGTGGGTGACACTGCTGCTGTACCCTTGAGCAAGGTACTTTACCTAGATTGCTCCAGTAAAAACCCAACTGTATAAATGGGTAATTGTATGTAAAAATAATGTGATATCTTGTAACAATTGTAAGTCACCCTGGATAAGGGCGTCTGCTAAGAAATAAATAATAATAATAATAATAATAATAATAATAATAACAGCAGTGAACCCATCTAAGGTTTGAGAGCATTTTTATATTGATAGAGAGCAGAAGTCTTTTGGATCACTAAAACACAGACACTATGTTAGGTTCATTCATACATCTGCAGCTCATTTTAACACTAGAACATTAGAATTGTTGTATATACAAATCTGTTGTTATCTCTACTGGATCTGGCAGCCATCAATTCCTTCGTTTTGTACAAGGAATGCACCGGGAAAAATATCAGTAGGAGAGATTTCATCTTGAAGATAGCCACAGCGTTTCAGCAGAAAACTGCAAAGCCGCAGGCTGCAGCAGCTCAACCTGGATTCTGTGCTGCGAGTGACACACAGAAGAAAAAACATGTTACTTTCGTTTTAAATTTAAATTTAAACAGTTTTGTATGTACATATACCTGTTTACACCTATTTACACACTAGTTTCTTTTGAAATGTTTATTTTATTATGGTTTTTCATTTTTTGAAGTAGTGCTTTTTATGTGGTAAGTTAGAAAATAAACCCTTTTATGTTTAATTGTTGATTTAAATACAGCGTTTTGGCTGGGCAGATGTTTGATATGATGTGCTTGAATAAAACTTTTGAGTTGTATCTGATAGTTTGTCTTTCATTTTAATATTGATGTTGTTTAAAATGTCATAATTTAGGTATGAGTATAACTGCGGTGGTTCTAGAGTTAAAGGGATTGTTTCTCTATCCATGGTTTAAGCTTTACAGATGTGCCTGTTTGGATTTTCAGTTTGGGTATTACGTTATCACACTTGTTTTCAGTCTTGCCTCCAGGTATTTAGTCCATCCTGACATTCTATCAGGGACTCTGCATCTTGCTGTCTCGATGTTCACTCAAAGCCTGATTGATATTCTACCACCATTTTGCATCAAACTGTTAAACATTTCCTGTAGGGTAAACATTGAATTGCCTTCCTCCTGTCTATAGTGATAATTCTTGCAATCAATCGTCAGAAGGGCTTGGTACACTACCTTGAGTCGCCCTGGGATTTTACCTTGAACCAATCTGTCAGGCTATCTGTTTTCACTCAGCATTTTGTCACCCTTCTGTGGGTTTTGGAATAGGTCGATATGTCGTCCGAGGACGCCACGGGCCCTGCATAGTGCACTGTTGTGTTTTTCTATCAGTCTCGTACATTGTGGTTTCAAGAGATAGGCAACTGCTGATAGGCAACTGCTGTCGTGGTCAAATTTGAATGATTCTTTGATGCTTTACTATGTTATTTCAAACTAAGCACTGAATCAGCAAATACAAATTTCAACTTTACATTAGTCCTCTGTCCAATATGAGACAGCTTACTATCTGTTTGGAGGGGATGAATATATATATATATATATATATATATATATATATATATATATATAGATATATATATATATATATATATATATAAGGACCCAGCTCTCAATTCTTGATAATCTATGTTGGCTGGAAACCATTCTACTGTTTACTTTGGTTGAGTCTGTGGACAGATGCTTTCCTTTTTTCAAGCTGAATCCCCAATGCCCATTAGATAGCACTATCTCTACCAAATGCCAATTCATATCTCTCTGTGCTATACTGAATCCTCACATATGGGTTTATGATAAGCTCAGCCATGGCTGTGACTGCCTAAGTGGCCCAGCTGCAGTCCTAGCTCGGGAGGAATCTATAGTTCTTGTTGCTGTTGTAGTTGTATTATTAATCTTCACAGCACGGGGCTTGTTAAGTTCTGTCAAGCTCTTTCTCTTATTTACTGTAGTGTACAAAACAGTTTCTGACATGCATCAGAGCAGTGGTTCCCAACCCTGGTCCTGGGGACCCCCTGTCTTCTGGTTTTTATTCCAACTGAGCTCTCAGTTACTTAACTAGACCCTTAATTAGACCTTTTGACTTGTTTTCAGCTCAACTAAAAAAGTTGCAGCTTTGAAGTTACTTATAAAATGTTATAGCTTTTTTTACACTTCTACTCTGAATATACTTTTGCATGGTTTACCATGGGTTTTATTATTATTTTACCATGCCTGCCAATTTATATATATATATATATATATATATATATATATATATATATATATATATATATAATTTGGCCCTCACTAGTCCTTTTTTTACAGCATTACTGAGCAGCTGTAAGTGGTTAAATAAAATGTCAGCTGTAGCCAGAGGCTCAGTTACAGACTGTCTATCAGTGGGCAAAGTAATTAACTAGATACTATTGCTGCTGTTCTTGTGTGAAATGGACATTACCTATATGGAACCTTTAGTGAGATAAGCCCACTGTTTGCAAACTGAATTAAAAAATCTGAGCACGTTTATCAATTTGTACAAAAATGTATTCTTTATCTCTTGAGCCTTCTTTAGTATCCACACAACAAAAACCAAAACCAAAACACCACTGGAGAAAATATGTTTTTTTTTCTTTGCATATTGGAGTAAATTAATCGATAGCTCAAGTCAATCAGTAATACTATTAGCTTGTCATGGACTATAGCTGGTGTATATTTTCGAGACTAGGAATATAAAGCCAGGTCCCTTTGGGCTTTATTAAACATGTTCCTTCTTTAAAAGAAATGCAACTGGAATCAGGAGTAAATGACACTGAACATATTAAAGGGAGTCTTTTCAACGGAGAGCTCATGAAGGGTTTTGTTATTGTTTTGAATTAGACAAATACAAGGCAGAGCTGTCATTCATTTAGACTTTGCTGCAGTCAATAGATTAATACTGAGCCTTAAATAATTGCCTACTGTTAAGCTCTGCTAAGTAAAAGAAAATCCTTCATCACAACGTGTGTCCTCTATTGAAAATATGAAATGCAGTTGGATTTGATTGCAGCTATTATGCTTGGTTTGTTTGGAGTATTTAAGTATATAAAGTGATAGAAAGTTTATATTTTTGTTGCATATTAAGTACCAGAACTATGACGCTGCTGGAAACATGAAAGCATAATAGCCAGAACAAAAATAATATACTGTGAAATCAATGTATACCAATAAAGCTTTCTAAAAGAAAATAGTTTTGTTTCATGCATTGAATAGAAAAGCTGTACCAATAGAATGTGAATAACTTCCACAGAATGCTCACATGTTTAGTCTTCATTTCCAGTCACAGGCTGTGAGCCTGAAAGTTAATTTCGGTAGAAGTCAGTAAAATTGAGTGAATGTCTCATAAACCCATGATTAAAAGATTTCAATACTGCGGCTGCGATGCGTTTGCACTTGAAGAATGTTTGCGTCATGGGATTTATAGGAGCTGGTGTATATGCCACCAGTCCAGTAGAGACTGTATGTCTGGACTTGAGGGGGGCTATTTAAATCTGTCACCTAAAACTTGAAATTCTTGGTTGATAAAGTTTTTGACCGACGTATCTCATGCCTTGTTCATGTAACCATTTTGTCAACTACTGTATCTACAGTGTTGTTTGTTAAAAGCCAGTAAATATGCTATTAATCTTACCAGCAGCACACTGCCATTTGCTAGGTGTGTTTTTGTAGGATTATTTATTTATTTATTTATTGTTGTAAGAAACGCATGTTATGAGAACTTTATTCCCAGCCTGGCTCTGACATCCTATTTCCTGTTTACAAACCAACTGCTTGCTTCCCCAGTGATTGACATTATTAGTGACTGAGAACCTTCACCACTTTGTATCAATCTAGAACACAGTGCTGATACAATTGACCCCATAGCAATTGCACTTTAAAGATGTTCGCTTTACTCTTTGCCTGGTTAGAAGCAACTACCCACTTTCTTTTACTCTATATAAAAAACACTCATGGTTTACAACTGTTGTTAATTGTCACTGGCCCTGTCTTTCAGCCTCTTAAGCTGTACTGCGATCTCTGCAGCATCGTTTCCAGCTCGGGCCAGATGCTTGGCAGGGAAGCGGGATCAGCCATCGACCAGTCGTCTTGTGTGTTGAGAATGAACAACGCTCCCACAAAGGGCTTTGAGGAAGACGTGGGTAGGAAGACGACGGTCAGAGTGGTGTCCCACACCAGCGTTCCTCTGCTGCTGCAGAAGCAGCAATACTTCTTTGGACAAGCCAACGACACCATCTACATCATCTGGGGGCCCTTGCGTAACATGAGGCAGGACGGTAAAGGAATTGTGTACAACATGCTGAGACAAGTGATAGAAAACTACCCTCAAGCCAAGATCTTTGTGACAACCGAAGAGCGCATGAACTACTGTGACAAGGTGTTCAAAGAAGAAACTGGAAAAGACAGGTGAGCCGTACAAATTATTATGACTATATATACATATATTTCTCTTATGGGGATGAAGGTGACTGTTGCACTCAACTCCACCTCCCCTGTGTATTTCTAGGCATCTCATTCTCTCTTGAGAGTGGTCTTCCTTATCCCCAAGATCAACCCTCTTTTCAATCCTGACCCTCAAGTGTTTTATTCTTCTCACAATCTACACACACCGTTGTTTGGAATTTAAAATACTTTCATGAAGTTGGACATCATATTACAGCACTGTGGCTTCACACTCTCCCATAAGAATGCTTATGCTTATTGAAGCTTGATAACATCTACCCCTGGGGTGAAATATGTATTGCACTGTTAGAACAAACTGTTTTATGCATTTTGAATTACTGTTGGGATAATCAACATACAGGGGATCTTTTAGATTTTCACAAAGTTAGGCTTTACATTCTAGTTTGTGCTGTTCAATATTAAACACACTGCTGATTTAAGTAGCTACTTTACTCTGTACAATGTCTAGCAGTATGAAAAACCTTGGTTAGCGGTCCTTTAAAACACACCTTAAAATCCTATATTAAAGTGATCATAGCTGACAAAATAATGATATAAATCACACAATGTTTCACACTGCCATTAGCTACACAGGTCTGAAATCTGCAGCTCTGAAAGAAACAGTGTATTTGTATTTTAAAATGCCCTATCTGGTACCAAATTAGGTTAAAGAAAGTTCTTTGTTTCCATGTCTTATTATCATGTATGCATGTGCACATTGGAAGCTATGCTGCAATATAGCATTTAAATATTTCTATCAGCAGCTGGGGGGAATCAGGTAGCATGAAACTAGTAATTGCTGCAGGGAGTTTAGGTTTCGGCATTTATTTACATTTCACCACAATTTGCAATTCTGTGTTGAATTCCAGAAGCGTGTAACTACTACCTATAGTACCGTAATACAGCTTTAAATCTCACAAGCAAGAACAAGTTGTTTTAAATCTCACAAGCATGTTACAATCCTCCAATAGAAATTTAGGAATTTGCTGCCGCTCAGTAGTTGGGGTGGCTTTAAAGTATTCAGAACAAATTAATGTCACATACAAGTCAGGAAGGAGGGATATTGCCCAACTGCATTGGTAATTTTTTTAAGGTATTTTATTTTTCTTTGTATCTGTTTTTTTTTTTTTTTTATCAGTTTTTATCGGTTAAAACCGAAAATCAGAAGCCCTAATTATAGGTGATACAGAAACTACAGAGATTGATAGGATTTAGCATGCCAATTACTTTTGTCTCTGCTAATTAAATTGGAATGTAACCAGGCCACAAAACCTATTAGATTTTATCTTAATCTAATTACAGTAAAGCTTCTGGGCTCCTGTTTTGTACAAACCAGTCGTTCCATCAATGAATTATTGAAGAACTGTGCTCTTCTAGGGTTTGTGTGCAATATAAAAAGAGAAATTACTTATACAGATAAGCTTTCACTATCTATATATATATATATATATATATATATATATATATATATATATATATATATGTATACATACATATATATGTGTGTGTGTGTGTGTTTTAAAAGATATGTTTCATATGTTATCATCCAAATTTGGATCTCAGGACATAGCTAGATAGATTTTTTTTCATGTTTCCAAGATTACTTTCAAAGTTGACTGCTTTCCCCTTGAGGATTTGAACACCAGCAATCAAACCATAATTTAATTTTGAACAGTATCCCTGTTTTGGAGATGCATCCCTGAAACACATGTTGTTTCTGAAACTTTTGTGTGCCCTGTGAAGCCTGAATCACAACTAACAAGACTTAACTCGTCATCAACACACCATCATTTTTATATATGTTACACACCCTGTGAATGTTGTGCATAACTGAGAAGGCGGATTACAAATAGCATCCAAGTCTTGAATACTACCCTGTACTATTACCATTGCATAATATATAGAAACACTGTGATTTGAGTAAACTGCATCCTTTGAACAGTATGTGAAACTCATAACCTGTATATCATATGCAGAAATTCTCCTTAAATGTGTCATACAGTGTACTTTATATTTTATTAGCGTTGGCTATTTAGGATGGGTTAAGCATGAATTTGCTTTGATTCGAGTGAATGTTACTGCTAAGACAGAAAATGGAACAGAAACTGAACAAATGAGTGAATTATCTGGAGTGCCTCTGTAGTTCCAAGCCACTGCCAATTGTCCTAAATGCCCTCGGATAGTTTAGCATGACAGGAGTCCTGCGATGCATTTCAAGCTCAAATCATGTAGAGCTTCAAATTTACTGAGTCTGCACTTCCTCTCCTCATTTGCTTGTTACAGTAAATATTTATTGGCACCTTTAGAGTTCTTGAAACCTTTCCAATCTCAGTTTAGTGACCCGGCATTATCCAAGCCTTGGGTTGCATCCAGAGTTATTTAAATAAAATCAGTAGCTTTGAGTGTATTCTCAATGGCATATTGGAGTGTCTAGTACGTAGGCAAGTCAAACTGACACAACATACATGCCAACAACCCCACATAAAGTGCTTGGTTGCTGTAATTCTATCTGGTTTAATAGTGGTCACATGAGTATTACCTTAGACATACATGCTTTCTGAGCTGCTCTGTGTAAAACAGAGAATAAAAGCAAGGGAATATCAAGAGGCAGACTTAATCCACTTTTTTTCAAATTAATTTCTCTCATTGCAGTACATTATTTGGGTAGTGATGACATTTAGATTTACAAAATAACACTGAGACATGTGGTTGGGCTTCATGTCATGCATTGCCAGAGATATGCAACCAGAGAAGACAGCTGTTCCAAACAGTACAAGTTATACAAAACAAGAAAATCAGCCACCCACTCCAAAAACTAATGACAATACTCATGTTTAAAGGCTACTCATAAATCTACTTTTTATGGACCAAAATGAAGGAGGTTGTCAGGAACGAACAGTTGGCAGCAATTCCGAAGCTTTAAATCAAATTACTAGGCAAACCAATAAAACCACCTTGTGTGACAAGAACATGCATTTCAATGTTGCCATATTTCAGGGAGGCGGGCTATGCCTTGGGTACTTGTGACAGAGAAAGAATGAATCTTAGTTATAAATCTCCCTCCCGACCTGTGAGGGCGCTGTGTAAAGGGAACAGAGTGCCCCGGACTGGATGGTCTGACTATTCATTCCAGGGAAAGGTGGAAGTCGGCCATCTAGAAAGAGGGCAGAGCCACAGTACACCAAGTCATCGCCCCAGATGGGAAGCGATGTGGCAATCGCGGATTGGAGGAAAAGCGATTGCACTCACTAACCAAGGGGGCGTGGCTGACGGTACAAAAGGGAACGTGGCTGAGCGAACTGCTTCTTTGTTATGGTTGCGAGAGAACTGCTGAGTGTAATAAAAGAACTGTGAGTATTTACTGTTTGTTTGTTTTGTCGTTTCTAATTCTACTTGTTTGTTCTTGTTAGATGGCTAACACGTACTGGAAGCTGTCGCTTAAGGCCAGCACCAACCCGGACAGCACTGCACTACTGTTCACTAGTAAATTGTATTTCACCACTTGCACGTTAGTACTCAGTCTGGCCTTATGATCGTGTTTGTGTTGTGTGTGTTTTTTATACTGTGTTTAACCCATGGTTTAAACTGTGCAATACACATTGCTGGTATTATTATTTACGGGCGCCAACATGACCTGGATTACAATTAAAAACACATAAAATAATTGTTTGGACCGTGAAGTTTGTTGTTTGTCATCTGTTTACATATTGCATCACCTCTACACCTGCGCACTGCAAACCACTTTGCCACAGTACAATTTTAAGCAGTAGAATAATTAACGACTGTGCTAGCATAAACATGTGCTTACTGGACAGAAACATGGTCTGGTAAAGCTCTGTGTGAACTGATTATCAAATTGGTTAAATATTATAAACCTGTAAATTACATAAGGAAAGTATACACAAATTGTAAAATACTGCATGCAGTTTTTGATTGTATACACCCTTATGAATTCATGCATTTAGACGAGGCATTTGGTGAACTGACACCCACACGCTGTATAGCTGATGTTGCAGTTAATATATGCAAACTGGCACGATCACGCACTCTTGTAACTATTTTTTATTAGCTGGAGAGATGCTGCTGATGCTTGGCTTTGGGTTTCATTGCAGTACAAAGGTGATTGCATCAGTAACTTTAAACTAATGAGTGAAAGAGGTTCAGGCAATACACTGTAGTACACAGAGTCATTATGAATTATCAAGGTATTGTATTCATGTTGGCAGCTTTCTAATTAGTCAGCAATACAGAATTGGATTCATTAAAGATCAAGAGTGTGCTGGCACTGTCTACCTGATGCGCATGGAGTGCAATTAGAAATGTGATTAACAAAACTTGGCCTGTCTCATAATTAGCTGTATTAAATTATTATTGTGTGGTTAAGGAGATTATCTTTTTTTCTTTTTGAATGTCTTATTACTCCACTCACTGTTCGTCTGTTCCTGAGGCCTTCTGCTTCACACAACTCATTATGTGCGTCTTTTTTCTGAACCAGATTACTAAATGACTGATTCCAGCCTCTCTTAGAATTCAGACACCAACATGTACAGATACCAACAATCTAAAGGGATAAGTTCTACTGCAATCTTGCATATAACGTATCTATCTAAATATCACACCACAAATTGTGTACTTGCATATTAAGCACACACGTGTATTATGCCTATGCTCAAGAATTGTAGATCTAAGACCTATGCATGTTATGCTCACTAAAGTTTCAAGGACAATTACTAATGCAACAAGTGAGTAATACTGTTTGAAAGTGTACTTGTAGTGGCTCATTGTAATTGGAGCTACAGTACAGTTAATAGACTGTGCTGTTTGTATCCAGCCTTGTAAGGATGTACTGTAAGAACATAGACTGTTGCTTAAAGCTAGTTCAAAATCTCTTTCCCGATACTATCTCAGTGCTTAGCATACAGTATAATGATAATGAGGTCAGCTCCCACCTACTGTATCCATGTCCTATTTCCCCAATTCTGTACCATCATCCTTGTTCACACTTTGTCCTTTGGCTGAAAAGACAGAATCAAGTGCCAGTTAGTCCTGATAATTGTGGTGTTGCAATATGAACAGCCATCAGCTGGGAAATAAGCAGAGGACAGAACTTAATTAACTCAGAACCCCAAACAGCCTTGAGATGAAAACGCATTTCTAGAGCAGCTGTATGCAGTGGATATGAGAGCCTCTAAGGACAGAGCCCCTATCAGAAGGGAGAACAGCGAGCTACCCAGTCCAATTTTAAAACCGTGGATATCTTTGAGTTTAATTTAAAAAGAAAAAGGGGCTCCCGAGTGGCGCATCCAGTAAAAGCACTCGCTAGAGTGCAGGATGCGCTCTATAGCCTGGACATCGCCGGTTCGAGTCCAGGCTATTCCACAGCTGACCGTGGACGGGAGCTCCCAGGGGGCGGCGCTCAATTGGCCGAGCGTCGTCCGGGGGGAGGGAGGGTTAGGTCGGCCAGGGTGTCCTCGGCTCACCGCGCACCAGCGACCCCTGTAGTCTGGCCGGGCGCCTGCGGGCTTGCCTGTAAGCTGCCCACAGCTGCGTTGTCCTCCGACGCTATAGCTCTGAGTCGGCTGCACGGTGAGTCTGCAGAGTGTAAAGAAGCGGGCGACTAATGGCACACGCTTTGGAGGACAGCGTGTGTTCATCTTCGCCCCTCCCGAGTCAGCGTAGGGGTGGTAGCGGTGAGCTGAGCCTAAAAATAATTGGGCATTTCAAATTGGGGAGAAAACAATAAAATGAAAACTAATTGGCAACGACTAAATTTAAAAAAAAACAAACTGTATTCCACTCGCTACTGCACTTTAGCAAGTCAATTTGCACAAAAGAACATTTAAATCACTGTATCCCTAAAGATTAATATACAAGATTGTGTTTTAAAAAAATGTGGTAATAAATGCATAACAGCTGCTAGGCATAAATATAATAGAAAATATTCCTTACGTCAGTGGAGCTGAAGGCTAATATTTCCTATCCCCAGTATTTATATGATTCCTTCTTTAGCTAAGTTGTAGTAAATCTAGTGAAAGTTGCATGTAAACTGTTTGTCATCTCCTGAATGAATTACAGTATAAGGAGCCTGGAAACAAATATTGATCAAAATGATCATTTTACATTTATGTATCCATGTTACCATCTAATATATCAAATAAACCCAAGGTTGTTTTTCACCAGTTTCTGCTGGCATGGTTAAGCAGTAGATTAAACTGATTTCAGAAATGCAAGAGAAACAGAATTTTGGCTAATGACAAAGTTAAGGCTGGTAATTCAGTTAGGGGCACAATGGCAAAGCAATGTTGCAGGAGAGTTGAAAGGATGTTACGGTAAAGACAGACTAATGTAATGGCCCTCTGCTGCTATGCCATGCAGGTTGAAATGTCGGCATGACGTTTAGCCTTCACACCACACATTCCATTTGAAAAACAAAACCATTTATATTTCTGTAGGGGAGTACCCACTGTACATAACTTGCATTGTACAGCTTGTAGCTTATCATAGGGTGCTTTGTACTGGGATAACATAAGCCAGTTATTCTAATGTCAAGGCAAAAAGGTGAATTACTTGCATTCGGTTTAGTTTGCTCCATTTTTAAAAAAAAATTGTATGCAACTGCTGCAGTTTCTCATTGGTTTTGTAAGTATGTACGCTCTTCTCCTAGGCTTCCTGCCATGTTTGTATGTGCCAATCACATAGACACACACTCACATGGATTTCGTTTTCTACACCCATTAAAGTGTAATAAATGTCATTGCACCTGACTGCATAGCTGTTTGAGTGGCGCTCTTCAGATATGGTTCACTTAACTAGTAAAATAATTTAGATGCATTATTACGCAAGTTATAACTAATAGAAAAGATTTTTCAGAAAAACAATCTATAGATGAGAAAGTCCTTCAAGATAAGGTTAGAGTTTTATTTAGGAGAAGATTTTTTGTTTGAATCCTTTGTAAAAGTCTCATAAGCAGAACTTAAAAGTTGATTTTCGAGCAAATTATCACCAAGTTTGGAGCTTGTATAGTTTAAAGAGGCCTTTGTGCTCAATCATAAACAGAGAATTCATTTTGCAGATGTGCACAGAAATAGACCTACATTAAGGTAATTGTGAGAATTCACTGATATATTGCAAACAAAAGAGAATTATAAGACTAGATTACCAGGAAATGACATTACCATAGCTTGGAAGGGAAATAGATTGGATCATAAACACTTCTTACTAATGGTCATGTTGTGGTAGGCTTTGCCAAGCCATTATTCCTAAACATGACATTTTTCATTACAACATAACATTTTCATTACCTTAATACCTTATTTTTATTTTGTACATAATCTGTATCGCAGGGCTGCACCTATACATCATGCTGCAGAATACTGCATTCCAATGCAGTACATTTTCAAGAAATACATATTTTAGTGTCTACAGAGTATGTTTATTTGTTGCTGCACAAAATAATGCCATATTGAGGACATAGGTAGCTTATTTACTGTAACAGGGCGAGCAGCCCTGTATATTGTTTATTTATTTTTAGATCGGGGTCTCCCCATCCGCCCCTATGCATATTGTTTTGTATTGTTTATTTATTTTTATTGTATTTTAAATGTATGTCGGCGAGCGCCGTGGGATTTATTATTTATGTATTTAGGACGGCGTAGCCGAATGTGTGTTATTATTTAGTAGCGTGGATGGGAAGCCCCATCCACCCAGTATTTAAAAACCCGTGCAAAAGGTGTCACCTGTTATAAAAAGCCTGCAGCTCTATAGCTCGGGGTGGGTGTTGTAGGTGCAGAGAGAGCGAGATGGAGATTGAAAACGAAAAACAAAACTAAAAGAAAATAACATAGGAACAGTGAAGGCAATCTGCCCAGCCTGACCTGTGTTTGATTTATTTTGTGTCCGTGACTTTATTTTGTTTAAACCTTTTATTTTGCTCTGTGAGCGAGTGTTTTGTGTTTGAATATTTTATTTATTTTTGGATTATTTAAATAAAACGGCGCAAGCCTTTTGAACTGCAGTACTTCCCCGGTGTCAGTATTTTTGTTCCTGCTTCTGCCTGACGTCAGACCACTTAGCCATTCCTGTCACACACCCCAAAAGGGGGAGTTATTTTTGTGGTTGGTGGAGACACTTAATTAGTAAAGGAGGCACCAGAAGGTGTTCAGTCACGGGGCAGTCCTGACATCCATAGGAAAGTCGTTCCACCACTGCGGAGCGAGGGTGGAGAAGGAGCAGGCTCTGGAGGCAGGAGAGCGTAGAAGAGGTACAGCCAGTCTTCTAGTGTAGGCAGAGTGGAGAGGTCGGGTGGGGGTGTAGGGAGAGATGAGGGTCTGGAGGTATCTGGGTGCAGTCTGGTCAAGTTATCGGTAGGCGAGTACAAGAGTCTTGAACTGGATGCGAGCAGTGATTGGGAGCCAGTGGAGTGAGCAGAGCAGTGGAGTAGCATGGGAGAAGCGAGGGAGAGAGAACACCAGGCAAGCAGCAGAGTTCTGGATGAGCTGGAGTGGACGGGTGGCGGACGCAGGGAGGCCGGCCAGGAGGGAGTTGTAGTAGTCTAGGCGGGAGAGTACCAGGGACTGGACAAGGAGTTGCGTGGAGTAGTTGGTGAGGAAGGGTCGGATTCTTCGTATGTTGCTCAGGAAGAATCAGCAGGTGCGAGTGGAGATGTGCTGGGAGTAGGAGAGGCAAGAGGCAAGGGTCCAGGGTTACTCCAAGGTTCTTGGCTGAGGAGGAATGGAGATAGAGAGATCAGAGGAGGGGAAGAAAAGGAGGTCAGATTTAGAGAGGTTGAGTTTGAGGTGATGCGAGTGCATCCAGGAGGAGATAGCAGACAGACAGGTAGAGATACGGGAGGGGATGGTGGGGTCAGAGGGGGGGAAGGAGAGGAAGATCTGAGCATCATCATAATAGAAATGGTATGAGAAACCATAGGATGCGATGAGGGTGCCCAGGGAGCGGGAGTAGAGAGAGAACAGGAGAGGACCCAAGACTGATCCTTGGGGGACTCCTGTTGAGAGAGGGTGAGGTGTGGAAGTTGGCAGGTGCGGTCGGAGAGGTAGGAGGAGAACCAGGCCAGAGCAGTGCCAGAGATTCCCAGGTCAGCGAGAGAGGATAGGAGAATAGAGTGATCGACAGTGTCAAAGGCAGCAGAGAGATCAAGGAGAATTAGGACAGAGGAGAGAGAGACAGCACAGGCAGAATTTAGCGAGTTAGTGACAGACAGGAGAGCAGTTTCAGTGGAGTGAGCAGAGCGGAAACCAGATTGGAGAGGGTTGAGCAGAGAGTGGTTAGACAGGAAAGCAGAGAGCTGGCGGTGTACTGCCCGCTCAAGGGTTTTAGAGAGGAAGAGTAAGAAGGAGACAGGGCGGTAGTTCTGGAGGGAGGTGGGGTCGAGGGTAGGTTTTTTGAGAAGGGGAAAAACCTCTTTCCCTCTGAAGGCAGAGGGAAAGAGGCCAGAGAGGAGAGAAGTGTTGAGAAGGGAGGAGATGAAGGGGAGTAGAGCAGGAGCAGCAGCTTGAAAGGGGTGAGTGGGGAGGGGGTCCAGGGCACATGTGGTGTGTTTGTGGCCCAGAGGAGGGAGGAGAGGTCAGAGTCTGAGAGGAGAGAGATGGAGGAGCAGGTGAGTTAGTAGGGGAGACAGTGGGTGTTGAGGTTGGAGTGGGAGGAGGTGGGGGGAGGGAGAGGTGTTAAAAAGTTTGTGGATATCAGAGATTTTAGAGGAGAAGAAAGAGGCAAAGTCGTCAGAGGAGATAGAGGAGGGAGGAAGGGGAGGGTTGAGGAGGGAGGAGAAGGTAGAGAATAGTTTCCTGGGGTTGTTAGTGGAGGATTGGATAATAGATTGGAAATAGGAATGGTTAGCAGAGGAGAGAGTAGAGGAGAAGGAGGAGAGGAGGGAGCGGTAGAGGTCTAGGGCAGCAGGGAGTTTGGTTCTCTTTCATTTTTTTTCAGCAGAGTGCAGTTTGGTTCTTGCTGAGTGGAGCACAGAGGAGAGCCAGGGTTGGGGACGGGAGGGGTGGGCAGGTTGGGAGGTGAAGGGACAGAGGGAATCGAGGGAGGAGAAGAGGGTGGAGGTAGCAGAGTCTACAGAGAGTTGGGAGAAGGAGTCAATAGGAGGGAGGTGAGAGAGCGGTGGAGGCAAGGACAGAAGGGGAGAGAGCGAAGGTTACAGTGGGAGGTGACAGTGGAGGTAGGTGGAGTAGAGAGATACAGAGAAAAAGAGATGAAATAGTGATCAGAGAGGCCCAGAGAGGTGACAGAGAGGTTTGAGGGGCAGCAGGCCCTGGATAAGGTGAGGTCCAGTTGACGGCCAGCTTTGTGGGTAGGAGGGGATGGAGAGAGAGAGAAGTTGAAGGAGTGAAGGAGAGGAAGGAATCCGGCAGAGTGGGTGGAGTTGGAGAGATAGATATTGAAATCACCTAACAGGACAGTTGGGGTAGACAGAGAGGGGAGGGAGGAGAGGAGATAATCGAGTTCATCGAGAAAGTGAGTGAGAGGTCCAGGGGGACGGTACAGTACAATTAGCAGGAGTTGACCGGAAGAGGTTAGTTGGACAGCGTGAAATTCAAATGTGTTAATAGAGAGTGAGGAGAGGTCAGAGGGGACAGAAAAGAGTAAGGAGGGAGAGAGGAGACCAGTCCCACCTCCCCATCCAGTGAGATGCGGAGTATGGGACAGGACGTAGACAGAGGACAGGGCAGCAGGAGTTACAGTGTTATCAGGAGAGAGTCAGGTTTCAGTGAGAGGAAGGAAATTGAGAGTGAGGTGGGAGGCAAAGGCAGAGATGAAATCAGCTTTGTTAGCAGAAGAGTGACATTCCAGAGGGCACCAGAGAGAGTGCGGGAGGGGGGAGAGGCAGAGGGATGAGGTTAGAGGGGTTAGGGGAGCAGCGGCAGAGAGTGGACAAATGACGGGAATAAGAGGACAGAATAACAGTGACGTGAGAGACAGTCATAGCAGGACAGGTGAGACAGATAGGTACAGTAGTAGTGGGAGCAGGAGCGGTGGGGGGAGGGTACAGACCTGTCTAGTAGTTGTCATCTTCCAGAGCGCTGCTAGGTTTCGATTTTCTCCAACAGCTTCTCCTCGCAGGTCTCTCCTCGCTGGACTCCCGCAGCTAGACTCCCAGCCCTTTGGCAGAGAGGCTGTTCGGTTGTCTGTCTATTATACTAAACTGCGCTAAAGACAATACTTAAGCAATACAATAGTTTCAATGCACTTCAATGGGATCACACAACTACAAAACGCTGTGTGGAAACCAATCAAATTGCAAATCAACCTCTATTCAATTTAACCACACTCACCTGGTACTAATCAGAAAGAGTAGATCACCTTATGAAAACACCACCTTTATAATGTTACTTAAATACAGTTAATGTTAAGAGTTGGAATGAGGCCTCTAGTACCCACTGGGAGAGATTTGGAAAAGGTCCTCGCTCTACCTGTGCTCGCTCGGACTGCCACAGCTCAGTCTGCCCTTGGACGTCTGCCCAATTGTCACTTTCTAATTCCTCAAATAGCCGCCTACTACACTTCTGTTAGTCTCGGTGAATATCACTGAGAAGATTCCTTTATTTCAAGTGTCATATTCCTGATTAAAAGCTGTAGTATTATAGATCTGTGGTTTTTGGCTTAATAGAACACATAATGAATGGTTTCCTCAACAAGGCCAAAGCATATGTGCACCAGCTTGAACACACTCCCATCTAGAGCTTTCCTTTCAGCTAGGCATCAGAGTTCATTGGAATCGGAGACTCCCTGCAACAAAATGTTGTATGTTGTTGATTCAATTGATTCCTCCTGTTTTCCCATATTTGTGTGAGTCATGTTAAGAGTGGCTAATGTATTTTTAATTAAATAAAATTAGTTGGGCATCACACATAAGATATAAGATATTTCACGACAGTTATACTTTGTATTCGAGTTTTAGTCTCGGTTGCCGTGTTTCCCCTAGTCCTAAGTCATCATTCTAATTAAAATGTCTTGTTTGGGTACAGTTTGTGATGATGCAGTTCATTAATGAGGTCGGTAAAAGACTAATTTGTAGCCAGTCCCCTGCATTTAAATGTATACCTTATCAAATGAACCAGGATGCTTTTGTAATTCAGTTCTGGGGCAGCTAAGGCATGACAAATTCATCTGCAATAAATTAAGTAAATCGCTGCAGTAAAGCTTGGTTCAGACAGAATGATTTAATGCATACTGGAAGGAGCTTGCTACAATGTGGGTTTATGGCTGCCCCTAAAAAAACATAAATTACCCAAATCTGCTCCCAGTCCACCCGTCACACATCTTCCTGTGTTGTTTTGGAGAAGAATACAGCTGTGAATACTTTGGACTGCGGTTTTTTAAATCAAGCACAGCTTACAAAGTCTAGGCTTTAATGAGAACAGGACCCCGTCTCAGAGGCTCATTGTGCTGTAGTACTTCCAAGTACAATAGAGCCAGGAATAATCCCCAGGCTCTTATCATAAGATTGGGTTATTCTTCAGGAAAGATTACATTGAAATCATTTTGTATAGTACAGAGGGCCTTATTGCCATAAAGGCATCTTTACAGGTAGTTTTTCGTTAGCTCATGTGTGGTTGTGACTATAAAAGAATTCAGTGTCAGGACATGCCTATATTAGAATGCATTTGGGGGCCTCATGTTTCAAGAGCATTCATTCAAGTAGAAATTACTCTTTTGGTTTTGTTTCAGTTGGAGTGTAATCATTTTCTGGTAACCTGGTTTGCTTTAACAAGGATTAACTGCTATCACAAGAGGTATAACAAGTCACATATTCTGTACAGTACAACATTCATAAATGCTTCTACACCTCAAGTTGGCAATTACAATGTGTGACAGACACCAGCTTTACTGCAGGGAAATAGTAATTACTACCCTGGCTTTGTGTTTAATAGACAGCATAAATACATACAAAAATAACGTTTACCTTGTGCTTGAGTAGATTCTTTCAATATGTATTTTTTAAATCCCTTTTCAGTAGTTATACTGGATGATTCTACAAGTATGTTTTATTTAGCCATTACTGTCTTTCAAAGCTTCATAACAGTTGCATTTAAAATCTCTGGAAGTTAGCTAACCCCCATCCACTGAAGGCACCTGTTTTTTCACACGATTAAGCAGCCATGTTCCAGCAAACCTCCCAACGGTGTAATGACCAAAGACATATTTTACCATTCGTTTTCTTAGTTTCATAATATTAAATCGCTAATAGAATTATACAGGGATAATTCTATCCGCAATATTTTATGGTTCCTGTAGCTCACTTACCCTAATCAAACTAAACCATGGAATTAAAAAGGCAATTTATGGCTCCGGTCCCAATTCTCAAAAAGATAGAAATATAGAAAAGAAAATGCTGCTGAAGTGTGTGGGTGGCTTTGCTGGCTGTATTTTAAACACAGGAGATCTGCAACATACAGCCGTAAAACCTTGCGGAACAGCCTCGTGTTATCCTCCAGTATATGGAAAGAAAAATAACATTTTATGGTCTGTTTCATTTGAGCCTGTTTAATTGGGACCATTGGTCATGGCATTCAATTTCACACCTGCATTCAAAATTGTGTAATGAACGAAACCGTATCACTAAGAAATAAAAGTTGCTGTAAGCACGAATCGCTCAAACAGTCTTGTTGGAACAAAAGAAACATAAAGATATGGCTAGGTATTCAATCTTCTTGCTTTTATAGCATCACTTGTTAACTGTCTCCTTCTTTGACATATTATGAGCTGGCCAGAGGGTATGACTTTCATCTCAGCTTGCAATTTGTGTTTTAATTAGGTATTTGCTCCAGGTTATACTTTTTTTTCCCCTCATTTATTATTTATTTATTTATTTATTTATTTATTTATTTATTTATTTCAAATACTGAACACCCACTTTTTAGTTTGGTCAACCTACGTAGAGATAGCCATTAGCTATTTGCCGTAACTTTTATTTATTTTGGCTGCACAATATTGCCTTTGAATTATTGTTCTTCCCATTCTTGCTTTAAAATGTAATCAAAGAAATACCTACTGGAAGCCTGTGAGGCTATGCTGAAGGAATACAAAATTAAAAATTTCAAAGTCTTCCTTGCATTTCATTCTTGTTTAATTTCGCAGACTTATCTACTGTACCAGTTTGTAGATTATTTTGGCTGTTTATTATTATTTTTTGTGGGGGCTGAGGGAAACAAGAAATAGCCGACAAGTTGTTGTTCTTCTGGTTTGATAAAGTACTACTGCTGATGAGTGTGACTTTGATTTATAATGTAGTTTATGTATTCTGACACAAAGCAAGAAATTCAAAAGTATTGAATGTGGACAAAAATGGATGAACAGTGCAAGTTCTTCTTGCCCTAAGAGATAAACATATTGAACACACTATCAAAGGGAATAGATAGTTTCCCTATAATATGAACCTGTTTGGGCTTTTTCAAAGGTTGTACCGTATATATCTAGCGTGTGATGCAGGAGATTAATCCAAATCACCACACTTACATAATAAAAGGCTCGTTTAAATTGGAAATATGCTTATGAGTTTGAGGGCAGTGGTATTAGGATCCGCCACATTTTAGATCATTAAAATAGAGATCCATATTTCTTATTTAGAAGACTAAACTTCTCTTAAAAAAACAAAAATGCATTTGTTGTCTTCTCTTTTGGTACTTGTGCAAACGATCATTGGAACGGATTAGAAAGCACTGTACTAGAGGCTTCAGATACATAAGTCAGCTGAACACAGACAATCTGCCATTGCTGGTAATTTTAAAAGCTGTCAGTCAACATGACTAACATATATTTTATATATATATATATATATATATATATATATATATAAACTGTGAACTTGGTCTGTGGAGGTAAACGAGCCATATCAAAATGTCCTGCTATTTATGTCACTATTCACATTTTCACAACACATGTAAAATCCTTGTTATATGGACTTTTTAAAATGATATGTCTAATTTGTAGCAGATCTGAGAAAACTGTAATTGTAAGGGAAAGAGTATTTTTATTTTATGGTAGTACTAAAAAATAAACGTTTGTAAATTTAGACAAACATTTCAAGGTCAATAATACGTCTTTATGAATGTCTAATCTAATTGAAGCTAATGAAAGCCAGAAACGAAACTTTCTAGAAGGGTACATAACTGTATTCTTTTAGAATTGTAACTGATTCCATCGTTTTTCTTACGATGGATCACATAATAGATGAATCATCCCAATGATGTGTAAAATCAGTCCACAATACAGCAGAGACTTGCTGCAGTGTCTCCATTCAGAACCTCCTCATCAGTCACTGAGTTATCTCTACCCCTGGATACATAAATGAAAGATGAAAATCAAGAACTGTATAACCATTGCTTTATACCCTGTTTCATTGTGTCCAGGAGCTGCATTTGCATTCATTCTAATACAAGCTAATGTGATTTTAGGAAGTTCACAGATCTTGATTCTTGACAGTAACACTCTTAGTCTTTATTAAAGTCTAGTACTGTGAGTGCAACATTGGGAGGAAGTACCTGACTAACCCTCAGCTGACAAAAGATACCGGTGCTTCTACCTATTACAGATAATTACATTCATGGTTTGCCTGGAAGTCAGAGGAGCAGATTAAATCGGCCTCAGGATACATATTATAGCTTGACACTAAAACACGGTATCTAGATTTATGTTCACGAGTCCTAATTGTGAAACAAAAGATAACCCTAAGCCAAAGGGATATGGCATACCATTTGTAATGTTATCCAAAATCGAAGTACTCAAGCTCAGATTTGTTGTTTTGTTGTGAGAAGACAGTTCTACTTTCTTCAGAAAGTGTTATGAACCCTGCTCCTGTGTTGTCTTGCTATATTGTGTTCCAAAACAGACACAGAATGCTTTTTTACAGACACCAATGTACAGTAACTGCAAATGTAGTTTTTACTTATAAAATAAGCACAATGAACTGGTTGATTTACCCAAGGATTAAAATGCATTTGTTTTGTTTTGGGTTTTTTTGGGGTCATTTTTGGAAGTCGCTGTAAGAATAGCTTGTGGTTGTGGGTTCAATCCCAGGTGGGGGATACTGCTGCTGTACCCTTGAGCAAGGTACTTTACCTAGATTGCTCCAGTAAAAACCCAACTGTATAAATGGGTAATTGTATGTAAAAATAATGTGATATCTTGTAACAATTGTAAGTCACCCTGGATAAGGGCGTCAGCAAAGAAATAAATAATAATAATAATAATAAAAATACCTTGTGAGAATGACTGTCAGCTACTGATTGCACTATGTAACACAATTTTTGTTCCTGGGTAGTAAGTGTTATTTCCTAATTGCTTATGCCTCAAAAGTATAGAAAATGGCTATTATTCCCCACAAACTTTGCTTTTGTGACCAGGACAGTGATATTTTGAAATTTACCTATTTCCAATGAGAAAACGGGCGAATTTGTGTCTTTTCGTTCACATAAAGTCAGAAAAAAACAACATATGAATCCAAATTAACATGTATTTATACTAAAGTAATACAAAAATGACTACAAAAGATTTAGAAGTGAGTAGTTTTTCGAGATTTACGATTATACTGTAAATCACTTTCACGAATCAGCCCCCAAATGTAGTCTCCCATCATGTTCTCGTTATACTGTCCTTGGTAGCGGCGTTCAAAGTCTAGTATATCCGGTGGAAGCGCTCGCCTTGCTCCTCCGAGTACGCTCCCATGTTCTCCTTGAATTTATCAAGATGAGCATCAAGGATATGGACTTTGAGGGAAATCCTACAGCCCATTGTGCCGTAGTTCTTCACCAGAGTCTCAACCAGCTCCACATGGTTTTCGGCCTTGTGATTGCCCAGGCAGCCCCGAACCACTGTGACAAAGCTGTTCCAAGCCGCTTTCTCGTTACTAGTGAGCTTCTTGGGGAATTCATTGCACTCCAGGATCTTCTTTATCTGTGGTCCGACGAAGACACTGGCTTTGACCTTTGCCTCAGACAGCTTAGGGAAGAAGTCTTGAAGGTACTTGAAGGCTGCCGACTCCTTATCTAGAGCTCTGGCAAATTGTTTCATAAGGCCCAATTTGATGTGCAGTGGTGGCATCAGCACCTTCCGGGGGTCCACCAATGGCTCCCACTTGACATTGTTTCTCCCCACAGAGAACTTGGTCCGCTGTGGCCAGTCCCGCCTGTGGTAGTGCGCCTTGGTGTCCCTGCTGTCCCAAAGGCAAAGATAGCAGGGAAACTTGGTAAAACCGCCTTGGAGACCCATCAGGAATGCCACCATTTTGAAGTCTCCTATGACCTTGATGCCATCTCAGAAAAATGCAGATATGTATCCACTTAGGCAGCTGGAACTAAACTGAACTGGTGGGCTTAAGGCCCCTGTATTTATACTACTATTTATATTACTGGAAAGTTCTAGAAAGTTCTAGAAGTTACTCCAAGTTTACTCAGCACTGAATCTATCTGGAATGTTCTGGAAAATAGGTAAATTTCAAAATATCACTGTCCTGGTCACAAAAGCAAAGTTTGTGGGGAATAATAGCCATTTTCTATACTTTTGAGGCATAAGCAATTAGGAAATAACACTTACTACCCAGGAACCAAAAAAAAAAAAAAAATTGTTACATGGTGTTGTTAACTAGCTGACAGTCACACAGACTTAGTAAACCCGTGCAGAATGTGACCGAGGGATAATACAATAATTGATAGCTAGTTAGTCCCTCTGTCACAAATATAAAAGATCTGCAGTTTGGTTGCAAGGGGAGAGAGTGTTCATAAGTGGAGAACGAGAGTGGAGACAGGAGGTAAAAGATCATTTAAAAAGATAACAATTACTGCTTATGCTGGTTTGTTTGTTTGGCCAACGTGCCTTTTGCTTTTAAAAGTGTTTTGTTTTGTATAAGTATTTATTTTTGTTATTTAATAAAACCCAGAGTGCCTTAGCGTCTCAGTTCACCTCGCCATTCCTTGTTTTGGTTTAATTTCCCTGGTCTGAAGTCTCCCCTGTAGCCATCCAGATCACAGTACTTCAGCGAAAACGTGGGCATACCCAGAATCAACTTCGTTATTACTCCATGGGTCAACTACAGTTGACAAGAGATCAAGAGAACTACAAAAATCGGATGTGAATCAACCCAGGGATTCTTGCCTGCACCGTCGGAGCTGAAGCACACGCAATATTTCTCAGTTCACTGCTGTACCACATGATAACTTGTTTATTTTGCTGGGTTACATGTATTCTCAATCTGAATGATTATGTGCTTCGGGGTTTAATGTACAGCACTGAGTCAGTTGGATTACAGACATTACTCTTTTTTGCCACCACTAACATTAAAGGTTCTGCTCGAGTGTTATATTCCCAGTTCTTGTTTATCAAGCAGAGGGGGCGGGAAAACACTAATGGGGAGTCAATTAACTCAAAGGGCATGTGCTACTTTTTATAAAATGTAAAACTGCTTTCACAGGATCTCCAAGACGCTGTTGTAAATCATATAGTGTGTAGCAGAGTGCTGTTGGAAACCTGCAGAATTTTAACAAAATGATAAACTTCATCAGACAAATAGTTTTTTCTCCTCCTAATTGCTTTAAGACAGATTAACTGTTTTTGCTTGATCTCTTTTTCTCTTTTGTCCATGATGTTTTGTGATATTTCTTCTTAATCTGGCGCAAATAATAAATACAAAAGACATAAAGGCCACCGCCAATTGGAATGAACAGCCTTGGTTCTCAGGTTATTGATGAGCCGAGAATAGGTGGCAGCAGGTTTAAAACTCCAGTTTCCTATTGTTTGTCAGCTTGACCTCAGCTGCTCCCTACTTCGGCACACAATTAGGATTCTCTGTGGTAGCGGCAGTTTTGTTTTCATCTCTTTTTAATAAACCGTGTTCAGTACTTGTTTGGCCTTGCTGATTGTAGATCCAAAGTTAGATCCTTAAGTTCCTTGTGATGAAACACACTGTACAAATTAAAAGTACATTCATTGTAATATATTGTAACTGTGAACTTGACATTTGTATGTTCTTTCCACAATTTCATTTATTTTTCGTATCTGCTGCAGTCATGCGTACACATTCCACCTTCAAAGCTTCCCAAGGAACAGATTGGATTTTGAGTAAGAGGTATAGCATTGTAATACTTTTTGTTTAATTTACCATGCGTATCTAAAAGGTGATCTATTTCAACCTGAAATGGTGAAAAATTGATTTTCCTGATTTTTGGCAAGCTTTGGACAACTGCAGTGCCGATCTAATAGTTTGTGAGATCTTGTCATTGTTACTGCTCTTATTCGTAATCGCTTTCAAACGTAATTATTTACTGTAGTTTTTACTTTCTCTCATTTGAATTTGCTCTTACTTACTGCTGATTGTATTGTATTTTATAACTGCCATTATCTGTAATGTGATATTTTGTAATGTGATACTTTGTAACTATAAGTCACCCTGGATAAGGGTGTATTATTAATTAATTAATTAATTAATTAATTAATTAATTAATTAATTAATTAATAATAATAATAATAATAATAATAATAATAATAATAATAATAATAATAATAACCTAGAGTAATAAGGTGGATGAATCTGTTCTGAATGGTGACTTTTCAGCAAGGTCAACAAAGTGATTATGGTTTTTGATTTCTGCTACTGCCTTTCATTTGGTTTCTAATGACCAGTTCCTATGCTACTGGAGAGCTCACCGGTCATATAAGAGAATGGACGTATTGCAAAGGTGCTTGACTGAGCTCCTTGTGAGCTGGAGTGCTATATTTATTGAGGCTAGTCTTCCAGCAGACATTCCCCTTTCAAGGTTACTCACAATGGGTCTGGCTGGGTCAGCTGATCTTACGGTTGCTCAGGCAGCAGGTTCAAATGCATGCTGGGAAATGTACAATACATGATCCACTTCATGGAATACATCTTAAAGCAAGTACCTCTGTTTTAGTATGAAATATGTAAATGTATAAAAGCCACGCTACTTCATAAATAAATCGATTCAGTGAAGAAAACTAAATTATTTGTCTCATGGCAGTTTTGGTTGCAGAAACATAAAAGATTAAAGAAAGTCTTTCTAGGTTTTTTTATATATATTATTATTTAATAGATATAACTGAGTTTGGCACACATAATAGAGTCAGATGGGGACGGTGAAGTTGAATACGGTGCATTATTGTTGTAATTAAATAACTAGACATGTTTACAACTTCTTGAGAGCTGCATTAATTCAATTTTAGTGTTCTTTTGTAGGACAAAGTATAATTGGATTTTATCAAATGTTCCCTCTTAAATGTAGATAGAATTTTTGTGAGAAGTCTGTGAGAATGCCTGGTATGGGATGGAATTGAAGCTGACAGTTCTCAGTGAGAAAAAAATATGATTTTCTTGGAAAATGTTTTATTTCAATGCAACATCTTTGCTTTTAATATATGTCCTGTCTTTCATTGATGTAGTTGGATATGGTCCAGATTTCTGCGAATGGTCAACATCACTGAAATCATTCCTTGTCCATATCTGATTTCCAGCAAAAGGCAGAATCGTTCTTTATTATTATTATTTGTTTATTTAGCAGACGCCTTTATCCAAGTCGACTTACAGAGACTAGGGTGTGTCAACTATTCATCAGCTGCAGAGTCACGTACAACTATGTCTTACCCAAAAGACGGAGCACAAGTGACTTGCTCAAGGTCACACAATGAGTCAGTGGCTTAGGTGGGATTTGAACCGGGGACCTCCTGGTTATAAGCCCTCTTCTTTACCCACTGGACCACACAGCCATTGGACCACCAGCCATTTATGACATAAATGCAAACACTTTCTATTAGATTAGAAGGACATCCAAAAAATTAAGAAAAAGAACTCTGGATGGAAGAATTTATTACAGAAAGAGCCCAATGTAGGCCTTTGTAAATAAAGATCACCGAACAAAGAAATACATTTTTCCACATGATTCACAAAGCCTTCTGTGACAAAAGTAAGTGCCATAAGGACTAGAGATCTAAAAGCCGCCTTTTTGCTTTCAGACTGATACCATCTGGTCGGGAATATTAATGTCATTTTTGTCAATAAGCAGTCTGTGGAAGTCATGTGAAAATGACAAATGAGGCATTGAAACAAATCAGCCTTGAGGTTCATCCAGTGTCTGAAGTATATTTAGAAATCCTCTAACAGGGCACAGTTGCTGCAGCACTTGTGAACAGAACTCATATTCTGTGACGCTCCACTCTGTAGTGCCAGGGGTTTGAATCCTGAAAAGCACTGGTTCTGGGGCTTTAATTGATGGCACCTTTGCCTGGGATCAGATAATGTTATTTTATTATTATTTGATAAACCATCTGTAATGTTTTGTATGTGTGGCTGTCACAGCAGAATCAGTAGTTACCATTCAGTTGTATATTGCATATAAGCAGTGCCTCGCCCCTGGAATTACAGCAAGCCTCCAATGTATGCTAGTAGAATGGTTTCATTTCTCGACTCACTGAAGGTTCTTGTGATGGGTGAGCTGTGGGGCCCTTTATCTCAAGCCCCCACTTTAAACCCGTTAAGGTACATAAACCCTGTTTCGTACACCTCGTTGCAAAAATAAGAAAATTATCATTGCTTTTATTTGCAGGACATACATGTCTCTTGTACCTTAAAGGGTCAAAGTACGCACTGCTGTTTGAAATTCCTTGATAAGATGTTGAGAGAAACTATCACCTAAATAAAGTGACACAATAATGCATAGAACGCATTACTTAAAGAATCGATAGAATAAGTATGTCTAAAATATATTCAAAGGAATAAGATACTGTACACAGTCTCGTGGTTAGCGGTGTTAGCACCTCATTAGATGACATCTGAGCTGACATGCCAATTTTGGCATTGATTTCTTTTTTTTTTAACTTAACTTTAAAGGAAGGATTAAAATAGCATTAATCATATTTTTTTCAGAAAAAATGTCTACAGCACAGTCTTTAATAATTGGTAAACTGAAAAAACAGGAAAATTGATGAACCGGCATTAGTAAAGTTAACACTCACACAGAGCTGCATTCATGGTGTCATCAAAAAGGGTTCAGCTACTGCAGGTCCATGCCTCAAAATGTTAGCTAAGCAGATTTTCCTCATTGCTGAAAAGGTGAAATCCTCTTTTTCATCACAAATCAAGTAACTACCAACAGTAGGCACTGATAACCAGATTCACATAATGAAACTTTCAGTGCTGCAATAGTAATAAACGAGATTCAAAGTTTAATGTGAGCATATGTATTTATTTATGAATTTATTTATTCAATCAGAATAACATAAGCTTGCTTTGCTTTCTTTTTATATGTACCCTGACACTCTCAAGTTCATCGGCAATGGATCATTCTGATGTACCTGTACAGTGTCTGAAAAGCATCTATTTATTTTCTTGTTGTTTTACTTTTCAATAAGCACATTAACAAATTAATTGGCTGCCGTTCGCATGTCTGCTCATCGTGTTCTAGGTGCTCATGAATTAGCAGACTGAAATATGTCAGTTTTGCTGATGTTGTAAAACCAATCCTGTTCAGCACCTTCATTTTCTCCTTTGCTGTCTTCAAATAATTTAGAGATCTTCAGATTGTTCTGCTTCAGTTTCAAATAATTTACTGAAAGAAATCCAGCATAGTAAAAGCTGATTGCCTTATACGACGCGTATCTGCAGATCATTGTGTGTCTTTCAAAAAATGACACGTGTCAAACCTGTATGAGAATATTATTTTAATAGAAAGGTTTTTTACTTGACTAATAACACAAACGATGTGATGCTTATAGTCTGATAGTAGCACTACACATGTCGCTCACAAGCATTCTCATTGCTATTTCCTTATTATTACTGGTCTCTTCCTATTTAGATAATGTCGATCGGAAACTACCT
This sequence comes from Acipenser ruthenus, assembly GCF_902713425.1. Classification (NCBI taxonomy): domain Eukaryota; kingdom Metazoa; phylum Chordata; class Actinopteri; order Acipenseriformes; family Acipenseridae; genus Acipenser; species Acipenser ruthenus. The sequence goes on along the minus strand of NC_081198.1, from coordinate 6,784,029 downwards.
GCAGCAATATAAGCATGTTACCATTATGTGAACATCAGGTCTCCATACTTATGTGACATGTCTCCATACTTTTTGAGTTACTCATTCATTAGTGTGTGAGCATGCCCACAGTGCAGATCACAGCATGGACAGAATGTTCCCCAGTTCCAGATTGGCTTGTCCTTGCCACAGGCATTAAAAAAAGAAAACTTGCAGCTTGTTCTCAGGCATTATCTCTCTCCATGTGGAAATAAGAAAACACACACACTCAGCTATGTCAGTTTTTTATATAAATAACAAACTGGAATCCATTGTTTTGTAAGTGGTTGATTAAAAAACTTAAGATCTGCCATTTATATATAGGCACTTCCATTTTCATCATTTTGAACTAACTGATGAGCGATTGCCCTCTACCCAAATTGACTGTATTAGAAAAACTTTGGCTGGGCTGTGATACCCTCTTTAAGCCTATTCATCACGGCACACTGAAATGAACACATTACATGATGTGGAACTATACAGATGTGCTCCTTATTTCATAATTACATCTTGATATACACATTTTTTAACCATCTTGAGTGCTTTGAAATTTCATTTACTTAGGCTCTTTACTATTAATAAATGAGTAAATAAGTGATGTTCCACAGACTTGACCATGGTAAAGATACAGAAGACTTGTAAGCACAATAAATCAACCAACATATGGCTAGGAAGCTTATGTTAGATATATGGGAGCACGAGGGGAGGGGGTGGCATGAAAAGAAGGTCTGTATATGCATATGTAATATGCCAATGCTAGTGCAGTGTCATTAAAACCTTACGGTAATAAACTTGTTATCCGTAATGGTAATTCTTTTAATAACACATTTACAGAGGTCTTAAAATGTAGCCTTATAAAGATTTTTTTATCAAAAATTAAAAATGCACTGTGCTTGAGGTAGGTAATACAGTGCTTTGAATAATGCTTCTTAAACCTCACAGGTAATTTTAGCTATATAAAAAAATACAATTGTTGTAACAAAGCCTACTGCAGAAAATCTATTAGGGGTGAATATGCTATTTTTTTTTTATAATTATGTCTACCTAAAATCCTTCTCTGAGCTATCTAATACAAAATGATCCGATATACAGTAGGGGATACAAAATAACGAAGACACATAAACAATACACAGCAATTGAACTAGCACCAGGTATATAGATAATATGTTGTTATTTTGAGCAGTTTTCTATAGCAAAGTCACAGCGTCTCCACTTTGCCCTGAAAAGTATTGAGCATGTAGCCCAAGGAAAAGGACAGCACAAACAGACGGCTGTGCTTCACTGTGCATGCCCAAAAACCTGGTTTATACAAACAGGCATACATCATGCTTAAAATAATACATGCCCACACAAATTTAAGTAGTGAAATGTGTGGAGGTAGTTATATTGTAGTTTTTAATTACTTGTGTAATTGCAAAATATCAAAGTTATTGGAATTTGGTAGCACATTTTGTAATTACAATATACTTTAATTGTAGTTGTGTTGTTATCGTAAAGAAGCCTACTGTAGTGGTACAGTATAAGCAAACGTTGAATTTAGGTATACTTTCCAAGGGATCGTTTACACCAAAACAGTGTGATCATACAGTATACCTCAGGAAAATATGACAGAAATATGTGAGAGAATGTCACCGGGGAAGCTCACCTACAGTATAGAGAGTGCAGAAGAGAAGTTTGCTAGGAGAGTCGGAGGGGTTTATAAAGGATGTGAGAACGAGCGGTAAGAGATGCAAGTTCAAAGGCTTTATTAAATGCAGATGACAAACATGGAAATGAGCTCTAAAGGCTGGAGGGATGTAATGAAGTGCAGAGAGATTGAACTTGAAAGTAGATAATAGCATTCAGTGACAGAAAGGTTGGCAGGTAATGTAATGAAATATACAATATATTTGTTATTATGGCGTAAGGTTTGTGTTATGGATTTGTAGTCGTTGTTAAAGCTACTAGATGGTTCTTTTTTAAATTGCCACTGTTCTTGATTTTAAGAATTTTCGGCTTCAGTTTTTTTTTAAATAATTCTACATTTACACTGCCATTTACCTTAAACATGATCTCCCTTAACTGGTACTGTGGCATTGTGCTGGGAATTCCAGTGGGAGCGTCACGTTGGCTCGGGCACTTCCGCGGGCTATGAATATAATGGGTTTATTTATGACCACTTGCTTTTGATGAACTGTGTGCCTTCAAATAATTTAGATCTGTATTTAGTGCCAAGTTTTCATTTTCAGTGGTGGGAGTTAGTCATCGCAACGTACAGTTCTGCTCTTCTTTAGTTCCAGTGTTTTTGTGAAGTCAGATCCACTCTTTTTCTTTAGATTCAGTTCTGCGTTTTATTGATTCATTTGTAATGCGCAATTAAACTGTTTCTCTGCTTTGCGAGGCAGACATTCCTCCACTTTGGTTAACATATGGTGTTTTCTTCTGCCCCACATCGCTTCAGGCTGAAGTTTGGCAGGAGTCTAAGATCTCTAATAAATCATTCAGAATAACTGGGAGTTTCTGACAGTTTGGCAGCTTTTAATGCCACATACCATTTGCAATTTAGAGTATTTCTTTGATAAAGTGTTCACATTTGTTTCAAGTTATTGAAGATCTGTCGTCTTTTATGTCTTTCAGAATTCAGTCAGGGTCATACCTCAGCACTGGGTGGTTCACTCTTGTTCTCGCTATGGACATGTGTCGTGATATTCATATATATGGGATGATAAATGAAACCTACTGCAGGTAAGAGGATTCAAGATTTTCAGGGGTGTTAGCAGAGAAAATGTTACTGTTGTTGATTTATCTCATTTGGAAATATCCCCTGGGACAATAGTATTACACAGAGCACTGTCAGTATGCTAACACAGCTTCAATGTATGTATACTGTATGCTCTCATGTACAGAATTCAGAGATAAACATTGCAATGCAGTTTTAGATACATTCTAGAACTTCGCTGAGGACATGCCAGAGCATCCACACACATCCAGAGCTGGAGCTGAACCAGGGCTCCATCAGTGGCAGAGGATACGCGCTCACTTTGCAAGTACAGTAGGTTGCAATGTCAAGTAACAAGAAGGCGACATCATTTATAGTTGATAGCTTTCAGTAGTCACTCATCTAAAATCCGCAATGCCACCTAAATAGAATAAAGATTTTAACAAGGATGGACCCTTTTGAGATTCAGCATCTTGCATACATAAATGTCAGTAATTAGGTCAATAAGAACTACATTATCGTACCCTCAAGAAATGTCTATACCAAGGTTCCTCACAATATTCTAGCTAAAAATATAAGAGTGATTTACTGACAGACAGATGTACAGAAATACTGATCTTCTGGTGCCGCCTCTATATCCTTGTTGCCAAGAGGACATTACCCAGGATGATTTGAGGAGTAAGTTATTTTTACATGATCAAGGTTATTTTATGTGTTGTGTGGGAGCTTTTGATGTGGAAATAGCATTGAGATGAGGGGGCTTTAAACCTCTTTTACTGTTTTTTTTTATTATTTTACCATAGGGCTGTTTTTGACAGTCTTTTTTTTTTTTTTTTTTACAGTATAGCGTGCCTGTAAAACATTCAAATGCAAGGATAATTCAGTTTGACAGAAAGAATCCAGTACAGGAATTGATTTTTCTGGGGAAGTCTTGTGGCTGTCTGAGGACTGCCAGGCATTTTTAAATAAATATATGTTCACTAGAACAAGCTTTGTTTTACCCATGTTTAAATGTCACTTTTTGGAGTATGACTACCTGAACAGTGTTCATGCATTACATCTCAAATGTGGTGTTGCTTGTTTTATAATTAAACTATCTGTAAAACAGGACTTTTGAGGAGGAAAACTAAAAAGTAATAAGCAGTATGTAAAAAAAAAAAAACAACCTCAACACCTTTAGCCAGAACAGAGATCTGGCAAAAAAACAAACAAACAAAGGAATGAAATGCTGACCTGCAAGAACAGAACCTGAGTGAAAGTCTGCAACCAGTAAATGTTTTGATTCTTTTTTTCATTATATTTGCTTAAGTGAAGCAAGCCAATAGAATGCAGAAGACAGGGTGCAGGACGTTTTATGTTAAATTCGTCCTCAACACAAATTGAAAGTAAAAGCAAATAGTATTAGTGTTGCCACAAGGGGCCCTGGAGTGTGGGGGGCTTCACTAAACAAATCACAAAGAGGGGGCAGATCAGAGAGATATTCAGGACTGGGATTATGAAGAGCTTTGTAATTGAGAAGAGGCACCTTTAAAGCTGATGCGGGAGCCAGTGAGGGTAAAAAACTTATAAGGTAAAAAATATAGCCTTGGTCAATGCAACTTTGAAATAGAATCCAAAACTACTGCTGCCCCCTAAGTCTAAACATCATACAACAAAAAACCTGTATACTCACCAAAAACTGTTTTGTTGTCAGATGTATTCAAAGTATAGGGCCAGCTTAAAGTATTTGTGGCTAACACTATACTGTAATTCCATCATTCTTACTGTTTTGCACCTACACCGGTCTTACATGTGCAAATTTGAAAGAAACACATGATATAGTAAATATGTATGTTCTTTTTAATGGTAGTTTCTGTTACTACTTTTGAAAGGTCTCAGTATATAAGTCTTATTTGCAGGATATCTGTAAAGCTTGCACTTCCTGGGTAATTTCACATTCAGCAGGTTCTTCTACATGTACTGGCTGAAAGCCTGTTAGTCCATCAGTAAATCAGCAGGTTGGTGACAGAAAAGGAGCAATTTCAACCTCCAGGTGAAAGGACCAAGCAACTGCTTGCAAACAGATATCTTTAACCAAGTGAAATACCAAATATCCTCAATGGAAATACAGGTGTCTTTCTAAACTGGACATTTGAGACCTACATAACAAACAGGAGTGCTCACAGGTAAAATGTATGGCATTGTTGTGTTATTTACGATCACTTTAAATATATATAGAGAGAGAGAGAAAGAGAGAGGTCAAATTCAACAGCAAACAGCCCTATATTAAAGGAGAATCAGGATCTGACAGAATACTCACCACTCACTGGAAATACTTAATGAATGTGTGTGTGTGTGTGTGTATATATATATATATATATATATATATATATATATGCTGTCATGTTGACACTTGCTGACATTACCAATGATTTATTTGTATTTCTTGCAGGACCGATGGGTATCGCAAAGTCCCCTATCATTACTATGAAGCTGGGAGCAGAGACGAATGCGCCGAGTACCTCCTGCATGAAGGCGCTCCGTACGGAGGACACCGCTTCATTACTGAGAAATCTGTTTTTGCTAAATGGGCCAAATCACATGCCATTCAATTCTCACACCCAGCCTGGGCAATTTCATGACACCTCCCCTCATTTAAAGGATTTTTCTTTTCTTTTTCTTTTTTTTTTTTACTTAAACACAAAGAAAGCTCCAGAAATGTTGACTTGGATGGTGCTGACTGGCCCAATCTGTATCCACTACTCTTGTCTGTAAATGGACGACAAATACTGGTGGGATCATTTTAGCCAGTTTATAATTTGTCAACAAATAGGTAGGAAAGACCAAAAGAAGACAAAAGGATAAGCATCATTAAACAGCCATTAAACCAATATTTAAACTACTACTTTAGAAAACGGATGCACTTTCTATATATATTGCCTGTGGAGTTCCAAGGTTACTCAGCTTCATTAGTATGCTGCATACAATGTGGGCAACTCAAATTAGGGAATTCATTTCAGTTGTGACTTTGCTGCTGGTTAATTTAACTAATTTAAAGTAGATGAAGCTTTTTTTAAAATTAATGATTTTTTTTTACTGCATTTCCATAGAAACTGAGTATTTTACAGACCCATTAAATCCAGTACATCTGACATCTGATAAGTACAGATAACGGTCTATGAAACTGTGAACCTAATTGATTGAATGCAGCATATTTACTGGTATTCTTGACAGTGTACACACTGAATCACTGACTAAATGTTAATCAGACGTTTACAATTATTATCTGGCATTGTCACAACGAGGTACATAAACCCTGTAGTGCCAGTTGGTATATCACTGTTTAATATAATACTATACAGTGCTCACAAAATCGCTAGCCTGACGTTCCGTTACAACCAAAAAATCTGTCGGACAACGTGTGTTTTTTGGCTGCTAGCCGACGGGCAATCTGATTTTTGAGTATAACTATCACCCCTCTATAACAAGATAACGTGCTGTGCTCTAATCAAACAGCGGCCTCTCAATGGAGATTCTGCTCACGGTAATACGCGTTTAGAGGGATCAATGTTTTTCATTGGTAATGCTTGAGTGATTTCCAGACACAAATACACAAACTTCACAGATTCACATATACGCTGCGCTATTTCTATCCCCCAGCAACACATCACCCTCTTTTTCTTTTAAAATATGGCAGATCTAAGGAGGTATGTTACTTGCAGTGGAGCTGAAGATAAACAACCACTCACACAGCATGAGAAGGCAGAAAAAATTAATATGAAAGAAAGAGAAAGCACTCTTTGTGCCATCGTGGACGAAATAATATTTTTGGCTCACATATGACAAGGAGAAGAACGAAGTGTTCTGCCAGGTTTGCCGGAAATTCAGTCAGATCGCAGACAGTGGAGGTCCTTTCGTCAGGGGCACAAATACGTTCCGTAAAAAAAATCCAGGTCAGGCGCCAGTGGCAAATATTGTCGATAAAATGGCCATGTCACATGTCACGCTTTTTCGCACTGCCATGTTGCCAAGGAAGAACTGGCTTTGAATACATTTGCTGGTTTGTGTATACAGGCAGCAAAAAGCGTTGAACTTAAGACACATACATCAATGACCATGCCTGTTGCCACTTCATTGGGGCAATTGTGTTTGTACAGGATAAGAGAGCAGTTACAACCCAAATGGTCAAATATAACACTGTTAAACAAGCAGATGCACCTGGTGTTTTAAGAGCGATAGACGGCCCTCTCGATAGTGTAGGAATTGATCAGGAAGTGTGGCAGAAGAAAGCTGTCTGTGCAGCTTGATGGAGCTGGGACAGAAAACAGGAGTGGCTGCACGTTTGAAAGAGCGGGTACCACACACAGTCTTGACGCGGTCAAAAATGTACCTTATTTACATATATTTGAAGAGACAATGAAATCGGCGTTCAAAATGTATCACTACAAAAAAAGAGACATGAGCTGATGGAAATAGGGGAACTTCTTGATGAGAACCTTGCTCATTTCAGAGGACTTCTAAGCACCAGGTGGCTACCAAGCAGACTGAGGAGTCTGAAGGCAATCACTGTTACTCATATGGAAAATCTTAACAGTAGCTGCTGCCAAGACACCATACCAGCATCAAAGCAAAATTAATAGTGCTGAGATAAAGACAGAGAAGTTTGTTGACTTTCTGCACTTCATGCTTGATTACAGCAGCATTCTAGCAAAATGTGGCACATATTTCCAGTGTGACGACATTAACATCACAAGGGCTAATCATTTGGTAAAGAGCACGACGTCAGACCTGCTTCGGCTGAAGACGGCACCTGGAGATTATCAGAAATCGCTCGCTGGCAATCTTATAGAAGGTAAATGTATATTCACTGTTATTAAATACTAGTTGTTGGCACGGGTAGTAAATCCGGAACTGGTAATGAAAAAAAAAAAGCATATTAAAGTTTTAAGTGCATAGTACATGTTTAGATAGTATAGTACACATTCAGTCCCTTCAGATCTGTGGCCTTTTTAGTACTGAAATAATAATAATAATAATAATAATAATAATAATAATAATAATAATAATAATAATAATAATAATTACGTTTCGGTTTACATAGTTTTCAATGTTAAATGCGCTTCATGCTGTAGAAGCGTTTGCGTGTTTGCGACATCTAGTGGCCATATCCCGCTGCTGTTCTTGTTGTTTCTAAACATGGCATACAAGCACAGAAGCAGCGTGTGTAATTTCTTATAAAAACAGGAGAAAACGCAATATGCAGTCAGGAGTTTTATTTATTTTGATTGTTTTGCAAAATATGGTAACTTGTTTTGGGTTACTTATTTAGCCTATGATATTTAATTTTATTTTACTGCATATTATTATTTTTTTTTTTATTTAATTAAATTTACAGTAATTTGTGTTTCAGGTGATCAGAGTGAGGTGATATATAAAGGTGTCCAGCTGACCAAGGATAAACGACTGCACAGAGGAGTCTCTGAGAATTCTCATGATAGTGAAGCAGATTGTGCACCATGGAAGTCAGACTTGACTAAAATAATTGATAACACAGTGAAGTACATGGATGAGATTCCGGAGCTGTCTAGCTTCAGCGTGTTTGACACATCTCTGCTGCCATATGACCGAGAGAAGCTGGCTACCTCTGGCTATGACGAGATAGTTGAACTAGCAAAGCACTTTGAAAAAGTCCTGACAAAGGAAGAGTTTGACCTAATCCCACAAGAATGAACTGATCTCAAAATCTGGTTGGCTGCTCATAGAGGACAGAAGCTTCATCACTTGTACACAGATTTGTTGCATGCCAACCCTAGCCACCTGTCTCACATTCTGGTTCTAGTGAATTTACTCCTTACACGCGGCACTTCAACAGCCATCTGTGAGAGAGTATTTTCCTGCATGAACAGAGTGAAAACATGCTATCGTATATCTCTGAAAGCTGAGACATTAGATCACTTGATGTTGCTTCCACAAACGGTTGTGGTGTTAATAGCTTCTCTCCAGACAAAGCTGTTAAATATTGGCTCTTCTCTGGCAAAGGGAGCAGGCATTTGACCCATAGAACTCCAGCTCGGAATCGCAAAACTAAGGTTGACAGCCAGAGTGAGGGATGAATCTGTGGATGAGGCTCAACCATCTACATCAGGATGTGATGAATGTCATCAGCTCATTCTGTAGCTAGTTAAGATTTCCCATTGCACGACAGCATGGCTTGATTACAAGCTCACAGCATAAACCTATGATCACTATAGTGTTTATTGTGTTGATGACAGCAAATAATCTTTTTCAGACCGTTAATGTGCATTTTAGAAGCTTTGTGAAGAACTCAGAAACTGTGACTTGAGACACAACAATTTGTGGAAATACTGTTAAATGTGTATATATTTTTCACGTTTCGAAAAAAAAAATCATTTGGTTTAAGTCTTTGTTTCACAATGTCAGAGTGACTTTGTACAAATCATAGTCCATATGGGCAATTATGGGCAACTTGACATTTTTTGGACAACCAAATGTCTACAATGGCCTGCCCAAAGGGCAAGTAGCGTTACCAAAATTTTGCGAGCCCTGCTATATGAAGATCATACATATCTAGTTACAAATCTAGTTACTTCAACACAGTAGCCTATCCACACAGTGAGGAATTCTTGGGCATTACAGGGTTACAAACATGTGAAAACAGCAGTAGGGGCACATGCAAACCACTGTTTCAGAGTGGTATACCTGTGGTTAAATGCCATCAATGGAAAAATTAATTTCCAATGTGAAATCTGACTTACATTGTGCCTGCAGAGTGTGTACTGCCAACATATTGATGCGTCTATAACTGCTGCTTTGAGATACATGTATACAATATATAATTATATATATATATAGAGCCCAGAGGAAGGGCTACCCTCAGCCATGGATTCCCTAAGGTTTCCTCCTACCAGCGAGTACAGTTTTTTCCCTTACCTGAGTGCCGAGCGATTCGTATTTAGTTTCTGCAGGGTGCGTGGCAGGCAGGAGAGGCTGGGCTTTCAGCAGCTACTTTTCAGGCTGTTGCGTTAAACATTCATCATTTTCATTTTATCCAGTCATTCATTCTTTTCCTATCTTTGGGGGTAGGTGGCAGTCTGCCACTGCGGGGTTTGCGTAACCATTCATCATATTCATTATCCAGTCATGGTTTGGCAGCTTTGTCTTTTGAGGGGAGATGGCCCACGCGCCACTTCCTGTCTACGGCACTAGCCTATATCGTGTATGCGCTAGCCGGCCAGCATTGAGGGTAGCTGTCGAGCACCCAGGGACAAGGTCTCGGGCCAAATTTATCATCGTTATTAATTTGTCTGTTCAATTGCAATTCAATTTATTCACATTGCGGATTCTCCGTCCTGAATATACAATAAAAATGCAGATTTTCTAACACATTATTAAAGCTTCATGAATAGGGCCTGATATGTGTAAAAACAAAATAAACAACATGCCAAAAACTTTTTTTTTTTTTTTTCTGCTGCTACATACAGTATTAAAGAGGTTTGTGTTTTTGGTTAATTCGAAACTACAGAAACTCCTGTAAGATACACTTAAAAACAATAACATTCCCCACTGATAAATTAAAGCTGTAGAGTTTTGCTAATGTTAATATGTTAGATCCCAAGCAGTGCTGTGCAAAGAAATGAAAACCCCCATACTTTACTTCACTGCTGTTTTGTCAGCGATATTTTGCTTTTTTTTTCAAATAATGTGCTGTATGGATTTTTTTCCCCCAACAATATTAGTTTTCTGTACTTTTCTATGGCCTTTGTTCCCTAGTGTTTGTTAAAACGGTTTGCTAATGGAATATAATAATCTGTGTACCGTATGAATTATGTTTAATATTTGCTTTCCCTACCATGAAATGGAAGAAGGATTTTCTGTCAAATCAAGTTAGGTGTCAATAATGCTGGGTTATCAACATATTATAATAGTATGAGGAAATACAATGAAAAAAATACAGCTTCTTAGAGAACATTAGGAATTTTACTGTTCGTTATTGCTAATGAACAATTTCGCAAACTGCAAATGCGTAGCCTCTGAGTGAAAAGTAGAAAGCACATGATTTCCTAGTCATTATGTTACTGTAATTTATGAAATGAAGTGTTTATTAATTATACAAATAAAACCCAGCATACATACACAGTACAAGGCTAAGGCAGAAAGCAAGCTTCAGTAGGGTGGATTTGCACTGTGTAGGACCGACAGATTAAAGCAAAAAAGAACACTGCTTTTTATAAATGTTATCCTCAATAGATAAACAGTGAGAAAAATCAAACAGTTATCTGTTTTGTTGTTTTTGTACTTTTGAAAAAGGAAAATCATTGTATTGTCTTATAAAGGTTGCAGTGAGATCCTCTAAATCAAACGCTTGATTGGGTTTAAGCCAGTTTTCTGGGAATATGATGTTTACAAACAGGATTGTTTTTTTTGTAATTAGCTCACTTTTGTAATTTCTGTTAAGTATAGCAGCAATTACACAGATGCATTACCAGATGACCTTGTTTTATTCACCTGGAAAATGGCTCAAAAGTCTAAGAGCATCTCTTTCCTTTATATTTGATATGTATTTAAAACGTTAGTGACATGATGGATAGCCATTATGCAAATTGAACTTGGTACTTATTAAAATGCTAATGAATAGTAATACGTGAGTAGAAAGAATGGCTTTGTAAAATGCCTGGTTTCCCCTATGTGTATTCTTATTTGTCATTTGAAAATTAACTTTGATAAGAACTCTTCAGTATTCAGCCTCTGCAGGTGACATATTTATAGTGTGTTGTTATTATTGTCTGTGTTTGTTTTACATGTTGCCTGGCCCTTGCGACAAGACTCAATACCTTTAATACCTGTTTGAATAGCTGGCACAACTGCCTGCCATTTTCCTTGTGAGAAATGGTTTACTAATGTTGGCAGACACTGGTCATCTCATGCACTATTCACACTACATCCCTAACTTAAACACTCAAGAGTGTTGAATTTAGAGCTACGAAAAGAAACACATTTCTTACACGTCTGTTTTAATGTGTATGTTCAAAATGAAGACACTGAATGAAGTGAGTTGGATTCACATGGTTTTAATGTGTGTTGGTCTTGCATTATTAATGTTGTAAATCTACATATAATCGAAACGTTGGTTGTGTAAACGGCCATTTACCGTTTAAACTATCAGACCCATTTTCATTGAAAAGTATGACTTGATTTTAGTATTTAGAGTAATTTCTCTCTCTCTCCCTCTCTCTCTCTCTCTCTCTCTCTCTCTATATATATATATATATATATAAAGTAGTAATTTTTTTAATTACTACCTTGATTTTTTCATACAGTATTCAATTAAAGTGATTAACAATGCATCAAGATGCTACAAAGGATTACACTTTTTTAAATGTAAAAATCAATGCAAGATCCGCATTAAACGGGACTATACCAATTCCTGATTTTTATTTTACAGTTTAAACACTTGCAGGCTAAGTTGTGTGGATAAGGGATACGCTCTTCCCATTCAGCCTGGAGTTCAAGGACATGTTCCTAATGTAAGCACTGAGTGAATTATCCTTCTTGAATTAGACAACAGTAAATTGGAAGCAGTGGTTAACTTATACTATATAGTATTAGTTACAAAGTTAAACTGAACTGATTAACTTGAACTGGATAACAGCCAAACAAACGTCGTAAGGATATCATAAGGGGTTTTCCTTATTCCTGTTGACTATTGTTCTCAAACAGTTTTTGAAAATGCTATTTGTTTGCAGATTGTTGTCCTTTGTTTTGCTTACAACTTCACTAGTTACAGAACTTTGCAGAGTTTGTCATTCTCAGTTTTCTGCCCATGTAAACTTTGTATTGTATATTCTTATTGTACTCACAGCCTACACAATATTCCCTTTTTGCCTTTAAACATTAACCTTTGTACATGCTTTTTGTACTTTCAGTTCTAAAGACCTCCAAAATGTTGTTTCTAGAATAAATTAACTTGACAGAAAGTGTGTTTGTTTTGCTTTTCTGCTCCTTTTATATTGTTTATTCAGTCAAACTTGCAATCCATAATGTTCATAACATTTTAATAAATGCCTGGTGAATGTGACATGAATTCAACAGGACCATTTCAATTACTGCATATTTATTTTAATTTTTACAAGGCAAGGAGTGATACACAGATTGAGTATTTCCAAGTAGTTGTTATTACATGTTATTTAGTGGCAGCCTGAGACCCTTCATAACTAGGAAGAAATAGGTACTAAAATGCATGATCTAATTCAGGTTTGTAGACACTTGTAATTTACAATAAATAAATGGAGCCTTTCAAAGAAAGACAACCATTACAATTGTATAGCCATTAGCAATTCCTTAAACCTTTCCATCAATTTATTTTTCTTCTGTCAACTGGGAAAAAGTCAATAATCTGCAAGAAACAGAAAGGTCTTGGTTAAAAACATTGAAACTTTGGGACTGACAAATGCTGCTTTGCTTGTGGATAATGGCAGAGCACTAGCAATTAATTTAAATATTTTACTAAGCCTGGGATACCTGCAGATAACTGAATTTGAACTTATCCACCTCAACGTATATTATTAGAATTAGTAACTGGACAATGCGTTTCATTGATGCAGGTACATTTGAAGGCCGGACATTTAAGCAGGCTTGCTTTTTTTCAAGAGAAGCACTGGCACCATGATGGGGTGTGAATGGCAAATTGCTGGTGCATTGAAACAATACCATTAAATATACATTTATGCAGGCTGCGGGAGTGATAAACTATGAACTAACAATGGCAGCAGATAATCATTACATACCATAATCTCGGAGAAGCCAAGAAGCCTAAGCTTTGAGATGCCTGCCTTTGAAAAATGGGGCTGGATAGTTACACTTTCACTTTCTTAAACCGTGTTTATTTGATACCCTATTCACACTACCTAAATAATACACAATCAACTCATTTTGAAAAAATAACTGAATGAAACGAATGGCAATCCAGCAGTTTCATGTGTGTTTCATTTAGGTAATTTGGATAGGATATAAGTTAAATAATCATTTTGAGGTGCAATTGCAGACAGTATTACAGTATCATGTTTGGACCTTTCTTAATGAAAGTCTTGCCTTATCATTAAAGCTCAGTGGAAAGAATTTGTTAAAAATAGCACATTCAGCCTTAGCAGAACAGGTGCGCAGCTGAGGCAGCCTGGGGCTGTGTGAGCAGTAATTGACCACTGCTTGACAGGTGGCTTAACTGTGCCATTCATTTTCCATTTCCATTTCCCATGACTGGAAAGTGGGCTGAGCCTGAAATACTTTGAACGATAAACTCTCCGTTCAGCCACTGACTGCTTATTTTAACCATTGATTAGAAGAGAATATTAGACACAACTTGAAGCAACTCAGCTGATGCAATGCATACCAACTGTTTCTTGAAAGCAATCCCATCTACCTGATTCTTTCAAATGTACAGTCTTCCTCAGACTAAAGTGAGCGAAGATTTATTGTGTTTGTTTGTTTTTTCTTACTCTGAATATACAAACAGAAATCGAGAACAGACAGCTGTGGGTATGATTCCCTTTCTAATACACAGCTCTCTGCCAGGATCATGTCCCTGTCTTGTTATTACTGCAGCAGCACAAGAGTAAACTTCAAGAAAACAAGATGAAATCCCTGGCATGCATCATAAATCCAAAAACGCTGTGAGCACATTAGGCTAAATATAGCGTGCCTCTCTGCGTCGGCACTTTTGACATCTCTGCATTAGCCTGCAACTAAACGAATGTCACTGCTGTCTTCATGCAGACCCTAATTGTACTTCTAGCAGGCTGATGTCAAAGAGATGCTTTCCTTTCCTGACAAGCTTTGATGTCATAGTTCAAACATGAAACATTGACTCATAGGCCCCTTTTTTCCAGTCCGTCAAACTCCACAGTGTTGCTTGGTTCATATTTATGCATGATGTGGTATACTCTTTTTAACAATTCCTACTGTATATCATCTCAAATATATATTTACTCTTCATGCAATACTGCAATCAGACCCCAAATGTATAAGGCTGGGGTACAAAAGACTGGACTTATTACCACCATGCCAAAAAATCTGGTGTTTTTACTTGGTTAATTGCAACAAACTTGAGAATGTAGTATTATGAGCTAGTACGGTATTATCTGCTGAACATCTCCAGCTCTGTACTATGTTAGTACCAATTGCAACCGAAAAATCTAGGGAACAAAGTTCAGGATCAGCCGGTACAGACCTACTGGTCATTTCCTCATCGTGTTGTGAAATGGCAGTGAGTGACATTTGAGTAACAAGTTAGTGCAGCTCCTAGTCTAAAGAGTCACTGGACTAATTGAATACCTTGTTTTGCAATTCTATAGGGACTAGATGACGGATACGTTGTGTTTGTTGCAATTTAACCTACCTGCAGGCTATCTGAATGTGTTTGATTCGTTGCAATTGAAGCTATCCTGCAGACTATCATTAGTGCTGTCCACCATAATAACCACAGGATCATCCCCAGTTAGTATGCTATTTTTAGCTTGTAGCAATTCACCAAGGTGTTTATGGGATAAATGTGTTACTGTGTTGAAGGACAAGGTGACATAAATTCATAGTGGTGCTGTGCATGCATTGAGGTTTAAGAGGGAGAAGTATCTACAGGTTTGTGATGTTCACTAGACAGTCACCTGCCCAGTGAAAATGTAGCATAAGATTCAGCTTGGCTGAGTCCATCCATTCTACATGTATTTCAAGCAGAATATTAATTTCAGGGGTCCAGAAGAATCCAGAAGAGGTTTTTCCACTGACACATTCTGCTTGACATCCACTTAGAATTCATTACCTGAGTAATCAAACCTTGATTGTTGCCCCAAATGTAGAGAAGTCATTATCCATGTTGAATGTTTTATAACTTTCAACCTTTAGAAATGTATTAATTCACGGGTTGTGACAGTTACTTTGCAATTCATTCCTGTGACTGTTTTACATGTAACATTTCAACATATGTGGCAATAAATCATACATACCAGACTTATCCAGTGTCTTCGAAATGGACTCCCATATATTACCTTTCAAATCTGTATCTTTATAATTGTCTTAAAGAACTGGGTATTTTTCCACGCGAAGCATTATTTTTTCCTCTGTCTTTCTGGAGGCTGCTTCACCCTGCTGAACCACATGCATTGAAACTGTTCTCTGATTTGCAATTCCCTAGTTGTCGCACGACAAATCGCAAAAAATAGGATTCAATTCTATTTATTTTGCATTGCTCCCTGGTGTTGCCCCGACAACGCCTGTCGTGTTGCCTGTGGTGTGAAAGATACTTATCAAAAGTATAGGTTCTATTCATTTTGTCGCATCGCTGCACAGTTTCGCTTGTCGCATCGTGTCTGATATGTAGCAGCCTTTATTGTAAGATCTAAAACAGCTGGCTTCATTTTGGAGCAGACAACACATTTTATATCACTCAGCTACCTGGAGGAGAGAGTACATTGCCTTAAAAAAAATCTTACTCTCATTCACTGTACTAATGCCATTTTCCTGCTGTTCGTCTTCACACCAGAGGACGAGCAGTGTTCTCCTAACTAACATTGCACACATTCATTTCTAATGTAAACCCATGTCTTCTCCACTCCTTCTGGTTCTGATGTTTATGAGTACAATTTGAGTTACTCCTAATTACTCTAATGTGAAGACAGAGTGTAGTGATTGCACATTACCTAGTGGAGCATTGAATGCCGAATTACAACTATCAGAGGCTATTGAAAACAGTATTTCAACTCTTTCAACACAATTATATTAGATGAAGCTTTTAATGTGTCAAGTCAATCAACGTTATTGACATTTTACCTGCTTTAATTTTAAAATATTGTCTCGTTCAAGGGTTCAAAGTCCAGTTCTTAGTTTTACCAACTGTATTTCAGATGAAGAGATATTTCTAGGTTTTACAACTGAATTACTTTAATGTTCACGCCACATAACTGTACCTATTAAATGTTCATTTGTACAAACTCCTACTGTTTAATTTAGTCAGTACTTCAGTCAATTGTCTGACATGTCAGTATGTCACTATTGTGACTGCAGCTAATGTTTCAGATTTTTAATGGGACACAATTAAAAACGTAACATATGCCTGATATGAACCATATCTTCACATCAGCAGTGATGACTTTGAATCCCACCAGATGTCCCATTGAACCTAGCATGTTCATTAGAAATGAGTGGACAGAACATCACACAGTCATTCACACTGCCCAACCAGAAGAGCACACAGCCCAACCAGAACATCACACAGCCGTTCACACTGCCCAACCATAACATCACATAGCCATTCACACTGCCCAACCAGAACATCATACAGTCATCACACTGCCCAACCAGAACATCACACAGCCATTCATACTGCCCAACCAGAAGAGCACACAGCCCAACCAGAACATCACACAGCCATTCACACTGCCCAACCAGAACATCACACAGCCATTCACACTGCCCAACCAGAACAACACACAACCATTCACACTGCCCAACCAGAACATCACACAGCCATTCACACTGCCCAACCAGAACAGCACACAGCCCAACCAGAACATCACACAGCCCTTCACACTGCCCAACCAGAACAGCACACAGCCCAACCAGAACATCACACAGCCATTCACACTGCCCAACCAGAACATCACACAGCCATTCACATTGCCTGACCAGACTTGGTGGTCAAGTGGGCTTGTTACCAGGAGGTTGCCAGTTCATTTCTAGGCACTGTCTCACTGTGTGTGACCCTGAGCAAGTCACTTAACCTCCTTGTGCTCTGTCCTTTGGATGAAAAGTGTATGCTAAATGACTAAATAATAATAATAATCACACCTTTTCTTCTATTAAAAATATTTTGGTTCTCTGGTTGTTTTTGATAGTTTTATTCAGAATATACACATATTTCAGATCCAGCTCTATGGATGAAAAGTGCTGCTCTTGGGTAACTAATCACTTGTTGATTAACCTCACTGCAGTGGTCTAGCTTCAATTAAACCACAACCTAATTGAAATATTTGCTTATGGTACATTAATATAAAATGAAGAACCAAAATATTTTCTTCACATTAGGGGAGCAAGTGATGTTGTTGTTGATAACATTAATGAGAAAGAAAATCGATTGCATTGGTTTTCACTTCCAGTCATGTGCCATTTTTGCTTTAATTGCACCCTGAAAAGCTTCAAAACTGTTTCCATGCATGCCTTCAGGTGCTTAGCAAAACTAATCTGGAGGACCAAGCTGTCACACCAGTAAAGGCTTCACATTTCCCTTTAACAGCTGGTCCTTTAAATGGATCCGCTAATGATCTCATAATGCTTGGTGCTTTATATGTAGAATTTAAAGGCTGTTATGATTCTTGCATTTTCTTACATTGTTTTGAACTGAACTGCAAGGATGACTAGCCTGTGATATTGTCCCAGCTGCTGACTTCAGGGATATTCTGGACAATGAACACTGCAGGGTATCGCAATGATAAGTGTCCAGGAGATAACTGTTGCTGGATTGGAATAGAAAATATATTTGAATTATTTAAATGCTGATTTAGAAAAAAGGACACCAGAACCCAAGAATAACATCATCTGATCCAGAAGAATACAGTATATATGGATGAAAACTTAAATAAATAAATAAATAAATACATACATAACGGATCCTGTATGCTGAGAAAATAGCATGTCAGTTCATGTTGCAGCTGTACATAAATGGAACAAGATGCTTTAACAAATCTCCTTTTTGCTGTTTTTTGGCTTCGTTCTACTGTACCACTTGGCAACCCTTGGTGTAAATCTGTTCAGTAGCAAGAGTATTCTATATTTTTAACATGCTAATAAACTTTAAACACTGTTCATAAACCATCACAAAAAGTTATATACTAAACATGTGTGTTTTTTTTATAAATCAATCAAGTTCGATTAATAGGGCTCATTGTCAACAGATCTTTCATATTGAAGATACGCTAACTAAAAATGAAAAAGCATATGCAGACAGTTTTGGGTGAGTTGATTAACAAATCAAGGCAAGTGCTGTGGTTGTGCTTCAATGAAACATTGATCTAAATATAAAATATTTCCTACAAGAAGCTCTTAACTTCTTGAATGTACATAATACTGACCTGATGACCCAATCAACTAAATGTAACCAGACAGTGAAATCTGCAAACATGAAAAAAGAACCCCAGTGGTGTGGAACAGCTGAAAATCAATAACGTCAACCTAATATATCCTGTTATAGGTTCCAGTGGTAATGGTTTGGGATACGACTTTGTAAAATAGAGCAAAAAGATCATGATTCAGGAAACACATGGGAGTGTGGTGGCAAGCAGCTCCGAGCAATGGTTTTGTGTGTGCATGTCATGTGATTGTGTGTGTGTGTGTGAGCAAAACATCTACATTCATATGATGAGATCACTCTGCTTCCTTTTCTAGAAAGCAGCCAAGCAAGTGGGGGTGTAAAATGTGAAAGTCCCTTACAGCTATATATATATATATATATATATATATATATATATATATATATATATATATATATATATATATATATATATAATTTATTTCTTAGCAGACACCCTTATCCAGGGTGACTTACAATTGTTAAGATATCACATTATTTTTACATACAATTTTTATCTATATATATATATATATATATTTAATAGTATGCATTTAACATGTATCTGATTTAGTTGCATCTTTAGTTTGTACTGTGGAAGACTACTTACTTCGGTACATAGCGCTGGCACCCAAATTATAACAAAAAAAGGCTTGTGTGGTTTTCTTGAAACCTTTATTCTAATACTAAAAGGAAAACTTATATGGTTTACAGTACTCCAAATGTATATTTCACATACCTGTACTGAACCAGGTTTGAAGAAAGCATATATATATATAGCGTAGGTGAAAGACAGGGTTACCACTCTGATCCTGTCTTGTAAGTAGTTAGTAGTAAGAATAGCACTGAAGGTTCATATCAAAGTACAATATTTTAATTATGGTACCTGATCAGAGCAGGAGCTTGTCCTAATCATAGAACATCAGAAACTTCAGTCATGTTTTATTGACTGCTCCATCACAATAAATCCACCCTGTTCAGATGATCATGTTTAAACCATGATAACAAGAGCCTTGGAAATCTACTGTTTAGTATGGATGACCAGATTGGAGATCTAATTATGTCTGTTGATTGAGTTCATAAGAATGTTACACAAAAGCCAGCAAATTATCAAAGAACACACCTAATGCTGAATAGCATAAAAATTTCCATTAAAATGAATACTTGATTAGGATGCTGGTCTGAATCTCTTGACTTAATAATACATGATATGTTCTGTACCAAAGGTATGAATACCCTATGTTTTTTTTTCAGAGCTTTTATCTTACTAATTACTGTACCACATGGGCCTGAAGAGGGTAAGCAAATGGAGAGGCATTGCCTCTAACATTGGTGATGTATTTACTGCATCAATGACAGGGCCCTTTGATCATCATCCTTTTTGTTGTGACAAGGTCACAATGCATGTTTTTGAAAATGTCTTGTATGTTTTGCATGTCTACATCATGAACAAGGATTGATTGATGTTCCTATTACACCTTTGTGTTGGTAAATGACAATACGTCCTTGATGCCTGTTAAATATGAATGGCCTTGGGCGAAAGTCCTAATGTGTGTTTGGAATGAGAGATCAATGGGACTACATTGAAGGGAAAACATTACAGTACCATATCTACCATAATAAGGATGTGAGTGGGGAGTAAGTGTTATATCTCCTGTGGACACTGTTGTGGTTTTAATAAAGGGAAGAAATAATATAGGGCAGCCTAGTTGTATAAATTAATCTTCTGACCGTGCCATGGTAGAGTGCATGGAAATGAGTGAGAAGTAATTCAGTCATCAAACCAGGAAAATAAACGGTGTATACTTTTCAGTACATCAATAAAAATAATACCTTTTTCATATTAGTGTATTTATAATTTATTTTGCTTCTTTTGCGTTTTAGGGATAGTAGTTTTCTACACAGCTCTTGTATTGTATGTAATAAATAGAGGATCTAATTGTTTGACCCATTCATTTAAAGTATACATTATGTGCTGTAGATTTAGGTATTTATTGATTGACTTTTGTTAAAGTGTTTCAGACATTTATTTTTTTTGGTACCTCAAGATATTGTGGGCTGTCGACAGGATATTTAACACTGCAGACTCTAGAGGCCACTCCATTACTCGAGAAAACAAGCAGCAGATTACAGTAGCTGTCTGCTAGAAGATCCTTTTCACTTGCTGTTCGAGTGAACATCTTGTCTGAAACAAGACTATGGCAGCAGGACAGCATCTATGTTGTTTCACTGTCTGATCTGTCTACCCATCTTGAGAAAGTAGTCCCTTAGACTAGAACTAAGGGCAACAGCGTACTGATGCATTGCACTGTTAAATTGCATCATTAACAAAACAGGCAGTCTAATAACAGGACAAATAACTTGAATATGCTTTTTTTCATCTGCTAACTTAAAGGTCATGGAATTTTCCTTTAATTATATGTCTCATTTTAGTTACTTGGCAGCTGGTCTTGTTTTTCTAAGTACGTAAAAACTATTTTGTTTAAGAAAACTAATGACACAAAATGACTAATAATACTTATAACTTGTAACACATTCACAGTCACATTCAAGTGGTCTAGGGTTGGTTCCCCCAGAACAGGGTGGAGTTAAATTGACAGTGTAAAGGAAGGTCACACAGTGACTGGATGACTCTGCGGTATCTTAACTTCCCAGTGCTGTCAGCTCAGCAGCTTTCTGAAGCACTCGATTGATCAGAAATTGAAACAGGAAAAGCTCAAATTAGGTATCACAGCCAATTTTCAATATATTAAAATGAAGGTACACATTCACCTGACTGTAAATGTAATATACTAAGGGAAAAATGAAAAGCATATATATTGAATGGGTGCGGGGGGGGGGGGGGGGGGGGTCAAATTGTTCTGGTAATGAAAAAATGACCACAAACTTATAATCGTGCACAGCTGTTCTGTTGGACTTTATAAAAAGCCGTGGGCATACAAACCTTTGCTACAAGTTGTAAGGCCATTCAGTGTCATTTGCTGAAGCAAAATTGAGGTTTATTTACATGTTGAAAACCTAAATTCTGTCATCCAGTTGTCATTGCTGTTGAGAAAACAATATTGTCAGTGGTAAGGGTTCAGGCAGCAAGTAATACTATGTAATCTTCTACACACAAAGCCTTTGTTCAGCAGACACACATATTCAGCCTAAATGTGGGTGTCTATGCTGCAATACAAGTAAGAACATCTATCAAGATTAATTTAAATCGTATCTGGAGTACACAAAAGCCCAACATGTGTGGCACCCCTTCTATTAAACCTAGCAGCTAACCTTTAGTAAAAACATACAGCGACATTCAAAGAACTTACCCTCCTCATACCTGAAACCTTACAGGATGATGCAGAAATATGTACCTGACTGCCAAGAGCAATAGCAAATCATTGTGTATTAGGAGATAAGCTTTTCCCTCAGATTGACAGTGACTGTCTGCTTGCTGATTAAGACTTGCACTTGGTTTTGCTTGGCATTTTGTAAATCTGTTCATAGCACACAAGATAATCTTGTTGTTTCTGTAATGAAAAGCATGTTTCACTTAAAACCATCAAGTCAAAATATATACAGTAAAATATAGAATTGTATACTACATTTTTGGGGAAACTGCACTTGAATAATACTGCACCTCTAAATCGTGTCATCTAAATGATGTTATAAACAGTTAGACAGTTTTTCATAATAAAGAAAAGGAAAACATACAATTGAACTAAAGCATTAATGGAATGTTGGTACAAGATGATCTTTACTCATGTTAATGAAGGACACCCAGCATTCTTGAAATATTATTCAACAGAATGTGAGGTTCAGACAAAT
The DNA here is from genome assembly GCF_902713425.1 of Acipenser ruthenus. NCBI lineage: Eukaryota > Metazoa > Chordata > Actinopteri > Acipenseriformes > Acipenseridae > Acipenser > Acipenser ruthenus. The sequence continues at coordinate 6,761,392 of NC_081198.1, read as the reverse complement.
AATACCGCTGCATAATAAATGCGTCTGGTTATTTAATTTGTCTTTTTAAAGTGATTGATGAACAAAGAGGAGCAAAGGAATTGAAAAGCACACACAACAGGTATAGATGTTTGCCGATTAGGAGCTGCCATTGCACAACAGTTTTATAAATAGTTTCCATTCGCAAGAGAAATTCTCAATGGAGCGTTCAAAAGGATATTGCAAATAAAATTCAGGGGAAGAAAAGGCAGCACACCACAGGAATTGACTGGAATCTGCATTGCTCTCTATTTAAAGATGCTTGCCTTAGGAGTAAGTAGTATAGTTTAGCAGTCTTCTCAGTGATGGCATCCCTTCACTTCTTGTGTTATTTACTGTTGTGTTTTATTTTTCTTGTTTCTTAGCAACAGCAATGTCATTACTATATTTGCATTGTGTCTATAATAATATAAATTAATTTTACAAAAAAATGCTAAATCTTTGTTTGACTTTCATAGTTGGGCACTATTGTTGGGTTTACCATATTAAGCATTGTAACATTACTGTATTAAGAGTATTTATTGTTTAAGCTCTAATCATTTTACTGTGTGGTAGCTGACCAAGTTGGAAAGGTAAGAGTACACACAAGGCAATGCCTGATATTAGGGTTTTATTGTCATTTGAAACTGGTAAACAGTTCTTTATTGACATTTTAAACGTTGAAATCTTTTTAAAGCTAGACATTCTATCTGAATATAGTCCTTAGTCAATATTTCTTACACAACAAATAGGGACATTTTGAAAAGAGGGAATTTGTGAAAGGATCTTAAAAGTAAAGTATAGAGGCTTCTAGTCAAATATAAGAGCCTTCCAAATGAACTGCTGGTCACCCAAAAGAGTCCAAAACCAACCATATCAACTACAAGTTCCCATCTGCTTCTGTGCTATCGTTTGTTCTTCCTGCTGATTCATTTTACAAATGTGCACATTCTAGAACATGCAAAAGTTCAAAAGTCTGAATAATCCACAAAAAAGGGACTTGCAAGGTAAGAAAAGAAGTTTAATAGAAACATACACATTAAAAGCCTTTATGTACTATTCACAATGTTGAATTCATAATCGCAATAACACCATGTACAGTGGACATTACCCGCTCAGAATATACTTCACTTTTAGAACAACCACTGTGATCAATTATCAATATGGCAATTATGACTTATTATTGCTATTCTGGTCAATTACTTACAAAAGGCCAAGCCTCATATGTTAACTGATATATCAGTTTCAATGTTGCTAATTCCTGAGGCAGCACATGAACAAGTGTGTTACATTTATTATTATTATTATTATTATTATTATTATTATTATTATTATTATTATTATTATTTACAAATTATCCAGTATCTGTGAAACCACAATCTTTCAGGCTTCTATACCTTTAGACTGGATTACATTACACTTTCCAAACTTGTACTTACTGTGCAAGCCAAGCTGTTGTTTTTTATGACTTTGAACACTTTAGTTTAGAACTTAGTTCAGCAGACTGTGGCTAGAGCTAGATCACTATTAACAAGATAGCAGATTCATGTATCCTTGATCACAAACCCCAGAGGTCACAAAGTATCTTATGTTTCTTGGGTGGCACATGGAATGTGCACGAGCATTGTAACAGCTGTATTTTGGTCTAATGAGATTTTTTTTTTAAAACGAGTTGAAGGAAATGGCCTACAGCTTGCTTGTAGCAACCTAGTTCTGCTAACCATTACAGAAATCTTTGGGATAACAATACCACTGGAATAGCAATGTAATACCAAAGTGTAATTTCCGGAAGAAATCACAGAAACAGTAATTCAAATGTCTGGGTTTTTTTAACTTTTCTGTAAAGGTAAACCACTACTTAGCTATTGTACCAGTTGAACTGGTAGGTTACGATTGCAATTGTTTTGCTAAAGTCCATATAAAGGTGTTCATTTTTCATTGTGATAAATATACCACAACTTCAGTCTACCAAGGATTCATTTCATGGGTCCTTTGAATCCAGAGTTACAGGGTGCTGTTATTCACTGTTATTATTATTATTAATTTCTTAGCAGGCACCCTTATCCAGGGCGACTTACAATTGTTACAAGATATCACATTATTTTTACATACAATTCCCCATTTATACAGTTGGGTTTTTACTGGAGCAATCTAGGTGAAGTACCTTGCTCAAGGGTACAGCAGCATTATTCCCCACCTGGGATTGAACCCACAACCCTCCGGTCAAGAGTCCAGAGCTCTAACCACTACTCCACACTGCTGCCCACTGCTGTTCTGGGGTTCCTATCTTATGTACAGTTATGTGCAGGGGTTCATTTGTAAATAAAAAGGTACCTAATTTTATAATTAAGAAAGAAGGATAGCATTCTTGTTTCTAGACCTAATGTTTGCTGTAAAATTAGCAGAATATATAAGCACAACATGTGACATGCTTCCCTTGCCAGCAAGTGACAACCTGAATGAAAATAATAATACCGATGCTATTGGCCAGTGGTGACCTTATCACAAATCTCGTTTAGTTGTTCTGTCGCTGATGTATCCCTGATTAGAAACATTACCTAGAGCTCTGGCTAGGGAAAACTGGTACCCAGAATAACGAGAACTATACTAGCAGTAAGACCATGCGGAATCACTGGCTGGCAGGAGCTGTGTCTGCCGCTCGGTTTGTTTTAGTGCATCAGAAGAAGCGAGTGGGTTTAGTCTTAATTCCTCGCCGTCTCTCTAATCTCTGCAATAGACGTGATACACTTGACTAGCGCATCAACTCTGTCCCAGCCATGTGCTTGCGAGAGGGATTTTCAGATTTAGTACTATGAAAGGTGGACCCAGATGTGCACACGAGAGGATTTAAGAAAGATGAAGGCACCAATGGTAACACAGTTTTATCAACTATTTTATGTTAAAATGTTTCATTGATTTATAGATTTCCCAACTGTTTGGGAATACATTCTATAGCAATAGGACACAAGCGTGCATTGTGTTTTTTATTTGTTTGTATTCAGTCGCTGTATGTGTTCTGTTTTAAAGTAGATGTATTGTTCATTAAAGAAAATGCTCATCTGATAATAAAAAGAAGCTTCCAATGAGACAACGCAATATCTAAATGCCGATATTTACTATATACTGTACCTGTATCTAGAAAAGTAGGTAAGTAGAAGAAACATTTTAATAAAATGTATTTGGAAAACCACAGCTGCATAGCCACAAACTGCTATGAATTAAATAATACAAATTATTATTATTATTATTATTATTATTATTATTATTATTATTATTATTATTATTATTATTAATAATAATAATAATAATAATAATAATAATGATGATGATAATAATAATAATAATAAGTATTCATAAACTGTTACTCTTAAAAAAATGTTTGTACTTTTAAAGCTCTTATGCATGTATTATACTATTACGTTGTTTAATAGTACAACAATTAAGTAATTTGTGGCATTGGCAATGGTGAGGTTCAGTGCATATGAAGCAAGTCTCTGTTCAGGAAAGCAACCAGTCCCCCACCTGTAATTTACCAGTCTTAACTCATGGTGTGCTTCTGCATGCAGAGAATATGCTTAATTGTGTTAATAGCTGATTATGTGTTACGAAGCCTCAATAATGGCACAGTTGTTGTACTGTTCCTATTGTAACGCATGGCACTATATTCAGAGTAGAGTTCCTAGTACACTGCCCAAGCTATTTTTGGATACCTCCGTGTATTGTCTGTACAGTAAACGTGTTTTTGTATATTATACATGTATTATTAATCGCATTACAAAATGTTTTAATGTAGATACAGTACAATGCCATGATGGTTGTCTGGTACGGTTTACAGTAGTATTGCATATGTACCTGACATGTTAGATTAATAGAAAGAAATGCCGATTTTGGACATTCATGTTTTTTTTTTGTTTTTTTTTAATAAAAATGGGTTGATAAATTTTGTTTATGAAAGTTTTTTTTTTTTCTTCTGTTAGTTGTATGCAGTTATTATGGTAACACTTTGTTTTGAGTGGCTTAAATTTAATTGATTTCCAATTACCTGCAGATCACTTGCATATTAATATACATTCAAGTGAAATGCAAAATGAGCATTTTGATGTATCCACTTTTCTCTGTTTGTTTTGTTGTATGCTCATATGCTATGTGTATGTTGAATATGTTTATCAAGACTTAATTTCCTACTCCAACAAATATGTACATTTTGGGATAAACCTGATATTCTCTGTCATTTTCATATGGTTACCCTTTTGCATATCTGTTGGCTCTATATTATGAAACTGAACTTCAATAAATGGGTAATTTCATATCAATTAGATATATGTCACACACACAACAGCATCAAACACTCCCATAGCTGCAGTGCTGTACATTTAGCCTTTCAAATAAAAAATGTTAATTGCAGTTCATTAACAGAATATTGTTACATTAACAAATGTATACTTACGTGTAGTTTTTGTTTTCTTACACTCTAGTATTAAATACAATAGATTTTATTAATTCCATTTATTGAGAAAATGTAATTAAAGTATGCCTTTTCTAAGTAGTCTAATTAGTGTAATTAAACTTTTGGATAATTCAAATGCAATATCACTACATGAGCGTAGTAGGGATTTCTTCTTCCTGTTATTACTGTTGTGGTTGACGTTGTTTTTTTGTTTGTTTTTTCTTTGTCCAGCGGCATGGGGTAGCAGTGTTTCTAGTGATTACCATGTGTACCAGCTTGTTGATTGTGTACAACAGCAGCTCCCACAGAGCCCCGCATCATCCACAGAGAAAGGAACCAGAACCCGGGAATATTACCACCAAGCCACAAAAGATCATCGTAGCACCAGCTTTACAGGGATACATCAGCATCATAGATCACAAGGTAAACCCATTAAAACCCATGCAATGTGTGGCAGTACATGATTATACCAATGTCCTGTTTATCCTGCTTTGACAAGCTGTCACTGTTGGGAAATGAACAAATAGTGTCCTACTTCTAAATATTGCACCTGGACCTTTTGTTGAGTTTAAAGTACTACGAAATATTAATTATTCGTTGATTCCCCGCAAAATGTCATTATCGGTTCATAAATATGAATAAGGCATTGTCCTTTTGTAATTAAATGGTAATCAAATTCTGTTATAAACTTTAGAGCATGCATTAACTGACATGCGCTGAATATAACAGTTTAATAAGTAGCATTTGAGACATTACACTTCAATGTAACATAGGTAATGTATGTGTGGATTGTGCAGCACAACTTACTGGCCTCCAGGCATTATCTTACAAGAAATGTAACCCTTTAAGTGAATTGTTTTCATAGTACACTTTCTTAAAGGAAGCTTGACTACTCTTACCTTATTGTAAGGCAGGAGAGGTTTGATAAGGCAGTGGGTAGTGTACTGATGCTGGGCTTGAAGATCGTAGGTTCATAACCTTCTTGGTTGAAAAACTACCAGAACACAACTACAGCAAGAAGGGCAATGTGCTTTGATATGAGACACTGAACAGGCTTTGTACCTTAGCACTTATTGAAGAGTAAGGCAGTTGAGTTGAAAAGCAGCCACACATTTTCTTTAGGTTGCAAACGCCAGGCTGAGCTGGTGTGTTTTGGGGACAAACATATGTGACCAGGCTTCAAACCATTCGCTATTTAACTTAAAAGCATATAAGCAATAAGAAACTTGCATTTGCTTGCAAATGCAGAATGGAAGATGGAAGCTCATCAAAATACAGAGGAAAAGAAAAATTCAACCAACCCTTTCATTTTCAAATATTTATTTTATGACTATATACAAGCATCAACAACAACAAAAAATGTCATCCTTTAAATCTAATGTACTATACCAAGTTTAAACAAATGAATGGCAGTATGCAGCAGTTACAGTGTGTTTAGCCAGAACTGTGAGCGGTATTGCAACCATACTGCTGTAGAGAAACACACTGGGGGTATTCTAATACAATTGGAGGAGCTGATGGGTGAATAATGAAAGGAGAGGAATCAGTTGTACTGAGCAGCAGAATATATTGTTTTGTGACAGGCAGAGTGGCACTGTAAAGATTACCTAGATCGGTTGTATAAAAAGACACAAACAAATTGAACTGCTGTGAATTTGCAGTAAACTGGGACAAACAGCAGCAGAGGCTCAAGCGCAGTTTAATTGCTGTTATGTAATCCAGAGAAGGTGGCGAAATATAAGAATACGTTTTGAATTGTTCTGTCAATCATTTTTGGATTGCTACACTTACATTGGCACATCATGAGGCAATGAGTGCAAAATAGCTCCTCCATGTGATGTGTCCAGCTGTCGACTGTGCATTGCATGGGGTTGGTCTAGTTGGATGTAAAATAGATACAAGCTCATTTGAACCAGGTGGACACCAGATGCCTAGTGTCCCAGACAGTAACTTCAACAGGGAAAATCAAGCAACACTTTGTCACAGGTCTTTAAGGACTGGCAAACATTCCAGAAGACAATGACTGATCGGTCTATAAGGAATCAAAGGGCCAGTGATCGATAGGGGATGGCTTCAGGGAATATCTGAAACACATTAATAGGTACACTCAATAAAAGAGTCTCGGAATATAGGTAGTGAGGTATATCGACCGGAAAAGTGTGCAGGGAGTTAAACAGCTTAGATTTTCATTCCCTACCTAATGAAGTGATTCTACTTACTATATTGGTAGTCAGTAGAAATTGAGTCTTATAGATATAGTCTATTACATGATTTTGTTTTATTAAAATAAAAACAAAAAACAAACAAGGAAGGAAGGAAGAAAACATAACTCATTAAATAAACAATGTCATCTTTATATCATCTTTATTTTGCCTTTGTAATATTTTATTTTGTGTATTCTGAATTAATGTTGCAAAAAAATGCTACTTCAAAGGCTGGTTGTGGGGAAGAGAGGCAGGGAAGCATATAGGCGTTGCACTGTGTAATGAAGCCCATAGTTCAAGCATTATGCAATGATGTCCGTGCAACACTGATATGCTTCCCCTGCTCATCACTTCTCCACAATTAGCCTTGCCGGAGCCAAAAAATTACCTAAGTAGAAACAAAAAATAGAGAAATATATAGAACGCATATAATAGGATGGAAATTGTGTTTTAATTTTAACTGTAGAGATGTAAACCTCTAATTTACAGAGTCATCTAGCAACAAATTACAGACAGATTACAAACATACACTCAATACAATCATTCCATTCAACTTGTCACCATAGGTCTTTTGTTTACTGTATAAAGATCCTTCATATTTGTTTTTAAAATCACTGGGCAATTTGCTCCATTTATATAGCCCTCTAACACAAAGCTTTTTATAGGTGTCTAGAACAATGGTAATAATGATGCAGTTTTAAATGACAATTAGCAGTGATGAGAGGGGTTGAGTTTCAAAGGTCTGTTCATTGCTATTCTGAACCACTCATTTGTGCACATTAGGATGCCTGGAAGGTCCTTGCCATCAGTATCCATGAAAATGCATCCTGGACTCCTCCTCATCTCTACAAGAGCGTCACATTTAACAGAACTGATAATTACACTTAATATGCATAAGAGCTTTAAAACCTGCGTCAATGTTTTTCTGAGGTTCCTAGTTATCCATGATTCATTTTCTCTAATGCCTTCAGCATTCGATACACAACACAACAGAGGTAGAAGTGTAGAGTGTGTGCGCGCGTGTGTGTGTACGCGTGTGTGTGAATTGATCAAGCTTTTTACATTTGATCAGTTTTTAAAGTCTGTATCTCACAATGTGTTTTATTTGTATTTATTTTTTTCATGGTCCTTTGTGATTTCTACTGGTCAGGTCCCAGTGATAGCCAGATTATCGGTTACAACTGTCCAAGATTGATACGCTGATAAAACTTTGAAGGACGGCAGACAAGCACTAAACGCTTGAGAAAATTCAGTGAGGTAAAGAGTGGTTATTGGATTAATAAAATGTTTCTGCTTTCAGTCTGACTGGCTTTACAGAAATGATTAAATAGCAGAGTAGCTTAAAGGAAACTTGCAAATGTTGACTACAGATTGCATATATAGAGTGGAAACAGGCTGAGGGCAGAACATTGAAGTGAAAGTAGAGTACGTTCAGGTGAATGGTGTGCTATGTCATTTTTAAATATCAAATATTTATTCAGGAAATAGCCCACTGCCATGGAGACAGGATTACTTCTTTTTTAAATAATAAGTATACAGGTTGTACAAAAAAATGTGAGTTGCAACTGGGGGCAGCCAGAGTGGCATTGTACCAGCAAATTGGTTTAGAAATTGTTCAGAAGGGACACTTGATCATTCCTCAGAGATTACCACCTGAAATTCCTTCAGGTAGGTTGCTGGTGGAAGTATTCTGCAGTCTGGAGTTATAACTATTGAGACTGCTGCTCGTGAACAAGCAGAAATTGTGCAGAACTGAATACAAAAACACTGCCTGCCAACGAAGCCTTCTATCAATTCGTGTCAATCTCCACTATTGCCCATTGGGCCTGAAACTGTCATGAATTATATATATTTACAAAATAAAGGGAAAAGGAATGGATCCGATCCCCCTGTGCATATTTTACAGAAATGCATTCATTTAAACAGCCATAGTTTCATTTTACAGGCTGTAAACAAGAAGGGTCAGTTTTGCCACATAAACAAGTTGTTGTATAAGAGTCTGAAGTAAGCTAGCACAATGCTGGTATTTTAGATGGCTCTTGCTTTGACACCTCCTGTGCCAGACAGCAGTGTTGTGTGTAAAATAATCACAATGTAGCAGACATGGTAGAGGAAACTCTTAAGGCTGATTGCACAGCTGACTGCGATTTCCCTTGTGTGAGAGATTTGGAAGTACTGAGCTTCCTCTCCTAAAATGGGCGCAGTGGCTTTTCTCAAATTGTTTTGTAAGAAGAGCTGGGTCAGGAAGCAGATCGAAGATAGAATCCATTTGGATAGCACTCTGAAATCTGTCTACTTTTATTTTTAATGACTACAAGTGAAAAGCATTGAAGCAAGACGTTGCAGAGAGTAATACAGCTGGTCACTTCACCTTGCTCTCGTTCCTTAATTGACCTTGACCTGTTGTTTTCCACAGCGAGCCTGTGAGCTTTTCCAGTGCAAGTTCAGTTTGTGCAGGTCCCCAATTTAATATAATTGCTTTATATGGGAAAGCTTGTCTGTTTCCCCCAATACCTGGAGAGAGATCTGCCTCTTATACAGTCTATTTAAAATGCTGGAGCTTATGTAGTGCTTGTTGAATTCCTAATACAGTACATGGAGAGTTACAGGTATTTGTTCATCTATTTTGCTTCAAGGCTAAAGCAAAGAAAATGCCAGTATTTAGCAGACCCAGCTGTGATATGTGTATCTGTTTTATATAATGCCAGTGGAAATCCAGTCTGAACCAGATACGAATGTTATCTCCAATTAGGAGAACCCCAGAAGATATCCACAGGAGAGCCAGTTGAACTAGCAGAACCCCAGAGGCAGCGGAATAGTTTCAAGTGTGCACCCTGCCAGTTCTTGAGAAGCTCTCTGCCCTACCAAATGTGGCCCTGTTAACAATGCACTGTGCCAGTTCTTACTGTCATTGAGTCATGTGTAGAAGTGCTTCATGGGGTACGATTTCAATATTGGTGGAATTCATTATTTGACAAACAAGCCTTTATCGCTGATTGTGAAAAAAATTGTTTTTCTTGGGGCACTGGAAGATCTAAATGAAACAGCAGACATGGTGGAAGGTTGGTGCAGGAGAGGGGAGGGAAGGGAGGGAGGGGAGGGAGGGGGAGGGGGAGGGGGAGGGAGGGGAGGGAAGGGAGGGGAGGAAGGGGAGAGGGTTGAGATCAATCACCTTTTTGGAAGGAAGGAATTCTGTTAACGTTATTAGTAAGATCTGAAATAGATGCAATTCAATTGGATGCACTAGGGAAACTGTGTATTGGGGAGGAATCATGAATATTTTCATTTCATAATGCTTTAGCAATTTATTTTTGCCTGTTTATCCTCCACTGTTTAGTGTTACCAAAATAATCTGTGGGTACATTAGGTTACAATGCTTATCTTATGAGTGAGTTATGATTTAGTTATTTTAACCACAAAATGAGGCACTTTGTATGTTTGCTTCCATATAACCATATTGACTAAGTGAGCCAGTATATAGCCAAAACCATATTAAATTACAGACCTTTCATGAACTTTTTTTCATGCACATTGGTAAATCACTGTACCTCATTTACTGTTTCCTGGCAGTAGTAACATATCTGCCATGGGAGGAGTGAATTAAAATAAAACTGATTAGACTCAAGCATGATATACATTTGTATAAAAGTTATAAAATTAGACAACAGTTTATTACACTTCTTAGTTCTAGTGCTGTATATCCTATTATTGATTTAATTACTGGATGATCCTACAGGACCATATATGCATGGTAGAGTATTGAGGGCAGTAACTCTTAAAAACACTTTAATAAATTAAAAAGTCATACCAAGCAGATGGGGTGAACTGTGCTGCAGTTGTAATCTTTTCCCCTCATCGTTCTCACTTGCCTTCCTGCTATCTGCCTGCCTTGTCTGACATTGCTTTCCCCTCCCCTTCGCTATCCCTGCCCAGATCTGCTCAAATCTGCGTACACACTGTATCACACTCCCCTTGCTTTCTGTGTCGGTACAAATGTGATCAAAATACAGTGTGCATTCGGTAAACCAAATAACTACAGTGGCCCCTTCTGCTGTCATGTGAACTTCAATGAAAAAAATAAGTTTACCTTTTTAAGAAGTAGCAAAATCAGCGCCATCAATCCAAGTTGGCCTTTTAACCCTGGTAATCACTTCACCTGGCAATGCTGTAGATTTGCTCAAAAACGAAAATTTTCCAAATTGAAGTATAAAACACAGCCAATGAATTAAAAAATGTTTAACAGAAGAAAACAGATAATAGTTGCTATAGCTTGTGCAAATAAGAAATAAAGACGATAGATTTGTACAGGTTTCCAGACACACTGACAATTTTAAGAAGTGGCTCTTGCTAAAGTGTATTATTTCATGAGAGGACAACATTTGAACTTGCTGATATTCTTATAAAATAAATGCCAGAAATAAATAACACATTTTTAAAAATGCTGATTTATTCAACTCCTCTTACTCGTTGTGATTCTGAGAGTATTTCAAAAGCACTCCGCTCCTGTTATAAAAGGAGAATGGATGAAGTGCATGTTGTTATCTGGCATGATTTTGTTTTCTTAGAGAACGGCTTTATAAAAATAAATACATCTAGTTTCAGAGCTGGCTTTGTATGTCCTTCAATTCCTAGAAGCAGTTTCACTGCCATACTAATTCAACAGCTAGCTAGCTTCTGTAATGTCATGGTCTCATGTACATTATTAATAGAATGAGTACATTGGAGCCCTTCAGAGAAATAGCTTTGCTGACTTCACTTTATTAAAGGCCAAAGTACTCGTTATGTGGATTATCTATCTATCTATCTATCTATCTATCTATCTATCTATCTATCTATCTATCTATCTATCTATATCTATCTATGTGTATTTTCTGACTGGAGGTTTCTTATCCAGAAAATATAAAACATTGGTATGTTTGACAAGGTAGAAATAAAATTACAGCATGTAAAAACTACTGGAACACTATTTTTCATCAAGGGCTCATTTGAAGTTTCATAAAACGAACAAGTCAGCTGCCAAGCGAGCACAGCTTCAGGTCTGCAGCGGCCCACACAATATTCATTACCATTAAGCACTTGTGTTTTGATTTAAATAAACAAGATCGCTCTCTCCTAAGGCTGATCATTTGTGTACTGTACTGTGCTTCTGGTAATTACATTATTTATTTATTTATTTAAAATGTTTATATAGAGGCACTCTCCAATTGGCATTGGAGCACTGTACAAGGCAAAAAACATTAAAATAATTTAACATATAGTACCTATGATAAAAACATAGCATATCATAAATAATATACAAACACACAGCACAGTACAACGTAAATATATTGAACAAGATTATACACTTTCAAATCATGTATTAGATTATTGAAACCATTTCAGCTCTCTGAAGTTACAGAAATATTCTTTGGTAAAGCAAAGTTTTTAATTGCTTTCTAATAGGCTAGAAGAGGTTCTAATTTCCACTGGCAACAAATTCCATAAATAAGCTGCTCTGTTCTGAAAGGTGCAGCCTCCAAATTTAATTTGGGCGGGGGGGGGGGGGGGGGAGGGGTGAGAAATGTGTAGGGAACCATTCGAACGTAAATTCCTGGCATTGAGTCGAACAGGAAGAACAGCGTGAAGGTAGGCTGGACCAAGTCCATTTAACGCTTTATAAACAGTGCGAAGGATCTTAAAATCTATTCTCTCACGGACTGGGAGCCAGTGTTGCTCCCTCAGAACCGGAGTGATGTGGGAGCTGAAGAACAAACCCGAAGCACTGGGATGGGATGGACATTTCCAAATAGATTCGAAGTTAGAAGATGTGTATTCCACAATGTTGGCTGAAACAGTTGGCAATGGGATAGGTGAGCAAAACATACTGCAGATATGCAAGCCTCCAGGAATTTTTGTTTGTTTGTTTGTTTGTTTGTTTGTTTGTTTGTTTCACATAATGCATTGCGTTTCCCCAGTGAGTCATGTTTCCAGGCTATCCAGCCACACTCATCCATTTAAGTCTGATTGATGAGTTTATCTTTCAAAGCTGTCATAAAGAATGATTAAGCCATTATTTGCATTTCTGGTGTAATCTAGCAAACTGCATGTTACGATTACTTCCTAGCAGATTAATCATACCTGGTATGTTGCATGTACACTGTGGTGCCCGTACAGTAAGTATTGACCGTATTTGTAAGTGTCTCAACGAACTGTTACTAGTTAATCGTCAGAAGTAAAGCAACAAATAATAATAATATACCATTGATCATAAGAACCGACACCCATTCAGTGGATCATTATTGAGATTGAGTATAGCCTTCCTCTAAATGACTCATCTGGAGGATGTGTTTTACCACTTTCTCAACAGACCAGTTGCATCAGACCTTCACCTTCATTATCTGCGCCTATTTAATAATGTGCCTGTGCTTGTCTCTGTGGACTGCCAACTATGCCAAATTAGGGGTAATACAATGTAGCCCTGTGCAGTTAGAAATGGATAGAGTTTAGCCCATCGCTCACACAGGATGGGATGATTATCCCGTCACAACGACTGAGATGAGTTTTCGGACTGAGGTGCAAGTGAATTTAGAATGCATTGTTGAATTTTCCTGTGCGTTTGGGCAGAAAAGGAAATCACTGCATAATGAAGTAGCGCTATGCAGTGCCCAGGTAATGCAAAACAGCTGGAATCTTGCTAGGCATCATTGTGCTGCTCGCCCACGGCTAGATTGCATGTGGTTTGGAATGTGAAGCAATCTGAGACAATCATGTGTGTTCACATCATGTGTTGAAGTAGAACTCAAACAAGGGCAGGATATTGCAGAGACAATCTCTCGGATTGAAAATGCTTGTGTAAAAGTCATATTTGATCATGGTTTATATGGTATTTTGGAAGAACTTTACTACCCCCAGCTGGTAATGGACCGGCTCCGGGTCCTAGAGATCGGTTGTTAGCTGTAAACATCTGAGCTTTTTTTTATTATTATTATTATTATTGTTATTATTATTATTATTATTATTATTATTATATATTGTTTTACACTGGTGGTTGTATCGTGGATACATCTGCAGATTAAGTGTCACAGCTAAACTAAAAAGGGTATTTTTAATAGTTTCAACCTTAGGGCATATCATTAACTTGTGAATTATTTAATGAACTACTATAATAGTGTGTATATAGTCTGGAAAAGGTGGCTTCATATCTGTCGCCAGACAGTCTCTAAGCCAAAGCCAAAAATAAACTGTAATGCTTATGCAATATCCAGGCTGACATTTGTCTCTGCAAACACAGTTCAGTACAACTATGCCTGTTTTTTTTTTTTTTTTTTAAGAGAGTGTATGATAATTTGAGCTAGATTATTGAAAACAAATTCCTCCTGCCAGAACCCTGCCTTTGGCTAATGGGCTATGACACAGAACATCACTCAGCTGATTATTTTACTTAATCCACAGTAGACTGCTGTTTATCCTCTTTATTAATCATAGGACTATATATATATATATATACCAAGAAAGATAACCTTAAAGGAATAAGCCTCCAACATACAGCTCATAGCATCAGCCTATATATCTGCTGCTCCTCATCCCCCTGTTGTGTTCCCATCCCTTCCTCCCTTCTCCACAATCCCTGAAGTCTTTCTTTCTCCTCCGATTGCTTTTGATACCAATCATCCTCACAGAGCACATTTTGCAAGATATAGGGTGGCAGTCACTTTTCAGTCAGAAAATATGGAAAGGAGCAGTGGTGCCTTGTTTTCTGGATTAATTCGAAAATAGAAATAAGACTCCCATACAGTACATACCAAAGAGGCCACTTTCTACAAGTGATCACGTGGCTCTTTCATCTCGTGGCACAGATGGATCAAGAGATTAATGGGGTGGAGTGCCACAGTTACATTGAATTACACTCATTCAAAATCACGGGAAACTTCCACTTCAATACAGAGATGATCTCTGTCCAAGGCACTCCACGATTATGTAGCTTGCAGTGCCGCAATGACTAGGTTAATGCCGCCATGTTTTTATTTTACTTAGGCTATGGATGGGACAGTGATTGAATGATTTATTGATTGCTTATCTTCTAAGTGTTTTTCTTTGTTTAGTAGAGATAAACATGAAACTTGCCTGGGATAATTTCTTGTAGAAGTTTTGTCGACCTTCCTAGATTACAATTTTTTGTCTACAAAATATCATATATATACAAAAAAGAAAAAAGCATTTGTGCTTTGATGTTTTATCATCAATGAGGTGCTGGCCAAAGCAAGGCAATAATATTACATGAAAAATGTATTAATGGCTGCACTCTCACCACATCATTTAAAAGATGGACATGACCAGTGTTATTTCCAAAAATTTATTTTATTAGTATCAAACTTTTTAAAAGAACAAACAAACAAAACAAATTATTTTTTTAGCCATGTTTATCACACGGAAATGTCTGATAAAAAATGACATAATTAGTTGCGCAGAAATCCTCTGAGCATCAACTGCGGTTGTGTTAGTGCAGTTGTAATACACACACACACAGTTAGTGCGCATTAACTAACTAACTAATGTTTATTTTATTATAGTTTTTCAATTTTTTAAGTAGTGCTTTATAGTGGTAAGTTAGAAAACAAACCCTTTATGTCTAATTGTTTATTTAAATACAGTGTTTTGGCTGTGCAGATGTTTGATATGATGTGCTTGAATAAAACTTTTGAGTTGTATCCGATAGTTTGTCTTTCATTTTAATATTGATGTTGTTTAAAATGTAACCGTCATAATGACTGCCTGTGGTGGTTTTAGATATGTGCATAACCGTGGAGTGGTATATATAGGGTGATTAGAAAGCAAGTTTATCACATCAACACACCATATCATTGATATGGTAAACTTACTGTCTAATCACCCTATATTGATGTTGAGACCATTTTAATGCATGTATGGGAATTGGTAAATTAAATATGCTAGCAAGTGACCAAGGCTTTAAAAAGAAGATCAATTGCAGCTTGTCTGCATGTTGTAAATCTTTGCATCCAAAATGGGTTTTCCGGAGTTACATTGCAAATTACTGCTCATGTGTCTACACTCATCATACAGTCAATGCAAAGGCAGACAAATTGGGCTTTGCTCTAAAATCCCAAGTTATGATTATAAATCCCAGGACTTACAGTGGGAGCTGTCAGCTAAATGGACAGGCTACCAAGGAACTGGCTGGCTGCCAGAATCAATCTGACTATTGTCTGTAGTCAAGAGATGCTCCTGTAGCTTCAAAATGCCCATTCTTTTTTTTTTTCGCTCGTTGCTAAGGTCTGTTTCTTCCTCAGATAATACTCCCTTTTAACAAGACTGATAGGTTTGACCAAAACATCTGTCTGTATAAAGAAAGAGCAGAAATAGGTTTATTTGCACAATGTGCAGCTTTAATAGAGAAGACATAGAAATGCACTTTGAAAGTCTTTTCTTCGTACACAGTGGTGCCTGAAAACCTTTGTAAAGAAATAGGCCGGTCAGGCTTGGACATTGTTATGTAATGTAGCTTATAATAGTTTGCGGTCATTTAATACGGCTTGCAGGAGCTTCAGTAAGTTCTGCCAGCGCTATAGATATTTTCTTTATTATTATTTCTGCTATTCCAAGATTAAGCCTGCAGCTTTTTACAAAATAAATGGTCTAGACATGAGCTTTCCATTCCCTCCGTGTTTGGGGTATGGGGTTACTGGAGTGTTCTTTTCATTGCTAGCAGCTCTGCAGGACTGCAGCTTCACAAGCTAACCACGGCTGTCCTGTGTAACACTCACATCCACAGAGTGAACTTTTGCATTTCAGTATACAATATGCGTGAGTAGAGGTTTATGACTTGAACGTGCTTGCAGTAAACTTGTGTTAAATACACATTCCTATGTAAACCCTTAATCAACAGAAAGTGGCTAAACTTCCCAATTGACATGCAGATTAACCCCTGACCACTTTAAGAGGGGATTTAATTTGGGGGATTTTCTAAATAGTGCTGCATGTTTATAATGGCAGGTGATGGACTATCTATAAAGGTCTTCTATACATTTATAAAACCTGCAAGCATATCTCTAAGAAAATGGAGAGCTCCGAAACACTATAAACTGATATAATTACCAATCCCAAATAGTACTGCAATGTACCAACATGGATAATGAAAATCTCTTGTGTACAGCCATTGTTTTTTTTTGTTTGACCTCTTAGAATGTCAATGAATAGAGTTATATTAGTAGGAAGAGTATAATTCTATAAAGCAACTGGAAGAACTTTGCAGAGTACTGGAGAGGCCTCGGTGTCATAAGGGCTAAAAGGTTAGGGCCCCACAGTAAATGCTGATGAACCAGGGTACTCAAAGCAACAAAAGTTAGTGGAGTACAATCTAGTGAATGCCAGGAGGATATAGCTGAGGACACAGCACAAGTCACTGAGTTAATAGAATGCCTTGCAATCGTAGAGAGCACTATTCCTGTGGCTCTCATAGAGTGGCTGTTCTTCACTCTAGTACCCTTGATGGTGGTGCAGGTGAATAAGGTTCTAATGCATTAATACATTACGGAAAACATTAGTGGAAAGATAAAATCATGTTTGTGTATAAAACATGTAATGGTTTGAAACTAACAGGAAAAAAAACCTAGTTGCCAGAAAGGGCAGCAAAATGATTGTTTTATATCCCTACAATTATTCAATTCCTCTTGAAAAGGTATGGGTGTTACACACATGAACAAGCTGTTGAAATTCATTTCTGAATTTCAGTGTTTTACGCTGGGTCAAAAATCCCTTTGGAAAGCTAAAGAAACCTCCTCTCTGGTATGCTAAACAATTCCTTTACTCAGCACTGATTTTAAAATGAAGGGATTTCACTGATCGTTGACTTAGAGGGGTTCAGTTATAATCCCACAGATGGCAGCTTCGAACCATTGGCTCCTCATGTCGGAACCTGTAATTCTTCTCGTGTTGAGCGGTTTTGCAAAACAAAATCCATAGCCACCTTTAATGTAGGGATTCTGGGTCACTTTGAGATGTAAAATGTGAGTGACACATTCACTGACTCATCTCATGGAAGCAGCATCAAGGGAGAAATTTCTGACTTTCAAAAATATTGAAATGCCATTCGTGTTGCTCCAGCTGCAAGCTGGTGATCTTTTCACAGTCTGGCTTCTCTTTCGCTGTTAAGCAGCAGAAGGTATTCTTTTCTTTTTTTCCAGGTTTTATTCTGATTCACAAAGCTTTAACTTGTGAGTTAATAAAGACTTTGACAAATTATTAAAGGTTTGCCAGTGTTTTAATTTGTTCTTTTGGCTCTATTGTGTCACAGTATTGAAATGCACCTGTGGCCAAGGTTAAAGCAAATTAAATACGTATGCTACATACTGTATACTATATAATGAAATACACTAATGAACGACAGTACACCTTTATACTAAGCAATGTAGATAGATATTGTTCTGCTTTGTAGATTTTATTTTCACTGTTGACCAATGCTTTTGTACTAATATCTAAATTTAGAAGCAGGGCTCAAATCAAATCAAAATAGTAACAGACATGTGCTGGTTTGAACAGCACACCTGTACATCCAGGGTCCATTTTTTAATATTCCAAATTCAGAGCTGTAACGACCCCTGAATTGACTCATGAGCTTCATTCCTTAAGGACCTAAGGCGTATGGCACAGTGCATAAAACTCCTCGCTCTACTGGGAGGGTTAAGGGTTGAAACGCATTAAAAAGTCAATGAGAGGAGGCTTCTGAATCGCTGTTTGCAATATTTATGACTTGGAGGTTTTCTTACAGCTCTGAAAGAGAGCAATGAAGAAAGTTTTTTTTTTCCATCTCGCCGTCGCTGTGACCTCAGACCTCAACAAATAGGGCCATGCAATCTTTGTTAAGCAGCGGGAAGGCAGGGCGACAAAAACAGGTGTAGCTCAGCGATCCATTAACAAGCATGCTAAGGAACAGGGTTAATGCATTTATCTTGAGTTATTGAAATGATACCTCACATGAGGTTCGGGTACCTCTGTCTCCATTGCCTTTAACCCCATTAGCTCCCCATGCAGCTCCATCAACCATGTTGTCAGGGAAGCTAGTTCCCCTTGCTGACTTTGGCAGGGGTAGTTTATCACAGCAGTCCAGAAGTGCTAATAGGAAATAGACATGTAAATACTGCAGTAGGAACAGCAACTGTATAAAGGTCTCAAAACAGACACACTGAAATCATTACACCGAACAGGAATACGGATTTATAACTCGGTTGGGAGAATTATTCATTGGAAACAGCTCGACTGTGCACCTTTTTTAGTTACAGCATTTCAGTTCGCTTGCATGAAGAGCAGCTTAAATTGACTGCAGCTGAATGTTTTTCTTCACTCCTTGAGTCTATTTGAAATTTGAACGACAAAAAAAAGCCTCTTAAGCCTCACGCAGTCCCAGGAATTCTTCCATTTAACTGAGGAATCTCAGTTTGACTGGGTAGTGTGACGATGCTTAGATCTGTAGGGCTACACGCAAGTCTTCTCATGCTAGTAAATGCTCTGTACTTGACAGGATCCCCCTTTTTACTTTCCCTTATCTTAAAGTTATTTTTTTAAAACTGATGATTCATTGTGGACCAAGTTGTTTCTTACAAGTTACGCTAGATGGTTAGATAAAAACAACTGCAGTGTATAGTATGTATATAGACTATTGTTGTAAGCAAACCCTAAATACTTCCAAGTTCTGTATTAAAATGTGAATTGTTATCCAGAGGTGGTTTGAGCTATAGTACAGTAACAGTCTTTCTTCCATTATGCTGAATGTCGCAAAGAGCAACCAATCAATCAATCAATCAAAACCTTGAGTCGACCCTACAGCTAAAAGCAATGTTCTAATTTTAACTTTTAGTGAAAATCATTCCAGTCATTGGCTGCTGCAAACTGAAATTAGTGACAACCTAAAACTGTTGCAACCCCGCATGGGACCAACCAGTTTATAAAATGACTGGCTCTTAAGTTATACAATAAGGACGAAAGCCCCAGTAAACTACACAAGCAAGCAGGCATTTTCCCAATTAAGGTACAGATACAGGACTTACCGTCTTCATCTGTACTATGGTGACATTCAATTCAACTTTCTAGACTTTCTAGGATAAAATAGTGCCAGGAAAATGAGGTGGGTCATCTAAAAATGCTCTTTTGTTTTTGATTGAATCTTACCCTCATAAGTCTTGGTGTATGAAACATTAGTTCTCAGGGTTCACTGATTTGCCGATAAGTAATTATGTTGTCCTCTATAAAGATAGCTGCCTTTATTATAGAATACCAAACCTGTTCCTGGGCAAAAGGTCCTGAAATGTGAAACTGGATGTGAAACTGTGTGAAAAAAAAATATTACACAGATTCTAACACAACCAAAATACAACCCCCATCTCTAAATCAACACAATACCAGAAAGCACTTTAGCAGAGAGTGCTAAATAAATGTGTAACTAATCTTGTGGGTAATTGAAGGTCCAGGGAGAGCCACTGGGTAGTCATGTTGGGGGCTGGATTACATTTCTATTCCATAGTAATGTACTGTGCCTGCAATCATTGGAGTATAAAAAACACTGTACTGCACATTATCAAGATTGAGATTCTGTAGGGAACTTGGATATAAAGATGACTTTTAGCAATTAGCAACAAAATAAATAGCACTGTTAATGAAGTGCATTTTCTTTTCTTTTTTCCAGCCTCTGAAAATGCATTGTAACAGCTGTGCACTGGTAACAAGCTCTGGACATCTTATTGGGAGCAACCGTGGTGCTGAGATAGACCAGACTGAATGTGTCATCCGAATGAATGACGCGCCGACAAGCAACTACAGGAAAGACGTGGGTCAGAAGACCAGCCTGCGTGTCATTGCACATTCCAGCATGCAGCGGATTGTACGGAACCGCAACGAGCTTTTAAACATGAGTCAGGACTCGGTGTTCATTTTCTGGGGACCCAGTAACTACATGAGGCGGGACGGGAAGGGGCTGGTCTACAACAACCTGCAAGTGATAAAGCAGGTGCTGCCCAAGCTGAAGGTGTCCATCATATCACGACAGAAGATGCAGCAGTTGGACGAACTCTTCAAAAAAGAAACTGGCAAGGACAGGTATACCATTTATTTTTGTAGTTTTTGTCTAATTATCAAGTTACATTTGTCTTATTGTTTTGTCTATTTTTTTAAACATATCAAACTTTATGCCAGGCAGAATTATTAATTAATTTCTTAGTTATCTTTACTAGGAACTTATCCTTTTACCTGCCAGTTTATCTTTACTACAATACAATCAATCGTAAAAGCCTTCTTCACGCCAGGTTTTGTACCCTATGGATTTAGGGATGCAGAGGCCAGGAGGTTCACACTACAGGTATTACAAATTTCAGGTGTTAACAGATCGATTGTTTTTTTCATTCTTAATCACTATAGTCATCAGAGACAGGGGGAAATGGGTTTAACTGATCCGTATAATACCCTCTTATTAGCCAGTGATGGTACATGCTGGTTAGTAAGAGTTCAAGTTCAAGTTTAAGACACCAACCTAGACACAGACTTGGCCTCCAAAGCACATTTATGTTCTATAAATCATCTGAAAGAATTATGCCACAAACTTTAAGTCAAGTGCAACCCAGGCCGAATTACTGTAACATGTGTCAATGGGAAAATCTGATCAGCTTGTGTCTTCAGTGGACCTGCTACAGTCTAAATAGGCTCCATTTTTATTTAGGTACGATGAATCAAGAAAACATTATGTTTCTCAGTGGTTAATACAAAAAAATAAACAATGAGACAAATACTCTGCAAACCTTGAATCTATTCTGTAGAACAAGCATCCCGTACCATTCCCATAGTAAATTACAGTATGAAGTGTGTTTATTATCTAATACCTACTGTACAGCGCAGAGAATCTTAGTATAATTGTGTGTCTGGTACAGGTTGAAAGAGAACTGCTTTTAAATCCTTTCTGAGCCCACAGCTGTGTTGTGTTCAAAACTCCAAGCCAATTAAATGATATGCTGGCGGCAACTGGGGATTGGTTGTTACAGATGATTATCGACGAATGAGAGGACAATGTGACCATTGGAAATGAGGCCAGTTCTGCTTTGCTTCTGAATGTTCTGTAATGTTTGCTTTGCCTGGACAATTATACAGTATTCCTATAAAATATGTGTAAATCACAAACATGCCCCTGGCAGTTAGAGTGTAGAATGTGGAGACCCTTTTTAACAGTGTGCTGTAATGATAGTTTGCTTAGGTTAAAAAATTATGTTATATGTGTAATTACACCCGTTATTTTCCTTTTAAAATTACATTTATTTTTATATTGTGCGCCCCTTGAATTTGGATATTCAGCTTGTATGAAGGGGAATGTTAC
Organism: Acipenser ruthenus; assembly: GCF_902713425.1. NCBI lineage: Eukaryota > Metazoa > Chordata > Actinopteri > Acipenseriformes > Acipenseridae > Acipenser > Acipenser ruthenus. Next base: position 6,739,395 of record NC_081198.1, on the reverse strand, counting down.
ACACAAATTTAGGTAAAGTAGAAATCCAGCCCTACAGTCTATAAAGACAATACTAAGGGAACGGTTGTAATTTATTTTTGTGTATGATGACATTTTGTATTTCGTAGTGGAATGGATTTCATGGTTAGATGAAAACTAATCTGGCAATAGAGAATCCAAGCATCGTATCTATCGGAAAACAACCAGTGAACGTGGGAATCTGAGTGGCTTAGAGCAGACAATCAGTGAGGCTTATAATAGCACAGTCCAAAATACAACTCTGTAACTAGTGGGCTGATTTTTGTCAGAGTGGGCATGGCTAATTAAGGCTTCTCAATGCAGGCTGAATGAGCACACATGGCTCACAATGGAGATAACCTATTTCAGCCCTCTCATGCAGCAGAAAGCCAATGAGAGAAACCGATGAGCAGTCGCTGATGTAACTGTCCAGGCTCTTCAAGCTGATGGGTCTTTAAGTGGCACCCTGGATCTGTTCAGGTTGCCCTGATCAAAAGAATCTCTCAGGCCAAAAAAAATCATATGGTTCTGAATGCAAAGCAGTTCAAACCTGAATGATTAAATGATGGGGAGTAATGTTGTCTTTTTATGACAACATGCTTTATGTATATAAAGCATGTTATATTCTGTTTGTGTTCTGGTACTCTCTTTGTTCCCTATGGAAATGAGACTCCTTAGTTAAGGGTCAAATATGGTATATTATCAAGATCATTTCAGCAAGAAGAAATAACACAGTCCAGCCCAACCATAACAGTCAGAGTGCATACCCTGAACCAAGCATGTATATGTGTAAACATGTACAGTAATTATGGCCATACATTTATAACTACAGCTAACCATGAAACGTATCACAATTGAATTTTTCTCAACTTACTGTACTGTGGTTTTCAGTACATTTCGGTTTCTTTACCTGCTGCCTCCTTCAGCCCCAGCTGGCTACTGTACCAGCCGTCGCTGAGCACACAACATCCGTCCTTTCTAAAGCCTGACAGATAGAAGGAACTATCACATGTAATATCCAGAACATTAAATAAATGACATAATCAAGCAGCATCACTCTTCATTTCGTGTGTGAAATATTTCTGCTACGTGATTATTGCATATTTATAAGTAGAACAATCATTTGGATTAAAGAAAATAATACTAATTTTAAAACTCTTTGAGAAAGGTTTCATGAATACCAAACCTTACGTAATTCATTAAAACAGCCGACACAGGCCTCAGAGAAATACAAAAGAGCAGTGGCAGAATGTGTGTACTACACAGAGACCTGACAGTTAATGTTCTATAGAACAGTTCCTTCAGAGAGATTCTGTGAATTCTGCTATGTTGAACAGCACTCTGAGTCTACTACTGTACTTAATAAGAGCCCCTGCAGAAATAAAAATGATACAATCTGCAATCATTAAAAATGAGTAGTATATATGTAATAGCAGTTGGTCATCAGTAGTTGCCATTGTCTTAATTCTGGAATGATTTATGAGTCAAGGGGTCTGATGCATTTGGTGATTTCAAAGTAAGAGAATAAATTGGTCCTGTGGAATTCCTTCTAGGTCTAATTGAAGCTGGTTTCATGTTGCTGCTGGATAGTAGTGCCAACATTTTTCATAGTCAGCTAACAAAGAGAAAAACTCAAGTAGTGCTACTTTTTGTTTAATGACTTGGCCCCATTTCTGAAGTTTAGAGGTCACTCTGTGGTGCTGCAGTGGGCTCCTAGAAGAACAAGCTTGTGCTCTTAAGGATTTGAACCAGAGCAGCTCCAGCCCTGCAATCCCAAAACTGTCAATGTATTCTTGTACATCCCGGCAATTAAAGCCTGACCTCATACTTTGATTAGCTCTGCTGTGTTTTATGCAACTCCTATAAACCTATAACCGAACAAGCTCTTTTTTCTTGTTGTTCAATTCACAGTTACACTATAAGACAATCCTCTCTGCATCACGCTGCGGTTACCGAGTTGGTGTTGCAGAGTTGTCTTTGAAAGAGTGTTATTTCTACTGGATATTTTTAGACTATTATAAACACAGTCAGAATGTATTGTTAGACCTCGGCAAAGCTAGTTGTGAATGAGGGGGAAGACAACATTTTTTCTTCCTTATTTTTTTTTAAGCTTGTTACACATTTTCAAACAAGAATTCCCCTCACCTAAAGAGTTAAAAAAAATCAACCATCTGTTGAATGGGGGTTGTAAACAGACAGCAAATAAAACAGACTTAATGATTGTAAAAACTGCAGCTGTTAAAAGATTGCAGTGAATGAATAATTAAGGATAATTTAGTAGGGACTAAGAAAATGTGACTTAGAAGCAAATATCCCAGTAATTAGGTAATGGCAACAGCAACGGAATAACTTCAGAAGGAATATTACCTTGGAGCTTATAAATGTGATTGCAGTGAAGCAGAGACGTCCTTAACTGCAATTTACCGCCAATCAGAGAAGTGTAATCAATGTAGTGTCAGTTCATCCTGTGAAGTCATTTGTTTTTTTGTACGATTCCACTTAAATGATGCATGACAGTCCCTTTATTACCTTGTATTAAATTAAAAAGTAATAAGTGTTTGGTTAATACCTTTTTAAGCCACATGATTTCAGTTTTTCTTCAGGATATATCGTAAAATGATATTACGTATGTAAGTGTGCAGTAGTTGTTACCTGGAAATGGACAAACCGCACACGTGGACACCACATTAGGATAGAAGTCAAGTTCCATTCCACTGCCTCATTTTGCCTGAGCTATTTATTTTAATGTAAGAAATCTAAATCTGAGATATGGGCCATGATCAAGTAGCTCAGTGTCCTGTCTGCAATGAAGAAACCTAAAAGGGCAAGCATGCACTTTATATATCACTTTTAGATACAGTCAGCACCTAAAATAGTCTCCAAAAGGGTTATTGGTACTGTAAAAGTCTCGTTATAGAACAGCCCCAGTATCTGTTACTCTGATATTGCAGTACTTTCTATTTACGCCACTCGGTATCATTGTGTTTAGCCTATTTATCCATTTGTTTTTGTGTTACATTATACAATTTGATTTTGTAAAACTAAAAATATTTTACATTTGTATACACTGCTGTAACTAAATTGTAATTGTTATGGAGGATTTCCCTGGTGTTTGGTCATAAATGTGTTTGAGCAACTGGTTTTACATTTTGGTTTACCAGCATGTGTTCATGAAACCCTTCATTAATAAGCTGACCCCTTTTCTTTCAGGAGGATTTCAAACACTTGGCTCAGCACAGGCTGGTTCACCATGACAATAGCCCTGGAGGTGTGCGACAGAATAAATGTCTATGGTATGGTTTCATCCGACTTCTGCAGGTAGGAGCTTATATTTATATTGACAGTGTGGGGTGCAACTTGCCACAGAGATATGATTGTGGTTTTTTTTTTTAATAAACCTGCCAGAATCATATTAGTCTTTCTTGATGGGCAGGTATCTAGAATCTCAAAATCACTAACACAATACATACAGAATTAAACCAAAAACAAAACAAAACAAAAAAAACCTATACATGAATAAACAGAATTCCAATGTGGTCTACAGACATACATAAAACGAATTTATGATGGGACACAGGTCTTATTCAGGTCTGTTTCTTCACTGTACAGAGACTTTAGACTGGATATACCAAGTTTGCACCAAAGTCCCAGCACCTGTTTATGTTAACTTTGTTTACTGTTTTTTTTTTTTTTTTTACAAATTAACAAGCTGTTTTTTGTAATGTTTAAAGTATTTGTATTCCACTCCAGGCAGCCTCGTCGTCTTTCAGTACCTTATCATTACTACGAGCCTTCAGGACCTGACGAGTGCACAATGTACCTCTCACACGAACGGGGGCGCAAGGGCAGCCATCACCGTTTCATCACAGAGAAGCGTGTTTTTGCCAACTGGGCACGGACTTTCAATATTCACTTTTACCAGCCAAACTGGAGCCCGAAATCTGACAACCATACGGTAATTCGGACAGTAATTGTGCCAGCTTCATGAAGGACACATGGCTGTGTTATTGCTTTGTATCCCTCTAACAGAAAAGCCACTGGATTATGTGAATTGGAACTCTCACGCAATGCCCCATCTGTTACTAATCTCTCAAGACCATTCTCCAATCAGATGACATTTGAAAAAATTGCCATTTTTATGGACATTCATGGGACTGAAATATACAGATGAACTCAATTCCACATCCATATGGCCTTTGGAACCAGTTTGTTTTTGTATAATTTCAGATTTTCCAAATGGAATCTTTTAGACCATGTAACATTGTTGTTTCTTCACCCAAGAAGCAAAATAGATTTAATTAGTTTGCAGGTGATTAATGGTGCTCTATTTATTACCCTTTTAGGCTGTCTGCACCAATATAGCTATTTGATGTATTACAGCTATGAGGTTACTTGTGTTGCTTATTGTGTAACTGCCTTTGCTAAATTGTATATTTCCCCGGAGCTAAAATTATTTTTAAAAAAAATGGCAAGGAGGGTCTATCATCCTCTTTTCTGGTACAATTGGGGTCTCAATTATGTGCCTGCATAAGCTGCAAATAGTTTCCACCACACAAAAAAATAGCTCAATTATCTATGCTAATAATTGTCCAAATTTTGAGTAAATACTATAAATAAATAAATAACTGAAACATCAATAACACCTTAAAGGGAAAGCGGCACATAACATATGAATATGAACCATGGAGCCCTTTTCTGAAAATAAGGTTTAACATTTTTCTTTAGGTTTGTTGCTCATAAGGGACTGAGGAAAGGCACCGAGGTGAGCCTCACAGCAGCCCAGTTTAGCATTCTGATCATTTACCTATTTGCGGCTCGCAGAGGTGGCAATGCAATTTAAGAAGTTATCTTTTTCATGGTCACGAGGATTCAAACTGAATAAAAATCTCTCCCCTGGGTTGCTGAATGGTGTAGTTAGGATACATACAGTTTGTATAGGGAGGGGTTATGCCATACTAATAAGAGGTGTCAGGCACCAGGCGATAGCAAAATGCTTTTATCCAGCTGCTAAAGATGTATGATAAATGTTTACCTTTTTTTTTTTTTTCAATGCTCCAGTGGATTATTTTGCTTTTTTTTTTTTTTTTAAATCATGTGGACAGCAGCTATATTAGAATTCAAGGTGAAATGGTGCCCAAAAACATCATTACCTCAGTTAGGCAACTTGAGCATGGCATACAAGCAAATTCGTGGATCTTACGAATGTACAACATGGGAGCTAACAATAAGTTCAGCCAGCAAAGAGAAATTGCATACTGGTAAGTGGTGCATATGGCCATAGCATGTACTGTCACTTCATAAGTCACCATGACGACCCTGGAAATTTTCAAAGCACATGAAGCGTAGCCAATTCTAGAAAAAGGACATCCCCCAGCGATTCATTACATGCAACAACACAGGAATCGAGAATGGGTTGTTGAATTAATGCTGGAACAGTTCTTCAATTGTAGTATAAGTTTTGCAAGATTGCTGCCAGTTAGTTGTATGTTCATTTGATCAATACATCTGCTGTTGTGCAATGCTAAATTGGCCTATTGTATAAATATATAATTTTCCTTGTTACTTACTGTAAATTAACATATACACACACAGAAATTGTAACATGCAATTGCAGCAGTGTTTCTAATGGTTTCACCTTAAATTCAACACAACTTGGGCATGGCAGTACAAGCAAGCACACACACACACACACACACACACACACACACACACTTGTTCAGTTTTGGGAAAAAGCCACCAAAGAATTCAGTGATGCAACAATATCACACACAAATGTAAAATGGCATTTTCATCTTGCATTTTTGGCACGGAGGGTGCAATATGTACTTTATATATTTATAGATATTCATGAAGACACATCAATTTGGCACCTCAAGCAGTGTGATTAATGGGGCTGCAAACCACTGTCAAAACACATGCTGTGTAATGCAAAGGAGAAAATAAGTTTTCAATTACTTACATATAGGAGTTCCCTGCAATTCCATATGCTTTGAGCTTTCAGAACCAAACACATAATTAACGAGTCAACAAAAATGAAATGCCATGTAAATACTGCAGATTAATGAGACTCCAGTCAAATGATAAATGATATTTCAGGCTTTCGTGTCTGCTCTGTTATTAAACAAACCCATTCATATCCACCATTAGGGAACATTCACAGCAGTTACATTACACTCCTGTTGGTAGCCAGAGCAGATATATAATCTGAACCATGCCTTCATAATAAAACACATTCACTAAAAGCATAAAAAACAAAGACTATACAAGGCATTTCTGTCATGGTATTTATGAACTGTATCCAAACAAATCACTTGTTTGAATAGGTTCTGCCCAAATGTATTTGGACTGGAGATCTAAAACATGTAGCACTTAGAAAAATAAATGTGAATACTTTTCAATGCTAAAATGGAATAAACAAAATGCAATACTGTGTTGGACTTTAGGAAGCGTGATATGTACTTGTGCAATTACTAGTGTGTTCATATAATGTTAAGCATTTTTTTATTCCTTAAATGCCAGCTTTCATCTAGGGTCAAAGTAGATAATGTTTTATCTAATTACATGTGTTGGTTGCTAAATATGGTCCTATAGTAAAATAAGGACTATTTTTATTTGTTTTATGACACACTAGTAAATGCACATATCTTGCTCCCTAAAGTCCAACACAGTATTGCATTGCTGTGGTTAACAGTGCCTACATTTTGGAATAACTGTAAAGGACAAGACTAGAGATAACTTTTTCTGTGTGATTCTAAAAATAAACCCCAAGGCAAAATGATATTGAATTCCTCTATTACTTGTAGTTTTTGTAGGTCCTTCTTGGACTTAAGATTTTTAATAAAAGTTCCTACTCATCATTCAAGGAGTGTGCTACATTCCTATTGCCCTGGGGAAAAAACAAGGTTACTCAATCAGGCAGGTTTTGTTGTTATTTCATCATACTGCAACTTTAGGATCAGAAATTCATATTCCTCTTTTGTTACGAATAAAACACTATCTATATATATATATATATATATATATATATGTATATATGTATAATGCTAATGTTGTGCATTTTATACTTTTTGCTGCTTTATATATTTTTTAAACTAATAACTGTGATGTTTTGGTGTAAAAAGCTTTTAGAATGTATCCCATTGTGTCTTTTTCTAAATGTAATTTCTATGCTCTTTGAGGTATCAAGGATTTTCTTTTCCATTCAGGACTAATTCAAGGATGCTGCACTCAAGTTGGTTACATTGTTTAGTTTTCTGTCAGGTGGAGGAGAGAATGGCAAGGAAATGCAATCATGCATGTGCTGAGCCAAAACCACGACTACTTTCCATAAATTAATGATTCTGTCAGGGTGGTAATAATTAGATTAACAAAGGTGTGGTGCTACAGTACTTTAAATCAGTTCCCCCCAACCCCCACTTCATATGTTTAACGTTCAATCATTTGTAACTATTTTCAGATTTCATTCTAAAGAAGAAAATGTTTGATCATCATAGCAAACACAAGTACTGTTTTTTAGAAGATCTCTCTAAAGAGCTGACTAATGGACAGACCTTTACACAAGCTTTTGATATCAGACATTTACTCTTTCATCAGGCGATTACATTTTAAATCATCAGTTTAATTTCAAAGAAATGCACAGCTGGAGAGAAACACAGAGTTTACAGCAGGCACTTAAAACACAAATAAATGATCTTGATCTTTTTACAGATTGATAAATATATGAAACCTGGGAGCTGATGAAGCAGCCCATCCTAATAATGTGATATATCTCATTAAACAGCTTAGCTGTTTCCTTCATGCTTGTGAGAAAAATGAACTAGTCAATATGGTTTGCTAAGCTTTGGAATATCTGTAATGCTATTAAAGATCCACCCCTCTCCCTTGTGCTGCCTTTCACATTCAGCACAGAAGAGGAAAACTTTCCTCACGCAAAACCTTGTCAAACAGGCTAAGAAGCAAGACTGACGTCTACTTAAACCTAAGAGGATTTGCAAGTAGAAAGTGTTCTCAAGCCATTAGACAGGATTACTTTGCATGTTCTTCATCTTCAGGGAAAAACTGTCATTTATTTTGCTGTTATCTGCAAAAGGAAGCCATACATTTGATTTGAAAAAGAGAGGCATATTGACTTAAGAAAAAGAATATACATAAAATGTACATTAATAGAGCCTCTAAAATGTTTAAGGCACCATAATATATCTTGAAAATGCTGGTCCAAAATAGGTTTCCTTCCAGCATTAATATTGTTAGTTTTGAACATTCTCTAGTAGTGTGCATCTAGATCATTCAAATAATCAATGAAAAAGAATAACTGAAGGATTAAATTAAATTAATTCAAGTTAATATAAAATGAACATATATTTATCCAACACAACAAATGACACATTTACACCTTACAAACCAATCTTCATACTGTACAAGCCAGCCTTTAGTATCTGGGTGTATTAACCAGCACATATTCAATACAATGGAGGAGAGTAGATGGCTTGTTTAACAGACTCTGATTAGCACTAATCTTTAACTACCTAACTTCACTTTAAGTAAGGGAGTCCAATATTAGTAGCAATCAGGGTCTGTGAAACCAGATCATAAATGTTCCTAATAAGAGGTTTATACACAACCCAGACTGAGTTGCCGTTACATTTAAATTGAAGCCTGCTCTTCAAAATGAATCACCCTTATTAATACATAACCAAAGTGTTTAATTGTTTTGTGTGCTATTTTACCAGCAGTAGTCTGAAATTCTAGAAAAATGCTTTTTTCTGCTCCCATCTTGGTCATTTAGTAAAGGATCACTAACCCTGAGGTACCATTTCAAAAAGAGGAAAGAAAAAACGTAAGTTAAAGATTCTACCATTTTGACACAAACTTTTTTCTTCTGGGAGACAAATCGCAGAAAAGGATTTCAGACAACTGAAGATAAATGCCTTAAAATATGTGCTTCAAATGCTTGATCCCGTAAGTTTTGAAAAACACAAGGATAATTAATGTCCATAGCCCAAGGATAAATCCATCTGGAGGGTGCCAGTCCTTCTGTTTTGGTTTCTGTAAAACACAATCAAAAAAAGTGACATCTGGTAGCACTGTTCTCCAAGTACAGTATTCTTCCTAAAGCCTTAAGAACAAACTGCAGGCCATTTTAATTTCACAGGTTTCTATATAGTTAAAACAATGGCTACTGTGGGAGCTGAAAAAATAAATAAAAACAGTACCTAGAGGGAATCCAGAATAGTTGGTGGTACTGGACTTCCTAAACAATCCCTTAAATGAAGCTATCAGAGCAATTACTTTATATGTCCAAATGTTATGGATTTAATCAATCAATCTGTCTCCGAGTAGGTAGCACATAACAAATGGCATTTCTAGGTCTGATGTTTAAGCCTTTTACTGAAGACATTGGTAACTCAAGATGACGCATCATTGATGGATGGCTTCAAATTGATTAGTGACCCGGTATATGGAAAGAAATGTAAACATTTTACATTCTTTTTTTAAATAGCTGTATCCCCCCCACGCCACCAATATAAATATCCCTATCACCAGTTATAGCTTGTAATAAGTCATGTCAAACATTACAAGATAGCCAGCTTATCTATTAGACTCCACTGGGGTAGGGTTTCTCAAACACGAATCTGTTTCTTCAAGCGTTTTCATTCAAATCACACTACTTAACATGCAGGCTTAGCCTTATTGTACTGCACCTTTCATCAGCGTCTTTCTGCAATCAGTCATAAAGTTCTTAACCCTGGACAGACATCTTCTGTGAAACGGCATCTCAAAAACCTATTCACCTCGCGAGAGTCCTCTTCTGTAGCTGTTCTTATACACGGACTAAAGCAAAACATAAGCAATCTTAACTCACAATAACCACAAGCCAGTCTAACAGCCCTAGGCCTGAGCGAGACTTAATCAACATTTTGGGGGGATTAATGATTTAGCCTTTCATCTCTGAATGGTGTGACTTTGAAATTGATGGAATTTACATGTAAAAAAAGAAACAGTGACAGCAGTAATCAATATACCAAACAATTTCGCAAAGATTGGAAACTCAACTTCTCTCTCACCCCCCCGAAGAGAATGGTCTGATAAGGCTTACTGATACGGACTTCAGGAGAAATACGACTTACTCCATGGAACTTGCCAATCCAGTATCTTTCAAAAGTACCAAAGTATATCTGTTACAATCCAAAGAGTATTAAAAACAAAGGCAGGAGTATACCTCATACTACCCATCAATGGAACGCACAAGGTAAAAAAAGCATTGCATTTTTGTCTATAAAAAGGATAAAAACTGCAGTCAAAGCAAAGCTTCAAGCATTTCATGTTTTCAATGACAAAACAAACCACAATTCTAAATATACTGCTGATAAATCCATTACAAATAAAGTATACTTATACTTCAAATTTTAAATATGTAAAACAAAGATTTACTTTTCATTTACATGAAAGGCATGACTTTCAGAAATGAAAGCTTTGACCTTTTAAGAATCTGTCCCACCTCTCCCACGGTTTCTTCCCAAGCGCAAAATTCATTTCTAGCATGCTAACTCAGCAACAAGATGCAGACTTACAGATTTTAAAGGGACCTTTGAATTTTGCAAGGTATATGCACTGCTGTAAAGCTTCCAACTGCCTCTAACATTATCTGGATTTATCGGAACAGGATGACATGCTTCACAAAACAAGTCACAGCACTAATGATGTAATGTGTGCAATGATCACGCATTAGGCGACAAATGAATAAATCTTGCAAGCAAACATTCAGAAAGATAACCATCTACTCCAAAAATCCACCCCCAAGTAACCTACAACCAGGTAAGAGCTAAAAATAGTTTCTACTTTAAAATATTGATGTCCTGAAAACGTACTGTAGTCAAAAACAATTGTCTGATAAAAACTTTGAAGAGTATTCAACATCTAAAAGCAAACCTTATTTAGGATTTTCATGTTGTGGTGTTGCAAGAGCAGTATCATTTTTAATACAGTTGGCAGTGTGGTCCAGTGGTTAACGTCCAGGGCTTGTAACCAGAAGGTCACCGGTTCAAATCCCACCTCTGCCACTGACTGACTCATTGTGTGACCCTTAGCAAGTCACTTAACCTCCCTGTGCTCCATCCTGCGGATGAGATGTTAAATCAATGTCCTATTATAAGTGACTCTGCATATAATGCACAAGTCACAGTCTACCTCTGTAAAGCGCTTTGTGATGGTGGTCCACTATGAAAGGCGCTATATAAAAATAAAGATATTATTATAGTATTATTACAGAAGGCCTGATTTTGAGTTATCAGCTTACAAAATGTCACAGAAATTGTGATAGTCTCTGAAACTAAAGTAGCAGCTGCACATGTCAAGAGTATATCCCTTATATCATTAACATTTTGAGACTACCTGCTATAAACTGCTGCACAAACCCTTAAACGCACAGGATGGGGTCTTGCTTGAGGTACTGTACCAGGTTACTTGCATTGCGAGATGCAACACATCTGCTGAGCACAGCACAGCTTGCAATAGTGTGCAAAGCACAGCACTAATATGGGGAAAACAAATCTCAATGCCATTCTGCCTCTAAACAACCACCTCTTCTGGACAGTTATTGAACATCATTAACAACAGGAAAGGAGAGCCTTTGGCAATCAGTCAGTCACAAAATGCGCAGAAAGAAGTTCAGGTAAAATAACAAACAAACAAAAGATCATCCTACTTGCATGTGTCAGGAATGCAAATAAGACTCCTATTACATAGCTGTTTCACCCATTCTAGGTTTTATTACGAGGTGGATTAGCCAGAGTATAGGCCACACATTCTAGTGTGTCTTATTAAAACGCATAGTAAAACCAGGAATGGATCAAACTGCTAAGCAATGGAAGGATTATTTCCATCACTGTGTGGGATTGAAAAGATTGCAGAAAAAAAAGATGTAATGCAGTTGCAGATATTGTTCCAGTAAAGGCTATAAAACCATTTTTTGTTGGTTACATGCCTTGTTAGGTGGTATTTCTATCCATGACCGTAGAGCTATTTAAAATTCATAGAAAATACTGTTTCATGCTATTCTACACAATTCAGTCACTTTCAAAGGAAATGAGATATGTTTAATCAACTCAGGTGTACTATTTATATAATGATTGGCACTCATAGGTTGGAAGGTGATCTGCCAATATTGCTATCTTTTCTCATTCATTAGACCTGCTCTGGTGGATAGTCTTAACATTTTATATTCACATTTTTACTTTCAACTGATGGTGACGTGACATTTGATATACCCTTAAAAGGCCAGACTCTTTTTGATATTCAATTTGCATTACTCTTTGTATGTAGTCTGTTAAAAGAGATACATTTGATCAGAACAGCAAGGAAAGTCCAGGGGTTTGGTGGATTATTTCTTCACCCAACTTGGAAAATGCAGAGTTTTATAGCTGCAGAGGTATACCGTATTCTTTAGATAACGGTTTTAAAAGACCACATTCATCTAGTACAGAACTTCCAGGCATTATGTTGTTTGATAACAAGTGTGAAATCATTATGTGAGGAGAAATGTTGTGAGAATGGTGTATTATACCAAGCGGCTACGAAAGCCTGCACAGTAATGTAATGAGATAAAAGCCCTGTATTCAGTTTCATATCTGCCAGCTGACCCTGGTGGCTTGCTCTCATTCAAACGTACCAAAGTGTTTTCTTTTGACTCTTTGGAGCAGTGTTGGTTCAGAATGTACCCCTCTGTGCATACTGGGACACATCAGATCAGCCCAGTTTAGTTATACAAAATGATTTGGGTGGTGTATTATTAAATGAAAACATCTTTGTGGGTCTTGATACACCTTGGCCTTTACTGAATGAGAAATTTGTATTAAAATAATTTAAAAGTTGTAATCTTTTAGAAAGCCGGCGCAGACGGCAGCAGCTGTAACTGTAGTAAAATAAAGTGTAGCAAGGGAGTATTGGCAGACTGTCAATCAAAGCAGAAATTCACAAATCAGAGCTAACAGATTGTCTACCTGTAGGTGGGATATAAAGCGAGAGCTCTGACAATAAAGGCAGTGTTAAGGTCATGTGATCGCCCTGCTGGCAGATGTAAAAAGTGTGTTCAGTATTAATAAAATTACAATATGTCGAATCCACTACCAAAGAATATGTTTTGCAAAGTATAAAGAACAAAAAAAGGCAGCTACAGGAGTTTGAATGCATTTTTACTGTGGGCTTAGTTTTTAGGTGCTGGAATGGGTTTTCTCTTTTGTAGAAACATTTTCATACTAACTTTTGTGCTTGATAACATTCACTTAAAAATTCTACTGATGCCTATGAAATACGTTTTTGTAACTAATTACAAAAACGTACTAGTGCCGTTAGTATTCGAATGCTGTGTCCAGCACATCTGAATGCTCTGCAATACAATGCACAAGAAACCTTCAAACAAGGAACTGTAAGCTCTTAGAATCAGAGTGAATAGAGCAACCTGATTGGCTCGGGCCGTTCAGAGAATCAATAATAGTGAACTGGGTGGTATGGCACCTGCTTTACTATTCCATGCAGCTTTTAGTCTATTTCCCGCTGCTTTTGCTGTTAAAAGCGTATTGACTTGCTGGCTGCTCCCCACTGCTTGTTTCATTTATGGTGAAAGCCACGCATGAAGACTGAATTTTAAATATATGACATTTTTAGCTTGTTTGGCTATTTGAAGCACCGACAACTCCGGGGAGTTCCTGCCACACAAACCGCTTCTCACTTTTAATCTTCCATGTGTTGGCCACATCAATTATTTTCCCTCAGGTGGAGGGAAAGATTGAGAATGTGAAAGTTTTAAATGAGGTTCATGTTCTTTTCATGATTTGAAAAGGAATTGCCCGCAGTAAACTAATGCAGTAAGGGAGAACAATTTAAGAGGTTTTGTTTGGTAATAAAAAGGTGGATAATTGACTAAAACACTGAATGAATGCAACAGGACAGATCTACAGTACATTTACATATGTTTCGATCTTATCAGTGTACAGCTTGCAGGATACAATGTGAGGCATGAGAGGCAAAGTCCCATAGGGGTCATACCATTTTCATATAAGTGTTCCAATAGAGCAACATGCTGTTTCAGGGTCAGCATGGAGACTACTAGAAAATGGATTACCAGCTCCATTTATTCCAGCCTAACCGTGTGATGAAACACAGTTTGAAGAGGCTCAAGTTATTAATAATTGCTTGCTACTTCACATCACGGTGCCTGTTTGGATTCAAAAGTGCTTGATATTGATAAAAGACCTATTTCCCCACAAGGTGCTCAAGTATTGTGTTCTCTCTACTTACCAGCATTTTTTTTTTCATTCCCACTCCCCCACTATACTGGCTGAATACAATATATGGCAAATCCTCATCAATAACGCAATAGATTATAGTTTGTATATCACAACAAATTTGAACATAAACACAGATTATCAACATACTGGTGCTGCTGTTGCAGCTGAAAGCCAGTGCGTATTACACCAATTCATCTAGTGAGGGACTTTCCACCTTAATTCCCAATCAATGTAATAAAACAGACTAAATCTTTATAGTGCGAGTTTTACCTGATGAATTATTTCAGCCACAGGCATTTGTTCAACATACTTCTGGGGTTCAGTAAGCATCACTTCCTCAGTCAGTCTGAAAAATAGAAACCATGGACAGCAACATTATATCTGGAAAGAGCTGATTAGGTAGCATGAAAGTTAAAAAGCACTTACTAACAGTGGTCAATAATTTAATTATCTGAAAGTGTGTGTGTGTGTAGAAAGGGAATTCTTAAGGTCTCTACACACCAGACGCCATGCAACAAAACGAATAGAATCTATACTTTTGAAAAAAAAAATCTTTCACACCACAGGCGACGCGATATATGTCTTATGGGGTATAAGTCACCCTGCATAACACACAGAAATATCAATCAATCAATGCATAAATAGTACAGACTTGTTCATATATTTAAAAAAAAAGCGCCCACAGAATTGTTTATTCTTTAGCACATTATATCAATGGAATCAAAGACTTCAATATCTTGAAATCTCTATCATTACTAAACCCGAGTCACTCTATTTCAGCATTGTATGATTGTGAAGACAGGAAATTTACTGCCAGCGATTCACAAGCCCAGCCAGGTAGGCAACTCATTTTGTTCCACGCAATGAAGTAGATTGACAGTCATTCCCTAGACAGCCATAGAACAAAAACTCTCCCCCCCCCCCCAGGGCCATAACATTTGCCCTGTGGTCACAATCGCTATGTGCTGAAATTTCATTTGCGCAGGGCAAAACTAATTTATTACACTGCCAAAACGTGGTCATGTTCATAATACTGTACTGAAAATACCCAACTGAAAAAATCATCAAATATTAATTAGACTGTCAAGCAAGGTATATATAAAGTATTTTCAATTCATACATGTCCAAATACTTCATTTAGTTTAATTAAAACTGCACTCTGATTAATCAAAATTACATTTCATAGTTCAGTTATTCATAACGGCTAGTAGACATTTAATTATAGGAGAAAGGTTCAATACTATTCACTTTCCTCTCCTAAATATAGTTGTAAACATGTCCAAATAGATCACTAAACAAGGGGTTAAGTAAACATTACTGTAAGTATACCTAAGTTATGGTACATCAATAACAGAGAAATACAAAAATAAATATAAAAAAAGTTCAGACCCTCCCTTGTGAATGTGTAACTAATTAGGCTCATTGGTCTCAAAAAAAAAAAAGCCAATGTAATTGTATAAAATACCCATTTAGAGCAGTGTTATGGTTTTGTTCATCAGATAATAAGCAAATCCAGGTGTTTTGAGCACAACCAATTCAAAATTTATGAATGTAAAGCTTTCACAACATGAGAAATATAAATAGGATTCTTAAAGTCACTATTCGTGGAGTTGAAAGAGAAAGAGAGAGAGAGAGACACGCACAGCATGGGTGACTCATGTACTGTGGTTTGAGAGTGGGGGGAGGGGCATGTGTGTTGTTTATTAACAAAAAAAAATAGTAAATCAGTTATATTGCAAACCATAACAGGATTATTGAGTACAAAAACATGTGTAAAACAAATCTGTGCATTTATAATTCACACAGTACGTCAGATAACATATGAGCTTTACCATTTTTGTAACATTTAAAATCTTATTGGACACCATCTATTAAGACTTAAGATTTTTTATTATTTTTATTGTATTTTTTTTTAAACAAATACACTTCAGAATGTATGGTTTAATTCACAAAATATGAAGAGGGACTGGTGGTGGGGGATTCAACAGCTCCAGCTGCTGTCCCTTGTAGACAGGTTGAACTTCACAATACTTGCAATCAGTGAGGAAGGAACACCAGAACAAAGAGAACACAGTGAAAGAGGAAAAAGGGTTCAAAGAAACTACTCGACAGCCGAGTCAGAAATTGAGGTTGTGTCCTCTGTAGCTGTGATTCACAGCCCTTTCCAGATAGCAGCGGATCTGCTGAAGCACTTAAGATCAAATGCAGACCTACAGCGCACAAGCTTCATTTCTATTCCCTGCTGGTGCAATGGTCATGGTTACAGAATCTTCAGTAACTGATTTAAAGAAGAAAAAAAAAAAAAAGCTCTGTTGGGAAGAATGCAGCTTCAATGTGATCTTAATGCGTTAGTCTCAAAGCGTTTCATGGTCCTAACCGTAGAAGCTTTTACAATTTGGGTGCACAATTTTTCACATTTGATTAATGAACTTTCTTCATTTTGAAAGCTTTCATAAAGGTGTACTTAATACAATAATGTCCACTAGCAGGTCTTTGTCATAACTATGACAGCATATATACACACACACTTATATATACACTTGCAAAATACTTGCAAAAGCATTCAGACCCCTGACCAATTTTCTCATATTACTGAATTACAAATGGTACATTGAAATTTCGTTCAGTTTGATATTTTATATTAAAACACTGAAACTCAAAATCAATTATTGTAAGGTGACATTGGTTTTATGTTGGGAAATATTTTTAAGAAAAATAAAAAACTGAAATCTTGCTTGCATAAGTATTCAACCCGTGCTGTGGAAGCTCCCAGTTTACACCGATGAAAGAAATTGCCCTAACGAGGACACAATTACATTACCATTGGCCTCCACCTGTGAACCATTAAAGTTGCTGTCACATTTTCTGGATAAAAACCCCACTGTTGAAGGATCATTGGTCAGGCTGTGAATCTGAAGGAAAATGAAGACCAAAGAGCATTCTACAGAAGTTGGAGATAAAGTAATACAAATGCATAGATTAGGGAAAGGGTACAAAATAATAATTCAGGTGTTTGGATATCCCAGTGAGCACAGCTGGATCAATAATCGGGAAGTGGAAGCTGCATCACACCACCCAGGCACTGCCAAGAAAAGGCTGTCCCTCAAAACTCATGGCTCAAACAAGGAGGAGACTTGTGAGAGAAGCCACAGAGAGGCGAACAATCACTTTGAAGGAGCTACAGAGTTCAGTGGCTGGGTGTGGAGTAATGGTGCACCAGTCAACCATACCAAGAGCTCTACATAACACTGGCCTGTACGGGAGGGTGGCAAGAAAGAAGCCGTTACTCAAAAAGTACCATCTGAAAGCACGTCTGGAGTTTGCCAGAAAGCATGAGAGTGACCCAGCTGCGATGTGGGAAAAGGTTTTGTGGTCAGATGAGACCAAGATAGAGCTTTTTGGCCAAAACTCAAAGCGCTATGTGTGGCGCAAACCTAACACTGCCCATGCCTCAAGATGCACCATCCCTACAGTGAAGTATGGTGGTGGCAGCATCATGCTGTGGGGATGCTTCTCATCAGCAGGGACAGGGCATCTTGTTAAAATTGAAGTAAAAATGGATGGAGCAAAATACAGGGAAATACTGCAAGAGAACCTGCTTCAGTCCGCTGAAAAACTGAAGCTTGGGAGGAAATTCACCTTTCAGCAGGACAATGATCCCAAGCACAAGGCCAAAGCAACATTGGAGTGGCTCAAGAACAAAAAGGTGAATGTCCTACAGTGGCCCAGTCAAAGTCCTGATCTCAATCCCATTGAGAATCTGTGGCACTATTTGAAAATTGCGGTCCACAAGCGTCATCCAACCAACCTGAACAACCCGGAGCAAATCTGCCAAGAAGAATGGGCCAAAATCACTCCGACACTGTGTGCAAAGCTGGTACATACTCACCCCAAAAGACTTTAAGCTGTTATTGCAGCGAAAGGTGGCTCTACCAAATATTAATGTGTGGGGGTTGAATACTTATGCAAGCAAGATATTTCAGTTTTTTTATTTTTCTTAAAAATATTTCCCAACATAAAACCAATGTCACCTTATAATAATTTATTTTGAGTTTTAGTGTTTTAAAATAAAATATCAAACAAAACGAAATTTCAATGTACCATATGTACCATTTGTAATTCAGTAATATGAGAGAATTAGTCAGGGGTCTGAATACTTTTGCAAGGCACTGTATATATATATATATATATATATATATATATATATATATATATATATATATATATATATATATATATATTGTGTGTGTATATATTCACTTCTGTAGTTTAATCAGCACGCCTTGTTCATCTGGTAGAGTTAACAGTGCCATGGGAGCATGCTGTGGATGAGGCATACTGGATGTGGCACACTCTACAACCCAGTTTCTTAGAGATGTCAGGTTCAGTGGCCAAGAGCTGCATCGCACAGTGAAGAACTTATCTGAAGCAGCAGAAAGGAGCAGCAATTGGCTGTGGTTGAGACGGAAAGATTCTGGCTGGGGATCTCAAGCACAATAGAAATAAAGCAACGCTGATGTACGGGCAAGTAAGCTGGGCTGAGTTAAGTGGGGGGCGGAGGGGGGTGATGCTGGGACACCAGAATCACCGTCAAACCCTCTTGAGGTGACGTGGGCTAGTCTTTGAGACACTGAGGACGGAAGGTACCCTACTTAGCTCAATCCAGACGGTTGTCATGCTGATGCGCTGGGGAGACTGCACTGTGGTTGATCCTCGGGGCCAGCATCGCAGACGTTGTGTGTGCTGATGCGCTGGTGAGGCAAAATAAGCTGATCCCTGGAGGCAGCATTACACTTCAGCCATCAACACCAGGCAGAAGGATATCGACATCATCATATGGAAAGAAACGCAAATGGATGGAGACGCAGATTGATCACATTAGTTTACTGTAAAGCTATGTCTTAGTTGGTGCCTATCTTGGCGAGAGCAGAGTTCAAATCAGCATGAAGTTTTAACATCTACTCTCATGTAATGGAAATCAAATCTTAAAAAAAAAAAAAAAATGTATTCCTTACAAGCGCCAAGGTTATATCTAAAGCATTTAAATTTAGGTTGCCAATTAGTAATGACCTCAGAGAAATAAATTAACTTATGCTGAAGATTATAACATTTCTAAATCTAGATATATCTTAATCTAGGGAACAAAAACTAGGTTAAACTGGTAGATTTAGTGCACTGCTAATGGGTTGAATATAGTGCAGTATCAAAATAGTACATTTCTGTTCCTCCAAACAAAGAAGTGTAACTCTAAACCTCCAAATAATCGATTGGTAAAACTGCATAAAAAAAAAAATACCAATAAAATAAACAGAGTGATTGTTTATTTAAACTGAATGAAACTGCAGTAAATCCAAATGAGACCATCATGTGAACAAGAACTACAGCTAATATGCCTCTACTGCCACCTGGTGCTGTAAAACTACTAACTGTGCAATTGGTTATTTTTTTCAGTGTGCTTTAAAAGGCAAAGCCAGCTTGTATTTCCTATAATTTAATAGACCCATTTGTAAAATAACTTTGATAAGTGTATTCTTTGGCAAGCTCAAAATGATCCTCAAGAGAAAGTAAGTGAAGGGATCTATAAAGATTGACTGTATGCTGTGAACACGAAGTACAGATAACTTGCCAGTGATAATTGTCCTCCACCCGCCGAGTTGGGCCCCGCATGGGGGGGGGGGGGGTTCTCTTTCTTCGTCTCTCCTATATGGACCCGAGACACTTTTCCCTAACTCTCCACGCCACCCAGCTGCTAGCCGATGTTGCCTGAGGATGCTGCCCGAGTAGTGACGGGATCTGTCCTTTTGTCCTCTATGTCTCATTCTCCCAGCTGCCAGAGGACGCTGCCTGACCCGACCTGGACTTGAGAGCTTCGTCTTTCGTATGTTCAGTCTCTCATCCTCCTAGGTGAGAGTTTAGTGTGTTGTTTGTATGTCTTGTCCTGGCCCTTACTCGTACACGGATCTGTCTAGCCTGTCCTATGTCTAACACCATCATCACTCAAGCACTCGCATGCTTCAAGCTCGCTGCCCCTAACGCCTTTATTTACTTTCGAGCCCGTAGGAGCCCAGTGAAATTCTGGTCATAAATGGTTTTCCATGGAAAATGTATTTACCTGGCTCAGAACCAGCTGCTTCTCCCCTCAAGACTCATCCAGGAAATATGATCAAATCCTGATAACAATGTATGTGTTCAATGTAGCCTTTGGAAGAATGTTTCAAAGCTATGTTATTCCAAATCAAGAGGCCATGAAGATATCAATGTCCTTGTAACAGTAACCTCTCTCATGTTACTAGGGCTGTTAGATAAGCCTCCAAATAGCAAATCGATTAATTGGGCACACAAAATCGAATTGTTCAAATAAATAGATGATTGTACCGCCCACATACATTTTCGCTCCATTCCTCTCCCAAGCCTAAAGCAGTTTAACATACTACAGGGGTGTTATATAATGAGGAATAGCATCGATTGAAAAATCGATTTTTGATTTAATAGCAGCAGCCCTACATGTTACCAGTGCATTTACTACCTTGTGAGGAACAGCATACTGTGCAGACATTCTTGGGATGACATTTTTCCAAATGCTGCTTTCTCTCTCTCACACACTTTTATTATAACATGCACATGGTTTATGACTACTGGGACCCAGGAAACAACATTTAAAAAAAATGTGTGTTGCCTTAAAACAGCATTTGTAGATGAGTGAGTAAAGAAAGTACTGGTTTCCATTATAAATGGCACTGCTGTGAATGATCCTTACGTTGTGCATTTTGTTACACTTACTTTTCGTCCTTCTCACTGATGTTTGGGATGAGCTTGACAGGCTCTGTTGTAATCTCCACTTTTCTGACACTTCCAAAGAAGTCAGTGATCAGAACGCTCCTGGGGTTCCTCTGGAAGAGGTCAATCCTGTGACCTGGTGTTGAAACACACAAGCTTTTGGGGCACACTTTGAACTGCAAAAAAAAGTTACTTTTTTTATGATTGTGCTGCAAGTTTTGATCGTTTTTGGCTTATTTAAAAGGTAGCGTCAATTAAAAGGATAGTACCATAACTACTGAAACAGTAATTAAAAAAAAAAAAAAAAAAGCATGACAAACACTGATTTAATTTAACCCTTCCATGCATTACATATTGAGAATAACCAAGTAGCTTTATATGGGGAAAACGGCATCCTCATACTGTATGAGGTCATTGTGCATTTGCTTCTTCCATTTGTCCTCATGTAAAGACTAGAACATGGTAAAGACCAGAATACAAGGTCGCCATGCATGAAAGGGTTAAAACCTTATTTTAAAAAGGTCTTAAGGGCTGGCCCTCCATTTAAACTGTAAAAACCTTTGCATACTGTACATGGTGGTTCAGAACTGCTAGAAACCATCACGTTTATCTTCCAACTCCAGTAGGATTAAATGTAAAATAAGAAAATATGGCAGTGGCAAATGTCTCTCTAAAAATTCCCTTATCTTTCAAGCAAACTGTTCCAAAAGACTTTAACCTACAAACCTCTTACCAATTCCTTTTCCAGAACACTACTACTGAAAATTGCAAAGAGCTTCTGCCCGATAACCCTTGTAACATAGCAATTTTGCTTGAGTTTATATATAAAAATATATATTTGTACTGTTCTCTGTGTATGCTTGTATGTCCTGTGCATTTAAAAAAATAACAGCAAGGATGCTGACTTCAAGATCTTTGTAAAATTGACACACACTGACAGAAGCAATTTCTTCAAGTAAAATAACTCTTCAGTCTTCAAGATATCTGCCTTTAACACTTTCAATACCTAGCCTGAATATTTCCAATCAGACAGGCACCAGCTGTATCCACAGATTCTGATAGCTCGTGCTTAAGAATGACTTGATCAAGTTTCATAATGGATATGCAAATAGCAGTGTGAGGCATGTACAGATGTACGTACAGGCGCCTCAACATTACCCGTTTCTGGGGGAACAAATCATTGTAAATGTCACATAACCAACAAAGTGAAGCAAAAGGCCATTTTATTCACCATCCTGTACAACACAAGTTCATTTATTCTCAAAGTAGTTTTGTTTAGACAAGTTATTTACAGTATTCAAACTGGTATATATATTTTGATATATAGTTATCATACCGTGCACATTTTATACTGGCCCATCCTTAGTATGAAGAACACTATTCCCCTACCCTGTCAACCAGTGCAGACATTTCAAATATCTAACAAGATAAGCAGAAGGAGAACTTACAGATTCCTTTTGTAAAATTAAGATTTTTTTGTTGTTGGACAAATCAATAGCTCCACTGATAGCAGTAAGTATTCACAAAGACCCTGAATCTTTACAAGAGACACAAAGTAAAGAAAGAAAGAAAGAAAGAAAGAAAGAAAGAAAGGGGCCGCACATGAAGATTCTAACAGCTTGCTTCATTCTGTAGTGTTGCTCTTGTAACTGTGATAAAAGATACTGCTGCTTCCAGGAACAGGTTGACATAATGACTAATGCGAACTGCCCACATGCCCCATTAAAGCTGTTAGACTGCTTTCCCAACTAAAGCAAACTGTTACTGAAATGTAACATTCTTGAAGCTCAAACTTCTTATTTGAATTGCTTTCTGTGCTGAAATAATTTAGGACACGCCCAGATACTTCATCTGTCCCTTACTCAAAATGTTTACAGTACAATGTGGCAAAGGACTGGCATATTTACTAGAATGAACTAAATACAGGTTGAACATACATTTGGTTTTAATTATATACCAGAAATAATACTAATTATTGGTATTATCTGCAAATGAATATTTATGGTGAATTTCACTATAAAACTAATTATTTCACTATGGCCATTGTACAGGACACAAGTTATGACATGACAGGCTGTACTATTGAAAGCTAGATCTTAGGACCACTTCCCGTGTTTTGATAATAAACGCTATTCTGCATGCTGTAGAATGTCTCAATGACCTACTTTTTTGATGTTCCCAGACCTGTTAATTATATTCTTGGTAGGGGGTATGTACATTACCTCTAGTGTTGACTGACAACCCTCTAGTGCTGTTAAAAAAGCTTCTTATAATCATGCATCTACTGTATCTAACATAGTCCAATTAATCAAAATGAGGCATCATTTTAATACATTTTAAAATGTCACCAAATTATTAGTCAAGATTAAAAGCAAGGCGATTACAACATACTACTGTTCTTTTTCATCTCCCCATTCACTGCTGGAAAAGGAAGCTTCTAATCAACTTAATTCACTTTTTCAGCTTTATGCAGGAAAACAAACAAAAAAAAAGATGTTCCTTGTAGTGCTGCACCAAGGTCATTTTAGACCAGAGGATATAAATTCCCTTTGAACAATATAGATTTGGTTCATAAAATGAAAACAGTTTGAATTTGATTATTAAAACATTGCAGAGCTACAGCATTCACTGTTTGTATACAAAAATGTATACAAAATGTTATTAAAATTAAGAGACTTTTACTTCTTCTACAGTAACTTCATTCAATTTCAGGGTACTATGTAATTGAAATTGAAATGGTAAGTATATACCATTTTTAACAAAACAAACCACTCCTCCAGTTGTGTTTAGTTACTTACTAAATCATTCATATTGGCTTGACTAGCTGGATGAATATCTTCCAAGAATTCCAGAAGATAAAAGGTGTATCTGTCCATCAGATGAACTCCAATTGCAAGATCAGGCTGGTGCTGTCAGAATGAACAGTTCTATAAAATCAGACTCATTTTCATGTAAAACATAGAAAACGCATACATTTTACATTAAAACAGATTTTCACTTTCGTGAAGCTAAAGTTACAAGAACAGTATTGAAGTTCGTTCAAAATATTTAATTGTACATTTTATCCTTTTTTTCTAATTCTAGCTAACGGGTTGGTAGAGTATGATACTATACAGGCAGAAAGAAAGTCCCTTGGAAGTCATCCTCCCCACAATCTTACAGCAGAAAATGTAACACAAAACAATAATTTTGTTTGAGACTTACTGAAAGCGAGTCTTCCCCAACCTGGCTGCTGGCTAGGGCCATTACATTGGGAGAATAGAACCTTTCATACATGGAAGCACCTTGGCAAGTGTCAATGATGAACAACAGCTCATTGTACCTGCAAAATGAGTTGCTTATTAGTGGAACTACAACAAAGCATATTTTTCACAAGCATATAGTAGATCACTATAGCAATAGAAACAGGATTTTTTGCAGTCTATTCTACTGGAAGAAAGGATTTAATATATAGAAGGGAATTTCGATTTTGCCATTTGAACAGGAAATGTAATTGTCTGCAAAGCCCAGGACTAAGATTACATTGATCTGCTGACCTTTTTCTCCACAGTCAAATCAAAATTGCAATTTGTTTACCTTCAGAGTTAAGGTTTAAGATTTCACCAGTGCATCACTGGGCTTAACAACTTTTAAGTAGCCAATTTACTGCATGCTATATACTATACTAAATAATTGGTCAATATACTATAGTATAGGAGGCTGTGTGGTCCAGTGGTTAAAGAAAAGGGCTTGTAACCAGGAGGTCCCCGGTTCAAATCCCACCTCAGCCACCGACTCATTGTATGACCCTGAGCAAGTCACTTAACCTCCTTGTGCTCCGTCTTTCGGGTGAGACGTAATTGTAAGTGACTCTGCAGCTGATGCATGGTTCACACACCCTAGTCTCTGTAAGTCGCCTTGGATAAAGGCGTCTGCTAAATAAACAAATAATAATAATAATAATAATTAATACAGTAGCAATGAAGAAATTCCAAGTGTGACATTCTTGGGTACAAAAGTAATACAGTAATTCACTGCTTCCTGACACGATCTTTCAGTTGCTAGCTAAAGGATGATGATTCATTGTTTGTTTAATTCACATTTACTGCTACAAGTGAGCGGAGATTAGTTTTTATTTTATTCCTATCGTATTCTTTTTTTTAAAATTCCAAATTCCAGTTAATCCACTTGATCAAATTTGTTATGAGTAAAACCGATAAGCTTGTATCATTCATTCCTGACAATTTAGACTAAGCAAGCACAAATAGAAAATGCATTTTAATAGACAGTCATTATTTTTATGAGTGTTAGATGGATAACATTTCTAATAATGTCATTTAAGTTTACCAGCACTTGTTTTAAATAACTAAAAAAGTGGAGAATATTTGTAAAACTACAAAGTACTACTAACAAAATAAACAAAATCAAATCAATTTAAACCACGTAGCACAACCAAGTATCCGTACTTTACAGAAAACACAATAATTACGATTCTGCCAATTAAAATATGCAGGAACTATTCAACAGTAACCCCTATACAGAATATGAACGTTCAAGTGGGACAATTACTTTTTATATACAGTATGCATTGCAATAAGCAGGTTACACTTACATGTTTTACGTATGTTACTTGCTACAGACTTGAGACTTCTACAATGCATTATTCATGTACAGAAGTGATTTTTTTTTTTTTTTTTTTTTTTTTTAACTTTTATGCAAGTCTCGAAGGAGACAACATTAGGAAGAAGCCTTTATCCATTTTGCAGTGAGAATACACTATGCCATTCGACATTATTTAAGCCGTGGGAGTAGTGTGGTTCAAGGAGAAAGCTGTTCTATTGTACTGTATTTCACAGAGGATTCAAATTTAGGTTTTTAATGTAAAATAAAGGGGCAGTAAAAAGGGTATTAAAGCCAATTATTGTTAAAAACGCACTACACAAAATTACCTCTTTCCAACTGAAATTGTATTATGCCAGCTAGCAATAGGCTTGCTAAATAGGTTCTCTCCAATTAGTTTTAGTTTCCTCTGGCCAAACAGCAATCTTAGAATGACATTGTAGAACACGCCTGTAGAAATTCCACCATGCTGTCAGGAGAGCATGGCAGAAATTACAAGGCTTCAGACACAGAGGAGGCCAGGATATCACATGCACACTAATGCAGCTCGCAACTATCAGCACAGCAGGAACATGCAGCCTTTTTTCTCACACACGGTACAAGGACATTTTTATTTCCTTCCCTGCCGACTGTGGGCCTCCCAATGCCACTTTATAACTCATTGTTATAATAAGTCATTTAAAAAAGGCTGGTCCCAAGCATTTTATCTTTTTGCTGTGACCTTCACCATCATCTCCATTAAAAACCTTGTATCCTGCTGTCTGTGACTGGTTCTTGCGCAAATGTGTGCAGTGGGGAAGCGGAACAGGAGACGCGTTGCTGGGCAACTAATTCAGCAGTTTGGCTCGCCCACTGAGCTGATCAGGAGGTCTGAATTGGCTGGGGGGCGTGCCCGGGGAGGCTTTGCTTAGATCGGAGAGAACATCCACACCACAGGATTAACTACTACGGAAACCTTCAACTGCAAGACGGTGCTTGTGAAAGCTCCACCAGGACCGTCGCAATGACCTGGAGTCTCATGTCAACACCCACTGCTGTGTCCGATTCAGTAATATTCAGTGACACCCACGTATGCAACATCACCCTGTTACACCTACTGAAAAGCAGATGTTTTTCCATTAGAAACTGATATCCCAAGAGGCCCCTGTAGTAACACAAAATCTTACAAACTACCTCTTGCAGAGAGATATTGCAACCAAGGGTTAAACGACCCGTGTGTATCTGTGCTATGACACTAATTACCAGGAGCAGCAGAAATCTATAAACAATGCAGACAATTTCGCCATGTCTAATAAGCGCAGAGATCCATTCATGACAGACCTCCCTGTCACATTTGATGTATGATGTTATACAGTACAAGACTTAAACCTTATCATGTGAGATTATATGAAAGGATTTAGGAACCCAGGGGAATCAGGGACTCCAAGTAGTTTACAAATCAAATGTTGAAAGACGCTCCCTGTATAGGCATGTACATTATTTTTTTAGCAGGTGGTGGTGCTGTAACCATCAGTCACACATTTCAAGAATGACACTATTCGGGGGAACGAAGGTAAATAAATAAAAGGACGGGCATTAGTGCGCGTTATACTTGCCTTCTTTTTTGCCACATCTGTTCAAAAGCATCAGCTAGCTCAACATTACTTATTTCTTCAGAATCCTGAAATTTCAAGAAACCATTCCCACCGTGACCTGCAACAACATTTTTGATAAAACACTGGAAATATTGCTATAGACCTGGCACTGTCAGATTCAAGAGACCTCTGTACCTTCATGCATTCAATTAATAACTGTAGCTCAGGTACAGTATTACTGTAACAGGACAAAAGATAATTCTGGGACTAGAAACAATATACACCATAAAGTAACTGCTACTTTTTTTTTTTAATGAATCCAGCACAGGTACACTACCGTTATCAATGGATTTTAATAGTAATACACAACACCTACCTGTCATATAAATCAGAATGTTACTTCTGTCATCAGAAAGAAGTCGTTTTGATCGAGGGGTGCTTGGTGGGAAGCGGCCAGTTAAAACACGCAGGAAATTTTCAACAGTAACCTGTATACAGAACATGAACCAAAAAAACATTCAAGTAATTACTTTTAATATACAGTATACATTAATAAACACAACAACTATGTAGCATTGAATCTTTCATACCTCATATCCTCTGTAGTCCACTTCAACATCATCCCCATACACATTTAGCTCCATGTTTTTGTGGCTGAAGACAGTAGCAGGTTTGGGGTTTCTATGGTTACAGGCCATATCATCTGCCAACATCAGAACAATGTGACTATGGAAAAAAACAGTAACTATGAGAAAGGTACTCAAAGTGTACAAAATTGTGAATTGATGAACATTCCAATAAGACTCACATGTGATATGCCTTTTTCACATACTATAATACAGTTACAAGTATTTAGCACCCCACGCAACCACTAAATGTGTCTGAATGGTCTGCCAACACAACACCTTTAATCCTTATCTTATCAAAACGTAGAAACTAAACAGAAGGCGTGGCCAGTACCTAGACAAGAGACCCTCAGCAAGATTAGGTGCTATGAAGAATGGGTCATGCTGTATGTCAGAAAACGCTATTAATAATTAATTGATACCCAAATTGATGGATCGCACAAGAATGAAACTGCGACATGCTGGACTTGGAGATCTATACACTGATGGAGTGTTAAATAATATATGGATAGCCTAGATTCTTATGTGTCTCAGAGCACTCAGTCTGTGTATAGTTAAACATTCTTAGAAATTGCATTTCATTCCATAATGTGTCTGGAGACTGTGTACATGAAGACAGACCACAAGGTTTCCTGACAGTAAATTTCAAAATCTATCTCAAATATTGCTTCATTTTTCAGCATTTTAGTTAACACACGACAGGAGACATCTGTGCACTCTTCATCTGCATTAGATACAATTAAAGTGATTGATATTTAAAAGCAGTAGCAATAAGCTTTGAAGAAATACACTGTCAGTAAGGCTTGATATCCAAGGCTGCTCTTTAATGAGTTACAATATTGATCGTTCAGGTGAGCCGTTTTTACCCTTCGAGGAGGCTATACTATGCCATGCAACACTGCTATATTGGAAGCTGGTATTCTAATAATACAAGCACACTAAGGAGCAGGGAGCACCATTGCATTCCACCTTTTTTATTTCAGCTACCAGTACTGCCATTTTCAGTAAAATAAATGTAGTTTTATTGTATAAGTAACCAGAAAAAATGGTACCATACCTAATCTAGGCAACTGAGAAGTATGGTACATACGGTAACTGCAACTGTTAAAACTCCCAGTACTACCAGCTGTGATGGTTCTTGTAATGGTGTAAAATGCACATGGGCATTGATGTGATATACACAAAAGGGGTTCCTTACCTGTCAGGGATCCCCAGCCTCTTGACACTTCTGTAAACTGAGAGTGTATTGGCCACATGACGATAGTTAAACCAGAACCTGGATGTACACACCTGAACAGCAAATAAAAAAAGATAGTTCTCTGAACAAACCACCTGCATCATCCCATGTACTCTGCACTACTCCAGCAGGGGTCACTGTGGAGTGAAGCTGAAGAATACTGAAGATGAGATAGAAATCATCTATATGGTCAACTAGCACGCACGCAAATGTAACCGAATGGCAATTCAATAAATAAATAAATAAATAAAATATGTTATGCAGACATACCAAAACTGCCCAGTTGTTTGTATGGCCACTTCCAAAAAACTGATTTGCTTGCCGCTAAAAAGAAAATGGAAAGAAAATCCACACACATTTCAGAGTTCTTGCACATAATCGGATTTCCCTAATTCTATTCTGTCTCGCTCTAGTTCAATTAAATTGCTTTTCCCGGATTTAAAACCTTAATGACTCGTTGCAAAAATGTTAGAACCTGTTTTGCAAATAATACTTTCTTCTTAATTACGATTTAATTATATCAGTTTAACTTCACTCGCTGTTTGCGTTGAGTTTGAATAAAAAATAAGGAGCTGCCTTTTTTTAAGTTATCAATGAAACAGAATCACAGTCTCAATCAAGTTACTGGAGAAAAAACTAGTGAACTTGTTTCACAATCAACACTTTTCCAAGAGTTTAATTTAACGGAGTCGACTAAAAAATAAAAATCGAAAACGAAAAGAACCGCCCATACCACATATATTAGACATACAAAGGTTTGTTTTAAAATGTACTCGGTTCTGCTGACTTGATTATTATGTTTACAATAATTGTATTTAAAAAATGGAACGATAAACTAATAATAATGACAGCCCTGTGAAGCCTTCCTTAGTTAGAACTATCAAGTATCATAAACACTATCGGCTGTATATTTAATTCATTTAGACAGCAACAGTAATTCATTCATCTAGCTCGACCAGACTAGTTTTCTGCGATTTTTTAAACAAAGTTGAGACATGCACGTCAAGAACCGAAATACGTTATCAATATACCTCAATTTCATCGGTTGCCACGGTTATCCGATAACAAAATAAGAACAGTAATGTGAATACAGTCAGGTACCAGGAAACCAGCCTGCAAGCAGCCATTTTTTAACACAGAGAAACAGGAAGTCGTTACAGTTCTAGAAGGTGTACTTCCTGTGAGTAACAAAAAATGTGGTCGTATTGGTTTTACAGCAATCGGATGCCCACAACGAACAATTTTGTGGCAATAAATCATTCAAGTAACGGTTATGATTGTTGGTCGATCTGTCTCTGTTGCACACTTACAATATGTATTAATGTATAATGCTGTTCTCTCATTTGTATAACACCAAAACGAAAACAAAACAAATACATTTCGCGAATCTGTTTTGTTTAAATTGTTATTATTGTTTCTTTTTATTTATTTATTTATTTTATTTATTTTATTTTATTTTAATTACCAGGATCAGTTTCCCCATGGGACTGAAAAAAAAACTTTCAGGTTCACTTGCAGAGCCATCAGGTGCCGCGAGAGGGCGGTAGTGAGTAGAATGTAATGGTACTGTACTGTTGAGTAGGCTTGCATTTGAAATAACAATAAACCTGTGTGATTAAATTAATTAATATATGTGGTTTTTTTTTTAAATGTCAAAAGTCAAACATCTAGCCTTTGTTAAAAACAACAACGGCTGTATATTTTCTTTCTATGGACGAAATATTCAAGTGATCATTTAAAATGCATGGTGTCTACAAGATTGCTGACAGGCAGTGACACTGCAAAGTCCAACATGCCCTTAAAAGTCTCTTAACTATTTTATTTAGATAATACCGAAATCGGCAACATTAAGTTCATTTAAGAAAAACAATAAGGTTTTCATCTAGCTCCTTTATTAAAACTTCCTCTGAGGGCATGTATAGCGCATAGCGATCATTGTCGTTAGGTTGTTTTTAAAAAGATAAATTTAAGTAAGAGAAAAGGCAGCTTATATACTCTGCTAACCAATCAGAATGTGAGTCAGGTAGCGGTATGTAACCTATATATATATATATATAAAAAAGATGATCTTTTTAATGATAGAAGTGCATCATTTAATTATCCCACGCGTCCCATTGACCCCATGAACAAACTAATTACCCAGCGTTCAATAATATTAAAATAGTTTCAATGCATTGTCTGTTCGGAAGAATAATAATATTCACCGGTGAATGGTGACTGCTTGAGCAAGACAAGCCCCTCTGTCCTCCCTCGGGTAAACAGTTACGGTACCACGGTGCTGCGTGGGACCACCAGCGTTACTGTCACAGCGGGTCAGCGTATTGAAAGTCGTTGCTTTTAGAGATGAGTTTGTTTTTTTTAACTGTTTACAGTATGACCGAGAGAATACTGTAGTAGACTCGGTTAACGAAGAAATCAATACACCACACAGCCGAAGAGAAAGGAGTTGCCTTTTGGGATCAGTTTATCATCTCTATAATATTGTTCATTCCACAATAGGAAGGATGAATACCAGCGATGCCAAGGAATACCTCACACGAAGAGAGATCCCTCAGCTGTTTGAGGTGAGCTCCATGTACCTGTGCTTTATATTGAGTCTTTGTGCATGGAGTTACTGTATCGTTTAAAAGCAATAATTTTCTCTCGCTGAAGCTGGTTTGCACACTTCTAAAATGGTTTAAAGTGAAATCTGAATTCTGAGCCATACATTGTGGTTTCTGTCTAATATCGATTCGAGTTAAATTTAAGTCCACAGCGACGGCGACTTGCAAATGACAGAGCATTCTCATTTAAATAATAATAATAATAAAAACCCCGCAAGCTATTATGATAGAAATATAATTCATCAGACATGTTACTGGAAGAGTGTGGACACACATGAAATTAAGGTGATACATCCCAATTTGCCTGGTTGGTGTCCGATATTATGCATATTACAATTTATAAAATAAAATGCCACACTCAATCGGTGTAATATTCAAATACAATATACCTAGTAAAAGCAATCGTTACGGTAAAGATTAGTATTCTTATTTATTTCTTAGCAGACACAGTGGGGCAGTTGTTTGATATAATAGTAACTCGCCCTACAGCTAATACGGAAATCTAAACAGTAGCCTATAATTATTATAGTAATAATTATATATGGGCCAAAGCTTTGTATTCATGTACTGGGTTTATATTGTACATAGGAGATACATATTTTTCACACACAATGTATGATATACTACAATTAAACTCCTGATGAGCTGCAATTTGTACCCATGAAATCTTCCAGGAATAAGGCACGTATTTCATAGAAACCACTAAGTAATTATTAGGGCAAGTGTAATTAATCTAGTTATTTAAACGTTGTTCACTGATCTTAATAACTAATATTGAAACACCTCTACAACTGTTTAGAGACACACGAGCCAGTGATGTCCTTATTTCCATTTCACATACAGAGTTCCTAGCTGCTAAACTCGTTTAAGGGTGTTTTAATTACTGGCAGAGATACTGTAATCTCGGAGTCGAAATGTGTGGTCACTAAAGAGACCTTTTATTTTAAAAGTGGTTCATTTACTGCACACAGTAATTATGTTAAAACGACTGTAAACGTGTCTGTTAGGAAAATCTGATTAAGAAGAAAATATTGAAAATAATAATGATGTAATGATGTTTTTTTAAGTTTATTGAATATGTACTGTGCCTATACATTGCAAAGGTGACTTAATTAATATTATAAAGATCCAGCGGTGTGTATATTTATTAGAACACCCCATTGCTTCTGTTGCTTTGATTTGTTGTGCATATGAAATGGAACCACTGTAACTGAAAATCAAATTCAATTGATGACTTTAATATGCCACACACGCAATTATACACTACTGTGTGTGTATGTGTGTGTGTGTGTATATATATATAATTTTTTCTGGTTTAAATATTATGGTCATACTGATTTTAAATGTAATTCCATAGGAGGTATTAGTGTAATACACAGGTTTATTGAACCATGTTTATTTATGTGCTGTATTCACGAAGGAACACTGCTAACATCACAGGCTACTTTGTTGCAGTGTCGCTCTGCAGTAGCTTGTTATTCAACATACAAATCAAGCACAGAAATTATCTTTCTGCCAGTTACAACATTTCCCCGAAGGAAAATGATGTTATTAATTCAAGTGTAAAAACAACACTCTCCGCTGTGTAGAGGAGCATGCTGCTTTACATTTACAGTTAGGTTATGGCTTTTTAATATAAAGTATGAACATGTTAACTGAGTTCATTATTATTAAGGAGACAAAAGATCAAAAGAAGCAGAAAGTACATCAACTGTGATATACCAACATTGGTTTTCAAGTCTCCGTAAGGTGGTACAACACATTTTAATGTGTAATAAAGCATGGCAGAAACACAAATGGGAGATTTAACTTGACTGTCAATACAATGTTATACAATGTGTAACTCATCGCTATAATAAGTATGTATGTATATAATTGCCATCTATCCACAATTGTGAGTCATTGACGTTAGAAAAGATAAATCATTTTATATTAATAATGTGTTACAGTTCATAAAAAAATGTCTCATTAAAATGATATTGGAATCAATTGCCAATCTTTTTAAATAAATAATCAGTGATTATTTAAATGTTTTCTATTGGATCCAAAATCTAAAGTTGAATCCAATTAATGTTGGTGCTGTTGCAGAGCCTGCTGACTGGATTAATGTACTACAGACCCGATGACCCAGTTGAGTATATGGAAAGCTGTCTGAAGAAGGTGAGGGACCTCGGAGGAACAGAGAAGGTGAGATGGGACACATTCGTCAGCCAGGAGAAAAAATCATTAGCTCCACTCAATGGAGGACAATCCAGGAGATCTTTCTTCAGAAATGGTAAGCACAGCACCGCTCCATGCTAAATTCAGCATCACGGACATGTGCTGGGATTAAGAGCACCTCTTTACCTCACAAACGACCTGAGAGTACATGAGCTGTGATGTCTCATTGCAGCTGTAGCTTTGGGAAGTAGCCCTTGCACTGTGTCACCATGGCCAGATGCAAACAAACAAGGTTACTCATTAACACTGGGATCTGTTCAATCAATACGCTGTATTTACTGTTGGATTATTTATGTTTATGGGTTATGTGAGTCTAATAATACCGGATTCTGCTGAGTCAATGCCCCATTTGAATGATGCCCCCCAACTTTTAGCTGAAAGTAACATTTTCACCATTAATGTCAATTTTTTAATAACCATGCACAAATAATGCCTGAGGGGAAATATCGCAACTCATGTGAAAAAACTGCCTAAAAGTAGTTTATCTGTGCATTAATGATTCAGTATTGCTTGGTTTCGGATCAGATGACTCGCAGTCTGATTGATTATGTTTTCCTGTTACAGTACAATTCATATTTTTGATTTTTTGTAAGGTCTAGATGTTGAGCCTTTTGCATAAATCAAAATTGGTAAATGTCCGTTATATACAGTATCATGATAAACCAGGATTTTCAACTGTTTAACTGAAGCCCTAGAAAAATGTTGAATTCATAACTGTCCATACGAGATTCCTCATATCTTACAGAATATGCTGTCTTTATTCTAATGCATGGTTTCCTTTTGACATCGCAGTGTTGCCAGATAGCTCTAATTTTCCTTACCGGAGATATGATCGGTTGCCTCCAATCCATCAGTTCTCTATTGAGAGTGACTCCGACCTGTCTGAGACTGCCGAGCTGATTGAGGAATATGAAGTGTTTGACCCAACGAGACCACGTCCCAAGATAATCCTTGTTATTGGTAAGATGGGGGGGGGCTCTCATTCTAATAGCTTCTAATTTCAGTCAAGTCCACCTCGTGACCGGTTTTAAAAGCTCTTTCCTCTTCTGTAAATGTATTTTTTGTCTACTGGGACCAAGATGTAGCATCTCATCAGTAGCTGTCTGGTCATCAAATATGGCATAGGGACTGTGCTTTTTAAATCCAGTAAGATTGTTTGTTGACCTATGTTGGACTTTGGCCTGGGCACAGAGATTTATACCCTTGCCCTTATTTGATAGAGCACCATGAGGTATTTACTGACTGCAAAGTAGCACGACTGTGCTTGAACTAATCTACTAGGGCCCTATTTGGAAGCAATGGCAAATTCCAATTTTCAGAGAGGAATAACACTATTCAAAACTTTCCCTTTCTGAAACATAATTGTTTCTTGTTAATTTTGTATCGTTAAAATTGGTTTTATTCCTCTTTAAAAAACAAACACATTTTGTGATAGCTGTGACATTGCCCCCATTGTGTCAACAACATTCACAACTTGAAATACTTCATAGCAGTGTGGCCATCTTCTAATAGGCAAAGGTGTTTGAAGAGCCCTGTAACAAGTATTGATATAAAGCAGAGACACATGGATCATCAATACAAAATATTTAATGAAGCCAACATGTAACATTTCAGAGACATTTCTACTTTAGTGTCAAAGAACTGAAGGCAAACTATTTAGACCTTGTGACCTTCATGCGCACGTTATTGATTCCCCAGCCTTTCTGATTGAGGTCTTACATTTGATAAGGAAATAACGAGGATCAATGCTTTAACCTTTCTGTTTATAAAAATATGCCCTTTAATCTTTGGGTAACATAGCAACACTCTGTTTTATTAACATGACAGGTGGGCCAGGCAGTGGCAAGGGGACCCAGAGCCTAAAGATTGCAGAGCGCTATGGGTTTGAATATATTTCTGTCGGGGAACTTCTGAGAAACAAGATGTTCCACAATGCCACCAGCAACAGGAAATGGAGCTTAATTGCAAAAATAATTACAAACGGAGAATTAGCACCACAGGTATAAGAGCATCACCACTACAGTGTTTAAATACTGAGTCACTTCAAGTCCTCCAGTATCATTAACTTAACACTTACTGTAACAGTGTGTGAAAGCCCAAGGCAGTCTTATAAAGTAGGTTGTTAATGACTAGATTCAATTAATCCTTGCAATACACTTGATTGGAAAGTAATAATGTAATCAATTTGTACAATGGCCAGACCCTTCAATAATCTAGCACCATTGAGGTCACATCTGTATATAGTTGCTGGACATAATGTTTTATTGATACATTTTTTACATTGCCCACTACAGTATGGTTCAATATACAGGATTCTGGAAGATGTTAGGTTTGCATCCCTTGGTTATTGACCATAAATTGTAAGATCAGTGTACAGTGACCATTCAGTTATTGTGTAAACAGTATATGTTTCCTATGTTCAGGGGATAATAACCACAGCTTTATGAAACTAATTGTAAGTTAATAAAACCCAACCTAAGCCTTAGATTCACATTTAGAGATGCAGATGCAAAGCATGTGGGGCTTAAATGGGGTCTAATTGAGCAAATCATGGGTAGTGATTATTTATAAATAATGAATACGTTATTTCTGCTAGGAAACAACTATTACAGAGATAAAACAGAAACTGATGCAGATTCCTGATGCCCCCGGGATTATTATTGATGGATTTCCTAGAGATGTTGCCCAAGCACTATCTTTTGAAGACCAGGTAGGGTATTTCTTTTCTTCTACAGTTGTGACTTTACTTGATAAGGAGATGAATGACCACAACAGTAATCAAACAGTATAATAGGTTATAATAGATATAATAGGTTTTATAAAACCCAATCCAATTGGCTAATGCAGTCACATGATCAAAAATAAAACAGATATTGACTGACTAAAATAGTGACCTCCGGGGAGCAATAATACTTACTGTCTCTCTCTTCAATCCACATTCAAATCACAAAGTCAAAGGCAGAAGTGTCTGTGGGTGTAAAAAAAACAACAGCTCATGCTGTGTGCTAAATGACACTCTAAAGCTATTGTCACCATGTCACCCAGCCTTCAGATTTCATCAACTGCCATGAGTCAGTACTCACTGAATTATGAACACAACTGCATTTATCTTAATGGCCACTAATTTGCAGCAGGAAACATTGGATCAGTGGGCTGTATAAGGCTATTAAGATGTACCCCTCATTCAATAGGCATAGTACAGGAGAGAGAGACTTGCTCGTGTAAAACACAAAGCAAACATTGTACAATTACAGAAACCAATGTCTTAAATTGTCCTTTTGACAGAAAAAAATATATACTACAATTGCAAAAGTGTTTATTTATTTATTTATTTATTTGAACAGTTTTGTAAAACAGAACCATGCAGAGATATACTAGTAAGTCCTAGTTTTTAAACAGTTAAAAAAACTAGCGAGCCATAATCCAAAAAGGTCTGCCTCTTCAATCTTCTTCTGTGTGCTGCTTGAACCTGTGCTTCAATTTGATTAGATACACCTCACAAAATGTAATGTACCTGCCGAAGAAAAGACACTTGATCCTGCCATTGTCAGATACATTTGCTATGTAAACTATACTGTATCAGAACAAAATACATTTCACCTTTGGGTTTTTTTTTTCAATTTATTTTGCCTGTTCCTACAAAACTGGATATTTGTTAATATTGTTCCCCATGCCTTTAGCTCATAGATAAATCAAGGTTTTCATGTAATTGTTGACAGAAGCTGATGCTGCCAACACAAAAAACACACATATTTTAGCTAAGAGCCTGGGTTGGCTATGGCGATAAGTCAGAAAGAAATATGAATGATTTTGAAAAGTCTTCACTTAAGGAGATGGACTGTGTAGCAGACTTGGCACAGAGGACAGGGATTGAAGTAAGAGCTTGACGGATACATACAGTGCAGTATATAAGCTTTGAGAATAGCTGGGGGTAATGCAGCATGAATGATTTCATAGCAGCAGCACAGTACTCCCAATCCAAGTGACCTTGCAGTGTTAGCATATTTAACATATTTATTTAGCAGAAGCCTTTTTCCAAGGCGACTTACAGAGACTAGGGTTTGTGAACTACGCATCAGCTGCAGAGTCACTTACAATTACGTCTCACCCGAAAGACAGAGCACAAGGAGGTTAAGTGACTTGCTCAGGGTCACACAATGAGTCAGTGGCTGAGGTGGGATTTGAACCAGGGACCACACAGCCTCCTAATTAGTGCCCAGTAATTGTCAACACACAGAACCCTGAAGTATGTTATTTGGGATTCTTATGTTAGGTAGTCCATTTTTATTTATCTTTTATTTATTTTGTGACTGATGCTTTAATTTATTCCACTGGAAATTGAAGTCATCTTTTCAGATCCAGAGCAAGTCAATACATAAGCAGCAGCAATTTGGGCTTTCCCACACAACCCTACCTGAACAGAACACCTTCATTAGGAATGCGTGGGTAAAGTGCCCATCCCATCCCTGGTTCCTCTGAGTGACTGCCTCCAAACATGCTCATTAGTACCGGTTGTGATGGTGCTTTCTCGGGATTCAGACAGAAGGAATCAGACTAAACCTCATTTTAAAAAGGCTTCCAATAGTCACCAAAGCATAGAGACTTTGGATCCCTACTGCCAACCTTGGCTGGATTTGAACCAATAACAAATAACCAGGGAGGTGAATAGCAGGCTTCATATCCCATTGCTCTTTTTCCATAATGCCATATGATAAATTGTTCCAGATAACCTTACAGCAGTTTAAATGTTCTGTCAAGACTGATTTATCTGATACATTCACTGTGGAAAATGTGACATAGAAGGCAAATCAATGTGAGTTAATAGCACTATAGAATATGCAATATACTAAGGATCTGGATTGATGCAGTGGATTTACATATTCATTGTAATTAATCTAGTACAGCTGAAGGGAACAAGATAGCTTTTGCATGTTTGTATTTACTGTCATAATGCATCATATTGTCTTTTGGAATTATATTTTAATGAAAATATATAACTTGCCATTCTGAAATATGGAAAGGCAGAGTACATTTAATATTGAATTGAAAGCAGTTCACTTTGTAATGCTTTAGGCAAATCCCAACTGCCAGATGGCGTGTGTCGCACTGGCAGTGTCTGTGGTGTGCAGTAGGGCTTTGTGCGATATTGGTGTATTTTTCAGCTTGGTGGCAGTGTGCAGTGACACAGCTGTAAGGCCTCATATTATTCTCCGGGGAATATTGCAGCCTGCAGCTACATTTTCTTCATGAGAAAACATAAACATTTAAATAAATGTCTGGAACCTGTATATAAATATACATTTAGTATTATCTTGTGATCTTTAGCGCTGTAGGGTCGAGAAGGCAGAAGAGAAGGCACTGTGCAATACCCCTTGCCCATCTTGACCTGTTCTATTCTGATTTACCCATAACCACTTTAATTTGTGATACTGTACTGTGTATTTTAGGTGGCCACTTAGAAGGCCCCTATATCTTGGTCCATTGGCAGGATAAGCCCATGCCTGTCTGATAAAAGCCTCTCTCACTGACTGTTTCCACAGATCTGCACCCCGGATCTGGTGGTGTTCCTGGCCTGTGTCAATAACCGGCTGAAGGAGCGACTGGAGAGGAGGGCGGAGCAGCAGGGGAGGCCTGATGACAACCCCAAAGCCACTGAACGCCGCCTGGCCAACTTCAAGCAAAACGCCATCCCTCTGGTGAAGTACTTCCAGGAAAAGGGCCTGATTGTCACGGTAAGCCTTCCTGTCTGCTGGTGCCAGGCGACGAGCAGTAACAATGACATTCCATTACCGAGACTCATTCCATTATTATACTAATGCACTCAATCTCTGTAGTAAAGTGGCCCTTCATATTACAGCTCCTGCTCCACATTCTATTAGTATAAAAGTCTAATCTAGTCTAGTCTAGTGGAATGTATAATTGGCAGTCCACTTATGGTCTTATAATCGAAAGTGTTACAAAGCTTTCTGTTCTTCTCAGAGCTACCTGCATTGGAATTGAGAGCAGCTCCCATCAGTCCAAAGGGCAAATACAAAGACCAAAACATTCTAATTAATTGCACTAGCTAACAAAATCAATTGGCTCTCATAAAAGTTGTAGCTTAGTTGCTTCTATTTTTTCATGCAAGCTGGGTGCCTGAAGTTGTTCAGTTCCTTTTGACATTAACACAGAAGGTGACTGAGTGTCTTCTCCAGTTCCAAGGAAAACACAATTGATTAGTAAAAAAAAAAGGAAATGATATTAAAATAAACAAGTTGCAATACATTTGCTGTTCTTTGATCTTCAGTGTACAAAAGAAGGATCTTGGACTGATGCGGTCAGTCGCATGAAAACGGGTCTGTGTCTACAGAAGGTCTTTCTAAAGAGTGGGGAGCAATAGGTCCTCAAGCTGTGAACAGTGAAGTAGCCATGAAAGTCAGCTTATGATAAAAACTGACAGCCAAACAACCACACTGAAAGCTCTTCTCAATGGAGAAGATTTGAATGAAGTGCCACAGAGAATAAATCATCACCATGGTGATGGTCTGTGTAGAAGTATTTTAAACATACAGCAGAAGATTTCTCATCCAAAGGGTTGTCAAATTTTCTTTAGAAAGTTTCTGTTTAGTAACTTGGGTGCTGGAAGTTTTGTTCTAAAACTGTAAAACTGTATAGTGAGAGTACTTTTAGAAGTAATTGTGTGTAGGAATGCCTATTGAAATTTGCAGTTCCTTGTGTGCAAATTAATTCATTTAGCACGGTGGTTGTGTTGTGTTGTTATAGTGCAGTTTGGGTAATTCAGGTCATTCTTTCACTTTAAATCTTAAGAACAACAAACGTCTATCTCTGGAACTTCCATGTAACTTAAGTTAAGGGGTATTTAACTCCACACAGGGTATAACCTGTGCCGTGATCCCACAATAAACAAATCAAGCCAGAGGATTCTGCATTCCATATGACTTCTCTCTCTGTTATGTTGCTATTCACGTTCTTGACATTTTTAGAAACTAGTGACCAGTCCAGCAAATATATCAATGACAAGTGAAGTGAAACTAAATGTTTATTGGTGCAAAGCTGTAGACATTTTTTGGCATGTTGGTATTCTGTGCAGGAGGCACAAGCATAATTAAAATAAATCAACCTGAGGGTATAATCATGATGGTATTATAAAAACTGTATAAAGCAGCTGGATGAACTCTAAACCAGGCAGTAATATCCCTTATTAGGTGTCTTCATCCATCTGTAACCCCTGTTTATCAGAGTAATGTATGAAGTATTTTAAACACAAATGATCCTCAAAATGTTCATTTAAGGAAAAGAAACAGTTCTTTTCATCTGCCTGGTGTTGCAGTGCACATATCCAATGTTTAGACTGTTATTTCTCTTGAGATGACTTTCATGGATAACTTTCAGCGCTTAATGAAAAAAGATGATGCAAATTAAATGAAATGGCAGTGCAGAAAAATCTAGAGATATATATAGAAGTGTGTAGAAGTGTTAAAAGTTTTTTTTTTGGTATTGATGTGTTGAAGTTTAGAATCTGGTGGGTTTAGGTTCCTTGTATGAAAATGAGAATTGTATGAAAAGGGTGGGTGGGGGTATGGAGACCAATACAGTTAAGTGCAGGTAAGATGCCATCAGGCTTAATGGCATTTTTTGTCAATAAAATGTATTCAGTTAATATGGTACATGATTCATGAATGCAATTATTGTTAACTAGCACTGTCTTAGTGAATAGGTGAATAGATTTTGTGAGCATGCCGCTGTCAAAAGAACAATGGCAATCTGAAGTGACGGATGTGTCTCTTTCCCTATTCTTTAAAACTGAAAAGTTGTCATCTGCTCTTAAAGCTGTCTGTTCCCATCAGTGTCATTTAGCCCCAGTGGATGTTGTCCATCACGTGCGAATGTCCCGGCAGTTTTCTATTGTATAACAGCCATTCAGAACAGAAACACAGAAATGTCTGGTCGTATTACTCATATAAGTGAATACATAATGTAAAAAGGGGACATCATATTATACTATTATATTATACACATCTTTCTTCCACAACTGACAACCACTAATTGCTGCAGATTTTGGCAGTTTAAACCATAGTGATGGGAAAAAGAAAAGAAGCACAAATGGCTGTGAAGCTGTGAAACCAGTTAGTCAAAAAGAAACACAAGGATATTCTGTTGCCAGATCTATGTTTTCTTGGCCGAAGTGTTCTCTAAGGCAGAGTTGACCACCGGACACAATATACCAAGGCCAATCACGATATGAATCAATAAATAAAAAAATTATGTATTACTTATGTCATGACGCTCGTGAATCAATATATCTAATATATAATAATAACTCAAGGTAACGAAAAAAATGAATGTCAGCATACTGATGCTACAAACAGTGCTGACTGAGGCATCTCAGCAGCAACCATATAGGCCACTTGGGAGTTCATTTCAATAAATATGCTTTCAGTCACCTTCAGTCATATAGAATAATCTGTTCACAATTATTACATCTGTGGGCTTCTATACAAGCCATAAGGAGATTGAAAGCCCCAGGAGATCTGCAGGTGGTGGCGAGATGAGGTTGATCACAAACCCCTTCTCAGCCTAAAGTGGTTGTTCTCAGTAGGGGATCTTCAACAGCGCTCTGTTTCAGAGAGGACTCTAAACCAAATTAATGGCAAATAAGGATGGAAACTGGAGCATCACAGCGAGAGCACAGTTCACAGCACTGGTGCAGCATCGCTCCTCTCTCATTATCAAGATGCTTCAAAAGGCTTTCTTGGTAAAATTAAGATTGTTCAAGTTGTTGTGATTTTTTAAATTATTATTATTTATTTTTTTTACAATTTAT
The DNA here is from genome assembly GCF_902713425.1 of Acipenser ruthenus. Taxonomy (NCBI): domain Eukaryota; kingdom Metazoa; phylum Chordata; class Actinopteri; order Acipenseriformes; family Acipenseridae; genus Acipenser; species Acipenser ruthenus. The sequence continues at coordinate 6,696,653 of NC_081198.1, read as the reverse complement.
TTCTTAAGAGAGAAAGAAAATTGAGGGCATCGTTGGTAATGCTTTTGTTTGTCGTCTCCAAACAGCACATTGTCACAGTTTAGCACAGTTCTTGAGAGAGGCCCAGGACTGAATGGAAGGGGTTGTTTGGGTCAGGATTAGGTGGCTCTGTCAGGAATTTGAGAAGCCGGATGATTGACCACTGCATGTAGTTCAGATACCCAGCAGTGAGATGCATTTTCAAATCTATCTGATGCACTATGAACCAAGTTTCAGGTGTCAGCACAAATGGGAACACAGATTGTAGCGTTTAAATCCACCTGAACCGAGTAAAGATTTTTAAGGGAGATGTTCAAACTTCATCTGCCGTGAAAGATAGATGTATTATAGTTTTGTGACAGTGTGTTGATGACAGGATAGAAAGCTTGGCCTTTCCTATAGCGATTGATAGAATTTGTGTGAACATCCAGATGATTGAAAACTTCATAAGAAAGTCTTGAAAGACTTGAAAGAGGTTTAACCCTCCTACTGTTGGTTTGTAGCAGTCATTCGGACCTCAGCTACTTTTAAAAGACAATGCCTTTTTTAAACCAATTCAGAAGTCATTTAATAGAGCGCCCTTTTTAAACAGTAAATAAACCATTTATTTTTTAAACCATTTGTGCAGAGTATTTTAGTGCTGAATGTTGGTCTAAAATAGATTAAACTAGAATTGATATCTATTGATATCAAGGCGGCCTAAGCAACCCAGTGCAAATAGCTGAGATTCTCTTTTGTAAACTTAAGGTGTAGGCAATTGAAGGCAATGAAATAACCAGAGGTCCAGACTCGGTTGTCTACAAAAGCCCTTTCCTGTTTTTTTTTTTTATTATTCTTATAGGAAGCGTACACCCATATTTTCTAACAAAAAGCTGGATATGGAAACTTTCCTTAAATTTTGCCGGAGCCCATTTTGCGGGAGAACATTCAAAAATAATAATTCCATTAAATTGTAAAAACTACATTTTGTATTAAAGTACAAAAACTACGAACATTCTCATCCTTACAGATGGAACCTTAGTTATATATATCGTGAGGGTAAAACTCCACTGCAAAGCTACTGGAGTGTGGTGGTGCAGAATTCTTGCACGGATCATTTTAAATACTGGGCATTACTAGCAAAATCTTAACACATGTTGAAATAGAGACCCTACCTTTCCATGGGGATTCTTAATGAGTAAGGGCAACTCAAATGTATTATTTTCATAGTTAGGTTACCTTCAACTTACAGTTTGACTTTTTCTCTGAATGTTTATGTTTTATTCAACATTTGCTGTCATTTGTAGTTTAGGTGTATACTCATCTTTTTTCCTATCAGTTTTAGGCTTTGTTGTCACAAATCATTAATACAGAGGAGTCAGAGGTAAAGGAGCTTTATTATTGATTGCTATGGACATCATAAGTTGTTAATGAAGTAAGGGAAAAGGTTAAACAGTATTAAGAGGGAGATCTTTTGTTTTTATTAAAGAAAACTTTACAAAAGGCCAGTGAGACTTTTTATTGGTCAGACATTACAACAAGTGAACATTGTTTCTAATAGTGTTCCCTTTTAAACGTTTTGTCAAAGTACCCTCATGCCAGAGAAGTGGGAAAACACCCACATCAATAATGTGTGGATTGCTTTTATAATTGAATTGGTTCAATATTAACGTTAGGGTAAAGACAATCCATTTATTAGAATGTCTGTGGTGAAATGGGAGACCACATTGTAAAATACAATTGCTGTCAAAGTCATAAAGATCTGGGTCAAATGAAATTAGGTTCTGTGTATGTTGAAATGAAAAGCACTTTCACTAAATAAACCATTTCTGTGCCTTCAAATGTCAAGTTAAAGCTAATTGTGAGTCATCAAAAAACACATTTAAAATGTCACTTTACAAGTGATGATCTTGGCTGCATTGTGTTTCAGTTACTCACTTTAAGTAGCTTCTTAATTGCAATGAATGCTTTAATCAGTTAGCCAGGTATACGTTAATGAGCAGAGATGGGTGAGGGCTCAGTAGCTGTACCCTCCATAAATCGAGTTATTGATCTCCTTAATATGACATAGCTGCAGTAGCGACCAAGCATGTTTCTATAATTAGTCTGACAGATTGTATCTTCTGGCATTCAAAGTGCAAGCCTGCCTCGAAGGAGTAAGGGCTGCTTCTCTCAGCAAGTACACCAGATTGCAAGGTAGCCGTCTGTATTTGTTAGTTGTCAAGGAAACCCAATCAATTCTCCTAACCTTGCTTATTTCCTGTTTTATACCCAGTATCCAGTATTGTGCCATAATGATGTCCCCTCACAATTATCAGTACTTTCACAATTATGGGTTTAACAATCCTATTAAAAGAGAACAAATATGGTATTGTTATATAAGTTAGTACATTGTGGGTAGGGTGTCTTCTATGGGATAAGAGATTCATCTTGTGCAATTTGGGGATTCAAAATAATCTTACTGGGTCTGGATGCTCAAACTGTGCAAAATGTTTTCTTTTATGTAGAACAAAAGACACCCTACACAAAACCTTTTAACTTATTATTAAGATTGTACCCAGGAAATGCTACGGAACATGAAAAGTGTTGATTTTTAACTTGATTTTTACTCTAGTATTCTGTGCAGAGGATGACATCTGTACACAGGATAGCATTGACAAATTTGTGTTTATGCTACCCTCTCCACACAATGTAAGGACTGTCTGTTAAGGAGCAATTACCATATAAACATTCATGGGGTTATAAACATTTCCATGCAAGTTTTTTTTTTTAAACTCGAGACATTTACATGAGAAATGTTTGTGTAAAATGCTTTTTTGGGTTTCCATACGCTCAGTTTATTTATTTTTATATTTATTTTTACTAATAACCATGCATTAGGAGTATTCACACAGGCCATGACATGGAACACTTATCAGAATGAATCATAGTGGCTAAACCACACAATAACCATGCATTAGGAGTATTCACACAGGCCATGACATGGAACACTGTCAGAATGAATCACATTGGCTAAACCACACAATAACCATGCATTAGGAGTATTCACACAGCCCATGACACAGAACACTGTCAGAATGAATCACATTGGCTAAACCACACAATAACCATGCATTAGGAGTATTCACACAGCCCATGACACGGAACACTGTCAGAATGAATCACATTGGCTAAACCACACAATAACCATGCATTAGGAGTATTCACACAGCCCATGACACCGAACACTGTCAGAATGAATCACAGTGGCTAAACCACACACAGGAGCCGACATATTCCTTTTGTTTTTATCACAGCTCACTGCCCAGTCACGTAAGAATAGTTCAATATTATTGATGTCACCACTGTATTTTAATTCAGATGTATCTATTAAATCTATTTCAGTAAAGAAAGGGCTGTTTGTATGTATGGTTATGTAATCCTTCCTTGCCATTTAACATTCTTAATGTCCTACTGTAGCTGAATTTGCAGTATGACAGTTAACTCTCCACCGACCGAACACAGATTATTCAGAATATTTGTTTATGTGTCTAATTGTCTAGAGTAAACCATCTGGAAAACAGTTAGTGCCTGATTCTGAAACCTAAAAGCTATATTTGTTAAATGTCAGCAAGCTGTTTTGTTGGACCATTTTTCTATAAGGTTTACAAAAACAGCTTGCATCTTCACATTCTGATTTGCAGATATTTGCTAAAGATATTAAGAGTCAGTCCCAGAGAAAACGAGAGTGTACAATGTGAACCAGCTGGGGAGACCCTGGGGGAGTCTGAACAGCACAATGCACACAAAATGACCGTTTTCATGAATGCAACTTTATACCAATGCATTTGAAAAGTTTTAGGACTCTAATCCTGTAGTAAACTCAATTCTAAAAGTAAACAAAAAATCTGCATTGAAAAGACGTAACTCTGTGACTCATTTTTTTCACAGCTAGATGCTGACAGAGATGAAGAAGAAGTATTCTATGATATAAGCGTAACCGTTGACAACAAGCTGTTTCCCACCAAAGAACCTGTGGCAGGTAGGCATGAATAACATCATGGATTTGTCTGTCTTTAGGTTGATGTATAAGCCTAACAATCAAGTCTTGTAAGGCAAGTCGATTCAGGGAGTAGCTGAATAATTAGGCATGGCTTGATTCTTAATGAGCATCGGGATTCCTTGGTGTACAGTGTAGTCCAAACCTTCTATTGTAAAGCAAAAGGTTTGAATAGCATGCTGCAGACCAGAAGGTGTGCATGTTAATTAAAACAAATTCAATCCCCTACTGTGCAGAAGAAGGTTTGCATCACATCAGATATGTCAAGTGGCATCTTTGGCATTAATGAGCCAGGTGCAATCAGAGCTTCAGCGTACTGTCAGAGTTGTATTCAAGTTTGTTTAGTTCTGTCTTTAGGATTTCGTAATGTATGTAGGATTTTGCAGGAAATGTACCTCATTTAGTTATGTGTTGTCTTTTTCAAAATACTGTACTGTTTAGTCAAACCACCACCATCCTTTCAAAACTTCACTTTTCAGTATAGGAATGCGGGAAACCAAACGGTTTGTGTAATAAGACAACCCTGTGAGAGGAGTGTGAAAGAGGAGTCAGAGGGTGAAAACAGTCAATTTAAATCAAAGTCCTGAAGCCAGGAAGATCTGAAGTACAATGAGCTATATCTCTGAATCAAACATCTATTCATATCAGTGAATGGCAGGGATGTTACTGTATATCGTTATATATTACAACATTAATGTAGTTCCCACATTCCTTTTTTTTTGTCTCAATATGATTTATAGTATATAGTTGCCTGTTTGTATTGTATTTTAATTAAATTGCTGGGCCTTGTTTCTGGGTGGTTAAAGGTGTCATTTTTATACCCTCCTTCTTACATACTCTCCTGTTTTGATATTTGTATTTACAAGTACAGGGTCATTATACCACTGAGTCAATCTTCCCAAACAAATATCCCTGCTTTGTGTCTGCAGTTGCTGAACATTGTGGAAACTATTGTAGCTTAAACATCAGTCTGCTGCACACATACCGGTAATTCTTAATAAATGCTCCCCTGCTGTTGTTTGATTCCCACAATAGCAGTGGTTGTAATTGCTTCATTTGCATCATGAGCCATAATGTTCACCAATGAACAGAAATTGAAACTGAGTGAGTGTAGTGTATAATTACATTTAACAAGGATAGACTCACTGATTGTTAGTTAACCGTTTATTGTAGAAGTTGTCATATATCTATGACAAAACTGTTTTTTAAAGGGTTTAGCCAAATAATTTCCAATTAAATCACAGAACTTAAATTACTTTAAAGAATTTAGCAGAACATATATACTGTATGCAACCAGTTGTCCAATGTCTTGCTAGTTTAACGTAGTATACGGTCAGGGTTGGGTTCAATTCCATTGTTCACAATTCACAATTCCAATTCCAATTCCATTTGAATCAATTCTAATTCCAATTCCAATTCCATTTGAATCAATTATATCAATATAAGGATGCTTGTTTGTAAAGTTTATACAGTGATGATGAGGCTTTAGAGTAATTTCATTACATAGTGTGCCTTTGTGCTTTTAACAAACACAATAGTGACATAATTGGCAGCATAATAACAAGCGGTTTGCCTTTTTAACACATTTAAAAAATGTACAACAGACAAAAACCAAAAGACACTGAAGTGATCGGAAAGGAGAAAATACATGAATTAAAGTGCCAGTGAGCAATCATTAGGTATAAAGTGTATGATATGGTTTACACACTGCTGCTGACCCCATGTTGTTCACCAGACACCACTTTAGTCTGTGTCAAAAATGTATCAAAATGAAGCAGAAGTTTTTGTGGTTCTACAAGATTTGGTGAGATTGGCCAATTCAGGGAGCTAGGAAAGGCTATTTTTAACTGGTTTTGCTTTGTCTGAAAAACATTTAACCAGTTAATTGGTGGTTGCCATTAGCAACAAAGACAGCCATGTAGGTAGGAGTGCAGCCTTTAGTGACGTTCCATATCGGTGATGAAACTCTGTTATTTTAGAATTGCTTTGCTGATGTGAATCATTCATCAGCACCATTTAATTCATTAATGTACCCTTTTCTAATGCTGAATCATGTCCCACCTTTGTAATAATAGGGGTTTAAAGTCTTGTGGGTCGGTTTGATAAAAAACAAAATACAGAACCACTCATTATTTTCCAGCTTTATGGCATTGTTCTGTCAGGATACATCCCCCAACATTTGCATTACAAAAATGCTGTCCTGTGCTAATGGATTAATTGACCTTAATTGATTACAAATACACTTTATAGTGGAATAGATATTCTAAAGTTACTGTACCTTGATTCTGTCAATTTGGGCTGATGTAGAAAAGGAGTGTCTGGTGACTGAACTGAACTCATTCTGATTTCTGCTGCAGTGCCATTTAAGTGGAATTGATTTCATGCTCACCATGGTGACCTTGTCATTCTTTGACTTAAGTTCCAGGATCTATTATTGAAAAGGCTAATATTCATGTATGAAAGAACACACTATAGTACTATATTAGCACAGTTCCATCATGAAGTGAAAAATATGCAGAAAACTGGATCTTCATTAAAGGTCATATGATAATATTCATTCCCTGTAACCAAGCAGAGATTTCACATGGTTTTAATTGTAGGTCATTTAGAGTGTAGACCTGAGCAATTAGTGGTAGCTGTGGAGTATGGAAAATAGCCTTGCAAGAGAGAGCAACGGCTGTCTAAACCCAGAAAAGGGCAGAGAAATGATCTTAAATAACTAGAAATGTTTTTGTTTTGCTAGTGAATTGCCTGAATGCATTCCGCTTTTATGAACCATCACATTTAAAATGTGAAGCAGATTACTCTTGTGTACGTCAGTTCTCCGCATCTTTGCCTTGCTGTGCTTGTTAAGCATGGCCCTTGCAACACAAATGTTTGAGCATTTGGAATTTGAAGTTCATTATCAGACACAGGGCAGGTGGACGTTGTTTAACCACTTCAACTCCAGATGTAAAACTGAAACCCTTTCCCAGGTACCACATTTTGAAAATAATAATAATAATAATAATGTTTTCAAACCTGTAATTGCTATATAATGTTAACATATGATGAATAAAACACAAATAAATGACCTAAACTGTGATTTTCACAGATAAAAACACGTTTTTTTAATTTTATTTTTTATTTTTTGTTTGAACAATGAAAACAAAAACGCTGCTAATAACAATAATAATCAGTAAACAGTAATTATCCAATAACAATCTAACACATCAAAATGTGTGTCATTATCGACTTGCTCTGTGCCATTTATTGAAATGCTCAATACAACAGAACCTGGGGTTGCCTTAGCAACGACTTCACATTTTTCTTGTGTCATTTCTTTTGTTTTCATTTTCGTAGTAGACCCTGCACCTTTTTTGCAGTCTGTGCTTCCCTTGTGTTGGAGGGATAGTCACAAATGCGTCTTTGCGCAGGCATTGTGATGGATCTGGCTGCCGCAGACGCCTGCTTCATTGCCTTGTACCCAGTACTGTGTTTTGATAGTATTTTGTCACAGCACTGCTATTTCAAACCAAACAGCTTCCCGTTTGTAGCTGGCTTACCTGTAAGTAGCTGCATGCTCTTTTGTTTGTTTGCTTTTTGGGAACAAAAGCAAAAAAGCACTCCAATGGAGAACGCAAACTCTCAAGTTCCATGGCGGGGTGCACATCTGTGTAAACAGGTGCAAAATCAAATGATGGAGGACTGGCATCATGGTAGGGATCAGTAACAAACACCCAGTCCTCTGCTGTTCTTGGCTCCACATCCTCTTCATCATCATCGCTGAGTGATAAGTCAGCATCACTGTGGCTGGTATCGAAATCCTCCGAACCAACTTCGAAATCTTCATCACTCCCGTTGTCGCTCTCCACGTACGTTGCCATGTTTAGCTTTCACTAAAAATTATATAAACTACAACTAAACAAGTAAAACAAAAAATAATAATTTAAAACACTATATACTTGAATGGCTTCCCGCAATATATCTCAGTCTTCTAAACACCCGCAGGTAGATTGGAATCGCTACATGACACGCAATTGGATAAAAATGTCACCTGACCCTCCCCCAACTTTCATTGCACATTCCACAGTACTAGCACTGCCTTAGAGAATGAAACCTGAAACACTAGACTGAGAAAGCGATCGTAGAACAGAATGGGAAACTTGACGTACGCATGTACGGCATATTACTGTAAGTGGGTTTTCATTTGTCGTACATGCATTGAAGTGGTTAAACATACTTAAAGTGTGTTTGTTCACGGTTATTACTGTGTTTTATTGTCAGGTTGTTAATGCAGTAACACTTAACGTTTAATGAAATAAAAAAATAATCCCAGTGATAGGGAAAACTATTACAGTTACTATTACAGATTTATTTGTCAAAATGTAAAATATAGTGAGGTCCCTTTATAACTTTTTGAAATATGACCATTTATGAACCCCAGTAAGTGCAGTAAAAGGTTAGAGCTTTTTTTGTCATGGGTGTTAGTAATGACCCTGTGTCCTGCAGGATCTGCCTGACTTCATGTTACAAAATTGCAAATCACACAAATATCAATGACGTCTCTTGGCTCTGACTAGTGCAAACTGTGAGCTATGTTATTCATCAGCGTAATAAAGAATGAGGACCATTGTGAAGAAAAAATTCATGTGTATATGGAGGGTGCATAATGGGGCACAGTAATATTTTCCACCACAGGGATGGAGAGCCTGATGTTAACAATGGGGTGGCAGAGCCCCGAGCATACAGGCCTTTGTTCACAAGTGGTGGAAAGTCTGATCTAGCCATTGTGTATTCTCTTTATAAACCAGACCACTTTTTAATATCTTAATGGTTTGATGGATTGTGTTTTAAACTGATTGAAAATGCTTGAAGAGAGGCAGTTGAAATGTGATTAAAGTTCTAATCCTTGGGATGTCATGCTGTTGAAACTGCTGGGTAACACTCTGCTTAGAAGGACCAGAACTTTAGCAAGCCATAAAGTGTTTCCTCAGAGGAGCTCCGAGTGGATCAGTTAGTTAAGGGATCCTGCTTCACAGTACAATCCACAGATAAAAACCCCACTGCTTTATAAGCCACTTCGGGCGTCATTTACTAAAGGTTATTATGCGATAACACGGGTGTTATCCATGGATACGACGCGTGCTAGATAATCCCGTATTTATCAACCACGATAAAGCGCGCCTTAAAAATAACACAATGGGTATATTAGCAGCTACTGAATATGCAAAATGAATTGCTATGCAAAAGAAAAATAAAATGGTCATCACTTATTATGCAAACAAAAAAAAAGACATAACTGTTTTCAGACAGAGATAATTGAAACACGGTAATATACATACACATAAGGAAATTGGGTTTACAATCACAACAGCACATAATATCAAAGAAGGAAGTGTTCTCCTAAATCACATACCTGCATACAGTGCACTTTTATTTCTCCACACAATTTGGGCACAGCTATACCATTACCTGTGTCAGCTGGCACTGGGGTCGATACCTTCTGCATGCCTGCTTTTACTTCAGTACAAATAATTCTGTACCTTCACAGCATAACCGATTATCACTTTTCTGTACAAAATTATTATTTGTCTAGCTACAATAGATTATACAGTAGGCTATGTACAGTATAGTTACTCCTAGTTATTATTACCTGTGCATTTCTTGCAATTGGTGTCTGTGAGATCCACGTTGTAAAACACGTGAATGGCATTTCAATGTACAGAAATGCATTCGTGAATGATTCATTGCTGAAATGTGCCACCTGGTCTAATTGCAAACTCAACACTTCGTTGTATTCACAGTTTCATTAATGTAGCGTAAGGGCTGCAGACTGATCTAATCAATGATGGATAAAGAAAAGAATAGTCTACTATACTGTATCGAAATGCTTTTTATACTGTATATACTGTACAGCCATGACAGTGTCTAGGTAGGATTGTTTATAACTTTGTATTTACTTATTTTTGCGATCCTGCCTTTCAAACGCCATTATATTTAATACATATATTTCTTAAAAGTCAAGAACTGACAAATGAGTATCTCAATAGTCATCATTTCGTTAAGATGCGCCTTCTCTTCTGTGATAAGACATGTCTTAATATGCTCGTCATTTCCATAGCACTCGTCTTAATAAGAGTCATTCACATTAGTAAATACCAGCTTATTTATAGTTTTAAGACACGTGTTATGGGATTGTGTTAACACGCGTCTTATGGCTACTTTTAAGAACCTTTAGTAAATGAGGCTTCATGTCAATTCCACTGCAGATTTATGCATTTTAATTTACCATTGATTTAAATGCCAGAATGTTGGTTTTGCACCCTGTCAATAATGGCTGTTTGTCATTGTGTTTATTAAAGTACAGTGAAAGCATATTGAACATGGTAAATAATAGGTACAGCAGGTATTGTAAAGTATTGTTAAAATCAATTAAAAAGGTGAAATGCATAGTACAGTATAAGAATAAGAAAAAGTACAATGAAGGGCAAACACACTATAGGCAAAAGGTTAAAAGACTCAACCCAACTATAATATAATGCAATGATGCAAGTGACTCTAAAGAATGTCAATGAAACACACTCTTCATGCATTAAATACATTCTCAACAAAGAGCTTGCCTCAGGTGCTCTCAAGGTGATATGAAGCCTTTTTAATATTAAATAGTTCTTCTTTTTCATTAAACAAAATGATTCTGTGTTTTATCTGTGTACCATCAAGGGATTTTCTTTCTTTGAAAACAATGGGGGATCTGGGGGCTGCTTCAACCATAGAGGCTTTGGGATACATTATTTAGATGCTTGCTATGAAATCCGGGCTAATTTTAACCAAGATTTCTTTTAACAACACACAAAATATACCAGTAACAGATAACACAGAAATGAAGGGTACGAATACGGGCTACTGCTACTAGAAATTCTTTACAATCTCCAAAATCAGGAGACTTCAATTCTAATCCTAAACTTGAAGACAGTGCTGAAGTGAACTGACCTAGGAAGTGAAACAGTAACAGCCTTTATAGCACGTTCATGCATGAAATATTGAAAATATTGAAACATATAGCTATGGCCAAAAGTTTTGCATCACCCTATAGAATTAACTAATTTTGCTTCATGTGGAATAACACCTGCTGAATAATTGAACATATTGAATTACATACCGCTTTGTAGTTTTTCAGACACTTAATGAACAATGTGACATCTCATACTCTAACTTCTGGTACACTTTTGCTTGGTTCCTCTTTTTTACTGCAGGCCCCAGTGAGCTTGACCTGAGTTTGCTTGTAGATTCTGCAGACATGGGCTCAGACTTTGAAGAACAGGTAATGACATTCTCCTTTGTTATTTGATTTCCCATCAGCTCCCTGATGACTCCTGTCTCCCTCTGATACAGTTTTCATAAATTACTGCCGTTTTATTCTTACTGCCTGTAGCTAATTTGTGAAACTCAGTTGAAGACACACAAAGCTGCAAACATCAACACTGCAACTAATACGTATTTGCGGTATGCATAAATATTGAATGTAATCCTGTTAGTGTGTGTGGCAGATGATTTGAAGTCACAGAGGTCTAGAACATCTGCTGAACAATGGGGCTGCACTATGACTGTATTTGTATTGTATTGAATTGAAACAGTCAAGCAAAGTCAAGCTTGATAATATACAACACATGGTTTCAAGACAGAAGCAGATTCATAAATAAGTAATAACATTTAAGTTGTTGAATACAGCTGTATGCAAACATAACAATTACTGTTGCGTGGTTTTAATAAAAAGTGCAGCGCCTGTGTTATTTTCCTTGCTCTATGGAAACATTCAGAGGCACGGTATGAATGTGTTTTAAAATGTAAAAGTGTCGTTGTGTTTTCTTTATACTTTTCCATGTTCAGTGCATGGCCAACACCATAGAACGGGGTCATAAAGTATGTGTCCAACACATTAAAGTTGAAGCCACCCTTTATAAAACATGCTAATGCAGCTATTGCAGGTCGGTGTGTTTTTTATATTATGCTCAAGACATCTTGGCAGTAGGTTCCAGATATCCAAATACTTTGATAGTTGATTTGAGCTTTGAGATGAGCTAATGACTTTCTAGGCAGAAGGCAATTTGTTATAAATTAATGAGAAATTATAACATTTACATTTAAATTGCTTAGAGACTTATTATAATATGTTAGTGCTTTTATCACACCACCCTATTATTATAGCAGGTGAAAATCCTCCTGTTTAATATACACTGTCTGTTTTGAGATATCAGTCCTTCAGATATTCTTTCAGAGCCTGTAATTGAGCTGCTTATCTTCATTCGTCTTTCTCGAACATGGTGCTTGCCCTACTAATATACAGGATCCCGGACTGTATCTATTTAACCCTTTCAGGACCAAGCATTGGGATGCTCCCCCAGGACCAGGCGTTTTTTGGCGTTGACTCTCTTCCTATAAAAATGAAATCTGGGGACATATAAAGTACTTCAGAAACCATACAAACTTTTTGCTTATTTTTTTTCAATATTTTTTTTTAAAAAGGTATTTTTTATTATGTATTCTGCTTAGAGATACAGGTATAAAAACACATTATTGTGTGACCCAAGGGAACTTACAATACTTCCTGAAAGTTTTGTTGAAAAATATTGACGTTTGGGCAAATTACATGACATTGTTTCACCCTGAGTGATTGTAATGACATAATACACGTTTATTCTCAGGGTCTTTATAAACAATAATGGACACTACTCTTGATTATTTTCTCAAAATAAATATTTATAAATAAAATAGTTATTCATTCCATTATTATCAGTAATAAGTAAAACAAGTACCAGATACATTTAGTTCATGAAATGTTTTCTGTGTATATCCACTCATTTCTTGATATTTATATATTAAAACACATAATTATAATTATAAGTCAAGTAATCAGATTCACAGTGTTTCCCTTTTTTTATTCGCTCTAAACAAGTGAGGTTTTGTTTCTGATTTTGTCTCTGCGGGCTGCTGTAAACTGTCTCCGCCCTTTAGACACTAGTGACATCGCACAAAAAAAACTATCAGGAAGTGAACATCAGTCCCTCCCGTATCCAATGATATGTGTTTCAAGCCTGTACTGCAAGGTACGGTGGCCCTGTAAGTCATCAAAACGAAATGTCGTGTTTACAAGATCGTGGTCCTAGAAGCCCACTTCAGTATGATTGTGTTAACACGGTCCTGGTCCTTAAAGGGTTAATGTGATACCATGGGACTAAGAACGAATACTGTTTTTCCCATGTATGCAGCACAGACAGTTAGGTTTGACCTCACAGTTGATACTGGTGCTCAATGCCCAAAAAGTGCTGCAGTTTCCTCCTTCACTGGCAGTAAAACTTAGCTACTGTAACATTAAAGAAAATTGCACAGAGAATTGCAAAGCCACAAATTGCTGTAACACCCCCCTATAATGTGTAAATCAAAGAAATATGTTATAAATAAAGATAAAGGGTTCAGAACCAAGATATAAAAATGACATTTTACTTCAGGTTCAAACATAAAACTAGAAAAAGTAGAGTACTTACAGTAGATACTGGTTATCTTCGTGACTTGAGAGTCAAATTCCTAAAACATTAGCATGACTATCAGTGAATAAGACTGCAACATCATGGCAAAAACAAATCTGTTTCTTTCTATTCAAAAATAAGCAAATATACATATTGTACACAAAAAACTTAAATACCATTTTTAGTACATTTTTCAGACATGAAAGGGACAAAAATTACCCTGTAGTTCTTTATGGTTGGCCTCAGGTCAAGAGTAAAGAGATGTGCTGACATGCCCATGACTCTTTAAGGCAGTAATATCTGGGGACTAAGAGTCCTGACTCTAAATCTAAAACCCTTCCTAGCCATTGATTAATTTTGTAACTCCCTCAGCACTGAGCTTAAAATGGAAACCTCTTCAGAATGAGAAAATGGGAATATAAACAGTTTCACTTAATGGGGCCTCACATTGCACTGTAATATTACTGACGAAATACACCGTGTAACAATTTTTTTTTTTTTTTTGGTTCCTGGGTAGTGTTATTTCCTAATTGCTTATGCCTCAAAAGTATAGAAAATGGCTATTATTCCCCACAAACTTTGCTTTTGTGACCAGGACAGTGATATTTTGAAATGTACCTATTTTCCAGAACATTCCAGATAGATTCAGTGCTGAGTAAACTTGGAGTAACTTCTAGAACGTTCTAGAACTTTCCAGTAATATAAATAGTAGTATAAATACAGGGGCCTTAAGCCCACCAGTTCAGTTTAGTTCCAGCTGCCTAAGTGGATACATATCTGCATTTTTCTGAGATGGCATCAAGGTCATAGGAGACTTCAAAATGGTGGCATTCCTGATGGGTCTCCAAGGCGGTTTTACCAAGCTATCTTTGCTTGCTTCCTGGGCAATCACAAGGCCGAAAACTATGTGGAGCTGGTTGAGACTCTGGTGAAGAACTACGGCACAATGGGCTGTAGGATGTCCCTCAAAGTCCATATCCTTGATGCTCATCTTGATAAATTCAAGGAGAACATGGGAGCGTACTCGGAGGAGCAAGGCGAGCGCTTCCACCAGGATATACTGGACTTTGAACGCCGCTACCAAGGACAGTATAACGAGAACATGATGGGAGACTACATTTGGGGGCTGATTCGTGAAAGTGATTTACAGTATAATCGTAAATCTCGTAAAACTACTCACTTCTAAATCTTTTGTAGTCATTTTTGTATTACTTTAGTATAAATACATGTTAATTTGGATTCATATGTTGTTTTTTTCTGACTTTATGTAAACGAAAAGACACAAATTCGCCCGTTTTCTCATTGGAAATAGGTAAATTTCAAAATATCACTGTCCTGGTCACAAAAGCAAAGTTTGTGGGGAATAATAGCCATTTTCTATACTTTTGAGGCATAAGCAATTAGGAAATAACACTTACTACCCAGGAACAAAAATTGTGTTACATAGTGATATCAAACATCCATGTATTTGTAGATTCAGCATTAGAATATGACCAGGGTAATGGAGCTAGAAAATATACATACTGTCGATTTATATCCGTTATCTAGCTCTGTATCTGTCTCTACAGTATGTCTATTTGTATATCTGTCTGTCTATCCTACCGCGTTGCGCATTGAATTGTGCTGCACTGCATATGGAATCAGCATTTCGTAAAACGTTTTAAGCTACATAATGCCTAAATATATGCCTTTTGTTGAAAGCGTAAAAAACACTTTGCATCACTTTAAATTTAAATATATACCGAGCATCAAAAGAAACTTATCACTATTATAACACATTTATTTTTGAAAAAAATAAGGTATATAAATGATGGACATTGACAAAATGTTTTTGGTTTCTTTTTAATCACTCGATCATTCAGCCTTGACCATGACACGCTTGAGTGACTGTGACTGAAGCATATGCACTTAATCACCTAATTAGTTAGACAGTTGATTGGACACTGGATATGGAGTGATATCAGCTGCTGAATTGCAAGCTTGAATAAAAGAAATAAAGAAAATCACAGAAAAAAAAAAACAATATGCCAGCGCCTTCGTGCAATCGGCATGTTGGAGGCTGGACTAGGGCAGCGTACTGTGGCTTGTCATCTTGGGTGCTCACAGCCAGCAATTTCAAACCTGGCGAGACAGTATAACCACACTCTGTTAATGACAGGCCACGAACTGGGAGACCAAGAGTCACAACACCTGCCCAAGATCGACAGATCATTTTGTAGCATCTTCGTGATGTCAATTGTTAATCAGCACAATAAAAAGTCACTGCACCTGCTCTAAAACAGAGTTTGTCATTTTTCGATCACATCTAGTGAATTTGATCCAAATATAAGTGATACGTTTCTTTTGATGCTCAAATATAAGTGATACGTTTCTTTTGATGCTCAGTATACATTAACAGGGCTTACATGGTTACATCTCCTTAAGGGCAATAAGTATTTGCGGTATTGATTTGCAAAAAAAAAAAAAAAATAGTAAAAAAATATTTCCATCACATATATCTTTTCCATATCCCCTAATATACTAATAATGTAGATGTCAATGTTGCTGGTTGGTTTAGTAGCATATACAATATACAGATAGACACTGATGTCTTCCTCACATTAAACACAAACCTGAGGTTACCTTTATATATAAGCAATTTGACTCGAAGTACAGACAGCAGAATCATTCAATGGCAATGCAGAAGGGTGCTACTTAAATTAAAAATAGCATTACCCGATTCATTGCAGACATTTATTTTCGTAATGTAATAACTGAATGAACCTGAATGAACGAAAGTCCAAACCTGTTTGTCTTTATTTTAAACAGATTGGGCAGACAGATCTCAGGATGTCTGTTTAACTCGGCCTTTTTGTTGGCTTTAGAAAATCTCAGATCATGACTGCTTAAAGGGTATTGGACAACCTACAATGGAACCATCCCCACTGATATTAACCCTCTATTAAGCTGTTTAGTACCTTACAATGCTTTATGGAAGGGTATGAAGCATCATTACTGTGTCTAGCAATCTCAACCGATCCCCTTGCAAACAGGGTCAATCAAATCCCACAATCAATTATAAAGATATACAAAAAAATAAATGTGCAAAATTATATGGCAAATGTTATGGAGAACAAAAACATTAAAACAACATTTTTATTTGACTTGAACATGGCTGTCTTTCATGTTTGGCAGGCTGAAGACCAGGCAACAATATATGGAGATTTTAACTTGGAAGGTGAGTTGATGTTTTGGTTTCTTTTGTTGTTTTTTTTTAGCTTTAAATATATATATATATAGTTTAAAATTGTTTTAAAAGTACATGAAACACAATTGTTTTCATCGTATCATATGGAATAGGGGAAGTGTATGGTTTGTGTATCAATAAATGATAGAACTGTTTAAAAAAAACATGCATACTCATTTTAGGAAATAAAAAAAACAACAAGAAATATACTGCCCTAATGTTTTCTATTTTTACAGAGGAACTGAAGAAATTAAAGATAATCTTTGTGCTTGGTAAGTACAATGCATATAAATATATTACCAATGGAAACTTAAAGTACTGGTCTAGCTCAAAAACGTCCTGAAACACATTAGAAGAGTACAGTACTATTATATGTCCTTGAAGTTGACATTTTTCACGTGGTAAATTAAACTAATGTAAATTGAGGTTAATCCTCCTGTGTCTGGAGGTTTGATTGGATAGCGCTATAGAACAGAACTAACACAGGTCTTCATGTTTTGATTGAATCCACCCTTGAGACATATTTAAATTGAAACCAACAGAGATGTGCCTGCCTATCGCCATGCTGAGGGAAGCAATACGTTTCCTAGAAGCCGGTAATACAGGCATCAGTAGGGTTGATGGAGTCTCTGTATCTCTCCAACAGCTGCTCAGGACACTGGTGCATTAAAAACGGCAAATAAAAAGTATGGAGCGCCACAGTATCTCAGCTAGCAGCCTGTCCTCTGTGACGTTGTGGCGTGCAGGAACGGCACTCTGTTAGTCGCTTAATGTATTATATTAATGCTACAGTTGATGCAGTAGTCCTGCTTCTGGGAAAGGGAGTTGTGGCAAGCAGAGATTGCGTGCAGATCTCTGAATGGCATGACAATAGTGCTGAGTGTGCAAAAGGCTAAGCTTAGATCTGCCAGGCTGTATTAGTTTGTCAGCTTTATAAAAGGACAATATCTTTCATAAACACGTCAGATAATACCCTTCTTTGGTGTCATCCTTTGGTCTAGCAGTGATCTAACCATTAGGTCTATAATATTGAAACAAGTGCAAAGACAACAGGAATTGTATAAACCTAGTAACTTAGAACAACAATAGTTGAACTGGTTGTTTTTATAATGTTACAATTGTTTTATTACTCTCAGAAAATGTGCCCTGTGCTTTTGCCCATTGTCCTCATATTTGATATTAAAACATGGAAACGTGCTGTTGAATTGTGCTGGATTTTATCCAGTGACAAGGATATTGTGGATTTGCCTGCACATAGACATGACCCCTACATGTGAGACAATATTACAATCTCTTTGAAGATTATTAAATGGAAATCCATTTCATGATTTTCTGTCATTATTTTTTTATCCTTGGTTTGCTGCAGCGAGCTGGTCTCCTGCCATGCAAAGGCGGTCCCTGTTCAATATGAAACATTCCTATTGCTTCACTTGACTATTCCCAGCTCTTGCAGGAGGGAGTCCTAAACATTTTTAGTTTTTGATGCTTGAGTCAAGAAGCTCACCGTCTTCAGAATTTTGTCAACAGCCTAATTAACCCCTGCAATTGCATTCCCCAGGTTAGGTTTCTGAAGGAGGCTGGCTGGTTAAACAGCTCTGTACCTAAAACACATTTGAAGTTATGGCTGCTGTCTGCTAATTGAAATGATACAATACTGGTATTTCATTCATTTATTTAGGAATTATTTACCCAAAATAGCCCAACTAAGAAGCATCATCTAATTTTCATTGAGGTCTAGCTTTAACCTAGTGTTATTCATAGTGGGATTGCTTTAAAGGGGTTTATATCCCCAGGGTATCACTAGGGTGTCCTTTTTCCATCTCCACAATATTGCATGGATAAGGCCCCTTTTATCTTTGATGCTGAAAAACTGATTCATGCTTTTATTACTTCTAGGCTTGATTATTGTAATGCACTTTTATCTGGAGTTTATACGAGAGTTATAAACAAGTTGCAATATGTGCAGAATTCTGCCACCCGTGTTTTAACCCATACAGCTCAGGAAACATATTACACCTGTGCTTTTTAAACTACATTGGCTCCCAATACGATTCAGGGTTGACTTTAAGATCATGCTCCTCACGCACAAGTCGCTCCATAGCACTGCACCAGGATATCTGCACAACTTGCTTCGTGTCTACTCTCCTGTTCATACTCTCCGGTCTTCCAACTCTGGTTATCTTTGACCACTTATTACCAAGCTACAGTCCATGGGAGACAGAGCCTTCTGTAGAGCAGCTCCTTACCTCTGGAGTACACTACCCAGCTCCAAGAGAGACTCAGAGACTGCTGAGAATTTTAAAATCTGCAATCTCAAAACACATCTTTTTAAACTAGCTTTCAAGGATATGTGTTAATGCTGTCTCTTATTTTGTTGAATGTGTTTTTATTACTGTATTTTATCTTGCCTTATCATTTGTTAATGCTGTCTCTTACTTTGTTGGATGTAATTTTTTTTGCCCTGTCGTTTGTTATCTTGTCTTTCATAAGCTATGTTAAGCGCTTTGGGATTGGAAAGGCACTTTATAAATAAAATGTATTATTATTATTATTATTATTATTATGATGTCCAATCCACTCAACCTGCCTCATTTAAAAAATATAAAGCACAAATGTGAATGTAATATGATTACTGACGTTATCATGCATGTAGAATTAAAACACTCTATTGTTAATGGAAAACAGATGGTAAGTGACTCGGGCATAATCCACTTACATTTAGCCAGTTCTTAGGCTGGGATCATCTTAAGCATTTTAATGCATTACCCCTTACTGCTTAAGAAAATGAGATAGTTTTGAGCTTTTTGAGCTCTGGTGCTGTTCATGTGGCTGTCCCTGAGAATATTTGATTTTAATTAAAACAATGCTGCAATGAGACTGAAGTTAAATCCATGGCCCACGATTTAGCTCAAGTCATACCTGCCAGTTAAAATATACATGGAAACAGTGCTCTCATGCGACTATTCAGTTGCCACCTAACAGCTTTTAGTATTCCTCTTTCTGTATAATTTGATTTGTCTCTTGAGTTGACAGCTCAGTGTTTTCTCTTCTCTAATGACAAGGTGGGCCTGGCTCTGGGAAAGGAACACAGTGTGAAAAGATAGAGGAGAAGTACGGTTTCACTCACCTCTCCACCGGAGATCTCCTCCGCAATGAGCTGCTCTCAGACACGGAGAGGAGCAGATTCATCAAAGACGTCCTGGAGCGTGGAGAGCTTGTACCCATGGTAAACAACTTGCAATCATTCACACGTTCATTCACCATTCAGCCAAGATGCAGGCGGTCAAGCCACACAGAGACTGGGATTTGAACCCTCCATCAGTCAGGTCTTTGGTTCTCAATCTCAACACTCTTAAGATATTCTAGGTTTCAAGTGAGATGAACGTACTGTTTTTTTAAAAGACTGCTGTTTCCTCTGAAGCTCAATTCTTGACAGTTGGTACACTATAACTAGCTGTTAAATAAGTTACATTCTTTAAAAAAGCTATTACTAAACATTTCTTGCAGTGTACTACAGTAAATGTCTCATCAAAAAAGAAATTCAGTTAGCTTCCAAAACACATTTGAAATATAGTTCACATATCTTACTAGTACATGTTTATGATGTGGAATATGCTTTGCTACAGTAGAACCTATGTGTGTGTGCATGTGTCTGCTAATTACAGCTTAAATGTGATTTATTTATAGTTGATATGTTTGCCATACATTTCTGTTATTGTAGAAGCTTCCTGCTTCCCCGTTGCTTGACAGTTCCCAGTCGCTGGGTAAATGATAGAATTGAACAGACCTGATTTGTAGATTGCATATCGTTGCATTGCATCATTGATTATTTTGTGTTGACACATGAAAACCGCGTTCCTGTAAGGCATGTCTGCTGCATCATTTTGCTTTCTTGCTGAGAACATTCAGAGTGGAGGTAATAGGTAGCAGTCCTC
The DNA here is from genome assembly GCF_902713425.1 of Acipenser ruthenus. Taxonomy (NCBI): domain Eukaryota; kingdom Metazoa; phylum Chordata; class Actinopteri; order Acipenseriformes; family Acipenseridae; genus Acipenser; species Acipenser ruthenus. The sequence goes on along the minus strand of NC_081198.1, from coordinate 6,675,950 downwards.
CACAGCTTTACAGTTTGCTTACGGGAATGTTGTTCCCTAGTCTCTGGAACAAAAGGTCAGCCCAACCACAGCTTGTGGCACAGAGGATGTTTTTTGGTTCTGCAGTGTATGTACGGATAGAGCAGGTGCAGTGTACCATGAGGTGGTGCCTGAGAAATTATTTGTCTGGCAGGCGGGATATGTTACCAGCTTCCCTCTGCCAGTAAATCATTCAGATCATGTGGAGCGCATCAGTCTTGAAATGACAGGATGATGTGCTGGGGATATCAAGGTCCCTGGTTAAAATCCAACAATCGCCAACTTTTGTAGGTTAATTACTTTATGCCCCAGTTCTGTAATACATTACACTGGAAGGCATTAAAGAGAAAAAGAGCAATTATAATTGGTGCAGACAACCACAGCGGGGACAAAAACTAATCACACACAGAGAATAAGAACCACCAGGTAGGTAGGCGAGAATAATAAAGCAATTTAAAATGTATTTGTATACACCTATACCTTTTTAATTGATTGAATATTGTTTTACTTTAGCCTGAAATATCACATCAGGTCATGGTGTTTGTGTTTTTATGTTACAACAAACTATTCACCAGGTGGTAACAGGGGAATCTCGTTTTTAATTTCAAATATCAAAATCATAAAAAAAGCACCTCTCTGCTTTGTCAGCATTTTGAAAGCTTCTCAAAGTGGAAATCGTACAGATGCTGCTTTGTCGTTCCCTTGTCACAGGAGATGGTGCTGGAGCTGGTGAAAGAAGCCATGGCTGCCAGTTTGGACGGCACGAAGGGGTTTCTGATTGATGGTTTCCCGCGAGATGTGAGACAGGGAGAAGAATTCGAACTGAAGGTGTGCATTGAAGAAATTTAGAAAGCGCAGAACTCAATAGCTTAAAAGGGCGGCTGGGCACAGCTTTTACATCTAAAGATAAACTGCATCTGGGCCTGGGCAATAGTTAAATGGGAGCCCTCCCAGCCGTACAAAGCATTGGTTGGCTGTAATGCTAATACCCCTGTATTCTTTCAACAGCCATAAGTTTTCCGCTGCATTGGATATAGGTTTGCAGCTATGCATGAGTACCACAGTGACACCATCTGCCGATTAGTTACAGCAACTCATCCTTGTGCCTTATCTGATTAAACATGACAAGGATTAGAAGGCTGGAACAGACGGTGTCTGGCTTATTACATATTGAAGTCACGTAACTGTTCCTCAATTTCTAATGCTGTGGGGAAAGAACTCCTTGCCCTCCCAAACAAATGAACTCTCAAGAGATGCGGAATGTAATAAATAAGCTGAAATCATTACAGCAGCCGGGCCCCTGTGTCTCACAATGTGAACAGGCAGCCTTCATTATCAGGGACTGGAATAGAAAAGGGGGATCCCACGACCCCGTAGATGAGAAGCAAGCATTAGCAATCTGAAATATGTCAATATATTTTGCCCCCCGATAGACTCCTAACACTGGCTGGCTTGTTCATTTGCTTTCCTATTAACCCCCTGCAGATAGCAGAGCCAAGCCTGGTGCTTTTCATGGACTGTTCCACAGAGACAATGACTAAGCGCCTGCAGCGGAGGTACCAAGCCAGCCCAAGCAGTGACAGCTGCAGGGACACCATCCGCAAGAGGGTGGACACCTTCCGCCAAACTACAGGGACCGTCGTTACCCACTATGAGAGCAGGAGACTGTCACACACGGTGAATTCACTTTCTATACCCTCTCCTTTATGCATAGCAAGCTCTGCAGTGTTCATTCATTACGGCTGTATGAGGGACTTCGCTACTGTGCAACATGTTGCAAAGTTTAAAGCTCCTTCTATCTAAGAGACTAAACTGACAATAAATCACACTCCCCAATTATGTGTGCCTGTGCAAGTAGATCTAAATAGTTTTAAAATTATACCAAAATATACACAGCAGTTACAATGTGGCACTTACACTGGCTAACATGCCACATAAGTTAATGTACTGATTACATAAGCATAAGTTTAAATAAGCAATTCACAGAGAATGTATAACTTATTTCTGTATTATTCCATTAAATTGACTTGAATGTGTACTTTTACAGATAGATGCAGAAAAAACTCCTGCTGAAGTCTTCCTGCAGGTGTGCACAGCGATAAATTCTGTTTTCTGAGGCAGCCCAGGGATCACGCCATCCCTTCCATGAACAGCGTTTTCAAGCCGCTCTGGGTTCACATGCACCCCACAAGTCACAGCAGCTCTCCTCAACATTCTATCAGTAGAAGCCTGGGACATCTTTTGGCAGTAATGCATGTTGAGTTCACATCTTGGAAACTGTTGATAAATGTTCTAACAATGACTACAAAAAAAAAAAAGTATTACACCATTGTGTTGCAAAATTCAGATTAGAAGTGTACCCTGAATATAGCTTGCACATATATTCACCATCCAACTCAAGCCTACTAAAAAAAATTAAAAAGTCTCATTGTAAATAATTATACAGCCAAGTTTTTGTTTTTTTTTGAAAACTGAATGTAAATGGTGTGAAGTAGTATTTTCCATTGACAGGAAACATAATTACCAGGGAAAGGAGTGTAAGTGTTAGTAGAGATCTAAAGTGATTTTAACAAATATATTCAGAAAGATCCCTAAACAAGCTCACTTCGCTCACATTGTTACTGACAAAATCTACACTCGGTATAGTCTTTATACACTATAAACTTATACAAGTCATACTCCTCTAATAAAAGTATTTATAATGGTTATATTAACAACACAATTGCTAATGTAGCACTTATAGCAGTCATGTTGAAAAGGGAACAGGATTCCTTACTGATTGAAAAATACCAAAAAAAAAAAAAAAAGGTAGTGTTAATCAACCTTTGGGTTGGTACTTCATCTGTGCAAACGAGTTGCATTGTTCAGATTCCTTAGCGTATTTATTAACACACAGGCTTATTTTCAAATGCCTCCTATGCTGTGGAAGACTGTTTTGGAGGGGGTACATAGGTTAGTACTGTAATCTTGTTCCTCACTTAAGTGTGTGCGATCTGTACCATCATGTAAAGCTGACAGACCCTGCGTGTGCTCTCCTGTCTGAAGGATGGCATCTCTAACACAACCAGACTGCTGTGCCGGCTGAGTATTCCCAGGGTTCCCTGGATTCAGCATGCAGCTCATCATTCTGATAAGCAGAGAAATCAAATCTCCCTACCAATGGCTATGTATCTTGATCCCAATTATGTAATTCTGCATGCTCATTATACCTAGTTACTCTTCTAGAAAACATACACCTTATGTTTGCATGTAGTACTTTGCAGATTCACTGCTTATCAGCCTGAATGGAAACTAGTACGCATTTCATATTCATTGTTGCAGATTTAAAAATAATAAAAAAAATGTCTGCTCTTGAAGCACTCTTTATTTGTTACATCCAAACATACCAGTACACTAGAATTTTCTTCCACAATTGGCAATATAAACTTCCCCACCTAGCCATACCACATGTAGCAGAGGCTTTTTTTTTTTTTTTTTTTGAAATACCAACCCCTCTCCTAATCAATACCATTTCTACTATCCTGCATGTGTGTTGCAAAGCCTGTGAAGCTCATCTGTATAAGAGGATCAGGTGAGGGAGCCATTCCAGCCTCCTAATGACCAAATCCTAGAGGGTTTTCACAGAACCCATTTCTCATTCCTGTCTGATGATCTCCCCCTTTGCCAGTCTGCAACTATTACACTATTACACCACAAACAGAATTGGTTTTGTTTTTTTAAACAATGCCCTTACCCTTTGCCGTATTTACAAATTAAGATTCCTTTATTGATTTCACATTATTCTGTTCTTTTAATTTTTATTGTTTTGCTTTTTAGAAAACCTGAACACCACATTTGGACCAAAATAACAGTAATACCATTTATGGCAACTATATAAAAAAAATTTAGTTTTTTTTTTTTTAGTAAATTGGCTTTGCTCCAATAGAATCAAATCACAATAGTAGGTGACATTTTCATCTGGGGTGACGACCAAAAGTCTGGTACACAATCCCGTGGAGTCTGCTTGTTAAGTCACTTACTTTACTGGCGTAGAACTTGGAAATGTCAGGCACCTCACGGATATGGGAATTGAAAACCCAAATACTTGCAAGCCATGTGGAAAGCATGTTTGCCTGTTTAAATTAGCAGAAGCTGTGGGTGTCTCTAAAGTACTCAATTTCAGCAAGAGAATTATTGACTGATCTTGTCACCTTTAGTGACCTTCATCTTCCAACTTGTTTAACAACTCACCACTTTGTAACACATTTAGTACAACAAAGTAGGGTCTGCTTTGACAAGCTTTGTTTTAATCTTGGAATTTTATATAAACACCAAATCTACATAAAATCTGTATGAAAAAGTTACAAAAACATTTAGTCAAAATACACACATTAAAAAAGTGTAAAAAATATAAATAAATAAAAAAAATGAACAAATTCCTACTGCCTTGTGAGTTAAATGTCCTGTACGAGTTCATCCAGAAGAGACAAAGAAATCTAACAAATTAAATACGAACCGTTCGGAGCTTCTCTATTTAAAACTGGACACATTAGCTCTTAGAATAAGTGCATCAATGTGGCGAGTTGTGTAGTGTGCATTCGTTTAGCCTTTTCCAAGTTTTGCGTACACCTTACAGTGACAAAGGATTCAAATATGTTTTAAGTGAAAGTGTTAAATGGTTAAAACACAAGACAGCATAGGAATGCAGTTCTCACTATTAACAGTGCAAACCCTACCGCTATGGCTTACATCATTTGTGTTCTAAGTAGTAGGGAAAAAAAAGCTGTGGATAAATTAGAGGGGTTAATTTCACTAGTTAGCCTAAAACTGGAATAATCACTACCAGTGCCTATAGTTAACAGCACTAACTTGGGTTCACTCCCTATGACTTAATAGGTAACTTCTTTTTTTGGATTTTAAACATATTGCTGAAGTATCATGCACAGTACATGACATCCTGTTCTGCTGAATGCGTGCAATTATTAAGAGGCAGGTATTCAACCTTGCCCTGCGTCTAGCATAACGGAGAGGCAAAAAACCCAGCAGACTCATGCTTTATAGAAAGACTATTTCCACATAGTTTTATTTCCACCGTTCTCCTGACAATTGTACATTAAGAACATACTGTATACACAGATACTGAAGCAGAAAAAAAAATCCAAACCATACAAAATGGTCTAATTGAAGCACAACAAAATCTACTTGTATAAAAGAATGCACGTGAACCTCTGCTCACTGCTGTGACCAATTACCTTGTTTTTCTTTAAATAGATAATAAAAATACAATCTTTTATGGACCATGTGCAGACTGCAAAATTAGGGGATTTATTTTAAATACAGGATGATTAGGCAGTTTTGCGATCAAGTTGCCGTGACAACTGCTACTGCGTAGGCAGAGAGGCTGTGTAATTTAGAGGTGGAATTACTTCAAAGAAACGTTACACAGTTACTACCACTGACTACTTTTTTCACCATAGTTTGTGCACTTCACATGATTACAACATTACACATAGAACAAATAATAATTAAAAAGAAACTTGAGTGATGACTAGCTTTTCTACCCTGCACTTATTGCCAGAAACAATGACACGCAGGGTTTCCTTGCTTGTTTCTTGGTGTAGTGCTTCTGTGTTGGTAGGTAAATTGTTTAGTGAACAAAACTAAACTAAAAGAAACTAAAAAATGTAAAAAGGGATTAAGCAGCTTTTAGTGAACACAGGCCCATGGTGAGACCTCTGCAGGGTCCATTAACATATCTTAAGAACAGATCTGTATTAGCAAACACTGATTGGTTAAAAACCTAGTATGAATCAAAATGTCTGTCCCTGTGCCAAAACCTCTACTTCACAACATAATGGCAAGATATCTCACTGGTTCAAAAATACTTATCTACACCTAGCTATATCATGTTACTTTATGATAATAGACCAACTCTGTCACAGAAGCATTTTCAGTGAAGTAGGTCTACCAGATTGTGAGCTTAACTGAACCCTCACACGTGTTAGCTGATCATCTCCAGGTTCACCAGCATTGTAAAAGGTTCAAAGAGATACCTTTTTCTTTCATTTCTATTGTGTAAGGAATGTTGGTTAGCCTCTGTATTTTGTTATTTGGAGACCTGTAACTGCCACAGGTGAGGTTTGGCTTGGACACCCGTGAAAGCTGCAGTGCCATGGTGGACACACATCCGCACCGAGCAGCACCAGCTTTTCTTTTTCTTCTGATCCAAGCACTGAACTTCTACAATGGAGCTCCATTGTAAATTCCCAGAAGAGGATGGTAAGCCCGCTGGTCTTAGTGTCCGCTTTGCCCGTCATCTATTCGCAGGGAAGTAGTTGGGATCAAGGTAACTGTAGCCGGTGTTTTGGGCCATGCAGTAGTCTCTGTCAAGAAAGGTATCTGCTCGATAGATGGGATCCAGCTGGTGATCTGGCTTGTGGGTTTCTGTTTTATGTAAGCTGTCAACACAACACAAAAAATGCATTATGTGCTGCAAGTTACTGAAGTTTAAATTATTTTGCAATAAACAAACTTTGCTTGTTGACCTGGGTACTGACCAATAAAAACCACAACAGTTAATCGTATTATGCCACAGGCTTCAGATTGATTCTACAGTCACTTTGGCATAAACAAAACCAAGACTATTTAAATAGGAGTTTTAGTGAATGCAACTACGTTTTCACAAAGGTTTTGAACAAGATTTTGTCTAAAAGGAATGCAGGCAAGAAATTATGCAATCTTTCAGTCATTTAATCAAATGTCTTTTTAATGGCCAACAACTCACCAGTCTGAACATCCATCACAGAAATCGACAGAATTATCCTGTGGGCAGTCTTGGCAGTGCCACCGGACTCCTTGAATAGGCTCCACTCCGCAATTGTCACACTGTCAATTAGATTTGTACAACATTTAAGTGTCAATCAAGCTGCCAATGGTCAATGTAAATGACCACAAAGGTGTTTATTTCACATCAAGAAACCATAGCTTTCAATAATGCACACATTGTCTATAAACTACCCGAATAAATAACTTAAAATAGTACCTTTTCTTCAGGAGGTTGTTCTTAATTTTTTTTAAATAAAAATATATAATAACTACTACTTAATACATTTACATCACTGTACACTCTGTAGTGCGTCTTACTACAGATTTCACTACCGGAACACAATATGGAAAAGGTTTAAATTGGACATCAATATCTGCAATTACGCTGAGCTCACCTTAAATCCAAGGTGTTGCACCAGTGCGCTTTCAGCATGGATTTGCTGGAGTTTCAGCTTCTTCATCTTCTTAAGCTGCAGAAGCTCTTTGTACTCTGCTAAATGCCGGTATTCGATTGGAATGCTTTCCTCATCCTGTTAAAATGGGAGAGTTAGTTACACAGTCTGTAAGCCCGACAGGATCATATCTGCTCTTCAGCCAGACGAGAATGATAATTGACTGCACCCACGATACCACAGTGCTTTGAGCAAGCCGGATAGGGTCGCTCTTCTTAAAAAAATTAAATAAATAAATAAATAAATAAATAAATAAACACACACACAGAGTCATAAGGAATCAGAGAAAGCTGCACAGAAAGGGATTTTTCAACACAGTTTACTTGTGAACAGTGTTCTGCACGCACAGCTACCAATGTGCACTGGAATCTTGTACATAACATTATTTTGTCTTGGTGTCTCAGTAAGGCCACAAGGGAGATGTGCGCATTTATTAAAGGTTCCCAAAGACACAAGAGAAATCAACACAATTTAAAATACATAAATAAATCAAATAAAACCTAGTAAGGTAGATCCACAGTGTCCTTCTGCTGCTTCAAAAGTTCTCTTAGCCTAGGATCAAACTGAAAGCAGACATATCGCAGAACATTCAAAACGCTCTCTTTCTACTGTTAGCTAGTAGAGAGACTTCTGGTAGCTCACTTGATGGTCAGGGCCAACCCTTCCAGTGGAGTTCTGGTGCTGAGGGAATAGTACTTCCGCGGAGGCTCCATATACTAGATACACCTTGCTGTTCTCCACAGACAGAACCATGAATTCGATTACCACTGCACCACCTGGCTTGTTAAAATACCAGCTGTACCACTACACCACTTTAATACACCCACAGATCTGACCAACAAGTACAGGCATTCATCACCATGAAGAGCGGCCAAAAACCCAATTAAAAAAGGTGGATATCTTATAAGAATGATCCAAAAAGAAACCAAATTGAAAAGATAAATAAGGCTGCTAGGTTCCCGCTAGCCGCTCGCCACAAGCAAAACATTTTCCCTTCTGGCTCAACTATTTTTCACCAAGTTCGCCACGGTGGCGAAGACTTTGAAAAATGTACTTGTTTAAGACTGCCAGCACGATTACCCTCAACGTGTAGATTGGGCAGCAGTGTGGAGTAGTGGTTAGGGCTCTGGACTCTTGACCGGAGGGTGGTGGGTTCAATCCCAGGTGGGGGACACTGCTGCTGTACCCTTGAGCAAGGTACTTTACCTAGATTGCTCCAGTAAAAACCCAACTGTATAAATGGGTAATTTTATGTAAAAATAATGTGATATCTGTATAATGTGAAATAATGTGATATCTTGTAACAATTGTAAGTCGCCCTGGATAAGGGCGTCTGCTAATAAATAATAATAATAGATGAATCAATACAGACTGTTTAGTTTGATTTCATTACACCCAATGAAAGCCCTTTAGCTTGTTCACGTAAAATGTATGCGACAAACGTTGTGTTTGGCGAGAGGACAGAGGTTCTAATTAGAAACAGTAAGAGGACGGCGCTGCTTGTAAAACATCTTTTTTTTTTTTTAAATGGCATCCAAACAGAAAAATTCTTGACATGTTTAAAAAAAATATATATATGACCGTGATAGTCAAGGGAGGTGAAGCAGTCATGGTTTCAAACATACTCTCTAGTCCCGAAAGAACATTTTCACAGACGGCAAGCCAGAAACACACAGCTTCAAAAGATCACAGCTAAGTTTTGTTTTTTTTCGTTCTTAAAAAAAATCTGATATTTTGGAAATAGTAACAGAGTGGATTAGAAAAAGGAACAATTTAATAAAAAAAATAAACACATTTATTATTTTAAAAAGAAGGATTTGTCTCACTACGATATATTGAATTTTAATGTCAGAATCGGTGCAATATTACTGTCAGTAGTCCCAGGTGAAAGAACACGATAAAAAAAAAAAAGAATTAAACACAGTAGTGGCTGTACAATCCTACTAATTAATTAATCACATTAGTACAAGCTTGTGTAACGACAGCTGTGGTTGGTCAGGTAGGCATTAATATTAATGTACACTAATAGCACTGTCCTGCAGTGGAAAGAAAACCGTGTCATTCAAAATAATGTAAAGGATTATGCAATGCATGAATATCTCTGCAAACCTTTTTTCATGTGGGACTAAGTTTGAAATGTATTAAATGGGAATCAGAGTTATACTGCACTTTAAATATACCGTTTATGTGTATTGTAAAGGGTAGGTTCTGGCATTTAAATATCTACGTGTTTTCAAATAAAATACACGTCTTTTTGCCTTGTGAAACAGTATGTTTAACTTGTTTATAGTACAGTTAAGTGGCTTAAGTTTTTCCAGTCTGGCTACATTTATTTAAGTTACTTTAGCCACAGTGGCTAACTAAATGAAAGTCTTAGAGGGAATGTACGGCTGGCATGATGTCAGGTGTCAGACGACCACAGAGAACTTTGTATTACTTTCAACCCTCCAGAAGTCTGGATGTGGGTTGAACAATTTAAACAGTGTTATGTGAAGTGTAAAAAGAAGTCTTGGTAAGAACAAAACCCTGACAACAGGGAGTTACAGTTAATGCTGAAGTGCCCTCCAGTGGACTACTCCAGAGTCTTCCAAAACATCCACAGCTCCCTAGTAATATCCTACTTTTTCATGGGAATTGTAATACAATTTGGAAAAAGCAGATTCATAAATGTATGCCTTTATAAAAAGCAGGTTTTAGTGTAGCACCTCTGAATATCCCAATTTAGTAAATCCACCCATCAGTGAATGTATATACATTTTTACGTTCAGTAAACATGGTCACATGCTATTGATTTACCAGCGTTTTACTAAATTCACTTCTGGCAGAATGTATAATCAAAATACATCCAATAAGTAAAATCTGTCATGTGTTCAGCTGAAGGCTTAACTCAATCGTCAAGTGTCATATTACAATGGTATTATTAATAATCTGTATCGGAACTGGTATCTGCCAATTATTGAAATGGAATATAGGTAATTGGAATTGGCCGTAAAAATCACAATCATTGCATCCCTATAAAAAACAAAGCTTAGACATCTGCGCCCCACACAGCATACTGTACTGCTGCTTTAGGCTAAATTAAAGCAGTCTTAAAGGTCAGGTTAGCCAGATCACTACCTAAACATAAAGGTCAACTGTTACGTGCTTTCAGCACAACTCGTGGTTGATTTCTGACAGACAAAATGAGCATAAAAAGGTTACTTTTGATCATTTTGCCCACTGCAAGTCATTTTTATCTCCTAAAAAGCATTCAGCAAATCCTTTTAGTATGCCAGGGTTTAAAAATGAATGCATTTCTCAAATGTTCTTGTGGCTTTTATTACATTTGACATTCAAATGATTCATAACCTGCAACTGACTTGTGTTTTTTTTGTTTTGTTTTATGTACAAACCTGCAAGTCCATACTAGGAACAGCAGTGTGGAGTAGTGGTTAGGGCTCTGGACTCTTGACCGGAGGGTTGTGGGTTCAATCCCCAGTGGGGGACACTGCTGTTGTACCCTTGAGCAAGGTACTTTACCTAGATTGCTCCAGTAATAACCCAACTGTATAAATGGGTAATTGTATGTAAAATAATGTGATATCTGTAAAAATGTGAAATAATGTATAATGTGATATGTTGTAACAATTGTAAGTCGCCCTGGATAAGGGCGTCTGCTAAGAAATAAATAATAATAATAATAATAATAATAATAATAATAATAATAATAATTCTAATTATTTACGCAACTGTCAAGATTGATTCAGCTTTTTTAATTCTTTGCAACATTAAAAGACTTTGATGCAAAGACTTGTTGCATTACGCAATGTATTAAATCACACAGTAAACCTCACGTTGTTTTGATGCTCAAAAGACTAAAAATGTCAGAGACAATAGGCAACCGAAGTTACAACATACTCATTTGTGGGCTGTGTAAAAGTAAATCAAGCATGTACAGAAAGCCAAGGGAGATTGTATGCTTGCAGATTCTGAACCAGATTCTTCTAAACCAATACAGTTCTGATTTGAAAAGCCTGGATTACTTACGGAGTCCTCGGTTGCAAGGTCCTGCAGGTTACTGCAATAGCTGGACCTGTCGTCATCGTCATCCATGTACACAGGAGGCTCATAGGAGGTCATGAAAGTGGACGGCCGGTACAGGTGCTTGTTCAGATGGTGTTGTCTTTTGCTGGATGCCTAAAATTTGTATTGCGACATCATCATAGTAATGTTTCTTTTTCAGTACATTAGTAATTCACGTCTTGTTTTTTGCCAGATGATTACTCGATAAATTAAAATTTACATTCAAATGATTCTATTGAATTTCAGCTAACTTTAATGATTTTTGTTTCAAAAGCTTTTGTGCTCAGTTTTTGGAGGTATGTATGTATTTATAGTATTATTGCAGGAGTGCTGTTGGCATGTCAATCGCTACCATTCTAACACTGCTGTGGTCTGTCAGAGAATGAGAACAATTATAAAACCAACACACAACTGTTGTTGTACTTGTTTTTTTGAGAGAACCAGCTATAAAATACATTGCTTCATTACCTTTTTATTGTACATGTACAAGTTGGGAGTCCTTCCTGGTACTGGAATACCAGCTTTTGTCAGTTTAATAAAATACTTCTGCACCCGACTGGCAACCTAAAAAAAAATATATATATATATATGTATTGGTTTACTCTAGGATGCATGAAAAAGTTTGTATTGCTGTTAAGTCAAAACAAATAAAAAGGGGTTTATTCATCAGTCACAGCAGCAATACCCTCCTGGAGGGACCCATTGTAATGATTCTTGATCTGTATTTAAGAATTTCCAACTTAAGGCTTCAGGCAGTTCGCAGAGATAAATCATCACCTACTGTTCACTCCCAGAATGAGAGAGAACCATATGGGAAAGAACAGCTATGTAGAAGTAAATTACTGCCCTATTGTTTCTAATTATTCACCTCTGCAGGTCACTATAAAAGGTCTGCAGGACAGTATATAAATTGGCCTAAACAAGCCATCGTCCTGCAGACAGCAGATTAACACGAGGGCCGTCAGTTTTAAGCTATAGGAAAATATTTTCTAACTGAGCTTTATCAATGTCACTTTTAAAGCTATAAAATTACAAAGCATGTTTCTATAGCTTACATGAAAAAAGTTTTTTCCTGTTTTATGATGAAAAATACAATATAGTATCAGTTCTCCTTGAAGGGCTGAATGCTAAATTGCTTACAAAGCCACCATACGTTAATTTATCTACACTACATCAGAGAACACTATTGATAATATAACGTAAGTGCATCCATGATCTGATTTGAAACTGTAGTGCCAGGCATACCTGCTTCGCTGTCCTGTTGCCCAGTTCATCAGCTATTTTCTGCCAGCGTTTGGACTCTACCTCTTCCGGGGGGAACTTCAGCAGCAGTTGCTCTAACTTTTTCTGTACCAAAATAAAAGCACAAAACGCTATATGAAAAATATAAATTACATTGTAAAGAATGAATAGATCCAATACAACAGCACTTTATTTATGAAGCCGTTTCAGACAAAGCAAACAATAAAAATAAAATAAAATAAAATAAAAATTGATTGCAATAGCGCCAATTAAGAATATAAAGTCATGCACGGAGGACCAGAACAATCTAAAAATGGTAATTAGGAGCATATACTTTGTTTACCTGTTCTTCTACAGTCCACAGCTGGTTAAAAGTTTCTGGTTTACTCTGATCACAGATTCTTCCTCTTATTACCTGCAAGCAAAGTACAAAATGTGCAAACACATTGTTTTCATTATTTGGACAGTACTACTAGTTACAGGTATTCATTTCAAATGGGATTCTCTATGAATTTAGTGGGTATTGGCCAATGTAATTGCAGTACCACACAGCAACACAGTGGCTGAAGTTATATTTAAACCAGCATCTCCTGGTCCCCAGCCGTCTGCTCTAACTTCCATCTAAACTGTCTTAAGGTTTGCAGTAACAGGTCATTAGCTAGCAGTTGCATATACATTCACCAGATATCTAAAAACCACCATTCTAAAAGGTAAAGGTTTCACTGGGTTGGTTCATCAGGTATATCACAGCACATATATAATTGGCTTTCTTTTGCTAGATCAATGAATGTTCAGCTGCCCCCAAAGCAACCTTGTACACACTTGATGAATGACTTGATTGTCACGCAGACAAAAGCAAACAGATCGGCACACACGTTGGTGTTTTGAATCTCCACATGCACTGCATTGACTGTCCTTATCAGTCTCAATCTGTTCCCAAGACTGAAGCCAAAAATACAGCTCTGTTTCCATAGCTACCACCTACACTTCTGGTAGGAATGTACTCCTGTTTGCTTTGTAAGCCTTGCATGTGCTGTTTTGAAGGAGGCACATGTTAAAGTAAACGGGTATTTATTTTAAAAATGGTATCTGTTCCCATTGAATAGTAAAGGCGGCTCTAAGTTTGCATGCCTTACTTTCAGGCAATTCTGTTATGCTTGCACTTCCCAGGTAAGCAGCTGGCTGGTAAAGACAGAAGAAATTATCTTGGGAATAAAATATAAAAGGACTACCTATAAATAAGACATGCAAATTGAACAGATTGTAACAGGTGTCACATTGCTGTATAGCGAATGGAAGTATGTGAAGGGCAATATCTATGGATCTATTTAACTAACTTCAGCTCCTTTTACACACACAACATAGACACCTGCTTTGACACGGATATGATTGCAGACATCAAGGGTGGTATTAAACTGTACCTGTGAGCGACTGCTTGATGCTGTATGCTCAGGAGCATCACTAGAAGGCAGAGCTGAGTATGAAGAGGACTCCCCCCCATCCTTCTTGGAATCCAAAGGACTTCTAGGTCGAACAGGTAACCCCACTGTAAGTAACGCCACACCAAAATAATAATTACCAACACAATATATGTTGTAGGGTTAACCTCTCTCCTCCAATAACAGTTTTTTCTTAATTCCCTGTGCTACAGATAAGGGTCTATTTATTAGTTTATTACTGTGCATCTGTGGCGAGCACATTGTATCTCATACCTTTGTCAAATATGAGCTGTAACCTTCTAGTGTGGCGCTTCTTGTTTCTAAACTCCCTCTCAAAGTCACCAAGGCCAGAGGTATATTGGTCCCACGCAATCTCGGGCAGCTGGACAACTCGCTGAGGACACGGAAGGCCTATGTCAACCTGCAGAAAATCAGGATATTTCACTTCATTAAACAAAGAGCTACATTTTCCTACTATAATAAAAATTATTTTAAAAAAATGAAGTACATTTCTTTTCACCAGTTAATACACACATGAACTGGAAGTTACCACTCCATGGATAAGGCCCTCACACTTGAATTCAATCAATATGCCGACAGAATGCTGCATACATGCACAGTAAATGAAGCTGCCTTAATAAAAATAAACTGACCTGCTCACAGAAGTGTGTAATTTGAAGCAGCTTTGAGATTTATCCGCAGTATCTGTTTCGCTTGTTTTGCAGCTTTGCCCAGTTTATTGCGTATTCCAGTTTTTTAGGGTACACAGGGTTTGCATATGAAAACAGCCCTAGACATTTGAACACCAAGACTAAATTATGAAGCCGCAGTTATCTCAACCGAGGGCTGTCAGAATCAATATGGTAAGTCTTGTCATAACTTCTCATTTATGCTATCATATTAAAATGCTAATATGAACCATCTACATGCAGCAAAGTGTGCGATGAGTTCCCAAAAAATGCTGTCGACTTCGTGCTGAAACTGGCAACACTTTTCATTGTACAAAAAATGAGGTTCAGTTTTCTCTTTTGTCGTTATAGTTCAATTTTATGCAAATGTCTTTTTCGGTTTGGGAAAATCATAACCGTTGTATCCTTACTTCATCCCCTCCTTTTTCTTCACCCCGATATAGAATCAACCCAATCTGTTATTCCTCAGAGGATTATCATTTGAAAGTGTTCTAAAGTGATAAAATTTAAAACTCCAAAGAACGTGGCCTTCAATCATAGCTACTTAGGCCTACTGACGTATCACTATTAGATAAACAAGGACAATGGTTCTTCTGCAGCCTGCAGTTTATCTGTTGAGACCTTTCAACCGATAAACAAGGACAATGGTTTTATAAAACACTAACACACATACACACACACACAAGGAATCAGAGACTGTACTGCTACAGCCTGCAGCGCAGAGTTGAGCAGCCATGTCTTAAATAGTGTTTTTCGTGAATTGATGTTGCAGTGCAAATAGTAAATAAATGTACCACGATTCAGAAATAAACAACTCAGTCTTGTGTGTGCACCCAGGTTGGTACATACAATTAACAGCTTGCTTACAATTACCTTTCCTAAAGCTAATGCTTAATACTGCCCCACGCATTCCACAAAAAAAGCATGTGTACCCGTTTTTGGAGTTGCTCTACAAAGACAATTGGGTTGCTGAGCGATTCCCTCTGGTGCCTTGCTAGGTTTTCCAGGTCTTGGATTGCTTGAGTGCGCTGTGCCTCCAGTACAGTAATGGTCTGCAGCAGCCTCTGATAACTACAAATAGAAGAATATACATTATTCAACGCCCTTCAAAGAGACTCAGACGGTATCTAACCTGACAACACCTAAGACATTCTAAGACAATTATTTAACTTGTAGTTTATCATTCACTGAACACATTACAATATTATAAACGGTAGGTTTAACAAACTCAGTAGCTTCAGTTGGATATTATTGTCCAATATTTTATAGAAAAAAAAAAACATTCTGAAATAGTCATTTTAAGCCAGTAGTAAAACAACAGGTGGATTAAGACGTGACATATAAGCAAAAGGACACAGCAACGAGCGAGTTCATCTGGAATTGCAGCACTACTGCTGTAGGCACATTAACCAGAGTTGAGTTTGATGATTTTGCAACGTTGCTCACCTTGAAGTGTTTTTTTTTTTTTTTTTTTTTTTTTAAATTAGTAAATCGCCAATTACTTTGTTATTTTCTCCCAATTTGGCATATCCAATTATTTTTAGGCTCAGCTCACCGCTACCACCCCTGCGCTGACTTGGGAGCAGCGAAGAGGAACACATGCTGTCCTCCGAAGTGTGTTTCGTCAGCCGACCGCTTTTTTTCACATTGCAGACTCACCGTGCAGCCACATCAGAGCTACAGCGTCGGAGGACAACGCAGCTCTGGGCAGCTTACAGGCAAGCCCGCAGACGCCCAGCCAGACTACAGGGGTCGCTGGTGCGCGGTGAGCCAAGGACACCATGGACGAACTAAGTTTTTTTTACCAGCAATCATAAAACAGATTATTTATTGAAATCTTTCTTTGGCACAAAAGCTAAAGATAACCGAGACGCACCATAAAGCAAACATTAGTACATTACTCTCGCTCTACTATTAAATAGTTAGTTAAAGCAGCTGCAGCATGGCCCACCGTTTCTGTTCTGTATTGCCTGTGTTGAAGTACAACATTTCTGCAATGACGTTCATGGCCTATTGAGTTACTACATTCAGTCCTGGTAAACCTCCAAGAGTAAATGCAGCAGGGTTAGAAACTTCCACGAGTCCGGCACTCGATCCTGGATTTCACAACTCCCCTGGTTTCGTTTTATTATTGGAAGTTACCACAAGCCAAGAGTCTGAGCAATCAGGCACCTGCTTAATAAGCCCTGAACTGATCACACTTAACACAGCGTGAATAAGCCTCACTTGAGTCTGTGGGTTTACTATTAGAAGTTGATCGTGCAGCTTTATGCGAGGAACCAGATTTAACTCATGACTCCTGATCATTAAAACAATACACACAACTGAGAGTAGTTCAGAAACATCTGACTGGGTGTAGGACTAGCGAGAGTTTACAGTTTTAAAATATTTGTTAAATATTCCTAAAAAGTTTTTAGATAACCTGGAATCAATTATATAAAAACAGTGTACACATCCATATACTACTAAGTAAAATACAATATCCAACTAAAATGTTGGTGTGCAGCTGAGCGTATTGCCGGCTGAAAGGCCAGAAAGCAAATCCTGTGTTTCAGTACCATCTACTGGCAAAATGGAACAAATAACAATATTGATCAGTGGTGGTATAAAACAGAACTGATGAAGCTATGAAGCATTTTCATTATCGAGAATATCGCAGTGCCAAACGGCAGCTATCACAGAGTCTTGCTAGGAGGAGATGCTCGCAATACTATGTTAAACAGTGTAAAGGGGGTTCAGCAAAAATTATACAAAGATTAAGTGGGCATACATACAAAGCTGCCAACACACACAGACCCACAGCTTAATATTTTCTGTGTTTTACCTAAACCCTCTAAGTGACCCAGAGATCAAAATCAGAGTTACCTACCAGCATGTCTAACAGAAATATGGAAATATTTATTATGAGCACAAAAACACACATTACTGTAGCAACACATTTTTTCTTTCAATCCCCATTAAATGTACTAAGAAAAGCCAACAATATTTCAGAAATATTCAACAGTATTAAAAATAGTAGTAAACCCAACTATTCTGATAAGAAACTGAAAAACCTTGTGGTAGGAAAGTACAACATAAAAGTACAACTAATACAACAACTGTAATACAATGGCTTCTGTGATTGAAAGACAGTAAGCATGAATTAAAAGTGGTTTGCCAAAGATAGAGCAAAGGTATAAATGAATGCAAAATAAATGCTAGCTGATACCGCAGATTTATAATAACATAATAAATTACATCACCACACTGTTACGCTAATGGTGAGATATGGAAGTGTTCTTGGGCCACACTGCAGGGCAATACGCTAAATACTGTTATAGCAACAATCACGACTTGTGATTATTCATGATGAAAGTAAATTTCAAACTGCAGCAAATCTTCACACGATTTTCAGTCACTGTGTTAATAAGAAAAGATTTAATAGAACTGGTAAAAAAATACATGAGTAGCAAAATAAGTTATGATTTTTTCCCCCTCCCATAATCTACTAATGTAGATTACACATACTCTTTGTTGTGTTTCAGCGCCAAATGATCCGATTCAAAAAAATAGACATCAGGGTCCTCTTCATCCTCATCTTCCTCTGTGGCATGGCTGCTGCTGCTCACAAGCTCTTTGGCGGGTGTCAGAAGTCTGCTGTTTGGCAACCCTGACTCTGCCGCCAATTTATCCATTCCTTCCCCAAAACATTCACTAGCGGTGTCACTGGAAGTGCTTTGCCCTTCATGATGAGACTTGTGCGCTTTCCCACAAGGCTCCTCATCAGCTTTAGTTTCAGCCTGTACATTGCTACCATGTGGGCTTTCCTTCTCCTCTCTGACTGACCCATTGTCCCTGGAAGGGGAGTTTAGTTTATGAGGGCTCCCCTTGCTGCAGGCAGCCCTTCTTGGTGAAGTTCTCAGTGTGTATCTGTGTTCTTGAGGTTCCATGAAAGACTCGACTTCATCCAAACCACAGTCCAGTCGTAGAGGTGGCTCAGGTTCCCCTGAGATTGGTTTGTTGTCCTGTACAGCACTTAGGCCACCATTGGTATTCTCAACAACACACTCTCTGGATGAGCTACCGCTGTCCCCCACAACATCAACCTCTTCCTCTGGCTCCCTGAATGACGACTGGTTCTCTGATGAGGAGACCGCCGATGGCTGCTGCAAACAACCACTAATCACGACAGACGGGCTGCCGCTGCCCGCTGCTGTGTGAGAATCAAGCTCTGCTTGCTCCGAACGCAAGTTTCTACAAGGCACATCAGGATCGAGGGCAGAGTTCACTTTGCTGCCATTTAGCAGCGCCAAAGTCTTGTTGCCCGCACTGAGGGATCCAGTCCCAGTTGGGTCAGCGGACACACAAGAATCAACAGTTTTATCGCTGCAGTTAACGTCATCCAAGTCTTGCTCGTCAAGCCCATTTGTCACCTGGTGAGCATCACCAGAAAACACAGGGCAATCAAATCTGTCCACAGGGCTGTCTACCTTTTTGATCTCCCCTTTGTCACAATCATCCAGTACAAGACAGCGTCTAGCTCGTTTTGGGCCAGGACAGTCCTCATCGTTTTCTGCAGCAGACCCCTTACTGCAGGTAGACTTCTCTAGCTTGACCAGAGAGTCTTCCTCTGAACTTGTCAGCTCCCCAGAACGTGAGCAGCGGTTGACCCGCTTGAAAACCGGAGACACCCCTTCCGAATGCCGCCGTTCACAGTTCTCCGTTGCCTGCTTGTCAGGGAAGTCCTTCTCAGAACAGGAAAGGCCCCTCTTTCTGGGGCTCATCCATGACTCGCGGACGTTCTGCTGCTGTTTCAAGTCAGAGACCTTCCCAGAGTTCGTCACCTTGGGTAGCGGTTGCAGGCAGTCCTGCTTTTTTTTGGGCGACCTGGCTCTTTGAGGAGGGATGGGCGAGGTGTCTTCGGGGTGGGCGATGCTGCGGTTTCTTAGGGTTCGACCACAAAAATTCTCATCCAAACCATTTATCCCCACTGATGATCTTGTAACACGTGTGGATCGAGAAGCAGCCATACTATGGCAAATCCCTAGAATCTCCTCATCATGGTCCTGTCATCAGCAGCTGTTAAAGGATACCTGAAAACAGAAAATCAGGGGACAGGGTAAATCAAAAACCACCATAAACACTATAAAAGCATGCAAACCTACATACCCAATCTGTACACATACATATTTTGTCATCTTAATACTGTGGTACTATATAAACAATATCAATCTAGTATAAAAAGGACAGCAGTAATGCCCCAGCAAGAGCAAGAAACAGAAACTCTATTTGTACATGCTGGATGATACAACTCTGGAGCCAAGGAAAATGTACACAAGATGGTTCATTTATGCAGCAATTGAAAGAGAAATCCAATACTGAATCCTGTCTATGTGGAATGAAGAGATCACAGTATTTTCACAGACAGAGACTCCTCTTATTTTATTTGAATGCAACAGATTGCAATGCAGGTCTGCTGGGGAGATAAGCTCTTAATTCAGCAGCGCTACAGGAAAGAAATGTCAATCCATGAGAAGCAGGTGTGTGGTGGTGGTGGGGGGGGGGGGGATGTCCATAGCTTTACCATTTGAACAATGCTGCATTATTGCTGCCTTCCTGCCACAATAACATACGCACAAATACAATTATTTAATATTCACTGATCCATTTAATTAACCAAACGTCACTGTAAAATGGCAAAACCTTACGTTACATTACAGACTACCGACTTCAAAGCATGCCTAAAACGCATTTAAATGACCACATTCTTTTTGAAATTTTAACTCCAGGAATCAGGTAGTAGCCGGAGCCAGCTTGTTGAACACGACTGTAAGAAGGAAGCACATTTAGTGAGATGTGGTAAGTTTAAGACTCAAGAAAACAGTTACCACAATCCAGTTTTGGACATATATATAGGGCTACTGATTTTCCACGATCGCGGAATCACGGACGGAATCGCAGAATTAGGCATTGGGAACGGAATTGGCATTTTGGGAATGGAATTCTGCTTTGCAACTGCATGTTTAAAAAAATAAAAAAAATAAAAAGAATGCTGCGCAGTCTTTTACTGCTGTTATTCTCCTATAAAAAATAATGGATTGCTTTGAAAACTACACTACCCAGAAGCCCAGCAATGACGCTTGTATAAAACGTTGTATATACAGAAAAAGTGAAAAGTACCTGAAAGAAACGATCAACCCCCTCCCACCCCCAATTAAAAAAACTTAATTAAATTTATGTATTCATTTATTTAGTTATTACCGCAAATCTGTTACTCCATCACCCGTTCAACACAAGGAAACGAAACGGTGGTTGAGGTGAAACCTTTAGTTTTATAACTTATTATTTCTAATTTATAATTAACTCCTTAATAATACTACGTACTCAGAGTAGTTTTTAGTTTTTTTCACTCGTGTTGCTTTAACATGGCTCTCTCTACTTTAGCTACTGTATGAGAACAGAAAATGGTGAAAATTGTTGACTGACCTACAGTACATTGTTACTAGTGGACTGCTTTAAGAAAGATTTTTCCTGGAAACTACAGTATCTCAGGGACTTAAATAAAAAAATGAATTCAATAGATTTTATGTAAAAATGTTATTTATGTTCAAATTATGTTGTTAATTCTTAATAAGAAACGGAATTGGTCATTTTGAAAAACAGAATTTGCCATTCCCAAGAATGGAAAATCAGGAGCCCTATATATATATATATATATAATTATATATTATCTTGAGTCAACAACCAACTACAGCACATTACATCAATACACAAAGAAATAAAGATTTGTTTTTGTTTCACTATATTAATGCATTTATAAATAAGGGCCCTCTACCGGCATAATTATAAATCAATCCCTTCTCCACCTCCAGCCATTGATGAAAGGCATTTTATTCACAGCGTTTTCTCAAACATTTATTCCCAGTATCTGTGTGCATGCTGCTGCCCTCAGGTCTGGAACACAGAGGCTGCCTGCACTCTCTATGCAGTTATTGACTGTGCTGTTGCTTCTCAAGGCTACTGCCATCCCTGGCGCTACTCTTTTCATTCTGCACAGCCCTGAATGCCACCCACAGAATAACTCTGGTAAATAATAAACCCTCACAAATCACAGAAGCTAATGAGCCAGATGCTGTTTTCTGAATTAGCATAACACAGAGGGTTGAAAAGTTCAAAGTAATGCTTTTCCTAATTATATATTTAAAAAAGGGGGGGGGGGGGGGGGGGGGGGGGAGACCCTAATTACTTCTGTTTAATTGAAGCTTTAATTTAGCTGTTTAATTGGAAACTCAAAGGTCAATTTTTTAAATCGGTTTCCCTCTTCAGAAATGTTTTAGGATACAGATATACAGTACTGGTATAAATCATGCCAATGTACAGTATCCACAATCATGTATTATTTGATCAATCAAATGTGGACCTCTTCCAGAGTTTCAGTAGATGAAGCTTGTCTCTAGATAGGGTTGCAGGACAGACTGAAATCAAATTACAGATCCCACCACAGTGGTAATTGGTTTATTAATTTAACCCAGGGGTGTCCAAAGTTAGCCCTTCGACTCCTGGTCTATGTTCTAACCCTGTTTTAAACTATTTAACTGAACCAATTAAACATCATCCAGACCCTGAAGTAGTTAACGATATCATTTTGCCTGTTAAACCTGGAGTGGAATTGTCCTTCAGGACCGTGATTGGACTTCCCCGATGTAACCCTTTCCTTTTTACTATGACGTCACCAGGAGCTAATTGACCGTCTGCTGCCTATAGAGAGAGAATGGCTACTGTATCGATCGTCTACAACCCATCTGTGTCTCTAAGATTTTCTCTTTTTGGTTTTGGTTGTTTTACATCCAACATGTTCACTTCCCTTTTTTTCCCAGTTTACACCC
This sequence comes from Acipenser ruthenus, assembly GCF_902713425.1. Taxonomy (NCBI): domain Eukaryota; kingdom Metazoa; phylum Chordata; class Actinopteri; order Acipenseriformes; family Acipenseridae; genus Acipenser; species Acipenser ruthenus. The sequence continues at coordinate 6,653,379 of NC_081198.1, read as the reverse complement.
TGCCCTGAAGAGATGACAGTTGGGCCTGGTCAACAAATACAAAACATCACGCACACTGGCAAGCACATGCAGGATAAACCAAATGTGTTTTATAGGTACTCTAGATACCACATTTTTTACTTAATCCAGCCATTCTTTGTCATCTCTGATCGAACCAAGCAACAATAAAAATGACTGAATCGACCAAACTAGGTTCAGCAGATTAGTGAAAGTGTGCTTTTTTTTTTTTTAAAATACTAATTTTAAAGTGTGTAGTACTGATACAAACTATTCCTTAAACTGGAGGGTACACTAGGCTAAATACTTTCATCTTTCAGTTTTGCTTTTGAACAACGCACACTTATTTCGAGAGCTGGATTTTAAATAATTCTTGGTACACGATTTACTTGAGGTACATATATATATATATTTTTTTTAAAGGCTGAGTTAAAGATTAATTCTTAATTGTTTTTGAAAATAAAGAACTTGCTATTCCAGTAATCTGCAATCTGGTTCCTACATTTCCACTGCTTGTTAACAATCATGAAATATGATACATTAATGCATTCTGACCATGCATAGAAAGAGCTTGAAGCAAAATGAGAAATGGTATCAGACAACCACAACAGGTTTATTAATCAGAATAAAACGGATGATGGAACAAAGGCACCTGCTTAAATAGGTAAAAGCACATTTCTCCCTGCTAGTTTAAATACTTCTGCTTTTGTGTCACTTTGCACCTGTTAATAGCTGTCACAAAAATTAAATCTCAATTATAGAAGAGGATTCATTCTTTAACATGGTTGTATGTTAAATGATTGCATTGCTAGGTATATTCACATGGTAAAAAACTTTTGAAACATGTAGCTATTTTTTAAACAGGGTGCAATATAACAGAAACGCCTCCGTTATCCAAACCAGAGTATGAACCCAATCCCAGAGAGAATCCTGTCAAGAGTACAAGATAACCCTTTATGACATACTGTAACAGTGACTGTCCTTCCCAGAAAAAGGCAGTATAACAGGGTGATGGAGAGGCTGCTGTATGTTGCACTCTTCCCCCTCTGTGGGGATTGAGACATGCAAGTACACCACATTAAGGAAGTCTGGCACAGCTCACACTACCCCGTATGTGAATGGGTTACAGCATCTGTTTCTCTTGTCAACTAACGTATCACGTTTAACGTGCTCATGCCAAACCTCCCCAACACTTTCCCCGTACTAAAAACAGCAGCGCTCATCGTCAAACAATTAGCCAATTATAGGATTCTCTACTGGATAATCTGTGCCACTTGTGACTCCCCACGTACCCCAGATTACCAGCGTACGGTACCATGTCAGGATCATCAAGGAGGGTATACTTTACGACCGTTGCAGAGCATTTTGAGCCAATCCCTGTTATGAACCTTAATCGTAAAACCTTATATATTTTATATATATATATGGTGTGCCTATTCGAGTTCATACTAAAAGTTGTAATGTCTATGGAATGCGAGTCTTAATAATACTCCTGCAAAACATGGTTTGGTCCCACACATAAATATGGATGAGCAGGTAAAAAAAACATGCAGAAAGCTGAACCACCAAAAGATGTACAGTACTGCACAAGAGGTCAGGCAGATGAGTTTACACCACTTGCAGTAAATGATATAAGATGTCATCTATGTGGGGTCAATAGGTGAAAAGAGCAACTGTCTTTCTGTGTGGTTATTATTATTATTATTATTATTATTCATTTCTTAGCAGACGCCCTTATCCAGGGCGACTTACAATTGTTACAAGATATCACATTATACATTATTTCACATTATACAGATATCACATTATTTTTACATACAATTACCCATTTATACAGTTGGGTTTTTACTGGAGCAATCTAGGTAAAGTACCTTGCTCAAGGGTACAACAGCAGTGTCCCCCACTGGGGATTGAACCCACAACCCTCCGGTCAAGAGTCCAGAGCCCTAACCACTACTCCACACTGCAAAATATGACATCACTAGACACCACTTGCATACTTTATTGTTCTGTCACAGCCAATTACAGAACAGTTTGCTAATCCATGGCATGCATCCTTGGACACATCCCACTTCTTCATAGCCTTAAAGTTTAGGATACACAAGAAACTAAACAAACATTCAAAATCCGCACTACTTTCCTGTGCACATAAAGCCACTGAGACTAGACTTTTACTCTTTAAAATAATTTAAGAAAAATAATAAAGCCTGGAGACATACTACGTCATTGCACCCCGGTCCCAGAGGGCTTCATTTGTTAAGTGTGCATCATCAGACGACAAAAAATATAACTAGATCTATATGGTCAAATTATTTAACATGTTTCTATAAACTGTAAAGATGAATTCCGTATCGTGAGCAATAACATGCAACGTTGCCTCACATGCCCTGATAAATGTTTCACTCCGGGGTTACCAGTGACAACCACGTAAAACGAGCCTTCAAAATGAGAAAACTATATACTGTACCGATAAACGTGACAATAACACAGTAAAAGTTTTGATCTCTGTTTGAGTGATGGGATGGGTGTCACACAACGAAAACGATGCTAAAAATATATTTTTTAAACTTGTCATGTTATTAATATTTTAAAATATGGATACTATATAGATGAATTGGTACAATCAATAAATAAAATAAAATGCACGTGTAGCAACTTCCTGCACCACTGCTGCTCGTGCGCGTGAACTTTAAATTGGCATGTGCTCTTCTGAAATGACCCATTACAACTAAAACTGCTTTAGTACATTGTACCCCTATCACCCAAGGCCCTTACAGACAGATAGAAAAACTATGTTTAGAAATATAGCGAAATTAGCTTGCACCACCGCACAATGTAACAGAAAACAAATGATATCGATTTAGCCAGATCAAAGACATAAAACCCTGTCGTGTTATTCTTATTCCTCTCTAGAGAGAGAGAGCGGTTTCTGAGCTGAAGCTGATCTGATTTTGCCTAGCCGCTATTTTTCTCATTTTATGTTGCTCGAAGAGGGCCTTAGCAGCTAAGAAAAAAAAACCAGGGAACTGGCAGGGAAATGAAGCCCGAAAAGTGCACACCCAACCCGGCCACAATACTCTGGTGAACCATCGCTCTACGGAAAGCGCGGCAGAAAAACAGCAGCACTATGTTCCAGTTGCAACAAATTACACGTCGTCTCCCCCCCTAAAATTAAAAGCAAAGATAAATTAAACGTGCACAGCCTAGTCGCACCCTACTGCATAATATAAGCACCAAATTGACACAAATGAAGTATGCATGTTTTTTTTGCCTTCAACTCTAGGAAGCGAAACTCGCGTTTTTTTTGTTTTTTTTTACAGCTATAACTTTGGCGTAAATAAACTGATTTAGCAACGGACTGGGAAGAATATGTAGAATAATTTGCAAAAAACGGGTGCCCTTCTGCTAACACAGTGCGGTGACCAGATGGCCTGATCATGATGTCTGGTGCATCGAGAAGGGAGAGACACGCAGGGAGAGAGGAGGTAGGCGATTGTTTAGCGCAACAACTTTCCTGAAGCATACACGCGTTTAAAATGGAGGGTTCTAGTAGAACACTTTCTGCTAAACCCCGAGCCCGGTCAAAGTTCTAGTTTTAAACGGAGAGTGTTTCGAGGCGGACGACACAATGATTTAATTTGAAATATGGTATTTAAAGAGGGAGAATTACACTTACCTCACTTCCGCAATGGGTTTGCAGCACTCTCGGCCGCCGCCATGTTTTCTATCCCCTGGCTCTGTGATAAGAATCCCACAATCCCGCCGCGCTCTACAGAGCTTGCATTTTTTTTTTTTTTTCATGCGGCGTGTAGCATAGGCAAGGTACTAGCAGTATGTGCAAGCAATAACTAGTGCGGTATATCCCATTGATTTTATTATAAATCTCGACTTACTTACTTGCAATCTCATATTGAACACATATTTTCTGATTGATTTTTAATCTTAATTTTAAGAGGGCATTCTGACAGAATTGTTATTCACCTACACTTGTCATCTGTTAAGCATGGAATGCTGATTTTTAGACAGCTACATACATAACTGGGGTTATGACAAAACGAATATTAAAAGCAAATATTTAATTGAATCTGAATATTTAATTATCTTTGTTATTCTTTTTTTATCAGTCAGTAATAGCGAGGGCTAAATCTAACAAGAATACAAATTACCTGGTTGAAAATGTGAGGATCCAAAACTGAAATATGACCCCAGCAGCTTGCGGTTAAGATTAGGATGAGGGTCATCGTGAACCATGCTGAGCGAGTCATATTTCTACTTGGGTTTCTAACATAATGTTAGTAATGTCAGCAATATCGCCACATTAGGCAATAATATATAAACATAATTGCAGTTATGTGTGAAACCTGATTAATTGAGCCAATTGCAGCCAAAAAGCACACACACACACACACACATTCCAACCACTGGTCTTCACAGAACAATGTCCCCAGCGATATACAATAACACTGAATGATTTGTTTCAGGGATGAACTGAGGCCTGGCTTCTGTCTTGTAGATAAAATAAAATAAACGAAATAAAAGCACACACGTGTGACTTAGCTAATCAGTTTTGAATTTGTGTTGGTTATTTTAATCAATCTTACAGCAAGCATTTTATTTGTATTTTTTTTTTTTAAATAAACTTATGTATATTATTATGCTGAGAAAAAGGGGAGAGTGGTAGTGTTTTTGTTGCTATAAGTATCATCCACACGTGCACTATAGTGATGTAACAAATAGGATACTTTCTATCTTGTAACTTTTCACCCAGTCAATCATGCAGGAGGCGTGAACAACCATTCCAGAATATGTGAAGCAGTTAAGTAATGGGACAATTTATCCCCAGCAATGAACACAAATAAAAAAACAAGTCTGTCCCAGATTTTTAAAAGTCTATTGTGGCTTACCTTAAACTGTAGATACACCACTTTGCACCTCAACCATGTCATGTTGTGTTCTTAATTACTGAAGTAGCATTCTATCAAGAGAATAGGACCATGCTGTCTGATGGCAGTGGTCAGTTTGTGAGTTCCTAAGTTAATAAAGAACCATTCAACCATCTCCTTTGGTGACTTATTTCTAGTTTATGCTCTTAGATGTGTTGAAAAAATACATGGGCCATAAAGCAATTATATCTGAGCCTATCAAAATGGAGATGGTCTGGTAAACTGAGCACCTTGCTGTCACAGGTGGCATTCAATGTTTGCTTTCCTGTTCTTTACCAACTGCTAATTGGGAACTTTCAATAGCCCAATTAGCTTTGTTTTCACTATTTTAATTTATTTAGTCAAAAGAGAGAAGATATCCACTCATCTTATAGTGTAAGACCCCAACCAATTCTATATTCCTGCCTGGTAAGTTTATACTTTTAGCTGTCCAGTAAAGCATACTTGCCTTAGTGGAAGAAGGATCTGCACTGCAAAGCAAACATAACCACTATAAACATGCCCATGCCCCCCCCCCCCCCAAATTGCTTGGGGCAGTACTGCTTTAACCCTTCGCTGCCCAGTGTCCAATATATTTGGCATTAAATAGGTATAGGAACACATCCTGGACACTAAAGGGTTAATCTTAATGTCTGGAGATGGAACAGATGCAATAGAAAACAGTGTGTGTTATTCTGCAGGAAATGTTTGCCAATTTCAATGCCATTGTACCCTAAATGGAACTCATCAACCACTTAGGGCCAGATTTATCAAAATCATTTTTTTTGTGAAAGGAAAATCTAAATGTTACAGAACCAGTGACAAACAACTCAAATTAGCAAGCTTTGATAAACTACAGTTTCATTACAAAATGATCCAAATTGCACTTTAGAGTGAAACCTTGATTATTCTGGTCACTCTCAAAGAAGTGGTCCAGCTCCAATGACTCCCACCCCACCCCCACTGCCTCCGTCAGAAGCAAGCCGAGAGCTACCAAAAATTCCTGTGGATAAGAAGACAAAGTGTTTCCAAACTGTCTCGCTCACAGCTGGTGAAACGAGCGGCTGGAAGACACTTTCTCCAGGCACTGCTTTAAAAGGCTCTCCAGTAAGAGTAGAAGGCAAAGCATGCATACACCCAAACCCAGCCAATCAGAGCCAGCTGAGGCTCTGCAACCTTATTCTATTCTTACAAACCAAGCCAGAGCACAACAAAACACTGAGCATGCCACCAGGACCACCCAACTCCAAACGTTTGACAAAAAAATTACTAAAGTGTGTATATTTCAAATCTTCTGTAACACTTGAAAAATAATTACCACAGCAATTTAAAAGCAACTGCAGTTATTTCTATCATATTTAAATTGGAATATTATTATTAGTATTAGTATCTAGTATGATCAAGGATTTCACACAGACTATTTCAGTGTATTCCTATTCATTTTCAGCTATTATAGGAAGATACTATAAAAGTTGTATTATATGAACAAAATGGTGTTCTTGCACTATAAGAAATGTTTTGTTATAGTATTTGCTCTTTGCAGTGCTTGCTGAACCCTTAAAGTATCTGGTTAGAGACAGATCTCCACTGACTGCAAAAACCAGAAGGGGTCTTGGGGAGAAGCAATGCCACTATCTACTCTAAAGAGTTCTGTAATCAAAGGGATTTCTTCAGAAAGATTGTTAATTAGCAAGTAGTGTATGACATAACAGATACATGTTTTGGTCACTTTTTTTTATTGAAGTAACTTTCTGAATTATTATTAGGTTATAATACTAACAGACAGAACATACTGTATTTTACTGTTAAGCATTCCATTTTTTTTCCACCCCCAATACACAAGTTGTTTTGAACAGTTTTTCCCACCTCGAATTGTAACATACAAGAAACATCATGCCCAGATACATATAAGAATGCCTAATTTCAGAATGCAACAGTTAAAATACCAGACCGGATAAATCATTATGTATTCTGTACATACCTTTTCACAGACTTGGCAGTTGCAATTTGCTCAAGTGTACATTAGGTCCGCAAGCTGCATTTACATGCAAATGAATGCAACATAAAAATGACTTGGAAGTAGGCCACAGTTTATAGTCACTTTGTTTTTCCTTTAAGCATGCCTTCAAAAAACAGTTGCAAGACTTTTCTATTGTCATTGTTAAAGAAATGTGAGTCTCCTGGGAAAACAATTTGAAAATAGAAGTACCAGTACATTCAAACTTATTTGCAGGCATCAGATGTGTAAACGTGCTGCTTCTTTATCTGCAATACAGTGCAAAAAACAGTTATTTCCTGTGACTACTGAGAAAGTACTTGGTATCCCTTAATAACCTGCTTATTTTTGTTCATTATGTTTCAAATACTACACCATTTTTTATTGTTTTACTGTTTTTGGTTTAGAACCATTCTCTTAGACAGTAGTTGCTTAAATAGATTGTTAATTGAACTTAATGCATTATAGATTACATAAATATTAGGAGGGATTAAATTAACTGACTTTTACTCCATCTGGTTAGCTAAGAGACACCATTACACTGTTACACTATAATAACTGCAGAGTAGCTCAGTGCATTTTTCAACACAGCATGTTAGACTATTTTCTATTGAGGAGGGGGGGTATAAAGTTATAATATATACATAGTACAGGGACTCGTATGGTATGTCTTCCTTCCACTGATTGTCAAATATAACAATGCCCCTATCACTTACAACAACAAGAAAGACTCTTTCTGGGAATGCTCCTAGAGTAAGTTAAGTGCAAACTGTATTTGTTTTGCCTGCTATGTGTAAAACTACACGGCACGGGTCTCCATCTCGATTTTCTCTTCTGCTTGGGAGGTTTCAGATTCTTGATGCGCAATATTGGGGCGCAAAGTAACCTCTGGACCACCGCCATAGATAGAGTGCAGGAAGTTCCATGTTTCTTCTGAGATCTGTCCAGAATCTGCTCCTGTGGATTTAGAAAAATTCGAAAAATTCAATGAACAGCCCCTACTGTAACTGAACTGGACAAACCCAGTCTGTGTGTCTTTTTATTAGAACCTGACAGTTTTTCATCCCACACCATATATCTTTGAGGTGGAGAGGTCTAAAGAGGTTTGAAAGGGTGGTGTGACATCTATCCAGGCTGTAGTGCCAACATGACTGACCATACAGCTGTCCAGAAAAATACAAGACTTCTATTTTTCCGACTGTTTTTGGTGTTCATGAAAGGCTTGACAACACTGTAGTCTAAAGTATTTTTATCCACAAAGCATGGCTTGCACAAGCAGTGACAATATACCTCAAGCGTGCCATGGAGGGACAAACCTTTTCAGGGTGGAGGGAGCATTTTGTTTTGTTTGTGCCCTTATTCAGATGATTCGGGAGAGGTTCAGGCATTATCTATAGGGGTCATGTTCTAAAGGTCTCTGGGACCATTTACAGAAATGGAGCCTCAGCACTGTGGTGTTCTTAAAGCATTGCAAATACTGTACAGCTTTTACATAGATAATAGATTCAGCTTTAATACAAGGATTTAACAGATGCATTATGCACAGGTAGGCATTACCTGCTGATAACACACCACAATGAGGGAACATGAAAAGAAGTAAAATTATCCAGCAGTTGGACTGCACTTTAGAAGTAAGCAATTGATGCCTTGTAAAAACCGATATTTACATAAAGTCCTTACCTTGCTTTAATGTAATATGACCACTCTTGTTCACAGCAATCTTTGTATTATCAACCGGGCCAGGAGGCTCTAACACAGCAAGAGACAAACAGATTCTTATCAATAGATCATCACAGGAGTGTAACGCTTATTGCGATGTATGAATAGTTTTACAATTCTACTACTAAACATTATGAATCCCCAGAAAAAGTTTGACGGGTGAACTGTATATTAATAGAATGCATCACCACAACATAACATTTGTTACCATAATTGTTTAATGCACCACAAGTGCATATGGTATCAATGAACTTAATGTGTCTGGCACAAGTAAGCTACATATGGTTATAATAAAACTACACATTCTTTCAGACTATTTTAATAAGCTACAAAAACAACTTTCTCTGTTTAATACCTAAAGAAATGCTTTCTATGCTATAATGGATCAGGTAATTAACACAGCACTTCCAAAAGATTAGATTTTAATTCTTTCAACACTGACCCAAGTAATGGACAGTACATTTGTGTATACATACAGCAGTAGTTCACTTTGCCACAATACATGTACATAAACAAGGCTGAACAACAAGAGCTATGCATATGGCACCAGCGAAAATACTGTTCGTGACTAAGCTGTTGCTGTCTATGACCAGCTTACACCCAGGTTAAAGTTCCATCTTGGACACATCTTTGTGTCAACAGTCCCAAGATTGAGAGCATGTGCATGAGGCCCTTACCATTGTCCTTGCCTTTAACAAATCCCTCCCACTCTCTGAACCACTGCATGCTGATGCAATAAATGACTGCAGGGGCTTCCTCTTCCTGGAATGCTTTGTTCAGCTGTTGACAGAAATGGATCCATTATCTTGTGCTACCTTTATGAATTAGCACAGACAGTTTCCTTATCTGCGTGTGTGGGGCTCTGTGTAGATGGCCACACTGGCTATAAAAGTGTTAGATTTATTGCTGGTATTTTCATGTTGGAATGTTTGTTCATTTGCAAAACATAAATCAAGCCCATTATATTTAACACTGCAATATAGTAGAAAAATGCTTCATTTTCAGGACAGATTTGTGATCGATGTTGTGACCATAAAAACAAAAGGGATAAAGAGGTCTAATCTCATTTTCGGTGACTCTCCAGTACTGCCAGGTTAGAATAATTTTCGACTGAGCAAGATTACAGCAAAGCAATTTTGAAACAGAACAGCTACTGCAGTAATCCACATTACCTCCTGTCAATTTCTCTCAATGTTCACTAAACATAAATCCTTGATGTCCATCTAACAATTCACAGCAGTTTTAGCTAGAGCAGTAGAAAGGTTGTGCAAAAACATTTCAAGGCTGAAGAATAAAGAAATTCGATACCTTCACCATCTCATTTTTAGGGACACTAGCCTACATGACAAAAAAAAATAAAAATAAAATAAAAACACAAAACCACACACACAATTCTTAGATACTTCATACCCGAACAAACATATCCAGTTCTATTTTTCTTCTTTTTTCTAGTTTCTCAATCTCAGTCTGGCAAGTGTGACACACATACAGATGGTTAACAGCTGGCCCTCCTCCATACCTAAGAGTACAAAGAAAAACAATCAGAAAGGACAAAGTGCATTTCAGCGGTGACTGGTCATTCTAAGAGGAACGTTTTACATCAGTGCAACGTCTCCCATATAAGACTGGTAGATGCAAGCCTCACCTGCTGTACAGATGGTCCCATACATTCTGTGGCAGCATTAAAACAATATCTTCAATATATGCAGATTTATGAGGTGGTACACCTATGGGGGAAACAAAATGCACAGCAATAGAAAGAGTGTAAATAGCTGTGGCTACTATGTAAAATGATACAATCTGCTAATGACAATCACTACAACTTAATGCAGAAGGAAACAGGGATTCGCTTTTTAACATGTAACATAAGAACTGTGCTGAAAACATCCATTACTTACTTTCTGTGATTAACTGGTTTGGGAAGAATCAGAAGCCAATTTAAGCAACATTTACCAATACAGGGTTAATGCAAACATTATCAACATAAAATATTTTCCCATTTACAAAACTAGCTAAAGACAGAGCCTCAGCTAGCTTCCTGCACCCATGTCCCACCCAGTAACAATTATCAGGTGCTCTTTCAGATTACGGCATGGTTCATACAAGCTGAATAAGAATGGGAATAGCACTCTACCTCCATGAGCACAGAGGAAATCATTGTTGGAAATTGGGCCAGGCTCAGCAAATGTCTTAAACTTATTCAGCCACTGGCGGGAGATGTAGAACTGCAGCAGACTTGGCTCCATCATGTTCAGAAGGCTGGAGACTTTCCGCCGCTCTTTCTGGGCCTCTTCATTGCTCTTTCTGCACAAATGAAGTTTATGTTATTTATGTGCAGGTGTGGGGGTAGCGATGAAAGCAATCCTAACACAGGGTGTCCACATGCAATCACAACCTGCCATCAATGGCCAAAAATATATAATGGAACAGAAGAGTTCCTAAAAACGATATATTTCTAGTGCTGTTCTTAAACCATTTCAAAATGTAAACCATGATTAACATCACCACAGTCGTTCCTTCTTTATAAACCGAGGATAGCGCTGTAGACCGTTGTTAATCGATTGTTTCCAAATCTCATTACAATAAGAATGGACATGCGTAACCTAACCTTGCCAAGTCATTATTGCTGATCAGCGTAGGTCAAGACAGTGGGCAGCCCCTCCTAAACAGGGACAGCTGGTAGCTCTGAACATTCTCATATAGATCCTCTTTATTTGAGAGTGCTTTCAAAAGATTTCCATTCACTATTCCCATGGTGATAACAAAATGAAAACAATCACTCTCTTATCTGTATCGTACACATAGGTTTACCATTGAAAGCAATGCATTCTGAATCCATTATAACACTAAAGCGTCACCTGGAATTGATTGAATGCAAGAGTCGACCTACTTAGCCAAGCGCTCTCGTAGCATTTCATACATACTTGTAAAAGAGCACATATGCCTCCGCGTTCTGGACACTGGATTCTGACACCTCGGTGACACTCTGATCATCAAACTCGTACCACTGGTTGTTCAGATCATTTCTGCAGTAAGCTATGTAATGACCACCTACAAAAGAATTGGAAAACAGAAAGATCTAAATCATAGTCCTTCATTGGTAGCAGGAGAGCCAATCATGGTTTGGATGCAGTGCACACGTGTAAATTGCCACTGCTACGGATTAAAAAAGAAAATGTCCTGCTGCTGCAGGGTGTGGGAAGGATTCTGCAACAGAGGACACAGACTAAGTGATAAATGGATGAAACCAAGTGACTCGCCCTATTTTTATTCTATATAAACACCTTGTGTGTGCTGAACATGGATAAAAACAAATCTAGTTTGAGGGACAATGTTCAGGAAGGGGCTACATAAACTTCCCCTGAAGTCCTGAGTGTCAAGCAGAGCAATGCCAGACAGGGTGGAAGTTTTGAGGCCATTCAAAGATGAAAGGGTAGTTGTTTCCCCATGGTGCAACCTAGCCTTTCCTTTTTGGACTTCAGAAGGTACAATGAATCCATCCCTGCAGATCTCTGTAAACCCAGGGTGCACAGCTCCACCAGGACTGTCATGTGTATATTTCAATGTATGTAGAGCAATCTTGCATAATTATTCAGGCTTGCTAAATGTATTTTTTTAAGGAATCAGTTCCACTGCATTTCTATTAGTGATACTTACTGCTGGCTGTCCCATGGTGGCAGATGACTGACAGCAAGTCGTAGGAGGTGGTCTGAGCAGCGCAGTCCTTGGCGAGAAACGGCTGCAGGTCCAGGCCCTCCAGAGGGAAGGACACATGGGTGCCAATTTTGGTTGAGAACATGAGCTCATGTCTGAATCTCTTCAAGTGAATGCATAAAATCTGTAGGCAAATAAAAAAATAAAAGGATAAAAGACTAAAGCGCGTTACTTACAGTTGATAAGGAGATGCAAAAGGTTGCCCATCCCCCCAGGAAGTCTTTAGAGACTAAATATGTTTGTCTCCAATAAACACAACTCATAAGACATTTGAATTGGCCAATGAACCTCATGAAACAAGTATATCCTTGTTACAGTACCTACCTCTGGAAGACTCTGTACTTTGCAGAATTTAACTCCATTTCTTAACCTGTGGAGGAAAATAAAATATAAAAACCATACTGGCTTTAAAATGTCAGTTTTTTCCAGTCCTTTTCAACAATAAATTCAGCACAGTTCTTAAAACAAAATCTAGTTTAGTTTACTTTTAAAAACACGTTGGAAAATTCCTGATGGGCTTCTTTCATTAAAAATCCCAAATCTGAATCCAAGCATGCCTAAATGTGATGGTTTGTCCCTAGACTGGTTACTTTGTTTACAGTTAGCTAGCTGACCGAAGGGTATGAATTACCCTTCAAAAGGAAAAGGAAGCAGTCTTTACATTCCCAATCCTCAGAAACCTGCTGTGGAAATTATTATTATTATTCTTTTTTTAAACCTCCGAAATGCCTTTAAATCGCTGTTAACATTAAGGATGTACAAATCTCACATACTTCAATAGCAGTGTTGTGGGAACTGCACATTCCAGACCACAATAATTTTATCCTCTTAACACCTATAGTGACTGGGACCACGGACCATTTATTGTAATGCACATCTTTGTATTTTAAAGGCTTTCTTCCCTTCTTCTAAAATGGATTATTAAAACAAAGTAGAATAGAATTGGTTTTAGGTGACATAAAATTGGACGCTAGCAATCAAAATAGGACATCTGACAACGTACATAATACGTAATGATTCATTTTACACATGGGTAAAGATCAATACCTCCTTAGACAAGAAATAAGCAAGCACAGCAAAAACCGGCCCATTGTTTTACTTCTCTAAGGAAATACATTTGTTCTGGGTAATGCAACACATTCACACAAGAACTATTGTTCAATAATAACAACACGACTCATTCACACTGTCAAAATCTGCAGGTACGCACTTACTTTTTGCATTTTTCACAGCTGTACATGTTATCCCCTACAAAGAAAGAATATATTTTATTAAACCCAGTGGTGCAGTCCATATATTAATAGTTGTTCAGCTCTGTATACTAAGGTACCTTATGCATTAAAGGCTCAAATTCATAACTCAAATACGTACCAAAAACCAGCTGTGTTTTATCTGGCTTTAAAAAAAAATTATGTAATGTAATGTCAAATGTATTCAATAGTTATACATTAGGTTTGTAACATTATGGGAAGTTTGACAATAGGATAACTTTAATATATCTGTGTTAAAACTAGTGTGCCTGTTTTGTTTTTAATGCACAGTTCTTTATGATCATTGAAAAATAAGGTACATGACTGTATTCATGCACATGCCAGAAAAAAAGTGTAGTTATCAATACTGAAGTTAATTTACTTCAGTAGTCATCTTAAAATGAATAACAAATGCTACCCCAGACTATATAATTGACAACTGATTTTACAACTGATTTTTTTTTTTAAGCACTTACGTGCAATTTTATTATTTTACAGAAATAAAATAAATGAAAAAACAAAACAGAAACCTAACACACAATGAGTACTAACTACACTTTTTTCAATCCCTGACTAACGCATCAGATGGCTAAGCCATTTACCGATTAAACAAAACAATTTTAAACACACAAAACCAAAAAGGCTTTACACAACTACGTTTTTGGAAACCACACCGGTCTCTTCACACAGACTCGAGACTGCCCTGAACAAACCTCTCTCTGGTTATATAGCTGCCTGTTAATCACAGGAAGGTGTCCCTCGTTACACTCAGAGCCAGCTGCACCTCCTCCTGGCTCGCTCCTGTGGCATTCTGGGGAATGTAGTGTCACCACTACCTCTCCTCCCCCTAATCTGCCACACACACACACATATATATACATATACATACATACATATATATACATATACACACATATATATATATATATATATATATATATATATATATATATATATATATATATATACACATATATATATATATATATATATATACATATATATATATATATATATATATATATATACACATATATATATATATATATATATATATATATATATATATATATATATAGAGTAAATAATAATTTGGAATCGCCATTCTTTTTCTCATTTTCTCCCCAATTTGGAAAGCCCCAATTTTTTTAATTTTTTTTTTATTTCAACCTGGCTCACCGCTGCCACCCCCGCGCTGACTCGGGAGAGACGAAGACGGACACACGCTTCCTCCGAAACGTGTGCCGTCAGCCGTCCGCTTCTTTTCACTCTGCTGGCCTGCCATGCATCCACCTCAGAGCTACAGCCAGCAGTGGAATAGCCTGGACTCGAACCAGCGACCTCCAGGCTATAGGGCGCATCCTGCTTATTTTATATATAAAACAAGCAGAACAGCAGCCGTAACTAGAGGCAATGTCAGTTAGTATTATAGGTATAGCTACTATGTATTACTGTGTATAGAAGTCTATCTAATGGTTATTGTTATCCCTATAATGTGTTCCCATATATTTACAACCTGTTCCTTGTGAAAAGAATATTAAACAAAGCACACTAACTTACCCTTGAGCTCGTCTCTTGCAAAAAAGGCAGCCAGGCAGTCTTGCAGGGTTACCACAGGACCCCAAAACCAGCTAGGAGAGCAGGAGACAACAAACCTGGAATATTATTGACAAGAGAAGCCCCCCAAAAACCCTGCCAGTGCAGAAGCAACATGTACTGTACACAAGAACAAGATACATGTAACTGTACATGTAGGGCACTAAGACCGGAATTAGGCTCCCGAGGACATTACCACAAAATCAGGTTAAACAAACATATATATGTCTATATTTTAAAAATTACATTGAAATAGCACAGTGTTTGTATGACAAGAGGCTTCAAGAAACACACGTCATGGGAAAGCATGAAAAACATTTTTGCACCTCTCAGCCACCACACACGACCGTGATTTTAACTGTAAACAAGCGCTGCCTCTCGTGACAATTCACTTGCTAGCTACCGTTATCGCTTGGGGGAAAACGACTAACTATAAGTTATTCTGAGCAGATAGTACTGTAATGACTACTGCAGAAGGTCTAGTTGCTGCATTTGTTCTCCAAAGTTCTCAGGGAGATATTACTAAGTACCTTTTTACTGAATTAGAATAAATCAAATTATTTAGGCTTTTATTTACATTGTTTGTCTTTAATTATTAATGAAAACATTAAATCTATTTTGAAATGTTATAGTTCAGCTTGTGTTGAAAAGAAAAACTACTAAAAAAAGCCTACATTTTGATTTTTTAAAATTTAAAATGTTCCTAGTTTGTTTCTATTACATTGTGTCAATTCGTACCCTTTTTTCTGAAAGCACTTTGATTAAAACCGTTTAGAAAGGTTTTTTTTTTGGGGGGGCATATTTTTTCATAAATTTCTAGCTTCATCATTGCTGTCAACGTATCAAACACTTGTGGTTATAAAAAACAAACCAAGTAACAAATTAGATAACAATAACAGATTTTTAAAATCGAATAATCCGAAAAATCAGGAAAATATAAATCTGAAAATTCAAAATAATAAAACAGATTTTATAGGGCCCTATACATGCAGCTTGCACAGTGGACACTGTACCTTTTTATATATTCCATCACAAACGATACCCAGCCCTGAGGTGCGTACGCTTCCCCACAGGAGCCGGCCTTGACCAGTGAAGTCTGGTGTGTGGAGGAATGGAGCTTGGCCAGGTCTTCTTTACCTGGGATTGGCAGGGAGATGTCCTGAAAGGTTTCTAATATGACAGATACCTAGAGGCAATACCAGAAACACACAAAACAGAGCAACATGTAATATTCAGCCTGCTACAGCCTGGGGGGGTGGGGGGTATGCAGCACATCTACAAGTTCACTATTTTGCACGAATATCAATATCTGGTAATGGTGTATATAAATGCCCAAGGTTCTAAACATGCTTTGTAAAGAAATGCAGGAAGTCTTCTCGGCTCTCTGCTCTGCTTACCCGATCGCAGGTCAGACACTGCACTGAGCTGACGATAGTGCCGTCAAACACATCAGAAATGACACTCCTGTACTTTTTCTGCATCTTCTTCTTCGGAGAGGAAAATGGTGCAACTGACAGGTAACAGAAAAACAGAATTTGAATTAAAAGTATAGAACAGGTTAAAGTCATATGTTTTTTTTATTTCTGTCTTTCTCTCACAAACCCCATTACCTCCCCCATAAAGTCCCTGTTTTTATTCTAGTGACAAACTTAAGTAGAGCACCTATTTCAATTAGGCAGTGACAGAACATGCCCCAGTTGTTTTTCTTTGGTTGCCATGATAAAGTTTCAAAGTCAATGTAAAAACTGACACTCAAAAGAAAGAGAAATACCTTTTTTGTGCGAAGACGGCCAGACAGAAGTAGATTTCGGGGGGCTACTGGAGAGTTTAGGATGGATTCCTTCATTGGGCGAGGGGCTGTGGGGCCTTGAGGAACTGTTTACGTGGACATCGTCTTTTTAAAAACAGAGAAAAAACAACAAAGGGCTTCAATACATCCATTCAATTAGCCTGAGATCAACTTACAAACAGTAAGTATATTCAGTGGGGACAATTATATATTGATGGTTCAATATGTTAATCAACACTTGTAGGTAACAATCTAGTTCAACTTTTTCTGCCCTGACTTTATAAGTTTGAACTTTCTATTTAAAAAGAAAGTTTATTTTTAAACCTACTGGACAATTCCCATCAGATAAGGGCCTTCAAACCCACCCCACCAAAAAAAGTTTCTGTTTTCTGTTTTCTGTTATATATATATATATATTATATATATATATATATATATATATATATATATATATATATATATATATATATATATATATATATATATATATATAGACACACACACATATACATACTACACTACACACATATATATATATGAAAATTACCTGACAGTCTGCTCTGTATCTGCACTTTGACGGTTCCCTGGTTGCTGATGATGGGGGTGGCTTCTGCCGCCGTGTCAATGTCTTTATCCAAGTCCTCGGACGAGCTGGCTCGGTACAGCTTGTTAATGAGGTTCTTCTCTTTCTGCCAGTCTTTATTATTCACGTGGTTCTTCACCTCATCGGAGATGAGCATCTCAGCCTCAACGATCCCTTCTGTGAGCAGCTTGACATTGGTCTCGCTCTCGGCCTTGTCGCTGCTCCCGCACGACTCACAGGACTGGAAGTCGTTATCGGACTGGCTTTTGTCCTCCTCCATGTTGTCGCCCATGCTGATGGCCGGGGGGCCCTCGTCCAGCTCTGGCAGGCCCTCCTTCAGCTCCTCGTGAAGCTGGTCCATCAGACAGCGCAGAAATTCCTGGGAGTCCTGATAAAGGTGGACAGACCAACAGCACTGAGAAACATGTCAAAACATTCAAGAACACAACTGAACCAATTTAGTTATCTTTTTAACTGAACTTGCCTGGGAAATGATTTGATGTTGCTAACATTATTCGGTATACATCAAGAGTACAGCAGGTCAGGGAAAATTGTTTGCTAATAATCCACTTTTAAATCCACACTAATAGGACATGAAATCAATCAACATCTTAGACACGAAGGCCACTGAGGCTTCTCTCATCAATGCTGCAGAGCTAAAACAACTGTAAAACATAAGACTGCTCTGAGGTTTTCATTCTTTCTACTCATTTGTTATTCCCCATTTAGAAAAGCTGCTGCTAATCTGCACGTAACAATTCAGGAGATCCACTTCCTTAACAATATTGCAGCTTCTAATGAATCACTAAGAGGACCATTTAGGTTTATAGATTTCAAATTTGATAAAGATGTTGCTTTGACCGCTGTTGCCCATCAAATATAATCACCCAGGGGATGTACCATCATACAAATGTATTCCAGATACAGCAAACAGGCTTGTCAAATTTCAGAAGAAAATAACTGCAGACATGCATTACCATCATTAGTGCATAAAAGGGTTTTCAAAGGAGATTACTGTGAAGCACTAAAAGCAATTATGCAATAAAAGCACAAGTTAATTTGACTTGTTGTTAGGAAGCATACGGTAATTGCTGTCTTTGCTTGTTGAGGGGTTGCTTGCATTCCAAAGAATAAGAATGCTAAAAGGATAGAGACACCCCCCTCCATTATACTGTAACCAACCTGCTGCGAATATCCACGAAACATTGGATTAACTGCCTTAATTCCTTGGAACAAGTTAGTCGGAACAACATATCCAGGTCTGCAAGATAAAATATATATACACATTAAACTACAGTAAACAATGCTCACTTTTCGATATTGAGCAGAAATTATGAACAAGATAAGCCGACAATGTAAATTTAACTTACACAATTATAACTCCACAACATGTAAAATAATTATTATTAATGTTATCATTATTGTGTCTCAAAGGCATTAATCACTACACACAATAACCAATTATGGGAGCAAGCAAGCAGAAAAGAAAAGAATAGTGCACAGGGCAGATTTTTAAAGTCCCTTGTTAATAATATGATCATGCCCTGTACTTGTGTGATGCAGCTCTTACCTGTTCTTGTGCCAGATGTCTGAAACCAGCTTCTGGTAGCTCTTACATAGAGCTGGCTTCTTGTCAGTGCGCACCAAACCACCGCAGTCCACAAAAAACTGGGTCAAAGGCGGGCTGGAAGAAGGAATGTTACTGAAATAAAGTCACCACAGTAAAGGAGAATGCACTGAATTCACCAGGGGTCGGTAGGGATATTTCCACACAATTTTTGCAACGTCACTGTATATACAGATTTTATCACAGTTGTTTTTAATTTCATGGTCATTGTAATCAAAAGTACAGCAAGGGAGCACAACACGACAAAACAAATTAAAATAAAATAAAAAAAAGATAACACTACTATTGCTTATCATGTGCAAGACCAAGCAATGCAGTAACCTAACTGGCCTGCTTTACAATTACATGCAGAGGGAATATGCATCGGCTAATCAAAACACTGACGTATGCAAATTCTGGTCACTTCCTGGTAAGGACAACCTTTTACTATTAAGCCACGTGCATGACTGTTAGTCAGCTACATCTGTTTTCTGCACAGTTCTCTCTCAGCAACAGGCAATCATTAAGTGCCCACTGGAATGACAGCTCAGTTGCTGGTAGTTTAAAAAATAAATACTTAACCACTATTTGTTGACTTGAGGTACCCTTTCTGAGAACCAAAAGTCAATTTGTCACAAGGTGCAATGTTTTCTGGGATAATCACGTTCAACAAAATTAAATCAATACTTTCATATATAAAAAGGACACTCAGCATTTTTCTCATCTGCCCTTCTGCAAGTCATTTTTATGTCAATACTGTTTGTCTTCCAAATTGCTGACACCATATAAACTATATGGCAAAGTATAGGCAAAGGAACATCGCTTCAATTTCGAAATTACAAAAGGAATTATAACTGAGTGCAATGCCAACCTATGGCTCATCACAAAAGCATGTTAACCCCTTAAAGTACACAAGGAATTGAGCGGTTGCTCAAACGGTTTCTTCTTAAAACACATTTGAGAGCGACTCAGGTGTCACGAGGAAACTGACAATTTGGATGACCAGATCCAACCTATCATTAAACTTTAAACCATGTTTCGTGCACCTCATTGCAAAAGTAAGAAAGTTAGCATCATTTTATTTATGGCACACATATGTCCCTTGTACCTTTAAGGATTAAAGGAATGCTTTATTAGGCTTTATAATTGTGAACACCAGCACCTTCATAAGCTAAACCTACACCACTGATAAAATATTCACACATGCCGTATAATGTACATGTACCATCAGGGTGGGGAGGGGCCAATTTCCCCGACTTCTCATTAACTGTCTTTAGGAACAGTTGCAACAGCCATGGCAATGTAAACATTCTTTTTTGTTTAACTATAACTGAGCAAAGATTCTTACCAGTTTGAAAGTGCCTGCAGAGCTGCGTTCATATAACATGTGTTCCCAATGTTCTTCAATCCAGTGAGACCTAAAGGAAACCAGGAAAACAAATACATAAGCAGAAATAAGAGACAGTACAACAAACACTTTTGCACAGCCATTTTCATACTTGGGAGAGATTATCATTTTCCTTCGCTATAGGGACTTTTTTTTTGTATTAGTTCTTTAAAGCTTCTGAATTGACAAGTTACCAATTGCAAAAGGTAATAAAGCTAGTCGGAATTAGTTCAACTTAGTACAAAAATAAGTATATTTTTGGGCACGGCATGGCATGGCTCATTATCAGGGGTGCTAGACTGTTAGTTTTCTGAAGTTTCGCATAATAAAAAATATATTCACCAAGTGGAAATGATATGCGACTACCTCTTGTTCTGAATTCATCTTCTTCCATTTCAGTATCTAGGTCATCACAGACAGCTGCCTGGGGGAGCTTCAGTGCTGGGCTCCCAGGGACTTTGGTATCCTGATGTAATCAGAAACACAAACACATACCAAATGAACTAGACAAAGACACACTGGTCAACAGAGAACCTGCGTGCATCATCAGACAGGTGGTAATCTAAAAAAATGATCTAAAAATATCTTAAATAGCACCAATGTACAATGGCTAAGAATGTTATGTATCTGAAAAAATGAGTAAAAAATATCAAAGGTTATTAGATTTCCTTTCACATGGGATAGCCAGACTGATGCCTATGAAAATATTAGTGCTTTTCCTCTATAGTCACTCACAAACAGAGGTACGAGAGCGACAAAGTCTTTTGAAGATTCATTCCCAAACCGTAACCCACAGACCACATTCCCTTAGAGTACTATTAGGATTGTCAGCATTGTCACAGGTTGTCGTCTGTTTTTTTCTTTTTTTTTAAATACTGTCATACTTGTTCATAACTAAATTTCCTGTGCTGTAGTTGATCTTGCTTGACTACAATAAGATCAATGGTGTGAAACTGAGCAACAGCACAGGAAGTGATTTGGTAACAGGAAACAGCAATTTAAACTTAACAGGATTGTCTTCTTGCTGTACAGTGATTTAAAAAAAAAAAAAAAAAAAAAAAAAAAACCTACAAGCCTAGTTTGCTAACCTATGATGAAAAACATTCTGAAAATAAAATAAAATAAATAAATAAACCGGTAAAATAAATTCTAGTCTGTGTAAAGACTTCTTAAATAGCAGCTTAGCCAAGCAAAAAAGAACGTACATTTTAAGTCAAGCTTCAATTGCAAGACCTTACTGAAAATGCCAATGGCTCGCAACTGTATGGCATCAGCATGTCTGAGGACCATATGAACCACAAGGCAGTTTTCTACCGAAGGCTGTACCTGCACATGGTTTTGAATCGGTGTGTGTGGTTTAGTGGATGACGCCGGGGAGCGGGGTCCAAGCTTTCTCTCCAGAAACACCTCTTTTCCACAGGCGTAGCACCAGACTCGCAGAGTGGTGAGATTCACAGTCAGGTTATGTCGGGTGTCCTAGCAAGACAAATCAAGGAAAAGTCTTCATGAAGAGAACCCTGGTCAAAAGCGCAGGTTACTGCTTGTACTGCAATAAAACAAACTGCTGGCCTGATCTGTTACATGTTCTGTTACAGAACCAAGACACACAATGAAAATCTGGAGGTATAGGACGGTATTTTTTTTGTCAAACCTTTATTTTCACATACGGTGCATGTAGGCCATGGTGGGAGATGCAGGTCATTGACATGCTTGTTTATAAAATCGCCTGCACAATTCTTTTCAAACAGTAAGCTATGCATTTACTTTTTTTCTGGATTGCAATGGCTTGCTCTTTATATGTGCTCTAAATCTATAGTCTGTATGGAGTCTTGCTGAGTGTTTAATATTTAATGGTTATGTAGAAAGGCACTTCAACACATTCACACAGCAGGGCCAACAGTGGTTCTTTCTGCGGTTCACTTTTCAATATCTCACCATGATCTTTTGGAACAAAAACTAAATTGTCTTCAAATGGAGATGGAGATGGAGCAGTACTTGGACACAACCAAGACGTTCAAATACAAAACAGCAACAAGAACATAAGAACTTAGTTTGTTTACTTGACTTTTTTGCAGTTTTACCTCAAAACATATACAAGTTCCTTAGAGGCATATTCCTTGAATTATTGGTCTACGAGAGCAAATAACCTCACTTTATGCAATTATGATGTGTGGGCTCATAGCAGTCACAGCACAAGCTATTGAATTACCGCACAATATGGGAAGATGACCCTGGGCGCTGCAAGTGAATACCAAGCATTATATTTAATCCAAAGTGGCACCTTGTGAAATGACTCACGCTGTCTCTGTAGTGGCACTCTGAACACTGCACAGCAGTTTGGCAATAGAAGGAGTGCCCAGGGGTTTCTATAAGCTTTCCGCTCTTTCTTGCCATTTCATTAGGATATTATGATAGGGTCTTTTTTTAGAGTGGCCGATCTTAATACAACACTTACAAACCTGCTCCAATGAAGACCATATCCACTGTATTTTTGATGATGTTAAAGTTAGTAAAAACACCCCTAGTCACCATTGTGATTAATGAGAAACAGTTCTGTGCATGTGAAATCTGTGCTATGATGTAAACCCTGCTATTGATTAATTTGTGCTTTAAATAAGTTAATTAACCAATTAACCTACGTGTTTCTATTCCATTGCTTTGGTATTAATCATTTAGATAAGAGAAGTACACCCTATGGCAATATAATGTTCTAAGACACAAATGCATTTCCCTTTATGATGGTCCCACTCTAAATGAGCCATGTTGTGCACATAAAAGCTATTTCAAAATGCTGTAACCATGTGTGAATCGAGTCCAAAGGATATCCCAGTTCCTACCCTTGTCCACTTAAAGTAATCTGATGCATGCAAGCCTAGTTATGGATGAACAATGGCTATTGCACCTTTACTGGATGCGCCACTCGGGAGCCCCCAGATATGTATTCTTGATATTGTATCTTTTTTGTGTTCCCTGATAAACAGACAAGGGTTGGAACGGGCCAAAATGAAATAAACAGATATGCGTCAAAATTTTATAGGGTCGGACATGTGAGTGCTGAATGTATTACTTTTCCTCCAGTTCTGAAGCCATTGTGTGTCCCACAGAGAGAGTGGACAGCAATCGTCGGCACTAACCCCTGCTTTAGCAATTGCCATTCTGTTCATTTCGAATTCGAAACACTTGTATAGCTCTGGTCTTTCAGGATTCAGAAACCTGTGGGCAATGACTTTTTTTTTTGGAGGGGGGGGGGGGTGGATTATACAACATTTGCAACTGTTTCTTTGAACCTGCCTGACAACCTTTTTTTAAAAAAAAGTTTTTACCACATTCTTCTTTGCTGCCAGGGTAGCACTGCCTATCAATTAAGCCATAGGAACACAAAGCCACCTTCTTCAGGAACAGTGGCTTGAAACCTGGTTCCAAGAGACTAGGAGATCTAGTTTGCAGCAACTTTGCTGTTTCAAACCCCAAGTCTCTCCTGGCGTACCATGCAGTGGCCTGAAACCAAGTTCCAAGGCACAAAGTGGCTTCATGTTCCCTCAGTTTAAGACAATAAAGCATCAATTACTTAAAATAGCTTTCACCCATTCCTGCAGCATATCTGCACCCCGGCTGGATATCACCGCTCAAGCCCCATTACTTGGCCAGGGTACTCACCTGGGAGTGAACCGTGCTGTGATCAGCGTGAGATTCTCCACAACCGACGTAGGCACAGCCGTTCTGTGAAGGGCACAATGAAAACATCATAAATACCAGCAGTAACGCTGCGAACGAGTTACAGTCTGTGCGGTACAGCACGGGCAGACTGTCCTGTAACATTACAACAGATACAAACCATCAGATCAATTCCTTGTCTTATCTCCTTGTACACTTATCACCTTGTACAAGAAGTTGCAATGCATGAGATTCCTAGAACCAGTCTACTTACAGAATTCTTTTCTCTGTATTTTACAGTCATTTTCATCATATTTACTCACCTCCAAACATGCCCAAAGGTTTGGACCGCCAACTTTACAATCCTGGCATTTCCCCTGTAAACACAGATGACAGATGACATTTAGACATGCAGTATTGTAAACAGCTCAAAGACAGAACAGAGCGATCACTAAATGTAGTTCACTGCTGTAGGGGCTATTAAAAAAATACTGTTTAGAAGAAAAAAAAAATAGACCTACACATTTACAATAGTGTGCCTTTTATATAGGAAAATGTGAGACCTATGAAAAGATGGTAATACATCTAGTAGTCAAATTTACTGGAATGAATTTGTTTATAACAAAATACAATTTCAGCCTTGAATAAAATGTATTGTGCTTTATGTATTAAACTGTACTGGGAGACAATAACCAGCCTGCATTGCATTTATTATCAAACACAGGCTGGTTATTGACAAAGGTTAGATTGTAAGCCTTATCGAAAGAACCCAGGTAAACAATATTATTTTATTTTAGTCTAACTTACAGCCCTAGACTGCACTATGGTCAATATCGTGTACAGTCCAGTACTAGTAAAGTATGACATCACCAGTAACAGTAAAGAAAGGTCGCTCACATGAGATTTCTGGATCAGTTCTTCTTTAGTGATCTCGCCCACAGATTCCAAATGTGGGCAGTCGTTGCCGATGGGTGACATTCTGCCAGCTGGGAGTTCCAGGCGCCTGCCGCTCCCGGGAACAGGGACTTCCTGTGTGAAAGTAGAACTGTGAGAGGGAAAGGCATGGCAACGACCTCCTTCAGAGAGCTGCACCTGTCAGCCTGCCTTTGGAAACTGCAGTGGAGGAAAATAAGCCTACGCTGGTACAGCACCTGACTGCAGGAGCACTATATACAGAGCCTGACACATTTAAGAAAGCTCTTGAATCTCCATTGGCTCCTAAAGGCTTGTTAAGACAAGCAGTGGCAATGCCAGCTACCCCATACCGCCACATCTACTCATTGGCCAAATGTTTTTTGATTTAGTAATATGTGGTCAACTGTGCCCTGAAGATAGATCTCAATAGATACACAGTGAACCCTAATATAGTACCACCCACAGTAGAGAAAATCGAAGCCATAAATGTATACGTAGCTCAATGTTAATACATTAACTACACAAGAGGCTTGAAATATTCTATAGTGGATTTGTATTGCCGCATGGATTCTTTTCTTTTAGTGTGTCATTAGAAAAGCGTCATTCATGGGGTTTCCATGCGGAGCAATTTACACGTGAAATGGCGATGCGCGTGGACTTTTGGGAGAATTACTCGTGTAAATCAGGTTTGTGGCTGAAAAAAATGGCCAAAGAGAGGGATAGGGTAAATCTTATTTACTCGTGTGAATGACGAAACACACAGGAAAATCCACGCCCAGTTTCGCATGGAAACCCGCATTTCACGTGTAAATGTGAATGAGCTTGTTTACTCTTAAGTGACATCACTATAAATATTGCAAGGGAGCAGCTCAGTTGTTATTGTGGATTCCAAGACGGCAGAAAGTAAGTGGTTGACGGGCGGATTTATGGTTAGCAGTGGTGTAGTTCACCTTAATGCTAATGCGGGCAGCCTTTTTTAGTATTGTTTTTTGCTGTGTCTGGTCTGTCATGTTGTATATATCTTGTGGGTTTACAGTTCTGTATAAAACCACTTACCATGAACTGCGTTATGCATTTGTTATAGTATTAAAGCAGCTGTTTGAGAATACCCTTGCTGTAAAAACTACGCTCAAGTTAAACACGAAGAACAAGTGAGCTGCTTAAATGTCCAATTGAATTCATTCCCGTCCTTTTGATCCCAGCTACGTCCGAAGACAACGCATGTCCGCCCTCCACATTAATAAATATAGTTGAACTGGATGTCATGAGCCAGCTCAATCGCCTAAAACAGCACAACATATATACCAACAAGTTGTTAATGCCCTCTCAGAACTGACCAAACAAAATTGCAATTGTATTGATTGTGTTTTATTTGTTTGCATCATTAATATTTAACTCAACAGTAAATCCAAAACAACATAAAAGAAAAGGAGAGAATCTCCGACAGCACAAGCCTCCTCAGTTCGCTGCTGTCCAATTGAAACTGGCGGCTGAGGTAACCTTCACAGTTCAAATCCGCTTATACTATCCAAAATCATATCTCTTAGACAAATGTGATGGAGTTTGTAGCCCTGGGGTGTACAGTATGAAAAACACAACATGCCAACACCTCAGCGTATCAAGATTTCTATTTAAATCAATTAATATCTGTGTGTGCGAAAAGTTCAGTGGCAGATTTAAAAGGCTGTCTCAAAATAAGCTTTGTTTTTGCTGTGTGTAATTTATGATGCAAGAGTGACGGAAGCATTTGACCTCCACATGTACACATGGTAAAATAATGTTTAGTACAACTTTGTTATTGGTTGTTAATAAGATATGGATTTGGAATAGCAAATACATTTTTTTCATCACTTTATTTGTAGCTGAACAGCCCTCTAGCCCACGTGAATGAAGGCACATTAATAATTAATAATTCATTTTTTTGCTGGCTACAAAGTTTCATTCCAAATTCTCAAAAGGCACATAAACCAGGAATATGAATGCAGTGAAACTTAATTGACATTGATAAAGTACACTGCATAATTTGAACAAAACAGCGTTTTCTTAGAATGCTAGGAATGTTATCAACAGAAAACAGCATAAAAAACATTAATCATTTCAGAAAAGGCACAGCTTGCACATTCTGCCCAATGTTTATAGCACCCCTTACAACCCACGCCAAGGCTGCTTTCAATATATTGGATTACTCTGCTGTGCATGTCTGGTATTTACAACCGTGACTATTAGGCTATAATATGAATCTCTTAGAAACTCGAACTACCCATACCCCTGGATTGTAAATCTAATAACATATATTATGAAACAAAAAATATGAAAACTGAAGGATTTCTCTTTAAAACAATGCAGTTGATTTGTTTGCTCGAGTGATATGTCATACACCGAGGGAAACCTCAGTGAACTTCCTGAACAGTGGCAGGCATGAGAACGAATTCACAGTTCTGGAGACGACTCCTTGTTATTTAAGCACCATGGAATTTTCCACTACAGAGTGATCGGTTTAGTATATTTTTAGTCTCTGTTTTTTTGTTGTTTTTTTTTGGTTTGTAAGTTAATCTCCCTGTAGTAAACTGAACCATATGGTTCTGCATGGATGCTAAGACTGCTGTCAGCTTAGGAATGCAATCCACATTATACAGTATACTGTATTGTTCATTTTCAAAAAAAACATGGCTCAAAAGAAAACAGGCATCGTCCCTCCTCTCTGTACTGTTAATAAAAAAAGCATTTTTAAAGTGTACAACATGCATGTTAACATTGTCTCCCATACAGAACCCCCTGCATTCAAACAGTAGCAGGGAAACCTTGATTAAGCTCAGTTTCACACAGCAGTTTTTCCTTCATGCAACTCTTTAATTGATTTGCCCTGCATCAACTCTACAAAGCAAAGGATATCACAGACTGGTAACTGTTACATCTCCATCAAAAATGTATCAGGACTGTTTTGTTATGAGAGTCGAGGGATCAACGTTTACAGTAAAGACCCTTCTATTTTTATCAGTGCTTTCAATCTTTCATTTGACACAGCCCTTACAGTATGTTCTGTTGACCAGTGCTGAATTACAGAAAATACCCAGCTCTTAAGATGACCCCAAAAGGCAAGATGAGTTTATTATTATTATTATTATTATTATTATTATTATTATTATTATTATTATTAATAATAATAATAATAATAATAATAATAATAATAATAATAATAATAATATTATTCCTGGGCTCCAGTCCTAGAGCAAATCATTGTTTCAATGCTCTTTACTGGTTAGCAATAGATATGAACACAAGTGCAGTTCAGTGTATCCAACATTACAACCATCAGCTCACACCAGTAGCCGTTTGCATTTTCTAAACAATAAAAGCAAATTTGATTCAGCATGTCTGTCTTTTAAAAAAAAACGCAAAGAAACAACTGCTCATACTTCATGGGTAAAACCACACTATTTACACTTCAATTTAAATAAAGGTCAGAGACATCCCCTTCCGTGTACAGTACACCTTATCAGATAGCAATCCATTTTGTTTCCACTCAGAAGGGTCATTTTAGCAGCACAGAATGCATCCTTTGATACACCCTCTTCTATTGCAACCAAAGTTTTCGAAAAAGCTAAAAAAAAAAAAAATTTAAAAATGGGCCCCCCTTTTCCCAATGGTTTTTTTTATTTTACAGGATATTTTAATGAGTTTTAAAGTTAAAATATTTTAAATACACATGTACAGTAGATTAATAAACATGTGGATTTCAGATGACTGTATAGTAGCCTATTACAAAATACACACTACTGTAGGCCATTATATTTAATCTTAGGAAAATAAAGCTAATTATGCTTGCTTCACTGCAAAAAAGAATTAGAAAGTGGTCAGTTGGCAACATCTCAGGCTGTAACAGCAAACAGTCTAACCCAGGAGATTTCCCTTGAACAAAAACTGGATAATACATCAAACATCAGCCGAGTCTGCAATCTCAACCTCATTTTCTGTTGTTACAATCCACATTATCACATTCCCTGGAAAAACAAGACAGAAAACAACTTCTCTACACCATGACACTGCTTGACTCAATTCAAGGCAAATAAGAACGTGCGTCTGTATGAATTGTGAATGCCTGTAATACAGTAAAAACACATTCACTATTCAAATCCCATTAGCTTTCAGTTCTACAGCACTGCAGCCAATACAGCTCCAATATAGCTTGGCAATGTTCCTTCTTTCCCAGTTTAGACGCCTTTGTTTTTTTTTTGGCAGAAGCTTTAGCACCAGCCACTATTCGAGGCATGTTGCTGCTGCTACTACATGCAATAGGAGGTAATACATTGTCAACACCCCACTCACCCCCCAAAAATTGTTTTTCAAGCAGAACCAACTTTAAAATGCAACAGAGTCGATGGATAAATGTACCCAACTCTGGGTCAAACACTTTGCGCTGCTTTTCAGAAATGATTCAGCACTTACAAGCCTAGCCCTAGCCTTGCAAAGGACATAGTGACACATGGCACATTTCCATTGTGTTGATAACTGTAATGTGTTATTTATACAATAGGTGTGGCTTTGTTCCAATGACATTTTTACAGATCATCTTTTACAATGTCATTACAAGAAAGGCAGATGAATAAAAATCACGAGCCCCTGTAATATAACCCACTTACTGTACACAGCACACCTGCTACTGTATGTATGGTCAGAAAACTGAAAATATGTTTTTCCATATTTTCTATTATGAAGTAATATATTTTCTTTCTCTCACGCATCTTCAAAATGTTTCTTCTACCTCTTCTAGCTGTGGACTGTAGCTTAAAAAAATTAACTTCATAAATTATTAATGCCATCACAGAAGAAATATATCCGACAGTCTACTTAAAACTGAGTGGGTCTAAGAACCAACAGATGTTATTGTATTATGAAACGAGTCCAGTGGGACACAAACAATATAATTTTACTCAAAATGCCCCAAAGAACAACTTTATACAATACCAAAGAATGAACTAGAAAATTCAAAACAGCTGGCTCTTTGAGCTAATTTATTTATATTTTTGGCTCTTTGAGCTTATATATAAATTATATATATATATATATATATATATATATATATATATATATATATATATATATATATATATATATATATATAAATTTTAGCTCAAAAAGCCAACCTGCCTAACGTTTCGATATTTGTAAATATCTTTCTCAAGGAAGCATGTGCTTGAATCAAAACATTGGTGGTATTTATAGGTTTTTGACGGCATGACAACGACTTGTTATTGTTTATATTCAAATCCATGATTTATTCTTACATGATGTAATGGTGTTCTATATATCGTGACATCATCTCTACTTCTATCTTTAAATCTGTTTACATAAACAGTATATTTATATTATCATGCAATGCTGGCTCGGAGGATCAGCCTTAATTTAGCCTCCCCAGCGCATCAGCATGCACAACTTTTGAATGAATTTTGTTTATTTATTTATTTAAATGTTATATAATTTATTGGAGTTAATGAGTTCATTGTTTTCTGTGGAGTCCCGCTGGCATAATCATGTTCAGTCTATTTATCCATTTACTTTCTTTTATTCTTCTATATGTTGCAGTCTAATTTTAACTGCTCTAATACTACAAACTTTACATCATTTATGTCATGTCCTTGACTGGTGAAGTGCTGTACTATTGGCTCATTAATTCTCTTATTTCTAATTAATGAAAGGTGGTTCTGAATTACTTTATATAAAGTTGTTCCAGTCTCTCCAACATATTTGATTTCATCACATTTTTCACAGGCTACTCCATAAACAACATTGCTGTTTTTAGTGGATATGTGTTGTTCTTATGTTTAAATATATTTGTACTTTTGTCCATGTATTTACACACTTTACATGTACCAGTGCAAGTAGGGCTTATTTGTAGAACCTATTCTGACTATTTTATTTTTACTTTTTTTTCACCTAAATTATCTTCTCTTTTGAATACTACAACTGGGGCCTTAAGAAATACTTTTTTTCAATATTTTCGAATTATGTAGAATCCACAAGTGTTTCCAAACTATCTTAGAAATATTAGGCAAAAGTTTAACGCAAGTCATTAGTAATGGGACTCTTTACCTTTCTCTATTTTTATAATCTAGTAGATCATCTCTTTTTAGTTTATCCACTTTTCTTAACTGTCTCTATAATTCTTTCTTTGTATACTCT
Organism: Acipenser ruthenus; assembly: GCF_902713425.1. NCBI lineage: Eukaryota > Metazoa > Chordata > Actinopteri > Acipenseriformes > Acipenseridae > Acipenser > Acipenser ruthenus. Next base: position 6,622,071 of record NC_081198.1, on the reverse strand, counting down.
TTTTTTGTAATACATTTCTTTGTTTTACATAGTCACTTTCTTTAGAGCATATTCTTCGTATTCTTATTCCTAGACCCTTTGGGATTGCCCTTTTAGTGTGTATCGAATGTGCAGAGGACATGTGCAAATATTGGTGCATGTCAGTAGGTTTACAGAAGAGGTCAGTCTCAATTGAACCTTCCAAGTTTTACTATGATATCTAAAAATGCTATTTCTTTTCTTGTCCATCGAAGGTCCACCTTAATATTGCTGTGTATTTAATTTGCCATTTTATGAAACTGGAAAAGAGATTCTTCTCCATGTGTCCAAACCCCCAAAATATCATCTACAAACCGAATGTATTCTAAAGGTTCTCTTTCCAATTATCTAAGTAATTGTTCTTCTCATTCCCCCATGTATGTACTGGCAAAATGCATTCCTACTTTAGATCCTATTGGTGTACCATTGTTTTGTTTGTAATTCTCAGCAAAAAATGTAAAATAACTGTTTTCTCAGAGAGAGAGAGAGAGAGAGAGAGAGAGAGAGAGAGAGAGAGAGAGAGAGAGAGAGAGAGAGAGAGAGAGAGAGAGAGAGAGAGAGAGAGAGAGAGAGAGAGAGAGAGAGAGAGAGAGAGAGAGAGAGAGAGAGAGAGAGAGAGAGAGAGAGAATATGTAACAGGGCAGAGGCCGGGCAACCAACCACACTGCAAGAGAATATCTTAACCACTGAACAAAGGAAAGTGGCTACATTGCATTAGTCTTTCCAGAGATCTTTTTAGTCTCATCTCCTTGTCCATAAAGGCAGTGAACCGCACAACACTACACACACCTGCCACAACCTTGCCCCAGAGACTCCACTCACATGGAATGAGGAGAATGTCAGCTTTAATGCTCTTCCAAATATTAGACTCTTCTGAAAAAATGATCCACTATCAATCAAGTACAATTAAGGGGTATTAATAGTATAGGTCATTTTTTTATGTTTTACTTCCGGAGCTATCATCGTGTGGAAAGTGGGAAGCGGGGTTCAAGGAGGATAAAACTACCTTTGGAGAATGTAAATCAGACTCCAGTCAACAAGACCTGTTGAACTGAACATCCAACTGAGAAAGAATGTAAAGAGATCCCAAAGGCAGGTTTAACGCTAGACAGTAGTCTATTTGTCACTCCTGATCTCCTGTTTGAAAGAAATATACACTTCAGTGAAGGTAATCTACACCTTAACCCAAGTGACATTGTCCACATTTGAGGACAGGCTACTTTGTAATTTTTTGGAGCATTTTTTTAACTGATATCTACCTGTTATTTTAATTTTTTCTTTAACAATATTGTTATGATAACTTACTTTTGTTTACAGTCTAGTTAAAGAATAATTAAAAGGGTTCAATAATTAAAATATAGTTGCTACAACTGTTTAAATAATGTACCTGTCATTTTTCTTTTCATTGTTAACATCCTGACAACTTTTTTTACACTTATAACTTTAAAGTCTGTTTCAAAGCTCTTTCCAAAATGACAAGTGTTCTGGCTTTTCTGTTCCATACCACATCACAGATCGTTATTGCTGTGTTACCTGTTTAACAATGTGGGTACAAATCCTTACACTATCAGTGCACTAGAGGGGCCATTTTGAAACGAACGTGAAACAGACTTAAAAGTTATGAAGTGTAAAAAGTTGTCAGGATGTTAACAATGAAAAAATAATTACATGTACGTTATTTACACAGTTTTAGCAACACGGGGAGGCGTGTAACGCTATACCTTCTTCGGAACACCGCTGCTTCGTCTCTGATGCATGTATCAAATTACATAAATACAACTTGTGGTCTGGTTTTTTCAAAGACAATATTTGGTACTTAATGGGGTAAATATAAAAAAGCAGGATTTGTTCTCTGTTATGGAGCAGCAACGCCTTTTTTCTGAATACTGTAGCTAATTACTTGTGCTTTGCACTATTATTATGTATTTATTATTATTATTATTATTATTATTATTATTATTATTATTATTATTATTATTATTATCAATAATAAGAATAATAATAAACACAACCACATGGAAATAATTTTATCTGAAGAAAATCGACACCCCAGCAGGGTAATTATTTCAAATATATCACATAATTATCAGCCGAGATCTCTGAATTGTTTTCATTATATATACCACAAAGACAAAGTGCATGAGCTGCACTTTGAGGTAATCATTACCCAAGTCTGCATTTACCACACACACCATGATAAATAGACTGTACGGTAAGCTATTGGTTAAATCATTCGGTGGGTTACAGTACCTTCGCTCAGACAGTGGCAACTCTCTGCGCAAACATTCATATCAAACAGGGAAGTACTGCTTGACTTGTGTGTGCGGTGCAGGCGGAACAAACCGCAAAACATGAGAGGCACTGACAGCAACGCCATACACCTGCCAAGGAGCCCTGACAAATGTCCAAGTCTTCATATTTTTTCAGTCGAGTTAAACAAAACACGACCTAAACAACCAATTGCATGCTGATTTAATCGGAAAACACTAGTTAGTGGCAGTGGGTATTAATGCTCAAGAAGCTCAAGTGACAGCAACTCATTACACAGAATTAATATTTAAATACGGGGCTTTAACTGATTAACTGAACAACGGTAATCGAAAGAATCCACCCGTTTACAAATCATTGGTTATTTATTTGAAATAATACAATAAAAAGGCACAACACATAAATATAATAATGTTTTAACTTTCTTTTTTCATATTTTCAAATTGGTTAAATTGACATTGTTGGCTGTAGTGTATATTTCTAATGCACCAGCTCAATCCGAGGAGTGCTTACCTTATAAAATACGGTAGTGTGGTCGTTGCGTTTGTTGTGGTCCCGGTGTTGGGTTCAGAAATCCAATTCCTGACAGTATTATGTTTTACATTTTTAAGAATTTTGTCATATTTCCAGCGATCGACGGTGGAAAACGTAAAAAAACACCAGCCAGGTTATCTCCTGCTGCTGCTCTTCTTGTGCTGAGTGACGTCCAGCGCCTTCCGGTTCTACCGCAACAACTAGAAAGGCGAATAGTACCTAGAGCGACCCCTGGCGCACAGTTTCTGCATCGGGTCATAATAATGAATAACTGGCTGCTGCGCTCCCTGGTGGAATAAACTAAAGCCCAGCATACAGGACGAAGCATGTTTCTTTAAAATTTGACAATTTAAATAATTATTACCCTTGTCTGCAAGCCATACTGTTGAAAGGAAATACAAACGACATACAGACTAAGCTTTACACCTTTAAACTAAAGATCAGCCTTTTATGACTTGTCATTAGAAACATATATTTAAAGACTCATTTGAAAACATATGTCATGGTCAATTGCTGAAAAGTTGTGAATAATTACTACACTTTGTATTGCATTGTAATTGTAATATGTGGTGTAATACACAGTACTTAGGACATTGTTTTTAAAGCAATACATAATTTGTAAAGGAAATGTTCTCGTACCTGGTACAGCGTAATTAGTTAAATGAATCTGATATCAGGGAGTGGTTTTGTTCAAACAATGGGAAACAAGAAGCATGAGGCAACAATAGTTATTCATTGGGGTCATAAGCAACAGCCATGAGTGGATGGCATTAATACGTAGCACTCCTATCCTTGATGAGGAGCCCTGCTGAAAACAGGAATCTGGTTGGGGCGCCAATGGATTATATTTTTTGAATTAAAAGTAAAGTAGGTGGAGTAGGGAGAGAGGGGAGAGACAGCGGAAAAGAGATGAAATAGTGATCAGAGAGGTCCAGAGGGGTGACAGAGGGTGGAGCAGCAGCAGCAGAGAGAGGACAGAGGACGGGATTGAGAGGACAGAATAACAGGGATGTGAGAGACGGTCATAGCAGGACAGGAGAGACAGATAGGTACAGTAGTAGTGGGGGCAGGGGTGATGGGGGGAGGGTACACGCCTGTCTAGTAGTTGACATCTTCCAGAGCGCTGCTAGGTACGGAATTTCTCCAACAGCTTCTCCTCGCAGGTCTCTCCTCGCTGGACTCCCACAGCTAGACTCCCGGCTCTTTGGTAGAGAGGCTGTTCAGTTGGCTGCCATTTTGTGCTGGCGCACAAATAGGCTAGTTGTCTATTATACTAAACTGCGCTAAAGAAAATACTTAAGCAATACAATAGTTTCTTAAGTAATACAATAATACATAAAGAATGTTCTTTTCCAATTTTAAGGTATCCAAAATTATTATTATTATTATTATTATTATTATTATTATTATTATTATTTGTTTATTTAGCAGACGCCTTTATCCAAGGCGACTTACAGAGACTAGGGTGTGTGAACTATGCATCAGCCGCAGAGTCACTTACAATTACGTCTCACCTCAAAGACGGAGCACAAGGAGGTTGAGTGATTTGCTGAGGGTCACACAATGAGACAATGGCTGAGGTGGGATTTGAACCGGAGACCTCCTGGTTACAAGCCCTTTTCTTTAACCACTGGACCACACAGCCAAAATGATTGCTGTATGCGTGTCCTTGATGCAGTTGAAGGGCCTGGCCCTTAAATCTGCACAGGCAAAACAAGGTAATCTAAATTGGCTCAAGAGTATTGATAGCATTAACCGTGAGCTTGACCCAATCTTGTGGAATGAGTTCAGATGGCATTTTATTGCCATGACTCCAAACCTAATGTATGCTATTTTATAAATGTCACTGCAGGCATGGAGCTGTTTGAGGAGGCCCTGAGACGCTGGGAACAGGCCTTGACCTTTCGCAGCCGTCAGGCCGAGGATGAGGCCAGCTGCAGCTCCGTCAAACTGGGGGCTGGAGACGCCATCGCGGAGGAGAGCATGGAGGTGAGATGCGGTTTTATCTTAATTCAAAACTAGAAAGATCAAACCAAATAAATAATTAATAAAAATACTCCTTGGCTGTTTCTTGATAGTTGTGTAACTTTATCAGTCTGTGTTTCCAAAAATGGTGCAAACTGGAGAAAATGCTTAGTAATGCAGCCCAACTTTCTGTATAGTTTTAATGCATTGCATTTTATATTTCAACTTCAGTTGACCAAGATCAGCAATTCTGTTCTGCCAATTCTGTACGCTGAGGTACAATCATTCAGGTTTGTTACACTTTTTAAGTTAGTCAGTTGGTGTATAAGCTGTGACAAAACTAACGCTCTCCCTGTAATATTATTTAACCAATGAATGGATTTCAGATTGTTATGAAAAGCCTGTGTTCAACTATTATTATTTGAAAGCGTGTCTTGTGGTAATGCTGGCTGTTGATAATTTGAATTGTCAAAGAACAACTTCAGCTACAGCACGCATTTTCCAAGCTGAGACAAACCTCAAATGTAAATATTTAAAGAAGGTATTTTAATTAATTTGCTGAAGAAGTAATATGCTGTATAAACAAAGGCTCAATAAAAGTACTCTCCAGTAATACAGAAAATAATTGTAGGCGCCACTTGTGCAACGTCATATACAGCCTGTGTAAAAGGGTATTTTGTCTCAGGCAGTTGGCACTAAAGTCTAAAATATCAAGTATTTACTGGAATGTTGTTAGAAACAGATGAAGACGTTTGACCACTTTTAGAATTCTAGATCCAGTACATCCTGGGTATTTCATTTATTCACTCTATGAAACATCTGAACCCTTTACAAATTGCGAGGGCATCATTTTGCTAAGGGGTTTCTGAAACGTCCTTTCTCCTGCAGGACATCATTAGTGCTGAATTCATCCACAAACTGGAGTCTCTGCTGCAGAGAGCTTACCGCCTGCAGGAGGAGTTTCAGGCCGCTCTGGGGGCTTCGAATCCCTCGTCTCTTGCTAATGACATTGGTAAGCCACTTGACACAGTGTTTATTCATTTATTTGCAAAATAAACCAGCAAAGCAGTCCTGCCTGGGACTCCTTTCAGTGAGGATATAAATCACTAAACCAATGAAATTAATCAGCATGCAAACTATTACAAATCAGAATGCATCTCAGACTCTCTTTATAAAAGGAAATGACACATGTGCACATATTAAGTCACACAGGATCTGAACGGTGTATTTGCTCCGATCACTCCCAACCGCTAAGAAACAGACTTAAGAAACAGGCTCCCTAAAAGCCTTTCAGGATGTGATTGGGGAACAGTTGTTGTTTTATAAAATGCATGTGAAGTCTGAGGTGCTCATGAATGTGTAGGTTTGACAGCTCTGAAGCTGGAGCGGTGGAATTCACTTGAAAGACATGGCAGCCCTGATCTGTGTGACTCCCAGACTGTGATGAAGCTCTAGAGCAATCTGAGAAATGTATTTCCATTACCTCCATTGTGTCAGATGAATTATCAGTAGAAACAGTAGAGCATTTAAACATAAATAAACAATTTGGCTGTTTCATAGTTTACAAGAATGCAAGCTGAAGCTTCAGCAGACTAAAAACAGGCGGTGGTTTAATCGCTGCAGTATTTGCACCAGCTGTTGGTGATTGAGTGGGGCGGTGTAGGTGGCGACACACTGCACTACATCACAGCTGGTGGTGTGGAAATGTAAAAATAGATTTTTACAGCAACCTTTCAGTTTCTGTGTCATAGGTGATTAAAATAAAGCGGACGTCTATTTCCAGTGTGTTTACCCTGCAGGCCCAGCTGGTGTCAGTTTCAGTAATTAGGACACTGAGCGAGACAGTTGTATGTGTGTGTGAGCTCTGCTTTGTCTTTGTGGGTTTCTGAAAGGTTAAAAAATTCAGCCCGTTACTCCATTGGTGCAAGACTTGAGGTCCTTCATTTGTCCTGTACCTATTTCTTAATCTTCCCTTATGTTTAGCCCCAACCTGAGCAGCACCATTTAGCAGCTTAAGATCCAACCACTTTCTACATTCTGTGCACAACCAAACTATATAAAGCCTTCTGCTCCAAGTTTTGTAGGGGTTAATCGCAATATGCATACAACATTATTCATCACATGTCTAAAGCAGTGCAGCCATACGTGACAGAAAGTCACCCCTAGAAGCCTGCATACAAAGCAAATCACAGCAGACACACTTATTATATTGGGATTCTTCCACCTGTCGCTCAACAAGTGTGCAACAAATGGGTGAATGTCTTGGCATTTTAGTAGCTGGGTGGTTTGACTTTAGGTATCTGTCACATTGTGGTGCTACGTTTTAAAGTATAGAACACGGTTCTGATTTCTGACTTTGAATGTGAAAATGAAGCTGTAAAAAATAGAATTTCCTCTACGACCAGCTGTTGTGTTGGTTGGGAGTTGTAAATTATATTTATTGGCCTCTTACTGGGCTGCCAGCAACTATATACAAATAAAACTTTACAGTAAAGGAATTTTGATTGGACTTTTCTAGGACCAGCTGAACCAGCACCAAGTCCCCTGAACCAGCATAACCAGCTGAAAACCCACTCAGACTAGCATACACCAGTTCTAGTCATATGCGGGATAATTTCTTCCACGGAGACAAATTAATGAATCTGCGACACCAAATCGAGAGGAGTTTATTTATTTGACTTTTCCAGAGTTTATCGCTGGGTTGGCAGTACCTTACACTGGCACCATTATTACCAATGCTGGCAGTCATTATTCTGTCCAGAACTTGACATTGGTGCAAAGGCTTGTCAGATTGGTTGCCATTTCACTTGTTTGGTTCATGGTTCCACACACCTATTTTGAAAGTAGTTTAAGGTTAATGGGGTGTTGGTATTCTGCCACGAGTGTAGATTGTCTCTGTAAATGATTACTAGCTGTAAATGAGGACAGCAGTGTGGAGTAGTGGTTAGGGCTCTGGACTCCTGACTGGAGGGTCGTGGGTTCAATCCCAGCTGGGGGATACTGCTGCTGTACCCTTGAGCAAGGCACTTTACCTAGATTGCTCCAGTAAAACCCAACTGTGTAAATGGGTAATTGTATGTACAAATAATGTTTAAAAATAATGTGATATCTTGTAACAATTGTAAGTCGCCCTGGATAAGGGCATCTGCTAAGAAATAAAATAAAAATAACTAGCTGTTTTACAAGCATTCAAATACAAATTGTCATTTTGTGCATCTGGGAATGCTTCCAGATGAGTAAAAAAATCCAGCAGCCAGAATACTTTTAGTATTTTTTATGTGTGCTATAACAAAGAAAATCGATCCTAGTCATAAAATACAATTATACCTGCATACATAATTAACATTTCAGTATTACGTGTGCTGTGGCTGGCAGGTACACCAAACATAACATTTGACATTATTAGGCAGACTTTTAAAGTATCAAATTATTCTTGCTATTGACAATAATCCACTTTCCAGTCTGGCTGCTTCATTTCTTTACAATAGGACTCTATGGAAACCAAAAGATGGCAACTAAATGCATGTACCCTTCTCAGCTCGCCTGCCATTGCTCACTCTGTGAAGTCTTAATGGTTTATGACTGAAAAGAAGGGGTCTGCTAAGAAGACTTCTTCTGAGAAAGAGGTAGAGAGTGAGACGGTCTGTTTGCGGGACCTGTTCCCTGTGGTCCACACCAGGGGGCAGCACCTTGCCCTGCCCTGGTCTTTTCAAGACCCGGTTCCTAAATGGAGCCATCCTCCCCTGGGAAAAGGTTGAGCTAAAAATAGCCCTGGACAGGCTCCCTGGCATTCTTCTCTGTCGCCTAACTCAGCAGATAGGTCTGCGGAGTAGGCTTTGGAAGCTAACAGTGAAACGCTGTGGAAACAGCCAGCACCTCATGCACCTGATTGGGTAGATCAGCTGTTCTTTATACACGCATGGACCTGCAGTTCTCCCTCAAATTCCATATTCTCTAAAGATAGTGTAACTTTTAAGGTCAGAACCTCCATTGTATGCCTAAGCCAGAGACTGCTGTTTTTGAGAATGACAGAATGGGAAATAAACCTTGAAATAACAGTACTGGATTCTGATGACAAGCCAGAAAGGGTTGTTCTTTTAGGTTTCATTTAGATGTGAAGAACAATGTAGAAATGTCTTGTATGTTGGGGGGGGGGGGGGGGGGGGGATAGAGTTGGCAGCTGTTTACAGTATTAACATAAGAAGACAAACTAACTTAACCCTTTCATGGGTGAAATATTAAAAATAGCTGGAAAAAAATGTATTTTTGGAGAGAAAAGGGCATCCTCATATGACGTCATCATCCATTTGCATCTTCCATGTGTCCCCATATAAACTAGTAGAGTTTTTTTGGTTTTGTCTGTCCCCATATGAAGTCCCCATGTATGAAAGGGTTAAAATATGTACAACGTCCATGTGTTTTCATGTGTGCCCTTTGCAGCAAGCCCAGGGTCCCCATACTGTACATGCACAGTCCAGGGCTCACTCTGCTATCTATATCTTTCCCAGGCTGAGTTTATCATACACATTCCACTTCAGCGGGAATCAGCCAGGTCTGCTTGAGCACATTTTATGTTTGACCTTTCCCAGCTGTCGGATCATGCTGTTTCCATTAATTTGAGCCCTGTAATAAAACCCCCAAGACCCTCTGTTTCATCCACAGTGCACCCATGTTCTAAAGCAATAAGACATTACTCATCATCAATATCTTCAGTAGCCAGCGGTATTGTTGGGTGAGTGACAGAATGGACCATTCATTCAACAACACTTCATGCTGAAGTAAGACCTTTACATCTGCATTTAGTGGCTTCAACATTCAGAATAAAAATAGGACTACTCTGACATACACAAGAGATATATGAGATCTGATTATAATCGGAATAAATTGCGATGATGTAACTGAAATAAGATCTTTCTTCATTGCTGCATGTCAAATCCACTTACGGTCGTGGTCAATCCTGCTCCATTGTGGTTTTGCTTGTTTTTTTGTTTTTTTTTTCATTGATTGTTCTTAATAGCTTAGGGCAGGTCTTAATTCTCCAACTAGAGGGTTAACAAGGTAAGAAAAGCATCAATCCGAAAGAGCAAGTTAAAGATACACATTATTGCAGTCCTTCAACAGGGGGCACTGTGTGCTATGCAAAAAGCTGCCTATAGAATAAAGCAATATTAATACGCATGTATTTATTTAACTCTACATGTTATTGATGTGTCTGCACATACGCAGGTGCTGGGCAGATTTGTTTAGCCACAGAGCAGGTGCAGGAGACACAGCTGCAGTTGGAGTGCTACCCCTCAACCTTGTCAGAGACCTCTGTCTGTGAGGGCAATTCCTTTTTCAAATCCATTTAGACAACACAGTTTTGTATTGTGGTCAACTGCATGGGTGTTTTGATCTCATTCCTCCAGAATTCATTTTAAATGATTAGTCGCGCTATAGTCATCCGGTTTTGGCAATGAAAGGGCTTTACTACGCATGTCAAAAAGGCCATTGTAGTTGTAGCATATTCCAGTGACATTTAGGTCCTTATTGTTTGAACCTTCAGAGTATCGCAGGTGACATGGATTTGTAATATGACTATCCTGTAAGGTGCTGCTTCACCTGCAATGTTCCCAACTTATGGGCACTTAAAACTAGCCCTTTTCTGTTGAACTGTGAGAGGAGAGCAAACCAGCGTTTCAGAGTAGCCTGCTCTGCTCTTCTGTAAGTCCTTGCATAACATTTTAGCACAATTTAGACTTCTGCAGCAACGGTTTTCCTTTGATAATGAAATCCAGTGATCACGCAAATACCTTACAAGGTCTGCAAATGCTTCTCGTAATGATTTGCAAACATTCCTCATGTAGAAAATCACAGCAGTTGGCCACAACAGTTCAAGAGTTTGACAGCATATGGTTTTATTTGTGGGCTGTGATAAACTGCTACTTTTTTGGCTGGTGAAAGGGATTTTCAGACTCTGCTGCTTCCTGAACTATACCATCATATTCATCCATAAAAAGCAGGAATTTGTCTGAAATTGCATTTTGCTGCCAACTTGAAACTTAAATCTTAGGAAGAAAACCCGACGTAGAAAGTATTTTGTCCATTCGCTCCATTTCTTAATGGTTTTCATTTAGATTTACACAGTTCAAAGCATGGATTGTTCAAAGATAGTTTTAAAGCATGTTAATTCAGGACGATTCTTTTGAGTTCTGTGTCTGCTAGGGTGTGACTTCATTACACACCCTGAATGTACAATCTTGTAAAGGGAGAAGCTGTACTAAATACACTTAGGAAATAGTTCTTCTGTTTATCTTTCTGAATGGATTCTCATAAACAAAATTAAGCATAAGTGTGAAGCTCAACATATTAAGAAAGCAAAGCAATATCACAAGTTTTTTTGTGTGGGTGGGCATTATACAGTATTAGATTTTTATACAACAATATATACAGTGTTTATTTACACTATTTGGTACATCACGCTGTCAGGATGTCGCACACGACAGGCCTTCCTGGTTGCACCTCAACAGATTCAATGCACTGCAGAGAGTGGGAATCTGGTCCTAATAAAGATGTCTAACTTCAAGGAGTGAAAGAAAAGAAAAAATACAGAGCTGGTTCCTTACTCCTCCTGGTCTGTCACCTGGGGGATAGCTGTGTCTGTGCTGAGCTTTGCTTTAATTAACCTATCCTCTACAAGAAATAGCAAAGGACCTGCTTTCCTCGCCCCCTCTCAAGTCATGAGAAGCATGTGTGTGCAAAACTCTGCATAAAAAAAAAGAAGAAATCTGTTTACTTCTTGTAACTATGTACAGCACTGACGAGACAGGAAACTCCAAAAGCAATTCTGCATCTTTTTCAGCTCCTGCATCTATACTGTTTTATAACCTATAGGTTGTTGTAGTGTCTCCATCTTTTTAATAAGAGGCTAAGCTTGGATTCAAACCCAGGATTATGTCAGGAAAGAAAAGTGACTGCTCATTTACAGGAGTGTCCTGTGATTAACAAGCCGGTAGCTTCATGGAAAATTTGATCTGCCGTTTTAAAAGGTTGTCTGTCTGTCCGACCCATTGCGATCATTTGAAATCACTGTTAAGGTATGTGAATCCGTTGGTAAACGGGTCCAGTGAGCATGCTGGTATCAAGCCACTTATCCTCTGTAAGGGCTCCTAATTTTAGCACAGCCATAGTAACTGATAGCCGTGACATTAGGTAGCTGAAAGCTGATATGGAGAGGAAGCAGGCAACAGCAAAACTAGACTGAAACGCGGCCCAGAATGAAACAGAAACATGAGTTTGTACTAGAAAAACATCAGCAGAGCTTTGATTTAACAACTTGGGAGAGTTTGTCAGTGAAACAGACCGGCAACACTTGGCATAATATGCCTTGAATTTCATTCTTTGGGGTGGAGGGTAGGAGGGAGAGCAGACAAAATAAAAATTTCCCAGAACATTAAGCATTTCAAAGTGACAAGCAGCTTCACTTCTCTTGGCTGCAAAAGCACTTAATAGCACTTCTCTGTGTAGCAAATGAATTGGACCTGGCCTGACACAAAGACTTGCCTTTATAGGTAATCGTTTATAATTTCATTCAGCAGCTTTGACAATTTCTTGACTGTTTTGAGGAGGGGAGTTATTAATGGCAGCCATTATACAGATTTTTTGTATTATTATTATTTGTTTATTTAGCAGACGCCTTTATCCAAGGTGACTTACAGAGACTCGGATGTGTGAACTATGCATCAGCTGCAGAGTCACTTACAATTACGTCGCACCCGAAAAATGGAGCACAAGGAGGTTAAGTGATTTGCTCAGAGTCACACAATGAGTCAGTGGCTGAGCCGGGATTTGAACCAGGGACCTGCGGGTTACAAGCCCTTTTCTTTAACCACTGGACCACACAGCCTCCTATACAAATTGAATACAAAATTGAATAGGAATAGTTTGAATGGTCAACAAATTCAGTTCACCTATAAAATATTTATTAAACCTAATTTCCCTGAGGGGAAGTATTGATTTTAAATACAGTATGAAAGGACATATATATTATAGTGAAGCTAAAACATATTGCCGTTTTAAGGAGAAAATACAAAAAATCTTGTGAAAACACTACTCCCATCATCCTGGAATATTAAGCTATGTTCTCTTCATGTTCATTTTATACAACAAGCAGCTTGGTGAAAAAATCTGCTTTTAACATGTAAATAGTGACCCACAGTTTGAACTGGACCATAAGCTTGATAAATCTGGTTTTAATTAAGGAATTGTGTCACATAAAATAGGCAAGTGGTTCTGTTAGATATCAGGAGATAGAAACAATACCATTGTTTTCAGGCCCCATCCTGTATTGATAAAGATGTAATTTATTATTATTATTTTTGTGTATATGTATATATTTATGATAGACACAGACATCATATAGCTGCTTGATGACTTCTGTCTGAGGGACACATTGAGCATCGCGTCTACAGATTCATTCGTCTCCACGGCTGAGGTAAGAAAATGCACAGGAACCATGAAGATACTGGTTTCCATTGTCTTTGCATGGTAAGAGAGTGTGTGTGTGTGTTATAGCAATGCTTTGTGTGGTTTCTATGTGAAACATGATGGAAGTCTATGCAATGACCAAGCTCACCTGACTGTGGTTAAAGGCTTGTGAATAAAATTTGAGCATTGTGGAAGCAGAGCATGCAAACCAGAGATAGCTTGATATTTCAGTCCTGTAACTGTTATTAATCCACAGAACACTCCAAGGATAAAAACCACTGCAGTGTGAATATTTATGAGCAGTCACTGTTTCAAAGCTTTTTATGACTAATATAAACCTAGATGCCATTAATGAATCATGTCTACTAAAGCATTAGGATTTTATCATGAAGTTAAAGCGCACACGGCTGTTTATGATTTGTCAGCTAGAATGTCCGGTGAAATGTATTATGTATTTATTTATTTAAAATAAACATTAAAAGAAAGTTTGGCTGCCCTAGCTTTCATTACAAAAACATACAGAAAATGAAAGATCATGCAACTTGACAGAGCGATGATGAGTCTGTCTCTGGAGTAAAATGGGTTCCTCTTGATCTGCCACAAAACCAGCACTGCCAGCAGACAGGAGGAAACCTGAGAACACATTTCACATGCTAAAAAAATAAAAGAATAGCCATGTGAAGACGTGAAAAGGTTTGCATGTTCTTCCATGCAACCTGTATTAACAGTCTTAAATGTATATATTTCAGTGTATCAGTCCTAAAAAGAAAGTGACACATCAGCAGCAGAACTCATGTTTTTGGGATGTTTGATTGAACTTTATAATTGTCCACTTTAGGCTGGATGTATCTATACATGATATGGGGTTTTAGCAGGAGAGAGCCCTAGATTTAAAACAAATCGTATTTAATGGTGTGTTTTTAATGGTGTGTTATTTAATGGTTTGAAGACTATATATCTAGTCTGTTGTTAATGATGCAATGCAAATCAGACCACACTACTGAACACTTTGATTACACAGAAGTTTAGATTGTTTTGGTCCCTGTTGAAACCATGTGTGCCAGTTCACATGTTTTGGCAGAGAGTCTGAGATAACACGAAAATGCATGCCTCCCTACACCTGATATCCTTTAACTGTGTGTTCCGGACAATTTCCACAATTCCGATAGTTTAGCAGCAGAAATCGAGTGCTGCCTGGAGATTGTTGCCGTGGCAACTGTTTTGACTGCTGCTGGAATGTTCTTGTACATCTGCAAGACGTTTTAATCTTCAAGTTCAGAGGATCTTATTAGACCAAGATTAGAGAACGCGTATTTACAGACTTATTTTTGCCTGTTTGTTTTTTATGAAACCTCAAAGTACTTTAAGTAAAGTTCTCGCTTCACTGATCCAGATAAGCACTAATGCTGGACTAGCTATTGTTACCCAAGGCACAGTCTGGCCCAGCTTTGGTTCTCTTGTCACCAAATGCATACAATTAAAAACACTGCATTATGGTAATCTCTCAGTATCATTCTAACTGAACGTTATCACTTGGTTGTGTATTTGGTTTGAATAGGGTACAGTAGAGGGAAGGTTATAGAGAGAGATGACCAGATTGCTGAAGCAACTCTGGGGATGTTATAGATAAGTTTGTGCTATTAAAAAAAAAAAAACAGGGCTAATGAAATCTTTACAATAATAATAATAATAACAATAATAATAATAATAATAATAATAATAATAATGATTCTTTGGCGAACGCGTATTTTACCCAATTGAAACTGTTTCTCAGCCCTTTTGAAATTGTTGACTGTTGACTGTTGACTGCTGTCTGAACCATGTTTAAGGACTGATTGTCAAGCTCTCTAAATTCATTTATATGTGTAAACCAGATGGCACTGAGCTCTTTGGTAAAGAAGAAGAAACAAGTTTGGCAAATTTGTAGAAAGATTGCAAGTTTGGTTGTGTTGGGTTTGTATCGTATAGCTAAATAGTATTTGCGTAGTCAGAGAATAACAGAAATATTTTCTATCTTCAAGTCAGTAAACTGACATGCCCGAGCATTTGTCATTTAGGAGATCCTTTCGGTTATAAAGGAGCAGCTGATGCCAATGTTTAGCGTTTTTCTTGCATCCAATGGCTGATGTGTTTTCACAGCTGCTGCTCTATTTAGGGACTCGCTCGCTGTCTTTTCAGGCATGCCAGCAAAGAGATGAGTCAGGCTGAGGGAGGAAGGGTGAAAGAATCAAACCGTTCAGGATCTCAGGGCTGCTTCCTACCTTTTTAGTCGACCGAATTGACAGATTGATGATTAATCCGGGTTGCTGGGGTAGGAACTGGCTTCCTTTTGAACTGCCCATGGCCTCACTGAACCCTGCTAGACATCATACAGTTAACAAGATTGGTATGAACACATGACACATGTTGTAGCCATTAAACTCAGATGAATTTCTCTTTCTGGTTGGCCACAGAGGACGTATTCATGCTGAGATAAGAATTCTTATTTCTTTCCTTACAGCCCTGTCCCATTGTTGATTCTAACGTTCAATGCCAGTTTACGAGTATATTAAACTTGCAATGAATGAATTATGCTCGGGTGTTTTTCTGTTAAATAGGTTTTACCTTTAATTTCGGTGTGCCCCTCTATTCCAGGAGTTGTTTTCAATTCCCCACTCCATAATCTGGACAAAGCTTTGTAAATAAATAACATTTTATAATTGCTGTTTTCATCCGTGTCAGAAGGCATGGAGATTAAGTGTCGATGTATTTTGTAAATAGAGACTCCAAGTCTAGTTCTGAAAAGGACTGTGCACCGGCAGTTAGAACCTGTTGAACATTTAATTACTGATGCTACTAAAAGCACACTATGCTTCTGTCTGCCTTCACTGAAAAGAGATAACGCTCAGTCTTGGCTCCTAACACTCAATAATAGCACTATTTTAATGGCTACCCAGTGATAACATGCTGGAGTATGGATAAGGTGGCATTCTTAATGACAGAGATTATATACAGCTTTCATTTAATACTGTTGGTAAATAGACAAATGTTTTACGTCTCTATTTATTACATTGCTTCTCATGTTTATATCCTATGAAAATTTCAATATCCCAAAAACCCATTCCGACTTGCCTACTCTTGCATGCTACTGTTTTCCAACCTACAGCTTAATGACTTAATTTTGACCATATAAAACGTCAGTGGATGATTGAATGGCTGAGAGCTCTCCAATGATTTCTGTGAAACTAGTGTAATGCTGTATTATCCTTTAGAGACAAAGAAATGTGCCACAGCTGGCCGGAACTAAGAAGTCCTTGTTCTTGTTTCCACAGCTGTCGGAGCACAGAGAGCTTCGGAATGCCTTCGCTCTGGGTGCTCTGTGTCACTGCCCGCTGTACAAAGAGGCTCTGCATCAGTCTGAGGAAGCGGGGGGAAGGGGGGAAGGGGGGGGGGGGGGGGGTTGTTTACTCACCTGTACCAACCTCTGTGCGTGGATGAGAAGAAATATAACTAAACAGTAGCACCTTGAAAGGAGGGGACTGCTTGGTTAATAAGCCTCTATTTGTGTTTTCGCTCTCTCAGGACAGAGATGCTGGAGTGTTTGGGGGACACTGATTATCTCGCCAAGTTGCATTGTGTGCGCCAGGCATGCCAGGTAAACTTTATGAAGCTTCCCATGTGGTATCCTCTTTAATCAATAACCGTACGCTTCATTGGATTGCTTTGATCTTCTTGATTCATGGCTTGTTTCCTTAATAATATTAAATCATTACATCTCTGTGTATTGTTATGATCTTGAAGAGTGTAAAAAAGTCTTCTGTTTTTAAAAAATGAAGTTTCATAAACGGTTCTAAATCCTTATGCAAAAGGTGGTACATTTCCCAAAACTTAGATGGCCTTTACTATCGCTGTACAGTATTAAAATGCCTTGTTGTGTGAGTGTTTGTGTGTGCAATGTTTTGTTACCCCCAGAATTCACGGCAAACTGTTATCCTGTGTTTTACTGAAATGCAGAATATGAACATGATTGTTCTGAAAAAAACATTCTGATTGCCGGCATTTTTTTTTTTAGCTGGGGGAAAATGTTCTAAATGAACAACTCTACCTCTATTTATCACATGGATTTATCTTTTAATTTCCATTGTTAAATTAAAGTAAACCACTTCTGTAAGTACATACATGTGATGAATTTGTGATGAATTGGTGTCTCATAGAAGTGCAGGGGAGTCGAGCAGTGTTATGTAGCTTGAAAAGGCTTGAGAAGGTTTGCCAAACAAGGGTTTTCTCTAATTGTTGTAAGATAAGGAATACAACACCCCTTTTCTTTTATTAGGTCATTCTCTCTGAAGCTGGAACTCGGACATTTCTTGCTGAAACAGGAAAAAAGATTTTGTCAGCTATAATAGTGAAAGCACGCAAGGTAATGTTAGTAAATACACACTTACTAAGCAGTGATGGCTATATCATGGCCTGTGTCAACACCCATGATGTGAGATTTCCAAAGCGAGAGAGGTTTGTTCAGTGTAGTGGTAGAAATGGTAACTGAAGTCAAAAGGCAGCCATGTGTGAATGGTTCCTTTTTGTTTGTTGCTAAACATTTAGCCTTTTCCTAATAGTTTGCAAGACTTTGAACTGACCTCTCTGTCATTTATCACGCACACACAAAACCAGTCAACTTGTGATTGCAACAAATAAGGCAAGAACCAATTACGCAATTGGTTTACAGGGATGCCTGTGCAGCAGAGAACTTAAAAATAGATTGGGACTAAAGAAGTGTTTACAAGAGGAGATGTCTACAGGCTTTAAAGGCAACTATTTTAAATGTATCAAACAAATTCTTAAAGTACAGAAGTATGGTGTGTGTAATGTATATGAGGTAAAATATAAATATATTTTCAGTTTCATTAGAAATGTCACCTACAATAGACTCATTTTAATAATCTTGATACACAAAGTGCCTTTTTTAATGATTAAAGTGGCAGCAATATTTAGATTTTCCACTGTTCAAGTTCAATTGAGTTATCCCTCCGTTAAGTGAAATCACATGGTTCATTGTTACTTGACAGCAGTTCTCTAGAGATTGTAACCGTCTCTGATCTGTCACTTTCAGTAAATCCCTGCAGTGCGAGTTTTGCTTTGTTTACCCACTTACAGAAACCCTGATAATAAGGGGCGCTTGTGATTGCCAGTCCTGATGTGGAGTGAAAGTGCCTATTCCTTGATGTGCTTGTTGGTTTGTACTGTTACAGAGCCCAAAGAGATTTGAGGAGGTCTTTGAGGAAATGATTGATTTCTTAGAGCAAACAGACCACTGGGAGAACACCAAACTAGAACTTGCTACACGAGGGGTGAGTTTATTAACAACTGGTCAAGTGAAGCTACTGCTTGTTTGTGGCAATTTAAATTGTGCAACACTGCGTATCAAATAATAAAACAATTTTACTCCTTAATCTCAAAAGGGATGAATTTAACATTTTGCAGATTTAGTCCAAATAAAGACTGTCCTGAGATGCTTGGATCTGCTCATTTGTGATTTGGATAGTCATAGGAACCTTTTGAGTTTCCATAATGATATTTTCTCAGTATTGATTTATTGTTTGTGCTCTTCACAGGTAAAGCATCTGAATTTTTATGACATAGTCCTGGACTTCATTCTGATGGATTCTTTTGAAGATATAGAAAATCTGCCCGTTTCTATCCAGAATGTTGTCAACAATCGCTGGCTCAATAGTTCTTTTAAAGAAACTGTACGTTTTGGTTTGTTACAATTCTACTGGAATCTCCTAGAAATCCCAGCGTATTCTTATAAAGAGCCTGTAGGCAGCTCTAATTCTCAACTGCTGCCATGTGCTTCTTGTAGGATAACCCTGTAGACATGAATATATGTTTGGCTTTGCCCTATAGGCATACTTGGGCTAATCTCTTTTAAAATGGAAGGTCAGTGTCAGATGAAGCCTGGCTTTTTCCTGGCACAATCGGCCCAGTGAACCTCCAGCAGTATTTTTGGATGCTGCTGTACTAGGAGAATGACATGCATCATCCAGCACGTGTTATCAACACCATTCAAACCAACCATTAAACGCTGGAAAAGAACAGTTTCGCACAGCAGAGGGGAACAGGTGGGGAAGTGGCTGACTTAGTAATGTGAAGTCATGAAAACTCCACGTTTGTGCCTGGCTTCGCTCCCTGTAGACGAGGAGATGGAGGTGGAGATCAGTCCCAAATGCACTGGCCCCACATTTAAACAATCAATATTAGCTTTCAGAGGTTAACCTAGGGGTCCACTATTCTGAAGGATCAAGTGGGTTCAATAATTCTATGTAGGGGGTCCCTAAATGGCTCATCTGGTAAAAGCAGACGGTTTTCGCTGGGGACTCCGGGGGCTGGGGGGGTTGGCGTTCCCGGGGTTCTCCTCATCGCTCTGTGGCGACCCCTACAGGTGCTGCGTGAGCTTGGGGGCGGAGATTTGCTGGGCTGGTCTTTGACCTCCAGAGGCCAGTAGCCTGCAGACATCCGCTCTCGAGTTCCTGGGTGTAAAAAGACGCAGATTGGCTCGTGGGATTGGAGGACGCCCACTGAGCCTCGGCTCCCTGAGCTGTGTGGGGAATCGCCGTGGTGAAGGAGGAAAATAATAATAATAATTGGGCATTCCAAATTGGGAGAAAATCGGAGGTAAAAATAATTTGAGATTCTAAATTAAAAAATAATAATAATAACAATAATAATATTAATAATTCTGTGTCTTCAGTTGTTGAGTGCAACAACTTTAATTCAATTCAAAATAATTACGATGGGTTTTTTTTTTTTTTTTTAATAACATTACTAAAATATGACTAATATGGTTGTTTATGGAGCTATAATTTGGATTTAGTCCAGGCCATGGTTTCATGTAGGAGGTGGTTTACATCTGTGGCAGTGAAGTTTTTAGTCTAACTCCATTGTTAATATGATTTCTAACCACAGATTTCTTGTTTTTAAACTATTAACAGATGTTTATTTTTGTTAATTCTTAAACCTTTCAATTAATCAAATGGAGGGGCCTTAGATTTATTAATGTTAATGTCCAACATTTTATATATATATATATATATATAAAATGTGTGTGTGTGTGTGTATATATGTATATATATGTGTGTATATGTATAATTTCATTGAAAAGTGACTTGCAAAAGTTAATCAGACAGGAATCATACAATCACTAAACAAAAGGTTTTGTACTGGTACAAATATTGCTACTGTATTGATCATGCAATACCAATACATTGCCAAGAAATCTCATTCCAGAAGATTTATTTCTCTCACCCAGAAGCTGGATATTTTGTCATCGTTGCTGGGTTTTGATTATTTAAGTCCTTATTTGGAAAACTTTGGGAAAGTATTAGTGTGGTAGGCTGTGTCTGAAAGCCAGCATCACAGTGATGTGGGTCTACATTCCTTAATGTTGTTTCTGTGAAAAGAATGTGAAGTATTTCTTCTTGAAAACTTGTCTGAAGAAATGACAGTTGGCTTTAACTTTGGGAACGAGTTGTTGTAATTGTTTGCTTTTTATTTTTCTGTGCCAGCAGTCACTAGTAGCTTTTAACCCTGCATCAAATTACTCTCATAATGTAGTCACCAGTGTTATTGGTATATAAACTGTGTAGTTACTAAAGCTGTTTTTATGAAAAATCAGATGTCTTTAAGGTGTGCTCTGCAAAACGTTAACTGCTTTTTGCTTGAGAGAGTCACATTAGACAAAAAGAGATGCGATTACTACCATAGACTCACACTTTGGTGTCATATGGGGTCATCCTGCATTTTTATCTTCCATATATCCCCATATAAGGACTAGAATTTTTTTTTGTGTGTGTTTGTTTTCTCTGTCCCATATCAGGTCGCCGTGCATGAAAGTGTTAAGTACATAGGAATTCACTACAAACTAATGATTATATAGTAATGTTTTACTGAAATACGCATTCATTGCATTTCCTTGTATGCAAGGGAAGTCTTGTTTCCAACCTGCAAATCAGTGTTTTTTTGGGGGGATTTTAATGTGGTTTCCAGTTGATCCCAACGTGTTGTAAATGTATTCCTGTATTGTCGGTATAAACAGGTGCCCGATGGCTTCATTGCACACTTTTATGCTGTATGTGAACACGTCAGCCCAGTTTTGGCTTGGGGATTTCTTGGGCCCAAAAGCTCCCTGCATGACTTCTGCTCCTTCTTTAAGGTACAAAGACTATATAACTAATTTGCTTAAAAAAAAATAATTGTATGAATCACTTATCCTAACAGGAAAAAAGAGTGAGCAGGGGAGGGAGGGGGGGGACGGAGGGGGGGGGGGGGGGGGGCTGAGTGCAAACGCCATGGGGATTTACAGCAGTATTAATTCAGAAGCTTGAAGGCTATTAGACTTGTGCTGTTTTAACATCTATCTTAATGTGTTGATATTACCATGGAGAAGGTATTTATTGTAGTTCTGCTCATGCCAAGTGTCTGTTATGGGTGTAAGAAGGCTGCATAACTCCTGTACCTCCTTCAGCTAAAATCCACAAGTGTCCACAGGCAGGACTTGGTGCAGTGGATGAAGATACTGCCTTTAGGCATGTTGGTTTAATCCTGACACGTTGTTTTAAGAGCAGAGGTAACTGGGGTTTAAATTATTCATTACTGCAGTGTTACTATGCCTGCTTGTTGTGCTTCTGTGTCTACACGTAGTGTATTTTGTTATTTGTTTCATTAGAAAGTTGGGGTTGATAAGCATGGCATAGATAAATCCAGCAGCTCTGCCCCGCCAATCATAATTTATTACAGTGAAAAAGAGAGAACTTGCCAGTCTGGCCCAGAAGTGCTGTTCGGAACATGTGGTCGTTGTTGTTTTACTGCTACTAAAAGGACTGGATGGGTCAGTCTTCTCACAGAAGTGTAAATTGGCATGAACTCTAAATAGCATATGGCTGCACACTTGTTAGACACAAACATTTGCAGAACTATTAGCAACTGTTCCATTGTGATTAACACATTGGGTCTATAACCTATTTGATTTGATTGGAGCGTTATTACCACATGTATTACATGTAATGGTAGAAGGTCATAATGGGATAAAGTGTTTTTTTTTTTAAAAACAGTTATTTTAAAAAGAAATCTCCGCAAGATACAGTAAAATCTGTTCTCTCGCACAGGATCAGGTGCTGTTCTTTCTCAAAGACATTTTCGACTTGGAGAAGGTGAGGTACACCAGCACAGAGAGCCTGGCGGAGGACATGCTGCAGCTGCTGCACCGCCACTCCGAGCTCCTCATGGCTTACCTGGGAGCTGAGGCTCTGAGGCACGTCAACGGCTGTGTGAGCAGCCAGAGCCACGTGGTGACCAGTGGACTACTGGAGGCACATGTGTAGTGACCCAGCACCTGCATGCACATCGACCAGCTTTACTCGATTAGCCTGAGCCCTAGTGTCTAAGAAATTATTAGCACCTCAAAATGCGCAGCAATGCAAGTTCAAGATGGACTCAGGGAAGGTTTCCACAGAATGGTATCAGGGGTTCAAAATTCCAATGTATTATTATTATTATTATTTATATATAAATGTTACTAATATTTGTTTGGTTTTAAACCTGGTGAGATCTGTTGAACAACTTGAAAAGGATTTGCTGTTTATCTTGGTGGTTGTTTTCATTTGAGATACTGTAATCCCTGCAATAATTGTGTTGCACCTTGGATTTATGGAATTCTATCTGCCAAATTGTCATGTGAATTATTTCCTTAAGAATAAGTATGTGGCCATGAAATGAGTTGTTGCTTGTCATATGGATTGAGGTGTAGATATTTAATGCTGTATTACGATTGTAAACCTAAAGCCATGTTGCTGCTTTGTATGCCTTGTTGGAATATTTATTTCAACACTATGTAATCACTACTAGGCCTTGATAGAGGTTTTCTATAGAGATTATACATGGATCTCAAACGGCTGGTACATGCATAGCACTCTTCTGTTTGAAATGCTGTAAGCTTGTGTCTGTGTAATGAAATGCAGTGCTGCAGTGAATGTATCATTCTGTTTTTTAATGTGCAAAAGCCTTACTCTCTCTCGGTATACAAATCCATCATTGCTCTAATTTATGAGGTGACAATGATCGGAGCAGACCTCCGACTGGCGAGACAGGTACGTTAACATGCTACAGTAAGATGCATAGGAGTAGGTGAAATATATACTCCACAGATTTTGTTTGTGGAATAAGCCATTCTTCTAGAATTTCCTGCAAAATTGGAGCCCATGGACAGAAATCCTTTTTTAAACAAATGAAGTTGTGTAAATGTTTCTTTTGGGATAATTCCACCTGCATGCTACATTCTGCAAACTGCATCCCACCTAGCAAAAGCAGCATTCTCATATTTGGAATCTAAACGATCATATGTGGGAGATTCAGTTTGTTTGATTTTATGTTCAACGTTAGTATTTCTGCACTGAGTATGCAGAATGCTAATCTGAATTTAAAATGCATGTGAATGTGCTGATTGGAGTTTTAAAAGGTCAGCAAGAGAACTCTTTAAGAAACACATCCCCACAAAACATTAGCTGCATTGTCCCTTATTTATGTGTGTGTGTATGTAAATACATGTATAGTGTGTGTGTATATATATATATATATATATTCTCAACAAATAAAGACTAAACACAATCCCTGTAGTTGTGTGTCTGTTTGTATTGGTGTTTTATAGCACTTGGGTGAACAGAGCACTCCCGTTGGTGGAACACAATTCCTTGCCGTGGGAGGCGGCTGTGCGTTGGCTGGATCTCTTTAGACCCTCCACTGAGCTTGTTTTTTTTGCATGCAGGTTTTTCTTCAGAAGGGGGCCGTTTTGTAATCTCAGTAAGAAATGATTGCACAGCTGGGTGGTTGCAGTACAACAGACTTTACAGTGTGTTATCTTAAATCATATTGCTTATTCTACAGTTACAAGACAGTCTGGATTTACACAAGTAATACATGGATTAATGGGCTGCTCATAATTGTTTAAGTGCAGTGTGCTTGAGAAAGTATGTAAACTCAGTTGGTGAAATAGACCAGGCAGTGACAAAAATATCACTGGGGTATATGGATACGGAGTTGAAAAGCAAACATTTAAGGCAACATTTGGCCTAAACTTAGTTACTTACTAAGCTTGTTGGGGATTTTCTCAAAGTTATTATCATAACCCTGGTATGCAGCAAAAGGGTTTAATGATCCAGTCATCTCAGCCCCTTCACACAGCAGTGAAACTGTCTGGAGGTAAGAGCACAGTGAAATCGAGAAGGTGCGCCAAAGATGGACCAGCATGGCAAGGTCATTTCTGGAAAAATAAAATGTAAAAGGTTTAAAAAAATGAAATGAAAATATTCACTTGAATAGAATGGAATAGAAACTATTTTCTGTAGCAATAATAACAGGATTTAAGTAACATGTAACCCTAGCCAAGAATATTAAGAACAAATTATAGGTGTGCAGTGAAGAAAAAGATGGCAGTAATCTGTTGATGAATTGCCACAAGCATGGTTTAACATGACAGTGGTCAGTTATCTTGTGAATTGTGTCTCTCCCTGCAAACCAGACTGCTGGCATCTTCCCACAATGGGGGCATTCCCAGGTATCGAGATATGCTGTATGAATACACTATATAATATAATCAGTTCAAAATGCAATACTGTCATTTTCATCTGTTCTCCAAAGAACCTAAACTAGATCATTCAAAGCTTAGCTGAAGGGAGGCTTCCAACAATCACAAACAAACCGCATTGGAAACTAGCAGTGTCTGGGGAAAAACTGTAAGACAGCTCAGAAATACCAGGCAAGTTGCACTGAAACATAATAAAAGTACTGGGGAAAAAAAGCTGAAAAGCAGCCATGATACTGTTGGTATATTTGTCGTGTGTTATTTTGGACTAAGGTAGTACTGGTCTGGAATGCAAGTTTATTTTTTTGGTTTTGGGGACGGGTGGCGGGGTGTTAACAGTTGCACCTATTACAGTTTGATGGCAAAATGGTGATACAACAATGGTAGACTATACAACACAAGCAAAGCAAAAATAAAAACAAAGCCACCTTAATGGACATAATTGTTAAGGTCTGAAGAGAAACTGAAGTATAGTAGGTCTTGCTTGCAGAGTAATTTGTGAGTTAGCAGGGGGCAGGGGAATTGGATGGACAGGAAAAGCCGTGTGTGTGTGTGTGTGTGTGTGTGTGTGTGTGTGTTGGAACAGCTGAAGTCTGGCCCTGGATCGTCTGGAATGCGGTAGATGGTGAGAGAAACGGGACTTTTATGGAAACTAGGAGCTTGAAACGTAACTTCACCCAAACGACATTCAGTCTGACTACGAAGAACGAAGTACACGCGCTTCTCTGTGCTTCAACAAGTTTGGATTATAGTTCGTCTTTTTTATTAGATTAAATACTTTATTTACGGAGCGCATTCTTAGAGGAGACGGGCGCTGGATAACTTGTAAAAGGTAAATCAATCATTTTTTTTCCATAACAAATCGTTATAAGAATACACGTTTATTGTACATGGTAAATCGCAAGCATATGATTACATTATGAGTGCAAGTCAACAAACATCTCACAGCTGTAAACATATTTGTCTAGCAAGCAAAAAAAATGATTTAATTAAGATGTACTCATTGTAATACAAAGTTAACTTTGCCTTTTACTGAGTTGTTATAGTACGTTAGAAATTAAGTTTTTTAAGAAGACATACATCTTGCGTTTTTATTTTTATTATGCCGTTTTTTAAAAAAAGTTTAGGAATTAAGGCAAATTCAATCTATACTGTTTAATTAATCTATTTATTTATTTATAAGTAAACGAGAGAATGTTATAATCTCGAGTGTCGTTGCTTGTGATACCAGGATACTGTCCAGCTGTCCCTATCATCAGCCACAGGGAAGCTATTTTCAGTGCATTCGGCTTGGGACTGCTGATAGCTGAGCTCTAAGTGTTTTTAATTCTATCTAGACCATTCCAGACCACGAGGAATCGTGCTTCACGTGGGTCTGTATCTGTAGTATTTATCCTAGCCAAGGTCGAACTGAACTCAACTTTTTAATGTGTTTACTTCTATTGTCTGTAAAAAGAGAAAGTAAAGTATCTGTTGGTTCCCTTGAAAGTCATTGGCAGCCTTGAGATAAGTGCAACCCGACATTTTCATGAAAACCGTTATCGCCGTTGGGGATATTATATTTCACCTTATTATTTTTATAGGAGTTTTAGGCAGTTAGATTTAGGAGAATAACTTCCTTTTAGCAGTTTAGTTCTGGATATTATTGCATATTTAATCTAATTGGAACATTTTGGGGTCCAGTTTTAGTTCAAGCAAAGGGGAAGACGATTGCTTGTTAGGCCCAAAGTATGCATGGGCATTTTTGTGAAAAGAAGGGAAGCAGCAAGTGACTGGCAATTAAGGCATGTTGGATCCTCACCTATGAAATGACGTTGGATTTCGCTGTGCTGCTAGTGTGCGAGAAAAGGGGCAAATGGAAAAGGCTGCTCTAATCCAAAATAGGATTATCAGACATATATTACTGGATCTAGGTGAAGGTGAAACTGTCCCAAAACCTAATCTTCCCCTAAATGTACTTTAAAAAAAAAAAAAAAAATTCTGCTCTGAAAATGTGTCTTTGCCTTAAAAAAATATGCCCTAGTTATAAATAAATAAAATACTGGGTTGGTTATCAGTGATATTAAGATCACAGTAAATGTGTGCTATTTCCAACTCCTAATTGTTTCTGGTCACCAGAGGTTAATGACAATTATTACTTTTATCAGGAAGGTTATGGACTAGCATTGGTTATGTTTGTAAATGACCCACTGGATAGAATGTTGCCACGCTAGGGGTACCATGTGGTGTTGTATCTGTTTATGTTTAGGTGCCTTCTGAACAATAGCGCTCACACACTGAATCAAGTGCCCAGTCAACGGGTCAAAAAGGAGCAGCCATGACTGACGTGGCACAAAAAGCAGAGGTAAGTGTGTAGTTCAAGCAGTAATGTTTAATATGATTCAGTATAAAATGTAATACAAATTCCATGTTAGAAATTCTGAACTGGATGGATACTGTAATGGATAATGCACATTGTACAAGGTGTTCTGGAATTATCATAGGTTTTATTTAATTCAGTGACACCACTCTAGCCTATTCTAGTATATGCACGCAAACATATATGTGTGTGTGTGTGTACACCAGATACCACACCTTGAAAATCGAGTGAAGCAAGCTATTTTATTCAATGTTCTTCCTTCTTCATGCAAGTCAAGGTTATTATAATAGTAGAAAACACTAGTGGAGGCTTTGAGTAAATTGTTGATGCTCATAATGCATCAGAGTAGAAAAATGCAACATGTCTAAGCCTTCTGCACAGCAGTGTATATACTGTGATATATATAATTACAGAAAAATGCATACTTGCAAATATCTGTCCTTCACTGAAAATGTCTCTCATTCACACCTTTACATTTCTCTTGTCTTCTCTTCCTATAACATCTTTTAATTAGGCAATATTTTGTTCAGCATTGTGTCAAGCAGACAAACTCACTTCATAAATACATGTGGTTTGCACCATTCTGAAAGTTGGTCTCTGCTACATGTAATACACATCTAACCACGTTTTGTAGATGACCGACCACCTGCCTTAAAAAAAACAAAAAAAACACCAGTTCAGACCTGCTGCAGAAGGGTTCCTGGTACACACTGTTGTAGGAGACCTCTTTCATCCAGACCCAAGGGAGGCTGCCAAGGACAGCTTTTATCTGTACAGTTGTAACATTAAATTTGGCTTTTTCAAGAACATGTGGTATATATGCCTAATTCAGCCTATATAATTATACTTAATATATTATACTTAAGTTGGTTATGTCCATAAGTAAATACTTTTTTTACATGCTTCTTGGGTTCTACAGAATGTTAAATTGTTCTTCATGTAATAGTTTCCAGTCTAATAGCAATAACACTGCCCTTTCCAAGTCTTACATTAAACCACACATCTAAATCAAACTACCAAGTGCACAACATACAGCTTCATTAAGTGTCTAATACATAATACTGAGCTCAGAGGATACCACCATATAATTCAATTAAAATACCTAATATCTATTACATTTTAAAAGTACTTTAAATGTTAATGTTATGCATTTTTTAAGAATACCCCAACATATTAAACCATATCTCTTAGAAATTCACCATTTTACCCAAGTAGACCCATCTGAATTGGATTCTGTTATCTACACAGCCTCTGCAGCAATCTTTCTAACTTTGATCTTTTCTGATCTTTTTCTTTCCCTTTTCTTTGTTTTTCCTGTCTGTCCATCATTTCTGAAGATCCTTCTTTCTTCTTCCAAACCTGTTGCGAAAAGCTATGTGCCCAAACTGGGCCAGGGGGATGTAAAGAATAAGTTTGAAGCCATGCAGAAAGCAAGGGCAGAGCGAAGTCATAAAAGAAGTGTGGATGAACATCAAAGAAGGAGGGAGCAGTACATTAGAGAGAAAGAGTGGAACAGGCGAAAGCAGGAGGTCAATACTTTAAAAACACAGCATTCAGATAACGTTGTGTGCAATTAACCCTGTTTTGCATGCTATGGCTGCCATTCATCAGGCTCCCTGAGATGCTGGTGTTGATGTTGACACATTATAGTATCATCATTAGTCGACAATCTCACTCAGAGATCGTACAGCATTGCTCAATTTTGGACTGTCTAAAGGTGTATTAATATACAGGGGGTTAGAAAGTAAGTTTACCACACCAATGATATGGTGCCTTGATGTGGTAAACTTACTTTCAAATCACCCTGTACATTTAACTTGGTCAGCATCTTAAATTCAGTGGCTATTTAGTTCTTAAAATATTTTGTTTGATCAATATCAAGGGAGCAAAAATGGTCACAATTCATGATTTTAGTGTTAAACCATAACCGAAATCCTCTAAAAACAGTACATCTTATTACAAACACTCCCTTTTTGCATTGCTTCCATTCCAGTTTTGAATCTCCTGCCTCCTGTCTTCCATCATTAAGCTCTTTTGATCACCTAACAAAATGCAGCATAGCATCAACTATATTGACTATGTTCAAATTGGATTCAAAACCAATAACATAAAAATGTATTTCCAGGGAAGCCAATTATTAAAATTAACTTGTATGAATGTTACATTAATAAAGGTTTTCTTCAACTTGGGTTAACTCGAAGTTCTTAAAAAAAAAAAAAAACCTCATAAAACAGCAAAAAGAATGAATTATGAATGCAAAAGCAGGATTCATATTTGGTGTGGGTTAAATAACATTTAAAAAAAAAAAGCTTGACCTTTGAATTGTATGGGTTTTTCACAGATTAAAGAACTTCTTGCCTCTGATGATGAAGAAGAGGTTAAGCCAGCAAAACCAGAAAAAAGCTACGTGCCAAAGATAACAGGTAAGCATGAAGCCTGACATCAGGGTCTATAGATGTTGAATCAATGTCTATAAAGGTGCTCTCCTATTTTAATAATAATAATAATAATAATAATAATAATAATAATAATAATAACAATAATAATAATAATAATGTACTTGTGTGACCTCCAGGGAGTGTAAAGGGTAAATTTGCAGAAATGGAGAAGCAAAGACAAGAGGGACAGAAAAAGAGAACTAAGGAGGAAAGACAGAGGCGCCTCACACAGGATTTAGCGGAAAAGAAGAAGATTCAACGAGAGCTGGCCAAGAAAGCTGAGGAGGTGGGTTTATTATTCAAGCACTGATCCCAGTAGGTAAAGATGTCAATATTTATAGATACCTTGAATTACTTGAAAGCGAGTGATTTGAATTTCAAGAGACCATTATACATGTGTGCCATAGTAAAGCTGAACAACACTACTTTATTACTGTTACCCTTACTGTAAAAGTGAGCAAGTGAATGTAAGAAATGTTTATACAAGCTCATGCTAAAAACTAGAACGAGAACAATGTTATTAAAGCTCCACTGTATCTTCCTGCAGGATTACAGTGGATAAAGACTAGCTAAGCTCATTCTCTTCTAAGATAAGTTCATGGAAGCTAACTGTAATAGATTAGAATGAATATTGCATTAAACTAAAGAAAATTGCAGAATTGCCATTTTAATGTTTTTTGCAGTCTACTTTGCTTTGTTAAAGATTTATTTTTACTGGGCTGCATACTCTTAAAATGTTTTTTCGGATCATACTTTTAAAATGCTTTTAGGATCATACTCTTAAAATGTTTTTAGGATCAAACTTTTAAAATGCTTTAGGATCAGACTCTTAAAATATTTTTAGGATCATACTCTTAAAATGTTTTTAGGATCATACTCTTAAAATATTTTTAGGATCATACTTTTAAAATGTTTTTAGGATCATACTCAAAATGTTTTTAGGATCATACTTTTAAAATGCTTTAGGATCATACTCTTAAAATATTTTTAGGATCATACTCTTAAAATGTTTTTAGGATCATACTTTTAAAATGTTTTTAGGATCATACTCAAAATGTTTTTAGGATCATACTTTTAAAATGCTTTAGGATCATACTCTTAAAATATTTTTAGGATCATACTCTTAAAATGTTTTTAGGATCATACTTTTAAAATGTTTTTAGGATCATACTCAAAATGTTTTTAGGATCATACTTTTAAAATGTTTTAGGATCATACTCTTAAAATATTTTTAGGATCATACTCTTAAAATGTTTTTAGGATCATACTCTTAAAATATTTTTAGGATCATACTTTTAAAATGTTTTTAGGATCATACTCAAAATGTTTTTAGGATCATACTTTTAAAATGCTTTAGGATCAGACTCTTAAAATGTTTTTAGGATCATACTCTTAAAATATTTTTAGGATCATACTTTTAAAATGTTTTTAGGATCATACTCAAAATGTTTTTAGGATCATACTTTTAAAATGCTTTAGGATCATACTCTTAAAATATTTTTAGGATCATACTCTTAAAATGTTTTTAGGATCATACTTTTCCACTCATTTGTACATGTACTGAAAATGAGGGTAAATACACATACGTATTTAACCTGCCAACCAATAGATACTTAGACACTATCGACCCCAATTAGCACTAAGCTTAGACTACCTTGTGTTACCTTAGGTAAGGTAGTCAAAAGCTAGTTCTAATCAAGGTCTGTGAAACCAGACCTGTGTGTTTAACAGTTTGTAGATAATAATTAGCTTAAACAAATTATTGGTGACACCATTTTCAAAGAAAACTTCATCAAGTAATGGCAAAAAATTCTCGTTCAATAGATCGATGACATTATATATACTGGATGTGACTCAGAAGTAAAGGTAAATTCCTATTTCTTCATCTGCCCTCCTACACTTTTCCTGAAAACAATTTCATTTTCACAAATAATTACATGATTATATATACTTGGGTATGTACTGATTATTCAAAGTCAGTACAGGGGTTTACTAAGGTGATCTAAGTAACTGTATGTACACTAATTTAATGTGACAATTAACCTAACAATATAAATTTTTCTATTTGAATTATACATGAGCAAGTGAAGCGTTATAAGCCACCATTTTCTGTGGGTCTCATTATCACTGAAAATCAGGGCATTCCAGGCTTCTGAACCGCTGTACTAACACTGGGTCGACGTCTGAACAACAATTTATATGTACCAGCAGAAAATCTGCATGTCTTATTGTTTAATCAACCTATTCCTGTTTTAGTTGTGGAGAATCTTTTTTTTTCTTTTTTTTCCCCCATAAGTACATACCATTGATGTGCTTTGTCTATCCGGGTCAGATGTCTATAGATTTCCAATTACAGGACTGCTATACATTACTGCTGCACTATCCTGTGGTCTATATCTGTGTATATGATTTTTCTTCCCAAAAACAGGAAGGCGATGATTCACTTCTCATCAAAGTAGTTCCAGTAAAACATTCAAAATCCCCTGGCAAGATTAAAGTAAACTTTGAAGATCTAGAAAAAGCGAGAGAAGAGGAAGAGAAGCAGAAAATTGAGGGTGAGAAGAAGAAAAGATATGAAGAGCACAGGCGTTCCTTCCGTGAAGCTAAACGTCTTTCAGTCTCGGTAAGGCTTGCTTCAAAAACTGCAGTCATTCTTCTCCTCCCAAGTTAAAATCAAACGTGCTTAGTATGTGCAGGGCTGACATGTAATCATTTCTGCCTAATAAATATTGATTCTGCACGTATGCAACTTCATAGCTTTAATAAAATACTTTTCAAGGATGACAGTGAAACGCAAACCAAAGAAGTGAAGGAACAAACCACTCCTGGGAAGCTGAAGCTGACGTTTGAGGAAATTGAAAGGGAAAGGCAGGAGCTGAGGAAGCAGCAGGCCGAGGAGGCGGCAAAGCAGCGGCTGGAGGAGGAAAAGCGTGCCTTCGAGGAAGCAAAACTTCACATGGTAGAGAAAGACAGAGGCTCTGTACTTTTAATGTATTGACAATTAGTTGTATATTTTTAACTGAAGTGGTTTTTTGGGTTTTTTTACATTTTCAGTGTAAAAAAAAAAAAAAAGTTCCATAACTTTACCTTTGTTTTGGGGTATAGAATCATTAGGGAATTTAAGGCAATACTTATGTGTCTGTCTTATGTACCCTTGTCTCTCGTAATTCCTTCCAATTTAGTAATTGAAGCCTTTATTAAAGATGATTAATGCACATACACCTCTATTTAAAAAAAAAAAAAACAACGTTCAATACACTATTAATAATTAAGTGACAAGAATCCCCTGCATGATTTATTTAGTCTCCTCATTATTTTATAAGCGGTAAGGATGTGTAAGTGATTTAGACATGCACTCTGGTTCTGAGTATAGTGGTTATTATCCTACAGTAGACAGTTTATACTTGACCCTCTAAAGCTAATGGGAGTTTACATACGGAGTATACCATGCTTAAGAATGCTTAAAACCAACATGATTCTCTTTGTTTAAGGAAAATAATGACGAGGAAGAACAAGGAGCCCAGTCTGTGAAAGATGAGTTCCGCCCCGGCAAATTGAAACTTAGCTTTGAGGAGCTGGAACGGCAAAGAATAGAGGAAGAAAGGAGAAAAGCAGAAGAAGAATCTAAAAGGCGTATTGAAGAAGAAAAGAAAGCGTTCGCCGAAGCCAGAAAGAGCATGGTTAGTATGGAAGCTGGGTTGAGTTCAACCATTAGAACTCAAACATAAAGGGAAAACAATTTCAATCTACTGTTTCTGTAAAAAAAAAAAAAAAATTTAATAATATTGTAAAACTGGTAAATGACAAAGGGGGGGGGAACCTGTTGTGAAAAAATCCTTGACAAGGCAGTAAGATTCTAGAACCTGCAACAGCAACATCAGCTCAAAAAAGACACTATATCTGTAGGATTTTCTGTTTAATACAGCCTCAATCTGAATGCTTAAATTAAAGTTAAATATGTGACTTTGTAATCACCCTGCGTATTTAATGTTGGCTCTGTCCAAGGACTAAACACTAAATAGTGTAATTTTAGTATTATAAAAAAGATAAACCTGGAAGGTATTATTTAGTTGATAGATACCAGTGCTTTTTTCCAGCATGATCTTTTTTATCCTATAATACCATGGGTTGCTTTAACTTTACAACACAAAAACGCAATTGAAGACGACCTAAGTGCATGCAGACAGAATGCTATTATTTCATGGGTTCAGTTATTAAACCCGCAGTCTTGTTCTATGCACAGGTCTTTGATGACGATGACGAAATTCTTGCTGCGATTCTTATCAAAGAAAGTGTCAAACCAGGGAAACTAAGTATCAGTTTTGAAGAACTGGAAAGGCAGCGGCGTGAGGAAGAGCATCGGAAAACAGAGGAAGAATCCAGAAAAAGGCTTGAGGAAGAAAAAAGGCTGTTTGCAGAAGCCAGGAAGAGCATGGTAAGTCTCATCATCTTTACCCTAAAGCTAAATCTGGAACTACGGATAGACAGTGTATATACTGTACCCTGGATTTCTAAAACGGTATTTATGTATATAATAGGGCATTTTTGCTTCAAGCACTTATTGCATTACACATTTGCTCAAGTGCCTGCCATGAAATCCAATGCTTGTAGTGTCTTAGAAAGTAAGCTTTTTGCATCTGGTGCAAATTGTTTTTAGTCATTGTACATGTTCGATGCGGATTGCTTTATATGTATGTACCAGCATTATTTTAAGCTTACAAATAGGGTAAGGTATTATTATAGTTGAAGATGTTTGGAATACTTTGGACTGGTCATTTCTACACTGGACAAATGTTAGTTTAGAAATGTTTAACATACCTTATAACCAGGCCAGGAATAGGATTGATTCCATAGGATTTTATGCTTATTTTAAGAATCACAGTTCAAAATCATGCTTGCACACGGCTTTTCTGCTTAAATGGATGTTAAAAATGCACTATGTTCCTAATTATTTTTAAAGAGTCCAGGCCAGGATCAGGAAAATTCGATCATGAAGAATTATGGAGATGAAGTAAGACAAATGCATTTAAGACTTCGTAAACTGTCTCACTATTTTTATCAGTGTGCCTCTATAAATATTTTGAAGTCACAAAGACCTCCCAGCACATAGGTATCTGTTTGTAGGCACTTGCATGCATGTTAAGCTATGGCCTGCATCTAAGGCATCTGAGCTCTGTATTTAAAACAGACACAAGCTGTGTTATAAATGGACATCTTAAAATACCAGCGTGCTTCACCAAAATATATTGTTTTTGAAAAAGATACTAGATGGGGACGAACAAGGCCTTGTGAAAAGTGAGTCTCAAGAAGCACTCGCCCGAGGGAAACTGGAAATTAATTTCGAGGAGCTGCTGAAACAAAAGGAAGAAGCAGAACGAAGACGTACAGAGGAGGAGCGCAAGCAAAAACTGGAAATGGAACAGCAAGAGTTTGAGCAAATGCGACTAGAAATGGAAGAGGTTTGCCTTTAACATTGTCTTCTGCCTAGCTGCATGATGTAAAGATGGGTTTAGACTGGATGCTTGTGGGGTTTTATACTTGACCTATCTTACCTGGTTCAAAACGATGAGGTCTCTAAATAAAGCAATTGGCTTCATGTGATTCTTCTGCTGGGTTTAAGTTGGGTAGCCTTCTTAGGTGTAAGACAGAATAGAAACAGAATGCAGGTCCTGGGGTCACTTACCGCTTGGTAGTCCTTCCTTTTAAACAGTAGCAATATCAAAAAAATGAACTGCTGTGCTTCCATTGCAACAGCACCATCTGTCATGTATAATTGTATTGACTAACCTGTAAAATACCTCTTGTGGTCAATAACCCAGATAGAAAAAACAACAAAAGCAATGAAAACTTTTAAGACAAAGTAAAAAGATTCAAATACCAACAGTTCACTGTGCAGTTTTTTTCTGTTTGTGCTTCTAAATAGGATGAAGTAAATGAAAGCATTGAAGTTTTAAGTACCGAGTATGAAGAATTGATTAAGCTAAAGAGAACTGGCTCAATTCAAGCTAAGAACTTGAAGTCCAAGTTTGAAAAGATCAAACAACTCACAGAAGAGGAAATTCAGAAGAAAATTGATGAAGAGAGGGCCAGAAGAAAAGCCATTGATCTTGAAATCAAGGAGAGGGAAGCTGAAAGAGTTCAAGAGGTATTACTTGAGATGCACTTGTCAACTCCTACAATCTGTGACTGACTAAAATGATTTTATTACATAATAAAAAATATGAATGGACTTTGGGTCAGAACTGGTAGGGGCAATAGTAAGAGCAAGTGCTGTGACGTTTCAAGGGTATTTTCATCTCGAATAAGGGGTTAATCATTTAGCTTGTATAGGACATACCGGTATTAATTATACATATTTCATTGTACTGCATAAACTGTGGAATTATTTAGCTGCATTGTTGTATTGACACATTTAAATATACTTGTATTAGTGCAGTAACATTCTATACTGAAACTACAGAACATTACATAGTTACCAGTGAAGTTATTTTTAAATCAAGCAGCTATGCGTTAGGCAATTTGCTTGAACATCTATCCACCTTTAAACTGATGTAAACTTGAATTTGATAAATAATGCTGTTCATAAGTCAAAATATTGTAAAACCTCTGCTGCAGAATTTACAAAACTCATAAAATATTAATGTATAGTGTGATTTGTCGGTGTTGATCTAAAATATAGTTTTCTAGCACATATTAAAGTGTTTAGTCAGTGTAGTTACGGTGTATTGATTATTTCTAGGTACATACAAAGGGAACTGGTCAAAATAACCTGTATTGATTGAGGTTCATGCAAACCAGTCTAGAGAAACACTGATTTTAGTTATGTAGTTGCTAGCAAGCTTGTAACATTTAAAGTTCAGAAGTAAAACTGTTGTTTTGATTCAATACATATAGGAAGATGAAGAGGAGAGCGGGACTCAAGCTGCCAGAATTGATGCTCCTTTTAAACACAAAGTGGACATGCGGGCTCGGTTTGAGCAGATGTCCAAAGTCAGAGAAGAGGAGGATAGAAAGAGAATTGAGGCACAGAAATTGCTAAGAATGCAGTTTGAACAAGAGGAAATTGATGCAGCATTGCAAAAGGCAAGTGTAAGATCCTTCCCCCCCCCCCCCCCCATTTGTCTTCCAAGGGTAATTTGATTTCAAGAATCTTTTCAATATAGAGTATATTACAGTCTTGCTCAATGGGTGCGACCGTCAATAACATTTTATGGATGTGCATGTCAACAATTTAGCTGTGTTGTACTAATGGACAATATGTACTGAAGACATCAACAGCAAACAAAACTGGCATTTTTAGAAGTAAATGATTTTGTTGAATGTTTCATTTGAAACATTCACCATTTATCACTGCATAAATTATTCTTACTTATAATAAATATAGGGCTATTGTGCAAGACACTGGGTACCTCCAAGGA
This sequence comes from Acipenser ruthenus, assembly GCF_902713425.1. Taxonomy (NCBI): domain Eukaryota; kingdom Metazoa; phylum Chordata; class Actinopteri; order Acipenseriformes; family Acipenseridae; genus Acipenser; species Acipenser ruthenus. Next base: position 6,584,994 of record NC_081198.1, on the reverse strand, counting down.
TTTTCTTTAAATCAGTATATTATTCGCCATTAAAACTTGTATGTTTTGGCAGAAAAAAGATGATGAGGAAGAGGAAGAGGGAAGTATCGTTAATGGGTCAACATATGAAGATGAAGAGGATCATGCAAGATCTGGGGCTCCATGGTTCAAGAAGCCTCTTAAAAACCAGTCAGTGGTTGATGCGGAACCAGTTCGATTTACAGTGAAAATCAATGGAGAACCAAAGCCGGAGGTGACTTGGTGGTTTGAAGGGGAAATGCTGCAGGACTGTGAGGACTATCAGTATATTGAAAGAGGAGAAACCTACTGCCTTTACCTCCCCGAGACCTTCCCTGAAGATGAAGGAGAATACATGTGCAAAGCAGTGAACAGTCGTGGCACAGCTGCTAGTACTTGCATTCTCACCATTGAAAGTAAGAGTTAATCCTAGAACTATATTTTACATCCTCTAAAAACATTCCATCAAGAGGGCAAGTGGGGGTTTAATGGTCTTGATTTTTTCAGTATTCTTTACCTTTTACCTTTCTATTCTTCTAACTCTCTTTATTCTTTCTTTTCTAGCTGAGGACTATTGATGCCCTATTTTATTGGAACGTTTCCCCTCTCCTTCACTTTTTCTCCATCTTTCCTATGGTGGGGCCAAAACAAACAAAAAAACAAACATTTTTCAATTTGGAAATAACTTGCTTTATTTTGTCATTCCTCCAGTGGTTAAACATTATGGTCTAGAAAACACATGAGCATTGTTTACATACGGATCTGTTTTTGTTCATGGTATTAACGACAAGGTTCAGCCTTCGAAGCACTCCGTAATGGCAGTAGCATACCGTCAATGCATGCTACTCGTGCCACTATGACCCATGTTAAATATGATTGTCGTATTGGTACATACTTCATAAAATGATGCACCATGGTATACCCTTGAGGGGAAATAGGTTTTCCTTAAATGATAGTCTGTCACTTTGGCTATAAAGACAGTAAATAAGTCTCCAATGTTAAGAATTAAACATGTCATTTTACATAAAGTACATACAACTGCAGTATGTTACATGTAACTGCAGCTCTAAAGTTAATGACCTAATTCAAAAGCATTTATTAACCCTCAAGAGCTGGTCATGCATTGAATAATTGTGTTTATTTCAAGGTGTTATAAAAGTTGAAGGTTCTTGTTAGAAACTAAAGTTAAGGACGACCTAGAAGTCTATTAACTTCTATTTATATTTGCATTTGACAATTCATGGTAAAAATGAAGACAAGCAGATTACATTGGGTTGTGAAATATGAAACATTTACAATTGTATAGCAACATTGGCTAGCTACTTACTCATTTACATGGTTATGGCTTAATTTCATTGCAGATTTTAGTAACTATCAAAACATCATTAAGTGTTTGTACAAACAAGTTTAATGTAACAAGAACACTGACAGTTCTAAAATAAATAAAAATTAAAACTGCCTTTTTATTGCCTCAGATGTGTTAAAACTGCATGATACAGATTAACCCTAACAAAGTAACTATGCCATGAATCACCTCATTTATGGTTGACTAACAACCAGTTAAGCACACCACAGGTTTATTTATTTTTTTATTTGCTTGTGTTTTCACAGAAACAAGATGTTCCAGTCTTCAAATACATACAATGGCATGTTCCCCATAATTGACAAAGCCCTAAAAAAAGGTACACTACCAAAGCACAACAATCTAGGTTTGAAACAGTAAATAGTCTCTATTTTAAAGCCCGGTCTCTCAATTTATTGTGCCAATACCCAAATGATTTACATATTTTTTTATTGTTTTAAAGCCAGTGTGTGAACAGCAAGCAGACAGAAAAAGTGCATGTGTGAGAGAATTGCGATGGGGAGTCACCAAATCTTCAGAGTTAAAGAAATACTAACAAATGAAGTTATTTTTTTCCTAGTGAAAATAAAATGATCTTACAGGGACATGCGGGTCGCACGTGGCCCGTTTATCATCTGACTGCGGCCCACGTATTAATTCAATTTCACTTTGTTGACTTGCTTTCTCATAAAAAGCAGAACACCGTTTTAATTTGTACTGTGGAGGGCAATTGCTTGTCATCAACTTAAGTCTCCAATTGATTTCATGAGTCTTCCTCTCCTTTCTGAAATGCACAAACCCGCTGCACTGAAAAGAACCCATTCCCAGCATAGGAGGCTTTTGTGACTTTTGCTAGTGCATTGTTGTCTGCTATAAGTTAACTACGCGCCAACTAAAATAAAAACCACTCCAGCAAGTAGCTATTTAATTTGCTTTGTACTATGCAATGCGTGTGTATATGGTAACAGTACAATATTAATGCTGTTTTTAACTATGTATTTTGTATGATGTGTCTGTGCAGTACGAAATAAAACAAACAGCAATTCTAAGGGAAATTGCCTCTAATTTTACACACCCCTCTATATATAATATATATATATAATATATATATATATATATATATATATATATATATATATATATATATATTATACACAAACACCTACCTTTGTATATAGCAGCTAAGGGTTAAACTCTGATTATTCTTTAGTAATGAGTGGCCCGCTATAAAACATGGTTAAACTAGTTTTCTGGATATGCGGTACAGACTACAGCTATGAATCCGAGAAAAACAAACACTCAAATGTCACAGGAGACTAAAATCACCAGGAGTGGTCCAGTGTTACAGCTCAAATTCAAATTGGGACCAACTTGTGCACGTGTGTTTAGTTCTCTTTTTTGTTTAGGTGGTCTTTGTATTTAGATCATTCAGAATTTACAAAGTGGAAACCTGTACCAACACATCATTTGATGTCCAGTACTTCTATAACACGCATTTAATGCACTTTTTAAAATTTCATGCAAACAAAAGCACTCGCTGTATAAGCCACAGATGCAGATTTGCTTTAAAAAAAAAAAAGGGAACAAAAACAAAACAAAACACATTTTGATGCTGATGCTCCCTGCTAATACCATAAAGGCCATACCATAGTTTTGTTTGAGAAAAATATGAATTCCTAATATTGCCTCTGCAGATAGAAAATAAAAAATAAAACACTGAAGACTACATAGAAATAATGAATGTGTACAATTTGAATATAAAAAGCAGCTTTTTAGAAATCATACAGCCCCCAAAAAATCCTCCTGCAAAAAGAAAACTAATTTTGGACAGCCCCTAAAAAAGGTATTATGTCACAGTGACAGGTAAATCTCTCTCAGAATAGGTGCACTTACATTATCTGTGGGAATACTTAATAAATCAGCTTGAAGTAAAACTCATGTCCATTTCATCAGATTAAGCTACATCTGGAATCTGTACAGCTTGTTTTCATTGGTTGACATGATGTAGCAAGGTTCTATTTCCAGAAATCAAGCCATTTGAACAATATAAAACATGCAGACATTTAGAAAGGCTTAATTTTGTTAAGCAAATAAACTGCTAGCATATGACAACCATAAGGGCAAAACAAACTGGGTGTGTCAAAAAAGGTTCTCATTTGTCAGATAACAAAAGAAATACACAAACCAATACTAAGCAGATTTCAACCACTATTTCAACCACCACTAAAAACAGACAGACATTCACACAATGCATATTTCAGCTAATATAAGTTTATTTGTGTTATTTTAAAACAATTCACAATTAATGTGCACACTCAAAAGGTGAACAGATACTTGTTAAATTACACACAAATGCATTTTTCACCATTTACTTTATTTGTACTTCTAACTCCCCTTTTGAATATTTCCCCATAAAGCTGTCTTATTTTCTACACCCAGTCATTTTCTAACACTTTCCTCAAGAGGACACAGCATCTCACATGTATATAGATTATGTGCAGCCATACATAAAATTGGCAATATATAAAACTCGCAAGTGTATGTTATATTTAAACATGACATTAAAATCGACACACTATATTGCCAAACACTAAGGTTACTCAAACATATATCTCGCTCAGAGTATAATACAAGTTAAATTTAAAGCATTAGATCTACTGTAAAGCTTTTGCAAATACCTGTATATCAAATAATGGTTACGTATGCTGCTAAATTCAAATTAAACTGCTGACTGTACAATTGTGAATTAAAACATATGCATTCCTCAAATGTAAGAGACAGTAAATGACAGTGAAACTGAAGCCCAAAAATTTTTAAAAAAATAACAAAAATAAATACTACTACTACAAAGCAGTACTAAGGTGCATTTTTAGAACATATAAACATCCGTTTATATAGTATTTCAATGCAAAAATTACATTTCTAAAGAAATACATAATCCAGAAACAGACCCTATACTGAAACAATTTCTCAATCATAACAGTTCCTCGAATTTACCTTATAAACTGGAGCCCTTGAATGGTCTATGTTCACCAGTGGCATACACTCAAAGGATTCCTCCTTAGGAACAAACTATCTCAGGGCCTGATTCTATGAACTATGCTTGCAGTATCTTCAACACTGTGTGTGAAAATGAAGGCAGCATTTTTAAAACAAATATATATAACACTACAAAATGAAATTAAGGGGCATCACTTTTTAAACCAACATTTATACTGTAAAACACATCTAATATCAAAAATGGTCTGCTGTTAAACTGACCGTCATCATACTACCAACTATTTGCATGCAACTTTAAAATACAGGAGATAGGCAATTAAAACTGGTTGAGGCATGGATATATTAATTCAGAAAAATGTACTCTTTTTGTATAACTAGATTACTAAAACATACAAAATCACTCATAAAAAGACACTAAAGGAATATGTAAAAAGCTAGTGTAGAACCTGCCATTTCAGTGATGCACGTTGACATTTCTTAGAATGTTTGTTTTTAAATGTATACATAAAAAGATCCCGGTAAATCAAGGTATTGTAGATATCCCACACAATTCATATTAAGGCATAATGCAGTCTAGATACAATATCCCAACAGCTGAGGTCTACCAACAAGTAAGCTATCCTTCATTAGATATGTTTAAAGTTGAACAATTGGCCATCATGCAATTCATTTAATAATCATTTGGATACAAATAGAAAATTAATTGCAATTATAAATAAATGACTGTTGCCATGTCTAAGCATTTCTTACTATACATAGAATCTTAACTTCCCTAAATTATAAGTTTTAGAACACTGAATTACTTTTGAAACATTTACTGCAACTACAAAAGCAAATCAAATCATTCACAATTCAAAACACTGGTGTCCTTAGGTTATGCTTACCTGTTGCACACTGCAGCAGAACCTAAGGTGCAAGGTCTGGGTGACACTGCAAAGATTAAATATTGCACTGTTTGCGATCAGTAAATATTCAACCATTCATTTATGAACCAATTCAACAGCCTCCAGTATGAAATGTTCTATCTGAATCACAGGAATGACTAGTTCATGGACCATAATGCTTAGAAATGTAGGTTTTCTGAGAGACGCTACCTCGTTTACTGTACATGCTATTCATTTTACAGATAACTAAATACATTTAGCGATGATAACCTTACTGTTAATTAAACCAAATGAGAATGCAATAACGGATTCTACAATACAAGTTATTAAAAATGAATTTGCAGACCTTAATCTTTTAAAAAATAAATACAAACTAGTATAACAGTATCTCTCCTTTCCACTTATTTAAAAACGTTCTTACTCTATTAGCATTGATGTAAAATCAGCACACTCTAAACAATTACTATATGACAGTGTACATTTTACATTTAAGGGCAACTTTGCTTAACTTGATACATTTTTGGTGTCAACTCACGGTTTCAGAGTACCAAAAGGGAACGGTCAGGCTGGCAAGCATCCCTAAAAAGCGTAGTACTCTAGAAAAAAAAGATACTTAAACTACCAGTTTATGCTATAACCAAAATTCACACAAGTCTGATTAATAATGATAGACAAGCCCTAAAAGTGTTTACATTTAAATAAACTTGATAAGGCATTAAATATATATAAAAATATGTAAGGAAAGTGGTATATAAAGTTTTGGTACAATATTTTAATACTTACCCATATACAGATAAGAGCCTACCTTTTTTTTTTTCAAAACATTTCATAGCTATTTTAAAAACACTACATTTTAATCTCTCAAAGAAATACATTGAAAGAGAAGCAGACAATTCAGTTATTTTGTATTCATGTTTAGTACTTACAGTGCAATGCTCCTTGAAGGAACACAAATCAAAGATGATGCACAGCATAGGGCTCCTCAGCCCTACACATCTAGTTCTACGCTGGATGCATTTTAAGACAATGGAAAGGCAAACTATTTGCATTCATGTTTTTCTTTTAATCAAATTATCAGAGTAAAAAAAAAAAAGCCAGCAAATATATACAAAGCAAACAATGACTTGAGACAACAAAAGAGAAATTTTAAATCAGTACTTTTGTAAAGAAAACCTCTGTTAATATACAGAATGCATTTACCTGTGCTGTAAAAAAGCAGCAGTTTAACTAAAATGTTCAGTAAAAAGTCACATTTATGGGAACATTTAGTAAAATACTTTAGGCTTTTTGCTTACCGCTTTTCTAAACTTCCCTGTGAGGAAAAAAGGTGTGCTCTTATTAACAGTTCAGTCTATCTCGAGTCAGCATTCAGGTAAAGTTATTATACAGTACAGTGAACATGCTACAGTACTAGACTGAATAGAATAAGTAACAAGTGTATGCTGCCAATGCAATATTTACAGATGCATGTTTCCTATTCCTAAAAATCACAGAAATAGAAAGCTGGTAAAAAATAAAAAAACAGCTAGAGATAAAAACAAGTGATCTAAAAAAAAAAATATCACCAAAATAAAAATAAACGCAATACGAGGACTTCACTTATTTGCAAGACAAGCAATATTCTCATTAACAAAAAAAAATGCAGATTCACATTTTTAGACAACTGCAAAATTAAAAACTTACTGAGCATTTACCATTGCTAAAGAGGGTCAAAGAACACCAGCTACTTTCACTTAATTCAAGTTAAAAAAAAAAAAAAGGCTAGGAGAGTTTATATAAAGCTTCAGTGCGTACGCTATTGTTTTCACAAAGTAACTTGCATGATTCAGAATTACCCATGTATTTCCACCCAACTTACCAACACAGGAGGTTTCATTTTGTTTTATTGCAAAACACAAAACAGCCACTTTTAAAACTGAGATGATATACATGGAAATTACTACAGTTTATAAACAGAAGCATAGACCACATAAGTTGAAATACAGGTGCTGGAATGTCCAAATCTAACCACATACTAAAAACAAACCATTCACTTAATACAAGAATCGCCTCCGTTATGGTTATTCTAAACATTTTTTTTTATTATTATTATTATTTAAACGGTTTTTAAACCAAAGAAATTAAGATCTTCATCAAGGCGTCTGCATCCAAACATTTAACAAAGGTTTTTTTCGACAATGAAGCATATACTCTATGTCCACTTCACATTACTGGCCCTGTGCAGAAGAGATACATAAGAAATACATATGAGGTTAACAACAAGAACAATTAGGCTAATTACAAGGTCTGAGCCTGCATAGGGAATAAAGGAATTAGTAGGTATGTTGCCATCATTGCATACTTTTCACCACCTGGAGGAGAAATGTATTTTCTTTAGTACAAACACTGGTTTAATGCATGCAACATCAAGTTACAGCACCATCTCTGAATGTTCTGCACAACCTGGAGGGGGGAAACTTTGTTTAATGCATGCAATCAAGTACCTTTTCTTTAAGATCTATTAATTGTAGCAACTTAGGCACACACGTGTGGATTATGACAAACCAACCTAATGTTCTATTCAACCCTTAGGAAGTGTATACCTGCTGTGCTTGTGGTGCTGGTGGATGTGGAGGCACTGCCTGCGGGCTTCCCTGCCCGTAATATGCTGCCTGTTGCCTGTAGTACTCTGCCCATGCAGCACTGTAGTCTGGTTGGCCAGCTGCTGGGGTAGCACTAGCTGGAGCTGGCTGACCTTTACATTTGATTGAAGGAGAGAAAGAATGGTGGTTAGTTTAGTGGCATGTATATGTAGACCAATGACAATGTTCACCACTTTATGGCAATCTAAAATTACTTTTCTGGTTAAACTTGACTCTTGGTTGTGACAAATTTCAGAATTTGTCTAATTTAAACTGTACATTGTAAACATTTTTCATCCAATTAACACAGAACACATGTTTACATGCATATCATTTATACTACAGAAAGCTGTGTTTCACTTAGAAAAACAAGAAAACAAATACATATTCTAAAGCATCTTACTGGCTTCTATACTTTCACTTGAAAAAGTTAATACCTTGCTTTTTATAGTACTCCTCCCATGCCTTTGTGTAATCCTGTGGCTGTTGCCCCTGTTGGCCTGCAAGGATGAAATGTTTTATTGCTACAATCTTTCAAATGTATATGGTCATAACTTGCAGCTTAACCCGAAACTAAATGCTCCATTATATAGAGTATATATTTACTGTGTTCTCTGCTTTCTGAAATACTACGTATGGTGCTAACCGTCCAACAAGTACATTTCACAAAGACAATACATAATGCCATTTTTCTGCTTTGTATTCTTCTTTTGAGCAGATCTGTGAAAGATTAAAAGCAATTATATATTGCACAACACCGATTAGAATACATGCTGTGCAAGTTCCCACCTAAAAATACTAAAGGGGACTGGAGGAAAAAAAAAACCCACTGTTGCTTTAAAAGAGAGACCATTTGAAGGTAATGGTTGCTTTTATAATAATCTTTGAAATTTGATGTATTTTGATTTAAAAGATATTTGGTTTTCTGTATACTGTCTCCACTGTTCTGTCTAAATCTACATTTTCAAAATGCTTTATACCCAATTTCTTGTAATATTCCTCCCAGGCCTTCGTGTAATCTGCCTGTCCACTCTGACCTGGATTCTGCTGGTCACCTGTTAAAAATGGTACAATTGCAGTAATTGGTAACCATTCTTTGAAAGACTGCGCTAATGTTTTCTACCTGCATTTCTATTTTCTTCAACAACTAAATGTTTGGAATGCATATTCACCTTCACAAAGGTAAAGCAAGTTGCATATAATTCTAATTTGCTACCATATAGCAGCTGAATGCAAGCTCTATATTGCAAAAGGCGGCAAAATATATCTGTTGAATGTGTGCAACAAATATGCACTTCTTTAGTTTACCTGTTAGGTATATGTGCAAGACAGTTTAGGGATTGAGGTAACGGTAAAAAAAAAAAAAAGTTCCTGGATTTTGCTCATATACCTCAGCAGATTGCTAATTGACTCGGGTTTACTTCGCAATAAACCAAAAACAAAGAACGAAAAATCCACACATTTTGGTATAACATGCTAAAAATGCTACAAGCCAAAACATTTACTTACCTTGTCCATTTGTCTGGCCTGAACCTGGAGCAGCATTTGAAGTTGCTATTGGTGCTTGTGGTTGCTGCTGATACTGAGAATAGTAAGCTGCCCATGCTGCTGCATTAGCATCTGCTGCTGCTTTACCTGTGAAACATGCAAATAAACATGCACAGCACAAAAAGGTCATTCAAAACACTTCATAAAGTACACCCAATTTATACATATGCCAAAAATGTTAACTACAAAAATGTAATGCAACATTACTCAAAGTATTACCCCAAATTCCCAATTAAGTCTGAGCTTTTCTGCTTACCTGGGTCTTGCTGTCCTTGTTGTTGCCAATGTGGAAAACCATTACCCCATCCTTGTGGTTGATATGGTGCTGGAGGACCACTTTAAAAAATAAATACAGAATACATTAAAAAAAAAAAAAAACAACACACAACACCAACAACACTGCATTGAATTGAGTGTATGCTTACTGAGGTCCTTGAGGTCCCTGGTTGTAAGGTCCAGGGTTGTAAGGTCCCATTTGTGCTGGTGGCCCCGGAGGTCCTTGGGGACCATGTGGGGCTGGACCTCCATGAGGTCCTGGTGGGCCATGAGGACCCCCTAATGGACTCACCGGACCCTAGGATGAAAATTTAAATAAATGTAATCTACTTAAAATATTTGTCTGCCTTCTACTTTTCTTGCCAACGCCAATAATCAAGTGTTATTAAAATGTAGTACAAGTTACACTCACTCCAATCTTTTCTTCAACAAGCTGTCTGGCATAGTCAATTTGTTGATGTGATCCACGGATTGTGAACATTTTGAGACTGGGATCCGCATTGGGAGGAGTATTTCTTTGTAGCTCTATCCTTGCACCAGACTGCTGGCTTATACTTTTTATAGTTTCACCACCTGAAAGAACAAACATGTTAACATCTTCTTAAAGTTCACACATTAAAACATGGCTCCATCCTATCTAGCTGGCAATATTTACTTGATACTATAAACATTAAATAAGTTCTCTTGGTGATGTTTCAATAATGCATTTAATACACATGCGATTAGAAGACAGAAATCAGACCTTCTAATTTGTTTCATGTTATTTTATGATAATGATTTCAGTACACTCACAAAACAATCAAGTATAACTTTCAAACAATTAACATGGTTACCTTTTCCAATGATTAGCCCTGTCTTCATAGTGGGAACTGTAAAACTGAACTCCTGAAGTCCACCTGGGGGACCCATGTTCCAGTTGCCTTGGCCCCTTCCTCTTCCCCGGCCCCCTGGTCCAGGAGGTCCACCAGTCTACAAGGATAGCAAATCCCCATTAGCTCTATGCTAACTAAGCTGTTAAATACTAAACAGCACTCAACCGCAACATTTAAGTTACTATAACAAATTAAAAACAAATACAATACCGTAGATCTAAAAAAATAAACGGCTGTCTTCAGTTTATAATACACTTTTCCTGTCAATGTTGACACATCAACTGGACAATGCTTGCAACTATAAAAAGTTAGATGTTTAATCCACATTGGACTGCAGTGTTTGCTTAAATACATACACATGTTGCAACAGAAAATAAGCAAACCTGTACACTTCTCAGGAGGTCGCTGATGATTTCTGCAGCATGCTGGGATCTGTCTGGGGGTCCCATTATCTGAGCTATTCTCTCTGGTGTGGTTCCATCATCTGAGAAATCATTTAAATTTTTAGATTTAGCCTTTTCAAAGAATTCACATTTATCATAATGCCTTCCCATTGTCCTAGCTACAGTCAGTTGTTGAGCAGAACACCATTGTTGTTGGCTATAACACATTTCTGAAATCATTATACAAATTAAATGTTTAATCCTAAATTACTGATCACATTATGTAGAATCACAATAGCCAGCGCACCAGAAGAATCCCATCCCTTGTATTAACCATACCTGGTTTAAACTGAATCCTGACACCAGTATCATTCTGAATCTTCTTAATCATTTCCCCATTCCTGCCTATTACAATACCAACTGCAAACCGTGGCACAGGGACCTAACAAAGATAAGGAAAAGCAAAACAATTAACAAAGATAATACAATCAAGGTAGCGTGTCATTTGTTTAACAAACCACAACTACATACGGACATGATAAATATCAATTTAAATTCAGTTAATAAATAAAATTGATAATAAAAAAATCTTTAGTACCTGTGTCTCACTTACATCTAAGCCACAGTCATTTCCACCCATTCGGGATCCATACTCATTACGTTGTTCTCTAAATCCCCCTTGATCTCTGATAAGTTCCATCACCATATCTTTAGCTTGCTGTAAATACATAATAAAATTAGATGAATGAACTTCTTACAAAACTATTTCAAAACTTGGGCATTGACTCACCTGAACCTTAAATGGCTCTCCTGTAATTCTGAGTGGCTTATCTGCTCCTGTGTTTTGTGGTCCTTCCTGAATCATCACCATTTTCACTCCAGCACGTTCCTGATATGCGACAAAAGAAGTTGCTTGCATACAATAAAACAGTGCACTCTTTAACTAAAATGTGAACTGTAATATGTGTTTGCTCACCTGCAATTGCTTTATTGTTTCTCCACCCTTTCCGATTACCAAGCCAGCTTTACTGGCTGGAACCAGAATTTCTTGAACCGACATTCCTGGTCCATCTGAATGGTGGAAGACAGGTCCAGGTCGCCCCTTCTCTACAATTTCACTCAATAGGCTTTTTGCAGACCTAAATAAACATAACATTTCCAAAATGTATGACCAGTAGCTATGCACTTCAGAAAGTATACTGTATCAAATATATTAATGCCAAAATACATTTAATATACTTACTGAATCGAATCGGGAGAACCTGTTAACATGACTGATCTGTCGGGAAGACCACCACTATCTAGAAAGATAAATAATTTTAAACAGTTAGGACACAAATTATGTAAACGCTTATAATAAAATGTTACAACCTATCACTTTTGTAATCTAGTAAAGTAGTGCTTCACATACATACTACAAAGTATATCTTATAGTACTACTTCAATTCATGTCTAATCAAAATGCACTGCAAGATATGCAATAGTCTAGACTTAACTAATGCTGACGTTATTAAAATACATTTTACCATTGCTTACCTGGGGCAATCTGTATTTTGCATCCAGACTCCTGCTGCATGCGAGATATTTGTTCACCACCTCTGCCAATTACTAAAAAACAAAAAATTGCACGACAATGACAATCAGGAAGGTTTTCTATTAAGTTAATAAAAAGGAAGTTGGTCTCAAACTTGATATACTTACTAAATCCGACCATTCCATCTGGAACTTTGAACTCTTCTGTAACGACCGACCTAAAAAACAAGTTAGTTAAAACTTCAGTGATCAATAAATGTATAAAACTACTACACATTAAAAGGCTTTTTAACTTCTAAATTGGGTAAGTGAAACTTAAGTAGATAACTATTAAAACATGGACTCTTATAAAAAAAAATGTAGACTACAGCTCCCAAGACAAGCCTGCATTCTCTCACCCAATTTTATGTCAGGACCTATATCCTTGTTCCATAACATCTGAAGTGCTGAATATAAAGCCTAGAACTTCAATCGTTACCATCCATTTCTTACATTTTGAAAAGACCAAAATATGCAAGGAATTATCATTAACAAGTTAGTTTGGGTACATGACAGACCCTACCAGAGATTTGCATCTCCTGAAATAACCACTAAACTTGCATTGTTTGATTAATGAAAATAAATGCGCACTTACCTCTGAGATGCACCCATTCCTCCCATTGGTGAGCCAAATGCTGTATAAAAAAAATTTAACTTATGAAACAGCTAACCTTAAGTGGCTTTTAGTATTTTTATTCATACATCACTTATATGGACAATAATGTTGTAAAGACAACCATAATTGTGTTTAATCCAACTAAGTGGCCAATGAAGTTTATAATTCAGGGTTAAGCTCTTAATATTGTTAGTCTTAATTCCCTGCAACACTTAACTTATATATAAAACTACATATATAAACATTCTCAATATATTTGAATGCACTGCATTCTGCACTTAAGTTTATGCAGTTAAAAAAAAAAAACATCCAAGTCTTACTTTAATTAATGTAACTTAATTGTTTTCAACAGTAATTTAACAATACTTACGATCATTCTGGGAGGCAACCTTCTTGGAGTCTGGTTGATCTGTAACAAAAATGAAAATTATCTATAATGCGATCCTAGAATGTTGTTTTTTGGTATCCCATTGCAGCAAATCTTAGAGCCTGAAAAGAAAATGTTTTTCAACTAAGAAACGTATTAGATACTGTTTAATGGTAACATGAATGTTATTAGCCTTCATCAAACTAGAGTCTTAAACCAGGACTATAAAAATCATAACTGACGATGGAAAACATTCTCTCTCAATAGTGTACCGAGGTATAGCAATCACAACATGTTCTTTCAAGGCAAGGAACTGACAGCTTTTAAAAGGACTAGGGTTAGAAATAACCACTGGTTATTAGATGTACTTTTCCAACTGCACTTCATCAAAATCACAAGTTTTTCAAAATAAAAAAATCTATCTGACATGACAAAAAAAGGTCAAAACCTCCCCAAAACAAGACAACATCCTATACCATTCCATCAATTTGTTTTAGTAAAAAATGTGCTTTTCCCTGCATATACTTTTTATTTATATTTATATATATATATATATATATATATATATATAAAAGGAACTTTTCATTTTCTCATCCTGGCTATATGAATGTAGTGCTTATCCATGTATCCAAGTTTATAAAAAAAGGTCCTAGCAGGAACTCCGAAGCGTGCAGACACAAACTTCTGTGTTTGATTTTTTTTTTTTTTTTTTTTTTTTAAAACACAAAACAAATGCCAATTCCAATTTATTTATTTTTTTTTTGCTGGAGTGCAAACGTTCCAATTTGTGTAGGGAAGATTACTATTAATACTTGATTGACAGATATTACACATTCACATACTACACACAGGTTAAATAAGCAAAAAGTTCCTGCCTTTGAAAGGAGAGGACATTCCCTCCCAGTGTGTTCTACTGCTCAGACTTGTCCAAGAGTCATCTACACATGAAATAAAAAGAACACATGACAAGCATAAGCTGAAGTATCATTACCTCTGTCTTACTCAATTTAAACTGTACTAAGGAGTACCACAAATCTAGATTCCTACACAATCAAATTCAAAGGTACAGTAGTACTAAAAGACTAAACAGTTTCCAGTATAAACCACTGTTAAACAAGCCAATACGTACACATTGGCACAAACGGCCAAACCTCAATAAAAACGCTCGCAAGTGTAACACATTTGACTCAATACAATCACCCAACTTTCATAATTTGTTTTAATACAACACGACACTAGTAATCTCTATAAATGTTAACTGTAGAAACTAAAAAATAATCCATGCAAAAGCACTGATTGTTTCAAATCAAAATGTTACTTTTTGGACATTCTATTTTATACATATGCAGCTAGCAGAATCAAAACCACTGCGTGTCTCCAACCAGGAAAAAATTATCCACTCGGGCTATACAATGACAAAATATCGGCAAAATTATCTTGTATGGCACCATTAGTATTGCCATGGATTTCTACTACTGGCGAGATACAGAAAAGGAGAACTGCAGTTGTGGCACTTAATTATAAATCAGTACGTTGCAAAGAATTGTGTATGGAAGTAAATAAATCAAGTTTAGAACTGGATACGCTCATATTTGTGTCTTGGGCGAGATAAACTCACCTGCATCTTCCAAAGGCCTCTTCTGACCTCCGTATCCAAAGTCATTTGTACTGGCTGGAGGAGCACCAGCCCCAGCCCCATCCCCACCTATTTTAGCAGCAATCTGTTAGGTGAAAAAAAACAATGTTAACAGTCACTTACTACCTTTACTTTTAATGTAAAAAGACTACTTGACTTTCCATTATCAGAGAAGTATTCACGGAACTCAAGTGGGTAACGTAAACGTACAGCACCAGATACAAACATCTTGTCTGACAAACTGTAAATGCAAACTTTAGAAACTGGTTACAGCGCTCTATATTGACTAATATTTTACCAAATTATTTGTTATTTTTTAACACACAATATATCGGTAAGACATTCAAATTCTAAACAAATAAAATCCCACCCACTCACTTTTGCTTTACATTCTCTCTCTCATATATATATATATATATATATATATATATATATATATATATATATATATATATATATATCAATGTTTTCCTCAGTAAATTTCATTATTGCCCATCAGAAACATTGTTCAACCATATTTGTAAATTACAGTACTGCAGAAAAAAATAACGTTGTAGCGTATTTCTAAAGAGCTCCCTATAAAATTAATATCAATGAAAAGTTTTTATTAATTAATGCATACGAACATGTGACGCCAAGTAAATTAAACGTGTTTTGATTCACCCATCCCTTTTAATTAGAAAGTTGTTTCTCGGAGGACAACTGCTGCGTGTTAAGTACGAGGGCCTTGAAAAAAATAAACAAAGGACTGGATAATTCCGGTACGGCGTCCAATTTCTTGGTGTCCGCTAATCGCAAACAATAGTATACTAAAACAGGAGATTAACAACTGTTATACTGTAAATTAATTTAAAATGTTATCGAATCGGCAAAACAGATGGTGGGGGTTAGGTATCCAATCTTTTATTGAAATACTTCAATAGAACTAGGCCCTTAGGCTTCAGATCTCCCTCATGTTTAAACCTCCAAATTTATTATTTTTAACACCGTTGCACGATTTAAAAACCAGTAAACTTAAACACTGACCTGTCTTGCCCTTTGGAGGGCGTCTTTAAACGCGTCATTCATCCCGCCGCCTGAGCCCGAAGATGGGGGAGCTACGTTCGAATAATCAGCCATTCTGAGTTTCACTCCCAACGTGCAGCCGACTCGTGTAAGAAAGGAGAAGATGGCCGTCTGTCTCTGTGAGAACAGTTAGTGCGACACAGCGAGGGAGGGACAAGAACACCCGGGAGGGATCGCGAGATCGCAAAGTGACACGCTGATAGGTTTCTGACAAACTCAATCAAGCCGTGGGCGGGGTTAACCTCGGGGCGTTCACTTTTATCGGTATACATTTTTACTTTAGGTCCTATATATATATATAATCGAGCGCAAAGTATGAGAGACCGGGACTAGTGCAGCATAAAGAAATATCCCCAAGAAAGTGTCCTGAGGGCATCAGATGATTCGAGGGCATTTGCCATTTACTCCCACCTTTCACTTCCAGAGATCGGCAACTCTACGAAATCAAGCCACCCTGTCCCCGTCCCCGTCCCCGTCCCCAACCCCAACCCCAACCCCAACCCCAACCAACCCCTGCCCTAAAACCGAACCTCAAACCCAATACCGAAACCAAAACCATTAAGAATACCTAACCCAAAACCTAACCATTAAGAATCACCTGGTGCCCTCAGGACACTTTCTAAGGGATATTCCTGTTTGCTGCAGGGCTAGGGGTAAGTTCAGACACCACCCTAGCTTCCTGCCATGCTTCCTTGACAGCAGTTGTGGTAGCATGATTAACCCATCTCTGTGTGTGGAAGCTTACAAGGTATATCATTTCAAGTTGCCAAGTTGCTTTCACACCATGAAGTCATTTTTGAGGAATTGGATATTTGACTCATAGCCAAAGAAATAAAGCACATACTAAGTGAACTGCTGTGTTTCTGTACAGTGTAATTTGTTTATAAAAAAGGTAAAATCAGTTTGTGCCTTCAAAATTTTTTTTGCCCTACAAACATAACTAAAATTGTTGTGGAGGGGTAAGTTGAGACATTGTTAGTGGGGTAATCTTTTCCTGTGGTATTGTTGTTTTTGTTAGTATTATTATTTATTTATTTATTGTTTATTTAGCAGACACCATTATCCAAGGCAACTTACAGAGACTAGGGTGTGTGAACTATGCATCAGCTGCAGAGTCACTTACAAATATGTCTCACCTGAAAGATGGAGCACAAGGAGGTTAAGTGATTTGCTCAGGGTCACACAATGAGTCAGTGGCTGACGTGGGATTTGAATCGGGGACCTCCTGGTTATAAGCCCTTTTCTTTAACCTCTGGACCGCACAGTTGTTTTACTTGTCTTTCATTAAATTCATGCATTTTTACCACACCTGAAAAATGAGTGCTATGATTTTAAACAGTATATTTTAATGGCTGGAATCAGCTGGCTTCATTAAATGTTTTTTTTTCTTTTTAAATGTATTTTTATTGCACACTTGTTATTAAGTTATATTTAGTAACAGGCATTATAATGTATTGAATCATTGTTTTTTGCATTGTCCATTAATAAATGTGTTTTTAATGGAATCATGTTGATCAGATTTATTAGTAGCATGTATTTATTTTGAGGTCGTTTTTCTTTTTAGTGGAGGAAAAACATAGTAATAGTCAGTCACATAAATTCGCCACCATTTATAGCTAGTTACCCAACCCTCGCACTTCACACTTGCAGAGTGCCCTCAGGACACGTCAAAGAATCGTCAAACGTTTGATTTGACGATTCTAGACAAGAGGAGGTGAGGTACCCTGGTGCAGTATTGCTAATGGAATTTCACCATGTTTTTCATACCAAAACATTTGGAAAAGTAAATCACTGGGACATAATATGAATGAATTGGAAAAGTAAATCACTGGGACATAATATGAATGAAGTGAATGGGAGTGCAACATTTCTAGGAGTAGTAAAGCAATTGTATACGGCATCTAACTGCAACTGAGTTTAGTTTCATGATAATATGATAGCCTTTGAATAATAAGCTTAAGCTTCGAAAGACAAAAATATATATGGTTACACATGGTTACGTCGATAACTGTAACTATGCAACTTTAAATTGATGACCACATTATATGTTACTGAGATGGTTTTGTTTTCCGTTTTTACTATCTTATTATGTTCCCTAGAAATACTATGTAGTGTATTACAACAATATTTTGATAGACACCATTTTTATAATCAAATGTATCCAAAGTTAACCCTTAAGAGCCCAGGTAAATTAACAGTACATCATGTAAGCTTGTTGCAGGCGTATGTTCAGGTGACATAGGATTTTAGATTGGATGCTGTTAGTTAAATATATAGATTTTCCCTGTGGTACTTTAGTGTCAAAGAGCTCTGCCAATTGATGATTCAAACATGAGGTTTTTGTTGTCTGCCGCCTTTAACAAAACAATACAACAGTCCCTCCTATAGTAGGTTTTCAAATGTTTAAATAGATTATAATGCTGGTGCTAATTTACAGCTAGTAATATAGAATGGTTTGAAAAAAAGAAGTACATTCTTAAAGCAAAATCTATCAGTTGAAGAAACTTTGTGAATTATTTAAATACTTAATGAAACGCCTGTTGATTTTTTAAAATGAAATAAAACTGTTCTAAACTGGTACATAGCATTTAGAAGCAGGCTAGCTGTGGTGCAGTTTTTGTGTCGCAATAGTGAAATGGAACCTCGAGATATGTTTTACTATATAGGGAAATGCAGGAAGCACTGTTCAGGCTCATTGTAAAATATTTTCAATTCAATTCAATATCAATTGTTATAACCTACAAGATAAAATGCTTTGCAATGCATGTTTAGTGACTTTAATTGATATTTCAACATTTTCATTTATAATTGAACAAAAATCCAAATACAATGTTATGAGTTCTTAGGCAATGTTTTCTGAAAAAGTTAGTTATTCATTACACTTTTCTCTCCAGCTGAACTTTAAATACAAAAAAATAAAAGTCTACTCATTTAAAATGTACAAAATATTTTCTAAATTCTGTACAATAGATACAAAAGGTTTATTTTTCAGTTGCTCAGGTTTAGTCCCTTTGCAGGGGCTAAAATAGAGTGTCTCCTTGTCATTACATGCATCATTCATTTGGATGTATTATAATATTGAAACTGTACAAAAAAGATACAAAACCAAACCAGTCATGTGTTCAAAGAAAAATAAAATTCCAGTTTAGAAGTTATGAGATAGTTTAAATAGACACATGGAAATGCCCTCACAAAGCTGGCTCCCATTCCACTGTATAGCCCTCTAACTCCACTTTTCATGTAGATGTTTTGAAACATTTCAATAACACTTGATGTATTCACTGTATTTTGAAGAGCTGAAAGAGAAATAAAAAACAGATCAACGTTGTCTTACATTTGTTTCCTCGTGAAAGATGGTTAACAGTTTAGGCTGTTCTCAAAAAAACTTGAATGACCGTAATGATCTTTATCTTACCATTGGTATATGATAATGCCACACAGATAACCACACATTATTATTATTATCACCAGAACAGTGACTATGCGGCATAACTCAACAGAGGACAGTGTCTAGAGCTATTTTTGTTTTGATAGCAAGTGGACTTTTAAAAGGAGCGCGACAGTGCACACACACAGGGGCAAAATCTAATTTTAAAAACAGTTCATAAAACTAGATTTACACAGATGAAAACAAAGTACAGTATATTGAATCTACTTTAAAATCCTACCCAGAGCTTGTTGCTTAGTTCTGATGGTAGCTAAGGGGTAGCTTGCCACATGGCCACAAGCAAATGCAACAGAGCTACAGGCAAACAGTTTTGTGATGCTGGTGTGTGTTGGATCTGTGTCTGCCCAGTTCATCATTGTCTACAAGTAACAGAAAAAAATATGTTAACATTAAAGTGTGCCTTCATTGCAAAGACAAATCTATTAGATCATTTCATTTGGAAGTTTAAAGTAATATGATTATAATAATCACCGTAATATTCTGGATACTAAAATATTCATTTATATCTTACAAAGAAATAAAGCCATTTAAAAAATAAATAATGTAATTACAAAAATTATGGAAAATGCATGCAATGAGTTTAAATCAACGACTGTGGGTCAATCAGCAATCTATTTTTTATTTTTTGAATGGTTTCTGTATTATAAAATATGAAAAAAAACATACTGTATAACCATATTATGCATGATTTAGTAATACATTGTACATATAGGATGTTCATCCAGAATAAGCCAAGAAAGCAAAGTGTTAGTGAGAATTTTCTAAAATGTTAACTCATGTAAACCCACCTCAAAGACTGCACACTCTGTACCAGCATATGGTATCATACAGATGATGCTGGGTTTAAACCCTCTATAAAAGGCATGTATTGATTCCTTTTGGTACATGGATTTAGCACACCCGATGATGCCTGTGTACACACTAGCCGCCTGGAGGTTCAGTCTGACTTTTAAAATCTAAAAAAAGATAAGAACCTACTAATATTTTTTTATGATACAACAGATCACTACGTTTGTAACTTATCTTGAAAAGCTCAAATGAGACTTCCTCTTTAACTATAAAATGTGGCCACTTTTCAAGTTTTCAAAAGAATACTGAAAGGGGCAAAAAAAAGACTAAAGGGTTAATTCCAGAAACATACAGTACCACGTTGGTATAAGCCACTATTTAAATCTACACTGTATCTCAGAGGACTAATCTGTGTAAATAATGAACATTTAAAAAAACTGTAATTTTAACATTAAGAATACTGTAATAATGATCCTAATACATTCTTCTGTGGGCATTACATGCTTGATAATTTACCTTCTCCTTCGGAAAGCATTCTTACCTTTGGCAAAGTCACTTACTAAGCAGGCAGTGTCCATGTTGTTGGCTATTATTTTCTAATACATTACCTCTAAGGGGTAAAATACTGCATGCGCCGCTGCTCCAGAGACACAGCCCAGGCCAAACCTCTGATGGATATTTAAATTGTCTTCTGTCACATGACCAAAGAGTTTTATCTGGAGAGAAACCCAGCAAAAACGTCAGCATTATTTTGAATAGTGTAGTCTTATATTGTGCCTGTTCACAAAGCCTTTTTAGATATGGTAGCCCCAAACATATAGTATTATTAAAGTAATACATACACCAGATATACTAAGCTTTTGCTCCACTTTTTTCTTGGAAGCTATGTTGGGTTTCTGAAAGGAGAATCCACCCACTAATCACATTCGTAATCAACCTGTTCCTATAAATAACCCTCATGTCTAGGCCTCCTTGTTGTTTGTTTGGTCCTCCTCTATCCCTGCCTCCACCTTGCAGTGTGCCTTGTCTAGAGGGAAGGTGGCCCAGAGTGCCACTTGTTCTGCCCGCTGGCATTCGTTATCATCAATCAATATACATTACATCATAGTTCGGCCAGCATATAGGGGCAGCTATCGAGCGCCAATGGACAAGGCCATGGGCCAAATTATATTATGTTTCATTATGGGCATGGTCATTTGTCAAATGCAATAAAGAATGGTTCATTTTAAATATTTTATAATAAGTTGTTTATAATTAGTTTGGGAAAATATATGATTTAGAAAAAAACTGGAGCAAAGTTTGCACTGTAGCAAAAGTAAATCTGGCTCTGTATCTTCTAATGAAATGTAATGCATGGTACAGCACATGTGCTAAGAATAATACATACCTGGTTGTATATTAAATACTGAAAAGCAGACTGTGGGCTTCCTTTCAGAATGCTCACTGTATTCCCCTGCCACAGAGACTTTAAACCATCTGGTCTTATTTGTTTTAAGCCATGCAAGATACCATTGGAACTATCCACCTGAAGAAAAATAGAACTTCTTTTCAAGACCCAGTAGTATTTATTTTACCCTTATCTATTTTTAATAGCTTTTGCTTGATGCACAGCTAATGGTCAACTAGTGGGTAAAACGTACTTGAAGTTGGATTTTTAAGCGATCTATTGGTGCAGTGATAGTCCTGGACACTGAATCTGCTACTCCACCAGCAAAAATCATCTTTTTCCAGGCTCCTGAATGAATCTCTTCCTCTGTGAATTGCATTGGCATGGTCAAACTTTCACCAACATCAAATACCTGTAGAAATAAGGGGGTTTCATTAAGTTACAGGAACCAAAGTTATGATCCATACAATTTAGCAATGTTGACTGGTAAAATAAAACAAGACTTTTTTAAGAACCTTCCTTAGACAACTACTAAGAAAATACAGCAAGGTGCTAAAATAATTTTTTTAATAATTTACAACTGCGTGAAAACACATAAACCTCAGGGATGCATCCTTTTCATAACTGTCTTTACCATACTACGTTTCCAAGAAGAAACAAGTTCTTCTATGTTGTCGACTGGATTCAGGATGATGTGGCGAAGAAATTCATCCCAGTCTACAGTCATGGAACCATCCTTGTCCATCCTTTTAAAAACAATACATGTTTTTGTTTTTCTGTCTAGGAACCTGATGATATCACATAGTACATTTTACTGTGCTATTTAAATGAAGGAATACAAAGCAACAATAGATTAATACAAAATACCTCCCAATAGATACATTGGAGCATTATTATTATTATTATTATTTATTTCTTAGTAGACGCCCTTATCCAGGGCGACTTACAATTGTTACAAGATATCACATTATTTTTACATACAATTACCCATTTATACAGCTGGGTTTTTACTGGAGCAATTTTAGGTAAAGTACCTTGCTCAAGGGTACAGCAGCAGTGTCCCCCACCGGGGATTGAACCCACGACCCTCCGGTCAAGAGTCCAGAGCCCTAACCACTACTCCACACTGCTGCCCTTCTTCACACTTCCCCTTACAAACACTCAATACTAATTCCAAGTCTGACATAAAATGTTATGGTGTGTTTTTAGGAATCAAGCAGAAGCATGCCAGACATTGACAACAAACACACACATCTTACATTTGTATTAATTTTTCTGCATGTCTCTTTGTTATCTCCACTCCTAATTCCTCGAACAATTCTGTGATTTCGTTCTGGTCAACAAACCCTAATAGTCAGAAAAAAAAGAAATGAATATGAATATAAAACAAGTCTAATATTATTCCACCTTTCCCCCAAAACTTCTACCTTCATGGTCTATTACAGAGCTACTTCCTTCACCTCTTACTTCAGTACACACCAGATTACCTCCCCAGAAAGAACTTGCAGAATAGAATGGTTTACAGCTATCTAACAGCACATTGTAGTGATGCTGCTACCTGGCTCAAAACGAATCTGTATGTACAAAGGTAAATATGTATTAACACTGAAGAGATACAAACATATATATATATATATATATATATATATATATATATATATATATATATATCATTACTTTGCTGCCTGCTAAAAAAATGGATTACGTCTAGATTTTGACAGGAAAACAAAACAGGGATTCACTGAAGTCACAATTCAATTTTAGAAGATGTTAAATTGCAGTAAAATTGACAAGGTGTTTCCAGTCATAAGAACATAAGAACATAAGAAAGTTTACAAACGAGAGGAGGCCATTCAGCCCATCTTGCTCGTTTGGTTGTTAGTAGCCTATTGATCCCAGAATCTCATCAAGCAGCTTCTTGAAGGCTCCCAGGGTGTCAGCTTCAACAACATTACTGGGGAGTTGGTTCCAGACCCTCACAATTGTTTTACAATGCAGATACAGTGCAGCCTTATTACCTTAAACAGTTATGTAGCCAATTTAATGCACCACACTACTTACCACTTTTATTTTTGTCTATTAGTTGGAAGTTTATTTTCCATTTCTTTTCAGTGTCCATCATGTAGCTAAGAAACTCATCATAGTCTAAACGCCCATCGGCATTCGTGTCATAAACGCCTAAGATGCCCTGGAAAAGAACAATTGTGATAAACCATTTACACCAGCGTCCAATGATACCTTTCACTTTTCAATTCCACACATACAGCGTGTCTATACACATGGCCACGTCCAACAACACCAGCTGAACATCTCCTTCATGTGGTAACGATGTTGGACAAGTAATGCCAAATGCATCAGCTACAGCATCTCCAAATACAATATCATCAAGTAGATACAATGCTACAAACAATAAAGCAATCAGAAAACCACCTTCCTAGAAATGCTCCGTCGCTCTTTGTGTTGGACTGTCCCACTACAGTGAGATAAATTAATGAATCGCGAATGAGGTCTGCTGCTCGTTTGTTCGTGTAGCATTGTATTAGAATGAATAGAATAGACTATTTCAAAACACATTTTTGTAAAAGTACCCTTCGTTATACCTGGAGTGTTAGCAGCTTTGCATTGACATTCAGTATAATTGAAATAATTTCCTCTATATCAGAAATTAAAGCTAGGATTGTGGGTATAAAATACTTAAGTGGCAATGCAGCCAGGAGACTGGGTATAAAATACTTAAGTGATCAAACTCTTACCCGAGCCTTGTCATCAGCAGACACAACTCCAATTTTCTTCATTTCACTGTGCAACTCTTCTACTCTGATATAACCATCATTGTTGCTGTCTAACTTCTGGAACAGTTTGAAGAATTTATCCATACTGTTTGAACAAAAAACAAAATGACATCCTAGGCTCATACAGAATGACATTGTAATGTCATTTCTATATGCAGGTCGAGCGTATTTATTACATTTTATTTTAAACGTTCAGTGATAAAAATGTATATGTATATATTTTATATCTTGTGTGTACATACCCTTTGTCAGGATGCTGAGTCATTTTCTTACACTGTCGAACACATCAGTCTTTTTTTCTCCTTCAGTCCTGCAGTAGGATCTCCTAAAATCAATCCAGTTGAATTAGCTGCTATTAACTTCATTGTTCAGCAGATGGCGCTGCTTCGTCATAACCAACGAAAGGCGTTTTTTTCATCTTTTAATAACCTTTAAATAACCTCAACAAAACTAAATAAAATCCCGTGTTTGTGAAGATCACGAAAGACATGAAAGCTTGTTTGTGACACTACCTCCACCACAGCAATGTGCTCCATGGCATTTTCTCTGCCACTGGGCTCTCCTAGTCACCCACAAAGCTCAGGTTGAACCAAGGTTTATCATTTTGATATTTGCATTTTTTAATATACTGCACATGCATCTTTCTTGAAGTCCAAAGGCTAAATTGCCAGTGCATGTTGAGTTATTTATTAAATTAACTTTTTAAACAATCACATTCAATGCTGCAATACCCGCGGCTACCATAGACCGATCGCCGGTGTTGAGCAAACCCAAGAATGTTTACATGGCATGTTACAATCTGACAGAGAAAAGTTCCCTTAATCATTTCTACAATAACGATTAATCAATTTGAACTACCAGTTAACAGAGTTAATGATTACAGTCAGTAAAAAGAAAGAATGATTTGATCTATCACAAACTTTCGATAAACTGGCGTAAAATGTCCCTTAATAAGACATTTTTGGGGGGGACCGACAAGGCGTTGCATAGAACCCACACTGTTTACCTGTAACAAATCAATGTTGTACCGGTATGGGAAACCATGAAACGCACAGCTAACTGTGAAGTGCTACATCAAGTGTAGTGTATATTAATCACATGAAATAAACAGCCTGTAGAAAAACACAAACAAATCATTATTGTTGCACAAATGAAACAACCAAGCATAATTCCCGAAGGCCCCTAAAAATAATCAAGTAGCACCCCAAATATTTAAAAAAGGAATACATGTTTTGGCCAGCTGTATGGGAAATGACGTGTTTCAGCACTTAGTTTCTAGAAAGAGCTACCGAATTCCAACGTGGAGGGGAGGGATTGCTAGGCTATATAAAGAAGGGCAGCAAAGGGGAATAAACGAAGAGGGGCGAGTTGTGCTGTCATCTTAAACATTAACTAAATAAATACAAATAATACATGTATATATTATCTTTGGGGTGTAGGGCATCATTCATGTAATTATTAGGAATACTTTCCGGCCAGCGCCATATCTGAACAAGAAAAGCCTTGCTGTAACATAAATCGCAGGCAGGTTTCCACAAAGGTTCCTGTCAAGCAGTAGGAATTGCTGGTTGCAAGTAATAAAAATGGGAAAGGATTATTATAAAATTCTGGGGATACAAAAAGGAGCACCAGACGAGGACATCAAAAAGGCTTACAGAAAGCAAGCTCTGAAATGGCACCCTGATAAAAACAAGTCCGCCAACGCAGAGGAGAAATTCAAGGAAATTGCCGAAGCTTATGAGGTGCTTAGTGACCCAAAGAAGAGGGAGATTTATGACCAAGTTGGAGAAGAAGGTATGTGTTCACCTCATTACCGTATTCATAAATTATTAGAGCTGTTGTTTTATTATAGGGAAATTAAATGATCCCCTAAAAAGTCTGGTCTTGTTTTAAAATGTTCTTACAACAACAACAACAACGATAATAATAATAATAATAATAATAATAATAATAATAATAATAATAATATTAATAATAATAATAATAAATAAATAAAATGGTTTTTTGCCTATTTGCCGTCCAACACAGTCTGCTTTAACTTAAGGGGAATGTGTTGAAATACAAAGAACAAACTTTGGATAACTAACTTGTTTATGCTGTATATTCTGTGCTCAAAGCAGTCGCCTACAGTATTTTGGTATTTTCCTATACTCGCAAAGATCAAGGTTTTAAAGTGAGGATACGCCTGAGAAGACGGTGCAATTATATCACTGGCTCGGTGCCGGGAATGGACATATTAACGTGATGTCACGAAATAACTTGAGTTTTTTCCGTTTGTTGTCAGTCATGATAGTCATATTCTGGCACGAGATCTACTTAGTGGTTCAGAATAATGACATTGCCATATTTTTTATAGATTAGAACCAGTCAGAGCCTGCCCAGAGGAATTGTATCTGTTGGAAAACTGTTACAATTTCTTTGCCTATTTGTAGTAAAACTGAAGCTAATATTACAGTATTATTTTAAAGGAATTTAATTCTTAAGTATGCCTTCCATTTTGAAAGACATGACATTATTATTCCTATTTCACATATTCTAGAGCACAGTTTTTTGGTCAGTTTTGATTAATGTAATTTGCAAAAAAAAAAAAAAAAAAAAATTATATTAAGGGCCATATTCATAAAACGAAGCAAGGATGTAGCAATGCTTATTAATAATTCATGTTTATTAATACCTGTTGATGACTTCCAGAAGGAAATGGACATTAGATTCTTACAGACAGCATGTGTTTTGACCAACTTTGTTTATTTAATTGTAGTTGAAAAGCAAAATAATTAAGCCCCTTACTCTTACTTTAACTAGATTTCTTATAATCCACACTTGGTCAAATATAATATATTATATAAAAGTGCTTAAATGGCAATCTAAGGTGCCCCCCCCCCCCCCCGTTTCTTCCTTAGCATTTATATCAGTATCTAAATGTAGGGAAACTAATTAGCAGCCTAGCAGGTGTCTTGAGAGGAGTACCTATACTATACTGATAACCAGGGGTCGGTAACTTGTCTATACATGGACATGCATGTCCATGGCAAGAGTTATCAGTGTCCGTGGTTGTGAATACGTCTGACACACACACACTCATAATTGTATTGAACTTCCTTTTATTTGTCCATGGCCAAGATGTTGTTGTTTTTTTTTTTTTTTTTAAATGTCCGTCACTTGACATTGTGCCGACCCCTGCTGATAACAGATGGTTACCATGGAGTCCAACTATATGAAATGACATTCAGGCACAAGGGAGTAACTATCTTAAATCTGCTCTTTCTTTACTAGGGCTTAAAGGAGGGTTTGGAGGTGGTGATGGACAGGAAGGCAGTTTCCAGTACACATTCCATGGAGACCCCCATGCTACGTTTGCTGCATTTTTCGGGGGCTCCAACCCTTTTGAAATGTTTTTTGGGAGACGGGCAGCCAACGGCCGGGATGAAGATGATATGGAAGTGGACGCGGACCCCTTCAGCTCGTTCAGCAGCTTCAACATGAACGGGTTCCCGAGAGACAGGCATGGGGGGCGTGGGCAGATTCGACGCAGGCAAGACCCTGCCATCAACCACCAGCTGAAAGTGTCCCTAGAGGAAATCTACAGCGGCTGCACAAAGAGGATGAAAATCTCCAGGAAGAGACTGAACCCCGACGGCGGGTCTTTTAGAACAGAGGACAAAATCCTGACCATTGAGATCAAACGTGGGTGGAAGGAAGGCACCAAGATCACCTTCCCCAGGGAAGGAGATGAATCGCCCAACACAATCCCTGCAGATATCGTCTTCGTCATCAAAGACAAACCTCACGCACACTTCAAAAGGGAAGGGTCAAACATTATTTACCCTGTTTGGGTCAGTCTGCGGCAGGTAGGTTACAAAAATGGCCTTACACAAAGCTGTTAGACTACACTGAAGTCCCTCACAAATAGAATCCCTGATGTGTTCTGTACAATGGAGTTATGTTCATATCGTTGTTCATTCAGTATTGTCAAGACAGCAGAGCTGACGATTGGTGTTCAGTAACAGGTGCTACTTTTCCATGACTGCACACGTTACTGATGTTTCATGAGGAACTCTGAAACGTAATGCATGTGTGTGCTGTTCTGGAGTACAGACTTCCGATTTCCACCTCCAGTGTCCCTGAAAGAATGGAAATGTAGTCAAATTCGTATGGTCACATGTTTTTTGTAAAGCATAGGCACATTTTGTGAAAGGAATAAAACCATTTTAATGGTAAAAAGCTGACAAGAAAATTAACAAAGAATCAACGAACCCTAGTAAAGAGCAAATATCTCCATGGTAACAGCTATAAAAAAACAGAAATGGGGAATGTAAACATTGTTCACATTCATAGAGAAAAACAGCACAATATCAATTTCCTGTTGAATACCTAAAACTGCTATGATGGCAATTTGTTCATCTTAAACAATAGTCATTATCTGGTTTGCAACAGTATATGTATTACTGTATGTATCCAAATGATGCTGTATGTCGGTGTTTTATTCAGCAGCATTGCTTCATGGGCAGCATTAATACATATCTTATTGTTTACTTTGAACTATTTTAGATATGTTAGAGAATCATATTAATAAAAACCACCACTTCCATTAATAGTGCAGTGTTATGTTTAAGGGATAATGTCATTGATGTGGCGATAGCCTTATTGTTCTCCAGCACTCTAGTGGTTTTAGGACAGGTGTTGTTAATCAGTGTCATCTTTTCTGTTATTATTATGTAATAACAGAATGACTGACCTCCACAGAAAACAATGGGAGAGTGGTGCCAGGTTGTTGTATAATATAAGGTATGACTGTATGTTTTGATTTTTTTTTTTTTCAGGCGTTATGTGGTTGTTCAATCAGTGTGCCAACAATAGATGGGAAATCATTCAATTTGAAGATAAATGAGGTACTCAAACCTGGAATGCGAAAAACTCTTGCTGGTCAAGGACTGCCATTTCCCAAAAGCCCAGATCAGCGAGGTGATCTTGTTGTAGAGTTTCAAGTCAACTTTCCAGACAGTCTCCCGCCATCCACAAAGGATGTTCTGAAGCGCCATCTGCCTTGAAAACCTGCAGAAGATGGGTGTTGTAACAGCAGTGCCACTTATCATTTATACTCTATGGACTAAACAAACAGTTCACAGACTTGATACAAAGAATGTGCAATATATATAAATAATATATATAATATTATTTAGCAATACTGCATCTTTTTTATAGTGCATGCAGCAATTAAACAAAAATGTAAATAAAAGCTTTTAATGTTTAAACAGTCTGCTGGGGCTTTAATACCAGATGTTCTGCTCTTTTTTTACAATCATTGAGACTAAACATCATGACATAGAAAGTGTGCCAATCTACTGTATGCATATAAACTGACTCACAGTGTGGCTGCTTTGCTGAACTAATAGTTTCCTTAAACAATGTGTTTATAACTATTGTACCTACAGAATTTCTAGCTTGAGCTCTGCTTTGAAACATATGGCCCTTTTCTTTGCAGTCTGGTATTGCAGTGACTGTGGCTTATATCGTGGTAAATACAGGCATGATGTAATAATGTTTTAAATGCTGGAAGCCTCTATTAATAGCACGGTGTGGATTCACAATGAAAAGGTCAGTCGTTATAATTATCTTCCTTGTTTGCTATGGCAACTTTATAAACAATAATGCAAACCACATGCTGGTACAAAGTCATGTTTTAAATAATATCAGGCTGTAAGCAAATTCATGAATACACTTCCAGTTGAGTTAATATTGTAATATGCAACACGTAGCAACAGAAACTCATCTGAGATTAGACAATCTGGTGTACCTAAATAGTTTTCACATTTCTTAAAAATTCCCATTTGGGCTTTCCCCACAGATAAAAAGCTGAAATTATGTCCATATTTGTGGCTGTGTTTCAAAGGAAAAGCTTTTGAATTAAAATTAAACTTGAAATGTCAATATATGGTACACACCTGTTTCTGCTCATCAATTTCATTCTATAGTAAAAAACTTGTATACGTGTGTGACAGGGATGACTGAGTGGTGATGTCAGGCCAGAAACAGGAACTGCAAACACACGGTGCAAAGCACACTGCAGTGCTATTTTTATTAACAAGACACAAATAAATAAAATATTTAAACACAAAAACAACTGCTCACAGAGCGAAAAAAAAAAAAAATTAAACAAAAACAAAGTCACGAACACCAAAACAAATACCTCGGTCAAGCTGGGCAATCACCTTCACTGATCCTATAGTTTTGTATTTTAGTTTAGTTTCATTCTCCTCTCTCTCCTGTTCTCTCCTCTAGAA
Source organism: Acipenser ruthenus (assembly GCF_902713425.1). Taxonomy (NCBI): domain Eukaryota; kingdom Metazoa; phylum Chordata; class Actinopteri; order Acipenseriformes; family Acipenseridae; genus Acipenser; species Acipenser ruthenus. Next base: position 6,554,118 of record NC_081198.1, on the reverse strand, counting down.
CACCCACCTCAAAAACGGCAGATGGTTTTATGACCATCTCCTGTTTAGCAACAAATTAATCAATGAATTAAATCGGGAGATGGTCACCTTCTGCACGAGGTTTTGTGAGATGGTGCTTCCCCATCCATGTTGCCAGTCCTCTTCATAAATAAATAAATCATAATAATAATAGAACAAAACAAATATGTTTTATAGCATGGCTTTGCCCTGCCCCCTCTAATTATGTGCAGGGCTCTCTCCTGCTGCCTGCCACAACACGTCATCCTCTACTGGAGGGTTCCAATGAAAGCCAGTCCAGTTTTTCTCTGGCAAATGAAAACTTAAATCAAGATATGTAAGATACATTGTTTTTTTTAAAGTGACAGATCTATATCTAGAAGAGTGTGAAAGAATTCAGAATATGTATCTACTATATAGGCATTTGTTTTCTTATCCAACAAGGTATTCAGTGATGAGGGTTGTAAAGGATGAAGCCAGACAATAAATCAATCTGAAGTTTAGGAGTGATAAGCAAGGCTTTGAAATTGGGTCTAAAGTGGGAATAATAACTGTATGCCAATTATACCACCATGACAGTTAATAAAGCCGAATATAGAATTCATTTTAAGAGAAACATTACAAGGGGTGGAAGATGAAACAACAGGAAAGAGTCTAGTAGAAGGGTATATTGAAAAAAAATGATATATACACACACACGTATATGGATGGAGCGAAGAATATTGATAGTGGAAGAGTGTCATCAGCTTTCTATGTAACAACATTTGATGTGGGAAAATCAGTAAGGTTGTCTGATCAATTATCGGTGTTTACTGCAGAAATGATTGCCATACTGTTAGCTATGGAATGGATAAATGATGTCAGACCTGACAGAGTAATACTATTCTCAGACTCTATGACTTCTATTATGACAATTGGATCAGGGGCATCTAACGCTAGACAGGATTTAGTATGGGAAATCACACATCTGTATAACGGGTTGTTTTTATAAAGGAATGAGTTTTATTTGGATTCCTGCACATATCGGAATAAGGGGAAATGAAAGAGCAGTTTTAATGGCAAAAAAAATGCAACACAACAGGATACAATAGACATGAAGATTTCAGAGGTACACAGTATTGTCAAGAGGATGGTTTTGATAAAATGGCAAGAACAGTGGACTAGTGATAAAAAAGGGAGAAATTGTGGTTGACAAGAAGGTAAACAGGTGTAAAAATAAAAGAGAGAAAATAATCTGGAATAGAATTAGAATAGGACATTGCACCATTAATAAATTCCTTAATATCACAGGCAAGCATGACAGTGCAAGACAACAGTATCCATGGAACATTATTTTTGTAATTGTACACAATATATTCCTCAGAGACGAAAGCTGATGGGGAAATTGAGACAGGAAGGATTAACAAGTACTGTATATTTAGACTTTTTAAAACCTGTTACCACTGAACATACATCACAAAACACGATAAATGAGTACATAAAGTATACAGGGCGATACAACTCCATTTAGAATTAAAATAAATATTTGTGTTCTGTTTTATGACCAGTAGTTATTATTATTTATTTCTTAGCAGACGCCCTTATCCAGGGCGACTTACAATTGTTGCAAAATATCACCTTTTTTTTTTTTTTTTTACATACAATTACATTAATTTTTTTTACATACAATTACCCATTTATACAGTTGGGATTTTACTGGAACAATCTAGGTAAAGTACCTTACTCAAGGGTACAACAGCAGCGTCCCCTAACTGGGATTGAACCCACGACCCTCCTGTCAAGAGTCCAGAGCCCTAACCACTACTCCACACTGCTGCCCCTAGTTGGTAGCAATGAGTCACATCAGTGATTGGAGCAGCCACCATTTCATTAAAGAAGAAGAATTTTTGGTGATTGTTCATCCTAGCACCTACTTCTTTATCCTCGGCGTCCTGAGGAACTAAACTGTGCTTTAACTAGTCAGATGGTTTCACAAAAGCTAATAGTTGCCTTGGGTTCAGCATGGTCTACACCGGTTTTCATTTGAGCAATAACTTCAAAAGTTTGCATATAAAGGTATGTCATTGAGTACACGGTATTGTGATTAACATAAAAAGTAATTTAACAAGGAATTGTTTTATTATTATTTATTTCTTAGCAGATGCCCTTATCCAGGGTGACTTACAATTGTTACAAGATATCACATTATTTTTACATACAATTACATTATTTTTTACACATTACTTTTATATACAATTACCCATTTATACAGTTGGGTTTTTACTGGAGCAATCTAGGTAAAGTACCTTGCTCAAGGGTACAGCAGCAGTGTAACCCACCTGGGATTGAACCCACAACCCTCCGGTCAAGAGTCCAGAGCCCTAACCACTACTCCACACTGCTGCCCCAAGCAGTTAAATTACTTTTTCAGAAAAGGTAATAGATGCTTTGAGTTCAGCATGGTCTACACCGGTTTTCATTTGAGCAATAACTTCAGAAGTCTGAGTTTAGAGGAATGTTAGTAAACAGAAGGGGTTTTGTAGCATTAAACTCTGAGACGGAAAAAAAAGAACACTGTTTCTTTAACAAAGTAATATCACCTGAGACAGGTAAGGACGTTTAGAGATTACGTCTTTGGTAACAAACCTGTTCCCCTGACTGCTTCGCCCATCTACGCCTGCGTGCGCACTAGTGCAACAATGCAGCCATGGTTCCCAGTCCATTGTAGTCGGATGAGTTCACCAGAGATCATACTGCGCAGATTCTGTGCAGAATTATCTCCCTGAACGCACCCTATTTCAGAGCAATTTCTAGCAGACAGAGGAAACGGAAAGCTCGCTCCCATTGGCTGCTGTACCTGTTGAATATTGAATAGTTGTAATTTGCAAACTGGAGTCAGAACAAAGTCGAACAAGTCGGAGAAGGAAGTAAGACCAACTTTCGCAGGTTAATTAATATAAAGAGGAATACTGTGTTCTTAATAATTGTGTTATCTCTTCGGAAGTTAACGAAAGAAAATAAAAATGCCCCTGGGTTTCAGAGGGAAAAAGAAACCCAAGTCGAAGGAGAACTCGAAATTGGTTGAAAACGAGGAGCTTGGAGAGAGGGCAGGATACGCCGGGAGAAGCACAACCAAAGCCACAACCGATGGAGGTGGTCTGCCTCCTCCGCCTGTCAACCTGCGCCCCAAACTGGTGTTCCACACGCAGCTGGCACACGGCAGCCCCACAGGCAGGATCGAGGGTTTCACCAACGTCAAAGAGCTCTATGGGAAAATAGCTGACGTTTTTCACTTATCTGCCGCGGAGGTAAAGTATAAACTTCTCAACAGTATCGAACGGTTTCACTTCAAATTAAAGGATATGTGTAAATCCGTTCGGCGCATGCTATTTGTAAAATGCACAGATGACATCGACGTTTTGTTTTGGGTTCTTAGGCGTTATGTTTCAATTTTGTGTTGTATGGAAGTGAAAAGTCGGTACGCATTAAGAACCTGTTTGAAAATGTGCCCCAGGCAGATCAAGCAAAGTGTGCTGTCTCGCCACCTTTCATCACGAGTTGGTTTCATCTCTGGTACAGTACTACAGTCATATCCCTTTGTACACATATTTAATTTATGTACGTGCTGATCAAGTTCGTTTTGCAAAACGTGCCACATTTCTTATTTAATTTTTAAAAATAGGACAGATTCAAAAAAATGAGCGGATTATATTAATAATTATACAGCAATTTGAAACATGAAGTACTGGTAAACACAAAGGAGCAGGGTCGGGTTTTCCAGTTGGCAGGGCAGGTTAGCCAGTTAAGGATTGTGTTTAATTTCTACTATCCCTGTTTAACAACTATAATCTGACTAAGCAGTTCAACTATTTTGTTATTAATGGGTTTAGTTGGCTATGGGTTGGATTTATAAAGCTTTGTTTCCTCATTTTACTGGCATTTTATACAACCTTATTTATGGTGCTATTCATAAAATTATTGTGCCAGTATTTATGCTGATCACAATTAAGGGACAAGGAATAATGCCACTGTTCCTTGGATGGCCTCCCTATCTAAAACCATTTCAGTGTTTACAGTCAACAAATGCAATACAGAATCTTGGGCCCTGTAAAAGTTTAAGGAACGTTTAAATAAGAACTGTTTTTGATAACACTCTGTTGAAGAGTTCTACGAAAACTGATAATAAACTTACAATCTTCTCAAAAACAGTTGAGAAGGGTTTTGTGAACTACAAACTTGATGTAATTGATCATTATTGGCTTTAAAAAAAGCTGTCTAGGGCCACTAAAGTCTGTTTCAGTAGATTAGAAAGTACACACTTTTGTTGCCTAATGTTCTTTTTGTCATCTATGAAGCAGAAAACAAAAGGGGATAGTCTGTTTTTACGGTGCCTTTTGTTATACTGATTCAGTTGTACAGGAAACACCGATAGGGGTAGTGCATTAAAAATCTGTCTCAAAATGTAGTTGCATTAGTGACAGAGGGTGTTTGATGTTTTTTTCCTTAGGCCTGTAAGGTATACAGCTGCCTCCTGGATGGCTAGTTCTGAAACTGGATCACAACCAAAAATAAGTTCCATGTGAACAGAGGCACAATCTTCTCCGAAGGTGTTTCTGTAGGTTTACTGTTGCGTAAAAGCTTAGACTGAATTGGCAGGGTATCCGAGCTACTGATCTAACTGTCTTTCTCTGAGCTATCTTTTGTCTATTCAGGCAATTAATTATGCACGCAGAAATAAAATGACTGATTAAAAGGGGTGAAGCGTGGGGTTCCTTTGTGGCTAAAACTATCCAAATAAAACTAAACTTGTAATCTGCTTGTGTTATTTAGTGCACAGCATTTTAGATGATGTATCAGCACCATGTTATATCTTCACATCACTCTTCTTGTTTTGGCTTCTTAGCTCTAATCCATTTATACACACTGTAACGATATATTATTCATTATCTGAAGCAGTGGAGTAGATGCTTTGCACATTGATGCGGTTTTGTCATTGAAATATGGATATATAACTGTGTCAAAATGATTGGAGGTTAAGGGGTTAATGACATGTTCAGTAAGTATGTATGGTGGAGCCATACCTTTGTTTTTCACTGGATCTCTTTCATAAATGAAGATTGCAGTTTATGCAAAAAGAGATGTGTTTTCACTGTTCGTGATAAGATGGCAATAACGATACCCTTTCAGCTGCTCTTTAAGTTTCCTAATTGCCTAAATGGCAAATTATTAAAAAACTCTACTTTCCCTGGGTTGGTAGGTCCAATATAAATTCAAGTAAAAATACATGTGTGTGTTTTCCCAGTACACATGCTGACAGGCATATTGGTTCATCATAATGTTCCTGCCTATCATATTTCTGTTATGCTCCCATTGTGAAACAGACCACTTCCAGGCGACACTAAAAACACAGGGGAAAAAAATGTGTGTAATTTAAATAAATAAAAACAGGGCCGTACCGAGGGGGGTGTGAGCAGTGCGGCCGCACAGGGCGCTGACCTGAGAGGGGTGTCGACTGGCTGACGAATAATAAGTAAAACATTTTTGTGCAATAACAATTCAAAACAAAAATAACATGACAAAAGAAATGTATATCTCGCACAGGGGGCAATTATGGATCGGTGTGGCTCTGTATATAAATATATTATGTTTTCTTGATAAATCTAAGGGGTGTAATGACACACCACCACCTGGTTTCTTCTACAGATTTTGGTCCCAGTTACCAGCTTGGCATACTCCCTCAATGGGAGTATGTTGTTGCTCTTTCTCTGTTAAAATGCAGCGACACAGCAGCTTTGTGTGCATTTTGCATCTACGCCTGTGTGGGCTTCAGCAACCTCACCAGGAGACATGGAAGAAAGGAATCCACCGTCATGTGAAATGGAGGGTTATCTACTAAAGCAGCAGGGCTCTGTTATTCCAAAACGGTACCCACCCAGTTTGTACGACGTGGAAGGAATTAAGAGCATTCTTAAAATATTTCCTGGGAAAGAATCTTTTATCAGAGTAACAAAGGAGATAATAAAGTTTTTGGGACCCGCATGTTTTTTTCATTAAGTTTAGCTGGGAAGTTAATAAAGTTAAAAGGTACAATTTGGTTTAAAGGTTGCCTCAACTGTAAGGCATGTCACCTTGCATTATTCTAGCACGCAGGGGGCAAAGTCTTCTATTTTTTCTGATTACAGCAGCAGAATGTATAAGGTGTGGTTATAAGATGGTTTGACATAAACAGTAGGGCCCTGCAGGTGCAGAAAGGCAAGCAAAAAAACAAAAAAACTTGGCTGCAGGAAGGAGCAGTTCAATTCTGGCTCAATTCTAATTTCTTTTTAGATTTATACCAAATAGTAGTATTCCTTGAAGAAAATGTCTTTGCACTGTTAGTAACAATGCAATGTATATGCATATTATTATACATTTATATCCTTGATATTATTAACCTTTTTAGCTAAGCGTTTCATTATTTGGAATGTAGTGTACAGTAATTGTTTCCACACTTCAGTTTAATTATACATGCTGTAGTGCAGACCAGTGAAAAAATGTGGTGTTGCCAGATGCTTCACTGTTCTGTGTCATGCCATGTATTGTAAAGGTGGCTTTTTTGATGGCTTGAGGTTAACCAAAGTTTCACTGGTTACAGATGTGTGTGGCGGAGTTTAAGTAATTGTGGTTGGGGGTTGGGAAGGCAGGATGCTTTCCTGGGTTAAGAAATGTGATTTAAGAGATCTTCCGGGAGTTACTGTGAATTACTAGAGCCGTGTCCCTTTTTGTGCAAAAGAGAAGCAATGACATGCTTTGCTCTGTGTGAGTGTGGACTTTTAATGAAGGGCGGTGTTTGACAGCTTCAGTTTTTTGTTTTGTTTTTGTAGTTCTAACTCCAGGGTCTTGTTTGTATTTGTCAGCGTATCTATATGCAGATCCTATTGCCTCATTAAACTCAAGCAGAAATCCACCCCCTCAGATTCTGTACATTTTACTCTCTAGTTTGTACAGTAAATAGGCACAGCATGAAAATTCAGAAGCTACCCTTGTTTTGTATTTTTTTTTTAACCACAATAAAACAATTCCCAGTACTGGTGAGGTTCAATGTATTTTGAAAACACATTTTATTTTTAATAACCTTTGTTATTATTTTGATTTTTAATAACCTGCTTGCAGTTGCACTCAGTGGTACAGTTCCTATTCTCATTCTGGAATGTGGAGGTGAAGTCATAGGAAGATTTGGCAAGGTCACAGGGTCAAATTCCACCTCCAACATAACCCTTCAACCTCTGCAGAGCAAACAATGCTACTATAGCGACAGTCTCTTGAAGGTTTGAGTCCAAGTCCCACTAAAAGATCCATAGTCTCTTATTTTCAAAATATAGCCTCTTAATTCAAATTCTTAATTGTGAATACATTTATGACATCTTTTTAACGTTTTATTTTATTTAAGGGGTAGTATTTTGTTCTGTTGAATCATGATATATACAGCACAGTTAACCTGATTCATTCCAGTTCAGAAGTTTTGGTAAAGGGGCTCTCTCACTTGCTTACAATAGCTATGATTAGCTGTCAGTTTTGGGTAACCTGAAAGATTTGGTCAAGTTTGGACCTGACTGCACACCGGGCTCATTGTATGGCTTTTTCCCCTCCATTGTATTACACAGCTGGATGTCTGCTCTGGATTACTTTTAAAATGTTTTATTAAAAAAAAAAAAAAAGGCATGCACATGAAGATTTGGATTAATAAGAAGAAAAAGAGCCTTAATGACATGCAAAGTGTTTTTAATCCTGATTATTAAGTGCTGTGTTTAATAGTGTATTGTTAATAGTGACTTGTGATCCCAAAGGGTAACTAGGAGAATTTGACTCGTGGATATGTGTTTGGCTTTTACTGTTCATGCCGCTTATCTGATGGTTTAAATGGGGCGGAGGGGGTAACAATGTATCATGTTCCTGCCTATCACATTTCTGTTGTGCTGCCAGTTTCATGTATTGAAAGGTGTGAAACTAGTTTCAGGGTTAGTGTTGTTGTGGAACACTAAAAACGCAGAAAATCTAAGAAGTGCGGTCTTACTAGCTCTTGTAACACAGACCCAACTATTATATAATCCTAGGTAGGATTATATAATAATCTTCTAGGTAGGACCATGCATGGACATGACTTGCTCTGATGAATTGAGGCTTGTACTGTTATTTAGAGACTGTAATAAAGTGTAATAAAGTGATTGAGTCTGTTTTAATGACAGGGATGATGGTCTGGTACCTTCAAAAATGTGGATGTCTGAACTGCTAGTTAACAGATACTGTCCTTCATATTCAATGTGGATGTAATATGAACAGCTAGTTAAGATGCTGTCCTTCATATTCAATGTAGATGTAATATGAACAGCTAGTTAAGATGCTGTCCTTCTTATTCAAGGGCAGTAGTTCAGTCTGAAATATAGTTGTCAGTTTCTTGAAGCATTACACTTGCCTGGTAGGTCCTGATATGATTACTGTATGAGTTCCTGACTACTACTTCTTGTCATTTTAATATAGGTCCCCAACTGGGAAGAATTTAAAAAAATAGAACGTGTTCTTTGAAACGGATGCTTACGGGTTCTCAAGAGTAGTTTTGAGTTTTATTTTAAAGATCATACTGGTTCCCTGGGTTCTTACTTGTACAGAATAAACCTCCCGAAGTGTTATATACTGTACTTCATATAATAAAAAGAAAAAGGGCAGTTTGAGATCTGTTAAAGGGGGTCATTATTGGAAGTAAAAACACTACAAGAGTATACCCAGTGTATTGCTGTTACTGTCTTTATATACAGTAGGCTTAGGGGAGTGAGTTTTTGGAGAACTCCTTCATTTCAGGTGGACCTTTTCATGTAGCAGATTAGCCCTTTGGCACCATTTTGGGGCGTTTATTGTGTTGGCTACAACCGAAACAGACAGATAAATACCAAAGAAGTTCTTGCTTCTTGTCTTCATAAAACAGAAGGTGGCATTAGAATCATTCAACCAGAAAAGGGCTGTGCTGTAGTGAGATCTGAGTGGGTCTGTTTGCACTCTGCTTTAAATTTGTTGTTGTTTTATAGTTTTTTATTTTTTATTGACAGATCTTGTTCTGCACGTTGAATACACATAAAATTGACATGGACAAACTCCTGGGAGGACAGATCGGCCTGGAAGACTTTATATTTGCACACACTAAAGGGATTAAAAAAGAGGTGGAAGTCTTCAAATCTGAAGACGCCTTGGGGCTCACCATCACAGACAATGGGGCTGGATATGCATTCATAAAGGTAAGTGATTTTGATGTGTATTAAATGGGCTTCAGGCCTGGGAAGTATCTGCTTTCAAGTATTTCCCGTCACACCCAGTGCAACAGTTACGACATGGTGCTTCACTATGAATCAAATATCTGTTGAATGCAGAGAGCACAAAATAGAAGAGCATTAACCATTGACAGAAACCGTTGCACCCCCCCCCCTTACAATCACATTGACATTATAAGGTTGTAATAAAGAAGCACTTTTTTTTTTTTACAAATAGCCAGTACCACTTACAGCCAGTAATTCTACAGTACAGTACAGTACAGTACAGTAATGAATAACATCAGTCCTAACACTCTGTGTATGTGCATGTAAAATATATTTTTTTATCAAGCAAGAGTTGGTGAAAAGCCTAACCTAGATACTAAGTCAAATACAATATGTAATTATTACACCCCTTTATTTTAAACAGGATCAGATTAATCCATAATGAACCCAGATCCGTCATGAATCCTAGTCCATAGCATTGTATCTTCAGCTTGCCATGAGAGGTGTCTGTGTCTGTGCAGCTTGGGAGTACAGTACCAGTAGAGCTGGGAGCACACGCCTCTCATTATGGAAATGTAGTCAGGCACTGCTGCAGCGCTTCACCAACATCGTGGAACAAGCTAATATTTGAATAGCCCTTTGTGTTTATACAGCAGTGAGCCGTGGATATTTATTCTTTATAAATACTTTATACACTTGGAAGTTGAGTGCATAAATGTAAAATGGTAATTTCTGCAAGGTCCTAGTGGTGGCAGTGATGATTCGTCATTATCAATGGATCTATGCAATCTCATTAAGATTAAAATCCTGCCCAAAGTATTCTTTCTGGAATAATATAAGTGTACGTAAATGTGGAGTTATGTTTTACGTGGATTTATCTACAGAATTATAATCCTGTTCGAAATCATATGGTTGAGGACCTTCCTGTGCTGCTGCCTGATAGTTTGACTTGCTGGTGACCTGCTCATTAGCTGATCTCTTACAGGTTTTATCTTGCCCACACTGAGAGGAACATTTGCATAGTGTTTTGTTTGAATAATATCTTTCCGCTGTATGCGGTTACAGTCCCACGTGGTATGGTTTGCTTTTGTTAACGAAAGCACAAATGTTTAACAAATGTTTAGCCCATTATTTGTATTTAAATGTGTGTGCTGAATATTTACAGGACCGTGATATACTGTAGCTGCATATACAAGGATACGTTAATCAAAAGAGATGCTGAAGTAACATCTTTAGAATGTTTTTTGGGCTGCTTCCATGTGTAGAATGCAACTATAGAAGAGAAAGCAAGCTGTCCTTGTTGTCCTATCCTGCAATTTCAACTCCATCAGACGTTCCTGATGAAGGAATTTTATACAGATAACACAGACGAATACGGCTCAAAATAATTAGGTCTAAGGTCGTGCCGTTGGGGTTAAGATATTTCAATGTCGATGTTTCCCTGTTTATCCCTGTGTTTCTTAACTAGCCTTCCTTCTGATTAAAGTAGTGTTGTATTTGCAGATGTACCGTATCTGGACTTTGAGAAGCAGATTTCATGTTTTACATTTCTTCTTTTTTTAATGCTTATTAGGTTAATAATAACTCCACTTTTTGTTGTTAAAGGGGTTTGACTGTACTCTTATTCTAGGTCAGTTTTCATGAAAGTAATATTTGGTAGCTGAGGAACATCCTAGAAACCACGTGTTCAGTGGTGCTATTCTACATTCTGTGGATGTGTGTTTTTGGGGAGCTACCTTTCACTTTTACTGGGTTCAATCCTTGGCAGAGAAGTTTGTTAGACTACTTAATTTCTTTTTCTGCATTACTCATGTTGAACACCAGAGGGCGGTCTAGCAGCCTAAATCTGTGCCTCCCCAAATATTTGGTTATACAGTTTTCTATTTTTTTTATACCTGCTTTCTCAGGCAGAACATTACAAACGTTCCTGTGTATTCAAATCACCCAGTAATCAGACAATTTCTATTGAATCACGTGGGTCAGTAATGTTTTGTTTTTTACGTCTTACACTAATGGCATTCCTGTGTACTTTGCGTTCTGCAGCGCATCAAGGAAGAGAGCGTGGTGGACAAAATCAAAGTGATCGGTGTTGGGGACCACATAGAATGTATAAATGGGAGGAATGTTGTCGGCATCCGGCATTATGAGGTGGCCAAGATGCTGAAAGAGCTGCAGAAGGGAGAGGCGTTTACTTTAAAGCTTGTGGAGCCAACAAAAGCATTCGGTAAGTTGCACTTTAGTGGGAGATAAATTTTGGCACACAAATGCCAAGAAAAAACAAAATGCCTGTTGGTCATTTATAACAGGACGGCAGCAATTTTATGGCATTAAGTGCCAAGAACTCATACAGTAATATAGTAATGTTCTTCATTGAAAACTTAAGATGGGTTTTTACTGTTTAAATCTTGCTCATTTCACCAATTGAGCCAGCAGGTGGTGCTAGACCCGTATTCAAAATACATTATTTTATTGGATAATTTTAAAAGTGGGTCATCTGCTTTTAATATATATTTATTTGACAAGTTTTGGCAAAAGCTGGAATTCTGAAAAAGTTTAGAAAAATGCTGTTGTTCGTTCAGAAGCAGAGAGCAATTGATTTTTTCTTTTCTCCCATGCAAACAATATCTTCAGTTCGCTATTTCCATTTTTCTAATAGATCATTTCTAATTTGGTCTACTGTTAGTTCAATTCACAATGTTTTTAAAAAATATACATTTTATTACCATGTCTTTCAGCAGACTATTACTGTGATATGTTAAAAGAAATTAGGCAAAAATGTCTGAATACTGTATTTCAGTTCAACAGCATGTCCAGGAAGTCTTGACCTTATTGTGTACTCAATGTAACAGAAATTGTTTAAATTGCTTTTCACACAGCAATTTCATAAAAGGTTAGGAATGTCAAAACAAAGCAAATGTATTAATTTTATTTATCTAAAGGCTATGCAGTGTAGCAGGCTGACTAAAACAATTCATATTTCATACATTTCTCCCTGGAAATGTGCTTACTGGTTTCATCCCTGTCTCTCAACTTGATATACAGTTTAGATACAGATAATTAGGAATAGTCTGTCCTGACAGTAGTTACTAAAGCAGAAAGATGGCATTAACTTGGTATAATAATACTCTGGCACACAGAGTCACAAGATATATGATCTAAGTTGGCACTCTCTACATACAATACAAATACAGTGAAATGAGGCCTGCTCAAACATCACTGAAATAGACCCCTTGGTGTCTTAATTTGATCCAAATGTATACTTCAAGATCACAAAAGCAAGCAGACTGACCCCTGCCGTCTGCACATGTGTGTCAAGTTAGATTTGCAATCAAGGCCTGTGGATCTGTGCGTGTAGTGTATTCAGACAGCTTACAATGCAGCCCAAAAGTGCTTTCATTTCTCCAGAGCAGGGAAGGTTTCAACCCCTTTACTGCAACACATTGTGAGCTTCATCAGCTGTGCTAAATAGTTGCCAAACTCTTCAGATATTTTCAAATCGCTCTTGGCAGGTGAAATTACCTCAAAGCAGTTATCCAGATAAAACCAGCATTTACTGAGTAGGGACCTGTAATTTCAGTTCATTCTGATGCCATGACTCTGATCTGGGTTTTGGCTTGTATTTGGAGAGCACTCCAGAGCTCACTTTGGGGGGTGGTATGAACTCAGTTGTGATTGTACAAGAAAAGCTGCTTTATGGTTTAGAAGAATTTAGATTATCATTTTCTGTTACAAAGCCAATTTTTCTTTTTTTAAAATAGTATTTAGTGAATCTGAGCTGACTGGGTCCTTGTATTATTTAAAAAAAAGCTACCTAATGTTAAGATCTGATTCAATCTAAAGAACCAAAACTTTTACATTCCAGCTATTTAAGTTTTGCATATACCTGTTCTAACTATAATATATTCTTGGTACCTACATGTCTGTTTCTCCAGAGCTAGCATTACGATTAGGCAATTCAATCTTCCCAGTCTCTGTAACTTACAAAAAACCTAATGCACCCAAATAACAGTGTGAAGGCACTTCTCTATTTCATGAAGTTATTACAATCATTTGGAGTAATGATCTCTAAGCGATGACATTTTCCAGGAGTTTAACACGTTTTACTGAGCTGCACATTACAACTGTGCTGCAGATAATTCACAGGAGTCTTGAATTGCAGGTAATTCTTAGGAGTCTTATTTGTAAGGCATTCAGTCCCCCTGCCTACTTTGCATTCAAAGCACAATTCTTACTGGATTAAAGAGAGTTTATTCTTTCGAAGCTGATAGGAATGGCTGTTCTCTCTCCTTACATCAGGCCCAGTTACAAGAGTTTCTTACATATTTGCATTTAGGATCGGGTCCTGTCGTTTAAGAGAAAATAGAACAGCATAGGATTGACTTTATTAAAAAAAATAAGATCATTTCACAACACAAAGACATCTTCAGTGAGACACAGAATCTAGATGTAAAATATGTTTCTCATAGTAGCTACAGCTGTGGTCATTTCTCCACAAATAATAAGAAATACCTTATTAAATCGATACTCCACATGGTACTGTAATGAGCTAAATTTATATTTTGAATGATACTGCAGTAATCATCCAAGCAGACAGGCAGACCCCATTTTCTCCCATGGGTCTAGTATGGGGAAAGACCTAGTAAATAAGCTAGCCTTTACCAGCAAATGTGTTTTTTTTTTCTAAAGATTTCTACTAAATTAAAATAAATTGCACAATGTGACATGTCTCAGAGAGGAGATTTAAAGCATCAACAGATGATTACTGGACATTTATTCACACTAATGCAGTTCTAGCATTAGTGCTAGCACAGTAAACCGGATGTTCTGATCATCACAACCGTTATATGTGAAGATGGGGGAACAGGGACTGTTTCTTTGTGGATATACTGTACTGTAGATCCAGTGCATCCATAGCAGTGAAGCTTTTTACACATGTTATAGGCCATAGCAAACCCAGCCATTCACAGAAACCACCGATACTTTAGGAGAAGATATAGTGGAATTAACAGTGTAATCATATGACAATAAAATACATTATATTAAAAAATAAATGCAAAGGAGTCTGTGTCGGATTAATAGACTGGTTTGTGATTGCTAGTAATTCCAATTACTTTACTCATTCATTGTACCCTAGGAATAGAAGTCATCCTGAGTGATGAAAATATGTTGTTGCAATAACACCTTTTTTTTTTTTTGCATTTTAAATGATAGAAATGATTGAGCCGAGGTCAAAAGGAGGGAAGACGGGAGGAGACGCTAAAATTGGCACCGGGCGAGGGACATTAAGACTGAGGTCCAAAGGTCCTGCTACAGTGGAAGATGTAGTAAGCATTTCATTTGTTTTCCCTTGTTCTGTAGTAGGTAATTGGTTCTTTGGAAGCAATTAGAGAATTTCCTTTCAAGTTTAAAAGGCTAGAAGTGCAATTTGGCTACAAAACGAATTGCGGTCAACACTGTGTTCAACATTTAAAAAACAGTACTTAGAACAAGTCAGGTGTGCAGCTATTCAGCATCTCTTACTACTCTGTATCTAGTGTGTATGCATGTATGTATGCATGTATGTATGCATGTATGTTATATGTATATATAATCTTAATTTTTTAAAACTACATTTCAGCCGACAGAATTTGAAGAAAAAGCTGTCAGAAAGGTGGATGATCTATTGGAAAGTTACATGGGAATCAGAGACACTGAATTAGGTGGGTTGCTGTGTATACGCTTAAACTGTTTTCTTTATACTTGCACTATAACAACCAGAGGTGTAAATATCCACTGTGAGAACCACAGAATGACATTAAGAAAGCCTTCTCGTCTAAACGTTTGTCAATAAAGTTTATTTTAATCTCGCTACATATTCAACTGTTGGTTCTCATTGTAGTTAGGGGTGAAACTATTACCTTTTGTAAATAAATAAAAAATATGCATTTAGGATTATAAGCACTCGGTTGGATGGCTAATTTTGTGTGTTTTTTTCTGGTGTTGATCAGCTGCCACCATGGTGGAGGTTGGAAAGGATAAGAAGAACCCTGATGAGTTTGCAATGGCACTTGATGAAGCTCTTGGAGACTTTGCATTCCCAGACGAGTTTGTCTTTGATGTCTGGGGAGCAATTGGTGACGCAAAGGAGGGACGGTTTTAACATTGACTGGAAATATTTAAATGAATCAGTGTTTGAGGGAAAAAAATAATGATTTTCTTGTTTATTTTTATTTTTTTATTTAAGGAACGCATTTTTATATTGCTGGAGTACTGAAAACATGCAGTTGTGGTATTTAAACAAACACATAAAAACTACTAGCTAATTTTTGAGATGCGGAGCTTGATCCTTAACCAGGGTACTTCCATTGTTACTGTGTTTTTCTTTTTATAGAAATGAAATAGTTTTCCTCTTGTAAAAAAAATAAAAAAATAGTAAGTTTTCAATATTGATTCACTTATCATAATTCAAGGGAAGTGTTGATTGCAGCATGCTTCTTTAACGAGGAAGCCAGGAAATACGGTGTGCCACCGTTTCTCTCAATGTACTTGTAATCCAGAGCACCAATATGTTGTTTTCTAATGATTCACGCAGTGGTAATT
The DNA here is from genome assembly GCF_902713425.1 of Acipenser ruthenus. NCBI lineage: Eukaryota > Metazoa > Chordata > Actinopteri > Acipenseriformes > Acipenseridae > Acipenser > Acipenser ruthenus. Next base: position 6,538,279 of record NC_081198.1, on the reverse strand, counting down.
TGCAGTAATAACAACCGTGAAAACAATATGTCTGGGGGGTATCGGGCCTGTGCCTTAATTGTGTGGTTACAGAAAACAGTAGTGAAATGTAACATTCCATTAAGAATTCCTTTAAACAATTCATTAAAAAACGGCATTAAATCTGCTCAAAATAGAACAACACATTCTAAGATTAGAATGGAATGATGTACAATAAATTAACGACCCTTCTACTTTTAAAAAGAAAACCTTCACTTGTCCCCTGTTTTCTTTTTTGTATTTGTTTCTGTAACGTATGTGTTTAATGTGATGTCAATTGTTTTAGAATGAAAAGGTTTTGTAACTTTCTCCCGGAGCTTCTGCTTTTCCGGTGAATATAGACAGCTGCATGATAGTTTGTGTGAATATATAAAGGGGATGGTAATTCTTTGTTCTGGGTATTTTATTGTGAATCTGATTTTTGCAGTCCTAAGGATTCCACTTTGCTTATTCATGGTGCAGTTCATATTGTTCACTTTGATAATATATTGCTGTGTTTTTTTTGTTTGTTTGTTTTTTAATATAAGCTAACCTAAATGTATAAAATTCCATGTTAGATTTAGTTTCAAAATAAATTTCCTCTGCAGAGCTTGGAGGAGTAATATGTTTTGAATTCAATAACTCTGTAATAATCACCATGCCTTGTGATTGTGTATCAACAAAAAGTTAATTTGATTTTATCACTGAAAACATTATCCTCATTGCACGCACAGAATAGTGCTTTATAGTTTAATAAACGTAAAATATTTGATACACTGGATATTGTGAACTGATCGGCCGATCAGCAGATGTCTGGGAACGTGCTAAAACACATCAGTCCTCTTTTTGTTGACCTGCTAAACTGTAAGAGTCCCGAATTACAATCTGACGTTAAATCACTGGCTTTCTTTATTTAAATTATATATATATATATATATATATATATATATATATATATATATATATATATATATATATATATATATATATTGTGATAAATAGTGGGTTATCGGGGGTTAGTCCCGATAGAAATAGTAGGGATTTCTATTTAAAGAACAGCGATAACTGTACTGTTGGTCACAAGATTTCCTTTTCGTTTGTTTTAAAATGGCTGCCGCTTAAAAGACTACAATTCCCCTAGTTCCTGGAACTCAGGGGCTCTGTAACGGCGGGATTCTGGGTAAATAAAAGGGGAGTGTTTTGTAGCAAGGGTTGGTGGTGGTACGGCAGTGAGACCTGTGTGTTGGATTGTTTTTACACATTATAAAGAAAATCCTAGCAGGACGTGCCTGTGGGGGCCAAAGAGTGGAAAATATTGTTAGTACGAAACTAAACGGTGATACGGTGGTACGGTTATACAGTTATACAGCGAGCAGAGGCTGTAAGGGACAGTCTTCAAAGGACGATGAAATACGTGAATACAGCGAGGTGCGCTGTTTAAAAAAAAGACGCGTTTGGGTGTACGCAATCCAACGCAAAGGACGGAACAGTAATACTGAAGACACGGCTCTGAAGTTGGATGTAAACTTACCTGCAACGCTACAACAAGCTGTGAGTACAAGCTCTACAACCGGAATACATATTCCTATACTCAAATGGTGGAAAGGCTGACAAGCCAACGTGATTACCCAGGAACAAGAAAGAGATGCTGTGTTTCTTTTTATTTACTGGACTAAGTGCACCACGTGTGGACACTTAAAAGACTGAAAAGAAAATGTGCATGTACCAGTGGACTTCAAGTAAATCTTTATGGGATTTAATTGCATTATGTTTGTGTGTACAGTTCTTCTTTATTATTAGGGTGTGGATCAGCCACTCCCTAATCAATAGTCAGGGCTTGAAAAGTGAGTTAGTGCCCAGACCTGGGTTAGTTTTTATTTTGGTGCTCATATTTAGTTTTGTCTCTACTTTTGTTTTCTTTGTAAATAAAATCTCACCTATTGGTTCGCCATTTCTGTTTCCGACTCAGTCTTTGGAATAGCACATTCAGTCAGAGTCTTACAAAATAGAGCACTTTCGCTCACACATGGTGTCAGAAGTGGGATTGTCTGACTGAACGCTAAGTCAACATATCCACCAAGACTCCCAGTGCTATAACGATTGAGTAACTGAAAAAAAAAAAAAAAAAAAATGGCGGATTTGGCTGAGGTACTCAAAATGTTGGCGCAGACGCAACAAGAAAGCAACCGACTGATACAGGAGCAGTTGAATGAAGCTCGGCAGGAGCGAACGGCCATAATGCAGCACTTGGCTCAGGGGAGCCAACAGCCACTCAGCAGTGTGCCAATTCGATCCACACATGTGATCCAGAAAATGACAGAGGGAGATGATATTGAGGCGTTCCTCCTGGCGTTTGAGAGGACTGCAGCTAGAGAAGGGTGGGCCAAGGTCAAGTGGGCTGGGATACTGGCGCCCTTCTTGATAGGCGAGGCACAGAAAGCCTATTATGACCTAAAGCAAAGCGACGCAGACAACTACCAACTATTAAAATCAGAGATCCTGGCTCGAGCAGGGGTCACAACAGCCTTGAGAGCCCAGAGATACCATGCGTGGAACTACAGCAGTGGTACGGGCCCTCGATCTCAAATGTTCGACTTGATTCATCTGGCCAACAGGTGGTTAAAGCCAGAAGTCAACACTGCATCCCGGATAGTAGAGATACTAGTGATGGATCGTTATCTACGGTCACTGCCTGCAAACCTTCGGAAATGGGTGGGACAGGGAGACCCCTCTACTATTGACGAATTTGTCGCTTTGGTGGAACGACAACTCGCCGCCGAGGATTTGGCTCGGCAACCCTCTACCAACCCAGGATGGAGACAACGCAGCAGCCCACGACTGGGTAAGGCAGAGGGCTTTAAGAGGGTAGAGGAGCGGTCACAGACTGTGAAGGGACAATACAGAGACAATGACTTTGGGAGTGGGTACCAGGGAAATAGTGGAATGTATCGATTTGACCATAGTAATATCAGGTGTTACAAATGTCAAAAATTAGGACATATTGCAAAGAATTGCACTGAGAGTGAGGAACCAATGCAATGTAATGTTAATGATAATTTTTGTGGAAGTATTATTGTGGCTAGCTCACCCCAAGGGAAGTATCCTTTTTTAGTCTCTGTAATGGTTAACGGGAACACAACTAACGCCCTTGTGGATTCAGGTAGTGCAATTACCTTAGTGTCACCTGAGTTTGTAGACCCCTGCCTATTGACTAAGAATCTAAAAACCGGCGTTACTTGCATCCATGGGGATGTAAAATATTACCCTACTACTCAGGTTGTAGTAGTTTGTGGGGAAGTGAAACAAGAGATGAGAGTAGGGGTAATCCCCAGGTTGCCTCACCCAGTAATTCTTGGTAGAGATTTTCCAGGGTTTGAAGACTTGGTGCAGTTAAACGGGGAATTGGTTAATCCCGAAATAAAGCAAGAGAGGGACCTAGAATCTCCTGAAAGTGTAGTAAAACTGTTTCCCTTTGCCAATACAGAGTGTTTTTTTGAGGAAAGTTTTACCGGAAAAATATTAAAAACTAGAAAGCAGCGTCAGAGAGAGAAAAGGAGAGGGGCTCCAGTCACACACGTCTTAGTCACGCAGAGTACAAAACGAGTCGGGAAAGGGGTGGCAACACAGTGCACCATAGACGACATATTAGCAGAAACAAGAGCACCAGTACCATTGATAGAAACAGAGGAAGAAGCAGGTAGCTGGGATGAATCCTTTTCTCCTAACAGCGACCAGTTTGCTCGGGCACAAGAGAACGACCCGACATTAGTCAATGTAAAGCGACAGGTGGTATCAGTAAATGGAACACTGGTAGAAAATGCAATCATTAATCCACAGGAACACTTTGTAGTAAAAAATGATTTACTTTACAGAAATACAATTATTAATGAAAACCCGGTAGAACAATTACTGGTACCACCCCAGTTTAGGAATTCAGTTTTGAGATTAGCACACAACCATTTATTCGGAGCTCATTTAGGGGGGGAGAAGACACTTCAGCGCATCTTACAAAGATTTTATTGGTTAGGGATCCGAAAGGACGTAGAACAGTTTTGCAAATCTTGCCCAAAATGCCAGAAGGCAAGTCCTCGACCCCATTTAAGAGCACCCCTAGAGTCTATGCCCATAATCGACATCCCATTTGAACGGATTGCTATGGATCTTGTAGGGCCTTTGAGCAAATCGGCTCGAGGACACGAATATATTCTGGTGATTATGGACTATGCCACACGTTATCCTGAAGCTATTCCCTTAAGAAATATTGCATCAAAAACTATTGCTAAAGAATTGGTACAGGTATTTACAAGGGTGGGGATTCCAAAGGAAATATTAACAGACCAGGGCACACCATTTGTTAATCGGTTAATGAAAGAATTATGTAGCACGCTGCATATAAAACCTATTCGTACCTCGATTTACCATCCACAAACGGACGGATTAGTTGAACGATTTAATAAAACGCTAAAATCAATGTTAAGAAAAGTAATTAGTCATGACGGTAAGGATTGGGATTTATTGCTACCATATCTCATGTTTGCCATAAGGGAAGTCCCACAATCGTCGACCGGGTTTTCACCATTCGAACTTTTATATGGGAGACAACCAAGAGGTATACTTGATATTGCAAAAGAAACCTGGGAAGAGCAAAAATCTAAAGGGAAAAATGTAGTTGATTACGTGATAAAATTACAAGATCGTATTGAAAAAGTAACCCCCATTGTACAGGAACATCTGAGACAGGCGCAAACGAGACAAGCTACTAATTATAACAAAACGGCAAAGCCACGCTCTTTCAATCCGGGTGATAGAGTCATGGTTTTAGTTCCCACCCCAGAAAGCAAATTGTTTACCCATTGGCAAGGGCCGTATGAGGTCATTGAAGCCGTAGGGCCAGTGAATTATAGAATAAGTCAACCCAATAAACGTAAGCCGGAACAATTGTACCACATCAATTTATTAAAACCATGGGTAGACCGCGAAGTATTGACTATACACGCCAGTGAAATAGATAAGACACCTGTAAATATGGGTGCAGGATTGTCGTTGGAGCAAAGGAGAGAAGTGAAAGAGCTAGTTAAAAAAAATCAAGATGTGTTTTCCCAGTTGCCAGGAAGAACGACGGCCACCCAGCATGAAATAATCACACCCCCTGGAGTAAGAGTAAAAGTAAGGCCATATCGTATACCTGAGGCTAAACTGATCGATGTGCACAAAGAAATAGAAACCATGTTAAAGTTAGATATAATTGAGGAATCCACCAGCCCGTGGAATAGTCCAATTGTTATGGTGGCGAAACCTAACGGCACTTGGAGGTTTTGCAACGATTTCAGGCAGTTAAATAACGTATCAAAGTTTGACGCATATCCAATGCCAAGGGTAGATGAATTAATTGAGAGGCTGGGTAAAGCTAAATATCTAACGACATTAGACTTAACTAAAGGTTATTGGCAAATTCCATTAAGCCAGGAGTCTAAGGAGAAAACTGCATTTTCAACGCCCCGGGGTCTGTTCCAATATAAAGTAATGCCCTTTGGCCTACATGGAGCTCCCGCATCGTTCCAAAGATTAATGGACAAAATACTGAGGCCCCATGTAGAGTATGCATCAGCATACATAGATGATATTGTGATTTTCTCAGAGACATGGGAGGAACATTTGGCTAGGGTACAAGCAGTTGTACAAAGTCTCAGAGAAGCTGCACTAACAGCTAACCCAGATAAATGTTTTTTTGGTTTGTCTGAGGCCAAATATTTGGGGTATATTGTGGGTGGGGGTACAGTAAAACCACAAGTTAGCAAGGTGGAAGCTATCAAAGAATGGCCAGTTCCGCAAAATAAAAAACAGGTTAGGGCATTTCTAGGCTTAGCTGGATATTACCGCCGGTTCGTACAGGACTTTTCATCCATCACAGCTCCACTGACAGACTTAATTAAGAAGTCCGCACCAAATAAGGTAAAGTGGACTGGGGAGACAGAAAAATCTTTTAATCGGGTGAAGGAACTGTTGTGTAGTGGTCCTGTGTTAAAAGTTCCAGATTTCACAAAACCTTTTATTGTACAGACGGATGCATCGGAAGTAGGGTTGGGGGCGGTGCTGTCACAAACAGTGGACGGAGAAGAACACCCGGTTATGTATTTAAGCCGCAAGTTATTACCTAGAGAGAAAAGGTATGCCGTGGTGGAAAAGGAATGTTTGGCAGTACGTTGGGCTATAGAAACACTAAGGTATTATTTGCTCGGTAGAGAATTTACTCTAGTGACGGACCATTCACCGTTAAAATGGATGAAGGAAAATAAAGAGAAAAATGCGAAAGTGACAAGGTGGTTCCTGGCATTACAACCATACAAATATAAGATAGAACACAGAAGTGGGTTAAAGAATGCAAATGCAGATGGTTTGTCCAGGGTATATAGCAAGGGTGATGAAACCGCTCCAACCAGTAGGTTTGAGCTGGGGAAAAGGATATGTGATAAATAGTGGGTTATCGGGGGTTAGTCCCGATAGAAATAGTAGGGATTTCTATTTAAAGAACAGCGATAACTGTACTGTTGGTCACAAGATTTCCTTTTCGTTTGTTTTAAAATGGCTGCCGCTTAAAAGACTACAATTCCCCTAGTTCCTGGAACTCAGGGGCTCTGTAACGGCGGGATTCTGGGTAAATAAAAGGGGAGTGTTTTGTAGCAAGGGTTGGTGGTGGTACGGCAGTGAGACCTGTGTGTTGGATTGTTTTTACACATTATAAAGAAAATCCTAGCAGGACGTGCCTGTGGGGGCCAAAGAGTGGAAAATATTGTTAGTACGAAACTAAACGGTGATACGGTGGTACGGTTATACAGTTATACAGCGAGCAGAGGCTGTAAGGGACAGTCTTCAAAGGACGATGAAATACGTGAATACAGCGAGGTGCGCTGTTTAAAAAAAAGACGCGTTTGGGTGTACGCAATCCAACGCAAAGGACGGAACAGTAATACTGAAGACACGGCTCTGAAGTTGGATGTAAACTTACCTGCAACGCTACAACAAGCTGTGAGTACAAGCTCTACAACCGGAATACATATTCCTATACTCAAATGGTGGAAAGGCTGACAAGCCAACGTGATTACCCAGGAACAAGAAAGAGATGCTGTGTTTCTTTTTATTTACTGGACTAAGTGCACCACGTGTGGACACTTAAAAGACTGAAAAGAAAAGGTGCATGTACCAGTGGACTTCAAGTAAATCTTTATGGGATTTAATTGCATTATGTTTGTGTGTACAGTTCTTCTTTATTATTAGGGTGTGGATCAGCCACTCCCTAATCAATAGTCAGGGCTTGAAAAGTGAGTTAGTGCCCAGACCTGGGTTAGTTTTTATTTTGGTGCTCATATTTAGTTTTGTCTCTACTTTTGTTTTCTTTGTAAATAAAATCTCACCTATTGGTTCGCCATTTCTGTTTCCGACTCAGTCTTTGGAATAGCACATTCAGTCAGAGTCTTACAAAATAGAGCACTTTCGCTCACAATATATATATATATATATATATATATATACACACACTGTAAAAATGTATGGGGTAAAAGTGCTTGCTTAATTTGATACCTGTGTTGTATTACACCTGGTATTTTGCAATGACTAACTCATAAAGCATTACATTAAAATAAGTGTTTTGCTCTCTGCAGTACAATCTGCAAATGGTACTTGTAATTAAAGTAGTTCTTTGTAAAACTTTGACCTTCATTATTGCTGGATCCCAAAATTGCAATGCTTCATGAGCTTTTATTCTTACAAGGCTTTCACATAGAGATAGCAAACAAATCCGTTGAATCAGAATCATTCTACTCTGGGTTATTTTCAGGTGGCAACAAAACATTTGGCAAAGTGAAGGAGCCTCGTAGCCAAATTCACTGTTTGAAGATTCAGTGAGTCAAGCAGTTTTCAAAATAGCATCTGCATTTAGATTGATCTCATCACATTTATATAAATATATCTAAATATGTATGTTTTAAAAGGTAATGCAATGGTAGCTATGAACAGCCTACAAACATTCGAAAATAATATGTTTCTCTTTAGTTTTGATTAGTAGGAAACTAAAGATTAACACAATAAAATAAATACTATTGATTCCTTTTTTTATGCCATAACTATGATGCCAGAATGGATTTAAGAAATTGTGTGACTTTTTTTGGACAGAAACTGTTTGATGTACATTAGAAAATAAATGTGCTGTGTCTTGTGTTTAAAAAAAAAAAAAGATTTAAAATAAAAAAAGTACATATAAAATTGAAATGTAATTTTTACTGTTATGTAGAATATTTTGTGACCAAGGACTTATTTTTTCTTGTCTTTACTCTGTTACGTTGCCTTCCAAACGCAATAGCTATTATTAATATATAGATTTTTGTCTCTTTTTAGTTATCCAAAAAAATATTGAATATTAGTTCTTGAAAACATCAGTCACTTACTAGTTTTTGCCGTCAGATACCTTGCAATAAGATGGGACATTAGAAATTCCTGTGCTATGTTTAAACATGCTTGGGTTGCACAGTGAAACCCTTACACTGTAAGCATTGTAGGACCACACACATCTTGGCAGTTGGATGGGTTATTGATCAGTTGCCACACTCGTACCTTTCCTCTGCTTCATAATCTGTTGCCACCAACAACCACCAAAGGACTCTTTGGCATACTAAAGCAAAGACATTTATAAGTGCTGAATGCACAACACTTGCTAGACTCTGCTATGTCCTCAACCATTACCAAACTAACTACAAAACAAGATGTAGTATTTTTTCTGTAGCTGACAAATGGCACAGGTCTGGGATTATGCTGCTCTGAATATCCTGGCCTGGCTGCAACACCGGAGGTTGTGTTTCAGTCCACCTCATCCACGCTTTATTTGGTTTCCAATGGGAATCTGTTTAAGAAAGACAGGGCCGTCACAGTTCTATAGCTTTTCTGAAAATCAACTCCCCAGACAAAGACGCTACATTACACATGTTTATGCATGAATAAAGTAAATGTATTCATTATCTGTTTGCATTTTCTGCTTTCAACTGTAATGACAGTAGAGGTAAATATGTCCATACATGACTCTCCTAGTGCTTGCTTTATTCTGAATTACTGATCATGTTTTTCTTTCCGTTTCATTACATCCTTTAATTTTGGGCTGGATTAGAATGTATGTGGATAGCTTTGTTATCTAAGGTGGAGCCCCATGTTTAAATAAAACCCTTTTATTAATGTGTTTTTAATTCACATATAACTGCAATTAATCAATTTTAATGTCAAAAATGAAATGAAAATGGTACAAATAATTCAGTTTTTTGCTAAATATTGGGGAGAATATTGGGATGGACAGGGAAAAAAAAACAACAAACCATTCATAATGTATAAATGGGTAATTGTATGTAAAAATAATGTGTACAAAATTATGTAATTGTATGTTAAAATAATGTGATATCTTGTAACAATTGTAAGTCGCCCTGGATAAGGGCGTCTGCTAAGAAATAAATAATAATAATAATAATGAAGTAGAATCTGGTTTCCATTTGTATTTAAAAAAGTCATTAATAAGAATATGATTTGTGCATCTGTTTTATAGTATAATATATTACTGTAATAACACCACTTTCCATATGGTTTTAATATATATATATATTACCCTAAATTGCAACATTTTTGGAGTCTGGAATGCATGACCTTTAAAAGAACTCCCGATTTAAGCAGCTGAATGTTTTCAGAACACAATTGTACTTTTCCCCAGAGCTAGACTGCACCTCGACACATAGAGAGATACATAGAAGTGTGTCTGGGGGGGTGGGGGGTGGGGCGGTAACTACAATGTTTTCCCAAAGGTGTTATTAGAACTGAAATAATTTGACCAACAATGAGAGTACAGAGTCTTCATTGCATAGGCTCTTTTCTGCTTTCCACAACATCAGTCAATAAATCCTAGTGACAATGGAATGACTCAGATTTGAAGGAAATTCTGAATAATTCTAAGAAAATTCATTAAAATCTGGAATGCATATTGTAATGGAGTGGCAGCAGTGCAGTGCAGTGCAGTGCAGTGCAGTGCAGTCATGGATTGGAGCAGCCGCTCCTGGACTGTGTGTTAGTTCTCATTGGCTGTGTTATGTCTGCTCATCTGCATACATGTATTACTTTGTTCATTAGTTTATGTCTGGTTGTCCCCAACAAGGTCCTCCTGAGCTGTATCTAGGAGAGCGGTGGCCTGGTTGGGGTGGTAGTGTGTCGCTGGTTCTTGACCTGTGTGCATTTCGAATAGAAGTGCTGTTAAGTTTCTACACGCTGACTCCTCCACTGCTTTAACCTGTTACTATATGATTAGGGCTTCTGTTTTTTGGTTTTTATTAATTTCATTTTTTCAGTGCTCATTTTTAGCTATTAAGTTATGTGTAAATTTGTTTTTTTCGGGGCTTTGGCTTTTTATATACTGTATGAAAATAATGTTTTCGGTTACTTTCATTTTTTTCACAATATGTAGTAACTCGACAGTACTTACACACTTCAATTGTACCTTATTTCCTTTGCTGTCTTCCACAATAAAAACCTTATGGTCACGGGTATATTCTTCTGGGATTTTTGTGTGTTTAGGCATTTTATTTACATTTTGCCACAATTTACTAACAACCAAACGAGCAAGATGGGCCGAATGGCCTCCTCTCGTTTGTAAACGTTCTTATGTTCTTATGTTCTTATGAGAATTAGAATATTGATGGTGTTCTGAAGTTGTGGATGGCATCGCAAGAGCCACAAAAAGAAACATATCCTCTACTGGCATTTCCTCTAAAGCACTTGCTGAAACATCTGTCGGCTTTACTTAGTTTCTTTGACGTTTTTATCAAGTTATGGACGAGGCTCCAGTTGCAGAGGCTTGGCAGATGGCATTTTATTGTTGTGGTTTGGTACATATCAATGTATTTACTTGAATAAAGGCCTTCAAGGAAGCATAAATGAATGCGATAATTTATATGGGTGAACCCCTCCTTTGGTAAATGTCAGACCACATACACAGAAAATAACCTATATTAACGTTACATTTATGTACCAAAAAAAAGTATTGCATTGCCACAATGGAGTGGGGACATTGGGTGCACTTGGGAAAGTACTAGAACAGTGTACGGAATAAAAAGATCTCAATGTTACCTCAATCTAGCAAACTGTAACTGGGATCCAAATCTTCGGAATGCATTGAAAATGACAGTGTGCTAAGTGACGACATAAGGACACTCTAATAAGTGGAATGTGTCTAATATAACATCATGTAATGTCAACGTGTTTCCTGCTACATTGCAAATCTCTATCATTACCACAGCACATTGAATAGACGCCTTGGGGATGTGAACATGAGAACATATTGTAAGAGTAATAATTCTCACCTCAGTTAATAGCATCCTGAACCATGCAGATGCATACTCCTGAGCTTCCCTGAACTATCACCACTTATTTCTAAGTATAGTACAGAAGTAAATCTCCTTCTTGTGTAACTTTTTAACAGCCCTGGCTGCCTGTTGGAAAAGGCCTGCTGCTGTATTTTACTTTTATAGGGTCATTAATATATGTACATAAATAATTTGAATTTAATTTCCTCGGTTTTGATTTCAGAATGAAACAGAATATTGTAGACACCTCAGTGACGATGGCACAGGCCTAATAGGTGTTAGGTAGAATACATTGCCTTCCTTTAGCTCAGAACAAAGCCACTGCAGTGCAGAGAATGCCTGGGCATGGTGAGTCTGTTGTATTTCCTGCTTGCAAAGGCCCTTCTCATTACCAACATAATGCTCGACAGTTTCTGTTTTTACTTAAAATGTGTGAATGTTGTTCAGTGCATGCCGACTTGAACACTGACCTAACATTCATTCCTGGCTCTTTCTCAAGCATTGTGTTGATTGTGGAGTGATGTGGACTACCTGCTGGGTGTATCTGCCACCAGAATATTATCATTTGTGAGCCCGGGCAACACAGCCTGTTACACCACCGTAGTCTCTGTGTCCAATATATTATTCTTTATGTTATGTGAGATGGCAGGGAGGGGGTTAAAACCTCTCTGCAGAAAAAAACATGTGCGGAATGCACATCTGTCTGGTTTAATTGTTTTGTTTAATTATTTAATTGTTTTTGTTAATTGTTTTATTATTAATCATTACCTGCACCTGGCTACTATTGAAAATTGGAGCCAGGTGCAGGGTTTAAAAGGAGAGCAGTCAGTCTTCTCTGGGCGGCTGCTGAAGAGGGCAGAGGCCCGACTGTGCTGGTGTGTGGGTACAGCCGTTATTTAAAAAAAGAAAACGGTAGAGTGAATCCTTTTGGTGTGTGTGTGTGCTGTTTTGTTGGTTTGTTTTTGTACAGGTAAACAGCTTAGCTGTCCTGTTTTCAGTTTAGGTTCCTGTTTTGTTTTAGTTATTGCTTAAAGAAGAGCTAGGTATTTGTTTTGTTTTTTGTGTTTCATTAAAAATAGCGCAACCGCGCTAAAAAAATCAATTTCTGTGTGTTGGGTCAGTGTTTTAAAGGGGCAACGAACCGTAGTGAGTGCGATTCTTTCACAGTTATTATGTCTCACTTGCTCATTATAAAATCTCAGAGGCTGTCACCACTGCCGTTGATATGTACAGCACTGGAAAACAACTTTATAGAAAGAAAAATATATTGAGAACTTTGCTGGATTAAAAATCGGAACATTTGCTTACCCATGAAGGGTAAAAGCAATGACATGTGATTGTTATAGTCCCCTCATTAACAGACCCTGAAGGTATGCATGGCTTTCTTTAACAACCTTGTCCTTTCCTGCCAAAAAGGAGGTGCTGCTTGATACACATCTACATTCGTGATTCAGTGAACTCTGTTAGCAAGAACCATCCAATGTAAATAAAGAACTCCACATATATACAATGCATAGAGGTAGGGAATGACATTTTATATTAGTCATCAGAATGAAAAATAAAAATACAGAAAATCAGTCTCCTAACTCCTGAAGTAAATTCAGTATATTTACTACACTTGAACTACAAACACTGTATGTGCTCAAAAGGCAGCAGCTAGCATTTTCATTTAATACTGACACTCTCCTGTATTTCTGAATCATCTCTGGCTTTCTATTAACCACTGCTGTTGGACCACATAATGGAAAACATTACTAGACACAACCCTTACAACTGACCAAAAAAGCTGTATTTTTAAAGGGTTTTTTTTTTTTTATTCATGTCTGCTACATTTCTCAATAGCTGAAATGCAAATGTGTTTATATTCTGTGTGTTTTTTTGGCCGAGCTGCAAATGGTGTGGAGCAATATGTTTTCAAGTGGATATTTCTTTTGGTCATCATTCATTCTCTGATCAGGTCATATTTTTTCCGTTTCTATATAATCTCTTCTTAGTTGAATGAGCTATGTTGCAATTTCCTGTTTGTTTTCCTTTCGTTGCTAGAGCATGTAAAAATGTGCAGCTGGTAGAAATTAGCTTATGACAACTTTACACAAAAGACAAAACACATACTTATAAATAGTGGAATCAATGTGCTTTTGTTTGCATTTTATCTTTATCAAAGAGCTGGTGAAACCTTTTTTTATTTGACCTACACAGTCCTTTCAAACATACCTGCTGTCTTTGTTTTCAAGCAGCCGCAGCAGCAGTGGTTTCGTGGTGTGCTTACCCCACCCTTTAGCCACCAAGAACCATGCAAGAAAAGCTTGAGGTTTTCTGGGATGGCAGATCTAATGCTCATGAGAATTTTGAGGCTGCACATTCACATGATTCTGTACAAATCGTGCCATTGAAAGTAATAGGAATTTGAAAGGTACTGACAGAGAGGGTTGACTTGGTCTTATCATTGAACCAATTAGAAGGAGATAGATTAGAAACAGAACAGGACTTCAGGACATTCTTTGGAACAGACTGGTTACTTTGTAGCTAAAGTATTTATCAAAACCCACACAGAGGCCCAAGTCACATTCATAATGTTTATCAGGTGTGCGTTATTTTTTGATTTAAGCACATCACTTGAGATATGTTCTTTTTTAAATAACAACTTGTACAATAAATCGTATGAATTGAATGCACTGAAGCTAAATGAGCATGTGGATCCAATTTGGTAAACTGGTATGTATCCAGAATGGAAGGTATTCAACAGTGCTTCCGAATCAGATCCAAAAATACAGTCTTAAGCAATGTATTCCCGTCAGAGTATCCTACCATGATTAATGGAAATTGTGCAATATATAAAGTCAAATTAGTATGTGGTTAAATTAATGTCAGAACATTACATGTGTAATGCTCCCTATGGTCTTTAAAATATAATATGTAAGAAGATTTTACTTTATAAGCCCATCTTGTTTCGTGGCACTATGAAATCCAGTTAGAGTAGGACACCTCCCAAACATACCACTGCTTTAGAAAAAGAATCAAAAGCTCATGTTAACATTATAAAACGCTAATATACAGTAACAAGGCTGAGCACCGGGAAATAACAGGGGTGCAATATCTTTTTATTAAAACTGGACGAGTAATGTCTGTCCCTGCAAATAAAACTACATTTTGAAGCACAGTGTGTTTGTATTGCCTGGTAGGAACACATCTCGCTAGTGGTTGAGATATATAATACAAGTCTCCTTGGAAACTGCAATCTCTTTATTTTTTTGAGATTTTGCATTTACTAACTCCATTGCCACAGCTGAAATGGATTTACAGTTACACACCCCTGGTGATCGTTTCTGCAACAATCACACTGAATAAATGTGGACTAGTTAGTAAGCCCAGAAGATCTAAGGAGAATGATAAGGAACACATAATAGGATACGAAATGTAATGTTCTGTCAATGTAGAAATTGTAAAGTATCTCTGGTCAGAGTATCTGCCTTTCTGATATAGTTCTAATCACTAGACCTCCTATAATTATTACCTTGAAAATCTCTACCAAGATCTTCAGCTTAGCCAGAGCAGAATTCAAACCATTCTTGCATAACTCACCATGCCCTTCAACTGCAGTGATGTTTAATAGATGAAATAAAGAAACACTTCTTCCAAATATAATTTATAGGAAATCATTCTTCAATGTGAAAGGAAAATAAAAATAGACGCATTAATTGCAGTTGGTTTTTCTTTAGTATTACAGCAGTAAAACCTGAAGCCAATAAATGTCAATGGTAATTTCCATTCTGTTCCAAGTGCAGAAACAAACTATAATACAACTACAGAGTAGACCCCTGTTAAGACCATTCTCCCTGTTTCCAGCTCCAGTTCTTATTTGACACTTTTAGTTTATCTAAATTAGTTTGTATTTATTTCAACTCACTTTCCAATCGATAATTAACTGAATGCCAACCTCTGGCAATGATGTTGGACTCAGGAAGTGACTATTACATAAGCAAACTTTTATTGCAGTTACCAGTGGGTGGAAATCATGTATTGCTATACAAGTGGCTCACTGGTGTGAGTCTTTGTTATTGATTAACCCAGAGTGATTTGCTCAATACAACAATTAGTCAGTTTAATACTAATAATATAATATAAATGAGCATATTTACCAATTTCAGAGATCCAGAGTGGCAGCTTTCTCTTCTATTCTTCCTCTGATTAAACAATAAGCTTGTTTTATACCTGACTTAGTTACATCATCCTTCAATAATTCCCTCCTCATTATCACAGCTTGGTTACATCATCATTCAATAATTCTGTATTCATTATACCTAGGGTGTCTGATTTTCGGGTGACATTCTTTTCAAAATTCGGGTGAATGCTTTTTAAAAAATCGGGTAGAATTATTTAATGAAAAAATCAGGTGAAATCAGGTGGATTTTTTTTTTTAATGTATAATCAAGAAAGAATTTTCCTGTTTCTTATGAATGTGACAAATAGCTTAAAGTGAGCTTTTTTATTTTTTATATTTAGTGTGCCCAATTATACCAGCTTCTGGAGGACAAAGACCAGTCCTGCAGGGTTCACTGTAGCGCAAATGAAGAGAAACAGTCCCTGCTGGTTTTGCCTCCCTAACCCACCGGAGCTCCATAGCCAATGCAAAGTATTTGCCTTTATGATATTACAATGGTGGCCAGACTTTACTCACAGTTCCAGAGCTGAACATTGATGAAGGCCAACATATTATACTGACCTACTGTACCCACTCTTCACAACTCTTTAATGTTACTGCAGCATAAAGTGCCACAAACATACTGTATTCCTTTTCTCAGTCGTGGTTTGATTTGCTATTTGGCACGCTTCAATTAAGTATAGCAGAACTATAATCAAAACGTAGTCCTTAGGTTTAGCTCAGTAAGAACATCAACAGAGAGCCTCATCAAACTACAATTGTAAAGTGAATTATTCTTTTATTACCATGATGCTTTTTTCTTTGTTTCTTTTATCCCGTTTCAATACATAAATGATTATACTACTACTTGAAAGCTCTTCTGTGTTGATTCATATTCCAAATCAATTTCAGAACATTCCTGTATTAGCAGGATAAGGTACAATTTACTGAAGGTGGCATCTTAATGAAATGCATGGACTAATAGTTCCTTTTTTGCTTTACTTGACTTTAACTGTTCTAAGGAATGTCATTTTGCGGAGTGTTTATAAACTGTGGTTCTGCCCAGTTTCAACAGGATTTCTTCAACTGCTAAGGTGGGGGTGACCCCTTGACTGCTACCAACGTGCTTTCCATTTGGATGAGTCAGTGTTCTGCTCCATGACCCAGACTGAAATATAAATTCTCTAAGCTTTCTGCTCTCTAGATATCAAGACTGTGAAACAGTACATCTGTTTTCAGTTGTATAGTATTTTCCATTAGCTCCCAGTCGTGTCCACACCAACAAACATACATCACTGTCTGCAGAAAAATAAAACTGGGGAAGGCATCACATATTTTCTTCAACATGGACCAGAATTACTATGTTTTAAAGACTTCCACATGACGCTTCACAAATTATTCATCCTAATGTGTCCCGGGTGACTTCTCCTGGTTTGGACCGGGTTTCTTATCTTACATGAACACGTTACAGCTCATTTACATCATGTGGAAATCATTTACAGTCTAAGCTGTGCAGGATTGGTGGGGGAAAAAAACTGCTGCATCTTTGTCTGTCGGTCTGTTTGTCTAAATCAGGGGTCTCCAATCATGGTCCTGGAGGGCTGGTGTCCCTAAGCTTGGTATTAGAAACTTAATTGGTCCAATTAATTAATTTAGGGCACAGTTGGAACAAAAACCAGGACACCGGCCCTCCAGCACCAGGACTCGAAACCCCTAGTCTGTGATATGGATGCCAAAGATTTATAGACATTTAAAGGAGCTGCTTGGAAAACTGTCCCCTTATAGTCACAATCTTATCCCAACAATACTGTTCAGATTGGTTCCAGAGCAGCTTAGCATGGGCAAATATATAAATACTGTACTATTACGGTACTACAGTTTATCACATGCATACTATGACTATTCTGTTGAGCGTTTATTTATAACCCATATAATATAATGAAACAAAGGCAATATGATAACTAATAACATTCAACTTTAACTAGATATTGCAACACTTTAGGTTACGATACCTATTAAAAGTCTAGTACAGGATGTAGGTTGCATTATATTACTTAATCATAAAATATATGCCTCCCTTAATTCCAAAACTTGGCAAGTACTGGTGGTGTATTGTATTCCAAGTGTACTACACTCTTCTAATGCATCTAATACAAAGTTAACACTTAAAGCTGTAAATATATTTTCACTGTGTATCTTTTTTGCAAAGCTCGTACTGACCGTCCGATGTCTGGTGTTTATACAGCAGCCTGAAGCCTTCATCACGGCAACAATGAAGATAAAAAAACAAGGATTCAATAATAAAGGCTGACTTCAGACTACCCCTGCTGGCACACTGGGCTGTAGATCTGCCCATGCTTTGTCCTGCCTCTTGTCGACACCTGCTACAGCAACAAAAGAAGATACTTCTATAAAAAGAATAGCTACAAACAGCTCTCAGCCCTGATATAATCATCAATACCTCCTGGTTTAGCAGAGTCACTTTCAGCCTGATGTCAAACACACTTTCTTATCAATCCCAGGGCCGTCTGTTGCATCCCTGGCTCTCCCTCTGACCATGTTAAAAACACCACTAAAATAGGTCATTACAAGTAGACTGAATTTTATTAACACTCAATGTTTTCTACTATTTATTGAGAGTTTTAAAAGACCTACTGTATCTTCTTATCTATTCAACATGTGGTTATTTGGTCTTGGTCTGATTATTTGTAGATTTTATTTAAGATTAGTAAATTCTGTTGCCTGGAGTTGAAAATGACAATCATGTGGTTTCAATGGTTATTATATTAAACAAACAATTAGAATTGTAATTTTTTTTTGTTGTATAATTTCAAACACTTCAAATTCTAAAACCTGTATTTAGCACACAGATGTACCAAACTAACAGCTGTTACAAGCAAACTCAGAATGAAAGCAATTGTCTGTTGTTTCTGGAAACTGTATAGATTGCTTTGATCCAGGAAATTGACGGGATATAAATCAATTTACAAGAAGAAACAACTCTCCTTCTTTCTCTAAAAACAGACTAGCTTAATGCCTGGTTGATTTAAATTCATTGCTAAAATATATGAATTCACATTTTATCTCTCTACTGAACTTCTAGTAATACATATAGCAGATAATGCACGTGTTTCATTTCTACTAAGTATTTCCATCTTTTCCGAATGATTACTTTACGTATCTGTGAGTCAGTGGCATTCGTTGGATCCAGTCTTTACTGTACAAGCAGACAGAAATGGCTTGGCTCCATTAATAATGAATACACATAAAACAGTTTCTATGTTAGTCATTGGGGGGCGGGGGGCGGGGGGCGAGGGGCGGGGGGGGGGGGGGGGCGAGGGGTGAATAAGGCTAGCTTAAGGCAAAAGCACACTTGGTTCTGTTTTGTTTAATGTAACGTAAGTTTAATGTAAGTATTTAACAGTGGGACTGTATGCCATTAACAATACAGAATGCTGAAATGTTAACCCCTTATATACCTTATATAGGCCAAAAAGTTGACACTACAATATTTGTAGCGTTGAAAGCCTTATAAACCCTCCATCTCTTTCTATTACCCCCTGTTTAATATTTCACCTCCTGTTCTTTGCAGGAATCTGTCACTCTGCATACCTCCAGTCTGCGCACCTGTAGGGTTGCAGGAAGCAGACATGAGAGGTACGTTTACATTTTTTAAATTCTTATTTAACCAGAAACTAAAATAAAACAAAAGTGGGAAACAATTCAAACTGTTTACAAGTTCTACACAGGACAAGACTAAAGAATGCGTGCCTCTGGGTTTCTCCTGAGGTCACTCGCTCCCTGTGTTGTTGTTGATTTGGTTCTGACTGGTACTAATAGCTTCTGTGTTATTATTGAATTGACTGCTAAAGTACACTTTGTACAGCAAGATTCATAAATGGCAGACATTTATGTTATTCTTGTATGCAAGATGCGACATGAGGTTTTTGCTCATTAAATATATCTAATAGGTTTCACATTTGTCCTTTATGCATTTGTAAAGGCATTTCTTTTAAAGATACAAACAAACCACAAATGTCATTCCCTATTTTAAAAAATGGTACATTAATGACAGAGAGGCAAAACCCATAAAACCTTAGATATGCCAACAATGGGAAATGGTTTTTATAGTACTGAGGCACTTGGTTACATGTCATAGACAAGATGGAAAAAATTGATATATTTTCTATTGCACTGTCAGTTTGCTATAGTTTAAACTTGATTTCTGAAAAGGCATTTTAGTACTGCTGTTAGTGTCATTCTGTTATTGCAGCAGTAATTTCTTTTAAAGCAAGATACAGGTATACTGTTATTCACTGTTCAATTCCACATTGTCATTTTAGATTTTATGTCATATTTAATGTGGTCTGAATGCCATGATTTCAATTGTTTTCAGTCATTGCATGTTTTTTGTTTGTTTATTATTGAATTGGCCATGATGTACATTATATATTGTAATAGAGGGGAACAAAGGGTTAAATAGTGTTGAATGAAAAACAGCTGTTTCTTGTTCTTTAAAAATGTTAAATTACACAACTGCTTCCACGCACCAAAGGGACAGCTAAGGATTTTGTAATGAACATTATTGTCTGACATCACAGTTTACTTAAGGTAATCAATTTAACAGAATGACCATTTATCTTTTATTTGTTTGTAAAGTTGCAGCCTTTTTAAAGGTCAGGAGTCAATTAACAAAAAGTAAAACAACATTTTCAAGTCTATAATGGAGGTGATCCAAATATGACGAATTATGATTTTTATGGAAGTTGCTGCAATAACTTTGGCCTAATTCCAATGAAGCACATGGTGCTGTGTTAGATATGTCAGTATCAAAGGTGACCAGTATACCCATCAATATATTTTTACAGTCTTACACTATTTGAAATTGAAGTATAAGAAGCAGAAGTTCGACATAGTTTCATTGAAGTTTTACTGCTTATGTTTATATTTGAGTTAAGTTATGGAAGTTTCTTTCTGTTAGCACTGACAGAATCAGGATTCATCTGGTTCAATGCGATTGACTGGAATAGCATAACAGACCTCAAGCATCACTGGACACAGAATTACCTGCAAAGGTGTTTGAGAAAGAACATAAGCATGATTACACAGCAGTGTGGAGTAGTGGTTAGGGCTCTGGACTCTTGACCGGAGGGTTGTGGGTTCAATCCCCAGTGGGGGACACTGCTGTTGTACCCTTGAGCAAGGTACTTTACCTAGATTGCTCCAGTAAAAACCCAACTGTATAAATGGGTAATTGTATGTAAAAATAATGTGATATCTGTATAATGTGAAATAATGTATAATGTGATATCTTGTAACAATTGTAAGTCGCCCTGGATAAGGGCGTCTGCTAAGAAATAAATAATAATAATAATACACAATGTTCTGTGTTGATATACACATTGGTACTGTACTAAGAAACCCCCAAAACATTTTCTCAAGGTGTTATTCTTATTATTTGTACTTCTTAAGAAACCAGCTGGAAAATAACCTTCATTCTAGCCGGACGTTATTCAGACTTTCCAGTGCCAAGTACGGTGCGTCTAAAATAATTGATCATATTTGTGCGGCAAGCAGACCATAAGCAACGTATCTGCAGTCTGTTATTGTTAAAAATGTTATTAAGTGCAGGTGTTTTTCTTGTCTTCCATCACAGATGTGTCAGTGCTTTGCAAGAGTGCACAGTACTGTGCAGAAAGAACATCTCAAGAGATACCGAGGAACACCACGCCTTTCATCATGCATTCTGCACTAGCTGTTTGCTGCCTGTGCTTTATCTTGAAAATGCATGCCCCGTTTTTGTCGGTCATGAAGACACACTAAAAATATGAGCTGTTTTCAAAAGCTGCTTGATTTCATTGCTTGCATTATTAATGCAATTAGTAATACAAAAGATAAACCATAAAGCAAAGCAGTGAAGGTGAATGAATGTCCAATCGCATCATGTTACAATATCTATGTAAGATTTACTTACTTTGACTGAAATGCCAATAAATATTTGTCTACACTAATGCATCCACACTCATCAATCTGCACTAATGCATTGTATTTCACTTACAGGAACCATATATCCTCAAAATAGATGTAAGTAAGATTTGGTGATTAAAATATATTTATATATATATATGATGACAAGGATGAAGAATTTGCATCCACAGAGGATCAAGACATTGACATTGTTTCAGCACTAACCTCAAATATACCTACTCATTATGATTAGCCTGATCCAGTCAAATAGCCCATACTAGATTGCCACTACGTACCAGCAATATAGTATTCTCTAATAACAAACAAACAAAAATTACAGATTTATGATGCTTTGGCTTAAATGAAAGATTTTCATAGTTATTTGAAAATAAATGTAAATAACTTTTAATAGCTTTTTATAATCGCTTAAGAGTTACGTTAGGGTCACTTATAAATCAAGTCTGAAAAGTAATACCCGTGAAAGTAAAAAAATATGTTATGATATTGTTAAAAATAAAGTTGTTCCCATTTTGGATCAATAAGTTGCTCTAAAACAATTGATGTTGCCCGGCTAACAGAGAAAATTGTATTATAATAATCAGTGTCACTGTCAGCTAGTCTAAAAAAAACTGTTTGGAGGGTTTATTTAGCTTTGTGGGGTCATATATATATTTTTAAATCCTCATTACATTTTATGTGCAAAACTTTATAACCTTATACAGTTCAAATGTAACAGACATTAAAACTGTCAGCACATTTTCTGGTTTGTATTTCCATAAATTGTCCTTAAAGGCTGTGCTGAATGCCTATGAAATGCTGCATGAAGAACCAATATAGTGCATGTGGTAAGTTAAGATGAGGTGCACTACTTGTCTGTGTTTTACTCTGAACTATTCGTCCTCTATAGCAATGGCACCATCTGGTACACAGCCTTCCACTTTTACTACTCACAGCATCAAGATGCCTCTTTATAATAGTTACCCTCATTCCCTTTCGCTAGGAATGTTATTACCTGGTTTCTTTCTGAACCTGCCTCCTTGGGGTTATTTCATTTTCCATCACCTGCTTCAACATTTTATCCTGGCAGTGATTTTCCCTATTTAAAAAAAAAAAAATGCAATCAGAACCATGTCATTTAAGTTAACTTCAAGCCTGTGTCCTCTTTTCCATTTAGATATTTCTATAGATGCCAGATAGAAAATGACCCTTAGTCATTACAGGCTGGCAGAGTTACCACAAAAGAACTCTGATTTAGACCATTTTATTTTTTTCTTCAGAAACTACTGGGGCCAGTAACACAGCACAGACACAGGTGAATCCAGTCAGCTTGTGTTCTTCTGCTACTGTGCTGTATGAAAAAGAATGTTGCATAAATCCTAGTCTGAACTATTATTACTGTTATTGTGTTTGCGCTTAACTGACATTTTTAAAACCTTGCTTTCTTCACAACATTTCAAATATTATGCTGTGCCTCAGCTCTGCCCTAGAATGCAGACAATGCAATTAAGTTTTCTGTACAGTGTGCCAGATTGTTTTACTGGAATAATAAAGTTCAAGAAAACAGTTTATAAAATCAAGAAAGGTGTTTTTAGATCAAAAACAGATCTAATTCCACAGATCTGATACCAGTGATGCATCTAATTCCATCAGATGCATCACTGGTATCCAGCACTGCCAAGCAAGAGTGGGCGGCCATCTCACCGACACCCTTCATTCCTTAATTGGCAACATGTTTCCAGCTATGAGGCCATCTAACATTTACAAGAAACAACTTTATGTTATATTTGGCCGCATTATATTTCAATACTGTAGTATACTATAGTATTTTTCATATGGGCAAAACCCCACAATGATAATGTATTGAGAGACCCAGATTTTGTGATGGAAAACCCTATTAAAAACATACTGTGTTTCATAAGTGCTCTAGAACAATGGGACAGTTTGGTCCCTTACGGGCAGCAGTGTGGCGCAGTGATTAGGGCTCTGGACTCTTGACCGGAGGGTTGTGGGTTCAATCCCTGGTATGGGACACTGCTGCTGTACCCTTGAGCAAGGTACTTTACCTAAATTGCTCCAGTAAAAACCCAACTGTATAAATGGGTAATTGTATGTAAAAAATAATGTGATATCTTGTAACAATTGTAAGTCGCCCTGGATAAGGGCGTCTGCTAAGAAATAAATAATAATAATAATAATAATAATAATAATAGTAGTCATGCTGAGTGCTGTTATAGACCTGCCTTGAAAGAGCTGCCTATGACACAGCATCACAACCTTACCATCCTCTTACCCATGGTTTACTGTTGCTACCTGACCAATTGAATTGCTTTAGAGGGGATATTTATTCCCTGATATATATCCATGATTAACAAGCCCAGTCTTTGTTATTCACTAAACCTCTTTTACATTGAATTCCATATTTCCTGCTGGCAAAAACTCATTGCATCCATTGAATATATGTGGGAGCTTTTACTGCCTAAAACAGTATGAAGCAGGAGCATTTAGATAGCTTTCTTTGATGGTTTCTGATTTGATTATTTTACTAAAATACAATTCTAGATTAGCATAACACAAATGGCGAGCAAAACAGCAAATTCTTCTCAAATATTTATATATTTATAATGGTCGCTTTGCCTCTGGTATGGCCATAACGAATCACAATTTGCAAAGCAGTTTCACGGCCAATTGATTTTTTTACTTGAGCCTTGTAAAAAGAGTCAGCATTGCACTCATAAAGACGCGATTGAGTTGCAAATCTTTTAAAAAATTTTAGGCACAATTGGGTAGATTGTTTTGTTTGTGTCTGGTTTGAAACAGCTTTAACAGAAAATCAGGCTTGCTAGAAATGAGCTAGCTAAGCTGGAAATTAGTTGGGACATACTGTAAATATGATACTTTGATCCCATTTTACAGTCCATTTACTACCAATCCAGAGTTCTTTAGTTTAGTTTGATTACCTAGCGTGATAAATAAGAATGTGGAAATCTGTTTATTTTGCTATTATTTTCTACTGTATACAAAGGAACAGGTTAAGCTTTACAGGCAAGTTAAATTAAATATCAATGCTACTTGTTTAGGTTACTTTTAGCTAGTTAGTACATTTAGTTTGTTAGATTATTATAAAATGCAAAATGTGACTGCAGTGTGAAAATAAAGCCGCTACACTACTAGGATCAGATCACAGAGCAATCTTTTTGACAAGTTTGATTGTGATGGTCTGTTTGGAAATTCCAGCCTATTCTTATTTTCAATCAGAATTGAACTGTGTCCATGCTATGATACAGTTTGCACATGAATGCCATTTATATAGGGACAAGGCATGCACAAACCAAGCAGAGCCCTTTTCTTTTCTTCATAGACCACAAGTGCCCAACGCTATAAAACAAATGGGTTTTACCTGAATGATAAAAGTGGTGAACAAGAATCCACTGTTAATAGTTTATCCCACTTGAAACATTTTGGATTTAGCTGTTCATTTAAACCAGGGCTACTCAACCCTGGTCCTGGAGGACGGCCAAGACCTGGTGAGGGTCGTTCATGGATGTAACCGTGATCCCTCGAAAGGGAGGAGGTCCCGTGCATAACCGGTGTGTACAGTGGTGAGCACCCAAGAGTCTGAGGTGCAATTGCACCAGTATTGTAGCTGGTGTTGTGAGAAGGGGTGGGTCTGAGGCTGCAAGCCTTCAGGAGCCCTGCTGGGGCTGCTGAGGCTGGGGTGGAGCCTGTCTAGGAGGCTGTCGAGGGCGGTTCCGTGGGAACTGTCTCCCGGAGCACTGCTGCGTTGGGGCCCACGTCCAGCGTTCCCCCGTCCTTGTGGGCAGCCCCAGGTATTAGCTGCCGTGGAAACCTGTAGAGACCATGACCTGTGACAGCCAAAGCTGTCTGTGCGCCACTACAAGACCCGCCAGGCTTCTGCCCAGGGCCTGTAGCAGCGCACCAGAGGCCAAGCACAGCTCTGAGGCTCAGGGAGGGGTGCCGATCACAGGATTCCATC
Organism: Acipenser ruthenus; assembly: GCF_902713425.1. NCBI lineage: Eukaryota > Metazoa > Chordata > Actinopteri > Acipenseriformes > Acipenseridae > Acipenser > Acipenser ruthenus. The sequence goes on along the minus strand of NC_081198.1, from coordinate 6,512,796 downwards.
CTGGTAGGCTGTTAGGAGACCTGCTGTGTTGGCCAGGCGCAATACCTGCTCTTCGGCTGCCGTTAGGGCATACAGGGTCCTTGGACCAACCTCCTACCGGAGGGGCTCACACCAGGGACTCTCTGGTGGAATCCACCGGCGGGAATTGTGCTAGTCCCAGCGCCCGATGCTGGGACGCTGCGCAGATCAAGCAGAATGTCTCATCTTCTAGGGTGGAGGAGGCGCGCTGCATCCCCAAGCACTTGACACACAGGAGGTGTTTGTCCTGTGGGGGAAGCATCACTCCACAGGACGTGCAAGAGTGGAACTTCGACATTGCGATGCACTCAGCGTCTGCACTAGGGGAGCACCAATGCACTAGGTCCGAGGGCACCTTTCCGGGGAAGTGGCAAGCCGACTTCCAGCAATAAATTGCAGAGAATTAGCAGAAAAAACTCTAAGTAAGAGCTATTTTACAAAGAAACAATCGCGCAACAGGAGAGGTTAATTATACCTACCTTACCGACCTCGGTAGGCGGGACCGAGGACGTCACTCCCCAGAGGGGCATTGCCCACTCTGACATAAAATGCTCAGTAAATACCTGACCTGTGGCAGGCATAATATCCCAAAAGTATTGTTGTTGGTCGTCTTCGAATTGAAAGGGAACTGCCAATGCCATTATGTCCTGGCAACACAATTCTAGTTAAAGCTTCCCACTAATAGACACAAAATCCCCAGTGAACGTAAATGCCTTTTTGAATCAATTTATTCTACTCGTTGCTCGAAGTTTCCAGTTCGACATATTTTGTTTTCATAGCTGACATGATAATATCTATTTTTTTTTCTTTTCAAAATTTATATCATTTCTTATAAGACCCAAAACCACCCGGCTATTGAGTCTTTGGAGTGCAGGGGATGCAGCTGTGACGTTGCCTCTTCATAGTCCGTGCATAAAACAGACCTGTATGTGTGTGTTGGACACGGAAGAACGCGGAGTATTTGTGATTCTACAGGGATAGAAATAAGTGCTAAGTGTTTGACTTTTTACTGCTGGTCTCCTGTACAAAGGTAATTAATTTTTTTACATATTGTAATACGTTATAACAAAAGGAAATCGACTGTATTACTGGAACTCATCCATCAAATGCATCAGTAAAGCGTTTGTAAATGTCATGTAGTTTATGCTTGCGCTATAAGTTTTCTGTATGCCGCATTACTTCCATTATTTATTTATTTTTTATGTAAAGGCAAACTGACTATGCAGTCCTTTTTTAAAAATTAAACCGTGTCATCTTCTGTGTTATTGCTTTAATTCAGTATCTTATGAAGACTAGTAGTTATTTATAGGCAGGTATTAAAAACTATTTCTCGCATAATTATATTTCTTTTTCTCAGAAAGCAGGAAATATGTTTCTTAACATTCGAATAACTTTTTGAACAATAATATCAGTCCATCAGACAGTGCGGCTATATGGATTATCTATGTAAACTGTATAATGAACCATTTTTTTTACAAGTAACAATACTTTGTATTGTTGCTATTATTACAAGTATGCGTTCATTTTGTATGTTAAGTGTATAATTCATGTATAGACAGAGAAGTTTAATGAAATAATCAGATATTAGGCATTGCCCTTTATTAATACGGACAGTCCTGAATAGATTAACGTCGCCTCGATCTAAATCAAGAAAAACCGAAAACGCCCTATTGAAAAATGGATCATAATTTTTTTTTAAATGTAACATTAACATGAGAGAGAGAGAGAGAGAGCGAGAGAGAGAGAGAGAGAGAGAGAGAGAGAGAGAGAGAGAGAGAGAGAGAGAGAGAGAGAGAGAGAGAGAGAGAACCTTGCCTTCAGTCTTAATACATAATTAGTATTTGGAACCATTGCTTAAGGTTCTATCAAATAATTTTATTTAGAGCCTATTGTTTTGAAGCCTTTGTTCTTTGGTAATGTATCAAAAGAACAAACTCAAAGGTATATAGAGGTAGATTTGCATAGCATTTACTCCATTGTTTAATTAACTCCTGTTTTATGAAAGGAGAAACATATCAGGGGTCTCTTACAAGTTCAGAAACAAACAACCAATATACCTTCAAATATAACATTCAGTTGTTTGTTCAAGATTAACATAATGAGACTGAAGTGAGCTATATACAACATGTTTCTATGTAGATAATTAAAAAAAAATCCGTATTCTGAACGTTTGTTTCAATTGCATTTACATACAACAAAAAAACAAACAAACATTATATTGCAGAATTTAAATAAAATAAAAAAATTGTAACATTAGTGTAATAGGCTTGTCACCTTGAGCTAAGCAAGCTGTGTGGTTATCATTTGCATATTACTTATTCAGCTTATATGTACCATAATGTGTATATATCTATATCTATATCTATATCTATATCTATATTCTATTGAAATATAAATAAATGAGTGTGGTTAACATGGCATCAAAAGCCTATAAGTACCTTCACTGTTTGTTTTCAGACACACTTTCCCTTGACAAAGGCATGTTAAACACTACAACGGTGAGGAGTTGGCTCTGAGCAAAAACAATGTTTTATTTGCATTTGTCCATGGGCCAATCAGAAAAAAATCCTTTCAAATAAAACCCTGCTAATTGTTTTTTTGTTTGTTTGTTTGTTTTTCCTAAACAGATTAGTAATTTATTATAATATATTTGCTTATCTGCCTCTGAGACTGTGTTGCTTGTCAGGAGCCTTGCCATTGCAATTCCTTCTCTTGCAAACACTTGATCCAGCTCGACTCCGCCAGCTGTTGCTACCCTGCTACTGTAGAATCATTTGAACCAGGAGTGCAGGTAATTAAGTGAATCTATTAAGTCAATAACTTAATTATAATAAAGTTAACATAATCCCATCTATAACTCGAGGACTGTTCACACACTCCAGTAGAATTCATGCCACATTTGAATCTTCTCAGGAAGATTAACGGAACTACTGAAAATGTGTTGATGGAAATTCCTGACAGTCTATGAGAGTTTTTGCTCCTACTCACATTTTGTCATTTTTTTTTAATGGGTCTCTGGTGTTTTCTAGTCATCTTTATAATTCATTGACACAGTGACCATAATGGTAACAGCTCACTGGTGTAATTCAAGCTAACGCTTATAATGTTAAAATGTTAAATGAATGGATGAGGTCAATCATGCAGTTTCTGCAGCCACTTTCCATTTACACCTTGCCAGCAGAAGACGAGCTAACAGTTACCTTTCCTTATAAATACGCACACCACTTACAATTCATGGGCAGGTGGAGCAGTTAGTTAATAGCAGTTGCTGAATATAATAATAATTCTACCAGAGATGGTGATTAAATACTATCCAATTTAATGATAAACAACAAATCTGCATTTGAAACAGATACATGTAAGTGTTAAATGCATATATAACTATTTTCTTTTTACCAAAGCAGGGTGAACATATGGTAAGGCATACACAAGAATGATACAGCCCCCCAAAAAACGTCTATAGAAATGACAATGGAAACAGGGATAAAAGGGCAAAATCACAATTGAAATTTATTCGGATGAACATGTATGTGGGTGAAATAATATCATGTAATACTGCTTCAGAAGGCCTAAGTCTCAGAGAGACAAAGTGACAAGCAGGTTTCAGGGTGGTTATTCTTTCTGATGAACTGCACAAAAAGCTTCTGGAGCCACAGCTGACCAATTTAACTGTGTTTGAACTAAAATCCTACTGCTGCATTTCGTTCACAGACCTCCCTCAAAGCAATGGTGTCCAGCAACATAACAGAAGCACCAGTGTGTTTGAATTGGTGTGCCAATTCCTCCAACATGACCTATACCAAAATAGAGCTCTCTGTTATCATCTCGATCTTTTCAATGACTGTGGGGATCGTGTCTAACAGCCTGGCCCTGGCCATCCTCGTGAAGGCCTACAGGCATTTCAAGCTGAAGTCCAAAGCGTCTTTCCTGCTCTTCGCCAGTGGCTTGGTAATCACAGACTTCCTAGGACATCTCATCAACGGATCAATAGTGATGCTGGTTTACTCCTTGCACAAAGACTGGGATACGTTTGACCCCCAGAAAATACTCTGCGGCTTTTTCGGGGCCTGCATGGTGTTCTTCGGCCTGAGCCCCTTGTTGCTGGGCAGCGTGATGGCAGTGGAGCGCTGCATAGGGGTCACCAACCCAATATTCCATTCCACCAAACTCACCTCCAGACACATGAAGAAGCTGCTGGCTCTGGTCTGGCTATTTGCCATTTTTATAGCTCTGCTGCCGATCATGGCAAAGAGGCCCTACGTAGTGCAGGAATCCAAAAGCTGGTGCTTCTTCAAAATAAAGAACAAGAGGGACTGGGTGGACGTGTTCTTCCCACTGCTCTTTTCTACCCTGGGATTGGTGTCCCTTTTCATTTCCATCCTGTGCAACACTGTCACAGGAGTCACCCTCATCCGGTCCAAAATGAGAAGCGAAAAGCACAGGCAAGGCAGGTCTCACCACTTCGAAATGATATGCCAGCTGCTGGGTATCATGCTGGTCTCCTGTATCTGCTGGGGTCCATTTCTGGTAAGAGCTGGATTTAAAATATCCAACCTAGTTTTTGCATGTTATATGGAATTTCTATTAACACTAGGGAGATTGTCAGTGCTTAATTAATGGGAACCCCCCCCCCCAAATGTAATCATTAATTTACTATGCATCACACCACCAGACTTCTATACAGAAATTTTTGTTATGCTTTTACGTCAGGTCTACCCCCAGGACATGATTATTTTAATGGCATTGCTGTTATTCCTTTTAAGTAAAAGCTTGCGCACAACAACTGCACAATCCTGGAACGCGAGGGGTAATAAACTGTAATAGATTTGCGCATGGTCGGATTGCAGGCATTAAAAATAAAACCTCCAGTCCGGGCCCCCCGGAATGCCTGGGCCTGGGACAAAATTTCTGGTTGCCCCCCCCCCCTCCCCCCACTATGTGTGGCACGCCTTCTATATACCTCTAGCAGCCTACTCTCAGAGCGAGAATGCTGCTCTGCACAGTGAAGATGGGTAGATACACAGATATTGTTAATGTTACCTCCTTATCTCTGCTGTGAGATAGATACTGAATAAATCATGAAGTGTTGCTCCTTTTGTGTCAGGTTCATTTCCTGCAGTCTCTTGCAGGAATGCAGAAGCTCCTGTCATGACATCGTATTGCATGCCATCTGTGAAATATATTGATGACATATGAGAATTTTAAATAAAGGATAAACAATGAAAAGCATTGAATCTGTGCAATAATCTACTGTGCTATAAGGGTTGTTAGTCTTATGCAAGAGAGCTATGGATTGCTTCAAAACCATGAGTTGTTAAGGACGTATATAATATTTAAAAAAATTGTTGTTTATTTTTAAAACTAATGATGTGTCTAAAATCTGTTATCTATTAAAAATATAAACTCCCTTAAAAATAAGAGCTATTGGTGTCAAATATCTACACTTCACATTAATGCATGCTGTTTTTTCATACGTGTACACAATCACACATTGTTACCATCGATAAGGAGAATGAGCTACACATAACCCTCTTCCACTCTGATGTTTTCCCTTTTTCTATATCTGGCACATGAGTAACAGGTTCGGATTAAGACTGAATGGAAAATGTGAAATACGTAATACTTTGCCTAGCTTTTTGGCTGAATATTTTAACATATTTTAAAAACTGAACAGGAAAAACTTAGATTTAGTCAATCACAAAATACTTTGTGCCACACGTGGCACAAAAAAGCAACCAAAACATTATTCATGCATCTGGAAGAACCACCTTTTTTTAAATAAATATGTTTTTTTATGTTGTAATAAACTTTTGATAATATAAATATATAAATCATTATGCACCACAGTCCGAATTACCCTTAAAAAATTAGCATTAGTTTCAACATGTTCATTTGGGGTAAAATGTTCCTTTCCAGGGTGTCACTGAATTGAGTACCATCTTGACTCATTTAAAATAGTCCAGTACTCTTCTATTATGACACTCAACAGTGACACAGAGTAGAGTCACTTCCCAAGCTATCATTGTGTGAAGACATTCGTCATTGGACCGTATGGTTTGTGGTTTGCGTCCAACCCGTGCCTTACATTCAATCCAATGGCCTGAGACTGTAAAGCAGGCAAATAAATGTTATTTGTGATTTTACGGCATATTACTAATTAGGATTTCCACTGGGAACACTACAAAGCAGAACACGTTTCCCGATGGTCTCTGGGTATACCTGTAATTGGCCATTATTCCCATGGGCTGCATTTGAACAGTTTTATGTTATTTCCAGCAAAGCACAGTAATTTGAACCTGGATTTGATGATGTGAAGGTTCCTTTGTTGTTCATATCTTTGGTCTGTGCTTCAAAATTAAGCCCTAAAAATGAAATATAATTGGAAAGGTGACCTTGCCACAGAGTATGGGATGTAATGCATTTACTTTTCCATAGCTGGCATATCTTAGTGCACTACTTCTTGAGGCACTCAAATGACCAGATCCTTTAATTGTGAGAGATGATGGTAATGTTTAGTTGTACACCAGTGGTGCCAGTATTTAAATTTACTAAGAAGGAAGCAAAGTAAAGTAAGGGCTGCAGATAAAATGTTCTTGGACTGTCCATGGGTTTATGGTGTACAATATTTCCATTGTGAATTAGAAAAAAATGGGCACCGTTTATTAACACAAACGTGTGTGCTATATATTGACAGTGTTTCTAGTTCTAACATGATGCAAACATATCACAGGAAATAACCAATTCAGAATAAAGGTAATTGATTAACATGAAAACACTTAACTTACAAATCTACATAATTTCAGCATCCAAAAGACAACTCTGTCTGCATACGTCTTATAAAAGTGTACCACAGTAAATTTGCACAGTAATTTAGTAGCACTTTTCACATTTTATACTATGCATTTACCATAGTTTACCATGGTGTGCCATGTTATTTTTTTTATATATGCTTTAATATACAAATGAACTGCATTAAATCCTTATTTATCATATTTGTTTTTCTCTCTTCCAGGTTATTGTTAAAATTGGAAGCACTGATTCTCAGAATAACGTGAGCTCTGAAAGGATGCTGCTTGCTCTGCGAATGGCCACATGGAATCAGATTTTAGACCCCTGGGTGTACATTCTCCTCAGAAAGGCTGTGCTGAAAAAACTTTTCATAATAACCAGTCGCTGCTGCGGATATAAAATCCTCAATCTCTACAAATGGAACTGCAGTTCTATGAAATGTTCCATGAGGATGACATCCATGTCAAGCCAGCCAGGCTTGGTCCCAGAAAGTTCTATTAGAAGTGTCATGCCTGATACTGTTATTAGTGGCACAGTGCCATGTACTTGAAGTGAAGGATGCTAAAGAAAGCAATACGACCAGAATCAGCTGGGCTTCCTTCTGTGAAGCACAGAGTTGAGTGAGTGCAGGTGCTGAAAGTGCAGGTTTTATGTTATGTTAGTAGAATATTTATGGGACAGACATCTTAATTTATTCGTGTTGACTAAAAGCACATCTAATACAATAGTGCTTGAGCTTATCAATGCAATTGTTCCAAAAGATTTGTGCCATATTGGTAACTACAGCCCAATAAATGTGGCTATCTGCAACAGAAATACTATTTAGAAAGGAGATATGCACAGAAGTTGAATCATTTAGCAGATGCTGTATATTAAATGATAGCACAATGTTTTTAATAGATTTACAGTTCATTGCTAATTTGGTGCATGGCTTCCTTCATTGGAATCAGCTATGCTTATTGGAGTTTGGATTATGAAACCAGTATCGAGATAATTTAGACTAAGCAACTTCAGATCTCACTTTGTTTTGAAACAATGTTGTGGTATAGACAGGTACTGTGAATTAAGAGTCCAAACAGGTTGTATTGTACATACATATATACCAGAATGGTACTAAAGCTTGTATGTTTTCTGGTGTAACTATTGTAAATACTGTATTTACGGGCAAAGCCTGGATTACAGACAAGCCCAGGTTTTATTTAGAAACACGCTTACATTATTTTAGTTAATCACCGTTGACCCAGAGGTGTCTTTGGAGGCAACTTGAGCACACATATAAATAACACCTCCTTTTGTGCTTTCAATGCAATACATTTCCCATCAGAGTAAACTAGGCTAACTAGTATTGCTCTGTGTACCAGTGTTGGAGGTAAATGAATGCATAAGAAACACTTTAAAAGCTTGGTTTCTTGTACTCATGAAACTATAACATTCATAATAAAACATCACCACAGTGTTATGTCTGGTTTACCCTGCTGGAAATATAAACTACACTGTACAAAGGAGCCATTATGTAGAAGTTCCACCCAAAGTAGTCTGCAGGTCAGTAGTAATGAACTCAATTACAGTGGTGCTGTGTGCTTCTAAAATATGTCCTTAATTATAGCTTCTCAACTCATCTCTTTTGGTTGACTTGTCTGTAACTAACAAACAAACAGACTTTCCATCTGTGTTATGAAGCAAATGCACCAGTATGGGTGTGTTTCCAGCACAATCTCAAACCACTGGTAATTTGTACTGGTATCCTAGGCTTACCAGGGTATGGACCAATGTTTTTATGAAACATTCACCGGATTTCGATTTACCAGGGAAATGAAGGCAAATTGCAAATAATGTCCAGATCGTTTAAAGTAAATAAGGTGGCAAAATAACAATGGCAAAAACTGGTATATATAAAGAAAAAAGATTGGAAAACTGTTAAAATATGTTTAAATATCTGTTGTTTGTGATAGTTAATGTTCTGTTTTGAATATTGTATTGTTTGTTTTATCTGTGAAAACTATACTACTGGCAATGTGCTTTAGCTTTGCTGTGGGACTTGGTGATCTAAGCGTTTCAGGTTGATTGTAGCTGGGGAGCTTTCCAAGGATCTGTCTTGGACCTGGCATCTGTCCCATCTGGAAAGTTGTATGATAAACAAGTCTTGCCAAGTCAACAGCATCCTATCACTGGTTTGATCCAATTGCTAAAAAACAGGATCTTCGCATTTCAGAAATCATGTGAATGTGCTTTCTCCCCATTCCCCTGATCCCCCACAGTATTGATACATTAGTATAAGTAGCTTCAGATCATACTTTGCTGAGATCTGACCTTTTCAGACCACAAGATAATATCCTGGGCCCCATTGCTCTGTTTTAATAGAATGAATCACCTCTAACAGAGCTGTTGTATGTGTTTCTTCTACCTTTAAAAAGCTTTTCCATGCTCTTGCTTTAAGACCTTGCCAGCTTCTTGCGATGCTTGAGTGAAGCAACAGAACAAACAGCAGGCATTGTTCAACCCTCCTGGCAGTTATGTGCATAAAGTTTGAATTGTGCCAACATTAAGGACGTTACTACACGGATTCAGAATTTCCATTGCTTAAACATGTGCAGGTGCATGTATTAAATGTTTGTTATGCGTCTGTTTATTTACTCGTTAACTGCAACATTTTAATGTATCAATATTAGAATCTCTGTTGCTATTCAGCAGGTCACTGTAAAGACAGGCTAATTACAAACAGAGAAAACATTAGAATCAGAATATATCTTATTTTTATTGATAATGGCCTTTATATCAGTATTTGCTACTGTATGCAGAGTAACACGCATGTTTACAGAGACATATTCCATTGAAGACCCAATAATAATACTAATAATAATAATAATATGTATTGCTCAATTGGGGTCCTATTAAACACAACTAACAGAATACTGTATATTTGAAACAAATCACAATGATTTTAAAACATGTATGGAATCATAAGTTACTGGTTGTTAAACAGCTACAAATGTTCAGTCCCATTGGAGAGTGTTGTTTTATTTGGGACTAGTTGGACATCTGCTGGTGAATAAATGTATTACTTAAGATTCTGCTAACACTGTAAAGATTAAACGAAACCTCATAGCAGCCTTGGCTTCTAAGCCGGTGGCCTCACAAGAACAGAAACGTTTCTCTCTTTTTTAAAACTTTATTGTTTTCTCAGCCATATAAAAACACACACATTACAGTAAGACAACCTAACCTTCAATGCAGAATGGAATCTCTTCTTAATAAACTAAACAGTGACATTTTCTGGTCATACAGGTACATATTATTAAAATTGTGCATTAGTTATAGTGGTTATAGGTTACAGTATTATTAACATGATTCGCAATGCAGAGGGACAGTTTACACTGGCGATATAGAAAATTAAGGGCTCTACACTGTAAACCGAAATTTAAGAATTAAACACAAATCATATGCAACAGATCCTAATCACATTTAAATATCCATATACTGTGCACTGTAATGTTTATTTAGGTAAGTTTTTATTTTGTGCGCAGTTAATTCCTCAAACAAAAAATATGTTGCATAAGATTTGTGCTCATGGCTTCCTTGGTTTTACAGTGTGCAGTTTAAAGGGTTGGTACCAATATCAACCTAGCTGGAAAGGTTGCAACAGTTTAACAGTAATAGTTTATCCATCAGTTTAAAACACTCACTAATAAGAGTGAAGCCAGAAAGAGGAATAACAGTTGTAGAATGCAGTTGTCTGAAAATATCAATGCAAGCAAGGAAACATACAGACTGCCCCCTGGTGTGGATCTACATGCTTTTTGCTGGGTAAACAGAGGGGGCAGTCCCTGAGCTGTGGCAAGTTACAACAGGACCTCTAGCAGGAAGTCTAGCAAATTGAATTGAAAATGTATATAGAATTAGGAAACGATTTAAGCCCTGTGTAAAATACAGAGCAAACCTTAAACCCAATATACAAACAGTTCACTTCTGGCTCTACAACGCCACCATACTTTGGTTTGTTTGGTGGTGACTTACATACCACATTTCCTAAATGAACACTTTATATATATTTGCCAGTTGCCATAAACAGAATCGTATTAGTTGTTTTTACACCATGATTCCCTGTCTGTCGGTCGGTTGATGAGTCCTGGGTTTGAATTACATTCCTTATTTCAGTGTATTTCAATTTCAGTGGAGTTCAGTGTCTTGCGAGGGTGGGAGAGTGAGCTGTGGTTTCTGGTGTCTGCAGTGTCGCCTCTGTTCAGTGTGGTCTGGGCCGCAGGTTTAGAGTTCGTCAGCCATGTGCGACTCCTTGAAGGCATCTCCTGTCAGTTTCTCCAGGGCTTCCTTCATCCCTGACACAACTACAGAGAGAGAGGCATGACACAGATGGGGTTACATGTATTCATTCTGCAGGATATGTTCGGTTTAATTCACATGAGTAATCCACGTTGACCCCCACCTACTGGCCTCTCAACGCATTACAACAGTAACATTAAACAGGACATGCCTATTCACAAAGACATTAACTCAGGAGTTATTTCAATAATATTTTTTAGGTCGGTTTTATGAATAAAACAAACTTAGTTTTCACTAAACTGTTGTAGGCCCAGTATTCTCCCCAGGCCTTCAACAATAAGAATTGATTGCGCTTCTAGTAGACTAGATCAGTTGTGCGTTGCTGGGTGAAAAAAAAAAAAATCTTGGAATCACATGACAGCTATGTTAAGTCTTGACACAACATTTAACCAATCAGAGAGTTGAAAGGGCGGGTTTTGTATGTTAAGCACTTCGAGAGGCTAAAACGTTGATTTTCAAAGCAAAAATAGTGACAATAAATGCAGGGTTTTCAAAATAAGCTGTCGATCGGCCCAATCCACTGCCTAATACTATATTTGCGCCAGCTACTTTATTAAAAATATTATGATTATTTTTGGGTATTATCATTCAGTCAATTTTTTGTTGTATTATTGTACTGTAAGGTGATATATAGTACATAATAGCTATACATATGCACACACACAAAAAAAAGCGTATTCCTTTTGTTGTGATATCGTAAAAATATGTACCCAGGTGCTTGTGAGAGATATTGGGGGTTAATGTATAGAGGCTGTATGGGATATCAGCCGAACACTTGTCAGCTGATATACAAATGCTTAAGAGCAGAGGTGCTGGATTATTACACTCCATCACAGTTATGATGGTGACCAAACGTGTGCGAGTACTGCTGTGTTAAAAAAAAAAAAAAATTGGTTAAAATGAACAGTTGCATTAAAAAAATGTAGAACAGCGAAAAACAAATAGACGTGCATTAACAAAATGCACTGAAAACTTAACATAAAGAAAACAATTTAAATAAAGCAATAAGCTCAATAATTACACTAAAAAGGAAGTGAAAAGGTTACTTTTTTTTGTGAACTCCAATAAACCTACTTTATCTTTCCCCAGAAAAATCGTAGAGTGCCTAAATAAGCACGGTAATTTACCATAATAAAAAACAGTCATGAAAAATGTAGAACATAAAAAAGAGCAACCAGATATAGTCAACCAAAGACAACACATTATTCAAATTATTTTGTCTTATTATATATTTAAGGGAAGGCAAGTTTATTTTTCTGTTAAAAGTGCTCCCGGCTATAATGTTCTTCCGCCTGGCTGTACAGAATTCCTGGGGAGAACCCTGAGGCCACTGTAAAAGATGCCAAGAACAGTCTAGGATAGTTTCACAAAACATTCTTTAAATAGCCAAGAGTTACATTTTCACCATGACACTAATATGATACTAGCAACCCACACGGGTCAGTTTAAAATCACATATCCATATTGATATCAACGGATGGTTTCGATGGTTTAATTTGAATTAAAGCGGATAACTTTGTAGTGGCGCAAAATCTTGCTCTCTCTGCCCTAACACATCTGTCATTTTAAACTCTGGTTAATATCATGGCGCACATCACATCCAATGGGACTACTGTTGTGAAGGTCCAACAAGGTCACCCACCTTGCTCTACACTGCTGTAGAAGTACTTGTAGTTGGGGTTTCCATTCCTGTTGGTGATCTCAGGGTGCACTTTACCAGTGGGATCTGAACAGAGAGAGACTGTTAAACTGGGCTACCTGGCTAATTCTCATTCCTCTAAACCAGGAGTGCTGTAGCAAGTTCAAAAATAGAACTGTGCACAGGAGAACGTGGAATGCAGTGGACTTCTGTAATAAGGTCACTTATTTTCTTTATTAACTTATTTAATTACACTTATTTACACTTTATTTAAATGATTAGTTGTGCACTACTTCTTCTGAATGAACACTTAATACTGTATGTATGTGGTGGTGTCACATTATTATTATTATTATATAGCGCCTTTCATAGGTAGGCTGTGAACTGTGCATTATCTGCAGAGTCACTTACAATAGGACATTGATTTAACTTCTCATCCGCAGGATGGAGCACAAGGAGGTTAAGTGACTTGCTCAGGGTCACACAGTGAGTTAGTCAGTGGCAGAGGTGGGATTTGAACCGGTGACCTTCTGGTTACAAGGTAGAAGTTTATGAAAGGGGGGTTAAGGTGGTTAGGGGATTGTTGGTGCAGTACGTACACGGTTATGTTCAGTGCTAAACAGCATCTTTGCTAAATTGCTGAGCTTGCTTTATGATTAAGCCAAATTGTGGGTAAATGTGATTGGCTATATTTGCACAATCAATTAATTTTATGTGTCTAACTAATTCACCGGAGTAGCTGTAGGTGTCAGCTTGGTATGTCTGCTAATTTACTAACTAATATATTTGGGTGCATTGTCTGTGTTACTGTTTGCCCTGTATCAATCTATTGACTGTAACTAATCAATTACTGTTTGAAATCAAATCTCTGATTGCTGCTATATTTATTTGAGAATTGCCTTACCATTTAAGTCTGAACATTCATATATATTGATGTTATAGAGGTGTGTGTCTTTCTGAATTATGTCTGTCCTGTTGACCTGAGCATTTCACATTTTGTGCATTTGTATACTATTGTATGTAATACAATGTTTAATTATATCTTTGGTACAGTATCTTTCTTAGGTATTCTGGTCCCTGGTTTTAGGTCAGCTTTTCTGAATGATCAAGAACATGTTTAACTAATAGTGGTAGTCTGGCTATAAAATCTAACATTAAACCATTTGGGTAATTTAGTGCGCTTGGCTCCTGTTACATTTCCCTTGCGGATGGTATGAAGTTTACTACTTGTGTGGAAATTCAATTAAAGCATCCCTTTCTGTGACTATCAAATTTATAAAGTACGGGAGATGCAGCAAAATAAAAAATCATTTAATAAAGCTGGAGACTTTAAAAGTAACCAAATAAAATGCAAAATGAAATGGTGCCAGAGAGCTTTAAGTCAGCAAAGTCCATAAAGCAGAACTTGGGAGGAATTCAAGACAGAACTTTGCACCAGAGCTGCGATTCCCAAAGAACACCTTGGGATTCCTCACAGACCACTACCTGAGAGATCATTAACATGGAGTACCTGGACTTCAGCTATTGTTTGTATGACTGCCACAAACAAAGATTACAGAAAACATTTTCTCATTCATTCAAACAGCAGAAAAGACGTTGGTTGTAAATGAATGAAAGAGGTTCCTACATACAGCAAAATGATTCATTCCAGCTTAAGAAATATTTCATATATTTGATTACAACTACAGTAAGAGACACCGAGCTTGTCTGTTAGGTGTTGTGTACTGTAAAGAATAATAGTTTGGGTGTGTTGAAATCGGTAGATGCAGTAGCCTAATCTTGGACCATCTTTCAATTGCGAAAAGGGGTGGAGCCCTTACCTAGGAAGAGGATTCTAGGAATGTAGCCCCCATCAGGACTGAAGCCTTGGTCTTTGGGCTCCTCTTCATCCTGTTGGTTTAAGACAGTTAAACCTCACATGCTGTTCTTTAAATCCGTCAGCTGAAACGGAGGCACTGGGGCACATTTCTGAACAGCATGAGGGTTTTTTTTAACAGCATGCTTCTCTTTCACGTTCCAAATTCCACCCTTCATTTTATTTCTGAATCAGAAAGAATTGAAAAGAGGAGTGTCTGAGATACACAATAAAGAGCTACAATTCCGGAGTCCGCAGCGCAGTTCAAACTACCAGACCAACACGACTTCCCAGTGACTCTGCACTAACAAGACAGGACATGCCACTGTTTCTCAGATCATAACACTAGGCTATTAAGTAAACCTCCCATTTCTTTTTCTAATACAGTCATAATAAAATTAATTCAGAGCTTACTTGTCAGTCCCTGAGCTTTCACAACATATTGCTGCATAGAATTGACTATAAAAACAGGAATTCTCACCTCTACGTTTACCATGATAAAGTTGTGGCTCAGTTCAAAGATCTCTTGAGACTCTGCAAACTTCGGCTTAAGGGCTAATGCGAAAGAGAGGAAAAAAACCCCCAAAAGGAACAGGATTATTTATCTATTTAATTTTTTTCAATTCACAAAAGAGACAAAATAAGGCTATAAAAAAAATGGATTGAAAGAAAGTGAACTGTAACATGTTAAGTCAATATAAACCCTTGATAACTGATTGCTAATAGTGATGAGTCTACAATAGTGAATAACTGTCTGTGCTCCACGTGTATACTCCTGGGATTAGTGGGTAAAATAGTTCTGAAAGTGATAAACTAGAATGTTCTATTTCCAGCCCTCATGCACATGTGACATTCACATACATTTGTTTACACAACTACAGAGCTGTGGGGACAGCACCACTGTTAGTATGTGCACATGCATGTGTGCTGATGTACAGCCACAGTGATCACAGAAACTAGCTGGTAGAGGGTGGAGAAGATGCTTTGAGATGCATCTTCCCTGAATTCTGTGTGCGGACGGCCAATGCAAATTGCTTTGGAAAACAAGACAAAAAAAACCCAGCAACCCTATGCAATCCAAGCTGTTATCAGGGGTCTAATCATCACCCTAGATTTCTGATTCTGTATTGAAAACCTCACTGACCTTTACAGGCTCCACACCAGGACTTGTGGATGATAATCATCAACGGCAAACCACTGAAACGGGAAATTGAAGGACGTGTTAGCTTATTTCAGAATCTGCTATGCAGCAGGTTTTCCTCGTGGATGAAATGTGCGTATATTTGTCCCCATCATGTACTGGGTTCATTATTATTATTATTATTATTATTATTATTATTATTTATTTCTTAGCAGACGTCCTTATCCAGGGCGACAAGATATCA
Organism: Acipenser ruthenus; assembly: GCF_902713425.1. Taxonomy (NCBI): domain Eukaryota; kingdom Metazoa; phylum Chordata; class Actinopteri; order Acipenseriformes; family Acipenseridae; genus Acipenser; species Acipenser ruthenus. Next base: position 6,496,772 of record NC_081198.1, on the reverse strand, counting down.
CATTATTTTTTACATACAATTACCCATTTATACAGTTGGGTTTTTTACTGGAGTAATCTAGGTAAAGTACCTTGCTCAAGGGTACAGCAGCAGTGTCATCCCCACCAGGGATTGAACCCACGACCCTCCGGTCAAGAGTCCAGAGCCCTAACCACTACTCCACACTGCTGCTGGAGTTTGAGTCCTTTTTTTCAGTGCTGTCCTTTGATTTGCTAAGGAACTGTGTCTACAGTACAGCGGGGACAGAGAAAGCAGGGACTGTAAAAATACTTCAAAACATTAAACGTGGAGTATGTCATCACATGTTAAGACACTTGAATGGTTTCAAATGTAATGCAAAAGCAATGACTTATTGGACAAGAAGAGAGAATCGGATGCAACTGCATGAGATTTCACAGAACATTTAAGCTTTTGCTAGAACCAGATATCAGATTCTCTAGCCTAGTGCATTGTTACGCTCAAATAAATAAAAGGTCAAAACTGCTACCAGAAAAGAATATCAAGTGTGCAGAATGAAGAGGTTGGGGTGGGGTGGGGAGGGGTTGGGTTGCTGCCAAGGCTGCATACATGCTGACAGTCAAGACACATTACATTCTACAAGGTAGTGTTTCTCACTGTGCCTGGAGTTTCACAGTCAAAGATCACATATCTGGATCTTGTAAGGGCAGGAATCCTTATGGAAAAAACATATATTTTTAATATATGATAGAAAAGTATGATCCTTACATTTTTCATATATAGAAATAGGCCCCTTTTTATATATTTAAAATATATGGGATATATTTAAAATATATTTTAGTCTGTAATCCATATATATATATATTATATGTTGAAAATATATGGTGCACCATATATTTATTAGACTGTAATCCATATAAAATAAATGTATGGATTACAGACTAAATATATTCCATATATTTTAAAAATATATAAAGGGGCCAGTTTCTATATATGAAAAATATACTTTTCTACCATATATTTAAAATATATGTTTGGTCCATAAGGGATCCGTCCAGAAGGCAAAATTCACATCAGAACCAGCTTTATTCGAAAAGAATGGGAACAGTGTCAGAGCACAGAACCAAAGGAAGAGTCTATCATTATACAGTATGAGAGAAGGCTCACAGCCTTAGTATAAAGAACTCGGTGGATAGCAACTAGTAGAGATGCTTGCACATGAAACCCAATAGTTTCAATGGATGTGCATCAATGCTACCAAGTTCAGATACAGTCAAACCTGTTTACAGCCATCAGCTGTAACCTGCCAATAAACCCCAGAATAGATTTTCAGTTTTCAGTACATATCTACTAGAGGAGCCTTGAATATTAAACAGCCACAGAGTTTGGGGGGGGTGGCGGGGGGGGGGGGGGGGGGGGGGGAATTGGGTATTGAGGGGGGTGCTTGGTTTCATTAAAAAAAAAAAAAAGAAAAAAAACAGTACCTGGCTTCTGCCTCCTTTTTTCCATCTTCAAAAGTCATCCAGTGAATGTGATCCCCAAACCCTGAGGGGAAAAAAAGCAAAAAATAACAACTCCTCACACACCTGCGACTGGGAGACAAGCGGTAAGCAGTCTGGGATCTGTTAAGGGCGGGCAATAACCTTCTTGCTAGAGCAAAATGCCTAGAATGAGAGCTATAAGTATTACAGAACACCCAGTGACTTTTACAACATAAGAACTTAAAGAGTTGCTGCCTCCTGCATACTACCTATGCTACAAGTACCAAAGTCATTTAATTGCCAACCCCAGAGATTGGGAAAGGCATATATATATATATATATATGTTTTTACACAATAAGACATGTATTTGGTTTTTAGACATCGACTTTGTAGCTATACAGGATGTTAAATCGTTTTTTAGATTGCATTTAAATCATAAAACGAAGAAATGTAAATTTTTGCAGGAACTGTAAATAGCTTTGTTTCATATGCAGATCCAATTTAAGTATCCTTTTAATTGAAAAAAACTAAGCGATAGTACTATCGTCGCAAGGCAAAATCTGATTCACCTTTCTGTGCACTGTAAGTAACCCATACGCCTGGTCTAATCGTGGGATTTAAATAGTAAAAATGTGTACATAAAAATGCTGCCACCTTTGTGCACAGAACGACTTCAACGACCATCGAATCTACATTTTTTGGGTTTAAGTCTAACTAGTACACCTTACCTTTCGAAAGTCCTTCCTCGGCGGATACATCCACACATGCAAGAAGAAGAGAAAACAGAACAGCGGGGAAAGCAAAATTAATCATCAGCTTCTGCAATTTCATTGTGCGTTTTCTATCTCGCTTATTAGATTTTAATTTACTACCCCTGCACACAAGCCGGTGAACCCACACAATGTTTTGCTGTAATATTATAATTGAACTGCACTCATCAAGCCAGGAAATGACGGAGAGGTAGGAGGAGCACTGAACTTTTATTAAGGATCACCACCCACTTCCTCTGTGTGCAGCGAGCGCAGTATATATTTCTTTTACAGTTTGAGTTTTAGGTATCCTTTCAAACGTAATTCAGGCGAGTCAGGATGACAACTGCAGTAAATCGATACTATGGACTTGGTAAATAAAGTAACTTGATAGGTGCAATAAAGTACAACACTAAAACAAATATATTGTATTTTAAAGATCAGAGTATGCCAGACATTCCAAAGTGCCGACACTAGTGGACATCTCGCTGTTGTTTCTGGATTTCAGTTATTTTGCTTTCAACCACTGATCTGACTGTGAACTGCTAAAGCCAGGTCTTTGTTTGAAGCAAATAAACCTTTCTTCTGTGGGATAGATTTACATGGAGCAAAATGCACTGGACCAAAAAACGTCTTTACTTTGTTTGTTTGTTTATGGGCAGCGATGTTATGTCCATTTCTATCAACAGTGACAATAGGCTACTTATATCGCAAAAACCCATATACAGTAGATGGTTCGGTTGTCAAAATGACTGAATCCATGCGCAAGTGACAAATGACGTAATCCTACTGCACCCCCTCTCCCAGTTAGACAGTTTGGCGGTCACGTGGGCTGTGACGTAAGTCCTCCCTCAGGTCCGCCATCTTTCCATTCCGCGTGTTGCTGCTGTTTCTGCGTCGCTTTCTGGAGCAGGTCAGGAGAATAAAGAAGAGTCCGGCTGCTGTCGCTGAACCTTGGGTACAGAACGAAAACTCTCTCACAGAAGAGACTGTGTTATATAAATTATGCGACTCATACTAAGAGGCTGAGGTATCGTGGTGTAACCAGAGTTTATGTTTATTAATAGAAAGCGTGACTGCTGTGTATGTGGATGAGGATGAAAATGGGCCTTTAAAAAAAATAAAATAAATAAAAAAAATTCAAATAAACAAATGAGAACGGGAGCAGTGACGGATCTTTAATTTAGCACAACAGAGGGGCGCTTTTTTCCTGCGTTTATAAATGATAGGGCTTTTATTTTGTAGCTCTGCTACTAACAGCACGCGTGGATACATTGTTCTGCTGCACTGTTCTGTGTGTGGATTTGTTAAGGTTAAATGAGCCCAACTTTTATGTGTCCTTGGCCCCACTGGTACTGTCTTGCTGCCTTTAGGAGAATGCGTTGATACATTTATAATGCCTAACTAATACGGGTTATACTGTTCAGAGTTGAGAAAAAATAGTATTGAGAGGATCTGAACCTGGTTACATACAGTTTGGTAAAAATCGACCATTATATTAGTGACAACCTGCCCACTTTAGCGAATTGTGTTTCTGTTAACTGCATCTGCCAAACAAAATTAAACGTAAGTTCTGCAGATATTTAGCAAGTTAGTGACATGTTACAACATGTGTTTGAGAAAGCTATGTTTCATTAAATACTTAACAAACCAGATGAAACTGAATTGTCTTGTTTGTTTCAGATAATACACTATGAATCAAGAAAAACTAGCCAAGCTTCAGGCCCAGGTCCGAATAGGTGGAAAGGTATGAGTTGTTTTTACTCAAATTTTAAAAATAATTGTTAATCATTTTCCTCCTAACTGATTGTTTCAAATACTGGAAAGGATTTTTATTAGTTTCATTCATTTAATTCTCTAGTTCTGCCACTCCAATGTGACTATTTCTCATCACTAATAAATTGACAAGGTAATAGCAATGTCTTTAAATACTCTAGTATTTGTAAATTCCAATATACATCTCTGCAGTTTGTCTCTGAGTAGACTAAAATAGGAAAGTACAGTTACAGGATAGCAGCCTTTTGCTTCATTTAATATTAATCACCCCCTCCCTCCCTCCCTCCCTAATCTATACTCAGCACTGTCCTTGTTTGGCCACAATAGGGTGATAGTCCCTTGTGTGTAACTGGTACTACCCCTTCAAAGCCACAGAAGAGTGAGTGACATTTCCCATCTACAGCCACCATGTTTGGTCCTGGTTGATAATTATGTTAGCATCAGCATTTCTTTTGTGGAGTATGGTTTGTGTCATAACAATTGTAGTATGTCATTGTTCCCTCTGAGGTGCTAAAATCACAGGAACTTCAGTACTTTAAAACATCCATTCATTCACATGTTGTCTCTCCAGGGGCCTAAAATACAGGGAGTTTGCTGTGTACTAATTCTAGATTTTGATTTAATGGTTTAATGTCGCTGAAGCTCGAAGGAGTGACATTCAAGTGATGGCTCTGCATGTGTGGTTGCAGCTGTCTTACCATGCTGACTAATGCATTTCTCTTTCTCCCATTACCCCACTGCCTCCTCCCCATTTCTCCCTGTTCTTCATTCTCACGTTGTTCACCCCATCTGATTTCATGCTACCTTCCCCTCTTCCCACCTATTTCTCAATCTATTTTGTCTAACCTGTCTGTTTTCTGTCTCTTCCTGTCCCCTTTACCCACTCCTATTGCACCTACACTTCCTTCTCTGCCTGTAGGGTACAGCACGTAGGAAGAAGAAGGTTGTACACAGAACAGCAACAGCTGACGACAAGAAACTTCAAAGTTCTCTAAAGAAACTGGCTGTGAACAACATTGCTGGGATTGAGGAGGTTAGTAACCGGGACAGGGCCTCCACTGTAGTTTCCTTGGAACAACTACATGAATGCAGGCTTAGTGGAATAGATAATGCTTTTGATAGATAAATATTCCCATAGACAATTATTAAATTAAATAATTAAAAAAAAAAAAAAAAAAACTTAATATTGAATGCAAATTTTCTTCTTGGTGAAGGTGACATTAAAAGGCATTAATTCAGCAATGCTGAGGTTAATTTGAGGATTGCTCCTAATCACCTGCTTCTTTTTTCCCCACCTATTGAACAGGTGAACATGATAAAGGATGATGGGTCAGTGATTCACTTTAACAACCCCAAGGTTCAGGCCTCCTTGTCCGCCAACACCTTCGCCATCACCGGCCACGCAGAGACCAAGCAGCTCACAGAGATGCTCCCGGGTATCCTCAGCCAGCTGGGTGCAGACAGTCTGACCAGCCTCCGCAAACTTGCAGAGCAGTTCCCACGGCAAGGTGGGTTATGCCACTCGGATTACCATGCAAGAGCTTTTAAACATTGTCAGTACTAAGCTACACAGGATGCAATGCACATTGTTCAATCTCTGTTTTTGTACATTGCAGCATTTTTCATAAAGTACAATTATTGCAAGACAGCATAATTAAAAATGACATTATATCAGTCATATTGTGAATGTATAATACATGTGTCAAAGACACAGATTTAGTTTCATCCCTGTATTTTTGTGGAATCAGTTTTGTAAACTTTTCCTTTTGACCTTGAACCCATAAAGACTTATTTAATGTAATACATTTTTTATATTATTATTATTATTATTATTATTATTTATTTCTTAGCTGACGCCCTTATCCAGGGCGACTTACAATTGTTACAAGATATCACATTATTTTTTACATACAATTACCCATTTATACAGTTGGATTTTTTACTGGAGCAATCTAGGTAAAGTACCTTGCTCAAGGGTACAGCAGCAGTGTCCCCACTGGGGATTGAACCCACGACCCTCCGGTCAAGAGTCCAGAGCCCTAACCACTACTCCACACTTTTTTTTTTTTTATATAGTTCTGGATAACAAAGCACCAAAAGCAGAAGATATTGATGAAGAAGATGATGACGTTCCAGGTAATGCAAAATGTCACTTAAATTATTATGTACTCTGCTACGATAATTTGGTCTAAAAGTTTAAAGTAAATGCAAAGAGGTTTCCATTCTTGCCATAACAATGGTGGAGGGGGTAGGTCACATGATTTTGATTTACTGAATACGGTGTAGTGTATATGCATGCTTTGGATAATTTCAATATGTGAGAATTGAGGTCATTGTTGACTTTACTGTTGTCTCTCTTTCCAGATCTTGTAGAGAATTTCGATGAGGCATCGAAGAACGAAGCAAACTGAAGCTGCCCTGAGATACAGAAAGTTCCAATGATGGGGACTGCAAACGAGGAAGCGGCTTGTTCCAGCGTTTTAACTTTATAAAAACAAACCCGGAGATCTTTCATTTCAACACCGCAAAAACAAGAGACTTTTTTGTATTAACAGGCTGACTTGTTCAACATCTACCGTAGGAAATATTTGTGTGCTTAAGAAAACAGAAAGTTCTGAAAGTTTTTCGGGGTTTAAAATTAATTTTTTTGAGGCAGCTGGGATCTTGGCTGTGTTTGCAGTGGTGAGGAAGAAAGTTAGTCTTATTTAAAGTTTTTTTTTTTCCTTTTTTTTTTCCCTTAATTACAAAATAAAACAAATTGATTTACCTTTTGTTGCATGGTGCTGTTTTGATTCATAACACACATTGTCCAGGAAAAAATGCTTTTCTGCTGGATAAGTACAGCGACCATACTTCAATTAAACATCATTGTGAGGGACCTTGCATACTTTAGTACAGTTGCTGTCACTATTTCAGCTGTTTTTATATCTCATAAACCGTGTGAGAACTGCTTTTTATTTTCTATGTCATGGAAACTCCTTGGGCAAGATCTAATGGTACCCTTCACTGTTACCTAATCTGTATGGTATATTATGGTCATGTTGGTTTTTGGATCCAGATGATAAAAGACCTAATGCTTTGAGATACTGACTTTATGCAGAGTACGCAACTGTATTTTATGAATTTCAAGATCAAGTTTGATCGTGGGTATTGTACAAGAAAAAATTGCTCTTACGTGGTAGTCATCTTACAAAGCTGCTGCGGCCACACTGTCAAAGCCTCAAATCTCAGTGACAAATTAAAGTACTTTATATTTGCGGGGTTATATAAACCGTGTTATTTCCTCTCCCTGTATACAGCTTTGATTTGTTCAATAATAAATTCTGTGGGAGTGTTACTTAAACTCCTTTTATATTAATTGGACAGGTAAAATCACAATTTATTCTCTATTTCTGAGAGTGATCTGTTAAATCTGGTAAATTGTGCAAAAAGCTAACCAAGAAAAAAGGCAGTGTGAGAAAATCACAATTATTGGGAGTTAAAACATTATTTAAGATAATCAGGATTACTTTAATAATATTTGGCATTACATTTTAAATGTATAATTTTAAAATGCAACTGTCATCCACCCCTAACACTAGGACGATAAGTATCTGGTGAAGGACAGCTAACTGCTATTTCGTCTTGTCCAGTAGGTGGCACTGTTTAGTCATACTTGGCCTCTGGTGATGATTGTGTGATTACCCCTTTTAATAGACTAAAATAACTGCAGTAACAGATTCCAAAGAGAAAATAATTGTAAGATGTCCGTCTGAGAAATGCGACCATTTCTGGCAGCTGTACATGGGTGATAAACTAAATCACTGATATTTTAACAGCTGTTTTTTGAAGCTGCGACTAGATTTAAAACAATTTTCTGTCTGCACTCTATGGGCCTCATGCACTGAACAGCTGTAACGTGTTTTGCATGCAGAAAGCCCCTTACTGTGTGCTTTGTACACCTGCTGTATTCAGCTGTATTCACTAACCAGTGGCAGGCAACCTAGCGCGTGGAAAAAGTACCGCGTTCGAATCATTTAAATATAATAAATAATGTTAATGTGTGAAAATGTATGCACATTACGTCACAAAATACCGCGAGGGAGGTATTTGATATGAAAACCATATTCACTTAAGGGGCGCTAACTTTACTAGGTGCCTCAGCGTGTGTTAAAAGTGCCGCTTATTGAAACCAGGCGGTGTCACAGAACCAGCAGAAGAGCTGCAAAGGAAAGCGAGAAGAGTCAGGGAGTATTTCGGACCAGGCAGACGTTACTGTGTGAGGAGGAGGTAATAACTAGATACAGATTGAGCACAGATCATTCTAGACTTATATGTAGAGCCCCGGAAAATTCACGATATCACGAATTTCACAGAAAAAATATGCCTGCCTACCTACCTAACTCTTCACCTCCACTGTTTATTTCATACTTTTATCAAGCAGCGCTACACAGTAGCTGTCCGGCATCAATGCCGTGCATTTGGTTACTACGGCAACGGGGTCAAACACATTTCTCAGACTGTACAATGACGTAACATGTGAGTCAGAGGCGGGAAATTTAAAATGGTTGCTTAAATGTTGATTTATTTGCTTGTAATATAACATTAAATAAATTCAACAGGAGATCGCGTCCAAAGCTAAGAAAAGGGGATGCAGATGGTGGGATTCTGTTTTGCTCAACTTGTGTCTTTGGATCATCTAAGAAAAGGTACTATTAGTATTGACAAGCATCTTGACAGCGCAGTACACAAAAACAAGAAAATCAAACTTGAACTTCTAAGCTCAGGCTAAACAATTACCGAACAAACAAGCAGGTCACAATCACAGGTTTGTTTAAAAAGAGCACAGAAAGTGGAGGAACACGTAACATCAACACGTTTGAATTAGTGGAAGCCTGTGTGCAGCAACACAGATAATTTTAAACTACTCTTGTTTCCAGCAAAAGTTTGTTTCATTTTTAAAAAAATGTTTCAATAACAACGTAGTTCCGATGTTAAAATGTACTCGTACATCCTCAGACAGTGAAGATTACGAGGCAGGTGTACATGCAAGGCTATGTTAATATATTTATAGTCATGTAGTGATATTTAAGTAGGCTATGCTTAAACTAACTTTAAAATATACAAAATAAACTGTAACATGTTCAATAAATGAATGTACACAGAGTGCGAGTTGAGGTGCAGTCATAAATACAAAGCAATCAAGCGACATCTAATGTTAAAAAAGCGATGTTTCGCCAAGCACCTTTTGAAATGTAAAGAGTGAACTTTTAATTGACTGAGCGAGTGCTTTGCTGATGTTTTATATTACAAAATAAATCAGAGGGAGATCAAGTTGAAAAAACAAACATGCATTTGATTTGCAGAGTTAATCATAAATGTTTCATTAGCAATTCTCTGCTTCGACTGTCTCGCAGGACGCTGTGATCTAAGACCCCCGCCCTCCTCCTACGGAGCGCATTTATTTTGTCCTTAATCTTTCATTGTAGTTAATGTTCTCACTGATTCACCACCAAATAGTCTTTCATAATTCCCCACCACTTCTTCTGCTAATACATTTAGCTCCTGGTCTGTAAACTTCAGATTCCTCACTCTGTCCTCCTTGGTCGCTGTCATTGTGACAAACTCAGAACCGTACTTACATTTACTGGGTGCTGAATTCCGCGCGTTGTGACAATTTGCAAATTAATAATTTAGCACGCCTTATTAGTGCATCTGTATTATATTAGTGAATAGAGCGTCCACGCCTTTCATTTTGAGCGCAGTATGGGGCTCCCTTACTACGCAGTACTTCAGGTAACTTACCGCCGTTTAGTGCATGAGGCCCTATATCGGCTAGTTTCACAGACCCCGTCTAACATTAGTCTCAGACTACCTTAGCTAAGGTGTCATTAGGCAGTCCAGGATAATCAGGGTCTGTGAAACCAGCCAAATGTTTTGTATGTTGTGGTGCAGTTATTGGCATATGCATTGCAAGTTGACAGAAAAGGCCTGGAAACTGCACTACTTACTGAGGCAGAAACATTAAATCGCATCAAAGTATTAGACAACTGTTGATTAGTTTTTAATTATTAAACTGTCTGCACTATACTAATTATACCAGTATGTTTAATTCCAGCTTGTATGTCAAACGTGCAACAGCAGTGCTAGTGCATTCATAATCCCCTGCCATCTGTATGTATCAGCAAAATGTATATGTATACGGGCAGCAGTGTTGAGTAGTGGTTAGGGCTCTGGACTCTTGACCGGAGGGTCGTGGGTTCAATCCCTGGTAAGGGACACTGCTGCTGTACTCTTGAGCAAGGTACTTTACCTAGATTGCTCCAGTGAAAAAATCCAACTGTATAAATGGGTAATTGTATGTAAAAAATAATGTGATATCTTGTAACAATTGTAAGTCGCCCTGGATAAGGACGTCTGCTAAGAAATAAAAATAATAATAATAATATCATTTCCACAGTAAGTGCAAGTGCATCTGCTGTATACCCCAGGGGAGTTCAAAATAAGAATAACTGTATTTAACTTTATAAGCTCATAAGTAACTTCTGTCAACTGGTATGTGTATTTTAATTAAAAAGACCCGATATACGTCTGGCTTAGAATCAATCAAATTATGAACCAATATTAATTTATGTATACAGCAAAGCAAAAGAAAAATACATTTAATATATTTGGAAAGAGGTCATACTATGTCAACAAAACATATTAAAGAATAAAAAATAGATCTGTGATAAAGTAAAAAAAGGATGAATACAGTAGTAATAAACAGTTTTTTTAAAAAAAGCTGTAGTTTCTCACCTTCTACGACTCCTCCATGGTAAAATGGGCGCTGTCTCCTGTTCTACTCACAGCAACCGCAGTTTTTGTGCAGGAGTCGGGAATGGGGGATGGCAGGCTAGGCTGCAGAGTAGAAGAGATTATGAAACTAATACCATTGTGGCTCAAACGTAGTGTCAGAGTCCTGTAGTAAACAGGAATGCATGTAGAGCCAAAATGGCTGACACAGATGGCGTTTCATAACCTCCTCTACGCTAAACCTTGGGTGGGTGAAGGGGTCCCTCTGTGCTTTTACTCAACTCCTCGAATACCCCTGCCGCCTTGATATGTCGGAGTCTACACAAGGAGACTTACAAATCAGAAAAAAATTAACCAAGGAGAAATAGATTTGAAGCGTTACATTTTTAAACAATGCATTAATAACGAAAGAGAAGGTTCGTGGCGACCGGGTTTATGAAGATGAAGGTGCCTCAGGTAAGTGCAGACCGCTGGTGTTTTTTGTGGCATGTTGAGCCAATGTTAAGTGATATTTATATTATTAATTCAGATCCCGAATGCAACCTGGGCTTTCAATTTCAAAAACAAACACAGACAAAGAAGCGAGAAGTACTGCACTGGAAGCAGTCCAAATGGATAGAGGCGTGTTTGTGTTTCTTTGTTGATTTGTTTTACCGGCGAGAACTAAGGTAGGACAATTTTAAAAGCCTGCATTGCATTTGAATTCCACATGCTAATAATTGATCGGAGCATGTTTTTTTTATTTTTTTTTTAGGGGGGTTAGGGCTGTGTGCTGTGTGCTGTAATTGTAAATGTCAAGGCGAATGTTGCAACGTTTACGAAAAGTGTGGTTTGTAATTTTCTAGCACAAATGACTTGGCTGTACATAAAGCATACAGAGGCTGTATGTATGTGATACTGTTTTTGTAATGTACATATAGTTTGCGTCTTAAGCCCCCTTCACACTGGCACGCCTACCTGGATAAATGTGCTTTGCATTCACAGCACAACGGTGCACTTAGTTTTGTTCACTGCCACTGTAACACGAATAATTGCTTTGATCACGTGGCACAAAAGAGCATTGCATTTTTTTTCCCGGTAAATTTCGAGGATTCTAAATTGAGTGAAATATGAAGTACAGGCATTTGATTATTGTCTAGGGATATGAAAAGAGGTTCACTCGAGCGAGCTCAACAAAGTGTGCTCTATGTTTTAAATTCAAGAACCGAAGAATTAATATACATCTGTTATGTGGCTCGATTCCAGTTGTCGAGTGACAGTTGGTTTAGTATTCTGGTATTGCTTGTGAGTTTACACAGGCTGTGCTATTATGAGGTTGCTGCTTTTTATGTTGAAACTGTACCCGTGATTTACATTTTTAAATGATTTCCAGAGAGCTATGATTATGAGGACCCGGCCTGTTACTGTAATGCTATGACACTGGGTTTCAGCCAAACGAAGTTATTAAGGGTTGCTTTGCGTTGCGTCACATTATGCGCAGAACAATCATGCGTTTCAGTACGATTTCAAACGGTACTGCACTTAAACAACGTCATTTTGTGCGCTTGCTTTGCAGGTGATGCACAGCTAGTTCATGATCTACACACCTTTAAAATTAGCAATATACAGCAGAGAAAAGTAATGCATAAACTGGTGGGTGTTTAATTTGTGCTCTCGCGGTAGTGCGCTATAATAATGCCGTGTGCTGTTTGGTTATTGAGTGATGCAACGTCAGATGTAATAGCATCTGTAGTAACTATTAACCCGTGGCATCCTCATTGAGATTTGTATGCACTTTTTTTGTGTGCACTATTAACTGCTACTGAAAATGTTTCCATATCGTCAAAACATCAGTGCCAATTTCTGCAGACACTTAATGTAATGATTCTATCACTAAAGCAGTTTTGTTGTATTTGTACATTAGACCGTGCTGCATGCAGTCGTGTTTCCTTTGAGACACAGGGTGTAATTTCCTACAGACTCGCCTTTTAATCAGAAAGCCTTAGACTGGAAGTTTAAAGTTTAGAAGGCTTTCCCTTTCCCTTTCTCCAGCTCTGCGTCTCTTACTGTACTTGCTGGTTTCTTACAGTAGCTCCATCACAGACCTCTTTTCTGTGTACAATTACCCACCATAGTACATTACATGGGTTTCATAAACTTGATTTACGGACTGGGATACTGGCTAATCTCAGTCTGTTGGAATTGTTTGCTGTTTTACCCAACCTGTTCACTGTCAAGTGTTAATGTGGAATTGAATACTTGCAGTACTAATATATGCACAGTGAATATGTACTTTGCAAAAGCTTGCTATGGCAAATTCTGAGCTTTATTTGCAAACCCAATGTAGGCATACTGGTTGTTTGCTGTGGGTGATTGAGCTTTTGAAGCAAGTATGTTTATTGATCAAAGTCTTCTGAATGTGGTGCCTCATATCAGCTGTGTCCCCCATGTGTGACCCAAGCGGCAGAAGGAAAAACATGAAGGTTACTAAGAGGCATTTGCTGTTACAATATTATCTAATTAAATTGTCAAATCAGTGTCACCCCTAACATAATACACAATCAGTTGAAATTTGATTGGCTTGGGGGGGCTGCTTCAGGGATAAGTTTCAGGTATATCTGGTAGCTACCAAATATTTGTAAATGTGTTGCACGCTACTTGCAGTACCGTTTATATTTTGATGCTTTACTGGAATATGACCTAGAGACCACTGCAGTGCTAAAACAGAATGAACTAAAACAAACTGTGCACTTACCTTACAGAGTGTAAGGTCTCTCTACAGTTGTTCAATTATTATTGACTGGGTGAATATTTAGTAACCAAACTGCAGTGTGTATAGATGTTTAAATGTGGCTTGCTCTTACTGTAGAGGGTTGAACCCAGATCTTTTGCTTTAAACAGTCGACCAAATTGGCTTCAGGGACAGTTACAGAAACACACTGTCATTTTTTTAATGAAATCCCAGGACTGTTGTAATTAAACGAGGGGGTCACAATTCTTAAGAAATGCTGCATATTTGGATTCAACAATTTTATAATGTGGTTAAACGCTTCAAAGGGAAATTACAGCAGTATAATCCTTCATAAATGACGGTCACTGTGGCTCCTCCCATAGTTTCCTGTATTACAGTTTGATATTCATATTTGCATGATCTGAAGAAAGATTCAGTTTCCTTCTCCCATCGCTGTTAATTTAGGTCACAAATTTAAGCAAATGAAACATTAGGGATTTTAAGGATCGTTTGATACAGTGAGACACTTCAAATTGCTCAACAGTCTAAATGCACAGGAAGAGATCCCCATGGATTCGTGAAGAAGATAGTGTTACATGCAAAACTTGCTGGAGGCTCTGTGACACTGATGTAGCCTATTAAAAAATACTTGTCTTTACAACCTAAGTCACTGTACAGTTAGTCTGCTCCTCGCTGTCCAGGTGGTTGGAAATTGCAGTTTGCTTTTCCTCACTATGCTGGTGTAACAGGGTGATGTTGCTTACATGGATTATCACTGAATAATACACAGACACAGAGCAGTGGGTGTTAATGAAAACAGGTGCTGCCACTAGGGTACCAGCAATGGTAGCCCTAGTGTCAGATATAATAAAGAAAACAAAACAAAGCTAAAAATAAGTTTGCCACACAAGGCAAGCGCTAGCCTCATTAAAAGACACGTCCCACTCCAGGAACCTACTACACTACAAAACCCTTTCTATACTGGTTGGGATCCACATCCCCTAAACTAACCGAAGTCCCGGCCTCTCAGCGACTTCAGGTCATTGCAACGGTCCTGGCTGGGCAGAGCCTTCCCAGGAACCATCTTGCAGTTGAAGGGTTCTGTAGTAGTTATCCTGCAGAGCGGAGGCTCTCCTCCTCGATGTAAACAAAGCGCCTCTCTGTGTAGCATGGTGGTGCAGTTTCCTTGAGCTGTGGCGCAGACGCTTTTTGAGCTCCGCACAGCCTCCCCTGGCATGCCCCCCAGCCAATCAGGACCTCCCGATCAGCTCAGCGCAGTCTCCCCGGGCACGCCCCCCAGCCAATCCGGACCTCCCGATCAGCTCCGCACAGTCTCCCCGGGCACACCCCCCAGCCAATCCGGATCTCCCGATCAGCTCATCACAGCCTCCCCGGGCACGCCCCCCAGCCAATCAGGACCTCCCGATCAGCTCCGCGCGGGGCAAGCGGAACTGCTTAGTTGCTTGCCCAGCAACGCATCTCCTGATCCGCGTCCCAGCTGCACACATCCACACAAGAACCAGCGACAGGGCTCTCCCTGTCACAGCTGGCCTTGAGGATGAGAGAATTCTGTGCCCCTCGCAGGAAAATGACACTTTTTCTAGGTGTCTAGTCTGAAAGATTTACGCTTTCTAAATGTCAAGTCGGAGAGGTTGTTGATTTTGAGCTGCTGCAGATCTCTGAGTGCAATCTAATCACATTGCAGCTTCTTGTAAGTCTTGCCGGATGTGTTAGGTCACTTTATTCTTTCACTGTGCAAAACATCACTAATGGAGCATGTTGGGTCGTTCTTATGCTTCTTGTCAGATCCTGTAAGATCTAGATCAAGGTACATAACAAATCCTGTAACAGCTGTCTAGGTTCAGAGAAGACACATTCAGTAAATATCAAGTTTTTTTCAGGTTTGTAAGAATGATGCTGATTAGCTAATTTTATAGGAAATGCTCCTGAAATGTCCTCTTTTCAGCACTGGGGACATGGTGTACTGTAGGCTTCCCCACAAAGGGTCTGTAAGATGGATAATCAAGGTACCCCGTAGCATTCTTGTGATTTGTAAATACCAGCCTCATTCTTACCCATCTGTCCCTCTTACCTTTAACCATTTAGGCTCCCAGTCTTAAAACAGCTAGGCCATGGTCTTTTCTGTGGAAACAAGAATCAGCAAATCTTAAGCTAAGGAAACCATTAAATTGCATTTCCTGTGGCCTCCCTTCACTCCTCGCCATATGGTTATTGTAGATATGATTTAAAATGGAACCGCAACAGGAACTAAGGTCAATAAACAAAGAAAACGGCACAGGTGGATTCCAGCTTTGAAGGCATGTGTCTGGCACTGGAACCAGCATCGAAATTCTGAAGCATAAATAAATAGTTTTGTCATATTGCTGTAGACGGGGCCACTAGCTTTTAACATAGTCGTGCAATGAATTCTATCATAGCTGTCTAACCAAGTTCTGGGAGGCAAATATAACGCACACTATTAAGGACTTTTCACATTTGGTTTGTTTTCAAACTCATACTTCCTTACAAAACCACATTTTCCATTTTGTTCTAAACTGATTTAGTGTGGCTTTCACATTGCATTGCTACTCTAAGACTTTAACTAATTTAGTTAGCCACTGTGGCTAAAGTAACTTAACATTTTTTAGCCTCACTGGAAAAACTTACGCCACTTAACTGTACTGTAAACAAGTTAAACATACTGTTTCACTAGGCAAAACAACATGTAGATATTTAAATGCCAGGCCCTACCTTTTACAATACACATAAATATTATATGTAAATTGCACTATAACTCTGATTCCCATTTAATAAATGACAAACTTAGTCCCAGATTTCCTGAATTCTGAATAGGTTTGCAGAGAGATTCATGTACTGCATAATCCTTTACATTATTTTGACTGTGTCGTAGGCAAAATTGTGCCAGTAGACAGTGCTATTAGTGTATGTTAATATTAATGACAGTAATATTGCACTGATTCTGACATTAAAACTCAATAAATCCTAGTGAGACGAACCCTTCTTTTTAAAATAATACATTTCTTTATTCTTTTATTAAATTGTTCCTCTTTCGAATCCACTCTGTTACAATTTCCAAAATAAATTTCAGCACATTTTGAAGAGATAACAAACAACGAAAAAAAAAAACCCCAAAAAAACCTTGGCTTCTGGCTTGCCGTCTGTAGAAAGGTATGTTTGAAACCATGACTGCTGCACCTCCCTGTGACTGTCACGGTCATATTTTAGTTTTTTTGTACATGGGTGACTGGTGTTCCTTGGGCTACATGATTCTGGTAATTTGTCTGTATAATTTGTTTTTATAAAAAATGTTTCCGTTTGGATGCCATCGTTTTTTTTTGTTTGTTTGTTTTTTTACAAGCAGCGCCATCTGCTGGCTGTTTCTAATTAGAGCCTCTGTCCTCACACCAAACACAACATTTGTGGCATGCATATATTATGTGATCAAGCTAAAGAGCTTTCATTGGGCAAAATGAAATCAAACAGTCTGTATTGATTCATCTACCAGCACACGTTAAATGTGGTGGCAGTCTTGCATATTTAAGTACGTTTTTCAAAGCCTCGCCACCGTGGCGAACTTGGTGAAAAATAGTTGAGCCACAAGAGAAAACGTTTTGAACGTGGCGAGCGGCTATTAGGAACGTAGCATTGAAACAAAGCTAAGTTCGGCTTGATGCTTTTGTTCATAGTTGCTTTCAAATTCCCCAAACTGCACTATTTTCTAAAACTGCCCAAAAGGACCAAGTGTGAACAATGGATCCTAAGACGCTTTCTTTGGACTGCAGTGCCCTATTTATATGCAGTTCCATTGATGTGGGAAGATGCATTACTGTAATGCCAAATATTCCACCCTGAAATATGTGTTGCAATATGTGTGATGGTCCTCCATAGGCTGCTTGTATGATGCATAATAAACGATTAAACAATGAGTCGTTAAACCCCTAATCAAATCTTGCTCTGGGAGGGAAGGGAACCCCATTTGAATGTACAGTGTACAACAGTATTTATGCTGAATAAAAAGATCCCACTTCATTCAGTCAGTGGGATTCTGCTTATCTTACCCAGTTCAAGGTTGGGCAGTTCTGATCCCTGGGGGGCATTCCATGCCAGGTATAATATAAATAATTTCATCATTTGCACCCTGGATGAATAAGTTAAATTAAATAATTTAGCATCTCAACCCTGGATTGCAATGTCCCTGACCTACTTTCTTAGCTAAATGCTGGTTGTAATTATTTTGAAGAGACTGTGGCTCATGTCTGCCTGCCATCTGTCTTTTGGGTGGCCATCATTTCCAGTCGTTTGGTCCATGTAGGAATTTATTTTGTACGTATAATGCTGGGGATGCTACTAAACTTTAAATTAAAGAATACTGCCTGAGATATTGCATTGACTTGTCTTCCAGTCCACTGCTCAAACCCAAGTCCTTCCTGCTTCCGACCTGGGGAAGTAACCGAGATTCCTGTTGCATGTTGCAGGTATGGGTACTCTGTGCATACATCACAGGACCTAGTGACTTCTCAGCGAGTCGCGCCAGTCCCTGCAGGACCATCTCTATAAACACACACCTGTGAGGAAGGGAGGAAGCCACTGCCATTTCCTGAGCATCCCTGGAGACCAGCGCTGGGAATGTATCACTCCAGCCCTCCAGCCTAGAGCACAGGCCTGTTGTGAGGGGGAGTGGTGGTACAGTTGCTATTCTAATTTGTACTATTTAGCTCACTGATGCTCCCAAGCTCTTCCTGTGGGTACTTAATGTCCTTGAGTCTTTGTGTAGCACACACATTAGTATTTTTTCATGCATTATAGAGGAAAGTAACATTGATACTTGAAAATATTTAAAGAATAAAGGACACTGAAGCAAAAATAATGATCAACGTTTTTCTGCACTATTTTTCACTGAAATGCTAATGAACAAATGTGTTTATTACAATTCCATTTACAATCAGTAGAAAATAATGCCTCGCCCCCCTCCCCCAACATGCATGGAGATTATGTATATACTTCCCTCAATGCAGATTGTGGGTAGGTCCTAAGAAGGGACTATTGCAAGACTATGCATATCTTTTGATCGCCATAAATTGTCCAGTCCATCCTTTTTATTTTTTGACTGATTTAAAAGCTCTGACACGATGAGTGTAGTTGAGCCAATCCTCTGCTAATCTAATCAATTTAAGTGTTCAATCATTTACTAGCTGTGCCATCTGGTTCACATTTCTTGTTCTGATGAAATGATGCAGCAATGAGTCACTGTGTGTGCTAGTGAACGTACCCTGTAGAAATGCGTCTGAACAATGGAAGAAGAATGAATGAATGAATGAGTGCTGTGCTATGAGGCTGTGCCCAGTGGGTGATGATCGTTGCCTGTGTGTGTGCCACACAGCCTCGCAGCACGGCAGTAATTGGAACTGCTTACCTGCCAGTTGGTGTATCGCTGGATCTCGTCCAAACATACCCCAGCATGTAAGGAGTTACAGTAGGTCGGAGCTGCACAAGCTCAATGTGCTGCATTTCAAATGCCCTCTTTTGTTAAAAAGCAAATACAGTCATTGCGTGGCCCCCTTTTTCAGTGCAAAGTTATAATCTGAATTGTAAGTACTTTTAATGCTTCAGGCTTCAACACAGTCTGAAATAATGCTCTTCTAACCCACTTTTTCTAAAGCTCTCTACTTAAATTTCCATTTTCAAAATATAACCGTGCCACTGCTACAGCTTCTGACTGTACAGATACAATTCAAATTGAAATGTGACCAAGAATAACCCATGGGACCTATTACTGACCTGTTGTGTCATCTAGGATGAATAATAATCATATTTATCTTCTAATAAAATAGCAACATGGTGTGTTTTGTAAGAAAAAAAAAACAACTCTATTGAAAATAGCTATTAGGCACATGTATTAAAGTATATAGTTACTTAAGTAAACTTCTGTGTTTTTGTGGTCTTTTTGTCGGATGAAGATCAACACATGGGACAAACAAACAAGTACATTTGACATTTTACTGTATTTCAAGCTTTTTACTTTTGCTAATAAAATATCTACAGTAGTTATTACTGTTTATGAATTTCAAAATAAAATACAGTTTTTAAATGTTCTGTTTCAATTATATGTTTTATCAAACCAAATCTCGGTACTATGATTAGTGTATTGTATGTTTGATGCTGCCCACAGTAATTTGATGGCTCACTGTCTATTATGGGGGATTGTGTGCCCCACCCTTATTCATGTCTGTCCTTGTTTGTGAAATTTACAGCCGTGCTAAACTCCTCCACCCTAAATCTCCTGCTTGTTCCTGATGGGTGTTGTCTTTTCTTTAAGGTTCAGGCAAACGCATGAGAGGGAGGAACTTCCTGACAAATGGAGAATTACTTTCAAACAGAAGCCTTTAACCTTGACAAGGTGCTGGATGAGTTTGAACAGCACGGAGGTGAGCTGCTGTACTCTTTGGAATCTGGGCCTGCCAGCATTTAACAAAAGACATGGGGACAACCTAAGGGCAGATGGAGACACTGCTATTAGCTGCACTCTTCATCCTTTTCTTAGTCTCTTATCCGTTGTAGTTTGTTGCTTTACACTTAAAGTTTTCTGATTCTGTCTTAAATACCTTTTAATACATGTCCATTTGTACTTTTTTTTCTATTGTAATGCTAATCTTAAATAAAACTGCTTTTACTGTCTGTTATAGGAATATTTCTCCTACTTCCCCCTTCTCTGCTGTTCAGGGTAAATAGTTATACAGCAATTTCTCTGCTCCAAAATTGCCTCTGCTAAAGGACTCCATTTAATACTGACTTTATCTATTTGGTATCTATCAGATTGTAGAAATGGGCTAGGATGGTCTCTCAGCTGATGATGATGTTTTAAAACACTTTACAATCTGGATAGTCACACAGTAGCCTTGTGTAACAGCCCCTGCTAGAGCAGAGAATGAGGGTGGGGCTTAGAAATAATCCAAAACAAACCCGATTAGCTCATAACTTGCGCACGAGAAGTTGTTCTGGTTGTCTGCCAGACATGTTCTGAGAATGTCCTAACAAGTTTAAAGCTGTACCACACCCATAAAAGAGTGTTTTGATCAGATAAGTTTGTCCTGTTGGAAGTTGGTAATGATGAGTAGTTAAATCATGATTGACGCCTCTTTGCTTTGGGAGTAACTACAGTAGCTGCCTCATTGGTGTACATGATTGCAACAGAACTGCAGTACACAGCATAGATGAAAATGATGCTGAAGTCTGTTTTAAATCTGTTTGTTTATATTGGGAAATGTGCTCAAGTTGTTTATCCTCTTCAATTAAATGCAGGCCCACATAGCTGCAATAGATCCCAGGTCTAGCAACTTGCTGTATTGTTTTTTCTTATGGACACATGGACATATGCGTTATCCCCACCCTCTTTGTGTATGCTGGCAGTGTTCTGCTCTTGGAATGCATGTTGTGAGGTAGAACATTGCCTGATAGACTTGCACAAATGCATTGTGGGAGTTGTAGTTCGACACGTCATCAGAGCTAGGCAATGATGTGCACCCCTACCAAATAATTCACAGTGGCTACACTCGAGTCAGCTTAATGTCTGTTTTCTTCAGCCAATGAAATTGAAGTTACTGTCAGTTAGTTGATTTTCAAAAGTTAATCTGATTTTATTTATTTATTTATTTTTTCTCCATGCATTTAAGCGTGATATTGCCTTACAAAACACACTACTTTTCAATAATTAGTACAGCCTGTGGGTTATTTTCATGTTGGTGTGTTTGTTGTGTTTTTTTGTATGGCATCTGTGAACCTTGTTGTATGCGTTTATGTGTTTGACTTGCTTTGTCTTTTGGGCTGGCCGGCAGAGCTGTATATTTAAAGAATGCTGAGAAATGTTAATGGGGAGAGTGTGGAATTTCTCCATTCTATGAAAAAGCATTCAGGTGTCAGCATGATGGATGCATTCTGTAGAGAGGACAGAGGGATAGCGAAAGGGGCTGGACTGCAACTGCAGACTTGGGATCAGTCCCGGTCCCAGCACTGGGCACAAACCCAGCCTCTTGCATGTAAATATATAGAAACAGTTATTGCTGAGCTGGTAACTCCCATGCAAAAACATCTATATGTGCATATTCACCACATGCAGAAACAAGCCTGCATTTAGGCACATGCATGTGATGTAAATGTATTTTCATTTCATCATGAACATTGATGCTCAGTGGTGGTTCTTGACATCCACACCACAAAACATGTGGTTGTATTACATAGTGTAAGGTGGTCTGTAATAGTTTTCTTTTTTTTTTATTCCCTCCACAGATGGGACGGACACCCCCGCTTTATCAGATGCAAAGTGGACTCAGATTTTAGCTCCGTCACCTCATCTGCTCTCCCTCAATCCAGCCCTGGCGAACCCGGGTGAAAGCGAGGGCCTGTGTACCAGAGATCCCCAGCTGAGGTTCAAATCCCTTTCTGAGACCCCAGCTGTTGACAAGGGAGGAGGAGGAGGGGATAACTGCTCAAACGGGAGTGACAGAAAAAAAAACCCAGACCCAGATGCCACCCACTGGATCAACGAACGGCAAGTAGCCGATAGTCAAACGCTCAACAAAAATGTGGACTTTGAGGTGTGTCCAAGTCCCCAACAGGAGAACACTATGGAACATGACAGCAGGACAATGTTAAATGTGGATCCTGTGAGCTGCCAATCACAGTTTAACAAGGGAAGCCCAGCTCTTGAGAACGGTTGTCCAGAAATTGCTGATATCAATGGTTGTGCAGAACATACAGGGTGCAGTTGTAATCTGGCACACTTTGAGGTCACTTCAGATAATCGCATGGGGATTACAGATTTCAATTGTTTAGATACCTGCAAGAATGAGGTTTCAGGTCAATGCGAAGGTAATCCTTCAAAACTCACTAATCATTGTCCCATTGCTGCAGAAGTAGAAAAAGAGAGTAGTGGTTTGTCTACAGCAAATGAATGTACTGTCACTGCTGAACTCGAGAGGATTGGCTTCCAGCCACCGCAATATGAGACTCTCCAAAAAGATGGCATGATCATTGGGTCACCAAAGGGAGTTGGGGACACCAGTGATTCCCACAGGCATCAGGTCCCTTGGTGTAGAGAGAGCAAATTTGTAGCAACTGGATCAGCCGAATTTATGGCACTTGCAGGAGAGAATATCTTAGAGTCGTGCAATAGTGGTTATGCCAAAGCAGAAGAGATGGTTAATGGGGGGTTTACTGGATTTGGTGAGGCACCAGATAAAAATGAGCTTGATATGTCCTCCATCGGGGAATTGAGCCACACCGAAGAGAATGACAACATAGCTGTCTGTCTTGCTGTAGAAGGAGAAAGGAAATCTGAATCTGCTGTTTGTGCAGAGCCCCCCTCCTGCTTTCTTATGAACGGTTTGGACTCGGATGAGCTGCAGAGGATCATAGATGAGGACCCTACCTCCCAGCCTCCTCCCTCTAAAGAAGACTCGGTGACAGAGGAGAAGGAGATGGAGGAGAGCAAATCAGAAAGCTACGAGCAGATAAGGGGTCTTGAGGTGGGTGTGGCAATAACTCCAGGACCTCCCACCACTTCCAAGAAGCTGAACAGCAGCAGCCTGCAGCCTGTGAGCATCCCCGTTGGTGGTGCCCGGCCAAAGCAGCCAGTCAACCTCAAACTGCAGATCCCCCGGCCACTCTCCGGCCAGGTGCAGAACGAGCTCGGGCAGCCTGGCAAAAACAAGAATGTGGAGCCGCAGAGTCAGACAAACACCGGGGAGCTCCTGTCTGGAGGAGAGAGCTTTGGAGGCGAGACAACTGTAGCAGGTCCCAACGGGGAGAGCACTGTTGCCTTGGATACAGGGGCTTCTCTTACCCCACCTGGCATGCTGCTGCCCCCTGATAGTCCTGATAACGACCTCCAAGCAGAACACTTTGGGGTTCTGTCCAAAAAGCCCTTCTCTGCCCTAGGGGAGGTTGCCCCAGTTTGGGTCCCTGATTCGCAGGCACCCATCTGTATGAAGTGTGAGGCCAAGTTTACCTTCACGAAGAGGAGGCATCATTGCCGGGCCTGCGGGAAGGTAAGGTGACACGCAAAGAAAGACAAATGTAAATGTATCTGTATAACTTGGCCGTGTCAAACGTTTGAAGAGCAATAGTTAAAATGACTTAAACAAGCAATTGCCGGAAGTTTATTTGTTGTGGTATCTAAGTATATAAACTAATGTTTGTACTCCTGGAAGTCAGTGAAGTAAAATCAAGCTTTGCTTATTGCACACAGCCTCCCTCCATGGTAGTCTAAAATCCCCTGGCCAGTGTTAGATGAATTTGATACAGTACCTCTACAGGCCCTGAACAATTGGCTATGGTTGGTAAATTCTAGGCTTATCTGTTTGGAGAACTTCAATAACCTTGGTGGCTCTGCATTAGTAATATACATTGCATAGTTTTTGATGTGGACAGAAGGTAGGTTAGTTTTTACTACATGGCTGGCTTATTACTATAGATAACCAAATTAGAGCTAAAATGAGAGCTATTAATTGGTTCAGATGGCTTTGTAATTAATTATAATA
The DNA here is from genome assembly GCF_902713425.1 of Acipenser ruthenus. Lineage (NCBI taxonomy): Eukaryota > Metazoa > Chordata > Actinopteri > Acipenseriformes > Acipenseridae > Acipenser > Acipenser ruthenus. The sequence goes on along the minus strand of NC_081198.1, from coordinate 6,472,767 downwards.
AGAAAAAAAAATCATTAGTCTCAGGCAGCTCTGCTTTTGCTATAGATTTAGCATGTTCTATAATTGCCCTTCAATTTACAGGATTGGAAAGTGTTCTGTTGGGGGCAGGGGGTAGAGTGAGAAGCTGCTGTGTTTTATTAATCCCTAGTCATAGAGGTTGTGTATGGATGTGTGTGTTTTGCAGTGTGATGGAATCCAGAATGACTTGTAACTTTTAGACTAGCTTGTGTCTGTCAAATACAGCAGTGCTGTGAGGGTCACCCTGCTCTTTCAGTCCTGAAACTGGAGCTCCTCATCCCTGTTGTAAGAGTGCTACTGCACATTTAAAGCATGGTAGGGGATAAAAATCATCTCCTTTTGCAGGTCCTTTAAAAGCCCTGACACAGTGATGCTCTAAATCATTTTATTTATCCTTGAGATGATCCACACAGCAAAGCCAGTACATGCAAGCTGTAGATGAGGGAGATCCTGTGATCGCTGGACTCCTGCTTCTCCAGCAGGTGCAGCGGGATAGTTTCTTATTGCTGCATTTCACACCATGTTTGTCGTGTATGTTGTCACACTGAATGTTCAAGGAAATTGCTGATTCAGTAGTGTATGACTCCTGTGTACATCCCAATTCCTGGTGGTCTGTTTGTCTGTAGGTATTCTGTGCAACGTGTTGCAGCCTGAAGTGCAGGCTAGTGTACATGGATCGAAAGGAAGCCCGGGTCTGTATCACTTGTCACTCTGTGCTAATGAATGGTAAGTACTGAATCTAAAGGACTAGTTGGAAAATAACTCATATTATTTAGCTCACATTCCATATACAGCAGCTTATAGTTGAAGTATCCCGTAATCATGTTAATTATTACACCAACATATAATTCTTTGTTGTAACATATACTGTAGGGATTGGAAAAAAAATTGAAACGCTGGTATAAAACTGTCCATGGGCAGCCCGTTGGCTCTGATTTGATGTGACAAGTCTGCAGGGAGTTTAACAGGCTCTGCAGGTGATTTATTTAGTTTCTGGCTCAAGCTGGGTCCTTTATGGAAGCTGGGAATGACAAATCAGCAGAGAAGTCTCACCTTTAATTATTGGATACAACTGAATGTGTCATTTGAGCCGCTATGATCGGCCCTCTGTTAAAGTCTGTTAGATCTGCTGTCTTTACCATCGTGTCTTTTTTTCATATGTGAATGACCTCTCGTTTCCTGTGTTACAGCTCAAGCATGGGAGGACATGGAAAGCGCTTGCAGCCAGAGTCCGAACCCCAACAACCCTGCGGAGTACTGCTCCACCATCCCTCCCCTGCAGCAGGCACAGGCCTCTGGGGCTCTCGGCTCGCCCCCGCCCACTGTCCTGGTACCAGTGGGAGTCCTGAAGCACCCTGGCACTGAAGGTATTTAATCACTCATTAAAGCTGTAGTAATAATACTATTCTTTACCCTGATAGCAGAAGCAAAGGGTGAGTTTTGTAAAGACAGGTTTTGGCTGGTGCACTCACTGGAACGCTGTGGTCTAATGATCCCAGCTCAGGACTGGATAGTAATGAGGCCAAGTCTGTTATTAAATGGTTGGGGCCTTTTTAATATCGGTATACACCCCTGAAAAAAAAACAAAAAAAACCTAGGAATTAGATTTGGTCGTAAATAAACCTTTTCATTTTATGTGTTTGTGGCAAGTATATGAATTAAGTGAGGTGCTGTAGTCTGACATCTGTTTGACAGTGTTGCTTTTAAGCTTGCATTACCATTTGCAATAAATATGTAAAAAGGGGGATCAAGCCACTTAAAGCTAGTGTTGCTGCATTGAACGGTGTTGACCTTCGCTGTAGGCACGCTCCCCCGGGACCAGAGGCGGGTCTGGTTTGCTGATGGGATCCTGCCAAATGGAGAAGCGGCTGACTCTGCAAAGCTGGCAGTCGATGGGCCAGCCCCTTCAGGACCCCTGGCTGTGTCACATGACCCTTCCAAACAGCCGGCAGCCAATCCTGCAGCTGCTTCTTTTGAGGTAATGGTTTGGATGGGTGTTAACCCTTCATTGGACCAGGCCAGGAAATCAGATACATTTTTATAAACATGAATTGATTTTGCTGAGGGAGGGATTGAATAATAATATTTTGTATCTTTTCATCCATACTGGCGTAACCAAAGCAAGAATCGTCTCCAGTCAAATATCCATTTTGGATTATGTTAGTTTGCATTATCAGTGTTTTTAACTTGAATCTATCTATAATTGAGATCAGGTAGTAATACTGTACTGTTTCCAGAGATATAATTCTGTTCAGTTCCTGGGTAATGAGTGTAGTGTTTGCTGTCTGCAGGCTGCTTCTGTCCCTTCTGCCCAGGGGAGTGCTCCTCCGGTTGGCAGCCCCATAGGGAGCTCCATGAACCTGATTCCCAAAGACGGGCTCCCTCCCATACTCATCTCCACCGGCATCAAAGGAGGTATGGGGAGCCAGCTCACAGGTGCTTGTTAATATTTCCAGGAATGCCCCCTTTTTTTAGGAATGTAATTCCCTTTGTTTTGATCTGCCCTGCCTTGCTCTGACGTTGTAAGGTTTCTGTATAAACAGGGAAACTATGGAAGGTCGGCAAGAGCTGGGGACAGGTCCTTTTTATAAACCTGCTTCTTTCCTGAAATCTGTACTGGACCCGGTTTTAAGAGAGAGTCCAACTTCTCTCCCTGTCTTGCAAACGAAGCTTTGAATCCCCGTGCTGGTTTGTTGATGCCTGTCTTTCTTTTCCTTAACACTGTTGTCCCCTCTCTGTCTCCAGACTTTGCAGTAGAAGAACAGCCCTCTGAAATCTCTGTGATGCAGCAGTTGGAGGAAGGTGGCCCTGACCCGCTTGTCTTTGCTCTCAACGCCAACCTGCTGGCCATGGTCAAGCTGGTCAACTGTGAGTACCCAGCTTTCCAGCACTGTCTGCTGGGTGTTAATACTGTGGGATCATAGAATTTCCTTAATGACCACACCTCGCTATTCTTTGCTATGCTTACCTGTGCTTTACCATGGTTTTAATAGGCTTCGTTACACTTTGCTATGCTGCTGCTCTGGTGAATTGTTATAAGGGATGCTGTGTCCTTGTTGTCGTTGTGCTCTGGTCCCAGATGTGAACCGGAAGTGCTGGTGCTTGACGACGAAGGGGATGCACGCGGTGGGGCAGGCGGAGGTGGGGATCCTGCTGCAGTGCCTTCCCGACGAGAAGAGCATCCCCAAGGATGTCTTTAGCCACTTCGTCCAGCTCTACCAGGAAGCACTGGCAGGTGAGAGCCACAGGGGAACCCTCCTCAAATAACCCCAATTACCACTACTCCAGCTATTGATCAGGCTCCAGCCTCTCTCTCTCTCCATTTTCATTTCCCATCCTTTAACTCCTGGATGAGGAATTGAAATGGAGATAAATACACCTATTAGGTAACTACCATACTTTATTGTACTGAGTAACTTTTCATTGCAGGGTCATTTATTTATTTATACAGGCAATCATAATTGCCAGATCATGTTAAACTCGACCCAGACGTAACCCAAACCCTCATCGCATAATTCTGCAATTTCTGTTTCATTTATTTTTCCTGAAGCTTCTGATCTTATTTTTGCCCCCAAAGCAAATGGCTCACTTTGGCTGGAAGTTATTGTTAGAAAATTGGTTTGCACAGCCTACGAAATATGTAAACACATTAAAAAAAAATAATAATAAAAAAAGCATGGAGTAATAATGTTTGCCAGCTAAACACTGATTAATTATAATATCATAAGAACAGGGCAGTATTAAAATGAAAATGTAATTCGATTTGCGTTGCATCTTTGCAAATGTACTTTTAAATACAAATGTAATTCATATCCTCCAGCGGTGCTAACATATTTCAGGTCCAGAAGTACAGGCCGAGATGTTTCAATTTTTTTTTTTTTTTTCTTTTTTTTTTACTGTTGGAGTAATGACTGAATGTATTCAGACTGGACTTTAACCTTTCTCATTCACTAAGGTAAAATAGAGTTGTCTGTAATGCTTAGTTTTTTATATATGTAATTTATGCTCACTATTTATTGGTTTTTCTGTGTGCTTGCAGGTAGCATGGTGGGTCACCTGGGCCACTCGTTCTTCACACAGCGTTTCCTTGGCAGCAAGGAGCATGGCGGGTTCCTCTACGTCACCCCGTCCTTCCAGTCTCTGCAGGACCTGGTGCTGCCGAACCCCCCCTACCTCTTTGGGATCCTCATCCAGAAGTGGGAGACCCCCTGGGCTAAGGTCTTCCCCATTCGCCTCATGCTGCGGCTGGGAGCAGAGTACAGATGTAAGTCTGCTCCCTTCATTCAGCCCTTGGCATGCTAGCTAGCTGAGCATTAACGGATTGTATTTGTTTTATGCTTTTGCAAGCTGCGAGTACATCGATAGCCCCTATCTTCACCAGCATCGTGTCTTTTTATTTATTTATTTATTTATTTTATGGCTATGGCGTTGTATTAGAAACACTGTAAATAGACCCCATCAAATTACCTTACCAAAACAAAGGAGACAAACGCTCCTTTTTCCCAGCTGTCAGTAAACATGTTACATTTTAAACCTGGTAGTAGAGAGACTTGCTTTACTTGTGGACTTTATTTCTCTTTCTGATATAGTATTGTGGGACATACATTTAATTATGTTTGAGGCTTCTTGGGAAAAACAAATGTATATTTTTTTTGCCTTTTTAAATAATTAGCCCTTTAAAAAGTTCACTGTGAAAAAACATTGGATGTACAAGTCACTGTTTCCATGTAAGTTAGCTCCATGTGCTGCTCCAATAATCAGCGAGATCTGTACAGTGTAATATTACCATGCTGAGACCTCATCCAAATCGCAAGCACATGTATTAAGCACAGCCGTGTTTGTTTGAGGGTGGCATGGTTTTTCTCTTTCCAGTGCTTACAAATGTTTCTGATATGGCAACAAATGTTGAAAAAATTAAAGAGACATGAATCTTGTTTTTTCTTTAATTCCGTGAAGTAGTGTCTGTGAAATGGACCCACAAAAGTGCTGAGATTTTAGCGTGCACAGCCATGCTGAGCCAAATGGGGTCTGTCAAAGGCTGGGTGACTGGGCAGAGATAATATAACGATTCATCCCAGATTGAGGGCTCTCGACTCTTATTGAATTTGACTTGCAAGAAGGCAATAATCCATCTTCCTTATTTTTTTTCTTCTTTTTTTTTCATTGCCCCCGGCAATAAAATGAGTCTTAATATCTCCTGCTAAAATATACATTTAATTAAAGTTGAGGTGTTTTTATAATTCCCTAAACCAATCCTTGACTCTCTACATGTTTCGCTGTGTGACAGAATGGGCACTGTTGCAGCTAGTATTTCCAGTGGTGACCTGTCCACAACTACACATACACACAGAGATCAGAATAAGCATTAACGCAAGTCACCCAGTCTTTATTAACTTTGTAGGTGCAGGGAGGGATTCTGTTTATAAGGTACAGAAGCCTTCTTGGTAATCTGGACATACAAATACAGAAATGTACAAGTTGTTTATTAGTATTTGTTGTCTGATTTATGTCTCCTTTTTTTCTGTGGAGATTTCATTGTGATTTTACTGAAAAATCCTGTTTATTAATTTGTAGTGCAGGGTACATAGAATGGATTAAAGCTTTTGCAGCACATACTGTACAATGTAGATTTAAGCTTGTTTGTATTTTACCTTGGCTATTAATTTCCCCCCCTCCCCCTGCATTTAATCATGCATTTAATTGAAATGCACTGTGAAGTGATCAGTGTAACATGCAGGTAATTCATGCATATTGAAGCTGAGCCACTGTTTTGTTTGTTTGCAGTCTATCCCTGCCCGCTGTTCAGTGTCCGATTCAGGAAGCCTCTGTTCGGGGAGACTGGCCACACCATTATGAACCTGCTAGCAGTGAGTGTCTTGCATGTGTAAGAGCTTCTGTGTGCAGGGTTTCACAGCCGCTTTGCACTGTTCTGTAAAAAAAAACATTTAGAACAGAGCAATTTACACTTGACAGATGGAGGCCCTAGACAACATGCTAGGTTTTTTTTATTGCATTAAAGTGGCTAAATTACTTTGTAACCACTCTGTTATGTGGATAGCTTTATCAGCTGTATATTAAATTATTGCACTGGTTTAAATTGTTCTTTAAAAAGGTGTGAAGAACATGCATTACAATATAGCCTAGAAATATTGAAGAGTTACAGCTGCCTGACACGTTGCTGTAGCTTTAGGATGCAGGTGCATTGCAACACAGACATCACACCATTCGTTTTTACATCATCCCGTGACTAAATCTAAATGTTTGTTTAGATTTTATATTTAAAAGCTCCAATTCCAGGATACAACCAATAAGGTGCTCAAGCCACCTTGCTTTTAGGAGTGCCCTGATTGTTCTTGTTCAATTTGCAGGATTTCCGAAACTACCAATACACGTTGCCAGTGGTGAATGGATTGGTAGTCGATATGGAAGTGAGAAAGACCTGCATCAAGATTCCCAGCAACAGGTACAATGAGGTACGTTTATTCCTGTAAAGGTGATGGTATAACAGAATTGATCTGGTTTTTAACAGGCGGCTCATGGGCCTGTTAAACCAGGGGCGTGACTGAGATGTTGCAGTCATATGTAATTTTGGTTCTCAAACCATGTCGCAATTACATCCAAAAGAGATAACATGCACAGCATATGTTGTATGCAAACATGTCTATATGGGGATTGTCTCTACTTGAATGTACCCATCAACTCAGCTGAAACGTCAGAAGTCAGAAGTATGCATACAGTACAAAGTGCCTGCTGTCTGATGAAATGGCCAGCCAGAATCCTGTAGAGCAGACCTGGCACAAACAGAAAGCAAGAGAAGGCAGGCAGCCAGGATCCAAGGTCTCGTGCTTGGAATGAGCCCAGCTGGGTGATACATTAATGAAGTGTGCGTCTGTGTTGGTGTGTGTGTGCGTGCGTGCATGCGTGTTTGGTGTGGTTCTTGTTTCCCAAGCCAAGGAAAGCAAAGGGTGACTGTAGTGGTATACACAGTAAGCATATTACACTCCTGGACTTCTGGTTTGCTGGGCATACAATTTGTATGGTCTTGCCTTGCCAAGCCAATTTATTAGAAAGACGCACAGTTTAACTTACCAGAATCTTCTGCTTGGTGTAAATGTCTTAACAATCCCTGTGGTTTCTTGGGCAGCTGATGAAGGCGATGAACAAGTCAAATGAGCATGTGCTGGCGATGGGGGCCTGTTTTAACGAGCGGGCAGATTCCCACCTGGTCTGTGTTCAGAATGATGATGGGAACTATCAGACTCAGGCAATCAGCATCCACAATCACCCACGGAAAGGTAGGCTGCAGAATGCGCTAAATAGGGAGATTGGACATATAAGAGATTTTGTATCCCTGCTTAGGTCATAATGTTGAAGTCAGAGAACTGGTTGGCATAGTTGTTGGAGTGAAGGGTTTCAGTTCAGTCACTTTACCAAGTCTTCCTTTTTGGCGATTCATTAAGCATCCCAGTAAGGCGGGCTTGTTTTATTTTTGTTGATTCTTCTGAACTGCTCATATCTCATGAAATTTATTTTTAGGGTTGTGGAAACTCTTCTGTAATGGCACCCTTCACTTGTGACATGACTTTTTGGTTTCCAGATATAAACTGTCAAATGATGTTGGCTTTATTTTTTACCTGTTCTTCTTTTCATGGTTTAGTTACAGGAGCTAGCTTTTTTGTGTTCAGTGGTGCTCTGAAATCATCTTCTGGGTACCTGGCCAAGTCCAGCATTGTAGAAGGTAAGGACTCAAATTCTGCTTGGCTCCCTACCTCCTGTTCTGAACTTGTCTTTTCTTCAGCTTCTGTTTGTGCTCCTCTCAGTACTGGTTTTGAAGTGGTTTAAACTCGCTCGCTTCTTCCACTCCAGATGGAGTGATGGTGCAGATCACAGCAGAGACGATGGAGGCTCTTCGGCTGGCGCTGCGGGAGATGAAGGACTTCACGATCCCCTGTGGGAAAGCAGACCAGGAGGAGCCCCAGGAACACGTGCATGTGCAGTGGGTGGAGGATGACCGGAACTTCAACAAGGGGTGAGAGTGTACTACATGGTAACTTTTTAATATGACAGCAACTAATGCTTTGTATAGCCATTAATCTGAACAAAAATGATGCAATAGGCTTTTTGAATAATTTATCCTTTTTCTTGTCAAAAGTAGGTCTTCAAAGGAACCCTCTCTTTTCTCACTCTTCATTATTTGTTCCTCTGCAGGGTCATCAGCCCCATTGATGGGAAATCCATGGAGTCCATCACTAGTGTGAAGATATTCCATGGCTCCGAGTACAAAGCCAATGGAAAGATCATCCGGTGGACAGAGGTAGAGACTACATGCTTTGTAGCTGTTTTTGTGTTTGCATCTGTCGATCATATGCATGTTTTGTGTGTGTGTGTGGGTCCAGCAATTATGCTTGTGACCGTCTTGGCTTTCATGCTGTTTCCTTCAGGATGTTCATGTTGGACCTACTTCAAATTCACTTGGAGACAAGCCTTTCCTGTTTTGTGTGTAAGAAATACATACATGCACAAATAGACTAGAGACAGAGAGTGGGTCTGTGATCAAGCTCATCTCCTCCTCTTTCTTGTGTCCAGGTGTTTTTCCTCCAGAGCGATGACCAGCCGAACAGCCCGAGTGACCCTGCTGACCACAGCCGTCTGACTGAGAGTGTGGCTCGAGCGTTTTGTATGGCACTCTGCCCTCATCTTAAACTGCTCAAGGAGGACGGGCTGGCCAAGCTGGGACTGCGTGTGATGCTGGACTCTGACCAGGTTGGTTGCTATTAACAGAACTTGTATTTCCACTACAGTCCCAATATTTAGGTAAGGCTTAGAAAAGTCATAATTTTAAAATGTTTTTCAGTCATTTATTTTATTTATATACACACATACACACATTAAATATATAACATGATGACTCGGACCAGAATTTTTTTTTTTATATTGATATACAGAACTTGCTTACATGTGGATTTGTACTCTACAAAAATGTAGCTGTAAAGAATGTGAAAGGTGAGGTCTAACGCTTCTCCCTTTACTCTGCAGGTGGGGTACCAGGCTGGCAGCAATGGGCAGCCTTTGCTCCCTCAGTACATGAATGACCTGGACAGTGCCCTGGTGCCAGTGATCCATGGGGGGGCCTGCCAGCTGAGTGAGGGGCCTGTGGTGATGGAGCTCATCTTTTACATCCTTGAGAACATCTCCTAGAGGAGGGGAAAGGACCCCAATGACACTACTTCCTCCTGTTACATCGACTTTGCTCAATCATTTGCACTTGAATTGCCTAAAAGCTGTGCTGGAAAGCGTTCCTCTCGACTCCAGATATTCTATGCACCGTTTCAGACTTCTTTCAGGACCAGGGCAGCTGAGTGTCAGACAGACACAGGACAGTCTTCATCTAGGGGGACAGGGCCAGCCTTGCCAAGCTAACAGGCTACCATGTGAAAGTGGAACCCCTCAAAACAATTATATTCTGAAATTCTTGTCACTGTGATGCCCCTGGGCGCTGACTGTGGGGTGGATCCTGGTTTATTGTGGAGCCTTTGAGGATCTCATTATTGCTGCCCTATGTGGCCCCACATTTGATACCCACCAGAGGCTGGCTCTGTTAATACACATGGCACCCAGATTGGAGATGAGCAGAAGGTCATGTGAAAGAGTCGTCATCATTCATAACAAGGACTTTCCTCTTCCACAGAAATTGTGCTCAGAAATTAGGGATTAAGTAAAACGAGAAAAAAAAAAAATGTATACACAATTTTGGCTATTCCCATAGCCAATAACCTTTTGGCTTGTGTTATGACAGATGTTTAATTAAAAGTACACAGCTAGTTTTACCTTAATAATCGATTGAAGTTGAAATTATGGATGACTGCTATGGCTGGCAGTGCTTTTGTCTTTCACAAGTCAGATTTCTGTTCCGCTGTGTACAACGATGTGGGTACCAAACCCAAGGTATGACACTGGCCATGAGTTTAACATTTGTAGATGAGCAGCTCTAGCAGTATTTCCATTGTATGCTTTCACAAAATTCAGGGAAGACACTTAAGACTTTAAGACAAAATGATGAATCCCTGTTGTGAGTTTAAAGACTGTCTCAAAAAGAATGCACTCAAAATCCCAAAGCCTTATTTAACAACAGAAGGAAATAAGTGGTTGCAACTCCCATGGGTGAAACAAACTGGATTATCATAGATCTGCTGTTTCCACCCTCATGGGATATGGGATGCAGAAAAGCCCACTGATCTGGCTTTTGAGCAGGTCTTCTGAAGCTTAGACTGATTGCTGTCACATTTTGGTCCTGTTTTCAGGATTCATCACATGATCGAAAAGCTATAAATTATGTTCAAATTATTTACATAAATGTTTAAATTATTTGACGACGTTTCTGGTTGTAGCACTTAAGCTCTACAACTTGTGTCAGAAGCCTATAAAATAATACATAATTAAAAAAGGAAAAAATATCAAGAATTGTATGGATCCTGAGCCATTTTGAAATAAGTATTATAGTGACCTGGAGGGTAATTTGTTTTAAAAACCTAATGTTTATGATGTTTATGATGTGAAGAGGGTTAACAACAATTAATGTATTGTACCAGTGGATTGCTGTGCAAATGCAGACCCCCCCTGCCTTTTTTTGTGATATACATATACAGTATTCTCACACATTTATCTTGCTCATCTTTGCAGTTTAATTTTAAACATGGCTGTTTTTATATGTGTCGCCATGTCCTTGGTCATTAATCAACTGGTTAAGTTCCTAAACTATTTTCTGTCCGTACCTATTATCTATAGAAGTTCTGATGAAGTGGAACCAATGCATTCAAGAGATGACTATTGAATAACACTAAATAAACCAAATTGTTATACATGTAGCATTTTTAAAGCATCAGGGGATGGATGCTTTATGAAAAAATAAAACCGGGACCACACTACAGGGACAGCTATTAAAGATGATGTGGCCCCTGGAGAGAACCAGTTGAAAGGGAGTAAAATACTGTAGGGCCATTATGTCTTACTCTTTGTTCTTGATGTCAGTTTTAAAGAGTCTTTATTTAAGGGCAATTCATAACGCTGCTGCCCAGCAGTAGTCATATGAGGTTTCTTCACAACACCAAGCTGTTGCAATTAACTTCTGGGTAGCAGCATGTGCTTGCTTATCTGTGGTGAGAAATTGCAAGGACCCATTTTAGGGTGGATGGGATGGCTGAGTGCAAACCTTTTAGGAGAGGGCTTGAACATTTTGCACATGAATGCAGAGGGGCTAGCACACTACGGAGACGTGAGTAGCAGGTAGCACTTTGGTAAAAACTGACTTTTTTGTATCGTTTTTTTCCCCCCACTGAGCTCTGTCAGTCTTTGACATAGTAGCATAAAAGAGGCTACCACCTCATCCAAAACACTGGCATTTAAAAAGGGAAACTATGAGAACTGTTACATGTATTTAAAAGCCAAAAAAACATATAAACCTGTACATTTGTTTTTCTTTATTGTACACTACAACTCTGTCAATAAGATCAGTCTTCTTCATTGACAACTGTAGTACCTGTATAATAAAACTTATAGAAAAGTGAAGTGTTCAGTTTTCTTTTATTTAAACATATTTCAACCCAGATCTCTGTTAAAATCATGCCCGCCTGCTCCCCTGCAGTAGGGCACTGCAATGATTTTACTCTGAAACAGTAGGACTTCCCCCTTGGGATATTTCACTAATAAAGTATGCCTGCCTGAATCTTGGTTATACCATAATATTTAAAAACAGGTGATCTAACAGAAGAACCATCCTTTTTTTGTATTGTATTTTACAGCAAAAAAAAGTCACGTGCAAATGCAAGTCATTTTTTTCTTTTATTTTATCGTAATGTGTTAACTACAAGCAGTTACAAGAAAAGTGACAATTCCTTTCTTTACACGACTAGTTTGCATAGTGGATATATGTCGTAAATAAAGGCACAGCTAACGGCTTGATGGCTGTCGGGTGCACATTCTGTGTAAATAAGTGGATCTGACAGCCAAGCTCTACAGTGTATGTTGTGTACTAAAGGGGGACTGGCAGGGCTACAGATCTGTTCAAGTTGTTTCAGCCTCCCTGGCCACCAAATGCCTGTTAGGAAAGTGCTGTGCAAGCTTAAACTGAACCATTAACATCATGAGTCAATTGCTTTGTGACTTTATATTCATGCTAACGAATATATATTTAATCTGTGGCTATTAACACAAAAATCAATAGGTAAAAGGATGACTTTGTCCTCAGTCAATGCTACCAGCTGTGTAGTGTAATATGTCGGAGGAGCAGCAGTAACATAAATCTATGGTGCTGTTTCGAAGAGGGTCTTAAGAATATATTGTAAATCCTTTTCACTCCACTCCCCTATCTTTAGTCGAGGAGACCTGATTATTTCACCTGTACGTTTTTTGGAACCCATATCCAGTCCTGTAAACCTTTAGAAGCTCCTTATACAAATAAACACTGAATAGAAACACGTTCGCACAGTGACTGAGAAGTTTACAGTCCTTACAGGCATTTGGGAAACTACATTCAAGTGTCCTACCTCTAGAAAAATTCAATAGAATAAGCAAGGGCAGGGCATTCCCCTCCAGAGTGTAGTTAAGTTATACAGCCCATTCGACAGTAAACCAACACATCTATTACTATTATGATGACACCTGTCAATGTTAAACCAAAGTAGAAGAAAACTGAGACTAATCAAACCCATATGAATAACCACCACTTATAGTGAGCACTATATAATTATTTTTATTGTGTTGAAAGAATACTTTTATATTTAGGAGGTCACTGCAGTATAATCTGACTAATTTGCCCAATTTCTTTATGTTATTTTGTGTAACGTCACAAAAACTCAAATAACAAAAAAATTGAAAATGACAAGTGTCTTTAAATAGAAGGGGTCACCATGCTTAGGGAACATTACAGTAACTCAAAACCAAGGAATTTTAAAAATAGCAGGCTTTGATATTTAGGCATGGATACAGTGGGTGGTAATACCAAGGGCAAATCAGAAAAAGTGTTATTTTTAGCTAAATCAATACCTGAGCAAAGCACGTATCCATTAGGGGGGCATGACGTACAAAAGCAAGGAAAGGAGTGTGGCATGCCACTGGAACACTTAACTAAAGGGAACTCTGCTTTCTCATGTTGATGGATACTTTTTAACTCTTTTTAACTGATGGAACAGACACAGAAAAAGGAAGGAGGGTTAATAGTTTGGTGCATTTATAAAAAAAATTAAAAAAAAAATAAAAAAAGGGTTCTGCTCAAAGTAGAAAAATAACATAACTTACAGCTATATTTTTTACAGAAACTAAAACTGGTTATTTACTGTCGAATGAGCAATATAGTTATTGGAATCCAATAGGATAATCAATGTGTAACACAAAGACCTGGGAACTGCACTGGTTCTCCCTTTTGCTTCTAATCTAAGGAAGCCCGTATAAAGCAGGTGGTGCAACACCAGAAACCAACAATATACCTGTAGTTTCATCTTAAAACTTCAGTTTAAAACCTTTGGCAAAACAAGTAAAATAAAAAAAAATGTTGTAACTCTTTTTAAATCATCATTGCAGTGAAAATATGGAATCCCTATTAGAATGCAAAATATGTTCCATATGAGTTGATTTATAAATAACCTGCATATTTTCAGAGGACCTCTGAATGATCCAGATGTGCAAGTACAGTATAAATGTCACAAATGTGAAGCCTGTCTTTAAGCATTACACCTACATGTACAGTATATATACTGACAAAATAATAAATAACTGATATTTACATAAATAAATGAATGTAAATTACAGGGGTTCACATAATTATCATATTGGAAGTTTTAGAACCACATTAATGATCCTTAACACAACACATATATTCTGTACACTGTAAGTGCTCTTCCACTGAGATGAATTTAACATTAAACCAGTTCTAGTTTTTGAAAAACAAGACCCAAGAGAAAAATGTGCAGGCAACATGCCCTCAAAGGACTGACACCAGTTATTAACACCTCCTACTGTACCTGTCTACAGGTGTGCTGCTTCTCATGCACTCAGAAAGGGACTCCCCTCTGTACTTAGACAGAGGCAGCACACTGCTGACACAGGGAACAGGGTGCAGGGTGTCCTTTGTAATGTTCAAATTACCATCAACATTGTCAATGCAAACAGAGTCCTTCCAATCCTGTTTATAATCAGGTGCATAGATATAGTTTTCAGTACCTCTCCACCTTAAAAGAAAAAAAAAAAACACTTTATAAGTGATGAGACTTTTTACATTTCCTTACTAGCACTGACACAGTACTGTGCTTCAATTTGATACAATGGGATGGTTGCCACATACCTCATAGAGGTGTCTTTTAGAGTCCACAGCATTTACGATGCAACCTATAAACAGAAATATTTGTATTTCCTTCAATAATTTGTATGCATGCTGGAAAAGTGCATTATTAAGTGACTGGGTGAGAGCGCAGAAAGAAGACACTGTAATGTTGTAACGTTCATTACCAGTGTGCAGGACGCAGCTGGGCAGCTGAGCATGTAGGGTTTTAGTATTCATTAAGGTGCTCCCTTACCTTGGGCTGCTCCAGTACCAGCCAGCGCTCTGTAACCTGCTGTACATCTTGCCCGCTGAGGGGCTCCCGCAGCTGCACCCTGACCTCCAGACGCCCACCAGTTGGCTTCCTCCCATCAAATAGCTGTCAGGCAAGAGAGACAGACAGCTGATGATGAAGTCAAAATGACTTTGCAAGGACCTCTTGATAGCTTACTAGACTAAATCTAAAATCAGGGTAAAGTCTTGGTTACACTAAGTGTGATGTGAAGAAAAGCAGGATGCTGGCAGATCCAATTCAGTTTTGTTTAGACAGTGGTTTTGGTCAGTGTGCATTTCACAATTAAGGGTAGGGTATCTAAACTGATTTTGACATTACAATTACAGTATGCAAATAACTATTGATTACGTTTTGGATGGTAAATGCTTCCTGATCTATGGAAACAGATGTAACATATTACATTCTGCCATGTGGAATATTGGAACTAACCCCACCCCCCAGTGATCCAGTGCTAAGATGACAGTTCCTAGACTGACTATATCCTCTGATGCGTGTTAAAAGTAAACCAGGCTTTACCTCAACAATTTCTCTGACTTCACACTCAGTTTCCAGTTTCTCCAGTTTCAAATGCACAGTTCCAACTGGTTTATCACTCCTCAAGAAGCCCCTTTGAAACAGGAACAAGGGTTTTATTGTTATTTAGACTGGGGACCTTATACAGGTAAATGGGAACCAAGCAGTTACAGCAGCTAAACCCAATCCACAACCCAGACACTCTGAAACATGCAGCAACTTCAGATAACACTCTCCCAGCATTTATACAGCCTTTTCTTTATCAGCAGAGGTCACTGTAAGTGAAGTAATAAAACCAAAAAAATCCACAATAAAAGGCAAAGCTTGCACTGTATTCAAGAGCAATGTATGACTATAAGGCAAGCAAATAAACAAATAAATAAATAATTACATAATCTACCATAAGTAAGCAACTGAATTCAGAGTGTTGTAGGGATTAAATCAATTTGAAGAGTTTTCAAAAACATGCCTTACCCTTTGTGTAACACTTCCAACTTGATGCCTTTGGACTGAATCACTCTCCTGAAGCCCCTATGGTTTCTGTTAATGTTCAGCTTGAAACTCTGGTTATACTCTGAAGAAGAGATACTAGCAGGTCAGTCTCCAGGTTCACTCATTAAAGGTGATTTTATTATTATTATTAATAATAATAATAATAATAATAATAATAATAATACCTGGACAATTGGTGTTCTTAATTACTGATGTTTTATGTTTCTGTGCTTGTTCCTGAAAGCAAAAATAGCAAATTACTAGCAAAAGTCACAAAGAACAGAACCAATACAACAGTATTCACAATTTTTGTACTGAAAATACAAAAGTGGGTTTATTTTAGCATGATAAAAGGATAAGAGAATTTAATAACTAATTTTCTTTATTCAGTTTATATTTCTTGGACTATATCAAAAAATGTATTGCAAAATACAAAAAGCTTCACCAATTACAGCTTTTCTCCTAATGAAGTGCATGTATGCAGTGCCACAAATCTGCATTAAAACTACACATGTATCCATTAATATTTGAATATATTTGAATTCATTTTAATATATATTTTTACTCACCCCACTGGGATATGGGAATTCGAATTTCACAAATGCATCAAGATCATTTGTTGCTATACCTGTAAAAAAAATAACAACAATAACAAAAACATTATCGGTGCAGTTGTATATTGGAGAATACTTGACTTGATTTTATGTTTTTTTTAAAACAAAGAATTAAAACACAATCATAAAACATGTAAGATTTGCAGGGCAGTGGCTAACCTGATGTTTACCTTAAAAAAAAGAATTAACACATGACCCGAAATGTTAGTGTTGTCTATTTAAGAATAATTCAAACAAACACAATTACACCATGTAGCATACCTACCTATTTAACCTCAGTATGAGATTATGAGGACCCTCCATATATATATATATCTGTGTGTGTGTGTGTGTGTGTGTGTGTGTGTGTGTCTGTGCGTGCGTGTGTGTGTGCACGCACTGGTCCTCTTGCCTGCTCTTAGCAGCTACCTTGCACACATATATTCAAACAACAACCATCTCTTTGAACCCTTACCAGGAGGCGCTGGCAGATTGATTCCTTTCACAACAATCAGAAGCAACTCTGTGCTGCTGAGCTCTGGAAATATCCTGCAAGGGGGAAATGAAAATGGGAGACAATAAAAAGGCTCTCCTGTTGGGACACTGCAGAGCCTTTGATAAATCAGCTTATTAACTAATACTTGTTTAACCATCTACCAAAAAACACAAGGGACATCATGCATTTAACTCGCATGCTAATTATTTTGTGTAAACAAGATTTTGAAATCTATTTAATAACTTACAATTAAGCACTAGTAATATTACCACTGCCCCCCTATTCTGTTGGAATTTGCAGATATTTAAGACAATGCTACTGAGGTTGCTGATTCTTCCTGCTACTTCATGTTTTGATGTTCTAACTCATATCAATGGTCTAGTTGCAATCAGTCCATGGGATTTGCAGCATAGGCACCAGGATGCAGCAGTTTATTTATATTGCTGTATTTGAAATTCATGCATATGCTAAAGTAAAAAATGAAGAACCAAAAGATTTTCAGCACAGTAAAAGTTTCTGTGTTAATGCATTAATAAATCTGTTCATCCCACATCTGACAAATATATATAAAAAAAGCAGCAAACACTCTGTTGCATTCTCATACACTTGCTTATAACAAACTTTCAAGGGGGCGTTTTTACGTGCAGTACAGGTTACATAACATGGGAAATATATTCCATATATAAGATAATCACTGTACCATTGAGTCCCCTGGTCTCCTACCTGGAGGTTAACACTACCTACCGTACAATACTATAGGTCCTCTTCTCAAAATGGTGTTTTGGTGGATCAAGGCCCTGAGCCTGAGCTAGTTTTAAGATCTCAAGGTTCTTTTTACAGTCTTCTGACATTTTCTCAAATCTGAAAAAGAAAGTTGCATAAAGAAATATGGATAAACAATGGTGTGACAGGACAGCCTTGGTTAACACAATGGGAAATCGCAGGAAAATGAGGACAAGAAAAGTCAGGTCACATAAGTGATCACCAAGCCAAAAAAACACAGCCTGTACTTTGCTTTAGCAAACAGAACAGATTTTGACATGACTAGCTAACCAGCTCTGTGCTTCTACTTCCCTGTTCAATCAGGCCTAAAATCCAATTTAAATGTTTGATTTTTGATGACAAATCTAAAGGGAAAGTATTTGTACACTTACTTTGTGGTTTCTGTTATATTTCCGAGTTGTGTAAATTGCTTAGAGTAAGAAACACATTTCTGAAAAGAAAGAAAATATCTGTAAGGCCACAGCAGCAATCTTAATGAAAAAGTATAAACTTTTGATACTGTACATAATTGAATTTTTCATTATTATTATTATTATTATTTTTACATCACATTCATGTCAGTATTCACCTCACATTGCTCTTTCAGTATCTTAGCAAGCTGCATGTAAACGTCTTCTGCTTTCTGAGAGATCTGCACATCACCGTGATGCATCAAAATAAAATCATCCTCTTCATCACCCGGAGGGGACGGCACCTGAACAGAATACAATTTAAAAAATCATGGTTCTCTAGAGAGTAAATATAGAAATCTCATGAAATACAATACAACATATTTTGTATAATAGCCATACAGAACATCTAATTTCCAATATACAGTGCAATAGCATTACCATACCATAATAATAATAATAATAATAATAGCATATAAATCAATATCCCATGTACAATGGATGGAGCAGAGGATCGCTGCCATTTGGAGACTCTATCCAGACTGGCTGGTGACAAGAGGAAGGAGGAAGACAGGAGAGACATGTGTTATGAGGACTTAATATGGTCCGCTGTGTTTATTCTCAGTCCACCACACACAGGTTTACAGGGATCCCTAATTGATTTTAAATGGTCTTGCTCAATTCCTTGGATATTCCCTAGCTGAAGGTACCTTGGATATATCGACAGCCTTCCCGTTCTTGGCAGCCTCTATCATCGGCTCAAATCCTTTGGCGGTGCGCAGAAAGCTCTTGGCCTGTTCCAGGTCATTCTTCTGCTTTGCTTGGATAGCTGCCTTCATGTACTTCTTCCTGCGGCCCTCTAGGAACTCAAGCTGCTGCTGAGCTGTGAAATGGTGAAATCTGGCAATCAGATTGGGGTCTCCTGACTGACAGACTGAAACATGAATAGTTCAAGTTTGTCATAAACACAGTCCATCCTAGTATATGTTATGAAATGTAATCTGAAGAGGTTCTCGATTACCAAGATGATATTTTACGCAGAAACATCTTCATAGTAATGCAAACAGTGAACATTTTTTTCTAATCTCTGCTAAAAGGCTGTTTGTGCTCCTATACATATTTCAGCCCTGCACTTCCGAAAGAAGTTGCAGGAAAATCAGTGATTGGTTACGGAGCATGAAGTAACAAAAGTCATACAAAAAAGACACCACATGCTGCTTCCATTATCTTCCCATTACCTGCCTGAGAAAGACCCTCTCCATGGGACTGTCTCTCAGGTGGAGGGGAGGGGGGTGGTCTCCTGGGCTGTCCCAGGGAGAGGCTGCCCTGCCCCTGCACTGTTGGCGGCACAGCCAGCATAGGCTTCTTTGGTTTCTGCGGTGTGGCCAGGGGCTGCTTGAAGAAAAAGGAAGAGCTTCAGTCTAACAGCGGAGGGGGGAAGAAATGCAACAGGCAATGAATAATTCATTTAACAATGCTCTACAATTGTATTTAATTAGGTGCTTAGCTAAGCCACCAATGCTGAAATCTCTTCCAAATGTATCTTTGACTTGTGAATTACATTTACCCAACATATTTTAACTTACCCTATAATTCATGAATTTCTATTGTTATGTAGAAAGAAAAAAGTATGTGTATTAAATACACTGGTTATCTGTGATGGTATGACAGGCCAGACACCCCATCTGAATATTTTTGCATTGATTTGTTTACAGCTGTTTTTATATACTGTGCTTCATTTCTGCATACACACAGAGAACTTGAAGAATTTGTTTTGTATTGAGTTCAGTCAAGTTTTGAAAGGCACAATACACACAACCTCATCCTCCTCGTCTTCCTCATCTGCCTGCTTCCCCTCATCGCTGGCCAGTTTGGAAGCAGCCTCCAGCACAGCAGCGATCCCCTGCTCCGCTCCAGCACCCTCCATCCCGGGGATCGGAGGGAACCCTGTAGAGGGAGAGACACCACGGTTTCAGTTGCATTGCCTCATCTGTTCTGAGCAGCATGGTTCTATACGGCAATACAATGCACTGTAATGAACAGTTCATCCTGCAATGGGATGGGGGGTGGAAGAGTAGGTAGTGGAAGATGGAATAGGAAAGGTGGGGTGTAGAAGAGAATTGGGAGGCTAGTAAGGTCCCAGTGCAGTTAAGATAAAACAAGAGGAATGGGATGGGTCACCTGGTGGGACTGGCAGCTCAGCGAAGTTGATGGTTCTGCCCGCTTTGTGCGCTCGGATTGCATCCTGGTATTGCTGCATTAGGAGAGGGAGGGGAGTAGGATTTGCTTAGTTTCAAATTATACTAAAGCCTAAATTAATCCCACTAAAACTAATTGAACAGTTCCAGTATTTTAAATTATATAAGGGCATACCCAAGACTGAGACCAGTTAACTGGTCTGCTGTGTTGAAGTTATTTTTCATAGACTGCACAAGTTTGCCCCCCCCCCCCCCCCGGGTCTCCCTTCTCTTATCCCCACTCCCCCTCACGCACCTTGGCTATCCTGTCATGCATCCTGGCCTTGCGCTCCTCTCCACTGGTTTTGGCCTGAGCTGATGCCTCTTTGTACTTCTCCATCCTCTGCTGTAAAGCCTCCAGCACATCTTTAGGTTGAGAAGGAGCAGCTGGGAACAGAGAGGAAAACACATGAGGTAACAATTCTGTAAGATGCGTCCTCTGTAAAGAAACTTCCAGCCCAGAAATGGTATGAGTGCTCCCTTCTTACTCACCTGCTGCTGGGGAAACTGCCATGGGCGCTGTTGCTTGTACAGGTTGAGTCTCCTCTGTAGCACCACCTGTTGCATGGGAGGGGGATGTTGCAGCCTTTCTTATTTCAACATCTAGGGAATTTGGAGGGATTCATTATAATCCCAAAAAAGAATCAAATAATAGTTAAACCATTACATTTTTTCTATTATCCACTTTAAATTTGGACAGTTGCAGATTTCATTTTTTTATTTTTAGACCAGCAACAGTATATTTTTTTCCTGGACTAATATATGCTATCTTACCTCCTGGAGGTGGTGGCATGTTACTCAGATCGATAGGCTGCCCACCTTCCAAGGCTTCTATCACTGCATCAAATTTCTGCTCCAAATACAGAAAGAGAAATAGGTAATCTGGTGCATATTTATTTATACTGCAAGTACATCACATCAGCAAGTTCATGAATATTAATACAAAATCAGAATCCCAATCCTTAACATTATCAACTCCCAAATCCACACTCCATTAAAATCAATAAATATGTATTTTGGCTTCCCTCCCTAAACCCAAAGCTTTCCATGCTTTACCAAGGTGGTATTGTATCATCAAGCAAGTGGTTACCATCTCTTACCAACTAGTAACCCCAAGAAAGTTTTTCAATGCAATTATTAAATAATGTAACAGGACCACCTTGAAGAAGCAGCCACAAGTGTCCAGTCCTTTGGGCTTCTCCATACAGGGTGTTTCAAGATTTCTGTCCCACAGGGATTTTATGTTTTTGTCTTGTTGCAGGTGAAAATCTAACGTACAGTAACTATGATGGCACAGTACACACCACAATTTGCCAGGACGTTTGAAACACCCTGTATATCGTTTGTATTAAAAGCCGCACACTACTTACCTTGCCAATTTTCATGTACTCCTTGGCTCTGTCCAAGTCACCTTGTTGTTTGGCTTTCAGAGCTGCTATTTTATATTCTTTCTGTCTCCCTAGCAGCAGTACCTTGGTAGCTTCATGGTCTGTAGCTATACATTAAACAAACAAACAAAAAAAAAAGTATGTTGTTAAAAAACACGTGTGTGTGTGTTTCACTTTGCATACCCAGTGGAGGTAGCATGCGTTTTTGAATATCTGTGTATAAAAGGTTTTAGTGTTCATGCATCAGCTGTGTGTATTTGTGTGTTTTTAAGCAAGTCTTTACCTTACTTAATTTAGTTGCCTCAAACCAGGCCCCTACTTATGCAAGCATGACTTTTGCATGGAGTTGTGTGCAAAACATCACAACGACATTTAGGTGTGGTCGTGGGAATGCAGAACTTGGTACAGAGAAAGGCTCTTTCACCTGCTATTGAATCTATTCCTTTGTCTGCTTCACTGACTTCGTGCTCTGGGGCTGGGAGTGCTGTCTCTACTGGGGTCTCTGGGGCAGTTGCAGGTTCAGGTTCCTCAGTCTCCTCTGCTTTTCTCTCTATCACAGCTAGGCCCTCTGATTCTGAAATAGGTTCCTTGACCCCCACTGGCAATCCCTCGGAATAAGCCTCACTCTCAGAATCTTGGACTACAGCCGGAGCAGCAATTTTTCCAGTGGTCACTGGGGGTGGGATTTCAGCCTCGTTGATTTTTTTGCCTTTCCTAATAGATGTCAGCATTGTCTCTAAGGTCTGTGCAAAAAAAAAAAAAAAAAAAGTAACACAGGGTGACACTAAAGTTGTTTACTGAACCCCCATATATTGATTCCTGACTACATATAAACGTGTTTTAAAGATATTCAGCTCAAATAACAAAGATGGGCCTTGCATCCATGTTGAGTGCCTCCCTTTCATTTATTTAACAAAACTCTATTTAAATCAATTTTTATGAATAGAGCCTGTTGAGTCAATGGTTAGGAGACAATTTCATGTACTACCTGGATCTTTAACATATTAAACTGTTGGTCAACATTAGTTTCACAATCCTTTACATTCACATACATGATGGTGAAGGATAAAATGAAAAGTAAAGGGAACTTACCTTCAGGCCCCTGTCGTATCTCCGTGCTTTGGATGTCTCCCCACTTGCCTTGGCGTTGATGATAGCAGTCTTGTACATTCCTATTCTTTCCTCTAGGGTGCGCTGTACATCACTAGGGGCAGCTGTAACCTCAGGCACCTGGACAAAGATACAAAAAAGAAAACTGTTTAAAACTTCACTCTACAGGACAGTTTTACATAATCTGAAACAGTCAGAAAAGCCATGGTAAAGCACAAACCTGCATGTATGAAAACGTTATATTTATATGCACAATGAAAGTAGAATTCTCAATCTCGGCTTTCTGTTCACTGCTCTGTTCAGATGAAAATGTACTGGCCGGCAAAGCAGAGGCAGAAAATAAAGAGAGAAAAAGGCAAGTCTATAGGCCAGTTCTGAAGAAAAAAACAAGGGAGTCATTCATGCCCAATCCCCTATGTAACTGTAATCTGTGACTTACTGGAAACACCAGCGGTTTTTTTCTATTACTTACATTTTCCATGCAATTTACTGTTGGGTGCTAAAAAAAACCTTTGAGTCCCCACCCTCAATACAGAAGTGTAGGTACAGTTCATATAAACCATACTGTACTTGTTACTTGGAAGTACAGGACTTGTATACAAAGGTGTCGTCTGTCTTTTATTCCCCAGTACCATAGGCACAGTTACATGGGTTTTTTAATTTACATTTTTGGAGTTAATAGCTCTCTGTTTTTTGTTACTTTTTCAATAAATGTATTGGCTCCATCGTGCTTGTGCCAAGTCATCATAATGTTTTAACATTAGTATTTTCATCTAATCATAGGGAAACCTTTTAGGGCATACATCGCCTCCACATTTAGCAGCAAAGCAGTTACAAAAACAAAAAGCTCTGAAGCAAGCAAAGAGCAAACAAACACATCACTAATTTCAGTGCAAGCAATATATGATAAACCACCCACTTTGCAGCTCTACAGAATCTACCTGTGGTTCTGAGTCTGTTTGTGATGGAGTTGTTTTGGGTGCAGGGGGTGTTTCCACGGCAACAGACAATTCTGTGGGTTCCATCTCAACATTTTCTGCTTCCTCCGCCTCTCCAACCACATCCTGTAACTCTGCCTAGAAAGGGGCAAAAGGCATGGTATGGTTTCACAGTAATGAGGTTTTGTGATGTTTTTCTTCAGAAAAAAACAAAACTTAGATAACTAGAAAAGGCATCAGAAATGGACAGGGCCCATATGTAAAGGGCTTAAAAGTCTTGATACTGTACACATGTGGGTTTTGACTGAGTTAATTGATTGAACAAAGGGGTCATAAAAACAATTGATTGAACTAGAAACACATGACCCTACTCTTTGACAACAAGTTAAACACCAAACAGGATGACAATTAGATGTGCATTAATTAAGTGCATTAATTAAGTGCATTAATTCAAACCATATGGCTACTAAAAAATGAATGAATGAATGAATGAATGAATGAATGAATTAATTAATTAATTAATAAATAAATATAACCCACCAGCAAGTCCTCATCGTTTTCCAAATCTTCATCATCATCTTCATCGTCGCTGTCTCTCATGCAGTTCTCAGCCATTTTCTCAATGTCCTCCATTGGCAAGGGGGCTAAAGCACATGTCACACTTAATTCAAAAGATGACCAATCAGTATAAAGACCCATTGAACAGAACACATGGTGCAGGGTGGACATTATAACAAACACTTGGACAAGCGGACAATCACAGACCAGCACTTTGTTAAATTACTAGGGACAGAGGGACAGACAGACCTATAAATTGGGAGACAGAAAAGCATTATGGAGGCAATCTGTTTCTTATGGGAAGAGAGACAAATACTAGTTAGACTATTTTAAATACAATTTGCCTGAGAAATGAGGAGCATGGTAAATGGATACAGCTAATTGCTGATATATATTACACAGACGTCGTATGTTTTACGCATGTTTAGTTTCCATACTTACTCTTTCCTTTCGGTTTGGGCTTCCCACGTTCTCCTGATCTCTTCCCCATAATGGCAGCAAATTCGGCCTCCAAATCTCCATCATCTACGCCACCATCCAGATCCATCACCATGTCGTCTGGGTTGAAATCCATGAACAGTCCCATCTGGCAGCCAAAAGGAAAAAAGACAAATACTTTGAAAATGTAATAACAGTGGATAACGTTAGAAAAACATTATCTTAAATTATTGAATTCAACAATGACATTCACAAGTACTGCAGATGCTGCTTATTTATCATATATTGCTGTAATAAAAAAATATCAAGCAAGGCTTCATTCACGACTGTTTGTTTATCCAGTGGTTGTGGTTGATTTACCTGTTTGGCTGCAGCGGCACCATGGCCTTTGGACAGCGGCTGTTTCTTGTTTTTCCTACGAAGCATATCGACTCAACAGGCGGCTAAGCTCTGAGGGAAAACCCCGTGAGATGGAAGGATATGAAAAACAGAAAATAACCAACACCAGCTTTTTCATTATCAAGGACAGGGGAGTTAAAAAATATAATCAGATACAGTAGATAAAGAAAAAAACAACAACAACAACGTAGGGATTACGAAACAAATATCATACTGGCCTAGTTACATAGTGACCCACTGTATGAGCATTCTGTTTGTTTTACAAAATAAATTCAATTGAAAAGTAAATATAAAAGCAGTTTGTCAACAGTTAACAAATGAGTCTTCCAAAGACTGGTATATCAGAGTGCGGTTATTTGGAAAACACACCGCCAATAAATAGAAAATACACCACATTGAAAAAAACTGTTACATCAGATTGTTTTCTGAAAATAATGTTCAATCTGTGTAAACAAAATTCAACTGTGAAGTTCGGGCGACCTGGATTTCGAGAAAAGCAGGCGATAACAAGCGAGCAAAATTATTATTTGAAAAACAAGCCAAAAAGTACTGAGATATTACCTTGAAAACGAATCAGCTATGATTATTTTGTTCTTGGACATACGAATTTTTTTGTATGTTTTAAAGCTGTGTTTTCCAAACGAAAGTATACAGTTTACACTACTTGAACCTATGTTCTTCTTCCGCAAATTCCGACATTGCAGCGAAACGCTTGTTGTAAACACAGCCCAAAGCAGCAGCATGTGACTCGGGTAATCACACTGTGCAGCACAGATCAGTGACACGATGCACAGATAAAAAAATTTGCATCACCTAGAATTTTAGGATTGAGACTTTTTTTTTTTTTTAAATACATGAACATAATTTTGATATTTTATTTAACATCATGTAATCAAAGAAGCTACAAAATGACATCGCAAAAGTCTCCGGAAGCCATAATGCTAGGACAGTATTTCTTGTTAGATTTTGAAATGTCACATTTTTCAAATGTTGTCAGTGTTTCGTTAAATATATGGAAAACTACAAAGCGGTATGTAATTTAATATGTTAACGTAACATTATTCAGCAGGTTCCGTTCGACTTTATGAAGCGAAATGAGCAAAAATCATTTTACAGTCGTCCCCACTAGTCGTCAATGATGTTGGGTCTCTAAATTAGAACATCTATTGTGTAATTTAGAAAACTTGCATTGATCATAAGAGTATTTTCATTTCAATATGATGATATGGTCTATGTATTTTTCACAGAGCCATACACAAATTAAACACAATTTCATTTTGAAAGTGAAATATAATATTTCAGATTTTTTATAAACAGAATGTGAATAACCAAATAAAAAAAATAGAAAAAGTGAAAACAGGAAAAATACAGACAGTTGGACAAACATAAACATATTGATCTCAATATTCTGATACTATTTATAACCTGTAGTAAAGAATACCATTAATAGCAAGTTTCCTCTCAGCTGGAAGCGGTTCTCTAGGTGTATGTACAAACGCATGCACATATACAGCTGGGACAGCCAAACTCCATTTACATTACGATACAACACTCAACAACTTGTGTAAGGTCCTTTAATCACTATTTTAAAAGCAGCCCTCTCTAGCTAGTGCGCCCTCTTCCAGATTTGTGTTCGGCGTGTGTCCCAAAATCCATTTGAATATCCAGAACACGTTATACAGTAGTCTGAAATAATCTAAATTTGGTTCACACCCCCCACTGGCTGTAAATCCAATCAGTAGGGGCTGTTTGACGCTGCTGCCATGGTAACCACAAAACGAATATTTGAACTGCCCAATCAGAGAGTAGACGCCCGGGCCATTTAAACCTGCTGACATCACAGAACCGTTGCAGTCACGGATTGAAACAAGCAGATGAAAACGGAAGATAGGAGCACGCGTAATTGAGTAACAGATCACTAAAGTTATTTTAAAATATGTCGGTGTGAAAGTGCAGCTTTCTTCTTTTATATTCGTCGAATACATAGTATTTTGGAGCATAAATTGACGTCTTGTTCTGTGGTGAGTTTTTTTTTTTTTTTTTTTGTTCTTGATGTTTTAGGTTTGTTTTTGGTCTTATTTTATATTGTGTCTTTAGACATGCAAATTAATCCACGATATTTAAATTTATCAGACATGCATATCGTACCTTTTTAAAATGCACGATGTTTACTTTTTTTTTTTTTTTTTTTTCTGTAGGACGAACTTGCTTTTGTTTTTTGTGCCGGAAGTGCTGACCAACTCTAGGTAAAATGTCTCAGTTTGTGTTTGAGAATGACCTGCAAAGTGTTCTTAAACTGGACATGCCTATAACAAATGCGCCAATGCCAAGGTGGCAGCGCAAGGCTAGTTCTTCGTCAGGATCCGGCTCAACCTCTGCTAACACCAGTAGCCTTACGCCAGTGAAGGCTGGAAACAAATCACTAAGCACATCCAAGACCCCTGGGAAAACGCCAGGTACATTTCACTTCATTCTTTTACACCTTTATAATGATGAATTGTACCCCATGTAGCTTGAATATACACATTGTAATTAAAAATTTGTAACAGCAGAAATTAGTTAACAAAGGCTTATTTTGTATTACTTTGTGGGCAGGTGTATTCCAGTGACTCAAAGTAACATGCACAAGCTGGTTTTAAGCTGTACTTGACGATATAACTCCTTTTGAGTGTCTAGGGCATTTTACAGTAAGCTAGTGTTTACTTGGAATTAATTTCTGTTTCTATTCAGGCAAAAACACCAAGGTGCAGAATACCCCTTCAAAAGCAGGGGGTGACCGATATATTCCCAGCAGAAACAAGCAGCAGTTGGAGGTGGCTAGCTTCCTGCTAAGTAAAGAGAATGAGCCATGTAACACTACACCCACAGAAAAGGTGGGTCAGCCCTTTTTTTTTGCTAAGGATTTGGTTTGAGATCACCATAAAGATGCATCTGGTTTTCCTGTACTTGAAAAACCTATTGGTGATCACCTCTGCCATCTATTGGTAATTTACTTGTGGGGGGTGGGTGGGTGACTGCTTTTAGGAATACACTTTAAAACCCAGTGTGTTTTTATATTGATGTATGTCATTACTAGTGAATGGAACTGTCAACTGCATATTTCCTGTCTCCTATCCCAAGGACCACCGGAAAGCATGGTCTATGAACCTCAATGGCTATGATATCGATGAGGCAAAGATTCTGCACTTGGGTGGCAAGCCCATGAATGCACCTGAAGGTACGGGATGATTTTTTTTTATATTAGATTTAACACCATTTAAAATGACTTGTTTACTGGCATGGCTATTGTACAATTAAAAAAACTCTACACTTGCTGTATCTGATACTGTAAGACTAATGCATACCTTTTAATCCTAAAGGTGATTCATTGGAATGCATTTCTCTGACGTTTGGTCTCGCTTGCAGCTCATTCAATACTCTAACTATAACTAGAAAGCAAACTCCTGTTTGTGCCTCTTTGCACAGACTCTCTGTGCAGTTCAGAATCGTGTAATATTTTGCTTTTGACTTGATCCCTGAAGTGGTTTGGCAGTTGCTTGCAGTAATTATTGACCCTGTATACTCTTAACTGCACTCTCGGATTACAGGGTTGCTGTTAATTCCTAGGGTGAATAAAAATAGCACTGGAGGAAAGGCCTTTTTGTTTAGTTTCCTAAACTATGGAATGCTCTGACTTGTCAGGGAAGCTGGTACTCCTACTGTTCTATAGTCTATAATAACTTTGTCTGTCTTGTTGTTTACTATTTTACAATCAACTTTTTTTTTCCCCCAAATTAGGGTGGGGTTTATTTTTTTTTTATAAATTCTGTGTTGGACTAAGTTTAATTTGTTAATTTTGGAAGACATGCTTTGTGATCTATACAAATTTGTGATTCTTTCTTGTACAGTACTTTTTTGTATAGTGTGCTATATACATTTTGATAACCTTGACTTGCTATTTCATTTAAATGTGTGCAGGCTACCAGAATAATCTCAAAGTTCTCTACAGTCAGAAGACCACACCTGCTTCAACCAAAAAGACCACTCGATACATGTCCTCTGTACCAGACAAAATCCTGGATGCTCCTGAAATAAGAAATGACTTCTGTAAGTTCTCCAGATTGCTTGATGCATGATGGTTGGTTTTGTTTTGGGTTTTTTTCCCCCCATTCTGCTTCAGGTAGAAGCCAGACAGTTGTGTGGGTTTGTTGCTTTGCTAATGTGGAGAACATGTCTTCTACAGATCTGAACCTTATTGACTGGAGCAGTCAAAATCATGTGGCTGTAGCTCTACACAACAATGTGTACCTGTGGAATGCTGCTACTGGTGACATTGTCTTGCTGATGCAGGTGGAAAGTGAAGAACACATCTCCTCTGTCTCTTGGATTAAAGAAGGGAACTTTCTGGCAGTGGGTGTAAGCGATGCAAAAGTACAGGTAAGCTTCTTAATCCTTTTTGATAGGCAGTGGCAGGATGGGGCTGGAGCAGCCTACAGTATTACCTAGACATGTATACTTGCATGATTTGGGTATTCAGAGTAACTGATTTGCAAT
Organism: Acipenser ruthenus; assembly: GCF_902713425.1. Taxonomy (NCBI): domain Eukaryota; kingdom Metazoa; phylum Chordata; class Actinopteri; order Acipenseriformes; family Acipenseridae; genus Acipenser; species Acipenser ruthenus. The sequence continues at coordinate 6,443,276 of NC_081198.1, read as the reverse complement.
TCAGATCCTGAAGACTAGGGTAGATCCAATATTGCAGCTTTTTTATTTCTTCCTAGCTCTGGGATGTTGAATCGCAGAAACGTCTGCGTAATATGGCAAGCCACACATCACGAGTGGCTTCCCTAAGCTGGAATAACCATGTCCTATCGAGGTATGAACCTGTTCTAGCTTAAGCAGTTTACTTTTAGTTGAGATGTGAAATGCCCTTTCTTTTAAACTTGGTGTTTTTATTCATCTCCAGTGGTGCAAGATCTGGGCACATTCATCACCATGATGTCAGGGTGGCTGAACACCATATAGCTACTCTTTCTGGGCACTCGCAGGAGGTGTGTGGTCTCAAGTGGTCCCCTGATGGAAAGTACCTGGCCAGCGGTGCCAATGACAACCTGGTCTATGTGTGGCCAAATGTCCAAGAAAGCAGAGATTCCACTCCAGTACACTGCTTTACGCAGCACCAGGGGGCAGTTAAGGTAAGGGACTCGGGAATATCTATGAAATTGTAACTAACCTACTAAAACTGGTATCTTACCCTGACTATTTATTTTAATTCAGGCTTTAGCCTGGTGCCCCTGGCAGACTAACATACTTGCTAGTGGAGGTGGAACCAGCGATAGACACATTCGTATCTGGAACGTGTCATCCGGCTCTTGTTTAAGTTCGCTAGATACAGAATCGCAGGTAAGAATCTACTTTCAATAAGCTTCTCTTGTTCCCTCCCACTACCTCGTTTGTTTGTTTGTTTGTTTTTTAGTTCAAGTCTTATTTAACCTTGCAGGTCTGTTCATTGGTCTTTGCACCAAACTACAAGGAACTTGTCTCTGGACATGGTTATGCACAGAACCAGCTAGTCCTCTGGAAATACCCCTCAATGGTTAAAGTTGCAGAACTAAGAGGTAACTTTCTTTTGACACTTTTTTGATCACTTATGAATTTTCTAGAACCATGAGATTTGTTGCTAACCGGGACCTACTGTTCAGATGAGGTATGCATAGTATAACTTTTTTTTTTTGTTTCCTTTTATAAATAGGACACCAGGGCAGAGTTCTAAATCTGGCACTGAGTCCCGATGGCTCAACAATCGTATCGGCAGCAGCTGATGAAACTCTACGTTTCTGGAAATGTTGTGCATTGGATCCTGCCAAGAAGGAAAAGACAGCCACTAAATCCACCAGCATCATTCACCAGGGCATCCGATGACGTGTCAGCTGCCTGTTTTTGTTTTGCAGAAATCATGTGAACTATTGACTTTTTTTGCAGTTGCATATACAGATTTATCAATGTTAAATTGTCATTTCTGTTTTTTTAAAATAAAGTTTAATTTTGTGTTATTTTGGTTCTATACTTGCTAGTTGTCTTAGAATTATTTAAGTAAGTGTTCAGTATCTGTTAATCCTATACTAATCAACATTAATTGGTCAACTGATTGTGCAAACCATAGTCTTGGAAAGAGGCTGTGTACTTCAAATGTAATTGTCATTATAAATTGCAGGCTGTATCTAATCTATTCATTAACTTGTTTATAAACTCTGGCATATTATTGAAACCCACTGTAATTTTGTTGCAGATAAATGTTCTTACCATTAGGTGTCAACATTGCCCAAGTTCTGACCTATTCTAATATAGTGCTATAAATTTATTTAAGCAGAAATGGCCTGGTACATATACAAAAACAATACTGTCTAAAACCAGAAAGTACACAATGTGGCTCCCATTTGCCTCTATACTATTCTACTAGCACTTTCATTCTCATTTTGTAAGACTGAACACAAATAACTGTGTTCTAACTAACTCCCAGACTATAGCATTATAAAGTGGAAAACCTGTATTACAGCACACGAAGCATGTCAATGTATACTTTATATCCATTAGTATCAAAATATTCTTGGGCAATAAGACACATTAGGCTCACAAGAGAAAACACTGGAATCAAACCCTACATCTACAGCAACAGGTGTACTTGGAAGTGTGTATGTGTGTCTCTTCAGTGTCCAAAATTCCAAGATTTTAAAGTGCCAACTGATAGTGGGTTGTTGACTTTAAATTGAGTATTGTTTTCCAAGCCGTAACAAAATGTTAGCTGTTATGCCTTTGCTCACAGCAATACTGGCCTTTCTGTTCCTTCAAGTATTTGGTATGAAAGTTGTGGGGCTGTACAGCCCACTCAGCATTGTATATTATCAAACAGACAGCTAGAGAGTGCAGGCTTTCCCAAGATCAGCATGCCATTCCCTGGCCAGCAAACTCAGCAGCTCTTGACTCTCCGGGCTGCATTGCTCTGTTAGATTAACAAAAGCCTTTGAGAGTCTGCTCCAGTTGGAAAACAGATTTCTGCCTTTGTCAGGAAGCCTTAGACTATCCACAAATGGGGTTAATAGAAGCACCTGACTATGTCAAACTTACTTTTTTTACATGTTATTATTATTATTATTTGTTTATTTAGCAGACGCCTTTATCCAAGGCGACTTACAGAGACTAGGGTGTGTGAACTATGCATCCGCTGCAGAGTCACTTACAATTACGTCTCACCCGAAAGACGGAGCACAAGGAGGTCAAGTGACTTGCTCAGAGTCACACAATGAGTCAGTGGCTGAGGTGGGATTTGAACCGGGGACCTCCTGGTTACAAGCCCTTTTCTTTAACCACTGGACCACACAGCCTCATGTGCATTTATTTATTAGGAAACCTGAGGTTGCTGTAAGGTATAGTGATCAAACATGTTTTTGTTCAAAATAAAGTTCTTTTAGGGACAATTGTTTTCTAAGTTAATTGTTTGCTTTGTACTCTGTTTCCAACTTCAGTCTAAACAATAAGAGATATCCCTTGTATTTAATGATTTCATTCCTTTTAACTGATTGTTCTTTTGTAAACTAGGCCCCAGGAGGTAGTGTGGAATATCTGCTTACCAATAATATATTTTACTTCCATGTGTGGTCCAGTGGTTAAAGAAAAGGGCTTGTAACTAGGAGGTCCCCGGTTCAAATCCCAGCTCACTCACTGTGTGACCTTGAGCACGTCACTTAACCTCCTTGTGCTGTCTTTTGGGTGAAATGCAGCTGATGCATAGTTCACACACACTAGTCTGTAAGTCGCCTTGGATAAAGGCATCTGCTAACTAAACAAATAATTTTTTTTTTATTTCTTAGCAGACACCCTTATCCAGGGCAACTTACAATTGTTACAAGATATCACATTATTTTTTACATACAATTTCCCATTTATACAGTTGGGTTTTTACTGGAGCAATCTAGGTAAAGTACCTTGCTCAAGGGTACAGCAGTGTCCCCCACCTGAGATTGAACCCACAACCCTCAGGTCAGGAGGGTTGTTTATATATTGGACAATAATGTAGTCCTCATGATGGTGTAGATTCATAATACATGTTGAAGATTTACATTTTTCTTTTTAAGATGTGTTTATAAACCCAAAGGTAATGATGCAATCAATGTCCTTCCTGCCTTGGAAACATAGGGCAGTATGATTGGGGTCTTATAAGTACCTTCAAATTTCATTCTGAGTTGTTTTGTAACCATTTCTTTACTTTTTCATGGTGTTTGTAATCATTCCAGTACCATCTAGTGATATTGTACGTTTCCTTTATTTTTGCTGACAATTCTTGAAATGTATTTGTTTAAGTCGCCCTGGCTAAGGGCGTCTGCTAAAAAATAAACAATAATAATTCACTGACGTGCACCTCATTGTGCTGGTGCTTACTAATAAAGAGACACTTGGGCTGATCACATCATTGAAAGTTTTCAATTTAATCACCCTGTTTATGTGTGTGGCAGGCAACCCTAACGGAAGAGCAAGTTCCCAAACTCATAACCAAAGCACCTTAAAAAGGACTGAAAAAAAGAAAGAAATAAAAGCACAGTATTTCAGTGATTGCAATATACAGTGCCTTGCAAAATTATTCCTACCCCTGACCAATTCTCTCATATTACTGAATTACAAATGGTACATTGAAATTTCGTTCTGTTTGAGATTTTATTTTAAAACACTGAAACTAAAAATTGTAAGATGACATTGGTTTTATGTTGGGAAATATTTTTAAGAAAAATAAAAAACTGAAATATCTTGCTTGCATAAGTATTCAACCCCTGTGCTGTGGAAGCTCCCAGTTTACACCGATGAAAGAAATTGCCCTAACGAGGACACAATTACCTTACCATTGGCCTCCACCATTGGTCAGGCTGTGAATCTGAAGGAAAATGAAGACCAAAGAGCATTCTACAGAAGTTAGAGATAAAGTAATACAAATGCATAGATTAGGGAAAGGGTACAAAATAATATCCAAGTGTTTGGATATCCCAGTGAGCACAGTTGGATCAATAATCAGGAAGTGGAAGCTGCATCACACCACACAGGCACTGCCAAGAAAAGACCGTCCCTCAAAACTCAGCGCTCAAACAAGAAGGAGACTTGTGAGAGAAGCCACAGAGAGGCCAACAATCACTTTGAAGGAGCTACAGGAGTTCAGTGGCTGGGAGTGGAGTAATGGTGCACCAGTCAACCATATCAAGAGCTCTGCATAACACTGGCCTGTATGGGAGGGTGGCAAGAAAGAAGCCGTTGCTCAAAAAGTACCATCTGAAAGCACGTCTGGAGTTTGCCAGAAAGCATGAGTGTGACCCAGCTGCGATGTGGGAAAAGGTTTTGTGGTCAGATGAGACCAAGATAGAGCTTTTTGGCCAAAACTCAAAGCGCTATGTGTGGCGCAAACCTAACACTGCCCATGCGTCAAGACACAGAGAATCTGTGGCACTATTTGAAAATTGCGGTCCACAAGCGTCGTCCAACCAACCTGAACAACCTAGAGCAAATCTGCCAAGAAGAATGGGCCAAAATCACTCCGACACTGTGCAAAGCTGGTACATACCTACCCCAAAAGACTTAAAGCTGTTATTGCAGCAAAAGGTGGCTCTACCAAATATTAATGTGTGTGGGTTGAATACTTATGCAAGCAAGATATTTCAGTTTTTTATTTTTCTTAAAAATATTTCCCAACATAAAAACCAATGTCACCTTACAATAATTGATTTTGAGTTCCAGTGTTTTAAAATAAAATATCAAACTGAATGAAATTTCAATGTAACATTTGTAATTCAGTAATATGAGAGAATTGGTCAGGGGTCTGAATACTTTTGCAAGGCACTGTATGTACTTTTCAATACATTAACAAAGGAGCCTGCTCAACTCCAAAGAAACACTTGGAATCTCTGTTAGTAACATTCACTTCTGGTGCCTTGGTCATAGGAATTTATAATCTGCAGTAAAAAGAAGGATATGTACTGTTACCGAATCATTTGATATCATGCCCAGGGTCATTTATCAGACAAGGGTATGCTACCAAAGTAATTTCACTTTTTAAATAATAATAATAAATCACAATAATACTGCTTGTATGGTTTTGGTTATTTGGATTCTTTCAGTGCAGACCCACAGTAATTCTTCTCTCCCAGGTGGCAGATCCTGAAGAAGAGAGACCGCTTTTGTAAAAACTAGTGTGAGGAAACACGTCAATTTAAAGAACACACTCAGCCATTATACAAAAGCTTTTTTTTTTTTTAATTATATATATTTATTATTTCAGAAAATTAAGGAAGAGCGAGAATACAATCAAACTCTTCTACAGACAACAGTTCTTTCTTTCCAGCCTTTATATATTTTAACATTTAACTTGATCAACTTGGGCATTGTTAGGAGATTTTCACTTGACTTAAGTCACTAGAACCAGGTAGGTAGGGGGATGCAATTACCAGAATCTGGGAGGTTAGAAGGGCGTCAGGACATCAACAATCCAGATGCAACATGCCAATAGTGCAACTGTGATCTTCATGATTTCAGCTTCACTGTAACCGGCTGGGTGAACAATTTGACTTCAAAACCCTGCAGCTCTCCAACCATAATCTGTTCAACGGAGTCCCTTAAATCTTCAAATCTACTACTATAGTATACTTTATTAGCACCCATAAAGCTAGATTGTCTTTATCTTAGTGCTCACGTGAGGAAGCCGTGAACACTGAAGCATAAAGTCTATCCACAGACAGCTGCTACACTGTTGAGTGGCTGCACACTGACAGTTAGGCAGACTTGAAGCTGCTTATGAAGCCGTGCAATAAACATGACAGCTGGTTAACTGGGGGTTCCTTTTTCCACAAATAGGTTAATAAAATAAATAAATAAAAAAGCCACAACACAATGGAATAATCATGGCACAAATAAATGAGTACTAGAGCAACAGGGGGAATCGAAACTGCCTGTGGTAGATATAAATTGGGCTTCCCTAACCGGACCTTAGACCTTGAAACCCAACCATGCACACTGTGAGGGTTAGTGCATTACAAACAAAGTGGCTTTATGTATATATGCATGCATGTATGCATTCATGAAAACCACTTGAGAACCCTAGGTGAGGCAGCTTAGTGAAATAAAAAAGGTAAAAAAAAAAAAAGCAGAAACAAAGGTTTAGTGTTAGTTGAGGGCTTTGGCTGGTAGACCTATTTAAAAGGACACATCTGCAATAAATGCTGAGATACGTCAGTCAAATAATCTTCCCACGGATTCCTTGAAATAGCAATTTTTTCTCTTTCAACTTTCCTATAATATCTGTGCCTTCCTCTTAAAATCTCCCCCCCCCCCCTACTGTGTTTAACTATTATTTGGTCTCAATCCATTTTACACCGTAGTTCTGGCTTGTATACTTTATTTACAGTTGTATTCAAGTTTTTATGACTAACTGTACATCACTGTTAAAGATAATTAGATTTAGCTACATGGGTGCTATATTTAAACAGGGGTGAGGGGAATACCCTGGGTGGCTAACACAGGCAGTTTTGATCCTTGTGGCACAGACACTGTCAGTGATTGGACACCGTTTTCTCTTCGCATACAGCAGTCTGTAGCCACGGATCAGATTTCCTATAGCAGAAGAGAAAACTGACTTTGGAGTCTACTGGCCATGTTTTTCTCCTTTGTTGCAGTTGTTGCACAGTTCTTGAATAAAAAAAAAAAAGAAACAAAAAAAGTTAAATGAAAAATACATCCTGATTTTGTTTGGTTTAGTTTTCCTCCCATTTTAATGACCGTTAATTGGCCTTCATTTTCCCGTTGTGGGCACTGCCATTCTCCAGATGTGAGTGGCCATTTTCAACATGCTTCCCATTGGCAATGATGGCCCCCTTGCCACCATCCCTGTCCAGGGTTTTGGGCAGCCGCTTGCCCTTGGTGTACGACTGGTACCAGAAGTTGGAGAAGAGCACGAAGAAGAAGGTTCCGTATATCCAGACCAGGTGGACGAACAGAGGGAACTGGTAGTCACACTTGTCCATGAAGTAGTATTGAGTGACATGGAGGGACACAAGCACAAACTGGACCTGTGACACAGCAGAGAGGAACAGTGAGCACAGGTCAGCTTGGTATGGATAGTAAAGTGAAAATATGAATTGGAGGAATGCAAGTTCCCACGTTCCAAGCAAAAGCTTTGTCATCATAGCGTATTTTTTTGCTGAACAATTTGTTTTACCTACTGTTAATAGCATTTACCTTCAAATGATGTGCTTGGTTTGAAAAAAGAAAGAAAGAAAGAAAGAAAAGAAAGAAAAAGAAAGAAAGAAATGGAAAACTACAATATGAAAATACAAGATGAAAAAAGATTGTGGAAAGGGATGACTGATCGAGTACTCACAAGCTGGATTGCAGTCATGTACTTCTTCCACCACAGGTACTTTTGGAATCTGGGTCCAGCAGCTGACAGTCCATAATAGAAATACATGATAATGTGGACAACTGAGTTCACCATGGCATGGAAGGAGCCTATTCCACCTAGAGACAAAAACACACAGGCTCTAGAGACCAGCGACAGATATACATTAAATCAAATAAAATAAAAACAAAAAAAAAAACACACACTTTACCTCTTTTTGGAGATTAGTTGTTTTTTTTTATATGTAAATATCATTTTATAGTACTTTGTTGCTTACCATGAAATGTCACTAAATTAACCGAATGCTTTATTTCAAGATTAAATACGTGAACATTTTCATCAAGCAACAGCATTAAAACGTGATGAATCTGAAAAACCTACTGCATCCACCTCCCGTACTAAGCTGTGTACAGAATAATGGCAGACTCTGTTCATTACAACAACTACAGTGTGCAGTACAGGAAACAAAGCATTGTAGATGCACACCAGAGTTATTTGAAAAACAGAAGCAGAGCGACCTGAGTAACACGTTAGGGAAAACATGATTACCAGGTTTGGAATTCCTCAGGCACACCAGAGCACGCTAACATGCTTGATGGAAATGAATAGGCGGACACTGCTGCTGTTGGAAATTAACACTTTGAATCGGGGAGATGCTTTCACTAGCAAACTTTAAGGTCATACACATACATCTTCAAATATATAACGTAGCAATAGATTGCATGAATTCAAATGTATTTTATTTACTAAAATACTGTGTATATATATTTATCAATTCCAATTTCATCCATTTCTACAATTCATTGAAAACGGCAACTTAAATATATTAATATATTAATTAAATCCATCAAAATGTAAGGATCAGTCTCTGAAACTTGTGAGAAAGTAGGAATTAGCGTTCTAGTGTTGCCGTTGTTTGTATTCTCTTACTAGTAATGATTTACCCAGGATAACTCAACATCTAATTTCATGGGGGGGGGGGGGTGTTTACATTTATACAGCTGGGTGAGTCCATGACAAAAGCAGGTCAAGTGAGTCATTTCAACTCCTTCAGAAATGTAGTATAGGAGGTCAAAGAAAGAAAAACGCCCTCATCAAGCAGCTAAACCCTAAAGTAGACTAGGAAAGATATCTCCCATTATAACTTTGTGTGCGACTTTCAGCATATTCAAATATCGATATACCTACCATCGGCTTATGTTTCTACATAGTTACTTAGTGTCAAGATACACTACCCACAATTCTGGACCCTGTAAAGCCCTTCAAAAGGTCCTAAAAGGGAAGCATACCTGGTCCGAACTTCACCCCCCACCACCAGGTCCAGGGCATGACTGAGTGATGGAAAACATGGAGGAATGTGACCTGGCTGTTCTTCTTTCTCAAAACAAAAAACACCTGTGAAGAAGCAAACACCCAAAGTCAGCACCAGCCAATCTACATCATGCTGATGTCTGGAGAGCCCCTGCAACAACATCAGCTTGATTTACTCTAATGGCTTTCCACAGCCCCTCGTGAATATGCCTTCTGATGCTGCTGCTCTGCTCTGATCTGCAGCTGCAGTTACTGCTATTTGGTATTGTAGTCTAGAATACAGTGAGCATGCTTGTGACAGAAACCTACTGAACTGTACATTTAAAAACCTACCCAACAGAAATAAAGCAATGCTGATTTTTGGACACCGAGAGACTTTTTAATTTGTAACTGTTTTTTTGAGAAATTACTTCAGGAGTACACACAAGTATTTCATTCTCGCCATCAAGCTGCCTGGCTCTGTATATAAAATCCTGAATGCATTCATACACACATAAGCTTTATATAAATTATAGTACATCTACAAGACACTCCCCCAAACATTTTATTTTAAAAGGACACCTCTAAGAAATGGGGTGCTCCAGTTATCCCACAACCTGAGGCAGCACAATAGCCCAAGAAGGTGATCACACTTTATGGATAGTATTAACTGTGGGGTGCACAATTCCTATATGGGTGTATTTGTCAGCCTCCCTATAGAAATGCCACAGACATTCCTTGTTCTCAATCTTCCTAACTGAGCCCTGCTACAAATGACTGTTCTCTGTATCTTAAAGATTAATGAAAATGTATTAAAGCAGTTATCTTGTCCCATCTTGATATGGTTTACAATACACTAAAAACAAAAACCTGTTGACTGGTTTCTCCTCCAGCTGTGTCGCTTTAAAAGAGACAAACAAATAAAAAGTACAAGAGAGGAGACTCACTGTGTCCAGCAGCTCAATGAATTTGGAGAACAAGAAGAACCAGGCTACTCGAACCATCTGGGGGGAGAATATAAAGATGGTCATGTTAGGAATGTCTACCACCAGCATAGGGGAGATACAGAATGGGCACAATACTTCCCCACAGTAAAACAATCACTATGGGTTGTCGTTTTGGAAATGTACTTAATAATAATAATAATAATAATAATAATAAATAAATGTCAACATTATTTTTGCATTCTTTTCCAGTAAAGTTGAAAAGAATCCAGGTTGAATACAAAAAAATGTACTACAGTACAAAGAAACTTAGAGAAGCAATGAAACCCTTATTTTTGACACTTCTGTTTATCTTACGATCGTGTGTTAAAAGCTATTGATAAACAAATAAAACTTACTCGGAGGCCTTGTGGACTGTTTGAGAAATCCACAGGGTCGCACTTCCAGGTGTAGTCTGTTGCCCAGCCAGACATAAGGAACTGCAAACAAAAAACAAAGACAAAAAAATAATGAGAACAGTTACTTAGAGACTTTAAAGTGCATGCTGTGACTGGTAAATGACACGCTTGAAACAAAGTATCTTGAAAGTACAGTGGCTGCATTCAAGAAGCACTGGTATAGAACACCCAGACAGTTATGCAGGGAGCTTGTCCTCGCATAGGGACCAATATACAGTGGGCTTAACAAGGACCTGGTTACAAAGAGGGAGTATGTGGGAGTTAAACAGCTCAGCCATTGAATGCAACAGCTGAGAGCACCACCGTGTTTGCTGAACTGTGTCATCTTAATGCCTTCCCTTCCACAGCACCTGTGGCAGCTGACAGCAGCCACCAGCCTTTTCTGCCAGGGTGAGATTTGCATTAGAAAAAGGGTGAAGTCACACAATGGTACTCTGTTAACCACAGACCAGCTTAAACAGTGAGGCCATTTTAAAAGAAGAAATAAAGATGATGGCTTCAGATAGTATTATAAATGAGCTCTGCAGTTTCAGTTTGGCCAGTCTGTGGTGGTTTTAAATCTAGGTCAAATGCTATGCACTCTTTTCTGCTGTGTTGTACCTGCACAATAAGAAAAAAAAAAAAAAAAAAAAAAAGACAGGTGACAATTTTTTTAAACAACTGCAGAAGCAGAATAATGTAGAACCCCTTTATCTCAACCACTTTCAAACCTAAACTGCCTCCCAAACATTTCCACCAGCCACAAACAAAGCAAAATTGTTCTGACTGACTATCGCAACTGACTATTTTTAGTAAAAACTCACAGTCCTAATGATTGCAGGAGACTCCCTTACCTCATACACTATGAAGATGGAGAAGGCAACTAAGAAGAAGTTGTAAGCAACCATGACCCCCTTGAGGTCGTAGGGCTTCCTGTTGGCCATGAAGCGGGGTCCCACTTTCAGCACGAAGATGACGTAGCCCACCAGGATACTCGTCATGAGGGTGGGGCTCTGCATCATCGGGTAGACGTTTAGCCGGGGGTCTGAGGAGCACAAACAGTGTGTCAGGGTGCCTGCTGCTGTCACCGAGGTGACTACTGAAGAACAAATAGAAATATCCTAAACTAACATGAAATAAATCTGGTGTCCACATTGTACCAGGCCTAAAAAGGTTTGGAGCATGTAAAGTTGTTTTGGTAATTTTTTTTTTTTTTTTTTTGTGACTAGGATTAAATCCACAGCCTAAAGATCTGGGTTAGAAGTGCAAACTGGACATTCACTGGAGACCACCATCTTTAAACCCTTCACAAAACAGTTCCAGAATAAATGAAGCCTTTAACATCAGGGCTGGTTATGTGAAGGCTGAGGTCTACTGTGCCAACAAAACTTGTGAACAAGATATTTTAACCACAACATGGGTATGTGTCCCTCACCAGAGTGTTTCATGACGTCCTCGTAGAGTTGAGCAACTCGCGTTGCTAGTTCCATTATCATCTTCCCTCTATTTCCTTCCTTCCTTCCTTCCAAACCAACCTTTCAAATCCTGTGGATAAAAAAAAAAGCAAAACCATTACCTTTCCAGAACTAACCCTTATAACCTTCAATGGTTATATAAGGCAATCCCGTGGACTTTCAGACAAGAGAGCTGATCTAAAGTAAAAGACAAGTTAGATTAGATAACAGGTTTTCACTTTAAAATGGGTGTTTTCATGTTGACACAAGACTGGAGGGATCTCAGTATTCATACAGTTACATTGGACTTACTTGAACTTGCGAGTTGAGCTTGATATAATACAAGGTGTGAAGTTATATATATATATATATATATATATATATATATATATATATATATATACACACATATGAACACTCATTCGTCTTACCAAGTGGTAGTTAAATTTGGTGAATTAACTGAGTTAAGGCAAAAGGGTACCAATATTTATGAATGAACTCCATTGACTTTCATAGAGTTGGAGTCAAATATTTGTATCTGGCCTTAACTCAGTTAATTCACTATGTTGATTTCTCAGAAAATTACAATTGCAAATCTAATAGTCAGATTCAAGGTGCTCATTTTGGCACAGTGGTAGTCTATGTAGGAGATGTTTAAGAAATGCTTTTGCACAGTGTCTGAAGATCTTCATCATTGTGAAGTGGTCATCTGGGCTCATATGACACCAGTCTTAAAATGGTTGCAGAAAGAGTTCCCCAAGGTGGAAACTCTACATTTCTGGAGTGATGGACCAACTACCCAGTCCAGGTACAAAGGCAACTTTTACTGGCTTTCGACTGCCTTTCCTCCATGGCTTTGTAGAAGTGTAATGGAATTTCATGGAGGAGGCACATGGAAAAGATCCTCATGACGGTGTTGGAGGCACAGTCAAGTCCACAGCAGATAGAACTGTGGCAGAGAAAGAGGATACTGAAGACGCAAAGGTGCTTTATCAAAAAGTTCAAACATACTCATCACTACAGAAGACATTAGCAAAATAGAAGAACAAATGCCTACAGTTAAAATGACTCAACAACCAGCTGAGTGCCATGTGGAAAATGAAGAGGAAGCAGACATTAAATCACACCCATTCAACAGCTAGCTGATGCTCTTGTAGGTCAATGGTGTGTTGTGGTGCGTATCCTGGAACCATTACAGGAATGGCAACAACTGAAATGGGCAATTGCATCGAAGTCAAATATATGAACAAATTAGGCAAAGACAGATTCTACTGCCTGACAGTTGGTGATCAGGACAAAATTAATTACGCACTAAAAGATGTCCTAGGTCTAATCAAACCACATTTTGTGCTACCAGCCCAAAACAGTGCCCGCCATTCGAAACCTGACCAAAAACTTTGGGAAAAAATTAAAGAAATGGTAGGAAAGTAATTACTAGGAAAGTGACTTATCCTCAATTCATGGCATTCTAATAATTGTTACCGCTGTAAATAAAATTAAAAAGCATTAACACAAGAACCCCCGTCTGGGTATTTACTTCATATGTTTAAGAAAAGTCAAGAATGGACAACCGCTGGCATTCACCAAACGCAGAGTAATTTATATTTTAAATCCTAAAACATCAAACTGACACACATGCCGATTCGAGTGTTAAATAATTGGCCAAGAACATTTTAAATAGGTTAAAACCCCAAAAAACAAAAATAACCACATCATCTTTGTTCAGTTTTATTTTTCTGATGGCATTATATTCTATAACTCAATTTTCTGTAGGATTTCTATCTCGAGTGACCCTTGCTGTCGATCAGCTTACAGACTAAAAAAAAAATAATTGGACAATCTAATTAGCCAATTCCAGTCTCTTTACCTCAAGCCACCGTGGGAACAAACTTTATTCCATCCCTTTTTTTTAAAAAAAAAGAACTCTTCTGCAAAAGACTAAGCTAATTCTGAGCTACTAAGCAACTTACAATTTAACTTAGGTCAGCAAAACTTCAGCATTCGTTATAACATGTTAAATAAACCAGCATTAACCTACATGCAACATTGTTATTTCAAGAATTAAAATATAAAATGTTTGTTTCAGAAGTAAGGACTCATCTAGTTTTTCTTTCATCTGATATACTGTTTTTCACTGAAAGTGTAAAATCGGTATCTTATTATCTCGCACAGAATGATAATGGTAAAAATGTCTTTCCCTCTTCCCAGTTCTTTTCTGAAACAATTTGATAGCATAGCCAGGAGTCCAGTTTGTGAAACATATCACCAAAAAAAAAACAACAACTCATTATTATAACCAACACCAAACCGACACCAGGCATTCATAACAGACATTCATATGAAAAAGACAATTTATGCAAAATAGGAAAAAAATGCTTTAATTAATTTTCTACATCCACAGTGCATAATATTTATGTAAGTATTTTTTATGGTACATAATTGGTGTTTTCAGAAAAAAACAATTATGTAATACATTTATAATGGGTGTTGGTTATGATATAAAGCTAGAAATAAAAGAAATAAAAGTTTATATTAATTATTTTGTACATTATAGACACGAAGGAAAAGCACTTATAATACTTTTTTTGCAGCAGCATCAGATTTAATAGGTTTTTACATTAAGTGTTGGTTATGAGATTCTAGGGGGTTTATTCCTAAAAATGAACAAAAAGATTTATATAAAAATGAACAAAATTTGGTGTGCCAATATTTGGACGCAAAACTACAAAGTCTGCTGAACAGGGGAATGTTTCTAAAAAATAAATAACTTTTTAGATCTTGTTTTTTAGCCCAATCTACATAGTTATTTGAAAATTGTCCATATATATTTTAACCAGTCAGTCAGACACTTTTCACCAACAGTCAACCCAGTCAAAGTGGATGTAATCTGTGTCATGCCTCAGTAATATGACCCCCCCCCACACACACCCACACACACACACACTGTGGAAATAAGTCAAATCAATGAGGTTGTATCAAGAAGCAATACTTTATAAAAAAAAAATAAAAAAAAAGTAAGAAACAAAAAGAACTGCCTGTCTTTGCCATTCCCTCCCAAGGGAACAAAAACATGAAAAGTCCATTATGTAATTATGGAACTCAGCCTCCAATTAATAAACAGAGGCACAACAGAACACCATTACCATTCTGACTGGGGACAGGCGGTTTTTATTTTATTGGTTTTTTTTATTATTATTTTTTATTTCAGATTTATGTCCTGGCTAGGAACACTTGCGCTGATCAATGATGGATTAACTTTCTACAGTAATACCCACCGTGTGTCGACACAAGGCTTTTCAAACACTAGCAAAAGAACGGGCAAGCAGAAATAATGCTTTCATTTATTTATTAATTTATTTATTTTTTTTTTTTGGAGAACAAGATGGGAGCAAAGTCCCATTTCCAGTCAGGTGACTGAGGAAGGGGGTGAGCGGTGACAGCCTGGCTAACACGAAATGCAGACAGGCTTGGATGTACAGCTGGACCAAACTTCCCCATTACTGGGAAGATTTGAAGGCATGAACAGATACTGTACTCAGCGGAGATCAGTTCTGGTTTAATAAAAAATTAACCTTGATATGCTTGGAAAACCCCCATTCTCATCAGGGAACATCACGCAGTCTTTGCAGTTCAAGCTTGGTATAGATAACCATAACCATTATTATAGCAATAACATACTCCCACTGTCTAGGAAAGGTATAATGTAATAGCACAGTTAAAGATAACATCAGGGCTGCAATTATTAAGCTATAACTAGAGCTTTTGATTTTCAGTTTTAACCGATAAAACCCGATAGAACACCCGATACAAAAAAAAATAAAAATCGGTGGACAGCCATTAAACACCGGAAAAACAGTGGAAATAGTTAATCAATTCACGCTGACTTTAACCTTTTCCCCATTAAAAAATGAAACCTACTACAAAAATAATAAATACATTTCCCTGTCCTGCTGGGCAATGTGGGCAATGTCCCGCCTTCCTGACTAGATCTATCATTGATTTGAATACTTTAAACCCGCCCCAACTACTGAGTGACACCACATTCCTACATTTCTATTGGAGACTCTGCTTGCAAAATTTAAAACGAGATTAGTCAAGATGGAGGCTTGTTAGTGGGATTTAAAGCTGTATTACAATTAAGATACTGAGGATTTAATACAGAATTGTGGCAAAATGTACAAAAATGCCTACACACAAAAACCGCAGAAGAATGTGCCTGTGACTATAGGGATTTCGTTGTGGAAGACAGCAAAGGAAAGAAGGTACAACTTAAGTGTGCAAGTACTGTCGAGTTACTACTATACATATATTTAAGCATTTTGGAAAGTAACTGAAAACACTAATTTCATACAGTATATCATATATATCAGTATATTGATATGCAGGGCCTTTTAAACCCGTTTGACTGTGGAAAAAAAAATACTTTTAAACAGCGCGTCTAAAATTAACTGCGCGTGTGAAAATAAATTGGACCCGACGTGCCTGACGCGCACTTAATAAATGGACTGCAAAGGGTTTATTTGCCTGCATCTTCCTTCCATGCCAAGTTTTGTTGATAAACATCAAGATGCATTGTTATGGAGGTACCAGTGTAGATTAGTATATGAAAGAGATGATGCAGTTGTTGATGCAGGATGGCAAACTGGAGGTATTGGACATAAAACTCCATTCCAATCACTGTGTCTCCTATGAGTTCTTGCAACCAGGAAATTCAACTAACAATCATTTGAATAGCAGATCTTTTAAGATCATATTTACTAAATGTATATTTCCTTTAAATTAGAAGTAACTGTTGTCTGTAGTTGTTCTTTAAGCATTGGCACCAGCCTTGCCTTGTGTGTCGCTCAGTGCAGACTGCTTTGTGGAAAGCACAGGTAACTGGGTTCAGTGGTTAGAGCATGTGGCTGCCAAATACAAGGGGTCAGAGTTCAACCTGGTATGATTACAAGGCGAATCCTATTGTGTGCTGTAGCCTTTATCAGCTGGTATCAACTAGGGTGATGGTACTGCCACGTTGCAACGGTCACATCTCAGCAGGGGAAAACAAACACTTTGTATAGCTTTTTCCAAGGTGGGGTCAACTGTTTACAGGTTCCACACTCCCAGCAGCTCAGCCGTACAACATGGAGGGAGAGTGTTAAAAAGGTGGTCCACTGTTGCTATAACGACCAGAATACATTTCAGAATATCTGCCTTGGGTTTAAGGAAAAGTTCTGAATTAACATCTCAGCTATGGGGCTGCATTGAATAGTACACACCCAGTTGATTAGAGCAATAGTCTACTAACAAAATCATTAGTCAATATTCAGCTTGATAAAATACATCTTTCCAATTTTTTAAAATCAGAGCTGCACTATCCTTTTTCCACTGTTCTCCAAGCTTAGCAGCAATCTAGTGCAATTACAATGTTGTTATTAACCCAATCTTTTACTCCTCTGCTACTGATTGGAGTCTTGCCTTCAAAATTGTTCCTGGGTTGCTTTACTCCTTTTAAACTGTTCAATCTACCCACTGACTTCTAGACAGCTACTGCAAAACAAACAGATATTGTAGTCCTAATAAGCAACAGTTTCCCCTACAAACGATGCGTATAAACGGATGAACTGCCCACTGATAATACTCATACTTAAAATTCTTCAGATTATTTTGAGGAAGTGCACCACACACAAACAGACAGACCCACACACACACAAACAGACAGACATCACCCCACACGAGCACACGTCATCCCAGAGCACAACGTTATATAGGCCAGAGGTTACACGAGTTACGAAGGAAACACCTCAGGCCATTAGAAGCCCAGCCTCTGCTGCACAAACACTGCAGAACAGCAGGAATGCCTGTGGTCTCAGTTGCCTTGATAGTGCAAAGTGCACACCCCCACCGTAGCTGGGCTGATCAATGGATTTGCCGACCTTGTTTTTCAAACTGGACCGGATCCAGTAAATCAAGCCAGCTGAATTGTTGCAGAGCCTGAAAAACTTGCTGTGTAACAATATTTAAATAGACTGTCGCAAAGAACCTGAGACAAAACATTGTCTCCAGGTGTGGTTGACAATTCCTTATGCAGTGTTTTATTACTCTTCCATTCATCAGTGCCTGTTTATATTTAAATGGAAGTTGATATTTTCTATCAAAAAACAACCATAAAAAAGGCACCTTGTCTCAAGAATAAAAGAGATAAATATATAAAGAAAATTCAAACACACTTCCGCTCATATACAGCAGGCCATGGCTCGAGTCTAGACTTATAATCATAACTAAAGGGAGGACAACCCAGTCTAGCATTCGCAAGATAAGGGTATGTGAACCACTGCTGCTCTACAGTTCAGCATTGAGCTACCTAACCCACTACAGTCCAATACCACTGACACTACATCCCAGAGCTCTACTCCAGTTCAGAACTCTAACCACTAAGACTCTGTTCACACTACTGGGCCGGCCCTGGGCCGCCCCATATTTAGGTCTGCAACCCCGTTCACAGTTACGTTTTTAAGGTGCCTTTGTGCGTTCACATATGTGACTGAAAAGCAGGCCTAAAATGTGGCTTTTTTTTTTTTTTAATGGAAGGATAGTGTGCACTCAGAATGGAAGAGCTACCAGGATATACAGTAGTCATTTTGTAGCAGATGTTTCCTATTTATATATATTTTTTTCAATGCATCACAGAAGCAATTTTATGGCATATATTAAAAAAAAAAAAACACTGACTATTTTGACCTACTGGTATAGTGTGTAATGGGGTGACGGTCTGAGCTTACCCCCACCCACAATCACATTATTCTCATAAGAACACAGTTATTTAGAAAGCGGGAAACAGCAACTTGCTAGTGTTGACATGTATAAATATTTGTTTTCGTAATGGAAACTTCACTCAGATTGCAAATGATTATCTGGTTGTACACAGTGATTGACATTCACAAGACAAACTCCACGGCGGCCTCAAATCGCAAGTGTGAATGGGGTCTAAGCTGCACAGGCCCAGCTCTGCTACCTTCAAAATCCCCTCCGTCTACAGTGGCTAATTGGCCATTGCATAAATACTGAACGGGAATGAAACTGCTCTGACAGGGAGGACAGATCCTGTACAGAAAAGTAAAATTAAGAGGTGCTAGGTCCATGGCTCCTGAAATGACCTCACTCATGCTGTGCCATAAATCCAGAGCCTGAATTAAATGCTTTATTAATAAAGATAGATTGAGAAGTACCCAGAGACCTATTTATATTGCTGGGAGCTTTGCCTGGTCTCAGTGCCAAGGGCCTTTTAAGTCCCATGTGAGCTGTTAGGATATCATGATCGAAGACTTCGCCTTCCCTTGTGTGGAGGTTTTATGGAAGAAATACCATCAGACACACACCCAACCCTTTCAAAGTAGTAGATCATTGTATCCTCACATCAGCTGTAACAAAACACTCACTTTTGTTTATAGATACACAATCAGCTTTGCCACAGTAATCATCTCTCATAAAAGGAAAAGTCTACAGTTTCAAAAGCACTTTTAAAAAGCCAACATGATACAGTCCTTCTATTAAAAAATTATCCAACATAAAATAATTAGGTAGAGAGATGGACGTATCTGAAGAGGTAAACCTACAGTGCAGTTCTGTCAATAAATTAATCAGAGAGGGAAAGGGCAGCAAGTCACATGCTTCAAGGTAATAATGAACTAAAGGGACAGCATTAACATGAGAAACTCAAGCAAAAAGCTGGTTACTAATTGAACTGACTGGCCAAGGAGAGACAAGGAAAAAAAAAAAAAAAAGTATAAAAAATACAGAAAAAAGGGCTAGAAGATTAAAAGGAGTGAATGGAATGAGAGGACGCCCTTCAAAAAGAGCTACAGCACCACAGCAGGCCCCTCTCTTACAGCCAAAAGTTATCTGCATCAGAAGAATCGGGTATCCGCAGGTAAAAACAAGGATCAAAAAAGGAAAGTTAAAAAAAAAAAACTAAAAAAAAAACTAAAAAACAAACAAAAAACACACACATTCCTGGCTGAACAGGCACAAAACTACTGTACTGTACAAACTAGTCCCACTGTTGCAATTCTCCCTCCCATATTCATTGCTTCACAGCCTTGAGACCGGAGCCGGGTGTTCTGACATGTTGCATGATTAGAGACAGGAAAGGAAGGCAATAAAGAATTGTAAGAGAGAACAGAGAAAATCAAAATCAAGGAGGGCAGTTGCTCCTTTGCGCCAGCTGAGACTCACCTGTTGTTATCCTCGCTGATCCCCTGGTGCTGGGCACGTCTGTGTGTGTCGACAGCACCGACCTCAGAGTCCCGACTTAGAAGAGAGAGGGAGGGAGGGCGGAGAGAGTTACAGAAGGAGAGAGAGAGAGAGAGAGAGAGAGAGAGAGAGAGAGAAAGAGGCAAACTGACAAAATGTGACTGGTACTGCAGTCCACCAAGTCCCCACCCTCACTGAGTCACGGGCCAAATTAATAACCAGAGAGAGAGAGAGAGAGAGAGAGAGAGAGAGAGAGAGAGAGAGAGAGGAAGCAGGCCAACAAAGGGGTCACACCCTCCTCAAAAAAAAAAAGTTATAGTATGCACATAGCCCCTTCTGCACTTAGTTATAGAATCCTCCCCTTTCCCCTCCCCCGCTAAGTTTTTTTTTTTTTTTTTCTGCAAGGTAACTTGAGTAAAGAGTATGCTGAAGATTACAATCCAGTTTTCAACTCCTGCACAATCTATCACAGAAGGTTTTTGGTATAAAAACAAGCAAGAAATTCCCTCTTAAAGAGAATAGAATTATTAATGCCACGTGCTACTCAATCACCGAGTGATGCGTTGTTTTGAGAAGACGTCAGAACTGCAAACAGCAACATTCCAGGGCTTTTCTGGTCTTAATTAAAGAAACTGAATGTTGGCATTAATTCCTCTGTTTTTTAGTTTTCAAACTGCTAAGCGTGGTGAAACTGACCCCAGAGGGAACTGCTCTACAAACTACAGAAAACGCAGGAAACTGTTTACATTAGGAAGTTGGAGAACAGCAACTCTGAATTGAAAGATGTGACATTTCAAAATCAAACCTGAAATACTGTACTATTATGGCTTCCGGTAGGCTTTTGCAATATTATTTTGTAGTTTTGTTGATTTCATAATGTTAAATAAAAGATCTAAATTATGTTCACGTATTTTTTTTCCCCCCCAAACCAAAAATTCTAGGTGATGCAAAACCTTTGTACACTGTACTTGAAGGACAGAAGGATATTTCATATCGGAAACTCAACTTTATTGGTTCTAATATATTTAACACATTAGCTTGTTAAATAATTAAAAAACAGTTTCTTCTGGTGCTTTACATACTTAAATGCACAAAAATAACAACAACAACACCACTAAAGAGATGCAAATGTGAGATGTTTTTTTTTTGGCATCATGCTGTGAATACACTATGCTAATGCTAATATACCTTACCCTTGTGCAAATTCCCATTCAGACAGTCAACGATTTAAATATAGTATTTACTATACAAACACACAATGAGTATCTGCATATCCAAACCCCAACCCTCTCTCTCTCTCTCTCTCTCACACACACACACCCATCTGATTGTATCTAATCAGACAGAAATAAATGCTCAATACTGTATAAAAATGGTTTTGGTGGGGGAAAAAAAAAAACGCTCCACATTCAAAACATCCCTTTGCATGAACTTCACAAAACTTGCTTGGCAAAGCAAGTAAGTCACATAACAGGTCTGTTAGCCTTGAGCCATAGGATAAATGGATAAAAAGAACTTAAATCCCCCAAAAGCTGAAGAGGGCAACCTGACCCCTGCATCGTGGTAGAAGATATTATCTCTGCTTTGGGGCTTGGTGTACAAGACTACACTCCATGAAACCAGAGTACTCTAGGCCAAAATGTGTACATTTTATTGGGATTCCATTGATGCTTGGTACCGAGGCCAACTGTCTCCAGTACACACAATATGCATCCAACTGATTATACATGCCTAGTTTCAAGCAGCTACAATAGGATGTTTTCAGAAAGTTACTTTAAGAGCACCTGATCAGTCCAAAAAAAACACCTTACCACATTTTAAAATCACTCAAAACCACACGGAAACAGACTCCTGCTGTATGCACCTATAGACATGTTGGTGGTATTTCCATTGTTTTTGATCCCTTGAGAGGAATGTAGCATGCCAGGTTTTAAACTGTATGTTTCGACTTCAGAGAACAATTAAGGAACAGGGTGAGGCTCGGGAGAGGCACCTGAAGATGAAACTACCCAAGCAGGACTGACTACCACTCTGACTTGCTCATTTACAGAAGGATCGTTGCTGAACATCAAGGCGGGAGATTATTATTAGTATTATTTATTTCTTAGCAGACGCCCTTATCCCACGACCCTCGGTCAAGAGTCCAGAGCCCTAACCACTACTCTACACTGGGTGGGCTGTATTGTGGCAAGTTCTTGTGTTATATATATACACTGCTGCTGTTGCCCTGGATAAGAAATAAATGTTTATATATATATATATATATATATATATATATATATATATATATATATATATATATATATATAAATTTAATCTTAAACCTAACTGCAAAATATTGAGTTCAGATATTACACAACTGGAGTATTTTAGGACTAGATCAAAGTTAGGTGCAAAATGGAATACTAATCATTACAGTGTATTTTGCTATAGACCTATGTTGAATATCATCTCTATAGGTGTTACCTGTTAAGTCTCATCAGTAACACGATTTCGTGTTTTTTGTTATTTTTTTAATGGCTGTTTATTTCCTGATTGCAGAAGTTTGGATTAGATTAGACTGGAGTGACATTGTGGAAAGCAAGCTTGTGTCCCAACTACTAAAACTACCTTTGGGGAATGGAAACTAACAAACAAGAATGAAAGTGTGACATGATTAAACAGAGTGCCCAGAAGGCTAATCTACGGATACATGCAGGCAACATAATTATATTCTTGTGTATAATTTTGCATGATTGTGGGGTAAAGCAACTTTTTGTAAGTCTGAAATCAACCAAATAACTCAACACACCTGAATTAAAAAATAAATAAAATTACAAAAAAACAAAAACAAATTGAACTATAGAGACTAGCCCTGTGTGAATTGACTGTTTGTATTCTACTCACTGCGAAACGGTGGTGTTTACAAAATCATTTGTTTTTTGTTATAAATGTATGAATTTGGCATTGGTTTTAGTACACGTTTAATGTATGGACAGAAAAATATCCCTTTTTTTTTAAACCCCACAGCACTGGGAAAACAAACAAAACAACCAACAAAAATAAAAACCTCAAGATACAGAAGCTACAGATGTTACAGGTGGAGGACAGGATTACTTCTTTGGTGCCACTTTGAAATGTACAAAATGTTGATCCGCTTCTCTGCACACCCACAAATACACACATGAAAGAATACATGTTGCAAACCTCATCACAGTTCCAATAAGCCCTCCTGCCTCCTCTGTCTGACTACCCAAGTACCCGTGCACTAAGAGGTTAGTCTTCAAAGCAGGCACAGTTCTTGGGTTTTACAATTAAGTTGTTCCCTTTAATAGACTCCAGCTGACAGAGCAGTACCACAAACCCAGTGATTACTCTCAGCTTTATGAAAGGTCAACATCATAACCAAGTCACTAAAAATACTTTATATAAAAAAATAAAATAAAAAAAAATAGAGCGCAAAACCTTATATTTTACTATTTTTATACACTGCAACCAAAGACATACCAATTTGCTAACTAAGTTATCTTTAATTCTAAGTGTTTGAGATAAGGCAGGAAACGAGTTGTGGGGAGTTCATAAATAAACCCTTCTCTCGCCCCTCCACCTCACTTCAAATCATGAAAAATGCACATTATTCTTTTTAAATAATGTGCACCAATCACAACCCTTGTGATAAAACATGGTCTGAGAAATAGTTGATTAAGTTTACATTCTTGCCAGTGATTATTTTAACTGATACAATAACAAAATGAGGACCTGGTATTTTGAGTTTGCCATCAAAAGATTAAATCCAGCAAATTGCAGAATACCCAATACATAATGCCTAAGCTCCGTCCATGGGACCAGCTCTAGAACACATTCTCTGTATTATTGGGAGCAGCTCTCTACATCCACTGAGTATATTATATCTTTGGGTGGGAGATCCTACATGTAAATGGGACCCCTACCTTTTTCTTAAATTTGATCACACATACAACAC
The DNA here is from genome assembly GCF_902713425.1 of Acipenser ruthenus. NCBI lineage: Eukaryota > Metazoa > Chordata > Actinopteri > Acipenseriformes > Acipenseridae > Acipenser > Acipenser ruthenus. The sequence continues at coordinate 6,419,256 of NC_081198.1, read as the reverse complement.
ACTAACTGTAGGTCTTCTAGAACATGGCAGTTAGGCTGCTTGAGAAAGGGCTCTTGTTTATCCCTGAGCACAAACACGCTCTAGATAAAGGACCTGCAATGCGTTTGCCATCTTTTGGTGCTCTTTTTAAATAATGAATGAAGCCCTTTTATTAAAGTGACAGTGGGAACAACAATGTTAAATAAAGGACTGTGTTTATCCATGACATATATATATCCAGTTAGGGTCACACTAGAATATCAGTTACACTGATGGAAAAAGCACATGGCACACACAGAAAATGCTTCATCAATGTAACACAAATTCTAATGTGTTTAGAACTTCTGTGAGAACATTAAATAATGCAGAGCTGGCCTGCTCAACAGTGCCTTTCGTCTGCTATGATTGTAACACAGTCAGATATGGGCCCAGGTAAATTCACTTTTTAGTTGAAGTGGTATTTCTGCAATTCAGTTAAAACATGTCTCAGTATTCAGCCTACTGTATTGAAATTGCACAGAAAGGGGTTTAATATACTGTAAAGCCATAAATATTTGCAAGCCTTTTATGTGTTTTTCACATAAGAAAAAAAAAAAAATTGGCACAAATATGAAATTCCACTAACACATACAGTACTTTGTATATTGCAACAGGTCGCCAACATTTCTGGAGCAAAATAGGTTTTATGGGTGTGATTCGCCAAATATTTTGGTCGCAAATATTTATGGCTTTACAGTATCTCAATAACTGACCTAGCATGAATAAATGAGATTTGTACCTAAAATGATTAAACTCAAACCGGTGCAAGTCTGAGGTAAACCCATGTTCCAGCTGGGGCACTGCAGCCTTTTTATCCTATTGAAAATGGTACTGTAAATAATGAAATGATTTAAAAGACAAATAAATTCAAGCAGCTGGGCTGTCTATCCATCTCGCTCTCTAGCTCAGTTTGTGTTTTAATAGTTATGTTTTACGATTGAGTGTTTTAAAGTCACAGAAGCTTTTCAGTGCATAGAAGAGACCAGGCCAGTAAACCTGGGTGACGTGTGGTCCTAGTGGTTTAAAGACGCACACCTTAATTAAAGCCCTCTCTAGAGATGTGTGCCTCCTTGACTGCTGGCAGTTATTACCGCCCCCATTGACTAAAGCAACATCCTTCCCCTGAGGTCAGTGACTACGGTAAGGCAATATTGCAGATGAAGATCTACACAGAGGGGAAGCGGAGCCTCTAATGAGCAGGGAAGCTAATAAGGAAACCCCTTCTACATCTGTAGTGTATAAATATTTATTTAAAAGCCAAAGCTTGCTAGTTGTAGCAAGCTATTTTTTGGTTCAGCGAGTGTGCCTGCACACATCCATTTCACAATAATTTTAATCTAGGAAGGGCAATCTGTAAATTGTGCCTGGGATAGTTGGGGTAAGGGAGGTGAAAGAAAATAAGAAAGGTTTCTGGAAGACAGATCGTTATTGTGAGTGAGGATGTATCTATCAGGCCATAAACGTCTTCACCAATCAGAACTGACGTCTGGCATTCATGCCACCGTCCCACAGCTGGAGTTCCGCCCCCACATGTCTGTGTCAGCCTCTGTAGCTGTCTTTCTGAAGTTTGAACTGTATTGATTGTAAAAGGGAATCTGTGTACAGAGTGCTCCAAAAATAGGATCTTTTAGAAATGTATGTAAACTTTACATTTAAGAGTAACAATACTATATGATGTTAAGTAACTGTTTAGTGTCAATTACACATGGACAAAATTCACATTACCATTTTTTCTTCAAGGTACCAACTAAAATACTTAGAGACTGCACAGTAATCTGTGGACAGTAGCTTGTTTAAAAAGTTCCATATTCAAAAGGTGGTGTCCTTCCTAATACAATAAGGAAGGAGTACATGCCACATACTTTACCAGTTTCCCTCTCTATATTAAATCTGTCTAGAAATCTGTGCTTTCTTTATGTCTGAGTAACTGGGTATACATAAGATGTTGTCTTCTAGACTCATGACTGCAGCGTTTAGCTTGATTAAATTACAAGCATTTCTTTGCCACTACACAGTGGAATGATTTGCCACTACACAGTGGAATGAGCCATATAGAAAAACAAGTGTGCTGCTCAGTATGAAAAACCTTTTCACTTCACATTAAGTCGGCACTAACACTCAATTGTTGTTTTTCTGAATATGACTACTAGTCTATTTTAGTGCTTATGTGTCTATCTGTGGAAGTGACTTTTCCCAACTTTACACTTTTTCTAAAATTGATGGAAATGCATTCGAAATTAAATATGAATAAGCTTGTAGTGGAGTTTAGTACTTCATGTTTTAAACTGAAATAGCCAATAGTCCAGGGTTATTAAAAGCTATTCAGACTGGTTTGAAGCTAAATCTCAGTTTAAGGACAACATTTAGGGGTATTAATAAAATGTATTAATTTCAAATCCACAGTTTTCTTTATACAGAGGGAGGACAGGTTATCGATATCTCACTCAGGTGATCTCTCCAAACTGGGAGATTCACATCCGAATGCCCTTTTAGTACAACATCTTTTAGTTTTAATGAGAAGAGTAAAAATAGCATTGCATTTAATGGATTGGAGGAAACTCATGTTGAGCAGGTGTCACTAAGTGTTTTCAACTTTACAACAATCTGGGAAGGATTTTTTTTTTTTTACATACTAGCATGTAGACCTTTAAGGATAAACATGTCACTGATATTTTAAAATGTCTACTAGCAGTCTGACGCTGTAACGTATTTTGCTTATTTTAAGGCAGATGAGTAAAGTACTCTGACAAATCACTGAAAAACACAAAACAGAGGACTCGACTCGGAATTTGGCACGGCTGAGCCCATGTGCGCATGCATCCAGATCACCTCTAACTGGCCTCCTCATATAAACATGTCCTTTATTAAAAAGCCAATGTGTTGCAGCTGATTTGAAAGAGTTAAGAGCTGGGGGCAGCTGTGATTAGTGTGTAAGATTAAGAAATTAATGCCAGGACACACCCAACAACCAGACTGCTCCAAACCCACACCTTTGGTCTCAATGTGGGATTGACGCCCTACCAGAGAAACAGCCCAGCACACAGCCACTCCATCCGTCAACTAGCATGGCACCAGAGAATCGCTCAGGGAAGGAATCGGCACCTCTTGAATTGAGACGCATATCTGGCTCTTCCAATGAAGAAAGCTATTTTTTAAAGCTTGCAATAAAACAAATACAGGGAGCATTATTATGGGCAGGTATGCACAGATCGATACATAGCAATGTACAGTATCTCACTGTTCTTCTAATTGAGCCAACATTCATCTCACTTACATTCAATTTTGACTATTTTGTAAGTGTCACTGTGTGGGAAAGTATTCAGAAACCCCATCATGTTTGGTTCTTCAGAACAAAAAGGTTGCTGTCTTCCAGTTTGAAGCCTCTCATTCACTAGCTGAAATAATATCTACAGAACAAAAGGCAGCAGTTTCTGCTTTGAATTTGCATAAAAGGTAGCGCAACGAGAGCCGTAGTCATATGTATGGTACAGCTGTACGGTATTTTGTTTGACTATTTTTGTAAATAAGTTTAGAATGGTTTTAGTCATGGATGAGAAATTTGGTAGAAGTCTGTGTTGTTGTGTGTGAGTTGTGTACCGTACCCGCAGTTTATGTCCATTTGCTTCAAATCGTCAGAAATTCGTGCATAAACGTTCTCATTTCTGGCGCACGACTCCAGATCTTCCTGAACACTTCTATCTGCCCACAAAGAAACAAGAGCCTGCACTACCTCAGCATCCCAAGTCTGTACTTTTCTCTCATCACACTCACTGCCCACCATGTTTGTTGTTTTTCTTTCTGGAGTGTACTGGCTTATGCAACGTAATGACAAAAATCCTTAACCCCGCCCCTGGCTCGGCTTGGCTTGCAGCCGGACTCAGATGTCTTGTGAGGCTGGAGGTTCACAGTTTGGTTCTGACTTGGCTCGACAAATAGCCTTTAGAGAACCACCTGTACCGAGCTCTCACGGGTCGGATGTGTAGTTCAAATACACATTGCAAGAGTTTCCATATTGTTTGGTGTACACATGTCAGGACTTGAAATATTTGTAATGTATAGAATTAAAAGGTATTATGTACAGATATAACTCTTTAATACCTGTTGATGGCAGAATCATGCATCAGGAAGTACATGAGTTTCTGGCCCTAATTGTGTGTGAAATAAACGTTCCCTACAAGTCAGAGGCTGTAGGTTTCTTAAGCACATAATTGTATTTATTTATTCATTTACTTATTTATATATTTGACACCTCAAAGCGCAAATATGACCTTGTTTAGTAGGCAGGCCAATAAAACACCTTGGGCAGTAAAAAGGGTGAAACACAGAGCATCAAGAAAATGAACAGACAATAGTGTGAGAATCTCTTAGAAAACAGTGGGTAGCGCTTCCAACTTTTGATGCATTTGCTTGTCAGCTGATCAACTTACAATATCTCCTTGAGTCTCCCAACACCCCACCCCACTCCTTCCCCCAGACTGCACAATGCCATCTCTAACATAGAACAACACTCACTGTACTGTTCCAAGAAAGAATCCCGAAGCTAGACTGCTATATTTAGATGTATATCTCTGTGTGGAGTGGATCTCTCAGGGTCAAGATATGCATCTAGAAATACTTTCACAGGCAGTATCCAAGGTGGGGTGAGAAGACACACCCATTGGCACATGCATGACACTGACTGAAGGATCCTACACCAAAGCTGACATGGTGATTCCATATTCCAAGTATAAAGAAAGTGCATGTGCTTAAAGTGCATGTGCTTAAAGTGCATGTGCTTACCACTCTCTGGATACTACAGTATATAAAAAAGAAAGATTCTGTACTTGTTTAATGTGCCATTTCTTACATCCACTAGGGGGGAGTGTTGCGGGTGCAGAGATTGCAGGTTACACTCTGTTGTACCAGATGTACTTAAGATGTTAAACATGTTTCTGAGAGCTCTAGTTGGGCTACAACTGAATTTAATTTTAAATTAAAAAAAAAAAAAAAAGTCACCAGGAACATGAAATAGAAAATGATACGACCAGATTGCATTTGTTAAGCTAACTCTAATACTTCATACCCAGACAAGTGCTTTCTAAAGTGCTAACCAGACAAAACATAGGATTGCAGATGTGGACAGATCAGGAGAAGTGAAATGCATAAAGAGTAAACTTACCTAAACTCCAGAACCACAACTTCCAGTCAGGTGTGCAAGGCTCTCTCATCAATCACCCCTGACAGAAAGTTAAGAGATCATTAACAAGTAGAAACTCCTGAAGAACTTCGTGAAGGACAGAACCGATGCAGCTCGGACCGGCTTTCTGAACACTCCCCCTGACAAGAGGCACCACCATGTGATTAACACACAATGCACTGAGGGAGTGACAATGCAAGGGCTCACAGCTGAGCTGAATATTTTCATTCTGAGTTTCTAAAAATCTCAAACCTCAATCTCATACTGCAACCCTTTATAACTTGCAATAAGATCTTCCAGCTCACTCTGGAGATTAACCTTCCATTCTTCCCATAACAGACTCTCTACACCTCACTGTAATTAAATCAACAGAGGTGTAGATTCTCAAATTCTTATTAAAAAAAAAACAAAAAAACATCTACATACAAACTACCAGTAACATTGCCATGTGCACAGAAATGCTGCATTTTCTAGTGGTAGCTTTATATGAGACACCAACGGAGCTGAAAATGTTAACAGCTCCTATAAGGTAAACCCTTAAACATATGTAAAATATTTTTCAAACTCTATGGGGCTATTAAGTTACAAAACCTGAACTAAGTGAATTTGCATAAACACAAAAAGATAAACTTGAACTCAGGTTATGTTCCATTTTAGCGTGGCTTTCGATGTGTAGCAAAATAGCTTTTTATAATAATATGTAGGGTTAGACTTGAGAGCTGGATAAGTAACTCCAGGTGTTCTTGCAATCCAGTAAATGAAAGGAGAAGAAAAGCACAGTGGTTTACAAGGAGTCCCAATCTTATGTACCCACCTCAGTTGTAATATAGTATGATGCAGCTTCCCTTTACTCAGCTCAATCCAAATATAATTTTACTCTAGGGCCTAGAGTAGAATATAAATTGTGTTGACTTCATCCATCGTTGTTTTCACTGGTACCCAAATCTAACTTTTTTTTGTTTTTGTTTTTATTATTGAACTGTGGAACTAGTTTCATTACAGCATTAGGTTATTAAACTGAAATTTCCAAGGAAAGCAGACTCGACTGAGCTGTACAGCTACACACAACGACTCATGTTATTTATGTTCACCATTTCGCGGCACAGGCGCTACGGCAAAGTACGGTAAAATATATAAGTAACAAGACCAAATATCAAGGCCACCAAAGTTTATACGTTTTTATCTTTGCAATAATAAGCAAATAATAAAACCGACTTACACATGTGTAATCTAATGCGAAAGCACGTCCCCGCTGAATGTAAACCAAACCCACCTTTAGAAGCCGCTCCAAAGCGTTTGATTGAAGTTAAGTTATTTTCCTCTATACCGGCGCGGTTCCACCTACTTCCTTATCACCTGACCTACACATTGCTGTCAGCCCAGGCTGGGTATGGGGAAGTTAAGAACACGCAGACTCGTATAGCTGGTGTGATTAGCGCGGAAAGACCGGAGAGCATGCAATTCAGTTCCTGCTTACTAACAATGATCCATGGGAGGTACAGTAAACCCAGCCTACTTTTCTAAATTTGCAGAAGAATCGAACGGAAAAGTTTGATAAGGATTTGGAAACCTGTGGGTGTGGCTGGCTGATGACCATGTAACATTTTCCACATCAACACCATAGCATGCGACCCAGCAGCATACCGATACATTATGTACAGAAAAACCTGAACAAAACAAAACAAAACAAAAAAACCTGAACAAAATAGTTACGACTTAATCTAATCTTTTTTATTAAATTGTCTCAGCCTTTAAATTAAATTAAATTAAATTAAATTAAAAACAACAACATAAGCAGCAAAGCAACAGATTAAGATTGCAAATGGGAGATCCACTTGATCTTTATTACTTATTAGAGTTCACATGAATTCTATACGTTTGGAAAATAAATAAGTAATATAATGTAATCTTTATATTTCTTATATTCTTTTATAAAGCATCTTGGGATGTTGGCATGACAGATTCTATGCTAAGCTGAAGGTGGCAATGATTCTGAGGTTGTAAGTTATTATCTTTCCTCAACATACTGTTATCAAAAAAATATATTCTTGTCTCAACATTTAATATTGTATTGTGAATTCTGCAACAAATAATCTTAATTATGGTCTGTTCATTTTGCAATAACAAACTGATCTCTTTTAAAAGTAGTGCCCATGCCTTTTTTTTAAATAGCTGAATCAATTGTGAGTCCGCCCTTATTAGCCTATGGTATGCAGTTCAATTAGTTTGTGGTGCAGGTTTGCATGTATATGTGCCTCTGTGGAGTGTTAACACTGCTTTAGACCACAAATAAAAAAATCATGCAAATCAACATTTCAATTTACATATGTACTGGGTATTTAACATGCATTTTTAAATCCACAAGCTGCTATGCATCATAAAAAGCTTAGAAGTGGTGTTAAAATAAACAAACACAGGACAATGTTGTTTCTCTAACAACCCAGCAGGGCTGTAACAGGCCTGCAACAATGGGGGTGAGATGGCATGGAACTCCATAGAGATGCAACCTTTTTCACCCAGCCATACATTTAGGCTGAAATCAAGGCATCTGCCTACCTTTATCCACCATTAAAGTGATCCCATCCAGAGCCCAAGCAAGGGGAGCCTGCGCCATCCCAAGCATCCCAAGGTGGGGGAAGATCCGATGGCCCTGAGGCCGCTGGGTTGAATCTCCTCTGATAGAATATGGGACTGGCTGGTGGAACCAGAGACGAATGTTGAGGAGGCCCTCCCCATTGCGATCAACCTACTGTGGGCCAGAGATGGGGAGCGATGGGAAGACTGGGAATGGCAACAGCACCCAGCGTCCCTCAGAGACATCATAATTATGGTGTTTGATTACCTGAGAGCAGACAGAGAAGGGGCCCCGCCATCTCCAGTCTCAGCGGAAGGAACCGCATCTACTCCAGCTGCACGACACCGCCTGCAACACACCGCCCGGGCATGCCTGTTGCGCTATTGCCGGGAGATCCTTGCCCTGGAAATCGTTTGCTGCTGAACTCCAGGGATTTGCTGGGGTTGGAGGAGCCAGCCTTGGCGCTGACAGTAGTATCATTGCCAGCATTTCCGCTGCCAATGATACCTCCGGCAGTCTTTCCGCTGCCAGGGGTGCCATGGTTGGAGGAACTAGGAGTTTGACAATATTTTCGGTGCTGGCATTGCTGGCATTGCCTCCAGCAGGCATCGCTGCTGACAGCCTTACAACCTGTGGACCCCTTAAAGCCTCTGTTCCTGGCCCAGTACTATTACTGGGACTTTGGGGCTTTTAAGGGGGGGGAGGTGGCCGTTGAGGCCATGTGTGCTGCGCACAAGGGGGGAGGTATGTGGCAGTGTGCCCCGCCCCTGTGTGGATTTTGTGTTTTATGTTGTCAGGTATATGTGGATATAGTGGTGCATAGGATATAAATGGGTCTGTGTTGCACAAGTGATTTAAAATATATAGTTGTATTTAGGCACAGGAATTGCACAATCACTTCACGTGCAGATAAAATGTATATTAATATGTGAGCACAGGGAACCCATAAATTAGTTCACGTGCTGGGATTCAAGTGAATAATTAATTAGTAATTGAATCCCAGCACAGCTGTATAAATAGTGGCACAATTCACTCACTCAGGGTTGGGTGTTCACAGAGAGAGAGAGAGAGTGTGAGTGTGAGTGTGAGAGTGAGAGTGAGAGTGAGAGTGAGTGTGAGTGTGTGTGTGTGTGTGTGTGTGTGTGTGTGTGTGTGTATTACTTGATGATACTTGTTTGTTAGTGTCTGTCTGTTTTGGCCATAGTGCCATTTTGTTTTGTGTACAGTGTTTTTTGTTTGTTTAACCTTTTTGTTTTGTGTATTATTAAACAGTGCAAGCCGCACGCATTCAATTCATTCACAGTACTGTGTTAGTCTTCCAGGTCTGATGTCACCGCACAGGCCAGCTTGCCACACTGCACTACACGGGTGCTGTTAAATGCAATAATGGTCCCCAAGTTCTGGTTGCAGTGTAGATAAGCACCAATTTACACTGGAGTTCGCTTTGTTAGTTAGCTACACTTTATGTTTAGCCTCAGTGAGTAAATCATGAGTTGCAATGTAACCTACTAACCCCATCTTCAGGAACCCAGTCTGTACTAAATGGAAACACAGCGGCAGTTTGGTAAAAGAAAAAAAATGAGCAGCAAGCGCCCTCTTGTGGCTTCATCAGTATATTTTGTGTAGATTTTTGTTATCTGCTGCTTTATTACTGTAAATCATGTGATATACAAATATGACACAACATTTTTCATGTTATTTGAAAAAAGGCACACATAATTATCAATAATATTAATAATAGTAAACATATTTGCCCAGTACTTTATGTTCAGTGATTTGCCTATTAGAGACATAAGTATTATTATATGACACTGTATAGCAATTATATGTCCATAACATGTGAATTCAGGTATCTTCATTTTTATAAAAAAAAAAAAAAAGTTATTTATGCAAGATCACAGATGAACATCTACCTATGTTAATTATATGCATTTTAATATAGTATGGTTAAAAAAAACAAAAACAAAACGATTATATGAAAATAAAATATATGAAACATATGTTACTGTTTTTTTCCTACAGGTGGAACACTAGCTCTGTCCATATCAGTTATTCTGGTTCATGTAGCACCCATTCCTTCCCTTAGCTCAGCACATGTAAATAGGTGCCACAGTGAAAGACAGCACGCACACACTGGGAGGATTAGAAGGCTGGCTTTCTTGTAATTTAGTTTCATTGGTTCGTTGCATGCGAGCACAAGCTCCTTCATGTCAGGGCTGTGGTAAAGCTTGTCTCGGTATTCAGCTGGAAAGTTGACAGAAAATCACAGGGCACTGTTTTATCCTGTGTGTTCGGGTTAGGGAAAATAAAATATCAAATTATCGTCACAGGTCCATGCGTGACATACTACTAATACTGTACTGGTACAGGAAGCACACATTCACACAATGTAGCAAAATAGAAAAATACTAATTTAAAATCTTAATCCCTAATATATATTTAAAACATGAAACACATTTGAAAAAAACATGCTACAGGTTATGTAAAATCATTTCTTTAAGCTCCTGCTAAATGATTTGAATTCTAAATGGTGGTTTACAGACCCCAAGTAGCACTAGTCTTGGACTACATGATTAGTGCTAATTGGATTCTGTGAAACCTTAGTTGTATGTTTTTGTTTGTGTATAGTACAGGTTACATTCGTTTTTGTAATGGTTTCCTAAACTGAAATGCCATGTTACCATCGGTGTTACCATGCAGAATTTTAAGTGGTTGCTTGTCAAACCCCTGTAGCAGTGTTATGGTACTTAGAGAAATATCCAGTTTAGTTGCTTTAACAATAACAAAGTCACAGACTTTAAACATGTTATTCCTGATTTCAGAAAAGTGGGACTTTTGACCAAATGCTTTTGCTTCATTACCACAGCCACATTATATAAAGCATTATTTAGTATATGCTTTTAAGAATGAGGTAGTTACACCACAGAAATAACTTGAAATTCCAGTCTAAAACTGAAGCGGGTACAGCCCTCCTTTGCTTCCTCTTGAGTTACCCATAGCAACACCTCAGCTCCTAATGGCCTGTACAAGGTTTTATTTAACAATATAAACTAGTCTTATTTACTTCTCAGACAGTTCGATTCATCTATAAAATTGTGATTTGGGAGCCCAGCTATTATTATCTGTTTAAATTGCAGCGCTGTAAATTAAATACAGACCAGAAACCAAAAAGCCAGCCTGAAACTCCCTGTGGTAGATATAAATGGAAAAAAAAAAACTGTCCTTACACAACTGGATTATACTGTTAATAAAAGGAAGAACGATCCTTGTATCAGTGTATTATTGCGTCACACCAATATTAAAGCCAGTGTTGGAAACCAAGCGGTTTAAACCACCTCACATTTTTCTTTTGTTTTTAACCCTAAAGCAACACCTTATGCAGTGTGATCTACATTATCATAATATTTAATTTCTTGTCTGATTTAGATCCTGTTATCTGCATTCCACTATGGTTATTTCTGCTTAAATCATTATTTGCTAGCCTAACAAACTATTCCAGCAAAAACTATCCTTTTCACCCACCTCTAAAAGATGAATATCTGAGGAGGCCATTTACTCCAAAGTGTGTTTCAAAATACAATGAGCATAACAGTGTACATTTCAAGCACTGTGTATTTCGACTAAGGTGATAGGATATAATAATTTATTTTGCAGACATTTCTGTACGTCCTTCTACCCGCCCCCACACTCAAATTTGGTTCTCATTTCAGACTGCAAGAGACATTTCTCTGTATTTTGTACAATGAGAACAATTATTTTGTTAGCTGTATTCCATCCACAGAAGGACAAGAAGAAAACAGGATGATGAAGCTGATACCTTTTTTTGGAGTAACATAGAAAAATACATTTACTGTAAAATGTTCTGTAGAGAATGAAAATGCGTTTCAATTTCCCCACTGTCACAATGTTTTCAAAGTTGGGCCTCACATACTATACACACCCGGACAGCTGGGGTTGCAGACAAAATCAGGATGTGACATCACTGACAGGAAAAAAGGCCAAACAATTTTTTTTTTTTTTTTTTTTCAGTATGTGAATTCTCAAACTCTCCCAGGCTGTGTGGAGTTTTTGCAGGACTCTCAAGAGACCCTGAGTATAGGTCTTGAGGGGAGTTTCCACAGCAGAAGTACAAGGCACTGTGACTTTGTTCCTCAAGAAGAAGAAGAAGGGGGAGGGACGAGCGAGTTCTCTCAGGCTTTTCTCAAACACACAAGTGTGGGCTCCAGACTGCACATTCCTGTCTGTCTGTAATTCTTAGGAAACTGGCCAGGTAAGTCAACTGAAAGTTTTTTATTTAGTGTTTGTTGTTGAAGTAATAGGTACATTTTAAGTTTCACACCGCCTGTCTTTCAGGGGGCGTCCATGAGTCTTTTTAGAGCCAGTGAGTTACCTTGGTCGTGCTCTGGCTTGCATTCTCTCACAGTGGTGCTGTACACAAATGTCTTTCTAAGCCACTTGATCTTTATGGGTGAGTCACTTGGTCAGATGATGTGTTTTTTTTTGTTGTTGCCAGTTGTTTAAAATGGAAATTCTGGGCTTCATTAAAGTGTTTGTACACCGTGAAGACAGGAGTGCTAGCTGCTCTTTACAAACTCCTGAACTATTTAACCCTTTCAGCTCCAACCACATCTGGCATTGCTGGCTGCCCAGGACCAAACAACAGCAACATTGTCCCCAGTTTTGTTGCTATACAAGTGACTAGTGTGCATTATCAGAGAAAAAAAACAAAAATTGTTATAAACTGCTGAGCTGCTCAGTTAGTTTCTTCTGGTTTAAAAGTCTGCCAGCTGATTTGCATGTACTGTACGGTACACTTTAAACATCTTGCAGTCTTTTATTTTTTAAGAGCGGTCTGTGTTTTGAAGTTTGTCTCTGCCATTTCCCTCCAGTTGATCCTAGCTATCTCTTACGAAAATGATTCAAATAAAGTGTTCGAAAGACTCTCTTTAAAGTAAAAGTAAAATGCAACACTGATATAAAAGTTAAGAGACAAGTAGACACATGTTTCAACTATGGCAGTCATCCGTGATGCCTTCATCATCACTGCTGTCTGATTGCAGCTTCAGCATGTTCTTAACGTGCCTCTACGCATTTTTCAAACTTGGACATTTACAACTAACTCAGATATTCAGCTTTTAGAGGTGGTTGAAAAGGAAGTTTTTGAAGTTTTTGCTGTTTCTGAGTACCACTAAAGAGAATAATGAGTTTCCGATACTGCAGACTGGTCTCTCTCTAAACCCTGTAATTAATCTGTACAGTTAGTATTCTCTGCAAAACACGGTGTGCTTGATGCAGGCTGTGAGGCTCCATTTTGGTGGAAAGCCATCTAAACTCTTTATTGGATATGCTGCCTCTCAGATCCCCAGTACAGTACAGAGTTTTTCAGGGATGGAAAGAAGACTCCCATTGCATAGCAGTTCCTGGTTTTTGCTATGAGTTTAATAAGACACACCTGAGCTTGTTGCCTATACACTGTGGTTAATCAGGCTTGTATTAAAATCTGGAATGGGTGAATCCGCGTGGCAATAATAGTCTTATATCCATCCATGGGTTTCTGTACTCCACTGTATGAAATTTAGATCCTTAATATTTAATTCCCCTTAATTTTGTAAAAAAAGAATATTTATATATATATATAACCGCATTATGTAGCAAAGCACAAACTGAAGGACTTGTGAATGGGACATTTTTTTTTTTTTTTTTAACTTTCTGACAGTTCATTGGATAGAAAGAGGGTTACTTGTATCTACTGTCAAAGTGAGTTCCAGTATCACAGAAGTGCATCTAGTCTGCTGTACCACCTGCGTGATAAACATGCTTTCACTTCTCAAAATACACTTTCTAGCAGTTTTTCTGCTACAACAAAACAACAACAAATGAAACCCGTCAGTTTCAAGTACTTTCTTAGAAATTCAGGATCTCTGCAAACCCATGAATCAAGGTAAGTATAACCAGTGCTGTTGGATAGCTACCGACTGCAGACCTGTTAACATTGTACCTTTGTTTTATTCCAATAACCACATTTATTTTTAAACAATATCATTTACAATTATGGAGGAAACTGTAAAGGAAACTGATGATTGTAAATGCAGTAAGGTGAGTAATAAACTGACTCCATTGTGATTTAGCAGTTGGTTCAAACCATTTAACAACAATGCTGGATTGTAAATAAATATAAAACTATAAAGGATAATAATAATAATAATAATAATAATAATAATAATAATAATAATAGCATCAGTAATAAAACAAATGAGATGGATGCAGTAATTATATCAATGAAATATGTGATTAAAACCAAGATTAACCAAGATACATTTTTTTAAGATCTCAAGATTAATCACAATTATTATTTTTTTTTAATTGCTTGACAGCCCTTAGTGATTGACACATTTAATAATTTTACATGAAATACAATGGGCATTGTGATAAGTTTAGCTATAAGCCTAGCTATCATCCTTTGAATGCTCTTCCTGAACTGGATACTGTGATAAGCTTAGCTATCGTATTGTGATAAGCTTAGCTACAGTATCACCCTCAAAACAGAAGGGACACAGTTCCTCTTGTTTCTAATATTGCAGTTTCCCACAGTGCCTGCTCCAGTCACTGTGTAATCCAAACTATCCCACGGCTTAATGCAGCGGGACGTGTTGTTTCGTGCTGTTGTGTGGTTTTGGTCCTTGACCTAGCCTCCCACCACACACTGCTGTTGTTTGCAGGGGGCATCCAGCTTGTGACTCGCTCCTTTGGTGCAAGGAGCTGCGTTGACGAAATATCATTGCTATATTATTGTAAAAAAGATTTAATTAGATTGTAAACACCGATATACAGATTGAGATGATTTGACAATGGCTCAGAATCTGTATCATTCTATTATAGAACACTATCTTACTGCTCAACTCAGTCTTTGCTCGTGTTCGCAGCTAGTCAGACAGTATATTGTGTTGATAAAATAACTGCATAATGAACTATGTGCCAGTATCCAAACCTACTGGTAGTATCTGCACTTTACCATGCTTGATTGTACCTCACTTTACTAAAAAAAATATTATAATAATCCATACAGTGTAATGAAACCTGTTGAAGAACTTGACTTAGGAGCACATCCCAGTATTTTTTGCTACCCAGAAATACAATTTCCCTTCAATTTTATTTTATTATTCCAAATGTTAACCCTGAATTGCAGTACTTTGCTACCTTCACATCAGATGTTTTGAAAACTGTACTGTAGAAACTATTTAATAATTACACTGAGGAGAGTGTCTGCAGCCTAATCCTGCCCTCTCTTAGAAGCTAAGCAAGTTTGGGTCTGGTCAGTAATCACTTACTGAAGTATAAGGGAGGATGCAGTGAGATATTCCCATGCACCCCCCTACATACAGTAAATAGTCACGACCCATATCCCGGTTTCCTGTGCGCGGATTACTGTGCTTTTTCTGTCCACACACCTGGAGGAAGTAGAGCTCTGAATCACAGGAAGTGTAAGTAATCTTTACTTACATATGTTGAATGCCAATCTCCAGCTAGCCTAACTATTGTTGAATGAAACACCATCAAGCACTTGATGGTGCCATCTACAGCCTATAACATAAACACAGCAAGAATAGCATTATTCATATTATTCAATAAATGTTGAAACTAAGGCATGACTAACCTTTTCTTGCATTCATTTATAACTTTTACATCTATTTTTTTTGGTAACCAGTTGAACTGGATTTGCTTATGTTTATTAGAAGCTTATTGTGTTGCTGTCTTTCACAGAAAGGTTGTTTGTTATCTTGTCCCATCATACAGTACATCTTAATGTTGTGGTTTTTTGAAAGAATACCATATAAAAAACATAATTACATAATCTCTACAGAATTTTATTTTATTTTTCCCCCCACAGAAAATTCACTCCATTCTGGGTTTTGCAAGAAAAATAAATCACTTTACTATCAAGAGGAAACAGTTGGATATTCTACTAAGATACTGTGCATTTTCTTTGCAGTCACTGGGAGAACTCAATACATTTCCCCCTGGACTGTGTAAATACGTTTGCTCTCTCTCTCCAAAAAAAATAAAAAATAAAAAATAAATAAAAATTACCTACTGGTTTTCCCAACAAACCCCAAGCCCTCCCACCCCCAACCACCCTCCAAAACATGGATCTGTGCCTGGGCCAGGTGTTCAGCAAGGACAAGACTTTCCGGCCTCGGAAGCGATTTGAACCTGGGACCCAGCGTTTCGAGCTGTATAAAAAAGCGCAGGCGTCTCTGAAGTCTGGCTTGGACCTGCGGAGTGTGGTGCAGCTCCCCCAGGGAGAGAACATCAATGACTGGATTGCTGTGCACGTGGTGGACTTCTTCAACCGCATCAACCTCATCTACGGCACGGTGAGCGAGTTCTGCACGGAGCGCTCCTGCCCAGTCATGTCCGGGGGCCAGCGTTATGAGTACCGCTGGAAAGACAACAACCTGTACAAGAAGCCCACCAAGCTACCCGCCCTCAAGTACATGAGCCTACTGATGAACTGGATCGAGACGCTCATCAACAACGAGGACATCTTCCCCACAAGAGTAGGTGGGTTGTGCAACCATTCAATCTCCCATATACATATGGTTACCATATGACTCAATGTACACTTGGGCAATGTGAGACTGTTCTGGCTTTTCAAATTGTCTAAAGGGGGTAGATCTATAATACTGTGGCTGTGTCATTTTATATATTTTGTACCTTGGTCCACATTTTAATGATGTAAACTGGCAGTATTTAGATCTGTTGCCATGAATATTTGGTAAAATATGGAGATATCTTGTACTTTTCAAAACCTTCCACTTTCCTGTGTTACAGGTACAGTACTGTAAACCCAGATAGGGAGCCACTCTGAATGGTAAAGGGCCTCGGTGACTGGCTTGCTGGTCAGTGAGTAGGGACTTGGATGTCAGAGGTTCCCAAAACACTGCAAAGCACAAAATTGTTGTGTGCTGTTCTATGAACAGCTGTTGCAAATGTTATTGCAAACACAAACGAGCAAACTGACTGAATACCACATCGCTCATGTGTGTGAACCCTAGCTGTCTACCTGTGAATCCCTGGGTGACAGAGTCTCCTCATTTACTCAGAATTACCCACGCGGGGGTCACAGTGGGGTTAATTACATCACTGCGCTTCAGTTTGAGACAAATCATTTGGGCAAGAAGAAATGACATGTTAATGTCAGAATAGTGGAGCGGTCTGTCATCTGTGTCCCCTATACAGGAGGAGAGTGAAGAGGAGAGGGCAGACTGCTGGCATTTTAACAGATTCAAACAATTAGGAACCGCTGTCAGTTTTATTACCAATCAGCCACATTTATTTCCCAACTGCCCCCAGAGCTGTATCACAGTGAGAGCTGGAGGCGGATTGGGAGAGATACAGTAAATTGCAAATGACAGTGCAATATAGAAGTTACAATAGTGAGTCTCAACTTGAAAAGCGGTGTGACTTGGTGGTTGGGGATAGATTAAACTCACTGACGGATGTCTTTGCTTTCTCAGGGGTTCCATTCCCCAAGAACTTCCAGCAAGTGTGCAAGAAGATTCTGAGCAGGCTGTTCCGAGTCTTCGTCCACGTCTACATTCACCACTTCGACAGCATCTGCAGCATGGGGGCGGAGGCGCATGTCAACACCTGCTACAAGCATTACTACTACTTCATCACGGAGTTCAGCCTCATCGAGCACTCAGAGCTGCAGCCCCTGGTGAGCTGCGGTGACAGGGATCAAACCTTGAGCTATGGCAACTGCTCATTGACAATTTATTGAGCTCTTTCTCTCAAGTGTAAAATTTGCATCATACAGTATTTTTGTAGAGGGATAAGCCTACATAAAAATATGGCTTAGGTCCCAAGTTATCCCACATGGTTTGCAATTTTGTGGAACTCTGTGGAGAAGCTCATGTAAGCCTACAGGCACTGTGCCTGGGTGTAGCCAGTCATTATCCCTCTCCTTTCAAGGTCACCAACATAAAATAAGCAGGGAGGAAGAGCAGCTCAGCAGACAGGTCAGTGGAGGTGCTTTGATTTCCACTCTGTAATGAGGTCCTGATGCGTGAAGAATTCAGGAAGAGCATTCCAATTTCAAGAAGATTAAAAAGGCCAGATTCCTTTATGTATCAGAGAGAGGCGTTAGTGTTCTGAACTCTCCTGACCCATTCCGAAAAATAGAGAAAACAAAAGGTTTGTTAGTGAATTATTCAAAAGTCTTCGCCCCTGCTCCACAGACTGATGAATCTGAACAAGTGCCTCCAAGCCCCCTTTCCAAAAACGTCTTTTCTAGGCTTAACTTTGTATTAGTTTTTAGTATCTGTAGGGGACTGATAAAACAATTCTAGCAATTTGTTATATTGATAGTCTTTTTAAAAGTCATGAAGAGTATAACACATTTTAATAACATTCATCCAGAATACCAAAAAAAAAAAAAACTCTGCTTGTTTAACCCTCTCAGCTCTAATTCACATTGTGAACTAAATCTGGAAAAGCTGATATTACCTAGATCTGCAGTTGCAGCTCACTACCTGGTAACACTACAGCTAGACATCTATCAAGCAGTCTTAACAGTCTTATATTAGTTTCCTGTATTCTACAGATACAGATGATGACATAAACCAAATGTGATTTCAGATGATCTTTCTATCTTTCGAATTTAGAGCAATGGGGTGATATCTATACGGGACTGCACAGTTACAGGCATGCCCTAAATATGTGTCACACTGGAAAAAGAACGCATGAATGAAATATCAGTGTTTTGTGACCACCCCCTCAGCAGTTATATTGTTTGTGTGTGCTTGTTTGTGTAAAAGGCTGTGTTATTGTGGAAGCAGCCTTTATTAAATCAGGACTTTAATAGTCACTTTTTGAAATTAGTATTTTTATATCCTGTATTTTTCTCATTATGGTAATTGTGTTATATTTCAGTTCTGTTCATTAAAAACGGAATTCACTTATTCCTCCCTTCCTTATAACGGCCACAGATGTTCAAGCAGCTTTCTGATAGAAAAGCGTATCTTAACAGATTGGACAGTGACATTATAACCTTGTTTTAATGACTTTATGGAATTACAGAAGTGGTAACGAGAAGCCAGATCTAGATTTAATAATGATTTAAATCTATCTAGCTCAGACCTCTCCATAGTGAAAGCGTGTTTCCCAGGAGGAACATTAGGGGGTGCTATTGTGCTCCTCTCATGTGAACGTCATCATCGATCTGCATTCAGATTTTTTATTGAATAAAGGACTTGGACTCTAGCATAAACTGGGGGGTGCCTACCAATCACACATTATTAAAACAGATAATTAGACAATTCTTGTGTTTTGGAGAATGGATATGAAAAAATACAATGTGCGGACAGATTATACTGCTCTGTGGGTCAGTACAATTCAATTGCACAATAAATAATACTGTCACAATGTAGTTCATCCGCTTTAAAAGATCATTTAGAGCTTCAGGGGAAAAGACTCCTTTAATAACAAAACAGGATATTTTACTTGGACCTGTTCCATCTTCCAGAACACGGCACTTTAGAACAGCTCTGTTTACTAGCTTGAAGCCTGACTGTGTGCTGTTTTGGGATGGGGCTGTTATCTGCCAGCTTCACAACATTGCATGGGGAATACTGTGTTGTCTTGGTACAAACTGGATTGCACGATGGACCAGAGTTACTGATGCAAAATATAGTGCCATCCAATGTATGGTTTGAAATATGAAGAGCATATTAATATTACAAGAGAAACAGACACATGATACTGAACATGACAAAATGGACATTAATGATTTAAAACTAACAAGATGTTTCTTTCCTTGTGCCTTGCAGAAAGCAATGACTGAAAGGATCTGCACCTGATTGAGTCCACAGGACCTGGATGGAGCTTGTTAGGCTAAAGCTACCCGACTGCCAGTCTTTACATAAAAAATATCTGACTTTACTTTATATTGTCACACATACGATACATATCATATTTCTTATAATGTTCTTATATTTCAAATTTTCATGTCATGAGTTGAATATAGAACCCCCAAAAAAGTATTTAAAATGGGAAGATTTATAGCCAATGCCTGTAAGTACTACTGCATCAACTGCTTAATATGGCCACCTTGAGAAAGGCTTCCACATTAAAACCAACAAAAGTACAAAGTGGCCAAGTTACTTTATAGTCCCTGTATAGGTAACACCTACTATTAGACATGTAGCAACATAGAAGCATTGTCCAATAGAGAAATAAACTATTAGCATCTAGATATAAGATAGCTAACATGTAGATTTGTTTTCATTTGTCTGCATTTAAACCAAATAGGTATTTTTTTTTTTTTAATATGGTACTGTTGATGTGACAGAACCAGCTGCATCTAAACATACATTATTATTTTGTGAATCAACACATTATCTCACGGTTACTTCCTTGTGGTATCAGTTTATCCTGGTGGATATTTACTGTATATGTTACAGTTCTGTAGAGGTAAGACATTTGAAGTTGACGGGTATTAATTAAATGGAATAAAACGTTAATTACTCAACACAAAACAAATGCTGTCCCTCAGTTTCCCTTGTTTACACAATTATTGATTATCAATAAATTAAACGTGACAGTGTTATTTAATATAGAAATTGTCGTGATCAAACTAAAACGCATTTGTATTTTAGAAGTAATTTTTTCGTCTTACCTTTCTTTTATCCTTGTGATATTAATTTTTTTTTCACTTTCCTTAATTTCCTGTGGTCCAGTGGTTAAAGAAAAGGGCTTGTAACCAGGAGGTCCCCGGTTCAAATCCTACCTCAGCCACTGACTCATTGTGTGACCCTGAGCAAGTCACTTAACCTCCTTGTGCTCCGTCTTTCGGGTGAGACGTAATTGCAAGTGACTCTGCAGCTGATGCATAGTTCACACACCCTAGCCTCTGGAAGTCGCCTTGGATAAAGGTGTCTGCTAAATAAACAAATAATAATAATATGTGTCATCTCTGCAGAGGATTGTGGGATTGTAGTCCTGGGCAAGGTGTTATCTCTGATTAAATTCGACAAAAAAAATACATATCCCAGTTTCCACAGTGGTAGCTCAACTAAGAGTGGTAGTTTAACTAAAGGTCACATTTACACGACAAATCCGTTTTTTGAAATCAACACATTAATGAATAGGCATGTTTTGATTAATTTAATACCTGCAGACAAATACATCTTGAAGGTAATTACATGGAAAATATGAGTCTCAGCACACCCCTACTCTGGGATTCACTTTTCAATACCATGTCTGCTTTAATGTGGTTGTAATGGAAAGAGGTACCATATACTTACATGATCTAAGGTTGAATGTGTAAGTTCACTGTCTCTGAGCAGCCTGTAGAATTTGTCAGCAAAATTAATTTCAGGTCTCGCTAATCCTAACAACATTGTAATATATATTATAAATAACCACCAAATTAAGTTTATTTTAAAACAAAACTATAAAACAGATGGTACAAGGAATGTAAACAACTAATGAATTTATTGCATTATATAAAAAGACACAAAGTTCAGTTGTACATACTTATTTAAATATGTTTTTAATGTAGTTGATTATATTTAGTCAGGAGGCTGGTTTCAATGATGCAATAGAGAATGTACGTGTGAATTGCATTTTGAAATTGTATTGCATTGTAGCTCCCTCTGTTTGGGGTAATTGTCTGAGCCAATAAGTCGACAAAGACCTGTCAAGTGTATCTGATGGGCTGTCAGCTTCCTCAAACCACATTTCATGAGTACTGAGCCTCTTCCAGCTGACAAACGCCCTCACTCCTCGTCACAATCTCAGAGACACCTCACAGAACTTGTATGGAGCCTCATATTGTGATTCTCCTCCTGACAGTTTTTATTATGTGAATGTCTTCATACAGGAGGAGTCCTCTGTGATGCAGCATGTTTCCAGGAATGACCTGCCCAACTTGTTTAAGTGCAAGGGTAGAATTTGAATAGCACCGAGACCCCTGCTCTCAACCATCGGTTAGTAAATTTCTACAACTGAAGAACACCTGCACAGCTTAACAGCATCTATCCCAGTTCACTTTTTTTTTTTAATCCAACAAAATCTGCTTTCTGTTTAATTATAGTGTTGTGTTGTAGAGCACAAGTTTGTATGATTGTACTGCCAAGAGGGTCACAAAAAAAGCTTTATCACTTTAATATATTTGCAGATAATGTATTTCTTTTACGTTTTACAAATAAAACTGATTTGTTATAAAAATACAAGTATTTGTGAGTGTCTAATCACATAACTCTTTTAACTGAGGAATTGTCCATGTCCAATTAGTTGGTCCTGGACAGGCAAAGTAGGCATAAATTGTTGAAGGTTTAACTGATAACTTTAAATGTACTACCTAGATGGTGGCTTGGCCTGAGGGCTTTCTCCCTGTCTTCAGTTGATTGTGACCCACGTAATCTCATGAGGCCATGCATGAAAGCTGGAGCCATTTCCACACTGTGTTTGTGCCTGTCGGTCATATTCAACCACTTCCTGTGATATTTTAACTAAAGAATACAAAGAGTGATGTAGGAAGTGGCTGAAGGAAGTGGGAAATGCAGTTCATGCGCACCACACCAGTAAACTCACTGGAATCCTATTGATTTAATGCCTAGTTAAATTCCACATGCAAAAAGACCTTGTTTAGCTCCTGCTACAGAAAAGAATGTGGTACAATGTCACTCCAGTCTAATTCCCCACAAGCATTATGTTGTTTGTACTTAATTTTGAAGTCTCTGCAAACACAGAGTGTGGGATTAATGTTATCCTTTAACTTGGAAACTAGGGGTGCACCGATAAGCAGTGTGTGTTTAAAATAAGAATTTAACGTACGTTGTTGTAGTTGACATTGCGTAGGCCAAATGTTTTTTTTCTACTATAGCCTACAGTATAGGTCAAAGTTATAATACGTAATGTTTAACAGTAAGTGGCTATACAATAATGTCACATTATATATTTATTCTACAGAAGTGTTTTTACTAGTAGAAATGGAAAGTGCTATTTTTGTATGACTATGTTGTACAAAAAATGTATAAATTGTTGTCAAGCACACAATACAATACTACGTTATTCTTTGTATTTATTTTCTGAAGCAAATGCAAGGTATACAATTCCTGTTGGTTCCTGAGCTTGTCAGCTTCACAGTTCAGTGGCACTGCGGCGCCAGTGAGAATAGCAGGGCTGCGTTCACGATACGCACACTTTGCTAAGTCTGCGCAGATTCTGCGGAAAACCTGTCCAAATTCATCGTCTGCGTGAACTCAGCCGGAAAAGACGTCACCAGGGCACCATCCACGGGCTTAAAAGTCTGCACAGCCGCGCAGCTTCTCAAGAGGTACTGCGCTGGAGCAGCCGCGGCTCAAAACAATAGACGAGCGCTGGCTGAGAAAGAAGTGTGTAGACAACCAGATACAATCCTCACTCCGTGTGCTACTGCCACCTAGTCAGGGGCTGTGAATCGCCTTCCAGTCATGTCATTAATTATCTTATGAATGATTTGTAATACAGATTAAAATGATTTGACTATTTTTCCACAGTTATTATACTTTTCAAATATTCAGATATTTACTTTAAATGTTTAAACATGTAAAAAAAAAAAAAAGATAAACGGTTGAAATGAACCTAAACCGCTCTGTTATTTTCAGCAGGTGTAATTGGGTATTGATGAAAGGCTATCACTGGGGCAGGGAATAACCTACTTTGAATTTAGGAGAATAAATCAGCTTTAATAACAGGTAGTTGAAGTGAGATATGTGACCATATGTGCAAGTATTTGAACTATTTTGTCCCAGATCAAAACACAGTACTGTCTAACAACCCCTTTGTGAGAGGGCGGGGGGGAATCCTGCCCGTTATAATACGCATTAATTTGACTCGCATCACAAAACGTTTATATTATCTCTTTATAGCAGGGACTGTTTCTACTATACATTTTCTGATCATGATATAAATTATGAAGCTAGTGCAGCACAAAGGGAACTTCGATTGCATCCACTTCTTCTGCGATTGAAATTTCTCTCAACACCACCTCCATTTCGGTTCTGCTCAGAACTGTTGTTCATCTACCAAAGCCGTCCACGCTCCGTCTGCACAGACCGTGACGTTACGCGCAGCTCCCGTCTGCAATCTAGCCGGCAAAAAAAGTGGGTGCGTTCACGGAGATCATTCTGCGCAGATTCTGTGCAGAACCTGACCAATTTAGCCAATGATCTTCTAAGAATGATCACCGTGAGCGCATCCATTGGCTAAATTGGTCAGATTCTGCACAGAATCTGCGCAGAATGATCTCTGAACGCACCTTAGTTTCTCACATTGACCCCACCTCACACACATTATCAGCACTGTGAAAACTGCTCAGAATATGTTGTGACGAACAACTCACCGCTTATAAGTGCACGCCAAGACTGTTTTGGTGTATTTAAATAAATAAATAAATAAATAAATAAATTAAACTCAAGCTGTAAGCTGGACTCAAAAACACATATTTAAAACGTTTTCTGTAACGAAATTAAACATTGTGCTTACCTGTGTGAAGGACGAGGGAGCTGGGAGGAGTCTGGGTGGAAACCTAAAAGAGAAACAAAATGATCTTGTGTGTTTAATAATAGGTTTATATTGTGTGTGTGTGTGTGTATATATATATATATATATATATATATATATATATATATATATAATGTTGCTATGGCTGAAAGAACGATGTAGTTTAACTAGCAAGGTACGTATGGGTAAAATAAAGTTAATGACTTACTGATACAACTAGCGTAAACGGAGAGGAACATTTGCGCAGATTGCAGAGCACAAGAGAAAACGTCATGTTAGAACGGGCGCGCGCCCGAGAGTTCATGTTAAACTAGGGCACAACGCGCGCGTAATGTTAGTCTATGGGGAGGTTACACCCATATCAAAATAAAGGAGCTCTGTGGTTTTAAAGTTTGTATTAAAGATGGACAAATTAAAGGTTAGTTGAATGTGACTGTTAATTTGTATAACAGTAGCAACTGTGATTAAAATAACATTTTTTTTTGTTAGTCTCAGATTTATTTATGATTTCAGGTTGTTCCAGAAGAGCTTCTGGATCTATACCCCTCTATGGGGTGGGAAGGGGTGGGGTGCAGTGCAGTCTATGCTCCAGGTAACCAGTGAGATGCAGCTGGCCAAATGTTTGGAGTACTAGCTATTGGTTACTTCATAGTGCAGCTAAATTGTAGTCTAGCTGGATAAATAGTTAGACTGATAGTTTTTTTGTTTTGTTTTGTTCCAGTCTGTCACGGCATGTCTACCTGTTCTCTGTTTTGGATGTGTTCAACAGAAAATAATTACCTTTTGCAAGTGTGGCGCCAATAAAATAAAATAAAAATAACTGTTCTTTAAAAACATGCATGGGTGTAGCTAACTCCAGTCCTTCACGTTCCATTGGCTCCCACATTTTACTCATCATACACATCAAATCATATTGCAGCAGCAGTGATGAAACAATACACTTCTCCAATACGACTGGATATGATATATGTCAATAAACTGAGATCTTGTCCCTGTCACGTAGAACACGAGATAAAGAGATAAAAACAAAAACAAACAAAAAAAACCAGTACAGCCATGAAAGCGAATGCCCGAGCTGTGAAGAATTTCTAATGATGAATATCGGGACTTTCTTCCTATGCATTGGGATGCAGGACATTTGCTAGCAAATTGGGACTGCCCTGACCATATGATATAGCCTAGGGCAGGTGTATCCAACCTTGGTCCTGGAGAGCTACTGTGGCTGCTGGTTTTCATTTCAACCAATTTCTCAGTTACTTAATGTAACCAATTATTGGCTTAATTAGTCAGGTGTTCCAGATCTTTAGCCACTGATGATGTAAAGACACCTATGAAACCTGCTGGATAGGGGCTCTCCAGGACCAGGGTTGGAGACTCCTGGCCTAGGGATTGTTGGCATGTATGGGTATGCAAAGAGGGCTTACTGGGAATATCAGACCGTCTTAGTTTTAATACTGTACTTCTTAGCCTGAAGTTACTTTGCTGCTACATAGTTAGTATTTTACCCATTTAGAAAACCATTCAGTACCGTAGGTCTGTATGCAAATCATTCATGGGTAGCATAGTTTAAATAGCTCTAGGCCATTTGAATATCTTTCAGGCAAGTAAATACAGGCCATGTAGTGCTCTATTATGAAGCAGCTCCTAACAGTTATACTGTTAACAAATAAAGTGCATTGCCCTCATGTTTGCATGGTAACAGGACCAGTATTTGTGAAATGTATCTTTTGAAATATTTCTAAGAATAAAATTAAACGGTAAATTTGCTGGTATAGCACAATATATATATATATATATATATATATATATATATATATATATATATATATATATATATAATGTTGCTATGGCTGAAAGAACGATGTAGTTTAACTAGCAAGGTATTCAAATTCTTCAGACAGTTATTACCAAGTGCTTTACATATTTTAATGATTTAATTACTGGTGGGAGGGGGGTGTCTAAATACGCTCTTTGAGTTTATTATTCCTGCAAGCATTTCTCCCTCGATTTGTTTTTACTAACCCCATTATTAACATTATCAAATGTGCAAAGATGGCCATCGAATGAGCAGGTTTACCACTCATATAGAAAATGTAATCAGACCATATCTGGATCATTAAAATTGGCCTCTGTCCTTACTGAGCCACATTCCCTTACCAACATGTCGACAAAAAGTGGTTGGGTTAACTGTATCCCACGAGGGACATTTCAAGTTGCTCTGCGCTTATGTGGAATTCATAAGCGGTTTTGGCTTGGCGCCGCTCTGGAACATGGCGGAAGGACTGAAGGCTGAATTGAATTCGTATGGGCGCAGCTTTCAGGTATAATTCTACTTTGCAACAGTTGTGATCTTTACTGGCTAGGAATTTAACTTGGAAAATGTGTGGATTCCATAAATTCACGTCGTATTACAAGAACAATCGTGACCTTCTGTTATTTGCTATAGTTTACCTAGACACCGTCGTAGTGGGTCATATAAATTAGTTAATCAAGTAATAATATATAAATGGATATTACATGATTTGTTTGTGCTTAATGTATTTTTTTCTCAATTGAAACTCCAATGTTGTTTAGCTATTCAGAGATAGGATCCGCGTTTTGTGTGTCAGCTGTAGTCGTCAAACATACACATTGCATTAGTCATATCTCTGCTCACCTTTTATATATACCTAAGTAAGTGTAACAACAGTCCCTTTTGCTTTTTTGTTGAGTTCGGGGGTGTTGTTTCGGGTTTTATTATTACTTGGCAAAATTGATTATTTTCGGTTAATAAACAGAGTCAAACGCATCAATTTTCAGTCTCTACAATGTACACTGCATGAACGTTTTACTAATATGTTAACTTACTTGAAGTGAGGATGTCCAGATCAGGATTCATGCTGTTTAGAACTGCGGATGGATTTTGAATCTGGGAATTGCGAGAAACATTTTGTTTTACGCCCCATTAGTAAATTCCTTTACAATACAAACAATTAAAAGGCAAACACTAATACACTACTGCGAATCAAAACTGCAAAGCAAGCTTAAAGTTTACAGGAGAATTTAACCAACTGACTTATTAGCCTTTTAACAGTAAGTCTTTTTATTTGTTATTACTTTATTAATCTTAATACTAATACTATTTTACACAGATTATTAATTTTGTAAATTTAAATGTTAACCTAACTTTAAATTGATTAAAGATCCTGAATTTGTTGGTCCTAAACATTAACACAAATAGTCTTACAACACTGTAGATTTTTTTTTTTTTTTAATTTTCACCCAACCCTCACAAGTCGAGTGTATTCTATTACGTAGGTCCACAAAAATTGCCGATTGGTCAGCAATGTCTGCACCTTGCCTGCCTTCTGAAAGATGTTTTTTTTATGTAGAAAGAGTAGTGAATGATTGACATCATTAAAAATATATTGCTGAAATCCAGATTTATCAGTTAAAAAAAATAAATAAAAAAGGAATATTCTAAATAGGTCTTTGGGGGAATTTTTTCTGTTATTCTCAATTTAAAACCGGAAACTTCAAGCCCTAGTTAAATTACATCATCATACGGTTGTTCACAGTTGCTAAGTTTGTAACCTACAAAGCAATGGGTCATACTGTACTGTAGTGTAATTACAGGGTTTTAGTCTTGCTTCAGAAAGAGTGCACTGTACTGGTTCTGCGCTGGTGTTATTGGTTTTGTGCTTCTCAACCGATTACAACTGATGTAATTGTAAAGTAAGCTAGTATCTTTTCTTTGATTCTGTCACTGTACTATGTCTTGGATTCATCAAATATATTGGAAGTTGGAGTGATACCAGTGATAAAAAGGTTTGATATGAAAGTACCAAGTCCTGTTTATACAAGTTTAGATAACTTGGGGCTTCCTCATCATTGGATAGAAATTCTGATTTGTTGCAATCAGAATGAATCAAATGGATTTTCACAAACTTAATTTTAGGAAACCAGTACATCGATAAGTTTATACTACAGTATGTCTGTCTGCAGTGGCTTTAAAGCCTACATTCTCAGAAATTAGCGGGTTCCAAAAAGCAGGAATATGTCAGTGTTTGTTTTGTCTTTAGCAGTGATGAGATCTGTCCTGCCACAAGAGTTTTGTCTTAAACAAAGTTATTGTATCAAAGTGTTATAATTTTCACTCTGTGAAGAAAATTTAAACATTCATTGTCCCACATGACATTATAAGGGTTATTCATTAAAAGTACAGGAGTAATATTTTATCCTCTGTGTGAAGTAGCATTATTGCAAACATAATTGTACAGTATAAGATTGAAGATGTGTCTGTGGATTACCCTGCTTTAAGTTCTTTAAAGACTTCCTCGACCTAGGAGTATTGGGTCTACATTTTTTACAGTTTCCCTAGCAGGGTGGAGAGGAGGCGGGACGGACTCTGGTGTGTGGTGTATCTGTTTGCGTCAGCTGCAAAGCAAAAAAGATCCAGATACATTTTTGACATCCTGCCAAGAACATTCTCTGCTGATAAATCGCAACTTTGTCTTTTCCAGCTCACGGAGATGGTGAGGCAGAGTAAGATTGCTGAGCTACAGGCCTTTCAGTGCTCACTCAAGGTAAAGAACAGAAATATTTTCCCGTTTGCTAGGGGGTCTTTTGATTTGGGCACGCTTTTTTGGTAATTACATTATTACCTTTTTTCCTTTTATCGGTGACTTAACTTTGCTTTAGTAGTCAACCATGATGATGCATTTTATCAAAGTAAAGTTTTTTTAGTGAGTTCTGAGAAGAAATATACCCTCAAGACCACAAAATAAACCACTTGTCTTTGGTGGGCCCTGCTTTAATATGTCATCTGAGAAACCGCACGTTCCTGTAAAAGGAAAGCAGAAGCATACTTCTGTAATTGTTGAAAACTCATAACAGGGTTTCATAACCCAGTTTGAGATCCGTGTATAATTGTAATGCCTAGGAACAACTCCCCTTTCATATATAATTACATAGTAATTGTAATAATAAGGCACTTCTAGTTTGTTTTGTTTATAGTCATTAAAAAAAAACCAAAAAGCACTAGTTGATGTAGTCATCTTTTCAATGTCACCCTAATCTAGCTTTCAGGTTCCTGCATGAACTAGAATGCTTTTGGAGCAGGGACAGTGTACAGTTTTACTTCTGTTAAAGTAATGGCATGCTGAAACTCCTTATCAGTTTCAAAATGAAAGTAATCTCTGGGGGTTTCCCAAGATCGCTATACTGGCTATGTTCCTCTTTTCTGTTTGCTGCATTTCCTAGTTGCTAAATTCATTTCCGATGTAAAGTAGCCTAGTTTGTGTAACAGCCTCCAGTCAGTTAACTAAAGGCTCTTATTTTCTATGCTGTCCTCCTTTCAGCTGCAGAGTAATTCCTTGCCTTTGGTTCCTGTGAAAGAGACTAGTGTGGGCCTCCCCACCCTCCGGTATAGCCCTCCTACCTCTGAAGATCTTCCACTCGGCACCCACGCCATGCCAGGTATGTGCCACACTGTCTTGTATTGCATCTTAGCTGCTTAACCTCCATAAGACTGACACTTTCTACGTTTATGTAAACAGGGAATCAATCATTTTGTTGTTCGTTGTTTTGAATTCTAAACAAATGTAAAAATCAGTCAGGCTCATAGGAATCAATGCTTCTGAACCTACTGGAATCTGATTAATCCCCTACCTGATTCCATCTCAAACGGTTTACATGTAGAATAAAGAGATATGGGAATCGATTCCCCAAACAGGTAGCTTGAATCTGAGTAGACTGCAAGTATAAAAAAGGGAATTGTAGCCAGCAAAATAATCAGATCCTTCTTCGAAGCATCCCCTGTTCACCACATCAGATCTTCTGTAGTGCAATGATGGGATGGATTAGTGCAGTGCTTTTCAACCCTGCACCCAAAGTTTTCCAGTAGTTTGTGCTTTTGTTTCTAGCAGGAACACATTTTGAGAGGAACCGTTGTCTCGAGATGGAGAGTTAACATAATATAAATAAATAAAATATAATAAATAAATGTCATTCTGAGCCTAGTAAATCTTTTCGGATGCAAGCCAGAGCTAGCATATTTATTTAGTTATATTTTGGTATACTAGGCATTCAGATAACAGGTTGCCTGGCAGGCTTGTTCTAGACCAGCAGGGCATAGTGTGATAGTAAACCGCCTGCTGCCAGTGCTCGAACAAACAAACAAAATGTTCCAGCGTTGCATAGAGAATACTGTGGAAGCCTGTCTACTAAAAATCTGATTAGGCAGCTGTACCTGCACAGAGAAGGTTAGCAGAGTTCAGCGTGCATGATCAGATGTACAGCACTGAAAATAATACCTTTTTTAATTTAGAGTATGGATTGCAGATCGCTACATAAATAAGGTTAATTTTAATAAAAAAAAATACTGTGCAATGCAATGGCTGATATGTGGTCTTTTGGAAGTCTAGCATTATCTATCCCAGATCCGTAATTGTACCTAACAAAACATTTTCATAAATTTTACCCATTTCGTATTAGCTACATAGGTCTAAAATGTGCAGTTTTTATAGAAGAACATGTTATTTTAAAACCGACATCAGGTGCTGTACTACGCTAGGTTAAAGAAAGTTCCCAGTTTGGTTGTTTTGCCTTCCAGGAAGTCTGTTGCTGCGTTATGTCCTTGGCCTGATAGCATGATTTAAAATGGAAATACATGTTTGCCAAGACATGTGTTTCTTTCAAAACTGCACATTTGAGACCTATATAATCAATAGACGTCCATGGTGGAGAAAACATATGGAACTATTTTCTTAGCTATAGTTACTTTTAATGTTTTGCGCCGTGTGCATTTACAATTCCTGTTAATATTTACTGTGCTTTTGTTTCCCATGTGCCTTTTAACTACTGTATGCTTATCAGGTCCAATGACAAGTACAGTCACCAAAAATCCATCTGGGAAACTAGAATTGATTGTTCCTGTAGGCTGCTATGAAGTTGCTATAGAAACTGTTATGGGTTTGGGTGGTGGGAGAGGTTCAGTCTGACACAGACTTCTCTGAGAGGATTGCTCATGACAAAGTTCCAACTCTAGACTAGTATTGTCAACCCACGTCATAATGAAGCACTAAAACACTCCATTTTCAGCTCTCACGACTGCTCGTTAATGAACACTGACACACTCTAACCTGCTGTGTTTTTTGCAGAGATGGTGAGCAGCCAACCCCTCAGCATAGCGGATGCAGGGAAAAGAAAGAAAAAGAAAAGAACAAGAGTGACTGATAGCTTCACTGGTAACTTCAATGGTAGGTACGCTTAAAGTTTCTTCCAAATTCAGCTGGACAGCTGGGATGCTCATTATATGGACACAAAAATCCTCACATCAAGGTGTTCCCAAAGAACAGGGCTGTAGCCATTGTACCACGTAGTCTGGTCTTGTCTGCTCTCAGAAGCTAAGCTGATGTTTGTGGCTTTGAGGGGGTACTGGACCATCTGAGCCAGAACTCAACCAATGTCTCAGCATGGTGTTTGGGGGGGCTGTGTGAGAGGACATGTAAATATTGGAATTCCTACCCTGACTAATTGCTAAACATGGCTATTTTCTCCTCTGTTCCTACCACTGTGGTTGTTCACAGTAAGAGACTTGGTGCTAGACCTTTAAGAGTGGAGGCCAGATATCCCAGCCAGGCCCTGCTTCCAATTTGAGGGATTCATTGGAGTTGTTTCATTGTCCTAGATGTGTACAAGCTGACTGATGAGCTCCTGGGACAGGGGAGCTATGCCAGGGTACAGGGCTGCATCAGCTTACAGAACGGGAGGGAGTACGCTGCCAAGGTAAGGGAATGCGGAACAGTACAGGGAGGGGGGCTTCAGATGTGGAGTGAAGCATACTGATCCATATAGTCGCTACGTATCATCAATTATAATTTGTTTTGCCTAATTAGCTTTCAGGCTGAAAATAAACATGATTTAATGCTTGCTTTCATTTGTCACAATTATTCTGCATGAATTTGCATCACTAAAGGGAACAGTCCTACACACAGAAAACAAATGAGTTGGGTCATGTTGTGTTTGTGGATGTAATGTAGAATTAGGCAAAGTAAATACACCTGTATGATATTAATGTAGATGCAAATTGCAACATGACATTTGGCAAAACAACCCAAAAAACAATGTTGGTTTTGCACAGCAGTGGGAGAGAGAGGATTGCAGCAATAAAAATGTAAAAATTTGTGCTAGAAACTGCACGGCAGGATATTATGGTAGGGCAACGATTTCTCATTCCACCAGTTGTGTAAGTCCAAGAACTGAAGGAATCGGTGGTGATATTTTCAATTGGCTGTGGAAAGTGTTCACCTCTGTGCAGTTAAGGGGTCTAGCGTTCTGAGCTGCATGTACTGGAGCTGAGGTAACTGCAAAACACGAAGGGAACACAAAGCCACTGGTTCTAGGAGACAGAGAGACCTAGTTTGAGGCAACTTTGCTGTATCAAACTGTGGCCTGAAACCAAGTTCCAAGCCACAAGTGTGTTACCTTCGCTTTATACACACCGCCCAAACGTGGCAGACTTTCTTCATCATCCCTGACCTACCAAGTCACCAGATGATAATGTTCTAGAGCCTTAGAGCCTTTCTGGAGAAAAGATTTCCCCGCCCAGCTTCCCTGGAGGGATTGGAAGCAGCAGTCCTTGAGGAATGGTCATGTAGCCCTCCAGAACAATTTAACCCCCTTGCAGACTCGCGGCCATGTCAAATCAGTGCCATCCTGGCTGTCTGTAGATTAAAGAGAAATAGAACAAAAATAGCAATGTATAGCGACATCAAGGTTTCTGCTGTCTGCTGTTCATAGGGCACATTTCAGATGAACAAAAGTTCAGTTCTACAAAGAGCTTCAGCATATTAGGTTTACACAACACAACCTTCACAGAACAAGACTATTTATTTTCTCACGCAAACCTTGAAATACAAGTAAAAGATGGCATTTAATGGCAGTGTGCCATTCATCTGTTCCAGGGATGAAAATAAGACTTATTGTATAGCAGTTTCACCCATTCCAGGCATTAATACGAGCTTGATTAGCCACAGTGTGTTTGTAACAAGCTCAGCTGTGTCTTATTAAACATAGTAAAACTAGGAATGGATTAAACTGGTATGCAATGGGAGTCTTATTTTCATCTCTGCATTCATATACTATTGTTCCTTGGCTAATAGAAATGTTTTCTTTAGTCTCATTAGCATTCTGTATTGGTCTTTTTTATGTTTGCTATTTCATCTGCTCATAATTGTTTAGTTGTACTTTGGGTTTACTAAGTATGTATTTTACAAAGTACTCTGTAAGAATAACCTACAGAGTAGTTGGAGTGCACCTACTTCCACTTATCTTTTTTTTTTAAAGTTAATTTGTACAGTTACTCTTATGGTATAAGATCATCATGACTTGAGTCAAAATATGGGAGAGGGATCCAACAAGAAAATTAAGCTTGTGATGTTAAATGGATGCTCATATGTTAGAGGAAGCCGCACCCAAGAGAAATGACTATAGGTGGCTTTGTTTTGTGTTCCAAACAGATCATTGAAAAGAAAGCTGGGCACAGCCGCAGTCGTGTGTTCCGGGAGGTTGAGACACTATACCAGTGTCAGGGGAACAAGTATGTTCTGTTTCTTTTCTTGAGGTATTGGGGGTAATGGCAGAATAGGTGTATCAAGGTATTATTAATAGATACATTGATACAGCCCTGTAGCTTGGAGAAATTACAGACACTGAATGAGGCACACAAATAAGGGTTTAGGCTTTTACGTTGTATTGTGCCATATGAGTTTTCAGCATGCTTGATGTAAGCTTTTAATCGCATTTTAATTTTGTGTATTTCTTAAGGAATATTTTGGAGCTGATAGAATTCCTTGAAGATGATATGCGGTTCTACTTGGTGTTTGAGAAGCTGCGAGGAGGTAAAGACTACAGTATTGCATATCCACATGCTTTGCCAAGGATGCATTCACACTAATAAACTGATTTAACAAAAATCTGCTGCAAAACAGCACAGAAGATTCTGAAACCAGTTGGGGGGGGTGCAAGGTCCAAGTTGCAGCCAATCAGTGGTTGATCTGAGATGCTATTTATTTATGTATGCACTGTATATGTTTGCACTCTATGGAATCGGAAGGGGAAGGGGAAGGGGAAGGGGAAGGGGGGTTTCCTCTGTCTGGTACTGAGAAATGTTGCTTCAGTCTGACACTTGCTACTTCACTCTCTGATCTCCAGGCTCAATCCTGACTCATATACAGAGTCGGAAGCACTTTGATGAAAGAGAAGCTAGCCGGGTGGTGAGGGACATTGCGGCAGCCTTGGATTTCCTCCATACTAAAGGTAGGAGATGAGCTACATACGTTTCCCCCACGGTCACTGTACCTCTGTGACTCTGCCTCACACTGTATCTTCTATTATGCACTCGTTTGTGTCTGTTTTTCTGTTCCATCAGTTCTGTCTAATTTGTCTGTTTATCCCACCACAATATTTCTCTAATGTATTACCTCTCAGAAAACCAGTTATAATTTTTAATAATAAATTCCCTGGCACAATTTCATCAATTCCCTCTGGTGTTGTAGCTGCTAATAAACTGGAGGTTTTTAAAGGAGCAAGAGGCGAGCTTCAATAAGATAAACATCCTCTTCTCAATCCCATATTTTTTTTATTGATTTCTAAAAGTAGAACAAAAACAAGACAACTTGCAGCAGTATTTGTGCAGAGAATATGCATGAGCAAATAAACTGTAAACTGCAGGTTATGTTATTAACTTTGCATTAATTCAGTAATTGTTAAAGGCCATGGCACACTATGTGCAATACTGCCAGACACTGTATCCATAACAACATTGAGGTTCTTGCCAAGAGCAAGCTGGACTTGTGCAATTTTAGTCGTATCTTTCAGATTACTGGGGGGAGGGCTTTCATTTCTCCCATCAGAATCATTGTTGTGGTCTGGTTATGATTATGATACGCTAACTGTTCAAACTTTCCTTATCTAGGTATTGCCCATAGGGACCTCAAGCCTGAGAATATACTTTGTGAATCTGCAGACCAGGTAAAACCTTTTCTTTTTTCTTGTCTTTGATACATGTGGAAATACTAAGTAATTGGTAATATTCTTTCACAAACAATGTGTCTTTTTTTCTATGTCTTTTGATAAATGTCACATTTTAAACATGTTCTCCTTATTATGTTAAATAATATATTTAGACTTAACATTTTAAAACTAGCATTCAGTACCTATTTTGAGCAACATTGGTTAAAAGGGAGCCTGGCCATTAGAGGAATAAAAGGCCACCCCTGTGGTGAACAGAAGCTAATGTGTTTGTTCCCTGTGGGGAGACCTTTTATTCCCAGTCATTTTAATGCGACTCACCCATTATTGCTGTTATTACTGGTGTTGGAGAAGGAGTATTAATTATGTTCTTTGGTTCCCCACACATTTTTTTTCTTCTCTTAACCATAGAGATAACTGTCTTGTTAAGTGTGTCTGAGGGTAATGTAGTCTGATGCGATACCCGCCTACATGAATGCTGCAGATGGATTCTAAAATGCTGATGAAATGCGCCCTTGGTGTAAGATACTCAAACCTCCTGTCCTGTCCTAGGTGTCTCCAGTGAAGATCTGTGACTTTGACCTGGGAAGTGGAGTGAAGCTGAGCAGTGCCTGTACACCCATAACAACCCCTGAGCTAACCACGCCAGTAAGCAAACCTGAGATATATTGCTTCATAGTGTATGTATCATGGAAATAGATATTCCATTCATATACAGATTGAGTTTTAGTGTGTCCACAAGTGGTGTCTGTAGGATTTTTTGCAGAGTAACACATACCGAACATACCATATTCACCATTGGCAGTCTTCTTTCCAATGTATCTATCCACCTTGAATAAACTTTGCTTGAGCATGTGTCTTCCGTGTTTGGTCATCAGTAACCTAGGTAGTCTTTTTTTTTCTTGTATGTGTAACCCTTTTGGCTGTTCAGTTTGTGTGTCTGCTTGTCGTTCTGTTTGTGCTGCAGTGTGGTTCTGCAGAGTACATGGCCCCGGAGGTGGTGGAGGTGTTCACAGACGAGGCCTCCTTCTATGATAAGCGCTGTGACCTGTGGAGTCTGGGTGTGATCCTCTACATCCTGCTCAGCGGCTGCCCTCCCTTCACTGGGAACTGCGGGACAAACTGTGGCTGGGAGAGGGGGGAGGCCTGCCGCTCCTGCCAGGTACAGCACTCTGCATTTCAGGGGAGTGCCATCTATACTTTGGGCAAGCGTAGTAATGCAGTAGAAATACAAAATCTAAATGGCAGTGTAGTTTTACGAAACATTTAACAGAAAATGCACTCTTGCCGTATATGAGGATTTTGCATTGATTTTTAAATGTAATATCTTGATACGTTGTAGACCACTAAGTAATATGAAAATAGATCAAATATAAATGTGACCAAATTAAATCAAGTCTACTTTTTTCACTGAAAATGTATGTGACAGTTTAAACAAAGACTATTTACATAGATTTGGAGCCTTGGTAGATGGACCAAGATGTCTATATGAGGATAATGCAGATACATATTTTATAGGGTGGTCCAAAGATAGAATATGCAGGGTACGTGGTAGTGAAAGATGTCGTGTGTTTTTATTTATTAATTTTGGCTAAATTGATTCATATTTTGTGCCAATGTTTCCCTGACTTGCGTATTTAAATAGTTTCACAAGGATTGAAATATTTGCTTGCCGACATGAAATGAAAATCATTGTGGGGAGCAGGGCAATTTGTTTAGTCATAGACAGCACAGATGGAGCCAGAAGAAAAGTTAATGAAGCCGTTAATGAATGACATATACTTTAAAGCAGGCAAACCGTAATCATGGCTGCTGAACAAATTAACATGACGTCGTCTCCATGTCGACCTCAAGACTACTGCTGTTTTCCAAATGTCTGCATGCCGGACTTTTTCCTGTAAAATATTACTTTTTGAAACTGATCAGTAATCTTACTAAATAATTGTAATTGAATACACTTACAGTAGGTGGGATATACACTTATGTTATAAATGAACAAAACTAAAACAATCAAGAGTCGATCACACCTGCTACTCCTACAGACTTTGTGAATGTGGCTCCAGGCGTTTTAAGGTCGTTCAGTGGCTAGCAGTGTAAAGGTTGAAATATCCTGTCTGTACATATATTAACCCCTGTGCCTCTTGGATCTCCCCAGAGCAACCTGTTTGAGAGTATCCAGGAGGGGAAGTATGAGTTTCCTGAGAAGGACTGGGCCCACATCTCTGACAGTGCCAAGGACCTGATCTCCAAGCTGCTGCTGCGTGATGCTAAGCAGAGACTGAGCGCTGCCCAGGTTCTGCAGCACCCATGGGTGCAGGGGGTGAGCTTTTTCACCCTATCCGTATAGTACTTGCTCTACTACAGTGATGATCAGAATCAGCTTAACATTTAAGATAATTTTACTACCAGCACTGGATCCCTAATATATGTTTTCATACTACAATTATACAATAGATATTGTTGCCTGTGACAAAAATAATAATTAAACAAATTAAAAATCTTTGGTCCATCCCCTGTATTTGTAACAGATGTTCAGGATAAAGCTATGTAATACATTTCTATGAAAATTGTTTTGTAAAGCAGGCATTTAAGATTCCAGCAAGGTTAATAAACACATTACTGGTGGCTCTCCAGCTATGTCATATGGCCCCTTCATGAGTACTTAAAAGACCCCATTCTTGGATGTTGTTCTAATATGTACCAAAACACTTCTGCATTTTCTGTTGTTGCCGTGCACCTTAGTGAGCACTGACATGTTCTACTTTCACCTTTCATTACTGTGCTCAAGTATCTAATAAGCACAGAAAACCATTTTGTCCAATTATTTATCTGCTGTCCTGCTTGGGCACTAGAAAACATTCTCCTGATTCTCTTCCAGAAAGCCTCAGAGAGAGGCCTGCCAACCCCTCGCATACTACAGAGGTAAGCAAACTGTTCACTTGCATGCTTTAATAGATAGATGAATACTTTCATGGAAAAGGATTGTGTGGGAGCCTAGAAGCAAATACTGAAAGCCATATGTCAACAGCATTCTTCTTTCCATTGATTTGCACTTTCATGACTTGCTGCAGTTTTAAATGTCAAGTTATGTTGATTGACTTCCTTTGTCTAACAGGAGGCCTTATTTATTGTTGCCTATTTGAGTTTTTTCTTCCATTTGTTCTGTATTTCTTCATAAATAAAAGCAACTGACAGTAGTCAGACCTGGTGTCAGTTTATTCAAACACTTTATTTTTCACAGAAAAGACAATAAATAAGTAATAGAGGAACATTGTACTAGAGACTTGAAATGGAGTTGAAATGTACAGTGAAGTGCCACTTCTTTTCATGATCTGCCCTCCTCCTTGGCTCAATACAGGAACAGCAGTACAAAGGATCTGACCCAGTTTGCTGCCGATGCCATTGCCTTTAACCGGCAGCTGTCCCAGCATGATGAGGAGCAGGAGGACCTGCTGCCCAGCGTCTGCTCCATGAGACTGTCACCCCCCTCCAACTCAAGACTCGCCCGCCGCCGTGCCCAGAGCCACGCCCTCCGAGCCACAGACTTCCTCCCAGCGAGCAGTGATGATACCTCCTGACCCCCCCCCCCCCTCCCAGCTTCACCTAGCCTGATGGATCTTCAGCAGTGTCTCTACCTCCTGGCCCTGTCCATTTTCTTACACTAGTCAACAGAGTTTTAACCACTGAACCCAGTTTTCTTAAAACCACCCAGGTTCTAGCTTTGACGTGCCTGCAATGCTGCAGCTGGTATTTTTGTTTGCCACCTACTCAAAACTTTGGAGCCCTACCGGGTGTTAAATCTGCTGGTCTAATATACATGCTGTGTGCTACTCTCCAAAAACATATTGCTACTAATTGGATGGTGGCGCATCTGTCTAGGTGTTAGTAAGAACACAGTAAGTGAAGTGAGATGGTGTGATTCGCTCCTTTTGATGGGGAAAAAAGAAATAGCTGGAGCTTGGTAGGAATTAATTTCAGTGGTTACAGGAACTTTGCTTCTGTTATATTTAATTGCAGTTCAACATTTTATTTTATGTATTTCTGATAAC
Source organism: Acipenser ruthenus (assembly GCF_902713425.1). Lineage (NCBI taxonomy): Eukaryota > Metazoa > Chordata > Actinopteri > Acipenseriformes > Acipenseridae > Acipenser > Acipenser ruthenus. Next base: position 6,379,874 of record NC_081198.1, on the reverse strand, counting down.
TATGTTACAGCTAAATTGTTAAATTAATGATGTAATTGCATCTGTAGGGTGTTTTCATACTTAAACTCCTTTTGAGTTTCCTTATGCCTTTTATAAAACTGCTTGAACACATTTCAGCATTAAGTCCAGAAAATGGCTTAATAGTAGGTGATTGTGCAGTTAGACTGAGATTGCAATCTTTTAGGAATGGTACGTTGGATTTCAGGATTTATAACCAGCTTGCTAAATAATATTTGTGCACATTTTACTGCACCGAACTGTAGTGTATTGGTAACATGCTTGTTATTACTACATGAAGTACAGTAAGGTTGCATCTCTTAAGACAATTAACCCTTTGCCACCAGGATCTGAGCTTTATCACAGTCTTGCGTGTGTCATATTGGCAGGGCGCTGCCCATGTTTAATACCCTGCAAATGCGGAACACTGCTGTAATTGAATTAGTGTTCAGAATACTGTATCTTGCTTACCAATCAACACACCACTCTGATTTGCTTAGAATTTGTTTATTTAGCATTTTTATTTTAGCCAGGTTTATGTCTTAGTTTTATTTTATTTTTATTTTTTCAGTTTTAAATTGCAGTGTAAACCAAGCGCAGCATTTTAATTGGCACCTTTTTGTGCACATTATCCAGAATTCTATATATTGAACTCAAATTATAAATGAGGCGGGCTTTCAAGAGGCCTCTTCGCCTGTGAAATGTAAATGGAATAGGTTTCATTTCACACTGGGTGATGAGATAAATGTAGCATTAAAACACTTTTCCCCCCCCTCATTTTCATTACTTCAGTATTCTCAGTAATTTACGCTTCCAAGAACATTCCCCACTCTGTGTTAAATGCACATAACCTGTAGTTGTGTGTGGCAGGATTGCACAGTGCTTACTGTTTTGCACATCTTTCTTGCACTCTTACACCCATTCTGTTTGGCTCACTGTCCTCTACACTTGTTCAGTATTATATACATTTATTTAACTTGCACATTATTACAGTATGTCTTTATTGCACCCCCCCCCCCCCCCCCCCAGACACAATTCTCTTTGCATGAGTAACGGATGTAGAATAACAGTTTGACTTCTCATTTATAAACACAGTCCAAAGAAAGGGCTGTATATCAAATGTTGAGGTTTTTTTTTATATATATATACCCAGGATGGTAAAAGTGTAGAGTTCTTGTGAAATATTTCAAGGGTGTAGGGTGATCTGTTTATTGCAGTGTCTAGTGATTAGTGGTCCAACTATCCAAATATGGATTTCTTTGGGAGATTTCTATGATTCCATCTTAACATTACTCTGGGTTTCTCGCCGTACAGAATAGCCACATGAAAGTGACATTTTTTTACAAATTTATAGAGTCTTTATCTAGATACCAGGATGTCATGAGGAAGATGTACCTCTTTTGTCCTCTGCAAACAAACAAACAAACAAAAAAAACACAACTAATAGATACTTTTTTGAGGTGGTAGAGAAAAAAACACACACACTGTATAGCTCCTAATATTCTCAGGAATTTGTGTTTTAAAAAGTACAATAATCTTAACATGATGGTTTAATTTCAAATGTAATGCTGCCTGTTTATTTTAAAGATGAAGTGTCATGACAGTCCTGTTTTATTTATTGTGTTGAAGAGTGACTGGTTTTATCTTGAAAGGAACATGGGGAAGGTTGTTTAAGCTAGTTTTTTAATGTATCCTTTGTGCATTAAAATGCTCTTTTCTTTACATCTAGCAATTATTTAGAGCTAAGGAACTAACAAACTTCATTGTTTTGTGTTTTTAATATGTTAAATGTCTGTTTCTTACTGAGTTCTTCACTCATGCACTATGCTGTAGTATGTCTGTTTTACCCTGAAAAAATTGGAACCTGTGATTAATATACTGGGAGCATTTGAACCTGAAAAAAAAAAAAGTGTCTTGTCTTAGTTACCAGTTCACTGTTCCCATTATCTATGTGCTGTTAACCTTTCTTCTCCAGAATCTGTTTATTCTGTGATGATCTACAGCTGTTGATGGTTTGAACTAGACGTTGTGTTGATTTTGATCAACCTGTAATCATTGAGAGAAGCCACAGTTGGATTTGTGTTACTTTGAAATGAGCACTGACCAGCACAGAGAGCATTGGGGGACACTTTTTAATGTGGATCAACAGGATTTGAAGTGTTTTTTTAGAGCTGTTGGAGAAGACAATTTGGGTTAAGCAATGCTAAGGTGGCATTGAAAAGGATACTGAAGCTAACTCAGGGTAAAACATTTATTCTTGGTTACTATAGCCTATTTTGTTCTTGCTGTAGACCTGCTCTTATAGATGTTTGTATTCTCTGGATGTAGCAATTAAGTGTATGAGTAAACCAGAATACTTTTTCCTTTTAAGCTGTGACTTTTTAAATTTTTTTTGTGTGTGTTTTACTAAACATGAGAAAACAATATTAAAGTTTTAATGAGCTCTTTGGTATTCATTCCATGCCTGCTGTTTTTATATTTATTTACAAAGTACTGCTTGTTTATTGTGCATATTCCTAATTCTGTAAAAGCAAGATTCCCATCCTCTGCTCCATTAATAGATGAGTGAGATGCATTGCCCCCCCCCCCATGTCTAAACCTGCTGTAATAATTATGTGAATTACAGTTGTTACAAAGTATCACATTACAAAATGTCACATTAAAGAGCAGTTATAAAATACAGTAAATTAAGTAGTACGATACAAGTACTGACACAGTTGGGTGCTATATAGTCCAGTTTAGTCAAAAGTTGTGAGGTTTACAGATGCTGTCTGAACAGGTGTATCTTGAGGAGGCACCGGAAGGTGATCAACGACAGCAGTCATCTGTGGGTAGGTCGTTCCGCCACTGAGGGGCAAGGGTGGAGAAGGAGCGGGCTCTGGGAGCGGAGGAGGGGTACAACTAATCGGCCAGTAGCGGAGGGGGCAAGAGGGTGTAGGTTGAAAATAGTCTTGAGATAGGAGTGAGCAGAAAGGTTGAGACTGTGATAGGCGAGTACAAGAGTTTTGAATTGGATGCGAGCAGCGATAGGGAGCGTGGGAGAACAAAGGAAGGGAAAAGACAAGGTGAGCAGCAGAGTTTTGGATGAGCTGGAGTGGACGGATAGTGGAAGCAGGGAGGTCGGCCAGGAGGGAGTTGCAGTAGTTAAGGCGGGACAGTACCAGGGCCTGAACTAGGAGGTGCATGGGGTAGTTGGTGAGGAAGGGGTGAATTCTGCATATGAGGAAGAAGTGACAGGATCGTGCTAGAGTAGAGATGTGCTGAGAAGGGGAGGGGTTGAGGGTGACACCGAGTTTCTTGGTGGATGAGGAGGGAGAGAAGAGCAGTTTCAGTGGATTGTGCCGGGCGAAAACCGGATTGCAGGGGGTCAATCAGAAAATGTTTTGACAGGAAAGCAGATAGCTGGCCATGTACCACTCATTCGAGGGTTTTAGAGAGGAAAGGGAGAAGAGACTGTGGACTGTAGTTCTAGAGAGATGAGGGATCAAGGGAGGGTTTTTTAAGATGGGGTGATGCAGGCCTGTTTGAAAGCAGAGGGGAAGGAGCCAGAGTAGAGAGGTGTTGAGAAGAGAGGATATGAAATGGAGTAGGGCAGGGACAGCAGCCTGGAAAAGGTGAGTGAGGAGGGGATCCAGAGCACACGTGGTGGGTTTGTGGCCCTAGAGCAGGGGGCAAAGATCAGAGTGAGAGGGGTGAGGAGGGTAAATTAGGGGTTGCAGAGGATGATGGGGAGGGAGTGAGCAGAGGACGGGATGGGTGGGGAAGGAGGCGAGGTATTGGAGTTTGCGGATGTCTGTGATTTTGGAGGAGGCGGCAAAGTCGTCAGCTGAGATAGAGGAAGGTGGAAGAGGAGTGGCTAAGGAGGGAGGATAAGGTAGAGTTTATGGGTCGTCTTAGCAGAAGACTGAATGATAGTCGAAGTATGTGCGTTTGGCAGAGGTGAGTGTAGTAGAGAGGAGCGAGTGATAGAGATCCAAGGCAGCAGGGAGTTAGGTTTTCTTCAAATTCTTTTCAGCAGAGCACCGTTTCGTACCAGCCATGAAATCGGACGTTCTTTTGCAAGCAACAATTGCCTTGGCACACGTGAGTGATCTTTAACAAAAAGGTCTTTCAGACAGGGGCTTGTGACTCAAATATTAATCCCACTGCATAAGATGAGAATCTGGTTATGAAACAAACCTGTTTTTTGGAGTCACAAGTTTTTCAACCACCTATTTGTTTAAAGAAGTTATTCCAAATAATAGTTGTAGTTCAATGTGCTTTTTTTTTTAAAGAAGACATTAGTAGTAAATTTAGTTAGTCAAAGGCTTAAAAAAAAAAAGGGTTTATACACCCTGTAATTTTGTCTCCTGTCTGAAAACCTGATTTGCTATCCTCCTCTAGTGAACTGCATGCATGGGTATATGAAAGCAGTTGCTATAGAAACACAATTGCCATGACAACTTCAAGCTCTTGACAGCTCGGCAACAAACACACAATGCTAGTAGACTCTTAAAACTTGCCTGTATGATTACCCTAGTCCTTTTAAGTAAGCGAATGGTTGTCGGTTTCCCTGGTATTTGTTGTGGAATTTAGTGCGATACATGGCACTTTTTTGAGCTACTGTCAAAGTAGCTTGGCCTTAATGGAGTCTTTTCCTTTGAAACTATAATTCAAACACACAGTTTTTGCAGTGGAAGTCATTCAAATATTAAAAAATGTAACTAGAACACTGTGAACAGTAGTAATGTTCGTTCAGAATTAATGTGATATGTTCAGCCTTCATCCAAAAGGGCCAATTTGTCCCCATGTGATGAGAAAGAACTATTGAAATTACTCTGAATATTAATATAGTGGCTTCTAACACTTTTTGAACAGTATGTTGGACTGATTTGGTATCCATTGGTATCCATGAGATCCATTGCAAGTTTTTCCCAGATGCCGCTGCTTGAGCACAAAGAGAACAAGCTTTTGAATACATGGCTGTGCTGCTTCCTGGACCCTGTCCATTTCTATAAGACAAGGTCAGTGTTTGTTTGTACCACAATATTCAAAAACATGAGTCTGAATTTAACCATAGATTGTTCCAGATGAAAAGCCCACCCTCTTCAGAGTCCTCAGCCTGGCAGTCGTGAAAGCAAAACAGGCTGTAGCAATAGCCACACTCGGGTCCTCTCAGATCAACGTTGCAGCTCCAGGAAATAGACTTGTGTGACCCAGTTTGTTCTCTTCGTGTTTTTTGTAGAGAGCAGAACAATAAGAAAAAATATATATATATTGCTGAACATCTCGTTTAAAACTTACATTTAAGGTTAATTGTGGCCACTAGGTTCTATTCCTAAAATTCTTTCTTTTATACTTCTGCTACAAGTTTACCCCTTTTACTACTAAATGTGTCTATTTCGCATACCTTTAGTGTGTCCACTTGCACTTATGAGCGAGTGCCTTTCTAATACTGAACCCTTGAAATCGACTGTAACTAGTACAGACCAACACTGAACTACAAACCTGATGCAGTAGGCAACCCATATTAATTGTACTGTAGATTTGTTCTTTGGTTTTTGACAGATGGCTTAACAATGGTATTTTCAAATAATGGTGGTGCTCGTGTGTTTTTAGTGGTAATGAAAAGTAAGGGCTACATTTGGGTACAGGACAGCACCCCCACATTAAGCCTTTTCCCTCCTTGGCCTCTCTTGTAGTTTTGAGACCTCAATTTCACAGGTGACCTACGCGTGACTGGAAGCCAGGCCCTTCAGCACCACCCAGTGCCTTGCAGTATGCTTCAATTACTGAACCCCCAATGTGACTCAAAGGTATAGCCAGTCCCACAGCTCGACCTACTGTAGATCTTGAACCTGCATCCTGTTGCCAGTGCCGGTGTTATCAGATTCCTCTATATCCTGCCCTGATGTCCTCTCTGTCTGCAGTGGAGTGGTAGCAATCTGAGATGTTCCGCTTCGAAGAAGCTAGGATTTTATAAATAGGGTGCTGCTGAAAATTAGATTGACCGGAGATGAATATGATCCCGACCTCTTCCTCCCCTCATTACTTTTTTATTTGTTCTGCTGTGGGCTGTAATCCTATAGTTACAGACAATACTGCTTGGAATAATGAGGCCGGTTCGACGCACTAATTGTCTGAAAATGGTGAGAACGCTGGCAGGATGAGACACAGTACATCAATCTAAAAAAGACCTAGCTACACTGCAGAGTTTAGAAGTAGGCTGCATGACCTCTTGCTATTAGCCCTGTGTGACCCAATAAATCATCTGATAGGTCAACTGAAGGTAAAAGCAATCTTTTCATGCAACAGTAACAGTCCCCTGAAAACACAATAGTGTGAAGAGATTAACAGCAAGAGCTTGGTTTTTTTTAGCACATAGGAATATGATGCGCAGAACGCAACTGGCTCCAGTTTAGCATGCAACAGTACTACAGATACATGGGAACTCATTAAAATGAAATTGCAATTGTACACATACTAGAGCACAGTGGAATACATCAGTAAAGAGTGAGAATGCTACAAAAAATAGAAGTAAATGTATACAAATAAATAATATGTTTACAGAACTGAATGTTATTCGTCACATAAACTGACTGCTTGCATACTGTTTGGAAGTTGGAAATGGTAGTTATTAGTATTACACAAACAGTTGACATGGTAACTTGAGTGCTGAATTGTCAGTGTTTTATGGGTCTCTTGACATCAGTTTTTATAGATTTTATTTTTGCAACAAATGTTTTAATAGATTTTTTGTGGCAATTAAGTTTATGCTAAACTGTTTAAGATCATATGGGCATTGTTGTGTCAGGATAGGTTTCATCCAAGTCAAATTAAAAGGGTACATCTGGAAAACAAAGCAATCTGAATAAATAACCAGTGGGGATATTATTTATATATATATAAAACACCTGTTAGAATAGCTGCACCTTGTTTATACACAGACACCTAATAAATTAATTAATAAAAGGTGGTAACAATAGTGTCTATTTAAAAGCATGAGATTTAAATGAGTCATATCATAGTTGAATCAGTTTTCCTTGCTGGTTATGTAGATATTGTTCAGCTCCCAACATGCACCTAAAACATTGAGACTTTGTGTACCATTATCTCTTTGCATCTGATTTGCTTTGTGACTAATGCATGCTTCATTGTTTTGCATGTGTGATGCTTAATTTATTATTGCTAACCTGCAGGTGCTGGTTTTTCAAAACTTGTAATCTGGATAAGAGTGATCTGGATTTTGTAATCCTATATTTTACTTTTATCTGAATTGTTACGATCCGGTTTTTATCACTGCAATGTCACTGCTGGATTACATTTATCCAGATTATTCAGATTACAAGTTTTGAAAAAACAGCCCAAGGCAGGGGTCGGCACCATGTCGAGGGGTGATGGACATTTAAAAACTAAAAACACAGGGATATACAAATGGGCAACAAAGCATCAAAAACAAGGCAGTAATCCAATCATGGGTGACAATGTCAGTATAACTATGCTTTTTTATGTTACATACTTGAAATTACATACTTTACATACTTCTCAGTACAGAGGGCTGCATTCCCTCACTGTAGGGTTAAGACGGAGCCCTAGGTGCCTCGCTGTCCTACCTCTCTGATATAAACAGAGGGCTTCAGCATCCAGCCCTGTGCTCTAGACATCTTTTAAAAACAGGATTACACAGAACCATAAAACACATGAACATCATTACTGTTTCTTCTAATCTGCCCTGTGTGCTTTTCAAGACCAGACACTGGGCTGATGCCTGCTTGGTTGGCCAGTAACCTAAACAGTGTAAGAAACAAATTGTATTACCTTTTAATGTGGCTCCAGTCTGGCGAATACACAAATGAAGGAAAAAGGAAAGAAAACAGAAAGGAATCAGGAGGAAATGGGACAGTCTTGAAAATTATGACACTTTTTTAAGTAGTTCCTAACATTTGCGTTTGAGCCAACATATTCACACGTTTTTATTAAACCTCATTTAGGTAGTATAATGTGTTAGGAATGACAAGTTTATGCAACATTCACCACTGTACAGTACTTGGCTTTCATTGTCAACATGTGTGTTTGTCATTGCAGATCTCATTATTTCCAAAGCCTGGCTCAGCTTCAATCAAGTCTTGCCATTTCTAGGTAAATGTGCTTTTCCTCTTAAACTTTTGGGCATATCTGATGCAATAATGAATGTGTAACATTCCTTTTAAGAAATTAAACCTTTGGAAACCACTTGATTTCTCCTGTTTAAGAAAGAAGGCAAGTCTATTACACAGATATACAGTGGAAACAAGATTGAGTAGTTTTCAGTGTATTTGCTGTAATGCAGTGTGTTCTCCTGGCAATATTAATTTTCAGTCTGATTTGTATTCAATCTCAGTTGCTTCTCGGACAGTTTCTGTGATAGATGTTGCTGCTGACTACACTGCTGGGAATGCCTATGAAAGCCACGCAGTGCAGCCCAAAGTGTTTGAGATCGACAAGCCAAGAGAATGCATGCTTTTCAAAATCAAGTCGCCTGATAAAAAACAGATCAGGGTCACCAAGCTGTTTGTTGGTTCTTGCCCAGTATTGCTTTTTTTATTTAGAAAAATTTATTCAGACATGTGTCACATTTATTTTTATTGAGTCTATCAACATAATTAACAGGTTTAGAGCTAATAGCACAAGGAAAACAAAGAGGCTTTGAAAATGAGGAAGTTAGCTACCATCAGACTTACAAGGTTAGGGAATTGATTTCAAACAATTTCTGCATATAAACCTAGGAGACTCACAGACAGGATTCAGAATCTGTAATGGCAGTGCTTGTTACACTTAGACTTCAGGAGTAAAAGGTACTGCAATGCAGACCTACAGCAGAAAAGTGAGGCTAGGTTACTGGGGTCTGATTTTTCTTTAATTTTGTATTTTTTTTTTTTATTTCTTTACTTCAAAGAGCTTGAAATATCTCCCAAGACATAAGTTGATGAGCCCTGAAATAGGGGCTGTCACAGGGGCAGTGCTGGGTGTACAGGGGGCTGTCACCCTACTGTGTCTCTAAATGGTAAACACATAGTCACATGGGCAGCCACAACACCATGTGTCTAAACAGTACCATCACCTTTTCAAGCACGATGCTGTGGGGTTTTTTGTGTTGTTGCTGTATTCAACAAAAAATAATGAATCTCCCAAGATCTGTCCATGCTGAAAATAATTACCAAATGAGAGGCTGTGGGCTAAGAGAGGTGGGAGTGTCACAGGGGGACTGGAACAGTGTGTGGTTTCAAAGTGACTTTTCTTGAAGCGCCACATTTCTAAATCCAACCTCCTGCATGTTTTCTTGCTGTTCTTCCCCCCCCCCCCCACTCCAAAACGCTTACATTATCCTTGGAGAAAATGTCAGTCACCACACTCTCCCCGAGAGGTCTGATTGTCTCTTTCATCTGTGCAGCTGAGAGGGTTTCCATAGCAACTGGTGAATAACATTCAAGTTTAATATTTCCATCTTGCACACGAAAAGGTTATTTTAAAAATAAAATAAGCGAGTACTTACAAGCTTAAATAAATCAGAATTTTTTTTTTTTCATCATGTTCAAAAGGTAAAGGTTAGAGCATGAAATGGTTCCTTCCTTATAAATCTGGATTATAAATATCTGGTTAATCATTGCACAATAAATTGCAGGGCAAAAGCACTAGAACTCTGAAAAGGGATTGTTAGTGCTCATTATTAAGGTGGAAGATTTTTAAAGGGGTTTTAGCTAATGTTATAACGTGTGTTTCTTTCAAAGCTGCCCATGCGAGACCTACACGGAATTGCATGATGGTTAAGATTTATGGAATTATTTAATTGGCTATAACCTCTTAAGGTGCAGGGTGAAAGTGCTTTGTTAAAATATATTGCATGTCTTTAAAATAAATAGATTAATCCCTGAATGTTTTTTTTTTTAAAAGCAATACATTAAATTGGGCAGAAGGTTCTGTTTTTAATTACATTCCAGTGTGCAAAAACTGGAATGTAATTTGTCCCTGTTTTATGCAAGCACTTGTTACATTAAATACTAATATTATACTATTATTAAAGTCTCAAAATTATGCTAGCAAAGATATAAATATGCACACAATAAATAAAATAATGGCAACTTGTATAACTACACTTAAGTCTTTTCTATCGGTATAGAACAATTTCTATCGGTATAGAGAACGCTTTGGTTTTTAATATAATGAAGGAGATACCAGGGAAAGTAAAGGTCAAATGGATTACATAAAAAGTACTTTCAGTGTGAGACTTGAGGCTGCCACACACCGGACATGATGCGATTTCACGCCACTTTCGCTGTGAAACGACCTGACATAACAGAGGTGAGACTGATGCAATCTCTTGAAATTGCTGCTTAGATCTATATCTTTCCTGTTTGGGGTAGGGTATTCTTGCGAATGCCCCCATTGCGATGCAGAAGATTCACTTAACCTGAACCCATTAGCTGCACCGTACACAAACATGTTTACAAACATTACAAAACAATTTACATAAAACAAATAAAGTACAATGTCATAACTAAAATACAAATGTGATTACAAACATTAAAAAACGATTTACATAAAAAAATATCCCTATTACCATAAGCTAGGAGCCTCTCACAACTAGTGGCAAAGAGTTCCAAAGTTTAGGAGCACCAGTGGAGAAACTCCGACCTCCCAGAGTGACACACCTGGTCATGGGAACAGCCAGCAGCTCTGAGCTTGAAGAGTGCAGCTGACATGTAGGGATGCAGCAAGTCTGATAAATGTCAGTATTCTTGCAGCAGCAGCATTCTGGACCAGTTTCATTATTCAGATTGTTAATGTTATAATTTGTTAGAATTAAACAAATGTAGAATATTTAGGTTGCTATTTGTTTGATGTGTTATTTTATTCTGAATACTGAAAAATGATGGTATTCTGTGTACTGCACAGATAATGAAGATCAGCGCACACTGTGACATTGCTGCTTGAGTTAGGGTTGGTCTTTGGATAATCTTCTTCAGATCGGGTTTGGGTTAAGTGAATTTTCTGCATCGCAATGATGGGGTCATTCTCAAGACAACCCTGCCGTGAACACAAAAAAATGTCAAGGTTCTAAAAATTTGAATTAACCCCAAACCGATGTGGTCGACCCGATCTAGACGGGGGGGGTGTTTTAGCTTGGGGTCCTAACATAAATACCAAAGATCACCCAATAGATTCATGATTTGGTTGTACAAAATTTTGGAATCCCAGGGGAAAACTGATATATTGTTTTAACTTATATGAACAGGAATACGGGGATGGCCAAAGGATTTAATCCATGAGATAAGGCCTTACACTGCATATGATAAGCAAATCCACATTCGTTGTATATAAAATGAAGGTTGTTTTTCTTTTAAAAACATACAAACAAAAGAAACCTATAAAAATAATTGTACGCTGAGTCTCTTCAGTGTGCTTGTCTACACTTCTGTTGTAATTATTTATTGACATGCTGTCCTACAAACAATACACAGACACAGCACGTGCGTAGAACACGTGTCTGAGAGGGAGATACAGGGATACAACAATAGTATATTATTCAAATAGAATTAGCACAAAATGTTCTGCCACGGTTTGTAAACAAATCCAGAAAAAGAACATTTGAAGAATCTTACTTAGTACAGAAATCGATTGAAGAGAATTTCAAACTGAATAGCAGGGCCCATTTGTCAGGGCACCCTGACTCTTTCATCTGCTGTTTCCATTTATTCAGGTTTCTGTGCTCCGTTCACTTGCTAAATATCAAAAGCGACACAGAAGCTCAAATTGAATTTTTGTGAAGCACGTACATGTTGACTGCAAACAGCAATTTCAAGGGCAATGACTCGTCCCAAGAATTCAAGTAACTCTCCTTGTTGCTCTTGGGGATGAGTGAGTAATCCACATTTCAGTGCGTGTCTAACGTGGCATTTCTAGTCACTGGAAAAGTTGTTTTTGTTCTCCTAAGACCAGGTCCTTAGCAAACAAGTAACACAACTTCCAGGCACAGTCAGGAGTGACACATGGAGTGGAGCTTAAAACACATTGAAAGAACACAAATATTGTGAAAGCCAGATTGGATGGAATTGCACCCCAAACCATCTCTCATCTAAGTTCTGTTGATATGAGACGCCATGCTTTAAGCTTTGGCCCCTCCCTCTAGCACGAGTGGCCAATCTCCTTGTCAGTTTGCCATTTGTATGGCATTGTATAGCCTAGTGTAAACAAATCTGCCTCACTTTCTTATCGTTTTCAATTTTATCTAAGATAACCAGCAGTGTTTTTGTTGACTGACATCTTCTACAGTACTTTGTTTGATAGCTGTAATTGTACACATTCCTCCATTACCAATTTTTTAATTGCTTATTTGTAGTATTGGATGCGATATCCTTTGCAATGTAAACTAATGTAAAATGCAGTACTTGTCTTTAAACCCCCTCCCCTTCCCTCAGCCCTTTGCATTTCCCTTTAATCAAATGATTTTTCTCTTTTTCCACGGTCGGTCAGGGACCTGCCACATTGGTTTCTCCTTCTCTCGTAGATCCCTCCAGGAGGCCCTCACAGCTTTTTCATGTTCCAATTAATGGTTACCGTTTGCTTTGCTCAGTAATCTCCAGCATACTGCTTAGTATGAATGGCCGTTCTCCCCTGTGAGCCCAGCTGAATTGCAATGGTGTTGATAATGAGCCCAACCACTGCTCAACTTCAACCACTTGGGAATCCCCAGAGAGGCACAGGCAGGGGCTGTGGGGGGGCACCACACTTCAGCACTGTGCTTATCTTCTCTTAGACAGGAATACGGTCAACCTGCCACGATCCAATGCCAGTCTTTAAATCCAAACAGAGCTGGTGCCGCTGGCACTGTCAGTAATCCCAGATTCATCTCTGTAAAAATGGTCCCCATAGGCCCCAGCTCCTGCTTGTGCTCCAAATTTGAAATGCAATTTTCCCCTTTTAAAATATGCATTTTTTGTAATAACAAATTACAGTATATCTGTGATTAGTCTACTACTAGAACTGAACAAATTACTACTGAATTGTAGATACATTTTAGTAGGTCAACCAGAGACAGGTTTTGTTATGCTCCTATTCATTAGTAAGTACATAGCACTTCCATGTCGGTACAATAGTAATACACATGTAATTACATTACAATAATGATACAACACAAGCATTACAGTAGCTATTACCATACAAGCTGGAATAGAACTATTGGCTTTAGAATTTGTTCATATTTATTCAGAATTTATTTCCCTACAGGAAACCTCAGAGTTCACCCCAGGCCGAACAACAGCAACATTTACCTTCCAGTAGAGTCTTTTCAACGGGACAGTGAGTGACCTGATTTAAACACAGTTTCCCCTAGGCCACACTTAGTCCTCATCTCCAACTACTAGGCCACTCACTCTAAACTTGTAGACCAAATGATTTTCACAGCACTTGACTGTTCGGGAGACTTTGGGCTTGATATATTCTCAAAGCTACAGTATTTACTCCAAGTCATGAGTGAAATGTATTTCTCAAAGGAACAAACACCATGGTAATTCTAAAATGAGTAAGAAAGAAGGGTGTGTTTTTCCTTTCTAAAAAAAGGCAAATGATTGAGTGAATAGCTTAGATAATGTATGTCTTTAGTTTTGCACCTGAGTCAATCCCTTTCCTCACATCCCAATTCCAATGCATTCTACCATTCCAAACATTGTGAAATATTTATCATGCTACAAATAATCAAGCACTGCAAAAAATATTGGCAAATGCATCTATGACGTGACCTCATGCAGTTTTAAAAATGTAATTTCTTGGAGAGCAGACAGCACAGTTGCTGTTCTAGATAATAGTAAAAATCTGTATGTTTTTGGTCTGAGGGAAAATCCATAAACATCAAGACAGTTCCTATGCTGGTTGGGAAGCACTGCTTTAGGTAGACAACACAATACTCTCTAGGTCATGTCTATCTGCCTGTCTGTCCGTCTGTCTGATCTCCCACAGAGGATCTTCCTTATAAATTCAGAACGTGATTTATTTATCCTGTCAGTTGTCACCAGGGGGCTCTCATTGTCTGCTGGACTGAATTAAATGGTACTACTACAGTTATAACATAATCTCTGAGGAATCCACACTGCTCCATGCTAGCCTCCTCTGACTAAAGGTTCTACCCTAGCTGTTTCAGCTGTTTGATAAACTAGCCAACATTTGGAAGTGCGGTAGGAGTTTTTAATGAGACAAATGGAGCACAGTTGGATTGTGCCATTACTCAAAATAGCACAGAGACTGATAATAACTAAGTAGATGGGGGTGTCTACTTGTTACAGACATGACCTAATTTTGTTTAATTTTTCATGAGTTCTTAAACTTTATAAGACACGCATATTAGCCTGGCATAAAGGAAATGTTCATATGATAGAACAGAAAACTTTTGATTTCACAAACTAGGGCTCACCAAATGAAATATCATAACCCAAACAGGAAAACATGTCTTTACCTATTTTGTTAGTTTCACTAATTTGAAACGCATCTCATTCATTTATTAATTTGACAGTGAGATGCCTTTAGTGAGGGGATCTGGAAATCTTCAGTAACAACCCACTGAGCCATCCGCACATAGAGAGTTAAAGCCCAGGTTTTCAACTACCAGGAAACACATTTCCTCGCTGAGCAGCTAATTTGACACAATCCATGGTCTGAGTCCGACATCTTGATTGCCTTGTTCCTCTTTCATTGAATGAGCCGGAGCTCAAGGCAAAACCCATTAGTGCTTTCTTGCACAATTGACAAACTTTATAATCATTGAGGGAGGAACAAACCATGAACGGTAATTACATCTGAGCAAAGTGCTGCCGCACTGAGCAAATCAAATTAAGTTGCTGTAATCATATATAGTCATGTTCATTTAATAGCAACTGAATTTTTTGAAAATAGGGTAGTGTAGGCAGTGGCACTAAGGCAGATTAATCACATCCCTTAAGAGGTGAACCTGTAGGAATGCAGGGCGATCACACACTTTAATCTCCATCTTGATTGGGGTGACACTTATCTTGTTGTTTTTAGTGAGAGCACAAGCTTCAATGGAAATGATACTAAATTATTCTTTTGAAATCTTTCCAGATCCATGTTGCTATGTCCTACAATTTTTGGCTAATAATTCAAACATATAATATAGTTTAAAAGGATGTTACTCACATACAAAGCTCTAATCTAAATGGACCATCATCAGTCTATAACATCTATACACAGTATGCTGTAATTTTGTCCTCCTGCTCTTAAACGAAGGTCATCAGAGTCAGGTTTGCATGCAGTCCTTGTACAGACTTCGATCTTCAGAGAAGTGCTTATCCAATTGTACTCAAACTTGGTAATGACATTCTTTAGCATGGGTTACTGATACTACCTGGGGATTATATGAAGGCATCTGGACACCCATCCTGTCCTGTATGTACATCACATTTACACTGTAGATGTGGCTCATGGAGCTGTGCGTTTCAAAAATAGTGACACCAGTAGTGTTCATTTTGTATTTACAACTATGGCAAGGGATATGTACATTAGTAACAACCTTATATATATAAAATGTAAAAGTGATTTAAAATTCTCTTAAACTTCAACGTTCGCAACCTGTAAGTGATGTAGGTAATGAGAAAGTCGTTGGAGTGAAGGGGGTGTGTTTGTGAACACTGTCTAGTTAGGAGTGTGTGTTTTTTTTTGTTTTTTTTTTTGCTCAGTGACCCAGGGCCATCAGAATCAGGAGCTCTCAAGAAGCAAAGCAGGTGCATTCCAGGACAAGCAGGCTGCAGACACGTCACTGGATGAAGGGTGAGAAATGCTTACCTTGCAGGCATTAGGCACTCCAAAATGTCCAGGTCAAATCTGGGTGGAAAGGGGGATTGCAAGTACTGTAAGACTGTGGTATACAAGCATGGCTTTGTGTGTGTCTGTATGAAATGGTGATGGAGTCTCTTGACTTTTAGAAAATGATGATACTTCCTTTCCTCTGTATTATGTTCATAGCAAGTCCCTTATACCCTTAAGTGAAATGTAATATGAATTATTAACCCCAGTATAATAGGACAGACATATGTCTTGATTGTAGAAGAAACCAGCTTTGTAAAAAAATGTACACTTCTTCTAAATCAAAAATTAATTTTGGCATTCTAATAGAAATCACAAACATGAATTATTATGCCAACAAAGTTGGTAAACTGAAGTAAGGCTGAAATGCTGTGAAACTGCTGGAGGGACAAAGTAAACACTGCCAGCTACAGTTACTGTAATTGATACTGCGTGTGGTTTGATTTGGATCAGTTGTCCCCATTTTTAAAAGGTCAGTGTCACTCTGGCTTTGTGAAGTAAAGCTATCTAAGCAGACAATCATACCCCCATTTTTCCTACCAATATTAGTGTGTCCAATTATGTTCCCTTACTGCAGCAATTCCCCACAACACCCAAGGAGATACCGTGACTATGCCAATTAACTCTTTACACCCAGGAGGTTGGCAGCGAACCCTGCAGGTGTCCATTTTGTGCTCACCAGGTGCCTGACCATGAGATTCATGCTACCGTGAAGAGGAGAAACAGTCCCTGTCATTTTCAAGTTTAAACAGAAAAAAAATCTGCACAGCTGTGTACTAGATGCTGCTATCTCTGACGATTCTACAGACTGTTAGGCTTATCTTGGTAACTGTTCTAGGAACAACAGAAATGAAAGAGAGAGGCAGTTACAGCTGAACATTTGTACACAAAGTCAGTTCAAAGGACCTTAAAACAGCAAATAACAAAGAAATACACGTTACAGCACACGCAAATATTTACACAGTACCTTGTTCTCTTACCAACAGCCTCTTGTCTTCACAAAGACTGCCCAGCACAAACCTTTGGTTACTGTTTAAATACCTGCCTGCAGGTGCCACCAATTCAATTAAATTAAACAAATACACCTGTGGCTGTGCAAACACAGCCACACCCCCATTTATCTGGCAGGGACAGAAATTAACCCTATCCCTGCCAACCACCAACACATTTTTTCAGGCAGGGATTTGCCCTGCCACAATATATTTTGAAGATATTCACTAAGCATTTGAAAATGTAGTGTAATTACAGCTGAGGGCAAGCTCTTGTGTAACAAATTAAGAATCTCTCCCTTTACAGGCTAAAAGTCCTGCTGATTTCAATGCAGTTAATTAGCTTCCAGTTGAGAGTTGCTGTGGAAGCTGAGTGCGGGGGCATGGGCATGTTCATCCTCTTGATGTTGAAACCTCAGTTCTGTCTTCTTGGTTCAGAGCTAATCAGAGCGCTACTCCCCCGATTTCGCTCCCTGTGGCTTCTCCTCATGGATTGAAATGGTGAGATGGGACCACTTCAGGACGTGGTTCATTTCTGAAGAGCCCTCAGCAGTCAGCCATATGAAATATAACCTTCTACCAGCCTTTCGTTTTTTACGGAAGCAGTTTTATTTTTTATTATCAGCATATTTAAGGGTGTTACATATAATTAGAACCTTTTTTGTATAGCATTATACTCCTTTTAGGTGAAGTTGTGTAAATGTAACTTAATTTAGAGCAACCAGAAAGTGTGGTAAGGAGATGTTTATCGATGAGACAGCATTTTGCTAGGAATCCCTCCATAAGGATCTTAGAAAGCTAAAGTTAGCCCTAGCTATATTAGTAATGGTTATAGTGGTGCTGCAATTTTGATTTATTCTAGGCAAGGATAGTCTTTTTAATGCATCAGTCAAACCAGCATATAGACATTACTGAGAGAAAGGGGGCAGCTGTAAACAAGAGTCATTGCTGAGAAGCAGGCAAACAGGAACCACCAAAGAACACAAATGAACCTTGATGGTTACAGCTTCCAGCAATTAGATCCTGGAATTGTCATCTCCTGTGTATGCAGCTTCTTGTTCCACCAATAACTGTACATGTGTGTCTGTGACTGTGTCAAACACCTGCTGTCCCTTTTCCCTCGCCATGGAGAATGGGATCTAAAGAGCTGCAGATGGGAAGTAGCTTCAGGATGCAGAAGCTCGGGGGAGGTGACAGTGTCGTTGAACCAGAACAAACACCTCGGGCAGCACAGCCACTATTCACAAGGATATAGACTTCTCGAGTAAGTTATGTTATTCCTGAGGGAAGAAGGTTATATTGCTGACATAAATCAGGATAGAACCAGACTGTTGGTTTCATGTTGCCAGATTTATTTGTTTGGACATTTTTTTTTTTTTTTGAGAAAATACAGCATTCTGAAAAGTATTTAACATTTCGAAAGCTATAGTACCACAATACTTTTTTTGTTTTAATTAGTGTAACATAACATACTGAGGGTCTGTGAGTTGAGTGGTTGCTGCTGGTCCGGAAATAATTTTTTTTTTCTGGTCCTCCTTTTATTTCTTTTTTTTAATTATTAGCATAGTTAAGGGTGTTCTATCATTAGAAGTTTAAGTTGCATCTAATCAAGCATCCAATCAGTAGAATCCCTACTTATCACAGCCAATCAGGAGAGACGTGGGCTGGTCGACACCCTGTCTTGAACACTAAGAGGCAGAGCTGGATTTACAGCACAGGTGATCTTCTCGCTGCTTCCTGATGCACTCTGTGTTGCCTTGGTTACCGCGACTCCAATCTCATTCATGTCATCTTTCAGTGTCATCTCTTCAGGTGCACAGCCTGCTTTGTGCATCTGAATGGGATTACCTTACACAAACCCATTGCATACACATGCCTATTCCATGATCAATGATAGCCAACCTATAAAAATAGCTGTAATTTACTTATTCATTCCAGTTCCACTGGAGGGGAGGCTGAAGGACACTGGCCACTTTACTCTCCCACAAGGTCATCCACACAGGTGGTTTTTGCATTGAATGAAAAGAATAATACTCCTCAGAAAATACAATGCTGAGTTTAGCACCGAGGTGCATTCATCTGTCAACAAAGAGAAATCCCATTAACAATTTGCAGGAAAGAAAATGAGATGTTAATGCATGGGACACTTTAGATGATTTTTATGATCAAAATAATAATTCTGATTTAAAAAAAAAAAAAAAAAAAACTTTTTGAGAACATTCAGACCCAGCCAACATCCCATTACAAACCACTGAGGATGTATCAATCTGGCAAGATTATTTTTATAGCATGGTTTAGATATGTTCTGCTCATCTCGCAGTGAAATGCTGCAGTGGTAACTAGGGGCCAGATTGAAAATATGAGTTTTGGACTAAAAGCATTGATAAACAGTAGGATTGGCTTTGCTGCAGTCATCCTTGCCTTGGGTCCAGGCTTCTGATTCATATTCTCCTTAAACATCAATCATCGCACAGCATTGGTGCAGAACTATCTGACATGGTTTTATTTACCACTAAGGACCTCTTATCCCTTAACCTCAATCATATATGACTTATAAAGAGCCTATAAGCAACAGCAATGTAATGGCATCAGTCTGCAAAGCTTACTGTTTCTACTGTAACAACTTTTGCATGTTAAGTTAGAGGGGTTTCAAAAGGATCAGTTTAGTGCAGGGACTCAATGTGGTATGAAGACAATTCCAAAGATGCAATGACATATGCAAACAGGTAGGCAAAACTTGTAAGTATCGTCATCGTCATTGTGTGTGTGTGTGTGTGTGTTAGTTAAGCACACTGCACAAACCTTTGTTGTGTGTCAACTGAAGATTTGGAAGCAGTGCCAGGGACTGTGTTTAGCACAATATAACCTCCCGCGTTCAGTTATGTTTCTGATTGCAGGTACATTTAGTCACGTAAGCACCGACCGCTGCATCCTCTGTTGCCTTCAGAGTAGACCCAGAGCGCCTCAAGCAGGTAGCAGCACTTACAGAGGAAACAGATTTATTTCAGCACCGGGAGCTGTTCACGGTCTAATTTAACTACACAGCGCCCCTGGTGGTTATCATCAATTCTATCAAGAAGCAGTTCAAGAGAGAGGGAGTGATACTGATTCAAGCTTTTACTGCTTTAAAAAAAAATTGTCAATGACGTCGCTTTAAATGGGCGGAAAGTTTCTCAGATTAAAAAAAAAGAAAAATCAACAAAAGCACCCCAATCTATCACAGACAGCGTCGCTTCAGTAGGGGTGCAGAGGAGAATATGCAAGAGCCTTGCTTCAGTTTTCCTTTCTGGTGAATCTTATTTTTTCTATCACTTTAAGGACAGGAAATGGGAGGGATGTTTTATTATGTGATGTTTTATTGGGAGCAGACACTGACAAGCTGAAGAAATATTGCAGCATCTTTCTATCAACTGCTGGTCTGTTTTCTACCGGGGTAGAGCATTCACAACAACGAGGAAACAACGCCGACACACCAGATTGCAATCCAATCTGGTGTGATACGTGCGAAGCAGGTGCTGAATCAACGGCTTGCCTTATGCAAAGTTCTGGACAAGACGACTCGGCTACATTGCACTCCACCTAATTATGAAGTAGAAAACTTGTGCAATTTTGAAACGATTCACCTGCTGCTTTGTTTTTAAATAGTTCAGTTAGTCCTGGAATAAGAAGGGGCGGACACATTGATTTCAGCTTGGCTGTACGCTGTTCACATGAAGAATTTAAAACAGGGTAAGGTTAATTTATACTGGATTCTGTTGACTGGTATATCGGTATTTGGGGTTTGGTTTAACCTGAACTGCAGTTCTGTTAGGCACATTCATGGGAAAAGTACCATTTCTCTATCAAGCGAACCGGACATCAGGTAGAGCTAAATTATGATCAGTGAATTTTGACACAACAATTTTAATACCTTCTAGACAATCTTGCTATATAATTATATGCATGCACATGAGGGGTTGATTTTAATGGGCTGTGATACGTATCGATAAATATAATAAAACAGCTAGCTATACATATTGATCAGTATTAGCGAGTGCGGGAGGTTGACAAAGGTTTCTGTAGCATAGTGCTTTAGTGAATGGAATACCCATTATTATCTTTAAAAATGTGACGTTTTGATTTTGTGTCTGTAAGACACTGATTATAGAATCTGACTGAGAGCTGGTGCAAGGTGCTGTGTTACTACTGCACATCCTCCCTGAATGGGAATAGGAGCACACACTTGACACAACGCATATTGGTTTGTGGCTTTGCAAGCAATGGGCTGTGAGAGCATAATTGCCATATCTTCAACACGTTTTGACATGGTTATCTTTGAAACAGATTTCGCCTTTCCTTCCCGGTACAGCTGTTTGTTTAAACATACTGCGCCCTCCATTTTAGGACCGAGAACCGATTTGGTTTATTTTTGTATACATTGCTTCCTTGATGTTTAGAAAATGACATCTTCAGAAAAATAATGTAATAAAGCTGTTTAAGTGTTATATGGAAAACGTTAGCAGCCGAACTCAATATGTTACCTAGTTTACTAACACGTTAACAAATGTTATTTGGGCTTAGTAAATATACAGTAAACAATTTACAAACATTTACATTTATAATAAATAGAAAACTTGATCCTATTTGCAAAACATTAGGCTACTACACCAACATCTTTTCAAGTGCCTTTAATGAAATGTAACCCCTATTCTTTAAACATTTTTAGCAGATTTGTTCATCAAGGTTACTTTAGTCGCTGTTAACACAAAATGAACAACATTAAAATGGTTAGTCAGCTACAGTTCGTGTTAATAAACTTAAAACAGAGTAAAACTTTACGGCCACACAAACGGCCATTTTCAGGTAGCCTAACATCAAGCACAGAGTCCCTATCTATAACACAACTAAAATAGCTATTCACGAAATACATCATCTGTATGTCTACTTGCAACCTCAAGTTAGTGAAGGTAAATATGATCTCCCTGATATGATTCTATTTGCCTCTTCATACACACGGCTCCTATGACCCATAAGAAAGTGAACAGTGCGCTCAATGACCAAACACACAACAAGAGATCAATCAGCTCGCTGCACTCAAACGGTCTCAGTCCTGAGGGACTGCTGAAAAACAAGCTTGCTAATAGTGCACCATCAATCTGTCTTCATGTTCTCCAGCCTGCTTTCATACACTAGCTCAGATCCATTTCTATATTTCTACCTTATAGCTGTCTTCTGAAATCTGCATTTCTTTTTATATGACCTCTCTCTTCTTTCCACTAAATCAATTGTAAAAGTTTACTGCGGTAGGTTCCGACCACCTCTGTCGTGTGCTACACGGTTCTTTTACAAGGCGATGGCTTTCTGTGGGAGTGAAAAATAGGGCACTTTCATTCTCATAGCAACTACTGACTACTCTGCAGTTTTTTTCTGAACTGAGGACAGGGAGGATTGAAAAAGTAAATTGCCCACTTTTCCCAGAAACACTTAGTCACGGGGCTGATTGATTTTTTTTCTTATTTATATTTTTACTACCTTTTTATTTCTCTTGAGTCTTATCTTCCACTGGCCTCTCGACAGGGAAACATGATTTGTTGTTTGGGAGGTTGTGCTGCCAGCACTGGTGCTCAGGTAGATTAGATGGTATCACAGCAACATAGAAGTGGGAAAAAAGGCAATCTCCTTTCAGCTTATTTCAGTGTCATAGGCTAAATGTATTGGTCTCCTTTCGCTGGTACCCACCTTAAGCACTTTAATTCTCTTTAGAGGAAACAATCAATTTAGCCACCTCAGAGAACTGATTTCCTCCAAACTCTGAGCAAGTCTGACCATTGAGCAATCACTGTCCAATCAAAATGGGTCTTGACATGAGAGCAGCTCTTCCACAAAGCAGAGACTTGTTCTTCTAAACTCTCTTGGAAGGAAATAAGAGATTCTTGCTAAACTGCAACACTCTGTTTTTCTCTCGCGAGAGCGTGTATGTGTATGCGCAACTGATACCATTAGAACAAAATTACAATAACCTGCCATTATTACTTTAAATTGTTCTTGATGGACACATGCTCATTCCTTAATAATTACCATCCCTAATCCCTTCAAGAACATAGTGAATGCAGTGAAACCTGTCTTCCAGAAAGGCTCATTCATTTGGACAGTCTTCCTGGTAAAGATCAGTAATTTGTTCAGTCTTGGAAACAGAAGCACCTGCCAACAGAGTGCTAGCAGCTCTTAAAGAAGTCTGTCAGATGGTGCAAGGCAAGATTTTCACTACTATCAACAAACTAGTAGATACCAATGTCTGCCCACTACTACCCAGTAGTGTGCTGTTAAGATCTCATTAACTCAAATTCATAAAACTATTTGTACTGCATCACTGGATGTAACAGGGAATCAGCATGTTGCTGTTATTTCTACTATGAAAGGCAGTTTCCAAGCCTTATTGGATGAAGTTTGCAGTGCAACCCTGGACACATTACCTCCAGCTTCTTCTCAGGGGGCCTTGAGCAGCGCAAACAACACTAGGTACTATAATGACGAGGAAGAAAAGAAAAGACTGATGTCAAGCTCATAGTCTTTCTTTAGAAAATGCAGTACACTCCGTGAAAGCACAAAAGGTTTTTTTAAAACCTTTTTTTTTTTTACTTACTGCATCTCTGTATAACAAACACACAAGCATACGCACACAGATGAACATACACACTACAGGGTCTGGCATCATCAGGTAAATCCATTTTCACCCACTAAGCACACTAATTAAGAATGAATTACATGTGTTTGAATAGCTCCCACCCACGTCCAGGATATTGTCTTTCTAGGTTGACGATATGTTCTGCAGGATTTCAAGCATGAGAGGTGCTTTTCTATCTTTGGTTGCTTTTTAGCATGGCGAGCCTAGTTATTTAAACCAAGTGTATGACAGCATATGGACAGTTTACAGCCTTGATGTAGCTTAATAAATGTCTCTTTAAAGATACTGATTGTGCTGTTCCTCCTCACAGGTTTCTCTACCTCTCATCATGCTGTGACCAGCGAATGTTCTATCTAGACTTTCCTATTTCAAGGCACTTAGCTCCGAGTTGGGCCTAAGAGGGTGCTGGTACAGATAGAAGATGTTCACAGAGAAGAAAGCCACTTCTGTGCCCAAAAAGGGGGGCAAGAAGAAGACAAGACCACAGGGCCTGCCCTCCCCGGCTCTATGCTGTGCTTGTGGACTGTGCATCATGCTGGCTGGCATCAATATCACGCTGGTGGGTGCCTTCGCTTTCGGGACTTTCATGCCCATGAACAACCCGCCCATCATCATTGGGCCCATCCTGCTGGTGGTGGCCTTCACCTTCTTCGGAGCCTGCTGCATCTGCAGCCGCCGGCCCCCTGCTCAGGGCTCCCGCAAGCCCAAAGGGGGCAACAATCTGGGGTTGATCCGTACAGGCAACACGGCCTTCGAGATCGAGACCAGTGAGCACACCCTGCAGGACACCACCGCAGTGCAGCTCAGCCCCACCACCTCCCCTTGCTCCTCGCACAAGTCTACCCCCACGCACGAGGGCCCACAAGCCTGCAAGCTCTTCACCATGGGCACCAATGGGCCCGCTGCTCAATATTCGGCTGGGGCAGACTCCATCCAGCTCAACCTGCCCACGGACCTGCCTACCACCTAGAGCAGTTTAGTGCAGGTGCCTCTGTAGGGCCTCACTGAACTGCCCAGGTTTCCAGCCCGTGGGGTTTCACAGGGCAAGGGGCAGCTACTTTTGTGTTCAAGACATGATGATATCGTAGAGGATGTTCGAATAGTTCTATTGGAGAGACAGTCATGACAAATTAATTTGCGCTTTACCACCCCAAGTGCAAATGAAGTCAAAAGTGTGGCTTGTAGGCCATAGAATCGACAGATCTAAACACAGTAGTACTTTGTTACTGGAGTTGCAGACTAGTGGATGGTGGACCTGAGACAGATTGCAAAACAGATTCAGTTAAGTTTTAGTATTAAAATAACCAGCTACAGTACGTCTCCTGAACCACATGTTGGTGCTTGCTGTGAGAGGGGCTTTCTGGAACCCTGGCACCCTGAAATGCTGCCAGACTTGTTAGAAACTCTGTTGAAAACACATGACGCAAGCACAGGTACCATATAAGCTATGTGGTAAAAGAACATTGAAAACAAACATATTCTTTTTTGTATCAATATTACATTACCTCATATCAGAAAGTGCAGTTTTAACTTTTATTGAGATAAAACTAAGTAACAGCACATCTGAAGCCATGTTATTATCTATACAGACATGTTAGTTAATGGCACTACAGACTGTATCTATACAGTAGATATATTAACTGAGGCCATATTGCAACTGAACCACAACAGGTGGTTGTCTGTACGCTGTTTTTCCCCCTGCATTATAAATGTGGATGCTTTCCATATGTGCCAAAGTCTAAAGTGGAAATAGCTTCATATGCATTTAAGAGTTTTTAATCTTCCTCTTCCATCTTACGTTAAGTATGTATGCAAATCAAGTCATTAGAGGTTCTGTTGCTCCAGTATTTAAATGAAATTGTTTTTCTCTAAACATTTTTAAACATCTCCCTTTGGGCTTTGCTTCCTGATTCCATAACTGTGAACTTGACCCTCTTTCTCCTATACTATCCCATATAGAAAAGTGTGAAACATACCATTGGGATGCCATTGTAAAAACAAGTAGACCACAGCGTTACCTGCAAGGACAGCATAACAGATATCATTAGAGACTAGGGTATATGAACTATGCATCAGCTGCAGAGTCACTTACAACAACGTCTCACCCGAGCACAAGGAGGTTAAGTGACTTGCTCAAGGTTACACAGTTAGCGAGTGAGCCAGGATTTGAACCAGGGACCTCCTGGTAATAGGACCGGTTCTTTAACCACAGGACCACACAGCCTCCTTAGATATACATTGGTATATCAAAATATGGAAATGTAGCCTCTATACGACCATAAGCCTCACTGCTGTATCTGTCCGGTGCTACATTTTCACTGCATTACTATTGCAGTGCCACTGCTTTGCCATTGTAGATCATTTAGTAAGTCACCATACCAATATCAACGAAAACCTATTGAGAATGTGTTCATGTTATACCTGGAACTCACTGTGGAAAACTGTTTCCACTGAGGTATAAATGCACTTGTGGATAAACAATTACAAACTGCTAGCTATGCAGCCTGAAATATAGCACATTTTTTTGGTAGGCCAATTCAGTTTGACAATGGCTTAAAACAAACAAAAAAGTAATACTCCACAACTAGAAAAACAAACAAACAAACAAACAAACAATACTTTGGAAACTGTTCTCGCAGAACCAAACATTTTAACAGTTAATTGGTTTTCTGAAAGAGCTATGAAAAGAAGTCTGTACAGTGTATTTCCCATTTTGAAAATCATTTTATTATTGGGGCCTGTAAAAGACCACAGAGAGAATGACCAAAGAATACAACTGGAAGGAACACACTTCAATATATATTCTTTGATGTTAGTACCTGTTAAAGTTGAGGGACAATGGCAATGATATCAAACAGAGACCTTAAACCCACCTGCACTACCATACTGAATCATTGAATGAAAAAACACAATACAAACCTGTTCACAAGTTCTTGTCTCTCATCACCTTCATAAACGTTTGCTGACATTCATCATGCAGTTCCCATGTTTGCACCATTGTTCCTACCACAGCTCACCATAGCTTACCATGAGTTCTTTACCACTATTCATGCTTCATATGCTGCTTCATGCTTTTACTGGGCATTTAACTTACTTTGTTAATCTTTTACCACACAATACTGCAGTAAACTTTTTAAAGGATATTGCCATGACAACAAGAAGACATAGCCTTTCTAACATGTGTGCGTTGTTCCTGAAAATGTGGCAATGTTTATAAATGGAGAGATCCAGAGCTTTCGCTGAGCTTTTGCTGTTGTAAAGAGTTTGAGGCATTTTAAGGGGGGGGGGGGGGGGGAATCAATAATAAAGTTAATGTCCTAGACTAGTATTTTGTTTCCTTTATTTTATAAAAGTGGTGCCAACTTTGGGGAAAAGGTAAGTGAGTGTGACTCATGGACATGGTATATACAGAGGAGTGGATTTGAAAGGGCTTTTTTGGAAAGACCTGTATGATTCACTTACTGCTTCTAAAGTCTGTTACTCACACCTCTTACTAAAGCTCTCATACGAAAGGGCAGTGTGTATAATACTTGTATAATGATTGGATAACTGCTTTCCTAACCAATGTGTCAGGGCCAATCACATTTAAATTATTTAAATCTGATTGTTAGTCAGAGGAACTCTTCACCCTAACCTTCAACCTATGAATTATTATTATTATTATTATTTTTAATTTAGTAGTTGCCAATTAATTTTTACCCTGTTTTTCTCCCAATTTGAAATGCCCAAATTATATTTAGGCTCAGCCCACCGCATACCTTCAGCGAGAAGTACCGAAACAGTGGTAATATCATCAAGTCAAGACCAAACATCTTTGAATGTAATCATAACCATGCAAGAACACTGAGTCACAGAGTGGATCAGACAATAGTATATTAACCATGCAAGAACATTGAGTCACAGAGTAGATCAGACAATAGTATATTAACCATGCAAGAACACTGAGTCACAGAGTGGATCAGACAATAGTATATTAACCATGCAAGAACATTGAGTCACAGAGTAGATCAGACAATAGTATATTAACCATGCAAGAACACTGAGTCACAGAGTGGATCAGACAATAGTATATTAACCATGCAAGAACATTGAGTCACAGAGTGGATCAGACAATAGTATATTAACCATGCAAGAACATTGAGTCACAGAGTGGATCAGACAATAGTACATTAACCATGCAAGAACACTGAGTCACAGAGTGGATCAGACAATAGTCATACAACATGCAATAAAATAATAAAACTGCTATTTAGTTAGGGTGCAAATCTCTAAGTCACTATAATAGATAGACACAAGTAAGTGATGTTGGTGTGCTCTGCTTTTGCATCTAGCACTTTGTTACACTTTCACAGTATTAAAGCTGTTTTTCACGAGGGCTGGAACCAGTTAATGGGTTGAACTATATTTAATCAGATAAATCCTCTGTGGAGTTCCATCTCATTTACAGCAGTGACCCGGAGTTAATGTATTTAGATAAGGGCAGGTCACAGAAACAATACAACATAGCATTCACCCATTTATTAACAGACAGAAGCAACCCAATCCTTTGCTGAGCGCTATCTGAACGTCAAACAATATAATTATAACATGAACTGATCGACAAGAGATTGTGTGCCTGTACATTGGTGTCGTTAATGACCAGCTAGATAATTCTAAACTAAAAGCCCAAATTGTTAACATAAAAACATTTATAAAGTGAACAGGCTGTGTTGTCGGATGGTTAGATTAAGAGAAAGGCTGTCTTAGCTTTCCAGTCTTCCGTTTTCAAGCACAGCCAACAAACTGCTGAATGTTTTTTAAATAAAAGGTCTGAAAATGTAAGAAATGTAAGATATCATTTCAGGGACTCAGCCCTGTTTGTCTATGTGCTGTTTGGACGATTCTTGCGGCTACTGCATCTGCAGGTGAAAAATTATTCTAATTTAATGAAACTTAGGACTGTGATTTGTTAAATTAAGTAAGGTCAAAAAGAAAAATGATAAAATTAAACTAATTTCCATTTATTCTTAAATACATTTATTTTCATAGTGCACAACCCTAATACTTGGATATAAAACTTAAATGAAGGGACATTTACAACACAACCTAATAAGAGGAAGTGGAAAAAACAGTTAACACAAAACCCCATGCTAGGCTTGCATCATTTTTTTTTAAACATTTTAAGAAGTTAAAGAACACAGGCTACACTCACCCAAAGAGATTTCCATCTCTCCCACAAATTTTCACTTAACAGCACCTCCACAAGTTATTAATTTGAACGATAGCAGGTGATGATTATTGCAAAGTAGGTCCATATTTAAATGAGGTAGAGGATAATATGCAGCTTTACAAATGTATGCACACTATATACAGGTTGAGTAGTATTATATACAATATAGTATGCTATGGTGTTTTCACTAAGGTAATATTATACAAGGTGTGCATTACAAAGGGTGTACAATAATTACAAAAATTCTTGCCAATAGACAAGTTAATCTGCAAACAACCAATGCAAAAACAAATAAATAAATACAAATTCTAAAACTAAGAGAGATTCTGAGAACTTTGCAATGTTTCTGTCCTCAAGCTAACATGCTGAAGAGGCTGGTCATTTAAGAAAAGGACAACCGGTATAATATATAGTATTGCACAAGACCGCAAGGTTTGTGATAATAGTGATTGCACAGACTGGTTAGTAAAGCATTCTCAATGCATGCTGATTGAGCACACACAACTCAAGGAAGGATAATATCTCATCCGGTCAGTGCAATCTCTCCCTAGCACCAACATGATGTAGTTGCTCTCTTCCTGAGCACTTCCTGAGAGATGCAAGCAATTACTTTCAATTGAGGGTGAACAGTGCTTCACAAGAACTAGTCTGAGCATGCACTGAAGCACAGTAATGTTGATCAGTGGAAACACAGATGGAGTTTGACAGCACATCCTAATGGGTAGAGTTCTACATCTGACACAGAAGCAAAGGCAGAAACGACAAATCATTTCCCCTTTCATTAAAAATTCACCTCTCTAACTGATAGCTGTAAAGCAGACTCTTGTTGGCCCCTGTACCATAACTCTATGGCATCCCCATGCAATTGTATCACAGACTGAACATTCAACAAGAATAGTATTAATTTTGAATTCAACAAGTTATGTTAGGGAAAATTGAGAAGCTGTTGGGCTCTCCTGGTAGTTGTCCTCTTACACCTGGTGACAATATGGTCCAGGTTTTGACAGCTACCCAGAACAACCTTCAATTCCTGAATGTATGTGGACTGTTCATATCTGAGACATAGCCTTTACCTTCTAGTTTACCCCTATGCCCTTGTCAAGGGGTTAGGAGTGAAGTCATTTCAGGTTAAACGGAACCAGATCCCCTCAGTGCCTGGGTTAGCAGCTAGTGTCTCCATCCTGTAACCGAATGAAACAAAGGCAGACTCTGAGTGCTGGCAGTTTTCAAACAGTGCCCAGCACACTGCTTCCCCTGTTTGCTCAGCGAAGCACTAACAGGTTTCTTAGCATCTAATTGTAGAAGAGGCAATAAACTGGGTGCAAATTAGAGTTCCTAGGCAACCCGTAGCATCACTGCTGAAGAGCTGGCTGGGGTGTTTGCTGGAAGTTTCAAGGCTTCTTTTAACCCTTGCTGTGCCTGGCCTGTCTTCTGCCCGTGAAGTAAATTGCACCTCAAGCTACTGTAACACTTAACAATTTTCACCGAGCTTTTCTGTTGCCTCACCCATGACAACCCACCTAGCGACCAGGCGGACTGAAGATGAACTAATTTACTCCATTCCCCTGCCTACTGCAGTAAGCGGCTTCTTTTCTGTTACCAAGTTACAGAACCCTAGATGACGTCTGACCAGCAGGGGTCAGTGAAGAAGTGAGATGAGACAACCTAGTTCCAGAAGTCTCCAAACAGCAGTGAGTTAATAGAGACCCCATCAAGGGAAAGTATCACTGATATGATGAGTGTGTAAGAAATTGTACTGGGCGGTGGACTTTTCCTCAGTGACCACGTCCTCTAAGAGAAGCTGGCGGTGAAGATTTGAGGAATTACTTTTATCGAGTCACTGATTTGTGAAGTCTATCGCAGTCTGTCAGATCTGATGTAAGGCTTTGTCCGAATGAGCACTTTTTGTGTCTGCTAATTGTTAATAACAAGCTGTCTGGCATGTTAACAAATGTGTTTCATTATGCGTTGATGGTCAGGTAATACACAGTGACTTGTTTATCAAGTAAACAAGCAGTATCAGACAGCAGCTATTTCACTCCCCCTGGCTTCATTGCAAAGAGGACACTGTGTTGAGCCAGAGGCATTTCAAATCATTCTAATCATTCAATAAGCACATCAGTATTATCAACTTTATCTTTAACTAATGCTCTACATATTGGGCTCCCCAAATAAAAAGTGATTTAAACCTACAGAAAGGGAAATCTCTTGTGAGTTTTTTGTTTGGCCACTGGGTGTCACTATTGCTTCACAGAGACCCAGTGAAAGATAACCCAGGCGTTTAAATGACTTACCTCATCGGCCTACCCTGTTCACAGACTAATTTATGCATTTATAATTGCTAAACCTAAACTAGCTTATCATGTATGTAGCTTCTGCTGGAGTAGATGTGAAAGTTTGTATTCATTTCAATTATTTTTTGTCAGCTCTTTGAAATATATATGGAAATGTATTGAAACTGAATTATGAAAAGGAAAAGAAAAAATATTCAAGATAAGAGTTTTTTTTTTAATGTGTGATGTTAAGGTAATAGTATATGTTATTTTCCCTTTGTTTCCACATATTGATTGCCATATTGACTACTCATTTTTACCTTTTGGAATGAGAGAAGGAAAGTTTAAAATACTGCAATACAAAAATGTTACATCTAACTAGTGTATACATACCTGTGAATTTATAACTCCAAAGAATTACTTCTCTTTGCTCCTCTGATTGTAAGAAAATCACAGTTTATTTGAGCCCTGCTGCCATCTACTGTCAGCAGTTCTTTAAACAATAGCCTTTAAAATAAATTGAGTAAATATATAACAAAGTCCCTGTTCCTATAATATATATTTTTCAAGGTGTGTTTCTTTCAAATAAGAATGTAACGCAAACTTAGCAACTAGAATTGCAGTAAGATTGCATAAAATAAATGATTTGATTTTCATATTTCGAGCAGCTTGGATGTCATAAAAGTAAACCAATAAATGTGAAGGCTAAGCCAAGATGATTCTTAATTCTTGTTTTTTTTTTTCAGAAACATTAAGATTAATAAATCTGGTTCATTTAACTTTTCATATGACAAATCGCAGAGACAGGGAACCATCAGGAACTGTTTGGTTGCCGGGTAACAGGAGAAAGTGCAGCACAATTGAATATCAGTGATTGATTGGCATGTCTCTATTGTATCTGTGCGCTTAACTGTCTATTTGTATATAAAAAAAAACACATAAAAACATCCACATAAAAGCTATATACATACATAATTACAGCACAATAAAAACATAATATTAAAAATGTTCAGCCTTTATATCCTATGCTTTGGGGGGGATTATGCCAGGCAAGTGCCTATTAAAGGTGTTAAGTTATTTAAACCATTTTTTTTATGAACAATATTTTAAAAAGGCATGCACTACGTTTTATGAAATGTAACTGTCATCTTAACTGCTAAGGATAATTTTAACGTACTTTACAGTGGTTGTAAAGTATATATATATATATATATATATATATATATATATATATATATATATATATATATATATATATATATATGCTGGTGTGTGAAATACAAACAAACACATTATCTAACCTCCATTAATAGTAACAAGTATTGTGTGAGACTGTGAAGGCATTCAAAGGATGAGAGAGTCTAGACAGCGTTTCTCAAAGCTGTGTGTGGAGCTTTCAGTTCTATTAGCTGCATAGAACAAGTCGAACACTAGAGGGAACCAAAGGAGTTTGCAATGGAGAAAAGGGGTAATAACTAAAACCCTTATTTCAGTGTTTAGTGTGACTTTAGGCTGATTTGGCATTGGGATATAGCATGGAGAGTTCATTGTTCAGAACAGACTTGCTGTCAAACTGTTCTTCAATTTCAAATTGCAAAGGTGTTTACTTCTACATCCCTTCACACTGCACTGGGATCGGACCAGACTCTGGATGCAAGGATTGCTAGTCTCCGTGAGCCAGTCACAGTGTAGAGGATTGCATCATGCATTTCAGTCATCAGTCTGTAAAGGGAGCATGTTTTAGCATGTAAAAAACTAGAATAAAGTTTAGACGCCAGGGACTGATTATAGTGCAAGCCATTCCAGCCTGTACTGCAACCCAGCAGAATGGGCAGGCATGTGAACATTGGGTTGTATATAGAAATCATTACTGTGCCTATATATGTAAAGTTGCAATATTCAGTGTGTTGTGACTAAATTCCATTATGGTTAATATTCCTTTTTGAAGTGTTATTATTCATCTTTGCTTCTGATAATTTTTTGATTTGTTTTTAGCCTTGGAATATATCATCTAACAATTGCATCAGCCTGTGAACAAATGAAAACTCTTGAAATGAATAGGGAAGCTCAACAACCCAGAACAGTATGGCTGATATTTATTCCAGTGGAATCGTTGTCTATTGGGAATCTTGCAAAGCATCCTGATGACTGTACACTGTATATACAGAATAGCAAATGGACTGTAGAGAATTACCAGAACAGGACGAAACCCCCAAAAGCCATATAACTACACATCTAAAAGCACTTGTTTTTAAAGACCAATGTCTGTTTAAAAACAGTCACTTTTTTTCAAAACATGTTCTCTATATTTTTTAAGTCCATATGAATTACCTAGCAAGAGCTCTGAATCACTCATTATTTTATTAATTTGCAAATAGTTGCACACAATCAGAAACTCTTTTTTGTTTGTCTATATTTGTAATGGGATATTTGCACAGCACACAGTGCCACTTAGTGGGCAACTAGTGTAGATATATTTTCTTACAAAGTGCTTAAAGAAAGAAATACAAAAACACACACACACACAAAACAAACACAAAGCCACCTGGGCAAATGCTGTTGTGAGTATCTGTTTCACGCACCTCTTAACTTGATTACAACATTATAATTCAGTAGTACTGCAAACCACTGCATTATAAAGTAGTATCTCAGGTACAACACAAAATGGATTATGGCTACAATATAAGGACTATTAGGCACCGTTACATTATCCTCCCCAAAACATTTTTTGAATGACAAGACCTTGGTGGTTTGGTTTAGGACAGTCCCCGGACAGTGCCCCTTCTTTCTAGTAAGATGGCTTGTTTACAAATCAGTTTGGAATGGACCCCCTCCACAGGGCAAGCCATTACCTGAACAGAGACATCAGTTACTAAGAAGCTGCAAATACAGCATAGATCATAGGATCACCTTGAGATGCCTTTATTTCAGATTTATATACAGATTTATTACTCAGCTTTATGACTATACTCCCTTTGGTATACAACAGCTATCTTCACCCAGTGGGACTGTATCCCCTGCTACGCTACAGTTTGCTGAGGCAACAAAATGACAAGGTTGACATAATGTATTTTATATGCAATGATCATGATACCCTAATTTTACCCCCTTCTGCACTATACAAGCTTACTATAAACCACAAAGTGTGTTTGCTGTAGACAAGACTATACACTAATTACAATAATATAAACATTACTGTTCAAACTGGAAAAAAATACACTCTGTGAGACAATAAAGAAAGCACCTGTCCCAGACAATAACAAATGTAAAGTGATATAACTGGAGTACAAAAGGTCAGTCAGTCAGTTATTCAATCTGCCTTTTGGAAGGCGACGCTTTTTTTCAGACACATTGTTAATTAAGTTCTGCTTTTCAAGTTCCAAATTGGCAGAATCCTAGTTTAAAACATCTGGATACAAACACTGTAGTTCAAAATAAAGCCCTTGAACCAAATAATCAGGTTTCTAGCTGAAATGCTTGGAATATCTTAGCAGGATAAAACAGGAGGTGCTGTAATGCCAATGAATGCTGATTATATGAACACATGTGTTTCAAATGTTCCTTATATTCTCAATTTTATTTCTATTTTCATTTTGCATGTTCCTTTAACTGGGAGATTAAACTGACATGAAGGGGCTTTTTCAACTTAAAGAGGGGACATGGAAATACAGTAAATCATATAGCAGAGATAATACAGTTAGGAATCTTCTGATTTGTTTGGAGTGCTGATCGGAATGCATACCACAATAGAAATGCCTGGTTTTTAGTTTTATGTTTTGTTTGACACTCTCTCAACTTTCATCTAAAATCAGTAATGCAATCGAGACTGCTGATTGTTTTTTTCATAATATACTCTTAGCTGTTACTATACATGTGCAGGTCACTGTTAGCAGTGATATTGAAATTCACCTTTGTGGAAATTGAGTTTCTCCATCTGCTATTCATATGCATGTCATTCTAGGGTTTGCGTTAGTGAGAGCTCTCTTCTGTATTGTACTGAGCCTTCAGTGCTGCAGAAACAGGGAAAGAGAGGGGAGAGAGAGACAGAGAGGATGAAGTGAACATGGAGTCCACTGCAACAGAAAACAAAAGGCTGGCAGAAAACTCAAATCAGTGGAGGATATATTATTATTACAGGACATACTTCTTACAGTCCTCAATGTAAGAGTTAACAGTTTACAGGGTATGGTATTGAGCAAGCAAAACTAGGTAACAGTTTACATTACGTTTCTCTAATTACTGAGTAGTTACTTAGTGAATACATGTGTACACGTAATTACAATGTTAGTTACAATGCACCTAATGTGTACATCTTTTTGCACGATATATGTAAGTACACAATTGTATCAGGTTAGGGTTAGGGTTAGAGTTAGGGTTATATCTTGCAAAAAGATTGACACATTAAGTACATTGTAACTATGCGTAATTATGTGTATACATATATTTACTAAGTAACTACTATGTAAATACACAGTAATTCAAGGCACTTTGTGTTAAGTGTTACCCACAATTCTGCACCTGGTATCAAGGACCCAAGTAAAGTGGAAGCAGTGACTTTGTGGTTAATCAACAGAAATGTTCACAATGAGGATGCTGATCAATATTCATGTTTACAGTGAATTATAACAAGTGAATTTAGGGGTCTCTGTAATTTTCTCATAGTTTTGAAAAGGAAAATATATATGCTATTGAGAAAAAATTAGGAGCAAGCAGGCATTACTCGGCATTACTGAAGAAAAAGGCATCAAAAAAGGTTTCTCGTCAAAACTTTTGTCAAGGAATTTCAGTAGTTTCTTTTAGCATTGCTATTTATTCTGGAACTCACATTAAAAGTGTAATGATCGTGTAGATTTACATTATCAAGGAAGGAAAGATGATCTCTTGATTATTATGCAATTGAACAGTGGATTTAAAAGAAAAAAAAAATGTTTCTGTCAACCAATGCACAACAGCCATTTCATGCGAGACATGAATAACTCAAAAGTATTGAATTAGTGTTGAAATAATGTAAAATTCTCACACCTAACGGCACTCTGAACAGCAGATTATTTGAAAGATTTAAGAATTTTAATCGTGTATGCATTATTGAACAGCAGTTTCAAGAGAGAAAAGAGGAGTTTCTTGAGAAAGAAGATAGAGGTGTTGGTGAAGAAAGTGGAGGTGAGGTAAAGTACTGTAATCAAACCAAAGGGGGCAGGTTTATGGCTTTGAATAATGTTACAGTTCTGCGAATAAAGGGCATGAGCGAGATACCACAGCAGAGACAAAACTTGTCTCCTTGGCTGTGAATAAGTAAAGAGACAAAGAATCGTGCTAGACCTACTTAGGGTTAAAAAACAGGCACTGCAGCAGGTGCTCTAACGTTACAGTTTGAGAGTTGTTGTTTTTTCCTTAAAGGTTCAATTCCCAGGTTTAAAAAGTATTTGGTTCCACTTCAGTGTCGTGACAGTTAAGATATATAAGGCAGGCACTGACACCACTACTGAAAAGACAAAAGACGCCTTTGTCTTGTCACAATAATCCTAATCTGTTTTATGACAAGAGCTACATTAAAAAGAAAGAAAAACATATATCGCCTGGGCATGATGAATGTATAAATGGACGATGAAGCCTGCTCCGACATTCATTTTTAATGGCCTGATTGCTCAATTAATTCCATGTCTCGTTTTGCCCCCCTTTTTAATGTGAAAATAGTCATATTTTGTCCCAGATTAGTATAGATACAGACTGACAGTCTGCGCTGCTCAAGGTATTTGGGAGACATAATTCATTCATAAAGCCGCAATGCACTCATCTATCATCTGAATTTTTTCTCGACACTTCTCGCCCTCTCCTCTCTCAGCTTCTGGCTCTTGGGGAGTGAGGGAGGGGGGGCTGAGGTGGGGGGGGTCAGTCTCTCAGTTGCTGATGTATTAGCTGGCATATGCAAGCTATGAATTATCAAGTGAAAGGAGTCAATTATCCACTCTAAAAATGAGTGCCTGGGCTAAGGTAGCCTGGGGGGCCGTTTTCGTATTTACGAAATGATTTCCCGGGAAGTGGAAGCAGAGAGCCAGGGAGTCAGGAGGGAGGGGGTGGGGGGGGGGGGGGGGGGGAATAAAAAAGACCCCCCCCCACCACCACCATCACTGCACAATGCTCCTCTCCCATCTCCCCTGCCTATCTCCCCATTAACCAGAGCAAAAGGAACATTTTGAACTTTTAATGCAATAATCCATTTTTATATACACCTACTTTTATGACTGATTCGCCAGAGCTAGAATAGCCTAGCACTGACTGGCAGCCATTTTGCCTCGTCCCAAGCCTCTCCTTGGCCTTCCATCAAATCAAAATGGGCCCCCGATTGACTGTAGCCGCTAATAGAGTGGAAGGCAAATGGAATATCGGAATAGCTTTTTTTTCTTGAGTCCCTAGCCGCCTTGCCTTGTCATTTTCTTAGCCATTGATTTTTTTAACTTCTTTTTTTCTGGAGAAAAAAAAGTGAGAGCAAGACAGAGAGAGAGGGAGAGAGAGAGACCCCTTTTAGCACAGCAGCAGAACCCAGCACTGACTGACACAGCTGACACTTAGGGAAATGAGGTCATTAGATGGAATTACAGGGGGTTTTGAAGCTTGGTAATGGGTTTTAATGATGGAATTTAACATACAACCCCACCAGGGACAAGCTTGAGACACAGTCCGACAGGTCGTTTAATAGAAAACGAGCCCTTCTCCTCAGCACTGGAGAAAGAGGGACTTTGAGGGAAGCGAATGGAGACTAAAAATAAAATCCACTTTCACTGATCCTGTATTTGAGAAGAATAAAAAAAAAAAAAACTGAGCAGGCGATTGACCTTATTTTTTTTATATATCCCCTGCTTAGCATAGATACAGCTTTTCTTTAACAAACATTTAATATATATATATATAAATTCTGGCCTGTGATTGGTTAAAACCTCATCATAGGAGCAAAAATAGATTGAACTATTGCCCTAACATCCTTACACCACCGGGAAATAATCTCCCTCTGTCATAACAAGAGAAAATGACTGAATTAGAAAACAATAGTTGAATAGTGATTCTGTGACTTAACAGAAAATTAATTATAAAACATAACTACAAGAGAAAGATGCTCCAAACACTAAAATGGTTATTCTATAGGTAATGGGCTGTATTTAGCTGTTAAAAAGGTTCTTTTGTACCTGCAAGTTCAGAATGGCTAAATCCTCATCAGCTGCCATATTGAAGCTCTTGGGCAGGGATACTTTATTACCTTGTAGATGAGAAAGGCTAACAATAAAAAATCAAGTCATGAAAAACGCAAAGACAGTCTTCACTTACACCGCAAGGCAACTAAAACTCTGCAATGTGGAAAAAGACTCCAGAGAATAGGCAACAAATGTAGCTTACCACGGACTTGGATTGCAGGACAATGCAGCAGTCTCCAACACTACATTTCATTTATTCAGCCAGTCCATCCTTGGTCAGATACAGTACAATGCTTCATAGGTGACTTCAGTTTAAACACACTCATATCTCAATTAAGATCCTGTACAATTAAATTCCCCAGCAAGAACAAGGGTTCAAAACTGGGACAGGGCCAATTTCATTCCATTGAAGTTTTAATTTAATACTTCAAAATTAATTAATGTTAAGGTTTGGGTTTAATTTTAAATAAGTGTTGAATGAATTATTGAATCTGAATTCAGTGAGGGTGCTCACACGTAATTACATTTACATTACCGACACATAGGTGGGCAACACTTGTCTGTGTGTCTGTGCATGAGGAATTAATGTTGGTCAAGGTGTTACCAAAACTGGCCACATGTTACAGTAAGGGTCGTATGAAAATGTGGCATATTGTGAAACAAAAGCGTTTTTTAAAGCCAAACAGATTTTATTTATTTTATTTGTCAACCTTTCACTCAAACCATGACAATGGCAATGACATCAGATCCAGTTACCAATGCAAGTGAAAGTTTATTAAGAGAGGGAAGGCTGGGGTTCTGCTGTGGCCACACAATATATTCTGAGCTGCTACTTCGAGGACAGTCTGGAAAGAGGAACTAAAGCAGCAGGGCTCGGTGGAACCAGTGCATTCATTAGTGTGACACCAATCGCCCTGGTGCTACTTGACAAAAAATAACAAAATGCCTTTAATGGGCAGGGGGAGCTGCCAGGCCATTTAAATAAAAGTTAAATTGCATAGTTGACACCCAATATCAACAACTAAAGCATTTTACTGGGATATGTGTCTTTTTATTATCAAGCAAAGCTGCACGACAGCCTACAAAGTCTAATATGACTTATTGGACACCATTGTAATACACCTTAAGATGCAGTGTGGGTATTTTCACCTGGACTAAATCATTCATGATTGATGCTAACATGGAAAACAGAAGCATGAAACAATAACAGAAATTCTAGGGCAACATTTTAACATTAGATGCATTAGTGATTGTGTCTGCAAGCAATTGATCAATCTAGTGCTTGTCTGTCTATCTGGTCTTCTTCTGTGCTTAGCCACCAAGCCTCAGCAATGTGTACCAGGGCAGCATGTTCACACATAACTCCTTCCTGAAATATACTGGGACTAATACCATCGGTTCATAAATTACTTCCTAATGTCCACTTAATGAGAAGCTCCCTGCGAGGCTGATAAACTCTGCTGTCAGTTTGTCAGGCCCAGATTGATGGGCTTGGGGGAAGTTTTACATCAAGTTGGAGCCTCAGACTTCACTGTCAGGGTGGGAGAGGCTGGATTAGAGACGAGAGACTATTTCATCTGAAACACATTAATGTACCTTCACTGTGTTAAAACTGTTTAATACGACCAGCAGAGTCTGACAGAACATCACCAGTGAGTCCGTTCACTAAGCTATTTTAGCTTAACATGTGTCTTTTAATTTATTTTTTATTTCTCTATATGAATATTATGAATGATTGTGAGATTGAAGCACAGAAGATCTTTTCCACAAAACAGAAAGGCATGGACAATATCCCACCAATGTGACCCAACATTAAGGGTGGTGAGAGGTTAGTTTGGTCTCCATATCTCCCTTGGCCTGGAAAGGTACAGCAATGAATCTCCTGTAGCTAGCTGTCGAGGAAAGGAAGCCTGGCTCTTTAGGCATAGAAGACTCCTATTAACTTATATTGAGGATGCAGACACACCTTTCCGACAGTAACTAGGTGTCAATTTTGATTTTTTTTAGCTATCTTTCCACAAAGTGACTGAGATATCCAGAGCATACTCCTCTATGCTGGAATTGAAATGGTCACCTTGAGGAACTTCATGCATATCCCATTGCCTGTCCACTAAGATCCTCCCCAACAAGGCCCTTCACATACTGTAAGGGGAGCAACAGAAGGGAGTGAAAGAGTGAGTGACAATGGCTCCAGAGATAAGCGCTAAACTTAAGTAAACAGGATAGATATTTACTCATTCCTCCAGGGTTAATTAACACTCTTATTTGACATTCTTGGAAAGGACAATTGAAGGATATCATTTTAAAATCATCAAGTATAATAAGAGCATGTTTTTTTTTTGTCGTCATTGTTTGGTTTGGAACATAAAGCAATAATCCAGCTAAGCAGCCGGCTGTGGGAGAGTTTAGAACAGGCCCTCCTGTTCATTAAGTGTTTGTGATTGTGCTGCTATTTATTAGTGACAGGTAAATTACAGGTTAAGTGGAGAACATAGGCTTTTAACAAGAGACTAGAGGCGTTCACAAATCCTTTCCAGTCTCTAATCTGAATACAAAAGATGAGAGGGGATTAAATTTGACCCCTGAATAAAGTGTTTGTTCACATCGAGTCCCTGATTAGCCCAGAGGAGAGGGGAAGGTTTACATTTCCTTTTGTGCTTGTCTGCTGCAGGTAAAACAACAGCGGACAAAAGAGCTTCTTTAGTGCTCATTTCCTTGGCACAATAGGGCCTTGCGTTCCATTGAGTGTAAGGGCTGAGCAAGACAGGAGAGCTTCAGCAATTAGAAACGTCCGTTTATTTCATTGTGGCTGACATGCCATAACACCGGTTATGCCAGCCCTGGCTGCTGATGCAAACAAATTCCTTTTTATTTAGCAAGTGAATAAAGGAAGTCAAGTGACAAATCGACTGGGGAGGAGGGGTTTGATTTAGCTATCGTAATTTTTCAGGATTAAAGTTACTATACTTTCCAGTAAAAAGAGAGGAAACTTTCTTTCCCTAAGAAAG
This sequence comes from Acipenser ruthenus, assembly GCF_902713425.1. Lineage (NCBI taxonomy): Eukaryota > Metazoa > Chordata > Actinopteri > Acipenseriformes > Acipenseridae > Acipenser > Acipenser ruthenus. Next base: position 6,338,719 of record NC_081198.1, on the reverse strand, counting down.
AGCAATTACATTTTTAAACAAAAGTACCTCTGTTGCTGCCAAGCACTGTGTGTGCACTATATAAACACAACCACAGTTGTTTCAGATATTTTATATTCACACATTGTAATGTGGGTTTGTCTGGTGATGGGTTAGAACCAGTTGAGTCCAAACATGTATTGTGAGTGCAAGCCAGTTCTTCAAGTCCAGAGTCCCAATCGTGTATAATCTTGCCCTCTAGGTAAACACCTGTTACTCTGGATCTCAGGGTGTTTCCACACAGCTACTGTCTCTACATTATCCCCCGTGTCGCTCTCTGTACCTGGGAGATGTGTAACGAAGAACTAGCAGCATTTCTTAAAGGTACAGTACTCATTAAGGTAGGGATCATTATAATGATACAAGGTCATTAATCAACAGGTGCGTCACACCTGAAATTCTTTCAGTATTCACTGCCTGGGAGCTATAAACCACTTATGTTAATATCCCCAAATGAAGAAATATCTTCAGAATGGTGCCTATGCAATCCTTCACAAGGTCAGAGTGTTACGATAGTACATTTAACTAGATGAACATGCCATGTATGCAAGTTTAATAAAGAAACTACTCCTAAGGTGTTACATTCACACCACTATTTTGATTGATTTACAACAAACTCACAATAATACAAAAAGCAGGGAAAGCAATTTGAAACGTCTTTTTTTTTTTTTTTGTGAGTGGAAAACACACCCGTGTCGCAAAACTAAAATTAGGATTCTAAATCATGAGATGTTTGTCACTGGTTTATTAACACAGCGAGTTCTGTTTTCCTTTCCCTGTAAAACATTGATAAATAGGGACCCATGTTGGATCATACATAATTACAGTTGAATTACTGACAATTATTATAAAGTGTTACCCAGCCAATATACATTTATATCATGTCATAATGAGGACAGAAAGTACCAAAAGGACTGTCCAGATTTTGTCTGTTAGGTGTATAATTATGAATAATGCACAGCCACCAATCATCATCATATCATCTGTACATCTCATCTCACAGCTTCCAAAGAACAAGGCTCGGGGGGTCGACTGGCTAGATCTTTCTATCAAGGGGCAGAAGATTGAGTGTCTGTTAGAAGGGGGTGGGAGCCCTGGGCCTCAGACCCAGACACAATAACCCACTATGGAGCTCCCAGCTAAAAGGGACTGGGACTGTGAGGCTTACGACCACAGATCCACTGCTAAGCTGTCACCTGCGCTGCTGTAATGGCTTGCTTAGCTGTAAAGCTGGGGCTGGGGCCGCTGAGAGCCATATTTCAGTGGGTATCGATCAGGCCCTGCCGCTAGTCCTCGCTCCCTGTCCCTGATCCTGTTTGCAGCCCTGTAAAGTAATAACTGTACTCATGTCAGCAAGGTAATTATCATTGATCTAGCGCACAGTGACAAATTTTTCAGTCACGCCGCTTGATTCATACCCGGAGTTCAGCTCAAAACGCTGCCGAGGTAAAAGAGCCTAATTTTGTTCCCCCCCCCCGGGTAGTCCCTTTGTTAACCCTTTCAGAAGCATGTGCCGAGTTAAATCTCCAGGACCTTCAGTGCTGACTGCTCTGAACTGAATGAAATAGTTCTCAGATCCCAGATACTGAATTCCCCTGAATTTAATTAGAAGCTTCTAATATCTCCATTAACAAGCTCTCTGAATTGAATGTGTTGACCTCTTAGATCACCATTACTGAGTTTTCTTATACACTGTATTGAATTTGGTGGCCCACACATCCCTAGTACTGATTTACTTGTACTAAATGTGCCTCAAGATCCTTAGTACTGGGTTCTCTCAATTTGGGTTGGGTTCTAAGATGTCTTGTACTGGGTTTTCTGTATTGAGAAAGCTGATTTTAAAATATTCTGTAGCACTTAGTTCTTTGATTGAAATTATTTGAGAACATCTTATAAAATCAATTCTTAAGTACGCTGAAGGCTATATATAAATGATTTAGTTTAGAAAATAGGTTAGTCGTTAGTAAAAATAGTCAAAAATTGCCTTGCGACTGCAGCCTTCTCTAACGCAGGAAAACATGGATTCATAGGAAAAATTCACCATGACCTAAATCTGCTGTATGTACAGTAAACATGGATAGAACAGGGGCCAGTTTCACAAAGAACTGCTAGCACTTCACAGGCTGCTAGCTAGCAAGCTATCATATTTTAAAGTGTTTAAAAAAAACAATACTTTAAGATAGAACGATAAAGTTTAGTAGAAATCCACTCAACAAGTGTATATGATTAAAGGATAAATGAGTTCTTTTCTTTCTTTCTTTTTAATTATAATTTGTTTATGGGAGTGAATTGGATTCAGCAGACTGCTACCTATTGTGCAACGAGCACCAGGTTTCTCCAGGTAGCCCCAGATCTGACACTGCCAATAACTTGTGGTAAAGAATTTCCTGACCAGGTTTCATCACCGCTGGATAAACAGTCCTCTAGATATGAGGTCAGCTTTTAAGAAACTAAGCAGACATAAACAGCAGGTTAGAAATACAGTAACAAATGTTAAATGTGTCCTGACTAGGTGATTACTTTAAATGAATTACACAGGGGAAGTGGGTCAAACACAATTGCATCTGCATTCCATCTCATTGTCATTTTAGATTTCTATATTCTTCATTATATGAGAGACACTGTAGGGAGTTCCTGATATATCGGAAATTCAAGTACCTAGTGCTGCATTTTCTGAATTCACTTTCCCTTTATCTGTTCTCTGGCTTTCAGTCCCCCAATTTGGAGTTCCATAAACTGAATTAAAATAAATAAATTATACTGGGACCAGTTATAGGGGATTATTATAATCATTTAAACAGTGGCGGGTCTAAATATTGCCGACCTTTAAAAACAGATTTTCGTGGACCTGACTTCTCTGTATTTTTTTGCATTGTTATTAAGGGGTAAATAACTCTGAGGGAAATCGTTAGCAGGATTGATAAAGAGTTGAAGTGTGGCGGTTTTGGTTCCTCTGTGATTAGATCATTAAAATAGCTCAGTAACGTTGCCAATGCTAACAAAGCATTGGGTATCACTTATTTAAGATACAGTTCAGTTAGATAGCAAAGTATGACTCTCTGGATGATTGGTGGGAATGCACAGAAAATCGGATATTACGGATTGAAACACCTTAACAGTCATTTCCGCCTGTTCTTCTAATAGGATGTTTGCATGGCTATGGATGCCATCTTAAAGGGGTTGTCAGATACAATGTCTTCAAACCTTCAGGGAATATATCCACTCCACAGTGCATGTGATGTCTTTCCGGTTCCCTGTATAAACAGTTCACCACAAACAGACACGCTAGCACAATTTCAGTAATGCCATTGTGTGGTGTTTGTAACTAGAAAGATAAACACTGGACCAGATTTACCAAGTGTTTTCTCCAGCAGAGTTCAGAATAAATGTTTCAAAGCTGGAAAGAAAATTGCTATTCAGCTAATGTAGTTTTGGATGATGCATTATAATAAATACCAGAAGTTAATCAATCTTAAAAAAAAAGAATATGTTATATCAAAGGGCAACAGAACAACCTATATGAGAATGGCCTTCCAATTTATATAGAACGCTGCCCTCCTATAGTCAGTACAGACTGACTCTCTCTGCTCTGCATTGGATCAGTCCTTTGCCTGGCTATGGCCTCACTGCTTGGGTTTGGATTAGGACTCCCCCAGTGCCACAGAAATGGAGTGGAAGCTTCAATTACTGCCTGTCTTAAGACCGTTTTGTCCCCAGAGGTGGAGATTCAGCTCTGTAAATGAAGCCTGAACACCTATTGGGGGGAAAGGGTGGCTTAGTGTACAGGCAACAAGATTACCAGAGTGGTCTATTTACTCTGACTGAGAACACATCACTGTCAGTTCACTGGCTTATCATCCTGACCTGGAAATGCTTTCCTGCAGTACATAAGTATCCCAGCATGCCATGCTGTAGCAGAACTTTAAACACTCAATCTTAACAACAACAGTTTAAACGAGTGTTTTAACAAGTCTTCAACAAGCAATGTTTTTTCAGTACTATTTTATTACCCCTTTCTTTAAAAAAAAAAAAAAAAGCTTACATTATAATGCGTGGATTTTTAGCCTGTATTCTCCACGTGAATAAGTCTACACAATCTTGATGGACCACTAAGAAGCACGCTTTAAGGTGGGTTCTCTCTCTCCCTCACTCTTACTCCCCTCTCACTCCCTCTCACTCTCTCTCTCTCTCTGTGAGGGCCCCTCTCTCTTACAGTCTATACTCTGTGCACTGATAGATGACTGATTGCCTGTGCAGGCAGGAAGATTTATTACTGTTTATCCAGCACTCGGTGGTCACCTGCGGCTGAGCTGAGTCTGGGCTGCCTGAGCCCAGCACGCCACAGACCTGGCGGCAGATTTCATCTCCTCCTCTTCCTCCTCACAACGCCTGATAAGCAGAGAGAGAGAGTTAAGCTGTGAAACAGGCACACACACTCTATATTGATTTAGTATTTTATACTTTTAAGAGATGTAGCGCTACTATTACGAGAAAAACGATTGTATTTTGAGAAGGTGTATTTGAATTTTCAAAAGTAAAAATAGTAATAACGGAAACTAAATCAAGGAGACAAATGTTCTGGCTATTGCTTTCATCAGTGTCTTCTTCCACTTGAATGGGCAATACTATCTCCAGTCCCAGGAAACACTAGCAGTGCTCCAGATTATGATGAGAAAGCAAGACACATATAAGGGAAGCAATCTCATATGATGGTGGAGATACATTGTGGATATTTTTAAAACCTGGCAGGGAAGCCAAGAAGCACTACAAGAATTTGCCAGATGAATGCATTCATCAAAATGTTTGTCCTGTGGTACTTTGGGATTAACACATTTTGAGGTGCCACCACAGGCCACAAGAAACACCTGAATCCAAACTAAACTTAACATAGAACGCCCCATAGTTCCATAATATTATGGGGGGGAAAAAAACATTCACAAAAATAATTGCATGCAATATGTTTCTTTCTAGGAGTTTTCATACAAAACAGTGCCTTGAATGGCCCAGCGAATTATGCTATTCTAATTGGCCATCTATCTCTGATATTTTGAAATGTGATGTTCTGTCCTTATTTTATTCTTCTGTGATGTATATTTACACAGAAACGTGTTTAACAGCAGCTGGGATAGCAGAGATAGCTGATAACAGAGAAACACAATATACTGGACTATTCACACAAACTTGAAATACTAGAGGAGGGTATACAAGTCTATGTAAAACTTTATTTCCATTTCCCATCATTCTCACATTATGTGACACCCTAATGCAGACGAATGCGATTGTTGCTTGGTTGTGTATCTAATTACTGTGTATTTACATAGTATTTATTTAGTAAATACATGTGTACTTACAATGCATAATGTTATTATGCATAGTTACAATGTACTGAATGTGTAAATCATTTTGCAGCATATATGTAAGTACAGAATTGTTTCAGAAAAGGGTTAGGGTTAGGTTTAGAGTTAGAGTTAGGGTTAGAGGTTTATTGTGCACAGTTACATTGTAACCATGCATAATAACATTGTAATTATGTGTAAGTATACATGTCTTAACTAAGTGATCCAGTGGTTAAAGAAAAGGGCTTGTAACCAGGAGGTCCCCGGTTCAAATCCCGGCTCAGCCGCTGACTCACTGTGTGACCCTGAGCAAGTCACTTATCCTCCTTGTGCTCCGTCTTTTGGGTGAGACGTTGTTGTAAGTGACTCTGCAGCTGATGCATAGTTCACACACCCTAGTCTCTGTAAGTCGTCAAATGACACTTCAGTGTATATAAAATACATCAAGTATGCTTTCATTAATCCTGAACAAACAGTCTTCTTAACTGACTTAATGCTGCATATAATTTAACAGCTGCCACTGAACACTTTTAATTTGTATAGGGAATAAATTATCGCTCGTTTGCAAGTTCCTTGGTAATGAAGGTTATTAATATACACTTAAAAAAACTAAGAGTCACATTGATATATCTATAAACTTTAAATTATCTTTTTTTTCTTTGTTTATCTTACATTATAAAGCATACTGTGGCCTTTCATAAGGCAGTATTACATTATATAAAATGTCTACAAATTCAGGTTTGTTTTTCAGGATAAGGGAAGTGTTACTGTATGTGTCCATCTCTTTGGCTGGTCCTTCACTGTACAGAGACTGCACATGTGTGTATGCACATGTGCGCCAACATGGGAAAATAGAGATCTTACTTTGTATAGGTGCGCAGAGAGTCAGGGTTTGCAAAGAGAAGTGTGTGCTCATCTGTGTGAAGGTGCTCAGTTTTGTCTGTATGCATCTCTCTCTCTCTCTCTGGCCCATCTCTCTAAACCTAAAAGCTGAAGCTGCTACATCCCCTTTATAACCTTCCAGAGGCTTGGAGGCTATGCTTGGCATGATAAAGAAAAAAAATCTAAAGCAGGCAATCATTTTTCTCTTTGTGAGCGCTGGAGCAGGGAGACATGTCACCTGCTGATGAAACCCCATTTCCTCTGATTAAGTCCTCCAAAAATATTCCATTTATCAGTGCCAGGCCCATGAGTACAGCCACTTGCAAGCAGCCAACTGTGTCTGTTGACTATGTAGTACACCAATTTACATCAGCCACTGACAACATCATCTTGTACTAATGTCCTTCTCTCTCTACCTCTCCTGTCTCTCTCTCTCCTTGATACTCTCTCCGTGCTCACCTATCACACACACACCAGCCTGTTTTTCTTTGCTTTGCCCTCATTGCAAGGTTGGCTACGGTGATATCTAAGAAAAAGAAGAAAAAAGACAAACGTCCTGGTGTCTCTATCACAGTCATTTTCAATGTCATAAATTTCAATTTCCAATTTCTTTCTTTAAAATGATCCCCCCACAACCCACACATACACGGTCCCTCCGCTTCCTCTCATGCACCTATTACATATTACCTAGGCCCTCGCTTTCCCTGGCTTACAAATAGAATGCAATTTCTCCCAGCCGCCTTGCAAATGAAACCGGAATGAAACATCATTAATATTTCGTTTAAAAAATGAAATGATTCTTTTTTTTTCTTCTTTTGTCTCATCACAGGCTTTCTCACCTTTGCGTCTGCTTGCAAGTTACGCTGGAATGTTTGTATCTTTTTTCTCCACATATTTCTCTACCGCTCCCCCCTTTCCTTTTATTCAGTCCCCACTAAAAAGTCTTTAAAATTTAAATTATGACCGAGGAATAGGTCTGTCGGATTTGGCAGAGAACAAGACAAAGTGACAACATTAACACGGCGACAAACCAAAGACTGTCCCGTTTCCCGAACGAAAGAAAAGATACGAAGGAGAAAATAAATAAGCTGAATAGACATGGGTAATGTAGGCTCTGTCTCTCTCGCTCCGGCACAATTTATTTGAATAAAGAGGAGCACTCAACCCTAACCCTGTTTCCAATGGCTTTCAGAAATACTATACATTATACAAAATACATTGTTTTAAATTTGTCAGCTCTGGTATTCAGTTCGGGAAAGCAACTGTACAAACTTTAACTTCAGACCCCCCCACACTCTCTCACCTCTCTCTCTGTAAACTTAATGTGCCACCTTCTGTAATTGTAATATATCTTGATAACATTTATTGGATAATTATTAGTTGATTAACTGGAAAAAGCAGCATGAATGGGTGAAAAAGTGAACCCCAATGTTTGTCTGCTTGACTTAAGTTTTCCCTTAGAGCTGTGGGGGTGCCTGTAGCTGCTGTAGGTCCAGCTCTCCAGGTTGGTGGTTCAGACTTGCTAAGAAGGACAATAAACAAATAAAAAAAAAACAATGAAATAAAAAAAGCTAGCTATTACATTAAATTTTCAAAATCAATCAGAAGACATTAGCCTACGGGAAGGCGGTTAGTGTGTTCCTGACTGTGATGTTTGCTCCCTGCTAACTGGTACTCACAGCTGGCTTTCCATGTACTCACTGCTCATCCAACTGTCCCACTTAGTGGAAAGTCTCGCAATTTGCTCCATAAGGAAACTTTACCCATTTGGCTCGCAGTAATGTTAATTTGCATATCATTAGCATACCATTAGCATGGCAGCAACCTCTGATATTTCCACCCTCTCTCAGCACTGAAGCAGCTACTGATTGGATAAAGAAAAAGCCCAAACGCCTGGTCCTGGGGCTCTGTTTATAGTAAAGGCAGTACTGCCAGCTTCTCTCTGTGCCCTCTGAGTGATGGGGGGTCTGTAGGCACAGCAAAGCCACCTCCCTCACCTCTGGAGCCAGACCCATGATGTTCAAATTCTGCCCTGGGGTTATCTGGACAGAGCCCATCAACCAGCTGCACCCCCATGTGTTACTTTTTAAAAGTAACACATGGGGGTGCAGCTGGTTGAACACTACTTTTTATGTGTCCCTTATAAAAGTCTACGGCCACATACCAAAGTAAAGCAAAACAAAACTGACAAATGCATGGGACTAGCTTGGAAAAAGCATGGTAACCTGCAAAACTGAAGAGGAAATTTACAATAGGAGCCTTTTCTGTAGCATTTGAAGGCACTGCACTGTAAATTATAAATCTTCCATTTTTGACATACAATAAGGACAAGGTAGGGTGCTTTTATATACAGTAGCACCAGTGGGGGTGTTGCAAGTAAATGGGATGCAGCCAGATTACCCCCAGGCTCACAGTGAGAATTAGACTCCTCAGTTTGCTCAACATCTCTTCCCTTTTTTAATAAGTCCACTTTTAATGCAGCATGCCTCCTTAGCGTTTCTTGCCAGGATTTTATTACAACCATTTTTATACCCTAGAATAATTATTATTATTTATTACTTATCCAGGGCGACTTACAATTGTTACAAGATATCACATTATTTTTTTACACAAATTTTTTTTTTTTTATATATACAATTACCCATTTATACAGTTGGGTTTTTACTGGAGCAATTTTAGGTAAAGTACCTTGCTCAAGGGTACAACAGCAGTGTCCCCCACTGGGGATTGAACCCATGACCCTCCGGTCTGGAGTCCAGAGCCCTAACCACTACTCCACACTGCTGCCCATAATATTTCCAATATACTCAGCAGTTCTCTGCGTTCAGCAGACGAATTGTTCTTCAGGAATTCAATGATTTGGTTAGATTTTATTTTTCATTATTTGCAGGAACAGGTACAGTTAGCATGCAGGTCTGTAATATAAACAAAAAACAAACAAATGTTGCATTTTTGTTGCAGGGATAAGTAAGTTAACAGGGGAATGCTGAACTTTAGATTGCAAGGTTTATATTATTTGAACTTAACCATCCTAATTGTTCACTAAACGAGCACTTGTATCTCACAAATGTAAGGCATCATTATTCTTGTACTGATGGTACCAATGTTATCCTTGCTCAGTTTACTTCACGCTTATGTGATCAGCACGTTATGATTGTATGTACCTACTGTCTATATCAGATAGACACTCTTGCAGATATATACATTAAAAATAATGTATTACTTTAGTGTAAGGATCTGTTATAAACCGTCAGTAAATCATCTATAAATGTGTTATAAACAATATGGGGCAGTTACTAGTAATACCAAGCTCCATTGTGTTAAAAAAAACTAAAATGGTATTGTATTACATGTAACTGAAATACCAATAATTACATTCTGCAGAAATAATAGTTAAATTGTGTAGGATTATTAGGATTTTGGTTTAAGCTTTAATTATGTCTCTGTTGTCCATATTGCAGCTTTTAAAAAGTAACCAGTTAACACAATCTACAGTAACTGTGTGTAGTTATTTAATGATAGCAATTTCCTAAATTATCACACACAAAAATGCTCTTGAAATAAGTTTGAAAGAATCAAGAAAAGAAAAAAAATTGGGCCGTGCATGTTTTGTTAGTTTGTACCTTTTAAAAGCTTCTCCAAAGACAGAGGCTTCATAACTATAATCTAATCCACAGGTAATTATAACATATTCTGTGAAACAAAAAAAAATTAGTTTAGTTATAAAATTAGGCAAATATTTCAACAAAAAACTTGATCAATATCTAAGTTTAAAAAAATGGATATACTGTTTTGGCTATAAAGGTAGAACCATATGGGTTTCCAACAGTTCAGAATAAATGTATTGTTTAGTGAGAAGATTATCATTGCAGTGTCAATGGCAGACCCGCTAAATAGTGTAATAGTTCATCTAAAAAAGGAAAAATACAAATAAATTATTATGTACAATAACTGCAGTACATACACCCACAGCGAGTAATGGAAAAATACATTATGGATGCAGTTGATCAGATTTATTGTGGGGTCCACAGACCCCTCGAGTAACATTTTGAACCCCACAATCCCATATGCTAACAACATATTTGTATTTTTATTATTTGTATCTATAATATTCCATTACCAAAAAAATAGTATAACCGATTTCGAAAAATAATACAGAACATAAGACATAACATAACCTAAAAAAAAAAAAGTTTTCTGTCTGTTATCCATTTTATGTATGAGAGGTGTAAAAGATAAATTCATATTGGCAATAATGCAGTGAAATACAGTTTAAAGTGTGTCCCCTTTTAAAAAAATAAATAAATAAAAATCCATTAAAAAAAGCAGTGCCTTAGTAGGTATACAATCTGCATGGTTCAGAGGGGAAGGAATTTTCAATCTTCTTTCTATCATTTTCGATATCATTAATCCCAACCACTCCATTTTCCATGCTTGCCAGCCCAAGCCCCTGAGAGAGAGAGGGAGGGAGAGAGAGACAGAGAAAGAGAGAGAGGAGCTTTTAAAGGTGGCACATATTATTCATCGCTCACTGTCCCCAACTAAAAGGAGTCTCCAATATAACATTAGCATTCTGCTATCACCTTGTATCAACCCTCCCCCTCTCCCCCCTCTCCCCCCTCTCCTCACTCCCCCCCTCTCCCCTCTCCCCCCCTCTCCTCCCTCTCCTCACTCCCCCATCCCTCGTAATCATTCCCAGACAGGGTGCGGGTTGACTCGATGACTCGACTCGATCACCTGTGACAGTTTTGATTTGATGTCACTTTCCCCATCCACGCTATTTGTTTTAACAGTTAAGAGGTAATTGTGTGACATTAGCATGGAGAAGACTCGTTTTGTCTTCGCGTTCGCTCGACCGGGGACAGTGCAGGATGTGCGCTTGTTATAAATGACCCTATTTCCCAAACCACTCTGTTCTTTTGTAAAACTTCTGTCGCCGCAGGGAGGGAGGGAGAGAGGTGGGAGGGAGGAGGGTGTGCTGGCTTTTTGCAGTGGATTGGTAGTGGGATCTGAAGGGCTTTTTATTTTTTGGGGTTCACTGGTTCTCTTCAAAACCAGTTTGGGGGGAGTATAAGTTGGTGTTTGTGTGGGGATAGTGTCCTAAGCTTCCCACCCTCATGAAACGCCCTTGACACAGTGCCCAATAAGCACAACTGTCAGGAGTAGGAAGTTATAAATGGCAGCTTTTTGTTTGTTTTTCACACTTCTAACTCTAGACTGTGTGTGGTACAGATACTTCAACCCTCCAACAAGTACAACGCTGAGACATGGGGTACCCCAAAACGTGGAGTGCTGTGTAAATATGTGCAACCAGTGCCTTTGCCAGCATTTCTATACCCCACAAATCCACCGTCACCCCCTCTCCTCCCCCAGAAGGTGTCATTTATAAATGTGTTATTAACGCTTTGTGTTTAACAACATTACGTGATATACAGCTAGTCAAACACTTTAGTTAGAGGATCTGTTATAAACAATGAATAGCAGTCAGTAACACATCTATAAATAAAGGTGATAAAGACGCTTGTAAAAACATGTAACAAATGCCTGTACAAGATCCCTTACACACACCATTTATAACATGACATGAAGCCTTACACTAGTACCGAGTCATTAAAATGTTATTAGAATACTCTGTTATTCACTGGAAATGATCTTAGAGGCTTTATAAACGGATCCTTAAACCAAGGGAGTAAGTGACCAGATATCCCTGCTATACCATACTATGACATTTATAGAAACTTTCTAAACATCCTTCAAGATCTCACTTTGATAGGAAAGACTGACTACACCTGCAGAATAATTATAATTTTTTTGCTTGGAGAATGATCGACTTTTGTTTTTACTTTTTATAATGAAAAACCAATACATCAATTAGACTGATAAACAAACTGAGGTTCTTGCATTAGACACTAAAATCTTGATAGGTGCACCAACGTTTGTGTATGTGTGTTAATAATTATGTTTGTCATTTTCAGCATCTGGATTTAGACGGGTGTCTGTCGGAAACTCACCCCCTCACTTCAACAACACACCTCTTTAAAAATACGAACAGGATTGACCAAGTAAATTTACTGAAGATTTGTATTGGATAATCCACTGAAAGCTAATTAGTGGCCAAAATGAGCAACGTCTCCTTCCCCATTAATGAGAGTTCAATGTGACGCTTAGCCTGCCAGAGGTAGCATATCCCTGGCCATACAAACCCATTAGCTGCCATTAACAATTGATGATGTTCAATAGCCTGATTAGCATGCACCCCCCCCCCCCCACCCCAAACTGCATTATTTTTATAAAAAGAACCACGATGTCCCACAGCCATTAACGGGTATGCATTGAGTGTGAACAAACACCTCTAATTAGAGGCTCTTAAAGATTCTTAATTAGCTGATATAATTAGCCAGAAAGAGTAACTCTTTTCTTTCTAATTTTGTTTCACATTCTAATTTGTCTCATATAGATTACCCAGCCTCTGTCCTCACACGTCTCTCAGCTTCTGTTTGTTTGTTTCCTTTCAAAGTGGTTCAGTGCTGTCAGCACTCGTTAGGATGCAATTGATCTGGCTAAAGAGAGCTGGAAAGTTTGCGGCCTTTCCCTCACACAGAATTCACCCCTGCCCTATCAGTCCAGTTCTGTATCAGGTACAATTGAACCTCTAACATTGAAGTAACCCCATCCCTCTGGATAAACAGGGGTTCTTTCTTGGGTCAGCTATTTGGACAGACTAAGGGATTAATATTGTTAACCTGATACCTCCAGGGTGTTCCCCTGCATTAGGAATCATCTGTTTCTAGCACTCAGCACACATGCCTATAACATAACCAATTAAACATTCAATCTGTATAAAACGTGCTTCCATAGATACAGCAGCAGGTTCTGCAGATTGATGGCACGCTGTCATTAGTGTTTGCGGTTCTGGACTCCTGTACGTTAATAATACCTGTAAATGACAGGTTATTACTAACCCAAAGAAGCTCAATGGGTTTACAAGATGCAAAAGACATTTGCCTCTGGAGGCCTAGCTGTGACCTTCATTCTCATTAGTTTGCTGGTCTCAAATGAGTTATCATCCTGCTGGGTGCATGTACTGTATGTCAGCTTAATGCCAAGTTACCACACTTTCTTAACAGTAATTCACAAACAACAATTTCATTTAAAAAACAAAGCCAGCAAAAGACCTTCACAATAACCCTGAAATAATGACAGCACAGCAAAGTCAAATAAAATCAGATTGATTAATAATTGGTGAATTTCTAAGTTTGAACTGGGAAGTGGCCCCAAATGGACTGTGAAAAGTATTGTAATGAAACTCCCACAGATTTGCAGACATTTAACGTGTCACATCCCCTCACTTTTCACAGACACGGAATTTAAACACCAGATCAGCTCATGACAGCTTAAAACTTAATACTACTCTCCTCCCACTTCAGTTTCAATAGAGGAGACTGGCTCTACACGGTCAGAGCCGGTCAGGGTCCCACTGACCCTCTCATGTTGTTCTGGCAGTTCCTTAACTGGCCACTTGGAACACTCTGTCTTTTGTTTTCAGTGGAGAGAAAAAAGCTGCATCCTCTAGCGCTGGGCTGATCCATTTGTTTGTTACCTCAATCCTGGATTTAGGCCGATACAAAGCTGATTAGGCAACAAAGCATATGGGAAGATAAAGGACACTTAGGTAATGGGTTTAGACAGCCTCTTTAGCAGGATAAACTCATCCACTTTCTTTCGCTCTCTCTCTCTGCTCTATATACATGTGTTGTTATCTTTTCTTCTGCAAGCTGAATTCAAAGAAAAATAAAGAAAAAAGAAATGCAATATTAAAACAACTGAATGGAGGTAAACTGGAAAGCAGACAACAGCTGATACTGCGTGGGTCGATTGCACTGTGAACGCAGTTTACTTGGCAATGCAATTTCAGATAGTATTTCAAATACAGTCGAACTGCTGCTGCAGGACAGTACCAGGTCACATTCGCTGAGAATGGTTGTCCTGTGGGAGTGATAGGGAAGACTGTTTGGGACGGGCTGTTAGGTAACTTATGCATTATAATTATTTATACTTACTTACTATTACATTATTAATTCATATTTAACCTTATTTAAAGAAAGAGGCTTGTTAGTTAGAGAATAGGGCCAACTATGTATTACACACACACGGCTTGATTTATGAAAGATTTGGGGCATAACAAAGTTTTCGCCGCTTGTGTTTTGGAAACGTGTACAAACTTATTACATTTCTGTGATGATAGATGGGTTTACAGTTATTTATAGACTTCCTCTCAAATGCAGAATACAGTTCACAAATTCAAAAGCCTATAGGCTATTGCTAATTATACAGTAGCAACTGAACTGATCATTACATTTATTATTTTTTTTTACAAAAATGCTAAAGCACTGAACTCCAAGCATACAGAAAAAAAACAGGCTCTTATTTTACTAACCGGGTATTGTGCTGTGAGGTTCAGTAGTATCAGTGGCACTGTCCTGTATCTTAACAATCCTGTACCTTTTAACAATGAAAAACTGTGAAAAATCACATGGGCAGCATTAACACTCCATCATCTATGCCAACAAAGCACGACTAAGAATGCTACCTTGGTTTTTATTTAGAGTCCAGCCCAGAGAAGTCATTTTATACTGAGAAGAAGAACAGTTGTATTGATTATTTTTATAAAACATAGAAAATGCTTATTTAGCTGAGATCAAGTGATAACATCACACACAAAAAAAATCGGTGTGGATAAGGGAGCGAGGCGATTAAGGCAAGGGGCGCTGGGGATATTTACTAGTGGATGTCTAGGATGGCTGGATAGGGGGATATTAATCCCCGCTTAGTCCACACAGGACCCCACAAACAGCTCAAGCAAACAGAGCTTATGCAGGGCCAAGCCTCGGAGAAAGTCCTAAATCTTCACATTAGCTCCCTGCGTTTCTTCAGCTGAACCCATAAGCTGTTTTTCTAAAGGATAGCACAAACAAACCCTCCGCGAGCCCCCCTCGCGCCCCCCTCACACACACACACTCGCAGAACCACCAAGGATTTGGGAATCCAGATTGCTGAGAATTTATAAATCCAAGGACCAAGTGGATAGAAGAAGATTAGACTGGTTTTTAAGAGGCCCTTCTTAAAGCAACAGTGCGAGATGGGTTTTATTTTCCTTTCTGAAATGCCCTACTAAGGTGTCTGTCAGAGAGGGAAAGCTCAGAGTATGGTGGGATCGGAACAAGGGGGCCAAGGTTTTTGTTCACGAGGGGCAATCCTTAACAAACATGCTCAAGTGAGTGTTACTGTGTGTGTGTGTGTGCGCGCTTTTTGTGTGCATATGATTTTATTTTTGTTAATTGTATTGTGTGTAATAATTATTAACCAACTTCCTGCTCGTTCTCCACAAGAATGGAAGGCTCATACACTGAAATTCTGTTCCAATTTTTCACCCTAATTTTGGACATGAAAGGATCTATGTTAAACAATAATTACCCATTTAAAATAAAAAAAAATAAAAAACACTGATAACTCTTAATAGTATCATAAATAAAACATATTATTAAAAATAATTAACTTCCTAATAAATGTTTATTTTGAATCAAGTGAACACATATTCATGGCACATTCATATACTGTATATAAAATTCTTACTTAGCCTTCTGTGACCAAAACTTGAAAGCATATATGTACAGTATTTTGTACTTAGAGGAACTATTATAGCCAGTATAACACAATACTTTGCTTTTTCACTTGGGAACTGTTAGGATGTAATGCAAGGTCTTCACATTCCAGTTTGTTTGTATAGCAAGCACTGAGTGACTTGACAGTGAAACCAAAGAATTAGTACCACTGTATGAGTGTTGTGTTTGTAAGTGTGTAAAGTATCTGTGTTCAAGCATGTGGGTGTTTATATCTGTGTGTAAATGCAAAACTATTGTTAAAAAAAATGCTTTTTTTAAATCCATCCGTTCTAATTCCAGTATGGCCTCTTATGCACCATTAAATCATTTATTTTCAGAATACAATTTATTGCAGCAGTTTTGGGTTTTCATTTTTTGCTTCAAGTTTCTCCACCCAGATGCAGCCCCCCCCCCCATTTCTGCCTTCCAGCTTTAACCCCTTAACCTCCAATCGCTTTTGACAAAGCTGTCTGTGCAGAAAAGGCGGCTAAGATAAAATATCATCAATCTGCAAGCCTCCTGCCTGCATCAAGTTTTGTATAGATTAATGACAGAATTTGTTAGGAACAGTGGTTTAAAGGGAACACATGATTTCTGATGCAGGGACACACTGGAGGCATTAGGAATAGACACTTCAGAGGTAAAGGTGCTATGAGTCCGACCCAGTAATACTTTGGGGTGTGCATTGGAAACAAGGACTGTACCCCCTCCGCAGTGCAAACTAGAAATACAATTGTGTTGAGACTCTGTCGGCCTACAGAAGGGAATTATTTTCATTCAGTTTCACAAGCAAGGAAATTCCATCTTAGCACTGACAGAATGAAATATGTTTAACAGGAGAAAAACTCTGCAGGTCTTTAAAGCAGTCTGAGGTATACTGATATTATTTACAAGCTAATGTTCACTAGATAATGTGCAATTGACCAGTAACAAATAAATAATTCACAATCTGGCACAACTGTGAGAAGTATTTAAATGTTATTGATAAACTAATCTAGAGAGGTATATTAGGTATTCAGTCACTCAGCACAACTATTGATCCTGAGTTTAAACTGAAACAACAGTGTGCAGGAAAAAAACAGGCTGGAGAGAGAGAGGTGGGGTGGGGTGGGGTGGGGTGGGTTTGTTGTGGGGTGGGGTGGGTGGGGTGGTGGTGGTGGGGTGGGGGGGTGTGGGGGGGTGGGGTGGTGGTGGGGGTGGGGGTCAAGAGAAAATCAACGAATATTCAATGGAGTATACTAAACTTGAAATCTGCTTAGCTAATAACTTTGAATGCCTCGTAACTTTAAAATAATCCTTGATTCCAAAAGTAATCTCAAACTGTACACTGAAATACTATTACATCTATATATTTTCAAACATAATAATAATAATAATAATAATAATAATAATAATAATAATAATAATGTGTCCTTTAAATTAAATAACAGAAATAAGACATATGAAATATTTCGGCTGTATTATGTAAAGTATAATACATTTAAACACATTTAAAAAGAGATAACATAACCAGACTTTGAGCACCATGTGTGTTAAGCTGTGAGCAATGCAACTAGACCTAGTGCATTTAAACAGTTTTATATCACCTGCCGTTTTCACGAAGGGGGGAAAGTTTGATCAGATCATTCCTACAGAGTTTCATTAACTTGACCACACGTCTTAATGTCAGGGTATTAAAAAAATGAAAATAAATCACGGTGCCACGCCACAGTCTTAATCATCACCTTGGGAAACATCAAGTGGCCAACCCCAGCAGACAATTGCCATAAAGATCATTTTGAAAGATGAATACCACAGCCTCGTATTAAATAAAGTTTCACAGCCCTCGTTGCTTATGTATGCACAATTCTACTGCAGCGTGTCTCTGTTTGGCTGCATGTTAGTCTTGCTGAGATTTAAGCTTTTGTAGCGGGGAAAAAACAATTCTGAAGTAACCGATGTATACATGTGTTATAAAGGGTGTGTAATGACATACCGTGGCATAAAGAAGAATTTCAAAATGAGGGGAAAGAAAAGACGTTTTAACCCATGTAAATCCTTAATACAATACTGTACATTCAGTGATACCTCCGCCTTGTTTCAATTTACACTTATAATTAAATTATATCTAATTAATTAACTAGTATGTGCGATCTCCCAGGACCGTCTTTAAAAAGAGTTGTGCTTATTCTGCTGCACATTTTGTTTTCTTTGTTTTTTTTTGTTTTAGAAAGTAGCTGGACAGAGACTTTGCAACACTACAGATGATAGCAAACATTACATTCAACTTAGTTTATAATTACAAATTTTAAAATATTTCCGCTTCCTGTTACTGCACCCCCTTGTGGCAGCACCACTGCACAGCAGCCAGCCTGACAGCTGATACTCAGAACCGGGACCTGCTTTTTAAATCAAGCCTCAGGCTGTGCTGGTCCGACCAGGCCTCTCTGCCTGCATGCACTCTCCCAAGACAGCCCTCATCAAGACAGTGGCTCCAACAAATCAATCTTCTTTTGACAGTTCATTTAGACTGAATTAATTTGGAATTAGAAGTCATTATTGCAATTGGCAGCCCCTGATATTCCCCGAACGGTGTCAGTTATCCCTCGTCTGGAGAGACCTAGCCTTTGAATCAACTAGATAAGGCTTTTCCAGTTGAAGCACAAAGCTGAATAAGTGATTTGATTTTTAGTTTAACGAAGTCATCATTACTGTTAATCAACTAAAAGACAGTGTAAGGGCTTTTGCCATTTTGTCTGCAAATGAAAGGTGTCTAAATCTGTTTTTCTTTATTTAATGCAGGAGTCAGCTCTATCTAATCTCTCTGCCTGTCTGTCCACAAACTGCGATGTCAGATTTCAAATAAACTACAGACTGGTGGAGTTGACAGTCTTAATTTCATTGTTCATAGAGTAAATACAAAGGATTTTTTTACAGTACAGCATGTAAAAAAAAAAGGTTATAAGTCAAAAATCTGGATAAAATTAGGTACATGTTTTAATCAGAGGTTTGATTTTCAAAGTTTATAACGTTGACCGAAAACCTATTACCCATTATAGATAATATAGAACGGTATATCTGAGTTGTCCATAAGATTGTAATAAAACAACTGGATATCAAACAGATCAAAAATAACAACTGCAGAAACCTTCCAGTAAATTGGCACAAACACATGTAGAGGGCATCACCTGGAGTTTGCATGATGCACTCTTAGTTTTGTGCAGGTACGTCACCTCTAAATGGTATTTTGTTACCTATTCTGATACCCATGGAAATACAGCTAACAAGCCTTGCCAGATTATTTCTGTCAGCTTGTAATGAAAATTATATTCATTATAGTATTTGGACATTGGTTGACCTGTCCAGAAGATGGCTGGAGCTGAGGGCTGGGAGCTGTGTTTCCACTGACCATTATGAATGCAGTTGTTCCAATCACAGTCCCCCTTAAACAGCACTGAAGAATAACCACCCCAGCTAGTCAGTACACAAATTATACTGTACATATTACACAGTACCTATCACCTAGTCTGATTAGTGCTAAACGGGGTTATACAACCAGCTGGTTAGCCAGCAATCAGCTGCTAAGTGCTGTGAGCAAACAGGAAGCTGTAACTGTTTTTTTTAACTTAACACTCCAAATTGTCACATATACTTGATTACTCACAAGCCCTTTACATTTATGTGTTTACTATTCTGTAAAAGCATACATTTGGCAATGTACATACATTTTTCACAATAAACAAACTGAAGTAATCCTGTTAAAAAACAGGCTGCAATTATTTTTCTCTTCTCCATGGAAACCCGCAGACACTGTAGCTCTGTGTCTACAGAATCTGTAAACATGCTGTTATTATTTGATGTGATCACTAGATGTTGGTAATTAACAATGGCTCTTTATATAGAAGTATACAATTCAAGGAGACTCATTGATTGATGAAGCTGTTAAAAAAAATGCTTGTGTTAACATAACCTGTGCTTTTGTTAACAGTATCTCAAAAAATATAAGAGTGGAGCTCCTGACCCACCTGATTGAAGAAAAGACCCATGACAATCAAGGCCGTTTAAAATGAATGACGAATGCAAAATGTCAAAGGTTCAAATGCCCTGTTTGCTCTACACACTGTGCTTTTACGCTGTGCCCTGCTTAAACCGTCAATCCTGTATGGTGGACGTTTGGACATGAGCTGAGGGAACCATTATCCAGAAAATCCAATGCATTATAGATGGCCCATGAGGCTAAAGGCCATAGGTTGCTGATCAACTTCAGAGGTCACACTGGAACCCTGTCTTGCTGGAGCCTTTGGCTATCAAGTCTCTACCAGTCTGTGTGTCTGTCACTATCCAGGAGGGGGAGAGGTCCAGCCTCTGTCCTGCACTGACCAGGAGGGGGAGAGGTATAAGATACTTCTTTGAAGAGCTTAACTCTGAAGAGGAAACATAATCTCTCTTTAACGGCATCTGAAGGATTCCCAGAGCCTGTGAATAGAGTGGGGAGGAGCCCACTTGGAATATCTCAGCTCCCACATTGCAGCCCAGTGAAATCTGAATTTCTGAGTGAGAGGCTGAGTATCCACCAGCCAGGGCTGGAATTATGGATCTGCTCCCTGCAGTAAATCTGTCTCCCATCTGCTGGGTGTCCCATGTCACTTAATTAACTTTGTCATTGACAACAAATTTAACTACCCCCATAACAACATTCAAATCTGATATTAACAAACAGTCATAGGGAAATTAAACTGAAAACTCACCGAATGTACTTGACCTTTAACCCCAAAATATGGGGATAGATAAACAGGCAGTGGGCTGAACTATAGGGATTAGGGCTCAGCAAGAGCAGGTTTTATCAAGAAGAGGTGTTTTGGAAAGTCTATTTTAAGAGACTTTCCTTTCTGTCTGTCAGGGCCAGCTCCCCCAATGGAAACCAGTTGCACTTAAACAGCAGTGAAAGTGCAAATAATCAAATTGCAAGAACAGTGCAGAGCAGTAGCACGAGTAGAACCCTTCAAACAAGGCCTGTTCTGACTGCCAAAGAGGGGATGCCGCTGTCTGTTCATATTGGAGTCGACTGCACTGTAACATGTGAAATGAGAATGATAACTCTTTGTTACTTGCATTTTGAAGTCCAATGGTTCTCATTCTCTGACACGATTTTTTACAACAATGACAACAGCTGTCATCTAAATGGCGCTCAAAGTGTATTTATAAAAAGCATGACTGCCTGGAGACGCCCCTGCAAGGTGCTATATAACCTTAAGTTGTTTTTGTTGTTCTCAGCTGACTTGCCGATGTGTGTCCCTCTTGGAAGGGTTCCTCTCTCTGGGTTAAGCCTCATTATTGCTCAGGGGACCATTTTGTGAATGCACCCTGGCCCCTGTCAGCTCTCATTAGCCAAGTCAGAACCCTCACAACACATCCTGCTTCAGTTCTACAGCATTCCCACCCTCCCTCTCTCCCACGCTGACAGAGGTCTTTCATTTAGGCACCTTAGTATTAAGAAGTTACTGGCTAGTCCAGATCAATTTGAGGACATTTATAAGTAAGAAAAACGTATGCAGCATTCACAACCTGCTGAGAATTAGCTGCACTTTTAGCAGAGAAAATACTCACATCTATCAGGTAATGGCAAAAGCAGGCAAAGTTTTAACATTTAAAGTGTAAAATGTAATTTTGCATTATCAGACATCTGATAAATGACAGCCAAACTCAGATCCTGTTTGGCTGAGACTGTTTATAACATTACTGAAACAGGCTGATGTTCATTGAGTGGCCACAGGGCCATGTCATGAAAATGTAATGTTATTACTATGTACTGGCAGGCCCAAGACGTTTTGATGATCAAACTCCTGTTACCAGTAATCTTATATCAATGACTTATAAGAGTAAATAATGTACCGTTTTCATGTAATGGTCCCCCAGTAGTTTAGCCTTAAAGAAATATGGGAGGGCACTTTTGTAATGGGCTCAGTGTAAATATGCTGCAGCTCTGCACATTCTGTGACTAGACAGAGGGCAGCGGTCTGTACACAGGCACTGCTGAACAATTGCGGTAGCAGCAGGGCCGTGCGCTGACCTTTTATCCATCCTGTAAAAAGGGAAACAAAAACAAAACAGAGCGAAACGAGAAAAAGAAAAGAAAATCACACCTCGCAAGTCTCCCTCAAACGTCAGTTTTCCAGCCTGCATGTAAATGCAGTAAAAGACACACAGAACAGCTAATAGATGTAAAGAAAAAACGCGACCCTATCACTTCAACTAGAAGCCAGGGTAAATATTAACATTAACACACTCTCGTGAAAATCCCAGGGAGGGGGACAGCGGTGAAGCGTGTTACAGAACTGAAGATTCCTCAGCCGTATAAGCTAAATGCATTCTTTTCTAAACATTGCCTACCTGTCCCAGTGACATGTTCTCTCAACACCCTGTCAAATGGCAATTCAAAATACAAATAAGGAAGGCGATATTCTACCTGTAAACTCACACTGATAACAATTCAAAGCCAGACAGATTTTAAACTGTACGTGGCCAAAAAAAAAAACTGTTAAAAAAAGTATTTTGGATAAAAATCTGGGCAGCCCGTTTGGCTTTTATGGTCTATTGTTTACATGCTCTCCATGCATCACTACAGAAGCACAACATTTCTGAAGTTAAAAGTGTAAATTATATTTTACAAAGTAGTTTCATTTAAAAAAAGCTATATATTAACTAGATGAGTCTATTTAGGCAATGTAAGACTACACCTCGCAAGTCTAATTCTATGAAAAAGTTCACATTAACAAGAGACTTCACTAACACCACCATTTCAGAAACACAGCACAAGAAAACAAAAGGAATACAATTAGTCTCCTGATGGTTACTTGATTGCAGCATTAAGCTAACCTAGATGATAGTATTGGGAATGTACTATTCACATTTGAATTTAAAATGAGCTGGACTGTGCAGATACCAGCTATTCCTCTTCAGCCAGTTCAGTAATCCTCAATTAATCACTAAGCTAACTCACAGGCTTCCTGTTTAACCACTAAACTCCACTTCCTCCCAGTCCCTTTGCTCTTACAGCTAGGCCACGTTGCTACAGTTTCCTTCACCACACACACTTTTTTTCTGGTTAAACATGTTTTCAATCATATTATGCTGGTAACCGAGAGAGAAGCAGTGGGGCCCAGTAAACCTAGCCACCCAGATTGCCCTTCCTCTCAGCCTGCCCTCTGTGTGTGAGTGTACAGGGAGGCAAGGGGAAGTTCATCGCAGGCATTTATGAGCAGGGTGTCACATTCTGATGCGCTCTTGATAATGGAGTCAACACGCAGAACACAGGCTTAAGAGGGGGAGGATGTATATGAGGAATTTAAAACAGAATTTAAAAAAAAAACCACTGGTGTTGATGATAATTTAAAAGAAAAACAATTTATTATGGATTTGATTTCTCCAATAATAATAATAATAATAATAATAATAATAATAATAATAATAATAATAATAATACATTTTGTGTTGAAATAATGGTACTAGTATGGTCCAAAATTTGGAAAAACCAAATGCATATTAAATGTTATTTTTTTACTTGCATTTACTAATTAAATATATTATTAAATTAAAATTAAAACTATTCAGTAATTATCACTTAGAAACATACACCACACACACAGTTTAGAAATGTATTCATTAATTTAGATCTAAATTTGTAGTATGACATTCAGTTTAATAAAGCAATAAGATGGTAATAGACAATTGATCAGAAAAGGGTGTTTGAAGCAGTCTAGCTTTTACCCTGTGTTTATGGGGAGGTTATATTTAATTCTGGTGCCCATGAAAGATGCTGGATTGACAGAACTGAAGACTGAAGTACTCCCTGTTTGTCCACTGAGCAGGGGTAGCACATGGAGAGCAGTGAGTATGTCTTCAGTTTGCCCTCTCCATGGGTGAGGGAACCGTTCAGTCTTCATGTCTGTCCCATTCAGAACTATGTGGTGGTTTTGTGATGTGGCCCGCTGTCCACCAGGTGCACCCAACTGAAAGCACCAAACTCGTTCTGCTTGTAATCTAAGCTGGATTGGAACTCAGGGCAGGTGAGAAATGGTCCCAGACATGCACAACAGTGAAAGCAATGTTAGGTTTGCCAAGAAACTGTCTGGGAATGTCTGTTTAATAAAAGTAAAAACTGACAAAAAAAAATAAAAATACCACACTTAGAGTAGTGATTGATGTTTAGGGTGTGGTCTGAATTAACCGACACCAAGAGATTTGTCAGCGTGTTACTACAGATCTGACTTTTAAAAGACTGTTTTGAATGTAAGCGTTCCTGTCCTATGGTAAACTCACACAGTTACGGACGGAGGTGTCTCCAATCAATCGCTAACTATACGTCTTGATCTGTGTCTCCTTTGTACTCCCACTTTCCCATGCTGGCTTGTTGACTTTGACAGTTTGCTGACTCCTCTGATCTGACAATGAATGTTTTTCCTCTCTACTGGAAGAAATATATCTGGTATGTATCCATCAGAAAATCGCTTCTATAGGTGGTTTTGTAAAGAAGACCAGGCCCTACAGAGCTGATACATTTATATTTTATATTACACTGTGTGTAAAAATGACTTTGTTTAATTGTAATGTCAATGCAATCAATCTGCAAGGATTTAAAAAGTAGTCTTTATATACTAGTGGTATGATTTAAATATGGCATATACTGCATGTAGGGGTTTTAGTGGCCACTATGGACAGATGGTCTGTTTATGAGGTAGGTTAGTAATACAGGTTAGACTGTAGTATTTATCTAAAAAAACAAAACAAAAAAAACAATGCATATACTGTCATAAATAATATTCCAAAATGGAAAAGTTCACAATTAATCAACTTCTGTGTCTCTTTCCTTTTTTCCCTACATCACTTCACTGGTTCTTAAACATGTGGTGAAAGCACTGCGTATGTACATATGAAACAAAAAATAAATCAAAATTACCAAGGATTTAAGACTTAGTTACTGTAAATGTTGAGATTGTCTAGAATCCAGCAATCCAGTGTACAGTTTATGCCAGGAAAATCCAATTTTCTCTCCTTAAGCACAAAATCTAATTTCAGAGGCAGATGTGAATGCCCTGAAATAAGCTTCCATTCAGCCCTCTTTTCAGTTTTTCTTCTGATACTCAGCCAGGCTGGCTCTGAATTAACAACAGTCAACAGTCTCAACTGCAACTCATGCAAACCGGCTGCGGGGGGAGCCTACAGCTGAGGTTAAACTATGACAGTCAAGTAGACGCACGTTTCATGCCTTCTTCTGTGTACCTACAGCATAGCCTGTAACTGTTCCAGGGAGGTAGATGAGTAGATGACAGGACAAAGGCAAACACGGGGTTAGAATGACCAGGAAAAGCTTCTCTTGTTAGAAATCTGCTCTCGGATATTCCAGTCCTCACAGGGACGTGTTTCCAGAGAGGATTTTAATGGTGTTTTTATTCTAAGCTCATATTCAGACTGTTACAGCAAACAAAATCTATTATTCTGCTAACAACTGACTTCTTCAGTGTTGCCGCGCTGTAGCTTTGAAGATCTCGATCTAGTTCAATGGGGACACTCTCCGGTCTAGCTATTAATTCTTACGGTACCTGAGGTGTGCTTTATCAATCTCCCTGCATACAAGGAGGAAATTAAACAATCCCACCATCACAAGACGACCAGGTGAAGTGAACTACCATCGGTGTGAGAGTGGTAAACTCTTAGCACATAAAATGGGTCAAATCTGAGATTTCCCAGCGTTTGAAAGAGGAATGATATCAGCATCCTTCCTAATAAAGTTGCCACCACATGTATGACTTTTCCTTTCCTGCGATCCTCAGTGTGTTAAACGCAGAGCTATTTGAATGAAGACCCCTTCCACACACATTGACTTGGCTCCAAGTGCCCGTGTGTGTGACAGAAGATCTTGGTTATAAACAATATTTTTCCCAACTTGTTTAACAGTTCGCTAGAGACTTGACAAGCCTCACAAAGCCTCAGACTTTTCCCCCAGATGCCAAATAGCTTTATTTCTGTTCTTTTGAATTAAACCCTTTGGAGGAAGGAGAGAGAAATTGTAGAAGGGTTAAATCTCCCAGAGAGGTGTGAAAATGAGACCTCCCTTCTTTAAATAAAAATTAATTTATTGTGATCCAGGGAATTGGGGTTAATCTGTCCTTAGAGAGGACGGCAGAGAGGGACAGAGGTGTAGAAGGTGTAATTGCAACAAAAACTCTATGAATTCTAATAAAAATAGCTTATTCCTGTAATATAGCTTGTTATTTTAGCTATCAACATTACAAGCAAATGTACATAGACTTGAAAAGCTATTCAGATGATGTCGCCTACTCACAAAGCTCATTAAAATATCTGTTTTGATTAATTAAAGAATTAATGGTATTTAGAACAAATATGGTGAAAGAAATAAACCACATTATAAACATTTTGTAATTAAACTACCAGACTGTATTTAATTAATAAAATAAACTTTTAATAAATGCCCTTTTAATAACTTAGGACTAAAGTTTTGTGAAAACAAACTCGTGAAAGGGAAGGGGAGAAAGATAAGGAAACAAAAAAAGTCAATTCACGTGAAAAATGAGTTTCCCATTTAAAATACTGAGATGATTTAACCATTGTATAAACTCTTTCCCAAGAAGAAACATCATAATCATGAACCAGCCAGGATCGGATTTAGACTTGAATCATCCAGACTCCGAGTCAATATACTGCAGAATCTCTGCCTGCTATGAATCCCCGAATCATATTCCAAGACTTAACGTTAGCCCCCGATTACGTTTCTGGGTCTTCTGTCAGCAAAAGGTTGTCCTGCCACAAGGAAAAGCAGGCATGATGAAGGGACTTGTAATGAACTGGCTCCTCAAAACATTGAATTAAATGGTGAGAAGCGGATGCTGGACACAAGCTATGAACCTCGTGGCTCCTTGTTTAAGTGTGTGTCTAATGCTGATTTCAGTACATCAGTTCAGTTCTTTTATTCTGGTGTTGGGGGTGGTCCTGCAAACTGCAGATTGATATAAGTATTGTTGTTGTGTGGTACTGAACATGCATGTCAGAAATAGCTGGAAGTAAAGGCTCTAAATAATGTTGCAAAAGCAACATAGGACATCAACTTGCAGTACCGCCTTAAATCATCTTCACACTGACATGTTACGCCACCATGCACATGCAATAACTGGGGCTCAAATTAAAGCAGCGTTTATAACTTCATTATATCACCCATCTACTGCTGCCTCTAGATTTAGGAACACATTTCTCCCAGCTGAAAGCAGACTTAGATACACTTGTCATATATTCAAATATAAAATTTAAAGTACTGTACAGCAAAAGGGTGCCGGCTTTATTTGGGAAATAATTTGCTTTTTCTTGACTTTCATGTCATTTAGATGAGCAGCTAATAAAGTGAACAGTTAAGGATTATGATCAGTTTGGGCCCCGGCTGCATGGGGGTAATACAGCTCATCAGTGCAACACTGAGGCAGGCGTGGACGATATGGTAAGTGTGAGGGTGTGTGGACCGGCTCACCGGTAAAAACGTATTATATATATTGAGACATTGTTTCAGGTATTTTTAAATTGTTTTACAGGTACAGCACCGATGGTGTTTGTTATTACCAACATAGGAAAGTCTCAATAGGCTGAACACTGTACATTTGCTTACTGATTCACATGGGAACACTTTCATTACAGACCAGGTCATGGGGCAAAGTGGGTTCATTGTTGACTGCCATTAAAAAAAATAAGATCAGGTTAGACCTCTTGTCCACACTTTAACATGGGACACCTATGGAAATACCTCTAAGAAGATTGACGTTAATTTTTTATAACAGTAAGCAAAAGAAATGGCCCAACACTAGTCAAAAAACAACAGAAATGCCCCGGACATCTAGCTTATGGATAGATAAATATGTGATACAGTGAAAACTGGAAAGTAATATGATGCAGTGGTTTAGGCTGAGTTCTGGTTAAAGCTGAGGAACTGGGAGGCAGTGTAGCTCTAGTAACAAGAGCTGACGACTGGACAGCAGCATGTGCAGGCCTGTAGAGATGAGGTACTGGACACAAATGGGTGGTCATTAGAGGACTGGGAGGTAGCGAGGCTAATTGGTTAGTGTGAAGGACTGTGTCCTAGTGGAAACAAAAGACTGGAAGGCAGTTTAACCAATTTTGAAGGCCCAGGGGGTACTGTACTTATAATGGTCATACTTGTCCTTTAAAAGTTTTATATCTCTTGACAAGCAAGGTATTCCCTTGAAGGGAGGGAGCTGGATTCATGATACAAGCCCCTGCATCACCCTCTGAGCAGCCAGAAAAGGAGATTATTAGTCTCTATAAGAGCAGTGGCTCCAATCCATCTCCTAGCTTAAAGAAAAACCTTGGCAGCTCCCAAACGATGGGTCTTATTCCAGATTCCCACCTCCCATGGTGACGGAGCTCTGCGATTGGCTCCTGTAAGCTTGTGTCTTCTTCTTCGCAAGGTGCTTTCAGAGAGCCCATTTTCCACAATCTGAGGATCATCCCCACTCCTCTTCCTTATTTGCCAACAAGAAAATGAGCCCCCACCCCCCACCCCCCCGACTTAGCGTGCCCGCACCAGCCCTGCATCTTAAACATATCTTTAATTCAGCAACTTTGAAGTGGAGCTCTGGCAAATGCACTCAATCAATTATAAATGAAATAATCTCCTTATGATATTAGAGATTTTAAAGTCTAAGAAATACTGGAAGATTAGGGAGCCCAAATCAGTTTTAGCAGTATCTAAAGTGACAGGAGGAGAATAATCGGGAGGAATGGGGAGAAATTTAAAACGATTATGTAGATCTGTGTCACCGGCGAATGTTTCCGCAAATCCGGGCCTGATCTACCACAAGGCGGAAACAGATTATTCCCTGGCCTCATTTAAAGGGCCTGGATTCTTAAGTGGCTTTTTCTTAAGGAAAAAAAATATACATATATACAGTGTCAAAGGAATGAATGTTACTGGTAGAGGTGGGTTTGAAATACAGGTGTCATCACAAAACATGTGAGGCTTCAGCAGAGGAGCTGGGGAAAAAATACTTAAAGAATATATTACCTGCAATGCCCATGATCAATTTCACCATATTAAGATCCATGTTAAGATGTAGAAGGTTTCCTAAAATCAAGCTCCGAGCAATGTGGCGTAATCATGAACAATGTGATTCGCCCGCTCGTTCTGTCGTTTGATTGGAAAAAATGTAAAGCTAGGTACCAAAATTAGATCCGAACACATACCTTTACAATTGATTCCAGGAGCTTGATACGTTGCTTTTCAGTCCTAAGCATTACATTGACTCCAGATCCTCAGAGCAGGAGCTCACATGTCATCCCCGGTCCTGAAGTAGGGTGGATCCGTGTTCATCGAGACAGTGGGGGGCAGTTCTGTTTCTTTTTTTAACTTGCATCACAATGCATTCAGGGACCTTTTAATGGTCTGTTCTTTAAGAGATGCAGGACTACAAGCACCAAAATGCATTGCGATGCAAGTTTAAAAGCCTTAACTTTCCCAATGAGCATAGAGACATATGGTCACAGAGCCACATGGTCTCCCAGGTCTCTGCTGTAATTAATATGCCAACTACACTATCGCTTAGTCTTTTCAGCTATAACAAATTGGTCACTTTTATCCCAGTCCCTAGCTCGAACCACTAGGCCACTCCACCCCCCAAGTCCTGGCCAACTACTCAGCCCAATCCTCAGCTCTAACCACTAAGCCTGCCTGTTTCCTTTCATTAAAAAGCTTTCGGCTCTGTTCTATTCCCCAGCAAACTGTCCAATCCTCTGACCCGCGACCCCACCATTTAAAACCATCTTCAGTTAGAATGAGGGGTCTTTTGGGTTGAATGACTCTGGTTCTAGTGACTCTATTATTGCTTAACTTTCATGCTATAGGCTTAAAGGTTTTTTTCCTCTTTTCTTTTGCAAGCACTAAATCATTCTGCATCGATCGGTCTCTTTCAAAATGTCCCTCCTGTACAGAGCTATTCTCCCTTTCCCTTTTTCAGCCCAATTGAGCTCAGGAAAAAGGAAAAATCAATAGCAGGCCAGCCCCCCAGGGTCAGAGGTTACCAAGGCCCTTGACAAATGTGTCAGCCGCCCTTGACTTTAGCCGGCTGCGGAGGTGCTGCCGAGGTCTCCGTGATCCGACAGGGGTCTGGAGGGCTTGTCAAAAAGGAAATTTGTAGTCATTGATCGTGTGTGTGTGTGTGTGTGTGTGTAGAGTTATCAGATCAGTCCTATAGCCCAAGAGGAAGGGGTTTATATAGCTTATAGGGAAAACATATCAGCAGAAATGGGAACAAAATACCAGAAAAAACCACAACAGAACAAACGCTCCTTCTCCCCAGAGAAAAAGCCAGAGGAGAAATTAAGAAAAGGGAGTTTGGTTGGGAGGTGCTCCTATGCCACCCTGATGCCAATACAGCTACTTGTAACATCAGGTTAGCTTCCTCACTGTAGATCAATAGCTTTTTTTTGTTTACCCACGCATGCTTCCTGAATTTAGAAACACGAGGACGGTGAAGTAACCTCAGCTCTAATTACCAGGTCACTGTCAGTCCTCATGTTTAAATGAACATGACACACTGCTTCTCCATTCCTCTGCTCGCACCACTAGACCACAATGCCTCCCAGTAGGCCACACTTCCAGTCCTCAGCTCTAACCAGTAGGCCACACTACCTATGAGTATTCAACTCCAACAACTAGGCAACTCTCCCTACACTCCCATCTCTAAAAACTGGACCATATGGCACCCCAGTCCTCAGCTCTAACCCCCAGGTTATCTCCCAGTCCTCAACTCTTATTAGTAGCAATGCAGCTTTCCAGTCAGTCATAGCTTCCCCAGCCCTCAGCAGACTAGGTCAAATAGCCTTGCAGTGGCAAAAGAGAGAGCTGATTGATTGATAGCTGGATAATTATCATAACTCGACAGAAACAAAGACAGGCTAGTTAACCCCCTCCCGGTCTGGTAGCCACCTGATTATCCTGTGTTTTGTGGAGGTGTAGAAGTGTGTGTGTGTGTGTGTGTGAGTGTGTCCCCACTGGAGAGAGACAGAATGTGCGTGGCATTGTGTAAACAGTGTTCCCCAGTGATACAGGCCAGCTGGACACACCACGCAACACACCCCACTCCAGAGATCTGGCAGTCACAGTACTTCACATTTACATACAGAGCTCTCATTACAATAAGGATAATAGGCTTGTTTGACAAGCAATCATTGCAACATACCCTTTTCTGCTCCCACATCAGATATCTTTTTTTTTTCTGAGGACAGCTCATAAGCTGATACAGCAATTTTAAACTCTTTAGTTTGTAGCTCCTTTAAGGCAATGTGGCCCTAACCTTCTTTGGGATTGCCGAGCACATCCCTTGAAGCTTTATGGATAGACTGTGGCCATCATCCACTCAAACGTTTAATTTTATTTTTGCTCTGCTAAGAATTTTGATTAATATAATATTTTTAGTATTATTTTATATTCCACAATTCCCATTCCCATAGTACAGTACGCTATAACACCCTTCATTATAACGAACCTTCGGCTACAATGAACCTGGCCCCTAGACCCCAAATAAAAAATAAAAAAAGATAATATAAACACACACTGTCAACATCCCAGTCTGTACGCACGGGATACCACCTCTGCAGTGAAGTCAACTCTTTCGTCTTAATAAAAAGTGTGCGCAGTGTAACTGCCTTTGAAACTAAAATCATTTTATGTTGCAACAAAGCTGGAAACTATATTGATTGTTTGAAAAAAGGAGTAACGCAGGCATATCTCTGTCGTGAATACAGGTTGTCAAAAAGCACTCTATTTTTTGGCTTGTTCAGCATGCGGCAAATCAAAATTGATTAAAGGAAAAAAAACAATAAAGAAAAAAACTTGAGGATCAGATGAACTTTTCATGTCAAACTTTTCATGTTGTGTTGATTTGGAATAAAAGCTCAGTTTGGGATTCTTGCATGTTGGATTAAGATTTGCTGCACTTTGAAACGATTCATTGTCAGATTGATTTTGAATAAAAGTTCATCTTAAATTCTGGATTTTTGCTTTTTGTACTGCGTTTTAATTCTTTAATGAACAGGATAAAGCAAACGCAGAATACTGCATACATGAGACGCACAGGTACATGAGATTCTACTTTTAGTCACAATTTCATCTCATTAACTTACTCCAACAGTTTATCGTTCATTTTAATTGTCCTTTCGCTATAATGAACCTCTCGATATATTTAAATACTACTAAATAATTTTGACTAACTTGAAATCATGTTCATGGAAAAAAAAACTAATGCTGATTAAGTGTATAATATGAAAAAAAACATGGAATCTGTCATGAATAGAAGCTTACTTACTTACTTAAACAGGAATGTAATGCTGTTTTCATTGATACATAATGGCATTTAAATTACGAACACTTATTATACAGTGACACAATATTACTAGTACCATGGCAAGTGGTACAGACAAAAAAACAACACAAAAGTACTGTTTGAAAAAGAGAACACATTTGCAATTTAAATGTAAATGTAATAATCCCTGGTGGCAGTTAATTAGCCCCTTAATCAATTTATCATTTCGAACAAATAGGTAAACAAACATGTCCAATAATCCCTCCCCTCCCCTATTCCCCATAGCTGTGTGATGTGAGATTAGCTGCAGGCTGAGTGGCCATTAACATGCCGTCAATAGCTCCTGGGCTCAAGCCCCTACTGATGCAGACCTGCCCACCTCTTTACATGGCCAGTTGGTCCCAGCAAGACTCCATTCAGGAACTGAAGTGCATCTGGGGACCCAGAGAGTGAGACAGACAGACAGAGGGAGAGAGGCAGCAGACTGTCAGGGTAGTGTTCATCTGCACACTGCTCAGCTCCAGAAGTGGAAGGAAATACTTCTCAGTGATCAAACATGATGGAAATTAGAGCTGTGCAATAATCACTTCTTCCTTTATCACTAAGTGGCTGAAAAACGATCCTGATAATCGTGATTCCAATATAATCATCCAATTTTAATATTTTAATCATATTGCAGAGAACCATACAAATATGAGTCTCCATTAGATCAAGGGTAGAAAATAGGATTAAACTCAGTTTTAAAAAATCACTGCACTATAAACTATATTACCCCAAACCATACATAAAACAGTTATTCTTTATGAACCTTGAGTTATTCTTTATGAACACTGAGTTATTCTTTATGAACCTTGAGTTATTCTTTATGAACACTGAGTTATTCTTTATGAACACTGAGTTATTCTTTATGAACCTTGAGTTCTTGTTGTAATGTCAAGCATCAGCTCATTTTACGTGCATCAAGTTAACTTGTAACTAATAATGAACTATCTTCCAATACAACTGAATATATTTCTTTCAAGGAGAGAAAAAACAATATGAAAAAAATGAATATCCCAATAATCAATTATTGACTCAACTCCCTAATGGAAAGACGATACTTAGGTCTGGTTTTCAAATAAACTGAAATAAAACTAATTGCTCTATTCAACAATAACTAAATATATAGTATTAAAAACTAGTAATAAATATAAATATACTAGTAATAAATGTGTTTATGAAAAAAGAAAAAAGGAAATTACCATGAACAAGTATAGGTTTATTAATTTATATATTTTCTAAAATGCTCGTAAGATGAAATGGGCACATTTTTAAAAAGTCATGATTAGTTAGTGCTAGTCAAAGATCTTTTCTAAATTACTTACTCTCCAATGAAAATACATCCTGTTGTTCTAAAGCAAGATTGATTTGTTATGGAATCACAGATCACTCCTAGCACCATAGCATCATCCCCACTCCACCTCCGGACAAAATCTAAACACATGACACCACTTCACATTTCTATATAATAAAGTCATTATTACTAAAACATACTCATACTGTGGTCTGTTCAATTATTATTCACTGTTAAATAAATCTGCAAAATTACAGAAAAATGTAGCAATGTAAATTACTGTATAACATATATAAGAAATATTATAAATTGGCAAATTTACATAATTATGGTTACCTCCTGCATTTTCCGTAATTTGTATGAGTGTGTTGCTTAAAAAAATTACACACACGATTTAGATAGCTTTTTTAAAGCACTGTTTGACCTAAGATAATGTTCAAAAACACCCTTCAAAAAAACAGTCCCATGGAGACAGGTGAGTGAGGTGATATAGGCAGTAAAGTAAGTGATTATAATGAGCTTATAGAACAGCACAATGTAACTCATAGGAGAAGTGTGCATCACATGCATGGCTTAACTGTACCCTTTATTTCAATGGACTTCTCTTTCCTGGTGGCAATTTCAGGTAAGCAGAGCGGTGACAGAAGTGGCATGTTGACATTACAACACACTCTTGCAGCACCTCTATATGCTCTCTTAAGAAGTCTGGCTTTTTCATGTAGTTGAATAGCTGTATACCCAAAATCCCATAATGTGCCACCCCACCCCCCCACTAGATGTATTAATTACTATTATTATTTAGTCCAGGAATTACAACACCCTCAGGGAGCATCCTAAGTGCTTCTGAATTGCGGTGAATTTCTGCAATTCATGATGGTGCTGTACTGTACTCCTCTGTGCATGCATGTGCCTCAGGATGACCCTTTGTTAATACAGCGCAGATCTGATAGGATTGGAGGAGGAAAGACAGATGTTGGAGATAAAAGACAGAAAGGGATCTTGGATCAAGGTATCCGGGATGTATTTTATATGGAAAAATCCTCTCAAGTGAATCCATTCCTTCAATTGAAAAGAGGAATTTGAAGTATTAGTTCATACAAAAATCAGATAAAACAGCAATAGCAAATCAACAAATCCACATATCTGTGATCTATGAACTTTCATCATGCTAAGCTTAGGCACCGTTATTGGGAGCAGCAACAGCAACAGCAACAGCAACAGCAACAGCCAATGTAGTGAAGTCTCCTGACTCCTGGGCCTCAGCTAGGAATTCTGAGTCAAAAAGCGACCTTGTATAAACACTCTGTGCGTGCCCAAATACACACCATGTGGCATGAGCAGTTTCTAAGTCTTCATTTGGTCACCATTTATGATGTTCTACAGTTAGTTAAATGATTTTGTGTAATATACAACATGCAGTTTCATCTCATTTGAGTGGTTCCCACATAGCTTTTATTAGGCCAGCAATCAGACCGAATACCTTCCAGAACATGCACACCAAGTTTCCTCACTATTTGATCAGCGGTAGTCAAGATGTAACTAAAAAAGTAAGTGTGACATCCAAAAGATGATTCCTTGCGGAGGGAGAACAAATACTTTGCAATAAATAAACCATGCTCATACGGTTCTTAAAGGAAACTGGATTAATTAGTACATAGACACTAAGGTTTAAAAGTGATTTTAAGATTGCACTCACTTTGTGAACCAGTGCCCCAATGTCTCGCCTTAGATGTGGCTCTCCTTGCAGTCTCCAGCACCCAACTCAAGTTGCAGGTTGGCAGGGTTTTCTGTCTGTATACCTCTTTGCCCTACCAGAAAACAATGTAATGTGATACCATCGGTATGTTTAAAACAGCATGCAAAATGAATTCACTCCCGCCACTTTGGAATATGACCTCTTTAGAAACAAGCATGCTGCTCATCCTAACCTAAACCCTGTCTCAAGCAGCCACTCACTACCAATCTTATACATGTTTTTAAACCAGACAATGGATGTAAATAACATGCATTTCCCCACCAAAGGTATATGGATACAATAAGATGCCCATAAGTGATGTTTTAATCTGGTATGATCTTCATGAATAGGATGTTTAAACATGTATTCTACTAAAGATGAGTGGTTATGAACATGCAGATAAAAAAGTAGTTCATGAATTCAGAGAGAAGGGCATACTATGAATCCCCTTTGCAGTTTGCTGAATATGTTCCATAAATATAGCCCACATATACCTAACCAATCAGAAGCCAAAACTTATGAGTTCATTACAGCAATAATACCCTCCCCCATCATTCAAGATGCAGATTTAATGTTGTTACACCCAACAACTTTGCCTAGCTCTAGAACGCACTGCTCTAAAGGCACAAAACCTTCCTTCATTATTTTCACCCCGTAGCGGAGGGTTAACTTTTCAAAAACAAAGTTTGGTTTCCCCAACCCCAGAATTGCCCATCCTGGCCTTAACAGCCCTGACCAAATCAGCTTAAAAAAAAAAAAATCCCCAAATTAATAAATAAATAAACAAAAACACTAAACAACACCTACATCCCAAAAACAAAAAAAAAAGACAAAACAAGCATGAAACAAAGAACAATCACTCGCTTACACACCTCCACCCTTCTGCAGCAGCATACACTGCTCACACTCCCAGCATGCATCAACAGACAGAAAAAGTAGATAAACAGACAGATAGATAGATAGATAGATACATAGATAGATAGATAGACTTTCAGACAAGTTTCTTGACACAGGCACATATAAGGCTCACACAGTGCAGCGGAAGGACCCTCCAGGGGACGCACTAACATCGACGTGCAGCAGGCATGGTGATGGATAGCTCAGTGGGGCCTCTGGCTTCACAGACTAATGGAAGGAGAGGAATAGCAGCAACAGGTGGAGCAGCGAGAGGAGGGGGGGGGGGGGGCGGGGGGTGATAGGAGCAAAGGGGCAGTTAAAACAGCCAGGCTGGATTGGATTGGAAGCTCACAGGCTCCCTGCCTCCCCAGCACACACATTTAGTGGCTGTGGTTCTCTGGTGGGTCATTTGGGCCTCAGTGCGAAATGGAAGCTCTAATTCATAACACACTGAGCCTCTGATTCAGAGCGAAATATGAAACTGCCGCAGAGCAAAAATAAAATCGATTTCATTTCCCACATTAAGGATTTGTCACCTTGGAAATAGTATTTACTGTAAGATTAGTTGGGTTCGTAGAAAGAGAGAAAGATGGCTAGGTAGGTGGGTAGGTAGACAGACAGACAGATAGACAACTGCAGCAGAAGTTTGCTACAAACTGCAGACAGTAGGTCTGATCTTACATTTTATCAACAAAACAACAAAGCACCCCTGGCACAATGTCATGTTTAAGGTACTTTTTATAGAATGGTCTGAATCACTAGTAATACCAGAGTTTAAATAATGTGACAGTGAACAGTTCGTTTTAACTTGACAACATCCGGAATGGAACTTGACTGGGAGAATCATAGAATGCAGCTGTGCATCCATTATGAAGGCAATATCTCAAAGTGTTCTGCAATAATAATATGGCAGCCATCTGGGCAAGAGATCAATGACAAGGACACATTTTCACAGCTGATATTTTCCTCTCGCAAATTACAGAAGATAAATCTTCACAAGCCCACCAGTTGTTTTATTTTATTTTAGAAACAAACATTGCACTGGAGCAAAAGCTTTTTCTAACCTAGCTAGCTAAGCTGCAAATCCCAGGTAAGAGGACTGGCTAATTGCACAATACAAAAATCCAGTTTATACAGGTGGCAGGTGATTCTGAAAGGATTTGCGTGTGTAAATCATGCGGTGCCAGCGATCACAGTAATCGGTAAGACTTTAAATGCTGGGTTTAACAATCCACCACTAATTATTTTAAGACAGGGTGAGCTATTGTCCTTATCTGTGTAATGCATGATCAAGTAAAGTACTATTTCTGGTGCAGATAACTTCCTGTCATACAGCAGTCTGGCTACACTGCATATTAAAGCAGGTGGCTTTTTAAAGACATAGCAATAGCAAAAGCAAAACAATAAGGGACATGTTATGTTTTTTAGAGGTAAGATGTTTTTTTAAAGGCATACCATTATTAGTTACTCGTATTACGCCTTTAAGTGTTGGTGAAAAGAAGGTGGTAAGGTCTCTATTTATCCAGATAGCAGGAAAGTTGCAGCAGTGCAACGGATAATATGCATCAACTCTGCCCTTAAAGGACAAATAATGGAAACATTATAAAAGTGCGCTACTAATTGATTTTCTAAGCCCTGTGTTTTAACTGTTCGCCTCACTGAAATTCAGAACATTGTTTTTTCTCCATCTGTAATAATAATGGTTGCAACACAAGAAGGGTTTAAAAGAAGTGAAGGGGGGGGGGGTGTATGAGTCTTATTTAATGCAACTTGCCTATTCTTCAGCAAAGAGTAACGTTTGCATTTTCACTATCCCTTCTAGTTCCTTCTGTGTTTTTTTTTTGTTTTTGTTTTTTTTTAGTTTGCTGAAAGCCTGTCAGAAGTTGTTAGTTTCTCCAGTGAAATTAGTCCTTTGGTGCTTCGTTTTCAGTGGAAACCCAAATCAGCGCAATTTTTTCACCCCCTTGTTTTTTTTTTTTTTAAGCGATGGCGGATTAGGACGAAGGGCTTTGTTTAGATAAAGCGAGGGATTAGATAGGATTTGCCCCCATAAAGTTGTGGTTTGATGGCGCTTTTATCCCTCTGTGTTGCTAACGCTGTGTTTCTTCTGGATTAAGGGAGTACAATGGGTCTCCTTGTGCTAGAGCTTAGGCCAAAGGGGTAGAGAAGGAAAGAGAGAGAGAGAGAGAGAGAGAGAGAGAGAGAGAGAGAGAGAGAGAGAGAAAGAGGGAATGAGTTCAGGAAAAAAAACATAGTGAGAGAAACAGAGACAGCATAACATTTCAGCCAACAAACAACCTTGGATTGTAACGTTCTGCTTTCATCCAGGCCCGTGGTAGGGTGTGCGACATTATGGAAAATGTCACCCAAGTCAAATAACTTGTATTCACCATTATTCTGTGTTACACTTCACTATGACCACAAATACTATGAAACGCCCACTTAGCACTAATTACTCCAAGTGCCACACTATACTGATGGCTATGTTTGTTTCTGCAATCGTTTTCTTATTAACGAATCAGCAACCCTTACTTCTGAGCTACAAGTTAAATTGAATACAATGAATACAGTGCTCAGGCCCAAAGGGAGTGCAATAAACAAATATCGACACAAACCAAACTACTGTAAAGTAACGAATGTAAAGTACTGTAAAGTAACAAATGACTGGACAATCTTGCATATATAAATGTATGAGCTCTCGTAAATAAGTCTGATTACCTTAGAAAACACTGTTTATTATTTGTATTAGTTACCAAATCTGCAGCAAATTACATACTGTGAGACTAGGGGACCCTACAAAGGGGGTTGCTAAATGAAAAGTATTACTGGTACTAATTTGTACAAAAAATATATATGGTGACCTTATACTTTTTCCAGAAATGATGCATGTTATAGTTTGATTTTTGTGTTTAACTGCACTTTAATTAATGTTTTGTCATAGATTGTTTTATCTCAATGTGGGATCTGAACTGGGGGGGGGGGCACTAGATCTGAACTGGGGAGGGGGGGTGGGGCATGGTCCCAAAGGCTCCCCCTTGGCACAGGCCCTGCTTTCAGCACAAGTGTGCAGTTTTGAAAGAGTCATTTACAAATGATGTCTGCTACTACACTAGGTCTGTGCTCTCAGTTTGCATGTCTTACTGTGAGGCAGTCTGTTGCACTGCCTAGGTCAGTTCACCTCAACAAAGTCTTTGAGGTCATGCGAGTCACTGGCTGCAAAATGTGTCAGTCATTAGGGAAGCAGCTGGTTGGTCAAAGACAGGAAAGAAGGAGCTGAAGGGGTGGAGAGAATTTCACTCTCCAGGTGAAATGACCAAGGAGGTTTATGAGTATACATCAAAGTACAGAAACAGAACGTTCTTTAACATGGTACTAGATAAATATAATAAATACATAAATACATAAAATACATGATTGGTATGTTCAGTTATTATTATTATTATTATTATTATTATTATTATTATTATTATTATTATTATTATTATTTTAAATCAGCAGACTTGAATACTTGTTTAAAAGGAAGACCAGCCCATCTGGATACTACGAAGATTGGTTTGGTACTAATACAATATACTGCTGGTATAAAGCCCAAGCCACAACAGCCTACTATCCCTACACAGCCTGGTGCTGAGTCCCATATGCTTTAACAGACCCAAACAATGCCTGGCAATGAAGGTCCAGAACAAGAGCCCAGTTTGGTAGAAAAGCAATTCAACAAAGTCCCAGACTAAATCTTTGGCAGTCTGACTGCGATTACAGAAAGCCAAACATGCACGGTACATTTAATTGTGAGGCACACTGTATCATTTCTCAGTTAACACGCAGTCCTTGCTGCTGGAATGGTGTGTCCCCTCACAGGATGACCACATACAGTACTTCTTCAGGATGAAAACAGAAAAAACGGTTTTAGATACAAATTAATAGTTTTAGTCATCAAAACATGTTTGCAGCAATAATTACACCTCTAATAAACTATGTCCTCGGTTTAAAATATTGTTTCCACCAAA